>NC_084759.1:113586181-115986181 GCF_028858725.1 Colius striatus
AGTAAAATTACCAATTAATATCTAAGCACTTACACATTGCAATAGTTGGGAAAATGCAACCACTTTATTTTTCTGCAGGGATTACACAGAGAAAATATAATGCACTGAAAAATTTCTGCCAATCCATTCACATAGCAGTGGAGACCTGAAATCTCCAAAAGGAAGATAGACTGCATAATTCTGTCCACCTGTCAGCTTACTCTAAGATATAGTGGGGTCACATTTAAAGCCAATTTGATCCCATTGACCAGATAAAGGTTAAGAGACCAATGGATTTAATTGTTTTTTAATCATTAGAGTAGCAGTCCTTTGTATCTGATGCTTACTAGATGATGTGTCCTGTGCCTTGTAAACAACATTTCATCGGTTCTTGCAAGCAGTATTATGAGGTGCTGTTTCTGATAGGATGGAAGAAAAACAACCCCTCAACAAAAGTAAATTCTGCCAGTTTAGAGGAATCAGTTTACTCCTCAGAAGTCAGATTGAAATGCTTATCTGCAACTTCTGAATGTCAAGATTTAGTTATTGACAGTGAATGCTATCACAAATCCTTGACAAAATACATGGCTTAGGAGAAGACTGCATTCTCGGTTTCTCTCTGTGTGTGTATGTGTCTAGGTCCCTTATTCTAGGAGAAAAGTGGTTTTTCCTTTTTGCAGCTAGTGAGATTTATGCAGTTGGCAGGCATTTCAAGTTGTAATTGTGAGTAGCTGGATGTTAACCCAAACACTTGCTTTCTTTGCATGCATTGAATAAGCAATGGGAGAGGAAAGAACAAAAGGGCAAACCAAGCTTGCTTGCTTATATAAACAAATTAAATGACTTCTGCTGCCCATCAAGTTTTTCACTGCAGTAGGGACTCCCTTCTCCTGGTGAGTTACTGGTGCCAAGACTATTACATGTTGTTCCTACTATCAAACTGTCTTTCTATACTAATTAAAGCTGTTGGAGTGATCTGCTGGCATCTCTTGTACAGACTGGCTGCAGCTTTGGACACAAGCATAAATACATGATGGTGTCAGAGTAAATTTTCAGTACTATTTATTTTGATACCTGGAACATGGAAGAATAGGGCTTAATATTTTCAGCTTCTTTCTGCTACTTTAATTAAAATCAATAACTGTCACCATGATAATGGATAGTCTTCCCAGGTAGGAGATATTGGCCTGTTCAGAGAGAATGGCAAGTAAAGGGAAAGGAGTTGTAAGATCATGAATTATCTTACCCACTAGATGTGATGTCAGGATCTTTCAAAAACTAATTTTTTGCATTTGTTATTGAGAGAAAAAGTGAAACAATAGATGGGAGCAGATTGTATTTAACAATACACAACTGTTTAATCAGGAGTTGTCTGCTTTTTAATACAGTCTCAGAGCCAAATGGAGAGATCCTGCTCTGAGCATTGATTCTGACTTTTGCTCTATTTCCAATCTGAAAGGATTTTCAGACTAAATGGACATGACATTGAAAGAGCTATCACTCCTTAAGCTCCATTTTGACAAACAGTCACTGGTTTGGATGCTGCCCACCACACCCCTTGTGTTGTTTTAAAAATTAACTTGGTTTAAGAATGTACATTTGACCTAGTGGCCTTGATTGCTTGAGAATAAATGGAATAATATGTAAGGTATCACTTATATTGTTTGTGTTATCAAATGCAGAAAATCTTTCTGCCTGCGGAATTGTTTAATGTGCAAAAGATACCACTGGTATAGCATATGTAAGAAATGAATATACCAAATGTATCCTACAAATAAAGCAAGCCACTCCATTAGGTTGTGCCTTTCAGAAAGATAAAATGTAGTTTGGCAGTGTCAGAGACTATTTCCTTTTCCTTCTTTCATACTATCTCTTTTTTAGGAGGCCAATCTTTATCCTGTTTCATTTTTCCACAGAACTCAACTCATCAGAGTAACTTTAATGTCCACTTTGTTTAAAGCAGAAGATCTTTCATGAGTGAAGATTACTCACTTTAGGATTTGGGATAAGTTATGGGGGAATGGACTAAAAGCATAAAGTATTTAGTGGGTCTCAGAAGTAAAATAGTTTGCATTCATGGAACAATGCAGGGTTGCTGTGGGATTGGAAAAACAGAACACTGAAATTCTCAATAAAACTGCCACAAAGCAACACAGAGTTTTTAGCTTAAATAAGGATACAGAAGGCAGAGAGAACATTTCAGATGCCAATTAAGAAAATATAGTGGGCTTTGTCTAAAGTTGATTTAAACTTTGTATTAGTCACAGAAAGAAAGTTACTAATTAATTAAGAAATGGGCTGTTATTGAGCAGCTCTTGAGCTAGAGGCTTGATTTCTCTTTCTTACTTTGCAGCATAATTTGTCTTCTCTGTATTCCACACCATTGTTTTCTACTCCTGCTAAGCCACTTGGACCATTTAGGGAGTAAAGGCTCGTGATTCAGTGTGTGTTCACACTGTCATGTCTCTTAATATGTTTCTTGATAGGCAGGGCAGCTTCTGAGGTTGGTGTTATTGACAGAACAATAAACACAGGGAGGATGAAAATAGGAAAATGAGAAAAAAAGTGAGGGTGGAACTAGAACTGTCCAGAAATCCTGGTAGCATCATATTAGAGCTTTCCTCCTTTGTTTTGTAAAACCTTGCTTGACACATTTATCTGCAGGTGTACCAAATAAGTTATGGGTAGGTCGCTGTAACTATATGGCAGATGTATGCTGGTTGTTTATTCTCAGACTGTCTTTTGCACTACCTGAAATTGCATGCGTTACCCCTTGTTGCTAAGACAGCAGTGCCCAAAGTAATGTTACTGATTCTTACTGTCCATAATGTAGGTGGATGAGATGGACAAGTCACTCTTACCTCAGAAATAATCAGTGTGTAAAGAAACTTTAGTCAAATATGACAAAAAATACCAGAGCTGCCTGTAAATCTATGCCTCTATCATTAAATAGCTTTGTCTGTGTGTGTGTTACAGTAGGTGGCAGTTCACTTGTTAGGATATAGGCTAGTGAAAGAGAAATAGTAAGGTGCCTGGTGTTAGCAAGCAGCATGCTACAACTACTGAAATTTGAATCCAAAGTGTTTCCTTTCTATATACATTTCTGTGGTTTTATACATTGTCTTCTGCTTGACTAGGTCTTGTGTCATATCAAATAAAAGAAGTAACTAGAAGAAGCCTCTAACTCTGAAAACACAGAGAGAAGAAAGGATCTTACAAGGCAAAAAGATGCACTGGGAATGTTTCTTGGGCAGGTATGTAATTGGATTTACTGTAATGTCTCTTGGAATTAACCATTGCCTGAGAAATGAGGTAAAGGAAGTGACTCCTTGCTAGTGATCATCTCTTAAAACCTTAGAGATATGAAGTGAGCAACACAGGGAGTCTGGGATTCATTCTAGTTGTTGGTTAAAAATACGTTACTGCATTTTAAAAATAATTCATAGTTTCTACAAATTAATTTCCATCTGATCTCACACAAAGTGTTTTAGCTAAGTCATGCGTCACTTCATATATCTGATCATTACAGATGGAAGAGCTTGAAAAAATGTCTATTATATTTTGGCTCTTGATCCTTGTGTTCATTTTCAACTCCTGTCTCTGTGATTTCACAGGTTCTGGCTGTGCCTTTTTGACTTTTGTGTTTTGTGTGACTTTGTGATTGAGGTCATGAGACTGATTTAAATTGTCATTTTAGCTTTGAGCTCCAGAGTATTCTTGAGCCTCAGCTTTCTGACCAGTCATGCAGCAGAATTCATTGTCTTTCTCCAGTCTGAAGTTATACAACTGGTTCCTCTTGTCCTATAAAATCTGAGAACTTGAGCTTTTACAGTTGCCTTCAGAACAAGTATCTGAGATCTGTCTGGATAGTTTTTGCAATGTACTTGTGAGAGGGTTGCAAAAACAGATGAAGGGGAAATGGAATTAAGGGAATTACTCAGGTTTTTGCTCTTAGAAAATGGAGAAGCTGCAAAGTGACTTGGCACTTTCCTGATTCCATAAACTTCATCCAACACTTAAAATTCTGTTACGTTATACTCACGTTCTTCAAGTGCTCTTTTAAGAAGCTGCCTTGAAACTGCTTGGTAGTAGGGTAGGGGAAGTCACTGGATAGGATTAGCACTGCAGGCCGTGTTGAAGTGTTTTCTGACTGGTACAGTGATTTACATTTTATCCACTGATATCCATTTTATCCATTTTACTTATAAACTGTGTTCTTGCTAACAGAATGTGAAGAACAATGGTGATGATTTCATGCATTAAAATAGCCATGCATACAATAAATTCCCAGGAGAGGGAGTATGGAAAGTCTGGAGTAGACTCTGGTCTGTAAACAGGAATTACTTTATGAAAATAAAGCAATAAACAACAAATATCTGAAGACCAAGGAGTGAAATATTCCTTTGGTTATATGTAGAGAGGGAATTGTGTTCCTCCTTTTCACTGAATCTGACTGTGTGTTGATCTGGCCAAATATAGGTGGAACATAATGTAAAAAAAAAATTACAAGTAATTTGGGTTTATTTATTCAAATATTCTTTTTCAGTCTGGATGTCATTTTGTCTCCTGTTATGGAGATACTAGGCAAAAACTGAGCTACTGCAGCCATGCAAATGAAATTACTTGTTTTTAGCTGGTCTTAAAAGAGAGGTTATGATAACTATTTGACATATTGAGTGATGGGTGTTTTCTTTCTTAGTCTCTCTAATTTTGTTATTACACAACATTCTCTTACAGTGCAATGAACAATTTAATTTACTGATTTCTGTTAGAAATGGAGGAGAAAAGCCTGAAGAATGCAGCCAAATCTCAATGTTATACCTACAGGTGTCCTGGATGTTGATACTGATACTTTTAAAGGGCTTTCTGGGGAAGCTCCTTTAAAGTTTATTGCTTTGCAAAGTTTTTCCTGAATAAATCTCCATGTCATGTAGACCATTCCTGACTGAGTCCACTTTGACCTTTTGTGTTTAGTCCTTCTGTAAATAAAGGTACAAGGTGTATAGTGATAAGGGATGGACCAAAAGTCCACCCCACCTGAAGTGACATGCTAGATAGTTTTAGGGTTGCTCTGTAAGCTCATGATTTTTTTTTTGAGAGCGTCCATGAATTGGACTAAGATAATGGTTGTATGTAATTAAGGTCTTGTTTTATCAACCCTAATACCACCATGTTGCATCCTTCATAAGACGCAGCAAAGAGAACTCAAGACCTAGTATTACCTAAATTCCTAGCTCTAGCTGAAAATATTTAGCCTCAAACTAATAACTCTTATGGGTCTTTCTCAAATCCTTGGTAACTATAATGCTTTCACAGGACATTTATGAGTGCTTCTAATTATGGAGGCTCAACAGAGACTCCTTGGTTATAGCAATTTCTGAAGCATTGTGACTCCACTTTCTGAATGAATAGCTTTAATGTGTCATACCTGTCTTTCCCAGTTATCAGTTGCTTTGTAAATCATGGCAGTTGATAAAATATTTGGTTCCCGGAAGACAATAAGACAAGCCTATTTTTTCTGTCCCTTCATCTGAACCTGTCTCTTTTTCATGTTAATTTGAATGTAAATGTTTTTTAGATTTTTTTTTTTTAAGGTTACATACTGTCTGCAGCTCAGTGCATTAGCAGTGCCCTGCAATCTGGGGCAGACAAGCTATATATCAGTAATTTAATAAGTCATATATAAAGCAAAACAGCATAGATTTATTTTGTTTAAAAATTGCATAGGGTCAGCTGCATGAGCAATGTATCTGCCAACTATTGTCATTGTTCTGTCTGGGCAAGCTCATTTATCTTGGTTAGTAAACAACTTAAAAGGCAAAGGAGGTGGATGTCTTAAGGGAGTATTTTTAGGACACAGAATCTGATGTTTGATGTCTTGCATAAATCCAGGCCACATCACTTATTAGAAATCTACCACCAGTAGGCAGTTAGGGGATACAGTAGAATATATGACTGCTATTAGATAGAAGACAGTCGAACGGGCAGTTGTCACAGCTGGGAGGTCTGCACAGTTAAAACAATCAAAATCAAGATTTCTGCAGGGAAAACAATAAAGGTGAAAGCTTGTAAATTCTGATAATCACCAACATTTGAGGTACATGCATTCAGTCATAGAGTCTTAAAATTTAAGGGCCAGCAACTGGGAACCTTAGGCATAGCTGATGATCTTAAAATCTTTTTTTTCCCTTTTAATTCTAAATTCTTTGGAATGCTCTGTATGCTCTGATGTGAAATTATATCATTTCTTGATATGTGAAGCAGTTCAAATAAGCTACAAAATTAAAAACTAGTGAACAGGTAGTTTAGTTTTCCAGATGGTTAACTTCAATTCAGTAGTCTTATAACAACAAATAGCACAGCAATTTGGAAATGAAGTACTTTAAGATTGGATATGCAAACGTGCCGGGTGGTGGTGAAGGGCATTCTCTGTTGTTGAACTCAAATAAAACCACTGTAAATTAAAAACATATAATCTACTTGCAGAAAAGCCATCAGGTAAAGGTGTATGATCTACTTACATAAAAGCAATCAGGGACTTGCAAGCATTTCTGGGGCCATTAAAAATCAACATTCTTCCTAGTGGAACTCATTGCCCAAAGAGCACCCTTATGGACTCCAAGGACCCTGTTTACATTTGAGGAATATCTCAAAGATAGCCGTTTCCTCTCTGTCTGAAAAGACCATTGCTTTGCTCTTTTAATGAAGGCAGCACATACTTAAAATTATGAGTTTAGAGGAGAAATATATTTACCTCTTTTACAGAATATACCACTTGGTATGTCAGCACCTGCAAAGGTACTTATCACATAGGCTACAGAACTTGGACAATTCTATTGTGAAGAAATTTGAAACACTTAAATGGGGAGAATTGATAACAGAAAACTCCTATTAGAGTCATGTATAGTACTCAGTATCCAGACTTCAATAAATCTCTCTAGTCCTATTTTTCATTTTAGTAGTGTATTTCTAATATACTTCTCTCTTTTCCTCTAGAAAACCCTTTCACATTGCACTAAATTTTGCTATTAACCTAATTTCTTGTATAAATAAGCAGATAGATTAAATTGGTTATGGGTTTGCTTTTTTTTTTTTTTGGTTTTTTTTTTCTGTGGAATGAGCAATGATGGGAATCAGGCCTCAAGTCTGTTCTGTAGAAATATGCTATTCATTCTTCAGCAAATAAAATATGCTATTCATTCTTTGCAACATGGAACAAATGTACGGTAAAAACTTCATGAAATAGAATTCAGCCAAGAAGTCTAGTAAACCAGTTAGTTGTTTTCCTAAGAAGCTGTGTAAGCAAGGAGTACAAAGTGTAGCAAGTGAACCTGTTAGCTGTTCTACTGAAGCTGCAGAATTTTTATGAGCAGTGATTTTTTTCTCAGTGTGCAAGGTGTCAGAGCACAGGAGCCTTTATGGGAAGGTAGTGGGAAGGTATAGCTATGTGAACATATGAAAGCCACTGTTAGAAAACACTAAGAAGCAGCTGGAGATGCACTAACTGGATATCTGAAAATCCGGAAGTAGCTGAATAGATGTTTCAGCTTTGTGATGTTGATGACGGAAAGTTGCTTAGACCTTTTCTTAAACTTTGTGAAGCTTTCTCTCTCACATGCTTTAGAAAAGAATAAGAAACTGCACTGATATGATGCCAGCCTGGTTGTTCAGTTCATCTTACTGCTAGGATCAATTTTTTTAAAGATAAGCATGGTGTACTTGACCATCTTAAGGACTGTGCTAGTACTTGGCCTCATAAAACAGCAGAGCGATGCAAACAACTCTCTATAAGAGGAGACTGGACATGAATGAAAGTCTAAATTATTTAATTATGTGTTTTATGTTACACAAAGACAATTCAGCAAGTACCTTCTCTTATTAGGCAAAACAAACAGGCATACTTCACACAAACAAGAGAGAAAGGAAAATGAAAAATATGGTTTAAAACTTCTTTTCCATGTGTTTCATGTTGTCTAACATTATATTTTCCTTAGTTACTTAAGCAGACCATTTCTGTTGTGGCCAAAGATCAAATTTGCTGTAATAATTTCTTGAAAACTTTTTTTTTTTAAATAATTTTTATGAAAGTCTGACATTATTCATAGGTTCTAAGTGTCACTGAAGTACAGTTTTGTGAGGTTAGTACCAGTAATAATAGTTCCTACTTTATTACTGGATAAGGATCTACATTATCCATATCATATGTTATTTTATGAGGAAGAGATAGAGGCCTTGGTTCTTTTAATAATTGCTACCTTTACAGTATTCCTTACTTTGGTACCCTGAGTTCTTTGTATAAAAACGGAACACATGTGAAACAATGGAAACAGCGAGAGATTCCTGTTTCAGTGGCTGATGGTATCTGTTAATAGTGACTGAATCAGTGATAAAGCTGGTTATTTATGAGAAGCACTTTTCTAATAAACAGCCGGAAAGGCTTAATCTGCCAAATTAAGAGGTAATTGTTGATACTGCTGTAGAGTTAAAATGTCTGTGTAAAAGTTTAAACTATTTCACTGTGAGGGTAAGGGAGCCCTGGCACAGGCTGCCCAGAGGGGTTGTGGAGTCTCCTTCCTTGGAGGTCTTCAAGACACGCCTGGACATGCTCCTATGCTACCTGATCTAGCTGAACTTGCTTCTGCAGGGGGATTGGACTAGATGATCTCTAAAGATCCCTTATAACCCTACCATTCTATGATTCTATGATTAGTTGACAAAGTAGGAAGCTGCACGAAGAAAAAAAATTGGGGTTTTGTTACCTGTTATCCCCGTCCACCAAAAAAATATTGAATGCAATCAAATTTATGAAAGTTTGAACAATATTGTTCTCTAGATAGTGTCCTTTCTTTTATTTTTTTTCTTTATAAGTAATCACCCAAGGACATGAAGTTAAATAAATCCATAGTTTGATATTGTGTCAGGTTTGTAATGTATCAAAGGGTCAAAATTGACATGCTCAATGTCACATTCGTCTGTGGGTTTCTGTGGTGGGTTTTTTTGTGACTTTTTTTTCAGTTTGTTTGTTTGTTTTAAATTGTGAAAAACCGTTGTTGGGAAGAATTAGTTGGAATTTATCAGCTGAATGATCACTGTACTTTCAGACTGAGACCTTAAACTGGCTCACTCAAAGAAGTGTGTCTTGGCATTTTATTTATGTAGTTCTTAATATAGTTCTTATTTAACTAAGAAAAAAAGCTAGCACTGTCATAGGTAATTTTGTTATCTTTTAGTTCCTCACTGAAATGAACATTGCAATCAAAACAACTTATTGATCTTAATCTCTTTTTTAATTATGAGATTGTGTAATCCTTGCACATTCAGAGAGAAACTAACAAGCAACAAACATCCACTTTGAAACATTCTGCAGGTGAGACTGATAATCTGAACTAGAGTTAATTAATAGTTTAGTGCTAAAAACTGGATAACTTCAGAGCCAACTGTATAGCTTATCTCTTCTAGTTGTCTTTAGGTGCTGTTTTCCAGACCACCAGAATCCTGTTATAACACAGACCTAACAGAGGGCTCCTGATGAGCAGGAACCAGGTAATTTATTTACTAAGAAAGTTCAGATTTTTCAAGATTTCTACATACAAAGTGTGTTTTTAAGGAGATGTTCTATGCCAATGGCTATGGCTTTTTAAACCAGAAACCTTTCATCTACTTTTGGCTTATGAGTCAGTAAGCTTGAATACTGAAGCAAAGTTGAGGGGCTACTTGATGACTCGGGGAATCATCTGGGTCTGGTTTGTTAGAAAAGAATAGTGCTGCTTTCTAACTAAAGGACATGCAGAGGGGTCCAGCTGAGAAAAGCATGCTAAGGATAGCGGCATGCTGGAAATAGAGAGGCTACCAGAAGACACAAGCACCCTGGGAGCTTTCTCTAACCAGCCAGTAGACCTGAAGAAGCAAAAAATTTGTTCCAAAGAAGAGCCTATGGGTTTTACTGCTTAATAACATGGGAATGTCTTTGTTTTCTTAGCATACCTAAAATAAGCCAGCTTGAAACAGAGGTTAACCACAGCAATTGCAGTATTTGTTTGCCTGACTTAGAAAACAGGGAAACAATGAATATTTTACTCTCATTCTGGACCTAAACAAAAACACATCCACCATGCCCCCAAACTCAAAACCTAGAAGGTCTGGTCACCTTCAAATTAAAGAAGCATGGGGCAAAACTGTGACAATTTTCTTGTTATGACTTGTCAAACTACACTATACTTTTTCTCAAATACTTGTAGGCACGTGTATGGCAGTGAAAGCCTTCAAAAAAATAGTCTGCAAGTGCCACTGTGAATTCTAGAAAGTCAGTCAAAAGCTGAAGTAGTGTTTAGGAGATCATGACCATCCTCCTGAGACAGTGAGCCTTGAATAGAAGGCAGATGTCATTCCTCCTTCAGGTGTTGATCCAGAAGAGGACAATGGTACAACAGCTCACAAACCTTGAATTCTGAGGGCTTGTGAATTTTGGCTTTTCTGCCTTATTCCTTGGGAATAAGGGAATCCAGATCTGCAGAGGTTTTTTAGCCCACTTATAGTTGAATTTCACTGTCACTGGTACAGGTGAGTTAGAAAATACACTGCAACAACTGAGAGCTTTGTAAATAGATCACATTTTCCAAACTATATATGTTGACGTCTTTGAGAGTTCTTATTTTTTATTCCCAGAAAAAGCAACTTTGTATATAGAAGAAAACTATGGAGCAATACGGAGTCATCTTAGGAGACGAAAAGATACTCCCCATACAATGTTTATGGGGAAGATTTCTGTAGAAGTGACCTAGGGGTTGATAATTTCTTTTTTCCCTCATCATTCATCTATCATTTACTATTCATCTATAATTACAGCTAGAAATGTTTGAGCTATTGATGATTCTTGATTCTATGAACTATGTGACTCCAGGTGTATAGTCTTGTTTCTCAGTGATAATATTTTTTTAATACCAGCTAACTTTTACAGAGAGAATAAGAAGGAAGTTCAGTAAAATTTTTTATAATAATAAATCAAATTCTGTTGTGTAATCATTAGTTGAAGCAAAACTAGTAACTAAATGTTTCCTCTTTTATGCAAGTATGCTTAGCACCAGACTTAACATCATCTGTTGCAACTTTCCCCCATTGTGGCTCTGTTTGTACATATACTTAAATAAAGTAAAGAGTAGAATACAAAAAGAGACTTCTAAGACAGTTGTTGAAAATAATAAACTGATTTAATTCCTTAATTAATCTGCTCCATTTGCTGTAGCACTCAACTCCTTGGGTCAGTAGTATGAAGGTATCCTCTGTTGAGTCAAGACAAAATCATACATATATCATATGGAGTATATAGCCATTTTCTGTTATTTACACATATAGTAATATGCTGGAACTGAGGCACTGTTGGGTGGAGATTTCATATTCACTGTCTCTAATGTTTTCCCACAATAACTTGGTGCTGGACAAACAGCTTTCAGTCAGCTGTGGAAGAGTAAAACTCCACATATATTGGATTGGAAAAATCCACAATTTTACTGAGCTGCCATTTCCTCCTCTCTGTTTTTTCTCTCAAGTTTTTTACTTTGTTGGAGTGCAGCCTTTTTTTTAATCTACAATCTTGCTTCTTATTTGAAAATTGTTACTTAAGTTTCAGCTTTTCCCTTTTTATTTTTGTGGTTTTTCCTTACTTATATTTCTCTTCCATGCCTTGGTAGCCTATGATCTCTTTTGCTTTCAGATTACGGTGAGACCATAGCTATAGTTTTACCATTATTTCATTAAAACTGGCTTCATTAGATATTTTAAAAAAACCATGAGAATGTTACTTATATTCGTTATGGGTATAAAAACAGCACTAGAAATGAAATAAAACTTCTAATTCCTAAATTATGTTTGACAGCTGTGATATAAATGGGATTTTGGTTTGGCCTTGGCTGATTTAGCAAATGCAGTTTTGTCAGTGCCCTGCGTAAAATTGGTCATTCTACTGTCCAGATAGGGTGTTGCTAGGTCATGGAAACATGTGCATGGCAATATTCAGTTGAGAAAAGTGTTGGTTTGATATCTTAAAATTTATCTCTCTTAAGGTGTTTTTTGTTGCAGAGTGTGGGAATATTATGCCACAGTAATAAAAATCTGAGGTTTGCCAGGAAAAAGGAAAGAAACTTTCTTTCACAGTTATTGTTGGTTTTGCCAAAGACTAATCCGTATAACTGAAAGAAGAAAAAATTCCAAATCTTTTGGTACTGTGACACCTTTATGTGTGATTTTTGGTTGCCTGTATTCTAATGTAAAAAGTAAAAAATTGTTACATGGATCTTAGAAACCTGGGCTCAATTTAAAGAAGAGATGGCTAATTCCAGTCTTGTCTTCTTGAGCCATAAATTTCACAGATGATGTGTGTGAATAAGCAATAAGTAAGCAATATTCTACTTTCTTGGTTTTAAATTCTGCTGCTGTTCTTTTCCCAGTGTTATTCTTGTGCTTCTGAAAGGAAAATCCTGTCACAGGATAACTCTCAAAAAAAAAGAAACCTACCTATTTCTCTCATTCTTAGCATAAATAATTTGGGGGCTTTAAACCCATCTTTGGCATGCCATTCTTGTCTGTTTACACTTCTGTGAGTACCTTTGTGGCTACTTTCCTTAAAATGTGATTTCTCTGATGATAACATAAAAGCTTTTCAAAATGAAGCACAATCCATTTGAATACTGGTTACCTGTTTTCTATCTAATCAAATGCTCACAGCATGACAAATGGAACCCTGGTACATACCATCTTGCTTAGTTGTGTGATGAGAAAGTGTTTTATTTTCCTTGAATGTTTTGCGCAAGGATACAGAGGAAAAAATCCATGTTAATTCCAACAACTTTTGGGAAACATTTTGCTCTTCGATTTCCACCTTCTCTAGTACACCATTTAAAAACATCCTGAAAAACCTCTTACCTTAAAAATGAATATTTTTAACTTTGGTTTTGCTCATATTCTTCCTCAATCTAAAAGTCTCATAAATCTTAGTGCTATGGAGGGGTGTTTGGCAGCAGGGTCTCATTTTCCATGGTGTTCATGAACAAGGAAAGGGTCTTTCATTCATTTCATTAAACAAAAAAGTGAATGTGATTCATCAGCAAATTTTCCCAAATTATTCTTTCTTTTGCTAGCCATCCATATACAAAACAGTTATTAAGAAGAATGGCATGCTGTTATTTACCTTTGTCAGCCTCGAGTTCTCTGTGCCTTTGATTTTGCTCCCCATTCCACTGTAATGTTTGTGTCATTTTAGTATACACTATGGTCTCCCACAGGGAAGGGTTTCAGTATCCAAAGTTGTTAAAACATGCTGGTTTGACTTCTCAGCAAGTCTTAATAAAAAAATATGGTGATATGACCTGATAAAATTCTGTTTCTCTTTGTACTTTACCATAAAATGTCTATCAGTTTCTGTGATAAAGCTTTCATGTTCTTACTAAATTAATCCGGACTTCATGATGAGAAATGGATGTTATGTTACAAGCTTTATATATTCAGAAATATCTGTACTTTATTGCTTTGTCCTCATTTTCTATTTCATCCTCTCTTTCTTTCAGAGCAGACACATGCATAAATACTTTTCTAATCTAGCAGTTTACCATGCTTGAGTTTCTCAGCTTGTTTCTTATCTTCTACCCGTAGAAAGATGAATCTTTGTGAACCCCTGGCTCCCTGCTAGGAGTTGTTTACAACTAATGTCCTCCCCAGCCGTCTTTTCCTTTTGATGTGTATTGGAAGGGGACTTTATTTTCATTTTTAAGACCACTTTCCTTTCCTTTACAGTTTTTCAGAGGATTATTTCTCTTTCTTTTTCACCCTCTCTTCAACATGACTATTTTAAGTATTTCTTTCATGACAGTTCTTTACCGAAGCTTTTCTCAAAATATAAGTACATTACTTTTAAATACTCTCCAAATTGCTATTCAAAACTTGAAAAATGTAGTATGTCTCTTGATCATTTTCAACTTGTTTATGTTTGAAAGCATCCATTTTCCTGAACAGCTGCTATTTTTGTTCTTAGACCTTGGGAAGACTCAATCTGTGCAAATAAGCCTTGGTCCAGACAAAGTCAGATGTCTGAGATCTGGCTTTTGAACTATTGCATGCTGGCTATCATCAGGCACAAGGTTTCAACAGAAATGTGTCGGGGATGTAGCACAGGATAAAGTTTATGTTTGGTATCTACGCATTAATCATCAGTGGTTCTTTCTTACTGGTGATCACTTCATATCATGATTGTAGAAACCCCAAGTATCCAATCTATACTGCTAGAGACCAACCTCAGGAGCCTCAGACTGCAGAGGAAGTCAGGTTAAAGGAGGAGTTTTGTTTGGTTGCTGAGGACTGGGTTAAGGATCAGTTGAGGAGTCTGGATGGTGCATCATTGGCCCTGATGGGATGAACCTGTGGGTGCTGAGGAAGCTGGTAGAAGTCATTGTTAAACCACTCTCCATCATCTTCAATGAGTCATGGAGGACAGGAGAGGTGCCTGAGGACTGGAGGAAAGCAAATGTCACTCCAGTCTTCAAAAAGGGCAAGAATGAGGAGCTGGGTAACTACAGACTAGTAGTTACCGATCTGGATGGTATTTTTGTGGCACCAGAGTACAAAAGCTGAGCTCACCAGAGGAAAAATTAATAACTGTTTAATTAGTTGAGATGGAAAACTTTTGCAAATTGCTTGCAATAAACACTTTTAATCTCTTTCCCTTAGCCAGATCTCTTAAAAATTCCTATAACAATAATGATGCCTTCATCTGATAGTTCCCGTTATTTGGTGGAAAAGAAAAGGATTCAGTGTTCCCTTCTGAAGTAATGCTAAGCAGAATAATGCAGTGCCCTATCAAATTAATTTGCCTAAATGCCCTTAATATTTATCAGTAACATATTAGATGATCTGAAATTATCATTGTCACTGATGATCCTTGTAAGTCTTAAGAGGTTATTTGTTCTGTTCCACTTGAAGGTGTTAGATTAAGCTGCCAGACCAGGTGGGATTCTTCACATAGCACAGTATGGATTCCTCCAAGAAACAGTTCTGTCAGAACGTGTTAAAATTTATTCCAGTTTTTCCTAATAATAAAAGAAGCCAAGGGGAAGTAACTTTATATTTTGGATGCCTAAACTAGCTATCTTATGCTAAAGGAATATTCCCAAATTTGCCTTAATTTCCTCCTCTTTCCCCTCACCTATCATTATATGCTTAATTCAGGATATGTCAAATTTGTGGATCACATATAGTGGCTTATTAATTCAAGCATAGCTGGAAGCTTTTAGTGGCTATTTTTGGGCCATCTGGAACATGAACTTTAATCTTCACAGCCTGTATTTTGAAAGAGCTGATGGACTAATTTTCCAAAGTTTAATTTGACAGAAGAGTGATTTTATTTGTTATATCAATTAAAGTGGAGTCTGTTTGTTATCAGGGAACAATACTGTTTATGCTAAGTACTATAACTGTTAAGTGCATTATGTTGCCCATACGGTGGCCATTCTGTCATTGTCTCTCTCTTCAAATATATTCCTTATTCATTGGAGTACCTATTGCTTGTGCTTAGAGCGTGTTAATTGGGAATATAACTCTGAAATGTAACCAGGAACTCAGCCCACAGAACTCTGAGGCATGTGGAGGTTTAATTTAGCTGAACAGAAAACAAAATGGGGATGATGCTATCCTACCAGAATTAGTAAAAACTTTGTCTTTTTAAATTTAACTAAAAAAGAAGAGTTGTTCTTGTTATAAAATAAGAAAAACGTTATGCTCTGTACATGTTCACTTCTGATGGCAAATCTACTGTTTTCCAGAGAACAATTTGTGTCACTCCTCAAAATAATGATAATAATTTGTGAGAGATTTATGTGGACTGTTCTTGAGCATCTTTTATGATTGAGGAATATTATTTTTAAGGTGTATTCACATTTTGGTATTTGGAAGCTTTCCACAAACATTGTGAAGGTTTATTTTGGTTGTCAGTCCTACATAATGCTGAAGTATGGACTTGAACTGAGCTTCCCAGTATGATGAAATGAGTAAGAGGTAGCATTCAGAAGGGTAATACATATTTTTTCTCACTTTTCTAAATTTTTCTTGAGCCTTAACAATGATTATTGATGACAGCAGCTATGAAAGCTCCATAGGTGAGCAAACATACAAGCTTTGCAAACAACATATGTTTTTAAGTTAAATACTTGGTTTACTTTAAAGAATTTCTGGTTCAAAACATCAGTTTCTCTCTACAAAACCACAGTGAATAAGAGGGTTGTTGACCATATTCTCATGATATCTACTTTATTCTTTGGATTCATGTGTTTCCTCTGTACCATTTTTCCCAAGTGCAATTTATTTCTTTCTTTTTCATGTTGTTTTCTTATATCATACACTTAAAACTTAAGTTTTGTCCCTATGGGTTTCTTTTCTCTTCTTGTCTTTTATATACATGTTTGAATTGTATGGTTGATTCCATTGCAAAATTTTATTTTAAGTTGCTTTTCTGCATTGCTGTGAAATAAACACAAGCTCTAGAGACATATGTATCTGAAAAAGATGAAAATTATTGTTGATATTTTGGGGGTTTTTTTCTTCTTATTGTAGTATTAGCACTTGCTCTGTACTGACTGTTCCTAAATATCATAAGATATTCAAGCAGAGAGTGGCTGAGAGTAAGCCACTGAAGCCAAGAACAAAACTGTCACTCACAGTATTGGTCTCCCAGTTTCTCTCTGTGAAGTTGGTGCTGGAGAAGATATATCAAAAGAAAGAAGGGCACAATTGTATGAACCCTCCCATCTTCTTGAAGGACACTGTTTTTTAATAGATGTTATCAGCTGTGCAGTGTGCTTTAGCTCTGTCTGCATGCAGGAAAATATGTGAATACCTGAGAAAAATAGAATTTTAATACTGAGCCTTGGAAAGGGTTAACTCATGTTTTCCTAAATGTGACGAGCAATGTAGAACTTCCATCACACTTCAGTGTGGCCAAGCTCTGCAATTTGCAACAATTTGCAATTATTAGTCACTTATACTCAAAAGATCTAGATGTTTGAAGGAGTGAGTTACTGACAAATGGAAATGAAATTATAGTTGTGATGTTAACTTGATAGCCATTTCAGAACACTTTTTTTCTAGGAAAATTTTACCAAAGCACTTTAAGAAAATAAAAACTGCATCAGGTTAACACTTCTATCAGACCATGTTCCTGGATCTCCATCCGGAAACTTGTTTTCAGGCAGTCTTCTTGGCTTTGGCTCTCAAAGTTGTTCAGGCAACAAGGTACAGTTTTACACACACATTTCCTGTAGAAGTGGAGAACGTATAGCCCTCTCTGACCTTAGACATGCTATAAATGGTCAAACTCCTCCAGTGAGTTGTGTTGGTCTACCTTATGCATGAATTCTTTGTTGCCTTTGGCAGTCTTTCAGAGACAAATATTCTGAAATTTGCATATGCTGAGCCATTTGCACCATCTGCAGCCCAGGATTTTGTTAAGTGGAAGGAGGAGGGACACTTGGATAATTGATGTCAGTCTTTCACTTGGAGTGGGAACAGTTACTGAGGCAGAAAACTCTGGAAATGAGGATCTTGGCGTTTATGTAAACAGAAAAAAAAAAAATCACAGCGGGAACTGTGTCTTGAGTCTTAACAGCTATCCTTTAAATTCATGTACAAGATGTAGAGTTTATAGACAGTTCCTACGGTAGCCATGATTTTCCAAAATCCTTTTGTCAGTAAGTGTAAATAGTTCAAAATAAATAACAATAAAAAATAAAATTTAAAAAGAAAGAAGAAGGGTCCAGACATAACAGTTTCATGGCAGTTGTATATGTGTATCCTGATTTTATACACGAAACCAATACTATATAATGTAAAGCATCGTTTCATAGATCCAGATATATACCAGGCAATAAAGGGAAGCCTCAGCCAGCTAGTTGTATTGCTCAAAATAGTTTAATGTTGACACAGAAGGTGTTAATGGACACTACAGATTCAATTAAGGCAAAAAAGTCTGGCCTTGTTTCCAGTAAGAACCACCAGTGCTGTAAAATGCTAGTACACAGCTCACTTTAAAGTAAGCCTAGTACTCTGACAATTGCCATGTACCATGTACTTCATGGCTTAAGTCAAAGCATGAACTGAATTAGGCAAGAACCAACCCAAGTTATACTCAGTGGACTTTATGTATTATATTCATGAATATATGTATTGTATTTACTGGACTCTGATGCTCCCTGTGAAGATGTGTTATTGGTCTCTTTTGTATTGTTCATAACCTATTTACAGACACTTGCTGCATTGACCTCAAGTAGAAAATTATCTTTCAGTCATAGTTTTTACAGGCTTGTTTTATGTGGTCCAAAAACTGAAAATATCTAATGCTTTCTTGAATGATCCCTTTACCAGATCAGATGTATACTATACTAGATGTATAGTGGCTGGATATTACAATTAATATTTTTTCAAGGCACAAAATAGAGCATTGTGGTCACTGAAGCATCCAGTCTAATAAAATGTTTTCTCTTAGCATGAGGTTTTTTGTAGGTTTTTTTCAGAGACAAGCAAAGCCATAGTCATTGCAACATATCTGCCATGGTCCAGAAGGCCAGTTACGTGGGCCTTGATCAGACAGTTCTGGAGCTCAAGGTGACAGCATGAAGGTGAGCTCTCAGGGCATCATGCAGGCACGGGATGAGTCCATTAGCATGAATGGGAACGGGTTTCAGCTGTAGCTGTGGTGTCCTAGCAACAGAAAGTAAAATGTATGCAACTGTGCAATGCCTTGATTTGTCAGCTTCTTCAGATTGCTCTCCACCTGAATTCAAGACAAAAGCTCAAATGTATGTATAAACAGGTGCAATTGTACTTTTGACTACAAATGTATGCATATTTATCATTCATTTATATATATGTCTGTGTACAAATACATATACATGCATATACATATATGCATCACCAGAATATATGGATATTTTACATCATCATCAGAATAGACTAATTCAAGTTTTCATTGCTATTGTTATGGAGGAAAGAAATAAAAGTAAACTCAGAAGCAGGTGAAGATTCCTTGTTCAAATGAAGCATACTGATATGATGGCAGTTTGCTACATCATAGCGCTAGTCTAAGAACCTCTCAAAAGTATTCTTTTATAGAATAATGCAAGATGACACTAGCACGTTTAAAATATCCTCTAATGAATTCTTTCTGTACTGAAAAGCAAGTACATTTACAGATGGTTCTACCATATCCCATCCTATGCTACAGAAAGAAAAAAGCTGAAATTTGTCTGGCTGGCTTCTCTCTAGTTTGCTAATCTGTCAATAATTTTCAGCATTTAGTTTGTGGGAGAGATTATATAACTAAAGCATATTCCATTAGTTCAAATGCATAAGCATTGCTGCCTCCACAGTTGCATTCTGGGAGAAAGAGGTTTTCAATTTTCACGTTTTTTACTTTTTACTCTTGTTTTTGCAGAAGAGTATTTCAGAAGCAACAGTAACAGAAGAGTGAACATTTGAATTTGTCTGTAAACTGTTTTTTTACCCATTGCAGCACTTTCAAAGTGTCCCATCACTTTGGCATGTTTTCATTTACACTTGCTTTCTGTCTTATATGACTTTTCAGGAGTTCCTATTTGAGGAAATAAGGGCTTGAAAAAATGAGAGGGCACTCTGGCTTTGTGTTTATACTGCTAACATTTTACTTGATCTCTCATTCATTATTCTAACCATTGTTGAAAAGCCGTCTTGTATGATTTTTAGCAATACTTACTTTAGCAGGTTTTGTGAGAAACCAAAAGACAGAGTTGGAAAGCCAGCCTCTATTATCTCCTAATATCAATCAGTATGTGGGCTAAACAAGAGCTGGTAGTGGGCTATATGATTGCTTTCACTCTACAAGGTTGTATAAAGTCTGATTAGCAAGCTATGGAGCCATACGGAAGAAGGTGAAAGAAATTTGTTCTGGAACATTTCTCATCTCAGAGGCTAAGAATGCTTATCCTTGTAACTGGTTAACACCTTGTGAGAATGTTAGCCACATAGGGCTGACCAACCGGAGAGAGTGTGAAATGTTTGAACTGTCTTAGCACATTTTCCTACCAAGCTATTCCTACATTTTTCCTGCATCATTCAGATATAGGATTTTATCAGGGGAGAGAGAAGGATTTTGTTTTCTCTCTCATGTCTTGTTCTGTCTTCTGCTGTCCTCCTTAAGCTTTCTAGACTATAAAGTGCAGTAACATTCTTCCAATATAGTCCTGTAAGGATTTAAAAACCTTAATGATCGGTTTAGTCATATGATTTCTTAATTTCTTAATGATCACTGGGCATCTCTTCAACAGAGATGGGTGGGAACACAGTGTTTGAAGGCTTCCCTAACCAAAGGAGAACAAAAGCAGATATTTAAAAGTTTCTATTGGGAGATGGAAACTGTACCAGAAGGCTTAATAGTTTGGTGGCTGAGTTACTCACCTAGGATGTGGAGAATAGAATGCAGTTAGGCACTGGGATTTACCTGACAACTACCCATGCTACCATTCTATGATTCTATGATACCTTCCCAAATGTAGCCAAGCCTCTCTCCGTTTCCCCAAGTAGCCAGCAGACAAGAAGCAAACCAGCTTGTTTGAATATGGATATGCATGTTTAGCTCAGTGCTGCTTGAAGCATGTATTTGCCAGGTGAATTTCTGGTGAACAATGCCATCATCATTTGTTTAGTTTGAATGAAAAGGAATCAAAGGAAATGCCATGTACAAAATACGTCATAAAGAAAAGGCAAGGAATATACTTAAAATCTATAATGACATCAAATGAACTTAAATATCATCTCCCTAACACTGAGGTAAAAATTTTCCTGCTTTCTTCACAAAGTTTCCTTACTGGTGATATATGTGATTTGAGATTTAAATTTTTGGTTTATCCTACTTTTGGCAGAAAGGAGTTAGTCAGACTGTATGATGTCCTAATCACAAAAACATAGATTTGGCTTAGGAAAGGTGGGGGCAGAGTATGTATGTGTGCATGTACACAAACACATTCCAGCTCTGCTGACACCTTAACAGGAAAACACATCTCCCTCATCTGTGTTTAGTTGTCATCCTCTTTTGTAAACTAAAAAATTTATAGCTCAGAAATCAAGGTATTCAATTGTCATAACTAACAATTTTTTACAACTAAACAGACCACTGCTTGCTCTGAGAAGCTCAGTTTCTTATGAATATATCCACATTTATGTATCTCCTTAATAAGAGATGGTTTAGAAAGATACTTGTTTGAAGTTCATAGGCTTTACTGTGGACTTGGTGAGCCAGCTTCTGATTTAGATTCATTGAAGCAGATGTTAAGCAGAGAGAAGAGACTGACACATCTGTAGTGGTTCCATAGTTGTCTGAATTATTGTTAAAATCCCAGCACTGGCACATCTCTAATTTAATACACACTTCAGTAGTGACCATGGTAATAAAATCTGAAATGCCTCATTCTTCTTTCATTAAAGTCAGAAGGTGAAAAAAAGAGATCTATATCGACACTAACACAGAGGTTTTCCTGACCAACATATCCTTTTATCTAACCACAACAACCAAAAAAAAAATTTAATCTTCTTGTTTTAACGAGCCATCTATTGTAGGTTGCATTCTTTTTCATGAAAATGTGATTTTATGACATAATTCTTCATGCACTCAAATGGTTAATTGCAAAACTGTCTTTCCAAAGAACTGTGCCTCATTTCTAAACTGTACATCTGAACTCACTAGAGAGAGATAAAATGTTAAAATGCTTTGGATCTGAAATTTAGAAGATGAATAAACATAGGATTAAAAGCAAGAGTTCCAGGCTGAAAAACTATCTGGGTTTTGAAGACATAGGGCTACTCTGCACTTCAGTGAGACGAGATAGATATCCTGGCTGTCCGCTGACTGGCTGGAGGCAGGCAACTCGACTCAGGGACTGGAGTGGGTAGATGCGATCAGGGAATCAGGAACGGAGAGGCATGGACTCTGCCTCAGGTAGGGGCTAGTTCTGCTCAACCTCTTCATCTTTGAGATTGGGTTGCTATTCCCAAAGCTGAATTGCAGGAATAAAAAGGACTAATGCCACCTCACAGCACTACCCTTTTCTCTCTCAGAATGTTTCAGGTGCTTGAGAGACAAGTGTTTTCTTTTAGCTTACAGATATCTTCTGAAACAGGGTACTGGTTTTAGGTTAAGCTGACATTAGCAGAAGACAGGCTTGAAAATGGTGGGAGTCAGAGGTTCTTTGTAAATCTGCAGAAGCTAAAAGTATTTTCTGAGATGTGCTGAGAAAAGTTACTTTTCCTCTTAGTGAGTAACTAAACCAGGATTATGCCACTGTGTTTATATAAGCAGGACTATTCAGTAGGGAGTCAAACGCCTGCTCTGTAGAGCAACCCATCACTAGGAGTGTGTCTAGTTAACCCCAAAGTGCTGAGAAGGGTCATCAATCCTATCAGTGTTTTTGGGCAGTCTTGATTTGTTTCAACACTTACATGCTACTAACTTACTGTAGTAAGAGTTGATAAAACAGTAGGGTTGAAAACAAATTGGTATTTTTCAGGACATATGAATTTCTGAATTTGTTATTTTGGTATCTAGTTTAAGGATTAGCCTGTCTTCAGACTGTTCTGAAGGATGGAAAGTCAGAATTTTGCCAAGACCTAATTGTATGTGTAGAGTAACGATGATACAGTTATCCACTTATAAATGCCTTAATTGATCACTTGATACATAACAATCCTTAATTTAATGCTTTATGTTGTATGGTAAGCCTCTCTCTCGGTGTAAATATATACATCTCAAGAAGGTCAAGTTAATTACTATGGGAAACAAAAGTAAATTTAAACATGAGGATAATTAAACTATCATCTACAGTGGCAAATTATTTTAACTACTCTATACAGAACGTAAATATAGTTTATCTGCTTTTCATTGGAAAGTGGCATTGAATAAATATTCTAATGAGACCTTTTTCCATTAACAAGATAAATAATCCATCAAAACATCTGTTTAAAATTATTTACTATGATGAGGGCATGTGAACAAATTGGAAATACAAATAAGCACAATTATCCAGCAAAGAATGATAGTACGACTAGAGAGGTGTTCATGGTTATTTTGGGGGGATTTTATATTAGCTTGTCACTGATAAATGATTGTGTATCATGTTCATCTGGAACACTAAAACACAACCTTATTTGTCTATAATGCCTTTCTAAGTAATGCTTTCTATAATGCTATTCTAAGTAATCCTGCCAACTTAGAGGTTCAAGCAGTTAAAAGCTCTTTTTCTTAGGGAACATAAAAGGAGAGAAATGTCTATGATAGCTTGCATACAATAGATCTAATTTTAAAACAAAACCAAAAAAAAAGCAGAAAAATCCACAACATGCTCTGTGATGTCCTGCTCCATCACAGTGGAGGATGAAGTATCTCTCCAAATTTCTTTGACCTCTTCTGGAGGGAGAAAGTGTACACATATCAACATTTTGATATATGAGTCACTTCCTGCAGATATGCTACATTCTCAACATATTACCTGTCATTAGGCAGAAGACTAGGAAAATGTTAACACTTTTGCTATATGACTATTTAGTTTGGTTGCATGCACAAATTTTAGGTCTGATTTTTCCATTTATCTTGAACCCAAATTACATCACTGTTTAATTTACAATAAGGATCATAGAATCATAGAATCATAGAATGGTAGAGGTTGGAAGGGAGCTTTAGAGATTATCTAGTCCAACCCCCATGCAGAAACAGGTTCGCCTAGATCAGGCCGCATAGGAACATGTCCAGGTGGGTCTTGAAGACCTCCAAGGAAGATGCTTTCATTCCAGAAAGAGTAATGGCTTATGTAAATGGATGAGTTATAGAAAGGCTTTGTCAGAAAGCATTTTAACAGAAGAAGAATTAGTCATCACTCAAACTAGAAAGTATTTGATGTAAGTATTTGTTTGCCCTTCCTTGTTTGTTTACATTCTCTTCCTAAGCTGTTTTGTTTTAGTCAAGGCTCCAAGAAGTTTCATTGCTCAAAAGGAAGATTGGAAGTGTGTAATTCTGAAGCTTTATCACAGCTGTCCCATCAAGCTCTCTTTTGAAATTTGAGCTTTGCAGAAAATAGCAATAATATTTTTGGTCACCAGAGTTCCAAAGGGAAAAAAATTAAGATATGACCGAAGATTATCATTCAAGTTAAAACGTGGAAAAAAGTAAAATCTAATTTAAGATAGTTTTTTAATTTGCAGATTTTGAAGCATTCATTGTGAAATTCTACATTGTCTTTTGTGAAGTTAAACAACCTATCAAGAAACAAAGCAAGATAAAAATGCTGGTTAAACTTAGCTGCTGAAAATTTGTGCAGGTATGCTCCTTCTGCTGATGAAGTTTTTTTGTTGAGAGTTCTTTTATTTTTCCAATCATAAAAATAATGGACATAGAATAAATTTTCAGTATCAGAAAGACATAATTCTTGGTGATTCTGGTGTCTTGGCATTCCAATAAAAAACTCTATAGATCTATAGGGATCTACTGCTATTGTGGGAATGGGTTCTCCCTGTATTATTGAAATTTAAGTAGTACATAAATAATTTTGAGAGTTTTTATAGGAAAGGAGGTTTACTTCTTTAAAATCTTCTCATCCTATACCCCACTATCTTTTACTAAAGCTCTCAACATTTTAAGTGTATGTGGACTTTGCCTTTTTCTACACTTGGAACTGTGCTTTATAGAGGTCTCTGGCTTTTTCATGTTTTCAAATCTAAAAAGTAAAGCTGATACAAATAGAAAACACATGGTAGGACAAAAATAATAAAAATATTGCTAAGATAACAAAGGTTTTCCATGGTAGAAAAGTGAAATTTTATTATACTATAGTAATATTAGTTTTGAGAAAATATTTTACATGTGTATTGTAAGATGAATTTAGTTATTTTTACAGAGAGGAGCATAACTGTGAAGATAAATGTTTTCAGTGACATTTGACTTGAATCTGAAAAGGCTTTTGTGTTAGATTTACGTTTCTATAGAAATTTCTGTGTTTATGCATTTCTGTAATATCTGTGAATATTCAAACACTAATGTTTTCATAATAGCTTTTTGAGGTAGGAAAAGAGTATCATTTTGACTGAAGAAGGGCAACTGACAAATGCAAAAATTTAAGTCCTTGATTTAAAAGCCTCATCAAGATTAAAGCTTCTCTTACCTATGAGGGATTACTGGTCCAGATACAAATATTTATTACATTGAGTAAAACTGTGTGCTTGACAGATCTTCTCCTTGGATTAACATTTTTTCAAGAGTCTGTCTCTGTAGATGAAGCACTGATAGGGATGAGAAGGAGTCATGGTCAGGTGTGGAGAGACATGCATTAGTGTATATATTTTCAGGTGAGATAGTTTTCACTGAGAAATAATTCAGCCTTATTAGCCATTTTATCAGGTTTGACTTGGCTTTGGTATAGCAGTGTGTTAATGTGTCAGCACAGTTTATGACCTAGGACTTGGTGTCACGTTAATGGCAAAACAAAAAAGTTAATGGTTTTGTCTAGCAGCTTCCTTAACTGACTGACTTGGTCACTATGAGCAAGTCAGGTATCAGGAAATGTGATATGTCCTATTTGAAATTGTCAAAGTAACATTCATATAGAGAAGGCAGGGAACATGCTCTGAGATGAAATCTGATCTGTGACGTGAAGTCCCTTAGGACTAAGCTCACCTTAAACCTTCGCTTCTGATTTAATGGCTTTCCTTCACCAACTCCTTTTCCCATGAAAATACAGCAGTAAAGACCTTTTTATAATAAACTCTCACAGTTCTTTTTTCTGGGAAGAGAAGAAAAAGTGACAGAGTACATATGATAGATAATCTTTCAGTGTGTTGTTGACAAGTACTAAAAGTCTCATAAAGAATAGGATTTTTTTCTAAAGATTCTCCAAACTGACATCATTCTGTTAGTCTTGATACAGTGCTGTTTAATCTTTTCCTTTGCTCCCCACTCGTCAAAGTATCTTCTTCTAAAGTTCAACCTCCCTTTTTTCCCAGCACAGTATTAAAAGCATTTTCATCTTTGATTTTTATGTATGTGGCTTAGAATATCTGTCTAGTTAGCTTTCAAAATTCAGATCCTATGTTTCACCTGTGAGTACCCCAACAAATACATCTGAGTAATTAAACAAAATTAAAAAAAATGAGGGCAGTACTCACACGGACAGAACTGTCTTTTTCCTCTGTTTGACACAGTGGGTAGCTTTGTTTTCACTCTGGGTTGACCCTGAGCAGTTAGAGATGCTCTTTTACTCCTTCCCACCTTTTTCACAGTGAAATGTGTCGGTTAGAAAGCACAGTGAAAGGGCTGCCAACCTTATGAAAATGTTAGAGCTTTCAAAAATGTCCTCATGCTAGGTCAGGAGGAAGTCATATCTTTCAGTGTTCTGTGAGAAATCAGTGGCAACAGTTTAGTGGAAAAAGCATCTCGTGAGCCTGGAAAGGTGAAGACGTAAATCCTATCTCTGCATTTCTTAGAATCGGGATTCAGATGGTGTCACCCAATTCATAACTAAATGCCCTTACTATCATGCCATTGGCTATCTGATAATGGCATGCACTCCCTCATTCACTCCTACCTATGTTCTTGCTTTGTTCCAAAGTAAAATTCCATCCTGAAACATCATAAGCCTTTTTTTTTTTGACTAAAGTTTTCCTTTAAAAGGTTCCAGTGAAAAGTTCATTCCAACTATTGTTCATTTTCCGTAAAAGAAATGTGCTAGGACAAAACCTTTCTCACAAGTAAGCTGATTTTATTTATGTCTTCAAGGACTACAATTTATTATGGTATATTTATGTATTTTTCTTCTCCCTGGTTATATCGATACACAGTTTGTAATGTGGCTATTATTTGACTGATCTTGAACTGGCTACATAATGATTGGCTCATACACAGATGTCCACAGAGTCTGACTAGTCTGACTGTGATCAAATATTGTAATATGTTACATCAGTGATAGACTGTGGAGCACAGAGTTTCCCTTCTACACTGAAAAGTTAATTGAGCAAGAAAATGGAGGCAGACAAATATTTTAATAATAGTTCTCTTAGACTGTGTTACATTCTAATAGTAAGATGAGAATGAGGCCTAGTCTGTTTTCTGTGCTGATCCTTGTGCATCCCATGGCAGAGCAAGAAGCTTCACATCTTCAGGACATACTAGGGCTTCCTCCTGATAGTATTATGTTGAAACAGTGACTACACTTTTGTATAGCATGTTCACAGAACCTTAAGGGTTGGAAGGGACCTTGAAAGATTATCTGGTCCAACCCTCCTGCCAGAGCAGGAACTCCTACAGTAGGTCACAAAGGAACTCGTCCAGGTTGGTTTTGAATGTCCCCAGAGAAGGAGACTCCACAACCCATCTGGGCAGCCGGCTCCAGTATTCTGTCACCCTCATAGTGAAGAAGCTTTTCCTTATATTTCTTTGGAACCTCTTATGTTCCAGTTTGTACCTGTTGCCCCTTGTCCTATCATTGGACATCACTGAGAAGAGTCCTCCATCCTCCTGATACTCGCCCTTTATACTCGCCCTTTATAATTTTGTCAACATTACTGAGGTCACCACTCAATCTCCTCTAAGCTGAAGAGCCCCAGCTCCCTCAGCCTTTCATCATAAGGGAGATGCTCCACTCCATCATCTTGGTGGCTCTGTGCTGAACTCTCTCCTGCAGCTCCCTGTTCTTCTTGAACTCAGGAGCTCAGAACTAAACACAATATTCCAGACATGGTCTCACAAGGGCAGAGTAGAGGGGGAGGAGAACCTCTCTTGACCTACTCACCACAGCCCTTCTAATATGCCCCAGGATGCCATTGACCTTCTTGGCCACGAGGGTACATTGCTGGCTCATGCTCATCCTGTTGTCCACCATGACCCCCAGGTCCCTTTCCCCTACACTATTCTCTAAGAGTTCATTCCTCAACCTGTACTGGTACCTGGGGTTACTCTTTCCCAGATGCAAGACTCTACACTTGCCCTTGTTGAATTTCATTAGATTTCTCTCCACCCAACCCTCCAGCCTGTCCAGGTCTTGTTGAATGGTAGCACAGCCTTCTGGTGTGTCAGTCACTCTCCCCAGTTTAGTATCATCAGCAAACTTGCTGACAGTGCCTTCTGTTCCCTCATCAAGATCATTAATGAATAGACTGAACAGTAGCAGTCCCAGCACCAACTGCTGAGGGACTCCACTAGATACAGGCCTGCAACTAGACCCTGGCCTATTGATCACAGCTCTCTGCCTTTCTCTCCTTCCACCAGTTAACAATCCACCTCACCACCTGATCATCCAGCCCACACTTTCTCAGTTTTTCTGTGAGGATGTTGTAGAAATGGTGTCAAATGCTTTACTGAAGTCAAGATAAACCACATCCACTGCACTACCACCATCTATCTACCTAGTTACAGCTTCATAAAAAGCTATCGGATTGGTCAAACATGACTTCCCTAAAACCATGTTAACTGCTCCCAGTGACCCTCTTGTCCTTTTATATGCCTGGAAACAACATCCAGGATAACTCATTCCATCACCTTTCCAGGGATGGAGGTGAGGCTAACCTGTCTGTAGTTACCTGGCTCCTCCTTCTTGCCGTTTTTGAAGACCTATTAGAGAAAAAATCCTGATGATTCTGTCTCTTCTTTTAATGTTTCTCTTGCTTACTTCTTACCTCTTTTTTTTATACTGGACTGGGTATAATTTCACTTAAATCAGAGTAAATGTGCTAATAGACATTTCAGAAATATATTGCCTGAAATTTTAAAGTCAAATACTAATGTTGGTGTCTAGAATCAATTAATAATCTTCTCACTTGAATCATAGTTTCGTTAGTGTTATTGGTAGTGACAATAGTTTGGTTCGATTTGATTCGAGCTTCTCAGGAGAAAGACGTAAGACAGAAATTTACTTTTTCAAATAAAAGAAAGTCTTTAGAATTAACAGAAGTCCTCTTTTTTTTTTTTCCTCTCCATTATCAAAAAAATATTTCTGAATTTTCTTTCCTTAACACAGGAAAGTCATCTTCATATTTGCTGTATGCTCATAAATGCTTTTACTTGCACATGCTACCAGTTGCTGTTTAAAGCAAATTTAAAATTTACCTACTTAAAAATGTCAGACTGCTACTTAGAATTGACATCCTACTATAAATCCTGACCCACCTATCACCCTGAGGAAGACTTTTGACTCCAAGAGCACAGTAAGAGCAGACAAAGCGTTCTAGCCTCTGCACTAGCAACATGAGCGGGAGCAGCAGAGGACACAGGCAAGCAAACAGCTTAGTCCCAGAGAAAGGCAATACAGAGTGAGAAGCAGCAGGAGAACTGCCAGCAACAGACTTGAAAGCAGAATACAGATATGTTTGTACATGCCTTCTCTACTTCTATTTCCTGCCCTCCCTTTCCCCATCCGCCCATGCTGAAATTACCATAACCCACTTTCAGAGCAGACAGTTGCTCTCTCCAACTGACTGATGGTTTCAGAAGCACTCCATTGTGTGAATATAAAGCAAAAAATTATTAAAACTCTTCCCACTTCCCTCTCCTGCTGCCTTCCAGCTCCTTTTCTAAAGCTTGGCAGGCAGTTAAGACCTAAAATTATAACACCTTTTCCCTAGCCATGTCATGCTCCCTTTCTTACATCTCTCATTTCTACTATAATACTTCACTCAGCATGCAAATAAGTAGTTTTTCCAAAAGCTTTTTCTTTTAAAAGTCTTAAATGGTCTCCACTAGTTTATCGGATCATGTCTTCAACATTAACCTTCATGATTCACTGATATTCAGTTCTAAGAGGGAATCATATTGATAGTATAGAGCAATTACTGTGTTTTTCAAACATGTATTTGTGTTGATCACTGTAAAAACTTGTGTGCTATGTTCCTCTATTTGCTTGTGAATGCAAATCTCTTCACTTGCTGCTTCCCCAGTTGTCTGCATTTCATTAGCATCTAGAAGGCTCAGCAATGGCTCAGGATCGTTTAGTTATATATACTGGGAACAAAAAATATACCCCTTTGAGGAAATAAACACAAGCATACTGGAACTCTGAAGGCTTTATACTTGTTAGTGTTTTGCTTTTCCAGGTGTGCATTAAAGGGAGTATAAATGTTAGCCACTGGAAGTATATACTGGAACTAGTCTTCTCATGAGATTTCTAATCTAATTTTTAATAATTAATCTTAATGCTGATGGAATGTGCTTGCTAAGATGATGCAGACTGGATTACTCTTTTCTCTTAGCTAGAAAAAATACTGATGTAGCTCTTGCTGAACAATTGCCTGCTGCAAAATGCATGCAGAAAGTTACAAATACTAGACAGACTCTTTCAGTTCAAGCATTGCAGTACATGAGCTCTTTGCTGAAGACAGATTAGGCTTATAGTTTAAAATAAAATTACACACACACATAAACACACGTGTATGTATGTTTATATATAAGCATAAAAATAGTCCAAAAGCAAGAACTGTCACTGGAATTCTATTTACAACATAGACTCTACCTATAAATGAACTTGACCTTATAGGTGGCATTTGAAATAGTCCAGCACCTTTGTAAATTAGGAGCAAGAGTGTGTAAAACATAAGGAAATCAACATAACTGACCTGATTTTTTTTTTTAAAAATTCTTTTCATTTTGGAGGGTGAGCATTGACCCTTATGGGCAGCATCAACAATTTCATAACATGCTCAGAAGCAGATATCTCAGCGGCACAGCATCACAAGTAGCTGTGCACAACATGTTTGCCCTCCAGTAGAATAAATCAATGAGAGAATAAAGTGAAAAAAACTTTTCACTTTAATAAAATAAAGGGAAAATAAAGAAAATAAAGGAAAAAAAACCCACAGACACATTTCCTCCTATGATGTAAGCTCATCTTTTTCATAAAATAAGAGGGGTCTAGGGTAGGAGAGTAACGGAAACATCAATGTTTGTTAAAAACAATCCTACAGCAATCACAGAAAAGACTATGTTTTAGGATAATAATGCTGGAAGGAACACTTAAAATGGACTGTTTGTTCTCTCCAGATGTATACCTAAGAGGGATTTTATGAACAATATGATTTTATTTGTTTATTAAGTCTGATGTAAAGAAGCCTTATTGAATGAGGTTTACCCTTAAAACAAATCACACACACAAAAAAGTCAAAACTCTCATGCAGATTTAACTTGAGGACTTCATTGGACTAGATGATCTCTAAAGGTCCCTTCCAACCCCTAGCATTCTATAATTCTATGATTCTGTGAAATTCTATGTAATTTTCTAGAGGATGGTACCTCGGCTACTTAGCCTTCAATCAAAACTTAGGCATAGGATGTTAAGTTGTCATTTGAAATTAAACTACATGTATGACTACCTTTTTATTTATCCTTTTTTGATTTCTAGGCATCTCCACTTGAATTTCAAATCAGACACATGTAGATGACGAGTATGTAAAAGTTGGTTGTGTTGTAGCTGTGATAATGGCTTGAAGATGTAACAGCATTCACCACACGGAAAGAGTTCATAACACTGATCAGACTACCTATGGAAAAAAACAACACATCAGCTTTTGGCCTCATCAGCTGAGACGAAGAACAGGATAACTAAACCTAAAAACACATAAAGACTGCTAGTGCTTAACCTGTGTTTTGCTGGAAATTGTCAGATCTTCTTCTCAGAGCTACTAGAGAATAGATCTGCTGGACCTTGAAAGCATGCTTGTTTCTTCCAGTTGTTTCTATCAATACAGGCCATCCCTGGCTCACCAAATGTGTCTCCCTATCTATGAGTATTTGAATGGGAAAGATAGTTTCTCTGATGTTTTATTAATAATCACATAGCACTTGCATATTGTCCTCAACATACTAGAAAAATATGAACTCTCTCAGCTGTCAACAGTGACTGCATTTAAGGTGGGAAAATGCAGACAGAAGTGGAAAAGTGTGCTACCATAGCTTCATTGAATTTAATAGCATTGATTCTTGGTTTCAGTCTGTCCCTAGTTTATTGCACAAAGCCTTAGTAACAGTGAAGACACAGTTTTCTAAAAATAGTCAGATAGCCAGAAATACCAATGCACAGAATATGTTTGGACTACATACTTGAAGAGTGTAAGATTCTGTGTTACATCTATAGAATGAGATCTTGGTCATTTTCTGTTCTATGTATAGGAAATTTAGATTCCTAATAAAAACGGTTCTCCACAAGCTTCCTTTATATAGTTAGCATATCTCAAATCAATAATAGTAAACTTAAATCAGAAGAAAAGATCTAGTATCTGCTTTCAGCTACTTAAAGCTCTTTTCTGCCCCCCTTGTTTCAAATTATTTAATATATTTATTACTTTAATGAAATATAGATTATAAATGGTATTAACATTTGTCTACTGTATTTTATGTGTCTACCAGTTACTCATTTCTATCAGAACTTCCATTACTCTCTCAACCTATCAGCAAATGCTTTTAAAGCAAACTTGTTATATTGAAAAATGTTTCCTCGTTTCTTCAGAAAACAGAATTTCTTGTTTAATACAAGCTTGAAGTGTATATTATCTAAGTTTTTATGCTATATTTTAATGATACTATAAAGTCTCTGAATATCATCTTTCTCCTGTTTGTCCAACAGTTGTAAATTACTACCTAACTAATTAATTATCTCAATTTTGACATCACAGCTACAAGAGTATTTATTGATTGCCATTGATGGTATTGTTTAACCTTTTCTGCATTAAAATAGCTAACAAGTTACAAACTGGAAGAACTTGAAATGGATTTAAAGGACTAACTGAAACAGCATTTCATGCTGACTACTACTATGGCCTGCAAAAGCCTGGCTGAGAAAACAAAAATATTAAAGAAACAGTATAACTCCTTCAGGTACATCTTTCTAGGCTTATGTGTTTAAGTGTGAAGAGCTCACCTGGAAAAATGCCAGGGAGTGAATCTTTTTCAGACTTCCATGCAAGTGAATGGTCTTAACTGGCCAAGCACCTTCTGCTGGTCACTGCTGCTCTTTCAAATCCCACCTTCGGACCTAATTGAGTAGAGTTCAACCTCAGTAATGGTTTGTTTGCTCAAGGTAACAACAACATCAAACTAATAATCTGTGGTGATGTCTAATCTGAACTTCTGGGTATCTTTCTGTAGAGCATCACCCAGTAACTGGAACTTTTGGTTAATTTTATTCTTGGTGTTGGATTCTGATGAGGTCAAAAGCATTGCAAGCTCATGAGAACCTTTTGATTATTTGGGTATTTAAGTGTCCACAGAGGAATGAGATCCGGTTTCTTTAATCTAATTGTATTTTGGTTTTGATTTTTTTTTAATGCAGGATTAGGTCTGAAAACAAGTCACAGAGCTGCTCAGGTATGTTTACCTGGCCGGGAACACGCTCAAGGAGATGATCTCTCAAGGAAGCAGGTTAAGGGCTATTTTTACTGTAGTGAAAGATCCTGTCTAATCTACCAGGAGACAGTGGGGATATGTCAGCAAGATGAACTAGATGCTGGTTTTTTCTGCCAGTTACTTGTGTTTGACGGTCTTCATCTGTCACTTGATATATGGGTATATCTTAATTTTTAATAAAAATTGTTGTTTAAATACAAATGTTACTGGAGTTGATATAAGACTTTATACTTGTCCTGAGCCATGAGGCTTGTAATAAAACTGCCTTGAAATTACTAGGCAGTGTGCAGTGAAATATGGTTAAGAACCGATGTAACTAAGGAATGGTTCTCATTTGGGACACAAGCCTGGAGTGAGACATTTCTCTCTCCAGAGTATAGGACAGCAAACAATATAACTGAGTAGAGGATTCCTCACGAGCCCAGGTCATTAGCTTGGCACCATATATTTCATTAGACATCACAGTACAACATTACTCTTGTCAGATAGTATATTCTACATGAATATATGAAAGAAAACAATCCTACAGAGAAGTCGGGAACTAGTTTTCAGATCTGTTTCAGTCATTTGAAACAGGTAACAATAAAGAAGTGAACAATCTCAGAAATATAGGAGGCTTCCTGGAGCCCATAACCTAGTCACAGCACAATTGTTAGATGGGTTTTCCATATTTTGTAGCTAGGGCTTCCCAAACATTTCTTAAACTTTGAGAGTACAGCACAGCTTCTGATGATCTTCAAGTGAATTATAGGTGTCTCTGTGGCTGTTTTCTGTTTATCACAACTTATGTGCTCTCAAGTCAAATTATATGACCATTTTCATTCTTCTTATCTTTAAAGAAATGGTACTAGATCAAAACAGGTAGATAACAGCAGTCTTTCCTCTGTCATATTTACATTCAAGTTTTATGATTTAGGAAGGCATTCAGGGTGGGGTTGGGGGAGACCATGCTAACAACTGCAAGTTTGACAAAAGGATGAAAACCCTTTTAAGAATGGACTAATTGGTTTCTTAAAACATACTGTCTGTCTGTCTTCCTACAGAAACACTTGCATTAATGAGCTGTATAAAACAACGACTTCCTATATGTGAATAAACCCAAAACAATAGCAAAAAAATCCCCCAACAAACAAACAAAAGTCCACAAACCCATAAAAGATAAGGTCAAGTTCCTCAAATGGCTGACTCTTAACATTGCAATTGCCATGCCATTGATTAGTTCTAACATCTTTAAGAGCAATGCAATTTCCATATAACATGCTTCTGGTTTTACAGTTACATCAGCTTTTTGCCAAATTATCTTTCCTTCTGAATTCTTCAAATACAGCTTTCCACCACCATTACATCAAAATGTGGTCATCTTCATCATTCAAATATTCTCCTTCTCTTTCTACCACAAAGTAAACCCCAAGAAGCCTTTTTTTATTGGAAACATTCTTGCCAAAAAGAAAAGATAAAGATTAGAAATAGCATAACTACTGTTTACAGATATTAAAAAAAAAAAGAAATTATTAATGCTCCCTCTTAATTTTGTCCAGATATCTTACACTTCATGTTGTGACGTTTGTAGTAGTATAATCATTTAATGTGCATCTATTGAAAAGTTAGAAGATCCTAAGCCTCCTATTTTTACCACTTCTGTTTTCCTTGAATGAGTGTTCATGTCATAATTCTGATTTCAGATTTAAGATTTTTACATCCCAGTCTATACCATCCATCAGCAGAGTTCATCAGCTCAAACATCCAGTTTCTCACATTAATCTGTACTTAATACTTCAGATAAAAGTGAAAAGTCTATAGTGCCTTTGAGAAGTTGAGTTCCCTCTGAGGGAATAGGTATTTATCTCCTGTTGTCCACAGTCATCCAGCTTCCTGAAACATCAATTGCGGTTGCTCTTGCCTTAATAAGAATGATATGCATTAAAGCTGGTGAGGACAGGTGGGAACCTTGCAAATCCATAACAAGTTGGATGAAAGAGATGAAATGCAAAGACCTTTAGGGATAAAGGTAAAAAAATTGTTCGTGTTTCAAATCCTCATCGAATAGAAGATGGGTTTTGGGATGTTTAGAAACTTAGGTTTTGTACTTTGTTTTATTTGTAAGAAGTGCTCTGAAGTGCTGCAAATCTGTAATATGTTTTCATTAATTTACAAGTAATTGGTTACATGTCCTTTGTTTTGTGAAGGATTTTCTAATAACCGAGTTCAACTTGTTCTGTATTCAAAAGTTCACCACCACAGATAAGGGGGTTACAGATTGAGGACTGCTAAGAGTATTTACTATCAAGTGGTATCACACAGAAGTAGAGTTTTATGAGTACTCGAATCTCAGAGTTTTATGTAAGGTGATGTTCACAGACATGCCTTCATCTTTTTGATTTTTTGCTAATACAATATTATAAATTACATTCATTTGGAAATGATTTGATAAAGGGCAGCATTTTTGCAGCAAAATACATGGCTAATACAAACAATTGCATTTTATTAGCTCTTGTTGCCCAGTGAACTTTTTGAGACGCAAATGGCTAAATAAATTTGCTAAAAGGTTCATCAAGTTGCTTTTAGGTTAGGGTACACTAGTACTGCAGATTTAAGAATGAAATACTAACAGTATCTTTGTGCCTGCTCAATAAATACAAAGATGGTTTCAACTACTGAGTTGAAATATGCATTTCCTAGTATGCTTTACAAATAAAATGAAAGTTGAATTAATTCCTTTATTTTAGACGAACAGTGTTTCAATATGACATTCTTAGTTCAGATCAATGACAGATCAGTGACGATGCTAATATCCTGCACTGAAAACACCTACTTTTAGTATTGATTTTCATTGAATGTGTGGCTGAGTGGTGGGTTAGCAATGTGTTTTTGGAGAGACTTCTAGTTCTATAACCACATCAACAGCTACACAAACTCCCAGAGTTATTCAACCTCAGATAAAAATTTATGGCATGCATTTTTAGCTAGCACCAGAGTTAAATGGATTTTAAAATGGAATCATGTAGTCATGCTAGCTTGCTTCTGAGGTTATCAGTATAGCAGGTGAGCTTGTTGGCTTATTATACATCATGATACGTGAGCAATGGTTATGAGCTCTGTTAACAGAGCAAATCCACTCCTTCTCATAAACCAGGATGGTGAGGCTCAGGCCATCTATGTCCTCTTCCTCCGTGCATTAACAATGATTTTTTTTGTATCAAAGAAGTATGTCATTTCTTAAGACTCATATAGGAAAACAAGGATCAGAAAATCAGAGCCTCTTGATACAAAACTTCTACTTACTGGCATGGATTGTCTTTTAAACATACAGTGAAGATATTGCATGTGTGGTGGCACATTCGAAGTATTGCTTATCTATTTTCTTCTTTATGGTGAGATATATAGTGAGAAAAACTTGTCATTCTGTAAACACATTATTTTTACCTTCAAATTCAGACCCTTATCTGAGACTCTAATCTGAAAACAGCAACATTGAAGGTGCATTCTACTTTCCTCCGTTTCCTCCCAGTTAGCCTTAGTCAGCCAATGCCTAATTCTTCTACATCATCTAGTCAACCTAGACACTTAAACATGTTTCCTTCATGCTTGCAGACATCTCAGAAAGGCACAGGTTTCCCAACATACATACTGCATTTAAACCTGTCACATGGGCTTTTGTAGGACATGCGCACTGCTTGATGCAATTGATCTTAACCTAAACTTTCTGCTGTGCAACATTAAAGATAATGCTGCTTGAGCAAAGCAAAACAGTAGCATGCCCCTGTGCTTGTTCTGCATTTGCCTGTAAGTACATGGTTGTGGTGAGTTGACCCTGGCTGGATGCCAGATGCCTACCAAAGCCACTCTATCACCCATGCACCTTAACTGGACAGGGGAGAGAAAATACAACAAAAGGACTGGGAAATCACTTATCAATTACTGTCACAGGCAAAATAGACTCAACTTGGGAGAAAAATTAATTTATTACCAATTGTATCAGAGTTAAAATAATGAGAAATATAAAACCAAATCATAAAAACACCATACCCTTACTTTTTCCTAGGCTTAACTTCACTCCCAGTTTTCTTGACCTCTTTCCCCCTCAGCAGTGCAGAGGGACAGGAGATGAGGGTTGTGGTCAGTTCATCACACATTATTTCTGCTTCTCCCTCCTCCTCAGGGGAAAGACTCCTCACACACTTGCCACAGTGTGGGATCCCTCCCATGAGAGACAGTCGTACACCAACTGTTCCAGCCAGGATCCTCCCACAGGCTGCAATCCAGGAACATACTGTTCCAACGTGGGTCCCCCACAGGGTCACAAGTCATGCCAGCAAACCTACTTGAGTTCAGGCTTCCTATAGTGTCACAGCTTCCCTTGTGCATCCACCCGCTCTGGTGCAGAGTCCTCCCTAGGCTGCAGGTGGATCTCTGCTCCCCTGTGGCCTCCATGGCTGCAGAGGCAGGGCCTGCCTCACAATGGGCTGCACTATGGGCTGCAGGGAAATCTCTGCTCTGGCCTCTGCATCACTTCCTCTCCCTCCTCCTGTTTCACTGACCTTGATGTATGCGAAGTTGTTTCTCTTACATATTCTTACTCCTCTCTGGCTACTGTTGCACAGTAATTTTTCCCTTTCTTAAATATGTTGTGACAAAAGGACCAATGCTGATTGGATTACCGTTGACCAGCAGCAGGTCTGTCTTGGAGCCATTTGGCATTGACGTTATCACACATGGGGCAAGCTTCTAGCAGGTTTTCACAAAAGCCACCTGCTATCAAAACCTTGCCAAACTTAAATACAAAAGAATATTCAAGTTGTTTTCTTTCATGATGTTTCTATTTAATTTGATGACTGAGGGGTTTTGACCTATTTATTTGATCAAAGTCCACAAAACCTGCATCACATCTTATTGGTTTTATTTCCCTTTAAGCACATCTCCCTATAACCTTCTATGAAATTCTATGAACCTTCCATCACAGAGTCTGTGACGGAAGCATATACATAAAGTAAAAAAATTTGGAGTGAGAAAGCAGGAGGAAAAATAATGCTGATGGGAGACGACTGCAGTGAAATGCTGATGCATGAGACATCAATATTACAAGCTCCAGCAAGTGCCTTGTGCTTTACAGACTGTGATATGCTGACCTAAGGGTCATTCAGACAAAAAGCTAAACTGTTGGGTTTTTTTTTTTTTCAATCAAAGTAATAGGAATAGGCATGTTACAAATAAAAGGATGCTATCAAGTTGCCTTTCTAGCACAATCTTCATGTCAATAGAACAGATTTATCTTCTACAGAATATGCGTCAACTTTCAGAACATTGTGACTTTCCATTGATATGTATATTTAAAAAATAATTTATCATAGTATTAGGAATTACTTGGACTGATCAGAAGATCAGAATTACAATTGTACAGGCTGAGTTTTCTTTACCTGGCTACTCTTCGGAATGGGATAGAGTAGTTAGGTCTTGATTTTTTGGCCTTCAAAAATGTGTGGAGTATATCTTAGAATAGGGAATTCTTCGTGGTTAATTCGATGATATCTCCCTCCTCCTTGGAGATATCATAGAATCACAGAATTATTTGGTTTGGAAGGGACCTCAAAGATCATCCAGTTCTTCCACTAGACCAGGTTGCTCAAAGCCCCATTCAACCTTGACCATTTCCAGGGACTGGGCATCCACAGCCTCTCTGGGCAACCTGTACCAGTGCCCCACCACCCTCACAGGGAAGAACTTCTTCGTTACATCTAATCTAAATCAACCCTCTGTCAGTTTAAAGCCATTACCACTTGTCCTGTCCCTACATGCCCTTGTGAAAAGTCCTTCTCTGGCTTTTCTGTAGGCCACTTTAGGTGCTGGGAGGTGGTTCTAAGTTTTTCCTGAAATCTCCTATTTTCCAGGATGTACAATCCTAACTCTCACAGAGTATCTTCATATGTGAGGTGCTCCAGCCCTTTGGTCATCTTGATGGCCCTCTTCTGGCTTCACTTCAACATGTCCATGTCTTTCTTATGTTGAGGGCTCCACAGTTGGATTTAGTATCCATGAGAGCAGAGTAGAAGAGGACAACCACATCCCTCAACCTGCTGGTTATGCTTCTTTTCATGTAGCATGGGATATAGTTGTGTTTCTGGGCTGCAAATGCACATTACTGGGTCATGTTTAGCTTCTTGTCAACCAACACCCCCAAGTTCTTCTCCATAGGGCTGCTCTCGATCCATTCTCTGCCTAACCTGTATTTGTACTTGGGGTTGCCTCACCCCATGTGCACCACCTTGTACTTTGCCTTGTTGACCTTCATGAGGTTCATATAGGCCACCACTGAAGTCTGTCAAGATCCCTCTAGATGGCATTCCCTCCCTCCAACGTGTCAACTGTACCACACAGATGAGATATAGACTCACACTCTTGAATTATTCAAATATTTGGAGGCAGGAAATGTGGCTCAATTGACTAACCTAAACACTGGATATTCATTTGAGCTCCTCTTTCTGCTTCTCTCTGTCCCTGTGAATTTTCCTGTGGCTTCTGAAATGATGAAAACAGTTTTAATGTAACTGTTGAGTCACCAGTAAAAGTTTGTGAGAAGAGGTATATGGTTTTTTCCCTTAAAAAAAAAAAATCCCAGTCAAGTTTAACAGTTGCATGTGCATATGAAACCTGATCTTTATGCAGCACAGTGCTTGCACTAAGATTGTGTTCATTTATATCAGTGAAAAGAGACAGAATAGATTACACAAAAATAGAATAAATATGTTAAATCAACCACAGTGTAAATTTGTGGCCGTCATATTAAATGGTGACAGTCCAATATACCTTGTTTTGTCTAGTGTTTTTGAGTACATGTGGAAAATGTTAGATGGTAAAGTTGCAAAGTCTTAATATATTGGTTATGAAGCATGCCTCCACATGTTGTTATAGACATATTTTGTGCAACTGATGTGCTTCACAACACTACAAGATATTTGATACAAATGGAGGTGTTTCTACAGAGGGTGTTTCAATATCTTTAAAGTAAATTTGGAGGTTTTTTAGTCAGCTATTTCAATGAAAATAAGTTCTTTGTTAATGCCTTAGTGTAATATTAAGTAATTTGTCCATAGAGAACCCAAAAGATAAGTGTTTATTATAGCTACTTATTTAATGCTTTGTAACCGCTTGTAAGATGAGAATGCTACTGCAAAAGACAATTTATTTATAAAGTAACACCTATTTGTGGAGTACAGTAGACATGTTTGATTTCTTCAGCCACTGAATTGAAATACAATTTATCTGTCACACATCTAGAAATAGTACCTCACTTTTAGCTGTGTAATGTTCAAATATTTCATAGGCTTTCTATAAATGGGGACGGTGAAATCCATATGTGCAATGTTGCCTGCCACATCTTGCTTTAGATACCTCCTTTTGGGGCTTCTATATATTCATTGCATGCAAGTTTCAGTGGAGGTTAATAAATACTTTGTTAACTATATTTTGAACGAGGAATCTGTGTGGGGATCTGGCAAGAAGAGAAATTTAAGAAACCAAATTGCTTCAAAAATTGACAAATTAGATACACATATATGAGTCTGTTAGAATAATAGTAAGGGGAGAGTTTTCAGTGCTATCCAATAGATAATTCTGTATTTAAGGTTGTCCTCTTGCTTATGGAGGTTTCTCTTCCCTTATTATAATCAATTGTAAATTCCAAATAGTTAGGCACATATGGAAATTTTCTTATGAAAGAGTGTGTAATGATGTTCTTCCTTCTCTTCAGTATTTCTTTTCATCTCTCTGAATGCTCTAGCTGGCATTTCTAGTTTGGGAGACACAGTTATTTAATGTATTCCTGATAAATTGTGTGAGACATTTAGATGTGTAAAGACTTTTGGGGCCAAGACTTTCCTAAATGGGTCTGATTGGGCTGAATCAGTGTTACTTCTGATCCAGACTGAGTGGCGTAAAAGACTTCTAACTATTATTAACTCAAATTCAGCAGCCCTCAGAATGAAGCACAGTATTTAATTTATGTTTTACAACAGTACTTGTGTAAAGCTGTCAATTGAAACTATTTGTAGGATCCACACAAAGTAAGATTTGGTGCTGATGATGAATGCTTTCATTGTTCTAGATCATTATGGTCCTAAGTAATTTTGTTGGTTGGTACTTTTCATTTTATACCTGAGATCAAATAAAAATGGTGAATTGCAGAGAAATGAAAAAACTATAATTGGCACAATAGGTTATTACACTCTATGATTTGAGGTAATTAATTGAAGCAGGAATTAAAGACAAAGGTACACTGGTTAAACTGAATTTAATCTGCCTAAGTAGTGAAGTAGATATTTCTGTCAGGCTGTAGTTATGCTTAGGTTATGCAAAGATAATATGGGATCCACAGCCCATATATCTTCAGACTAATAGCATTCAAGTGGCTTAACCCCACATGTTTGATTTGTAACAAGTATCAGGTCATCATCAATGTGAGTAACTGCAAATCAAACCACAACCAAAATCAGCCCTGCTCAAACCTAATAATCAACTTTTTGTAACTCTGTGCTTATATATAGCCCACCTCTGAAGACTTGTCAGGCAAAATAACACAGAACATGGAAATGTCCTAAAGATCCATGCTCAGCATCACTTAGTATGCTCAGAACATTGAAAATGTTAGTTAACTGGCAGATAATTGATGTGGTCGTTGGTCAGATGAAAGTGGATGTTGGAACAGAAGAAACTTGAATCCTTTCCCTGATCCCTTGCTCCCTCTATTTTACAGTAAATGCATTTCACATTATGTGAAATCCCTGATATATATAGCTGTAGTAGGATTGGTTTGATATCTCATAACATGTGAATTGCTGTGTCATTCTGTGATACAGCAGTAACTTACATTACTAGCTTGCATCTTACCAATATTTTATCACAATCTTGTCTCCATATGTTTATAAGGAAAAAAAAAAAAACAAAAGAATTCCAGAGGCAGATAAGGCAATCCAAATCTTAAAAAAATTAGTCACAAATATAATTGATTTTTATTTTGTGCCAAGGGAGGTAAATTGTGCTTTCTGCATTAACAGTTGGCAGCTGCTACATAAGAGATTTCCTTTCTCAACTATACGGGATGTTTTATTCATAATGACCAACATATTTTCCCCTAGCAAATATGTTCATCTGCAGTCTGATAAAGATTTAAGAATGATCTTATAGGTTGAAAATTTTTATCTTCTAACTATAAACAGGCTTTAGGAATAATGCCATGCAGTTTTTAGCAAGGAGCCTGGTAGCTAGCTTTTGTTTAGTTTTTGAGACCTTTACTTTTAAATTTCTTTTATCCATTTAAAAAAAAGAGATAAAAAACCCCCAGCACTCTGAATAAAATAATTCTATGAGCTGTAAAAGTTTGAATTCACAGTACAAAAGAGAATGTTGCTCATGCAGGGACTGTTGAATGCTAATAGGCATGGCACATTGACTTGCTGCAGCTCCTTAAGAGACCTGTAATTCAAAAAGTTCACCTGACGTTTGCGTATAATTTTGCCATTTATTGTACGTGTAACTTTTATTTTTAATACCAGCATTCTTTTACAGACTAAGAATGAGACAATCACATTTGAGCATCAGCTTAGTCAACACATTAGTTTCCACTGGTAACTTTTTTTTATCCCTAGGTTACCTTTTTCCACCTAACTTCAACTACCATGACACAATCTTGTTTTCTCTCTCCTGTAAATCCCACTATTGTCAACAGGCATTTCTTTTCAAGTTAAATGTACTACTTACTGTGCTTTTCTGTATTTCAATCTAATTTTGAACTAATCTTTCTTTTGCAGTTCTTATAATGCTACAGATTTATTGTTTCTTTTTTTCATCTATTTCAATGTGTAGACTGTATTTCTGCTTCATTTTTTTCTCTTTCAACAGAGCTTCTATGCACCCTGCTTCCTGTTCCCATTCCACCTGCTTTCTTGTCCTAACCTTGCACCACTGTTGCTAACTACCCACTGTCTCATTGTCTCCTGTGCTAGAGTCCTGAATATCTCAAATTGATTACTATGAAGTTGGAGGTTTATGTAATCTTTGAATTTTCTGTTTAGGCAATTGCCAAAAGAAAAAAAAAAAGAAAAAAGAAAAAAGAAAAAAGAGTGAAAATGCACAGAAGAATCAGAAAAGGGTTAAAATTAATCAGTAACACATTTTTATCCTTCTCTTATTATATTTTTCTACTGGATGAGGAATACATATATTATCTGGGAAAATAAAGCAGGAAATTTGGAAAAGTAAGAGTATCCTTACAAATTTAAATGTAAAGCTTGTGAGCAATGTGCCCCCAAATGAATAACCTTTATATTTCTTCTATCACTTCTCATGCATTTTAATTGTATGTGTGAAGAGGTATAAAGTATGAAATGCTGAGCAAACAAATGGATCAAATGCTTAAACTATGAAATATTAATTTAATTGGTATTTAAAGACACCTTGTGGGGCTAAGTTATGTATATCTCAGTCTTAGACTTGGAAATGAGTATGCATCTAAATAATGTGTAATGTCATGCACAAAATAATCTTTCAAGAGTGTTAAAAGGCTAGATAACCAATACTTGGGGTTCAGCATCTGTGGAAATGTAAATTGTATTTCTACAATTTTATTTTGTGTTGATATACTTAAACCCTTCCCTTCTCTTCTCCTTTGTCCCATCTGTTTGGCTGTCTTGCATATAAATTGTAAAATTTTCACATGACACCTTCAATAACAGTCTTAAATTTTGAAAAATGTGTACATCTCCCTGCAAACATAGACTGAGATACAAGCATACAGAAAGAACTCGAAGCAAAATGAGTTCACCTGACTAACTTCTGTCTGGAAAGAGTTTCATCTCTATTTGCTCCTCTCCAGAAGACAGCTGGTACAGGGAGGGAAGATAAACATCCCTGTCTATACTTCTCAGCAAAATGTCTCAACCATGACCAAGAGGGATTGCCTATAGGCATGAAAGATGTGGCACAAAATGTCTATTCAATCTTTGTCTCTTCTGCAGTCACCACTTAGCACAAATTTATAGTATCGAGCTTTTCATGAAGATGACTTTTCATGTGAGAACTGGGCTGAGACCAATTTGTCTTACTCAGTCCACTGGACAGGCATCTGTCAGAAGGTAACAGTGTTTGGTCGTTGCTTTGAATTGGCAGTAGTGTTGAACTGAATAATCTAACATTTTCTAACTCTGCACCCACTGACATGGAATTTAAGAATCTTAACATGTAAAAGCCGTATCAGGCAAAATACTTCCTAAAAACTTAGGTAGTCATTAATTCATTTCTCCCTGGCTATGGAAAACACTACATTTAGGATATAGTATACAGTCCTAGTCTCCTGCAATCATGGAAGGTGAACCATAAAACAGAAGAGATATAGACGTGATTTGGGAGAAGTCTCTAACTTTGAAAGGAGGCTAAACGTCCTCTATTTATATCACTTAATGTAGGAGGAAAGTGAAAGAAAGGAGTGATAAGAGTAAAACCGGAGAGTTAAGTGAGAGGTTTATGTACAATAAACAGATTTTCAATGGCTCTGAATGCGCTTGGGCTGGAGAGCAAAAGATTATGTAAGTTTCATGTCTGTCTTTCAGGATAATGAAGGATTTTAAAAGAAAATTGATGTAAAATTTAATACATTTATAAGCACAATTGTATGACATCTGTGTTTACAACAGTAAGAGACCAGTTTTACTAACTTGGAAGTCTCATATCAGTCACATGAATCACAGAATGGTAGAGATTGGAAGGGACCTCTAGAGATCATCCAGTCTAATCCATCTGCCAAAGCAGGTTCACCCTTGATCAAGTCACACAGGAACATGTCCAGATGGGTTTTGAAAATCTCCAGAGAAAGAGACTCAGCCTGTGCCAGGGTTCCATCCTATGTTTTTAAACTACACACCACTACTATAACCATCAAAATTAAAAAACAAATTTGGACAAAGTCTGAAAGATGTGTTTAACGGCTTCACCCAGAATCACTCCTCTGCCCAAAAATTCATATAGTAATATAGAATGTTTGATTATCGAGCATTATACCATTGTCAATGTATAATATCGAGCAGCCACAAGAGCAGCTCACTTTCTAGGGTGGTGTGTGTGACATAGTTCAGATATGAACACCTTGACTGTCACTGGAAAGAAAGCTTATGGGAATGCAAATGTGCATTCTTGTCTGCAGGAGACAGAGAAGAATAATATGCATGTATTTGATGTAATGGGAACAGACAACCTGTCTGAAATATTCTCAGTAAGGCAGCATTTTAGGAGCTTATAAAAGAGGAAGTATTGTATATTCATACAATCATAGAATTGTTATGGTTGGAAAAGACCTGTAAGATCATTCTTCCCTGCTCCAATACCAGGTCCCTCTCACAGGACACAGTCCTTAATGAATTTCTCTGGCGTGGATTCTTTGCTATGGTTGTAGTTTCTGTAGATACAGGGTCCCTCCCACCGGACATGGCTTCTTCTGGGCATAAGTTTAATGAGCTGCTTTGTTGTGGGTTCCTCCCCATAGTTACAGCTCCTGTGAATATTGGGTCCCTTCCATGGGACATGGCCTTCTCCAGCCATGGTGATACAGGGTCCCTCTCTCAGGACACAAGCCTCTTCTGGACATAGTTTTAATGAAGAAAAACACTGTCCCTGGCATGGGGCCTTTAACAAAGTGAATCACTGCCCCTGGCTTGGGGTTCTTAGTAAAATGAGTCTCTGCCCATGATGCAGGGTCATTATTAAAATAAGTCTATACCGCTGATGCGGGGTCTTTAAAGAAATGCAAACAAATCTCAGCTTCACCAGTCCTCTCCATAGAATGCAGGGGAGTCTCTGCTCCAGCACACCTCCTTCTCTTTTTCATCACTGACCATGGAGTCTGCATGGTTGTTTCTCCCACTCTTCCTACTCCTTGCATCACCACCATCCAGAAAAGAAGAAGGGCCAGAAGAAGGAAGAAACAGGAAGAAACCTCCTCTTCCAGCTTCTTCTTAAAAAGTGATTGTGGAGGTGTCTAATTGGCTCAGCCCCAGAAGTGGGTCTGGCTCAGAGCTGGGGAGAGTTTCAAGCAACTTCTTACAGGAGCCATCTATACAGCCCTTTCCCCCTTTACCAGAAAAGGCTATCGTGTCAAACCATGATACTGATACAAACCAGGATTTCATTGGTCTTCTTGGCCACATTAGCACACTGCTGGCTCATGTTCAGACAACTGTTGATTAATACCCTCAAGTCCTTTTCTGCTAGACAGCTTTCCAGCCACTCTGCCCCAAGCCTGTATCGTTGCATGGGGTTGTTGTAGCCCAAGAGCAGCCCCTGGCACTTGGCCTAGTTGAACCTCATATAATTGGCCTCAGGCCATGGCTCCAGCCTGTTCAGGTCCCTCTAAAGAACCTTTCTGCTCTTAAGCTGCACATTGTTAGAGCTGAAGCTGTCAGAAAGAAGCTAGAGAGAGCGAATGTGGTCCTATGCAGGTGTCAGAAGGGAGAAATGAATCCTGGGAGAAAGAGCAGAGCTACTTAGCTCAGCTTGTCTGCTTCAAGCTCAGAGTTCTTAAAGCCCAATTCCTAGGCTGATACTTATTTTTGAAGAGCTGCTTTCAGTAACTTTATGGGGTGTACAATGGGGTTTTGGATCTGTTCTCCGCTTCTGATGTTCTGTTCCTAAATGTTACTGGGCCACATTACATTTCTGCTGACCACATTTGTAATTTAACACCAGGATAGCTGCTTAGAGATTTTAAGGAAAGCATCACATAAAAACTAGAAATAAATATTCACATTTCAGTAGCAGCATTGGGGTCGTTTGTTAGACCCCTTTACATGCCATAAAACATAAAAAAAGGATGTGATTGCATTGTGCTGATAGCATGATTGTGTTAAGAGTAATAAATAACCACATTTTAGGTGGATGATCTTGTGAAGAATAGCAGTACAGAAATTAAGACAGGTACTTGTTCTTTAATCGATGAAAATCACAAACACTGATTTGCTTATTAGCTAAATATACCATCTTCTCATTTATTCTTTTTAAATAGGAAGAAGCAACTCAGTTGTCACATCAGATGATGAAATGAAGTTTTCTATTCCATGCCTAAATCTTCCATCTGGTAGCAATTTAAGTACATTGTGATAATAAATACATGCCTGCTAAGAGGTCTCTGACATCTCTGCAGGAACTTTCTGTCAGATAAAGTTCAAATTTTGATAATTTACGTAAGTAAATGTTTTGGGCAGAATAAAAAAGCATAACGTTTCATTCTTTCTTACTTAAATACTACATAACAAATTCTACAGCTATTCTGAGGCTTTGAGAACTTCAAAATGTGTTTTGAATTGGTGAAAGTTGGAAGGCCCGTCAAATTGTAATCAACATTATGAAGTCAAGCTGGAGGCTGGTCGCTACTAGTGTGCTGCTGAGGGCAGTGACCCTTCACCTCTATTTGGCACTGATGAGACCACATCTGGAGCACTGTGCCTCATTTGAGGCTTCTCAGTACAAGAGAAATGTTGAAGTATGGGACACAGCTCAATGGTGGGCCATGGAGCTGGTCAGGGCTGGAGTACAGGGTATATGAACAGCAGCTGCAAGAGCTGCACTTGATCAAGCTGGAGAAGGGAAGGCTGAAGGCAGGGAGATATTATTAATGTCTACTGGGAGGCTGTAGGGGAGGCAGAGTCAGATTCTTTTCAGAGGGGAATGGTGACAGGATGAGGGAACAGATGCAAGTTGCAATACAGGAAATTCTTATGTGGAATTGCAGAAAATAAGTATTCATAAAGACTTGGAGTAGGTTGCTCAGAGAGACTGAGGAATCACCACAATCGGAGGCACTTGAAGCATGACTGGATAAGATCCTGAGCAGCCTGATTGAATTCTGAAGTTATATCTGAAATCTCTAAAGTAAATCCTGCCCTGAGCAAGGAGGTATACTAGATAGCCTCCAAAGGCCCCTTCTGTCATAAACTATTCTCCTTTCCTGTGACATTTGTTCATTCAGGTAAGGGGTTATTTTCTCATGCTTGCAAATGGGTAAGCTGAGGCAGCATTAAATAGGCTGCCTAAGGCATTAAAGCTATTTAGTGGATCAGATTTCAGTAAATATTTGTTTTAAGCCTTTCCTGTTCCTTGCATGAAATGTGTGTTCATATAGTCTCATAGAATCTGTGTTTGTCTTACTGGGACAACTTTTTTTAGCAGAATACTGATCTATGAGATATTAAGCAATACTGAGTATACAGATACTTACATGTTCTTCAGGCTTTCTTTTTTAAAAAGAAAAAGGTTTTGTTTTTAAAAAACAGCCTTTGAATATTTTATCACAACAAGCAAGTGACCATGTCAGGAAGGCATGACATTTTCAAGGAGCATGCAAATATAAAAGGTTAACCATTGTCTTTAAGCAGACAAAAGAACAGCATGTAAGTGTGAGTTCATTGATTCCAGCTGACATCTAATATTTGTAATTTATTATTGTTTGGATAAGTGGGAGTACAAATTACCTTACATATATATAACATATGCATATATACATGCACATCAGACCGATTTGTTTTAAAAAAGCTCTAGCATACAAAAGCTGGAGAATGTTGCCTTTATAGTGCTACCAGAGGAATTTGCATTTACTTCCCCTCAGCCAGACTGTGTGCAGATGCAGTGCTCCTTTCATATTGGGCACCTTCTGAGAAACAGGTGCCACAATCTGTTTTGTAGGTGCTGTTTAATGCCTTCTACTGCCTTACAAGCATATGGAGATCAACTACACCAATTAGGTAAGATTTGGTCAGACCCTTTATGTTTACATTTAAAGGCATTCTGCAGCCTTTAGTGCGTGTAACTGATGCTCATGTTACCTCAATGTCAACTAATAATCATATTTCTCTGAGCTCTGAAGCTTTTGCTTTACTCTACATGTCATGTAGCAGTGGTAAATACTCCAAAGTTTAAAGCTGCAATGGTATATTTGCAAGTCCTACACCCCCTGAAGTCTACTAAACTCAGAACTGGGGGCTCTACATATGAAATTGGTCCGTATCTGTCTCCTCTCACTTCTGTTTTTAATTGAAAAATTATTACTCAAAGCAGAGATGAAAGATTCAAATGGTAGTCCATTTACTAGAAAGAAGACTGTGCTATTTATGACATTTAATTTTTTATTTAAATTACAAGAAGATACTTCTGCTAAGTGCTTGTATATAACACAGCTGTAAATTCTTGTTTATCTGCTGTGCTGCAGTTTGTGTGTCTGCTGCCTCGTCTTGTTGTGATTACTGAAGAATTTTTTATTCTTTATTTTTTAAAGCTCTGCGCTGCTGGCATTTATCAAGAGAAGACACACAGCATATCCTTGCATAAATAATGGCAGTAGGCCAAGTGCAGCCGAGGTGGTTGCCAGCACAACTCGATTGAATTGCACCACGGGTGAGTGTGGCGATTGGCTCAGGTTATGTAGGACTTTAACGTGGCACTTTTCAGTAATGCATTAGCTGTTTAAGGTAGTTAAGTCTGTTTCTGTCTTTTGATTGAATACTGTATTTGGGCTACTTCAATAAAAGAGATTAGCTTCTACTCAATGGAGTGAATGGAGGTATTTTTAGTGGACCACTTTTTTACTTTCTGTTCTCACTTAACCTGCCCTGAGTGCTAAATAACTCATATTCATGAAATGACATGTCAATAGTACTGGAATCTAGTGAATTCCTGGGAAGAAGCATTGTGTTGAATATTTCCTAGGGTTTCTGTTCTACTCTTGTACTTATTACACTGAATTTTAAGTGCCAAGATAGTGCCTTTTGCCTTAAGGCAAGCATTCTTTTGTACTATCATTGCAAATCTGCAAGCAGCACTGTTTTTCAATGATGCCTTTTTTACTTCATTTTGTTGGTTGTTTTTGCATTCATTTGTAGTAACCAGCCTTTTAAAGAACAAATGAGTAAACAACGTATGTTGTGCAGACAGAATAAATTGTGCTTAGCATTTAGCAGTAGAGCAGGTCAGTAAGTTTATAATAGACCTAATTTACATACTAAAAAGCCAGAGGTTTATCAGAGGAAGCAAAATGAGATTTGAATGTTAAATTTGGGGCGGTATGAAAGAATGGCAACATGGTCCAGACCTCTGATTCATATCGCTAAGTACTGCTGAGTAAATGTATCAGTATTGGAGATGTCTGACACCTGTAATTCATTAGAATTCAGGTGTTTAATCAATCATTACTAGCCTGTGATTGTATTACATAACTTTCAATAATATGTATTTTTCTTAAAGTTAGGTGCCAGGGTCACATAGTAAAGTGAGAAATTGTGGCATTTGTTTAAATCAAGTGACCACACAGATATACCTCAGGACTGGAAAAAGTGCCCACAAAAAACCCCAAAAATTTAGCCAGTAAATGTGAAGGCTCCTTGTGACATTTTTGTTTATTGATTGCTTTAAAAAAAAAAAAAACAAAAAAAAAAACAGATTTTATACTAATATTTCCAAACGTGGTTGGTGGAGTGGACAAAACTGAACTCAATAATGATTTTTAGTAAAAACAAATCATAGAAAAGACTGTGAAGAGACAACTAGAAAGTAATCCAATGCACAGTGCAACTCTGTAAGATCTCTTACATTTCTTAATATAACTTTGCTTCTTCAGTTGGTGGGGAACAAAACCCCAACTTTTGGAAACAAGATGTTACTTAAAATGATAACATTTGTTTAGAAATTCTTTAATGTACATTCAAAATTCTTATTTCAGTGACTGTAAATTTTAAATAGAACGTTCTTGCTTATCAGTAGTGAAGAGTTACGTATTTATTATCCTCAGGAAGAATATCTACCTCTAAAGTAAAGATGTAGGTAGTTCTTTTAGTCTAGCTAATCACTTGATATCAGTAGGTAGCTCTGGAAGAAGTGCATCTAATGATAGCACTGGAGAATTTGAGGGAAGAGTTTGAAGAAAAACATTTACTTCTTTCATAGAAGCAAAGAAAAATATATTTTAGAACAATGGGGCTTTATTTTTTTTTAATAAGATACCATTAAAGAAATACTTCTCAAAGAATTACTTCTCAAAGTTATGCTATGAGCATGTGGGATAGAGATTTAGTGGGAAACAAACAACCAACAAGCCCACAGATGCAAAACCTGCACTCCTTTTATGTAAAGAGCAGCAAAAAAGTGACGAAGTAAATGTGTTATTCTAACCATACAGATAAGTAAAATGTTAAGGATTAGTCCTGGGAAAAATGCATCCCTGAATCTGTTCCTTTCCTTCACACTGTATATTTCGATGCCTAGAAAAGGTCCATGTGGCAGCTCACACTGTTATTCTGTTGTACAGGTTGTATATTGCATGGGTGTAAGCCCCTAGAGTCTCATACCAGTATATGGCTGTACTCAGCTTTCTTGTAAGCCATAGCCTGCAGCTAATATTTGCTCTTACATACAATTAGCTACTGTTAGCCAAACAAATCAGACTGCTGGAGAAACACAGTGGGATCTGTAGTTGTCTCTTTCTTAGAGGCATGTTTCAGTGCAAGCAGTCAGTATGTGAGACATTCTTTGTACTTCGCTCCCAGATCTTCAGAGATAATGTGCCAGAGACAACAGAGACATCTTTTAACCACAATGGTCGTTGCCTTGACTCTCTCAGGTAAAAAACAATGATAGTTAGCTGACTAAGCAGAACAATTTTTAACAAGGTTTACCAAGTTATTAAATTTCTGTATAGTATAAATGTTTCTCTGGAAAATCAGCACTGCCTTTATTAATAGGCAAATTGCAGAAAAATAAACTATATGAGCTGTATATAAACTGTCTCTGACAAACTGTAGTAGGTAAGATCTCCAAACAGGAGAAACACTCCAGAGAAACTAGGTGGTCCTTTCTTTGACTGAAGCTACTATTGCCAATTCACTAAGCTAAATACACATTTCACAGCTTGCTGCTTCTTGAATACATTCAACTGAGTTCATTTTGTGTGCCAAGTACTTGTTCAGAATACACTGAACACAACATCTAGACTTTCTGCCAAAATGGCCTCTGTCTAGCCTCCCCCCCAACCCCTACATTGAGCCAGCTACAAAAGCTGTTCCTTGCTAGTGAATTCTACTGCCATCAGTGTTTTCCCTGAATCATTATAGTAAGAGCACTTCTTTTATTACTTTGTAATGTGAATGTTCAGTTCCCTCATTTTCCAGGAGGGACAACGAGGCTATTGCTGCCTTGGCAAACAGAAGACTTGGAGAAGATGCACAGGCTAATATTTTTTGCTTGCCTTCTGTTGCCTCTCTTCTTTAATATACTAAGGTGTGTGTTAAAGAATTCATTAAAGCATGTCCTTAATTTTTTTCCAAGGAAGAGGGGAGATTCATTCTGTTCATGTTACGTGTGTTGCCTTGGAGCAGCTTTTCTCTTGGGCTAGCCTGCATCTGCCTGTCTGTCATCTCCCTGGACAGTCTGGAATTATACTTGCAAATAGAATTGTCAACTTTTGTAGGGTTTTGAACACAGTGACATGCATGCTAATTCTCTTGTTGCTTCTTAGCCTCGGGCTAAATAACATTAATTTTCCCTGGATCATTTCAGAGGAACATTCTATACAGGGCATAAAATTGGATTTGGTCACTCAGGGTTAAAACATTGAACACCTTTATTAATAATTTGCCAGAGTGAGGTTACAGTGTGCAACAGAAAACACAATTTGGGAGTTCAAGTCTAAATAACAAAATGGTGTAGCTCAGATAACCCCTGTAAAACAAAGCCTCAGACTAGATCAGGGCCCTACAATGATATTAACTGTTTCATTGTAAATGTGAGTCAAGTGTACATTTTGGCAGCAGGGAATAATCTGAAATCATATGTTTATCCTTGACAAAGCTATATTTCTAAGACTCCTTCTTACTTAGGTGCCTAGCTACAAAACCAAAACAGCAATGCTTTCAAGTCTTAAGTAGTTCCCATTAGTCTTGGCCTACACTCCCAATAAGTGCAGTGTGGCTGATTGTTACAAGAAGAAACCCTAAAGTTTCTGTTCCCTCAGCTCTGTACATTTCAGTTTCATTTTTCCTGACAAACTGTGGAACTTGAGCCTTTTTCCAGAACGTATGTATGTATATTTGTGTGTGGGCAGGAAGAGAAGTCCCTTCCTGTGAGGGACAGCCAGGCAGTTCCTTTACTGAAACAGACAGCAGAGGTTTGACTCCACAGTAGAGCATTGTCATCTTGAAGATGAAATGGCTAGCCTGGACACAGAACCATTGTGCTTGGATGGATGACTGAATGCATCCATATCATCTCCAGTAAGCCCAAGGGGAACGTGGTGGTGCACTTGCACAGTGACACTGAGTTCAAGGGGCTCTTCTGAACAGATTAACTCATTCTCACCGCTTGTTTCATCCCTTGTGCTGACATCAATGGTGGCCTGGTCCTTGGGACGATATTTCAAGGAGTTAAAGTAGCAGAAATTTAACCCTACTGAAAACAGATCTACATAGGCTAGGTAGCTGGGACAAAGCCAATTCCAGAAGTTTTGATAAGGCCAAGTGTTGGGTCCTGCACTTGGGCCACAACAACCCCCAGTAGCACTACAGGCCTGGGTAAGAGTGGCTGGAAAGCTGCCAGGCAGAGAGGGACCTGGGAGTGCCGGCTGACAGTGGCTGAACACGAGCCAGCAGTGTGCCTAGGTGGCCAAAAAGGCCAATGGCATCCTGGCCTGTATCAGGAACGGTGCTGTCAGCAGGAGCAGGGAGGTGATCATTCCCCTGTACTAGGCTTTGGTGAGGCTGCACCTCAAATACTGTGTCCAGTTTTGGGCTTCGCTTTACAAAAGGGACATTAAGGTGCTGGAGAGGATCCAGATGTGGGCTACCAAGGTAGTAAAGAATTTGGAGCACATTTCCTGTAAGGAATGGCTGAGGGATCTGGGGCTGTTTAGCCTGGAGAAAAGAAGGAAATTACCTGAAAGGAAATTGTAGTGAGGAGGGAGTCGGTCTGTTCCCTAGTAACAAGCAATAGAACAAGAGGAAACGGCCTCAAGTTGCACAAGGGGAGGTTCAGGCTGGATGTGAGGAGGAATTTCTTTACTGAAAGGACTGAAAATCAGACATATTTCAAGTCTTTCAGTCATGGCTAATATTGATGTGACTAGTGACATTCAATCAAGAAAATCTATTATCAAGGAATAACTGGACTCCACTTCCCGCGTTTAAGAGACGGGTGTATGTTACACTTAGGGAAATGGTCTAGTGGTTGATAGGGCTGGGACAAAGGCTGGACTTGATGATCTTAAAGGTCTCTTCCAGCTGAAACGATACTATGATTCTATTAAAAGAAATGAAATGACCTTCAGCTTAATATGAGTTTGAATCTCTGAAAGAAAAGCAAGTCATCCCATCTCAAGGAGAGGTTGCGGTTAAATCTCCTTGTCTATACTGTAAAAACTGTTTAAGTAATTTGAGATACACTTACAGAGGTTGTGGTAGGCAGGTTCAAATTTATTGGGTTATGAGACTATAAGCATTTTAAAGAAAACATTGAGAGGCATGATGGGCATTGCTTTGGCTGCCAATAGTTACCTAATCTGAGTTCTCAAGTCTGGATAATGCAAGCAAGATGTTGTATTTATCACCAATGTATAGGTGTCTGGCAATGCTATAACTGGCTCTCATTTTTTGTCCTCTGTCCTGCTTTCTGAGAATTTTAAATTCTCAAATTGTTTCTCTTATGTTTTGTTTCTTTGTCCTTGCAAGGAAGGCACATTGTCACACTTGAATGATGAATTTTAGATCATCTTTACAGTAATGAGGTTTGATTAGAAATACCCTGAAAACTCCCTGAAAAAGCCCTACATCTCAACATCTTTTTACTCCTGTTATGGTTTAGACCTGGTTAAAGGGTGAAGCTATAATAAAACAGATTACAGATTGTGGAGGAATGGTACACATTAGTTTCTAACGCATAAAAGAAGAATCATAAGAGAAGTTTGCCTGGGTTTCCTCAGTTGTACTATTTGGACTAGCAGGATATTACCTCGCCAGTGAGACTCTCCACAGGTTTTGCAAACAGATGCTTCATAATCTTTTCAAGAGCTGACAAACTGTTAAAGAGAGACTTTGCTTATGATAAGCCAGGCAAATTTACTGTTTTGTAGATTTAGAGAATAGATCTGCTTGAAGGAACTTCTTTTGTCTTTGTATTTCAAATCAAGAAAACCCTTTTCACAAATAAAACAAGTGAATGTTGATTTCACAGTAATTGTAATTTAACCTATTTTTTGCAAGAGGCATTCAATTAAAAAAAAAAAAAAGAAAAAATACTATTACGTGCTCAGACATCCATCATTTCACATACAGAAGGTGTGAATTGTGTCCTTGCTAGCTGAACTGTGTTAAAAGTTTCAGCCTTCTTGGAGCATCAGAGCTACTTATTACCCTGGAAGATAAGTTAATCAGGTTTTTTTAAGATGTGTTCCAAAAGGATTTTTTATCTCCTTCAGAAAAAGCTCAATGAATTAATTAGAGAGTATCAGGAATGAAAATAGCTTGAGAAGCTCACTGCTGTTTGCCTACAACAATGAAATCAGTTAAGCCACTAAAAATCTAATCAGAGAGTTACAAAGATCTTAAGACCTTTCCCACACTGGTAATTCAGTTGTACTAGCTCTGTCTATAACAGAACAATGCTATTGTTGGCTCAGCTCCACTGTCTTCTACAACTGCTATGTTCAGAGATTTTGTCTGAGCAGTTTTGAAACACTGGTACAGGTCTGTGCCGCGAACATGCAGGTCTTGTGTCACAAAAGATATATGCACAGCATACTAGTTTACTCATCTGTGACTTCTTTTGTTCCCCCTGGAATTTAGTGTGTTCTCTGTAAGTTGCAAGGAGCTTGCACTCTCACTTGTGTACGATATCAGCAGTTTGGGTTTTTTTAATACCTTAATTTTATGTGTATTTGGGGCATTCACATATTAATACATGTGCACACAGAAGACACATGCAACAGTTAGTAGTAGGTAAGAAAACTTGAACTTTTTTCTTTTAATTTAAATAGTAATTTCCATTGGAAATTACATCACTATGGTATTAATCTCCAGAACACTTGACATGAGTTTTTTCTTGGGTGTGGAAACTATTGCCTCATATTATTTTCCTTTTGACATTGCAATTGCACTTCCCACAGGTAACTGGCTCCATAAGAGATTCTGGTTGTCACTGTCTTCTGCAATGCAACTTTGACAGCAGGTATTATTCACATGTTCACCAACATTGTCAGCTTCATCTTTGGATTTCAGAGCTTACTACTAGCTGATTAAAACGTGTATATTAATATAGATGTGTGAATATTACAGTGTCATGTCTGTTATCTGATTTGTTCCTTCAGGTATTTCCTTCTGCCCCAGGTTGTCCTGTCTCTTTGAGAGTGCAAAGGCATGTGTGTGTCAAAGAAGCAGCGTGTAATGAGTCATGCTCCATTGCAGACAAGAAAAGAAGACCACTGTTCTTGCATGTCTTGTATGCTTTTTTTTTTTTTTTGACAAGTTATCAGATTTCCTTGATGTCATTATTTGTTCCTAGCAATAGAGATGTCTACTGGCTGTTTAATGAGGTTTTGAATGACAGTTAACATCTCTGCATCCAAAAGCAATGGATCTAAGTGTTTACAGCATTTGAATTAATATTAAGTAGATCAGGAAATAACCTGGAGTGGAGGAAGGTGCTCGCTCTCTCTGTCATGCAAATACAGAGTTAATCACATTTTACCTGAGGACCTAGAATTTTGTTTATGCTGCATAAACATAAGTCCCTGCAAAGGACTTATTTGGCCAATCCTAAAATTAGGTAACAGAGGCAGGGTTGTTATGACTTGCCTATGTAAGTCAGTGGTGACTTTTGAACATAGGAATTGTCATAGTGGATTTTACCATGAAAGCCAGTCACAGGTAATGGAAATACTTGGAGATTTTGTGGTTTGCTAGAGCAAGAGTAAGCCTCTGACAAAATTAGGCATTTTATTTCTTTCCCTGCTCTCCTTCTCTTTTGTATTTTTCCCCCCATCTCCCAATGAGTTTGTCCTTAGCAAGAAATTGAAACCTGAACTGTAAATTTAACATCAGTTATTGAATATAGGCCAATATTTGTGTCATGCTTTGTATCCTGCTTGAGACAAAGTTCTGCAGAGTGAAGACAGATTTCTCTTAACTGTATTAGTTCTGTCATTCTCTAGCTGTGGCAATAAATGGGAGCAAATAAGAAACTCAACAATGCTTTTTCACCCCTTGATTCCCAGTTCAAGTAGTCAAGTATTGACTGAATGCTAAACATTTTATCAATATTGTCTATCTTTTAGCCACTGACTAATAAGCCTTCTTGGTTGTCAAAGGTGAGGGAACTGATAAGATTGTCACACATAGACCAATTCCCTTATTAGTAGCTGAAGAAAGTAGATTTTCCAGCCTGCCTGTACCTATGTTCTAGGCTGGAACAGAGAATTGTCAACCAGGTCATTGTCGTCTTGGGCAAAAGTTAGTTTTTGCAGAAAGCTTGGGTAATTTCAGCATGATATTATCTGTGCTTCTAGAAGGTTAAGATGGATCTCCAGGGAAATTATTTCCCCAGGGCAGCCAGAAATCAACTGCTATGTGATCATTTCAACCTAAAGCTCTACTGGCCTTTCAGACAATTTTAAGAATTATGCTTATTCGGTATTTAAATGGATTTTAAAATTATTATTATATGGAGAATAATGATTTTGGTTACAAGATAATTGAACAGGAGCAAAAAAGAGACTACATCATTCAACCTTCCTGAGCATGAGATTTTAAAAGAGTAATCAAGTAAATTTTAAATATACAAAGAGCACTCTCCTGAAACAGTATCAACGACCTTACAAAACAGAGGTATATGATCCAGGAGAGGGAGAAAACTCTCTTATGCTCAGAGACAAATTTGCCAGTGGGATAGAACATAGCATGGGTATGTTATCCTCCTGAGTAAAAACTCTTATTTCCCTGGAAAAGAGGGCAAATGTGGAAAAGAAGGAAATAAACTCCTTTTGTTTTAGAGAGATAGCTTCCCAGGATCAAATGACTCCCTGCGTGAAACTTTGCATGTGCTTACACAACAGTATTTTTCTTGAATGGGTGCAAACTCAGTTGTTACTACGTCAGAGCTTTACAATATTCTTTGTGTTCTTCTCAATATAATTATGTCTTATGTCTCTCTACATGTATCTATATGTATATCAAAATCTTATTCTCTTGCTATTGTGGTCAATATCAACTGGAGTTTTTTCATTTGCTTTGAGAACAAGAGGGCAAATTATTATTTCTTACTTCAAAGTACTTTTTTTGTGTGAAGTGAGACCCTATGCAACACCCAGTAGTCCTGTAAAGAAAGAAGTGTTCTTCAAATTGCACATAGTCAAAGACAATTGAAAGAAACTGACTTTGTAGGGTTATGATCTTTCCTACATCCCACAGTAGATCTTGATGTCTTTTCTGCTTTAATATCACATTACTAAAGGACACATGTGAGACAGCAGGTTAAATAGTAAGAAATTCACCGTTTAGATCTGAAGAGAGGCTTCAGCTACAATGGGATCAACACTTCAGAATATAAGATGAAATATTTTTATAACAACACTCAATAGGATTCACTGTTTCTTTGTAATTCAAACCAGAACAAGATAAAAAACAGGGGATGGAAAGAAAAATAAAAGAATAAGTGTGAGGGCATAAGCATCAGGAAAGAGACATAGGACACAGAGGCAAAAAAAAAAAGTGTTGCACAGGAAAACAAATATTCTTCTCTGAAATAAATACACCAGAAATGTTTTAAAAAAAAAACAAAGCAATGGAAAACAAAAGCACCTCATTTTTATGAAAATGGCTGCAGTAGGGGAGCTGTGCATGATAAAGCATGATTGGATGTGTATAGAAGATCCAAAGACTCGAAAGGTTACTACCTATTCTTAAGCTTTCTATTATTTTTGTTGTGGCATTGACATAATTTTTACCTGAAATGGCTTATTTTCCTCATTATTTACTTGTTGGAGCTGGAGACAGTTTTATTTCTTACCATTTGTAAGATGTTTTTGTAATGTAGTTTTTTAGTACTAGTCCAGTCTCATTGGCATCTTATAATGCCATTAAGATCATCCCCAGTTTTTGGGAGCATCATGTGTCTGTTTCCAAGGAAGAGTGCAATGGAGACTGAAGGGGGTTATATACTGAACAATACACTACATAGGAGTGAACAGAATAGTCCTGTGTGTCTTATTCCCTTTCTGCAGGTCTACCAGAACCAGGTAGGCAAGCTGGAGGGCTTCTTTAACCTTTTATGTGACACAGTTTCTCTATCAGTTAAATACTTCCCTTAAGGTACTAAATGTAATGTATTCATATGCTAAACATAATGGAAGGCCATACTCAGCACCACTGTGAAAAAACACACCCCATCATAACCTCTGTTCAAGCATAGCCACTGTCTCTAGATTCACCGCAGCAGGAGACTGTTAGAGTGGGATTTTCCAGAAGTTGGTCCAATCTGTTGATGAATACCTGGGATACTGACTGCTTCCTGAAAGATGCTTCCTGCAGCCACTTAATACCAGTGTTAGGGGCAAGATGCTTAAAAATGCATGGCAGATGGCTCACAGCAATGATGCCAGAGGATTTATCCTCCAGGAGACAACATTTTATTCCTGTTCATTTGCTGGTGACTTTTGTCATATTGAGCAAGACAGAAAAAGCTAGGACAGAATGAAATATGATGTTTTTCCTGTGAACATTTCAAAACACATTTGAAAAGTTGGTTTTTTTTTTTAAATAAATTATTCAGTTTTGCAATGTAAAAGGGAAGATTTTTTTTTTTTCATTTTGATTGGAAATGGGAAGAATTCATTTTATTATTTTATTTTTCAATGCACAGTAGTTGTGGTCTTTCTAGAACTTACTGAATTAAAATGCATAAATATTTATGTGTGTGTAAATATGCATGTATAAATTTATATGTGTATACATGTAAGGGTGGGAATATATGTATATATAAGAATTTGCATGAAAACAACTGAGAATGCCCCCAAGTTCACTCTCTCTCATGAGAAATTCTAAAGTGTTAGAGTAGGCCTGGATTTATCAAGTGTGGTAACTTTGCCCCATCATATATAAGGTTTGCCTGTGTATCAGTGTCTCCTGTGACCTTTGGTTAAAAATGTTACAAGAGTTCAGATGGGAAGAACAGATGCGAGAAGTCAAGTGGATAAATTGGAGAGGGCTGCTGTACACCATGACATATTAATACCCTCTCACCCGAATATCAAAAGACAGTTCCTATAAAAACAGAACTGTGCAAACAGTCTTTCTGGTGGTATGATTCTAGTTTAGCTTAAGTTTTCAGTTTTTCTTTCTGAGCTCTGTGGTGGTAAAGAACAATTGTCCTCAGTGGAGGCTGTACTTTCCACCTCACCCTAAAAGTGGATGTTGCTTTAATAGATTATGTCAAAAAGTCCTACCTTTCTGACAGACCTAGCATAGAGTCACGAGTGCAAATCATAGAATTGTAGAATGGTAAGGTTGGAAGGGCCCTCCAGAGATCATCTAGTCCAACCCCCCTGTAGAAGCAGGTTCACCTGGATCAAGTCGCATAGGAACATGTCCAGGCAGGCCTTGAAGACCTTCAAGGAAGGAGACTCCACATCTTCCCTGGGCAGCCTGTTCCAGGCCTCCCTCACCCTCACAGTAAAATAGTTTTTTCTTATATTTAAGTGGAACTTTTTGTGTTCCAGCTTCATCCCATTACCCCTTGTCCTGTTGCTAGCTACTATAGAAAAAAGGGATGTCCCAACCTCCTAACACCCACTATTTAGATATTTGTAAATGTTAATAAGATCTCCCCTCAGTCTCCTCTTCTCTAGACTAAACAGTCCCAATTCCTGCAGTCTTTCTTCATATGAAAGATGTTCCAGTTCCCTGATCATCTTGGTGGCCCTGCGCTGGACTTTCTCCAGAAGTTCTCTGTCCCTCTTGAGCTGAGGCACCCAGAACTGCAAATAGCTTGTTTGCACTATTTTGTTGCTCATTATCAAAGTTCAGAAGACAGTTAAGTGCTCCCTCTGCAGTATGTCTTTCCATGCAAAGGCCTAAATGGTCCTTTCACTCTTTTTCCTGAAGCAGCAGTCCCATGTCCTGGATATAATTCCTCCTGTTTCACAGACATAGCTCAGGCACTAGTTTCCACTTATTTTGGGTACCAAATCAGAAGTGCAACACAACATGGAGGAAACAGTCCAAGAGGTTCCTGAAATATGTGTAAGATAACTTCCTCATGTAGCTGGTAAGGAAGTCATAAAGGGAAGACATCTTGCTAGACTTGGTATTTGTGACTAGAAAAGGGCTTGGGGGAGATACGATAGTTGAAGTTCGTCTTGGGCATAACAATCACACAATGACTGAGTCCCTGATCCTCAGAGAAGCAAGGAGGGAGGGTAGCAGAACTTCTAGCTTTGATTCTGTAGGACAGACTTTGACCTGTTTAGGAAGCTGGTTGACAAAGTCACTCAGGAGGTAGTGCTGAAGGGCAAAAGAGTCCAGGAAGGCTGGACATTCTTCAAGAAGGAAATCTTAAAGGCTCAGGATCAAGCTCTCCCCATGTGCAAGAGGATAAGCTGGTAGGGCAGAAGATCACCCTGGCTGAACAGGGAGCTTTTGCTGGAGCTCAGGAGAAAAAAGAGAGTATGACCTTTGGAAGAACAGTCAGGCAACTCTTGAAGGCTACAGTATGGTTCTGAGGTTATGCAGGGATAAAATTAGAAAAGCCAAGGCTAGAAATTAAGCTGGCCACTAATATAAAAGACAATAGAAAATTTTTATATAAATATATTAGCAAGAAAAGGAGGACAACGGAGAATCTTCATCCTCTAATGGACACAAGAGGAAGCATAGTGACCAAGGATGAGGATAAGGCTGAGATACCTAGTGTCTTCTTTATCTCCGTCTTTAATAGTAAAGTCATCTGTTCTCTGGATATCCTGCACCCTGAGCTGGATGATCGGGACAGGGAACAGAGTGAAGCTCCTTTAGTCCAAAGGGAAATTATATGTGACCTGCTGCTCCATCGTGACTCACACAAGTCCACCAGACTGGATGGGATCTTCCCAAGCATGCTGAAGGACCTGGCAAACATGCTTGCCAAACCACTCTCCATCATCTACCAGCAATCATGGCTCACCAGGGAGGTCCCAGTGGACTGGAAGTTGGCAAATGTGAGTCTCGTCTACAAGAAGGGTCGGAAGAAGGATACTGGCAACTACAGGCCTGTCAGCCTGACCACAGTGCTGGGGAAGGTTATGGACCGGATCATCCTGAGCACTATCCTGAGGCACATACAGGACAACCAAGGGTTCAGGCCCAGTCAGCATGGCTTTATGAAGGGCAGGTCCTGCTTGACCAATTTGATCTTATTCTATGACAAGGTGATCTGTTTAGTGGATGTGGGAAAGGTTGTGGATGTGGTCTTCCTGAACTTTAGTAAAGCCTTTGATATAGTCTCTAATAACATCTTCCTAGACAAAATGGCTTCCCATCCCATGGCTTGGATGGACCTACTCCGTTTTGGGTGGAAAACTGGCTGGCTGGTCGGGCCCAGAGAGTGATGGTGAATGGAGTTAAATCCAGTTGGCAGCCTGTGTTCCCCATTTCTGGGGCCTATTCTGTTTAATGTCTTTATCAGTGATCTAGATGAGGGGATCAAGTGCATCTTCAGTAGATTTGCAGAAGATACGAAGCTAAGTGGGAGTATAGAACTGCCTCAGGGCAGGAAGACTCTTCAGAGGCTGGAGAGATGGGCCGAGGCCAATTATATGAGGTTCAACAAGGCCAAGTGCCAGGTCCTGCACTTGAGCTACAACAACCCCATGCAACGTTACAGGCTTTGGGATGTGTGGCTGGAAAGCTGCCTGGTGGAAAATGACCTGGGAGTGTTAATTGACAGCTGCCTGAACATGAGCCAGCAGTGTGCCCAGGTGGCCAAGAAGACCAGTGACATCCTGGCTTGTATCAGAAATAGCGTGGCCAGCAGGATCAGGGAAGTGATTGTCCTCTTATACTCAGCACAGGCGTGGCTCTTTAAGTACTGTGTTCATTTCTGGGCCTTCACCACAAGAAAGACATTGAGGTGTTGGAATATGTCCAAGAGATGGGCAACGAAGCTGGTGAAGGGTCTGGAAAACAAGTCTTATGAGGAGCGGCTGAGCGAGCTGGAGCTTTTTAGTCTGGAGAAGAGGAGGCTGAGAGGAGACATGATAACTCCCTACAACTACCTGAAAGGAGATGGTGGTGAGGTGGGGGGTTGGTCTCTTCTCCTAAGTAACAAGTGGTAGGACAAGAGTAAATAGGCTCAAGTTGCACCAAGGTAGGTCTAGATTTGAGATGAGAAAGAACTTTTTCACTGATAGGGTTCTTAGACACAGGAACAGACTGCCCAGGGAGATGATGGAGTCCCCAACCCTGAAGATACTTAAAAGACACATAGAGGCTAAGGGATATGGTTTAGTGGACTTGGCAGTGTTAGGTTAACAGTTGGACTTGATGATCTTAAAGGTCTTTTCCAACTAAACAATTCTGTGATAATCTGGTAATCATTCACCCATTTGTTGACATCCACATCTTCCTAATTCAGAAGGAGACTAAAGAAAGTTTAGGTAAATAGGAAACTCCACATCAGATTCTGAAAAACAAAACACAAATTCCAGTTTACAATAACTTACTAAATGCAATATGTGACCTCACAGTTAAAGAGAAAATCTGATCATGGCTTAAACAAGAAGATGAAAACACTGAGTTCAGGACTGAAAGTTGTAAAACAGGTAAAACCTACCTGGAACTGATGTGATCCTTTTGTATTAAAGCCCAAAGGGAAATTTTGCCACTCAAAACAACCTTCTCTGTGAGAAGTAAAAAACTCCCAGTTGCCTTGTTTTTTAGCACAAGTATCATACAAATAAGAGAATCAAAAAGAGCTGTGTATCCTTTGCTGTTTAAATACTGGCACAAAAAGGGTAAATGGATTAAGGGTTGCAGCTCGATTAGAGAAATGTGGAAAAGGCATGTATTTCTCATATAGGGGTTTTTTACCTTCATGGCCTCAGGTTGTTTCACATATGTTTGATATTCCCTGTGAAATTCAGTTGTTCTCTGTGATTCTCCATATTTCATGGAGGAACTTATGATTATTGAAATCCTTAGCATGAGTTCACTAGGAAAGGAGCTTCCTAGGAAGAATATTTGCCACTGGGTGATTACATTGGGAATGGATTGTGAGCTCATAGCAAGCAACTGATTTAAACCATAAAGATTAATGTGCAATTGTCTCTAACAATTGCCTGTCAAATAGACCAGTTTCCCTGTCTCTGAATACGGTCTTGTGTAGAGCCAAGGGAAGCTGTGTGCTGACAAAGCATCTGCAACATTGGGAAAGGTAGGTTTCCACAGGTGTATGGTACCACCCTGTGCCAGAGGTTAATGTTCCTTCTAGAAGGGTCTAGGACCAAAGCTTAGCAGACAAGCACCAAAGACTTGGTGCCTCATGAGGAGCAGGGTTCTGGTTTTGAGTTACTGAGGAATACTCTTGGGTTTTCTCAGGCCAGTTTTGGTGATGGGAGCAGTAAAAAGCAGCATGAAAGAGGAAGAGTAGCACTTTAAAACAGCAGAGTTATTGGGGGAGGCAGTGAAGATCTGCTCATAGTTTAGCCTGTCATCATCAGGAGAGTGAAAGAGGGAACAGTACAGGAAAAAATATCTTCCCTAAGCCCTGTGTGGTTAACTGTGATATAAATATAGGTGTTGAAAAACATGTTATAATAAAAACTCAATGTTTTTGAAAACTTTGGGAGTTTTTTTCTAATATATTGTTAATGCCTAAGCTATTTTTTATCTTGGTCTAGCCAGGTTATTAAACCTCCATTTTATAATTCTGAAGAAGATAAATTCCCTAACTGATTATGAAAGTGTACCTGAGAGGCACATGAGGCTCTGTCTCCACATACAAGGCAGTAATTTAAGATGCTAGTTTTATGTTCCCTTAGCATGTGGGAGCATTAAAACCTGCCATAATGCAAAGGGTTATCAATGAATAAAATGAAATCTGTACTTAGTTTCATAGACCAACACTGTCCAAGTTTGCAAGCCTGTATGTGACTTATGTGACTTTATCTGAGTCTAGCATGAGGAGTTTTGAATGCTGCACCTGAGGAATTCCAAGCACCCAGAGGAAGCTGAAGTGCTTATAGGTTCCTAATTTGAGGCAAGCTGGAAAAACAGAGATCGTAGTTTTTAGAAGTGAAGACCACATGTACAGCTTAGTAATTCTCAGCCTCCCAGAAAATGCCTTATCTCTGGATAAATTAGGAATTAACAGTTCCTTAAGTCTACTTATATTTCTTTATCATTTATTTTTGGTTTCTGTTTCATAACTCTTCTAGTCTGCTTCTTCCAGCAGACTTGAAACTGCTTTGGGGGATCTGAAGGAAAGATTTCTGGTTTTAGCTATCCAAGTCTTTGTCTTCCCTTCACTGATGTTTCCCTGGGATATCAGTCTGTCTGAAGAGGTTTGAGAAGTGAAGCAAGTAAAGGACATTATAAAAAAGAGAAAAAGTAAAAAAAGAAAATACTTTTCAACTCTATGCCCCAGTAAAATTCTGATAATTACATGTTCATGGTCATTATCCTCTTACTCCTATTTTTCTTTCCATGTACAGCCACTTGTGGCTGAAGGCTGCAAAGTGCTGCACTCCACAATCAGTATCATTTTCGCAGACGGTCATGGTCTGTGGTTCTTCTAACTGTCCATAGATATTCTCGAAAGTGAGAACTAGTCTGTTACGATGCAAATTAATGATATTCTAAAAAATAAGATTGAGCTATAATTAAATAGTAGGAAGGCCAAGACAAAAGGAGTGGAAAATTAGGAAGAACTCTAAAGGTGAAGACAATAAAGGGCATAGAGGCCCACTAATCTCAGTGGAACTGTGAGTCAAAGCAGCATTGCTCCTTTTTGGCTAGCTTAGAAATTATGTAAAAAAGGTTATTTGCAAACATTGCTTTCTGTGAATGGGGAGACCAAGGTCTATACTGAGGAGAGAAGAGTCCAATAAGATGTAAAGGTTTTTTTGACATCTGCTTTAGAGGCAAAGACATACTTTAAAGCAGGCACTGAACAGGTCTAAAACATTCATTATCCATACGGTTTTCTTAGTTTTAATAGATATTTCTGAAATAAAAAGGTCAAGAGGACAAAGAGATGAGAGAAATGGCTGTCCAGATTGGCTAGCAGAGGAAGGACAAGCAAAGCATGAAAGGCATTCAGTAGTGAGGAGTAGGGCAGGAATGAAGGAACAGGAACCAGCTCACCTGCAGGCCTAGCAAATCCTACCACGTCTGCCAGCAAGGAAGATATCTCTGTGGTGTACTGTTGCTGGAGAAGAAGACAAGCAATCTCCTTCTGCCACAGCAGTTGCTTCATCAGGAAAAAAAAAAAAAAATTGAAAAAATTTTGATAATTACGTACTTCAACTTGGTCATATGCCTTGCTCAAATGTTTCCACTTTTCATAAAAACCTGGTTCCTAAATATAAATTGATTAATGCCTACATGTGGTAAAAATATGAGCTGATTAATCAGCAGAAATCTGAGTGCAATTTTTGTTTGTTTCTGGGTGAGGCTGGGGCTGGTGTTTTATAGTAAGCCCTTTCCATGCAAACCTGGTCCTTCAGGCAGTAGTTAATTCCTGGCAGAATATCCTCACTCATGTCCTAAAAATAACTGGGAAGTTTAAGTCTATGTATCAAGCTAACAAGAGTGCTGGTCCCCATAGCTCTGTACTATCACATTTACTTGCACTACTTAGAAATTTAGCAGGTTATAGTCGAAAAATGTCATCGAGCCTCCATCAAAAGCCTCTGTAGACCTCATGCAGTGAGTGACTCTTGCTGAGCAGGTAAGGATCTGAACTGGTGTCATTTCTTAGTTTGAACTAGTTTTTAGATTTCTTCTGGCAATCATATTTGTCCTGCTGGGTAAACTGAGGCATAAATCTGGGAAAATCTTTTACAAGAGAGGTTATTTTCTCCCTGTTAGAAAAGATTAGTTGAGAGTATGTCGTGTTTTCCCAGCAGGTACTGTCAAAGGACAACGTCTGCCTCTTCACAGGAGGTAAAAAACACAGTGTTAGACCACAGCTTCCTGAAAGCATAGGCTGAAGAAAGGGAAAATAATCACAAAACACCTTTTTAGATGCTGCTTTGGCGCTTGCTGGAAAGCAAAGAACAGCCCTATCCTGCAGAGCTAACATTTGAAAAGGATATTTTGTTTATTGGGTTTTGAGTTTGTTTTTTTTTTTAATGGCCAGAAATTGCTTTCCTCAGTCCTGATGGTGGGTTTTCTACCTACCCACCAACTGTCTTGGCACCTGCAACCTGCCCTGTCCACATGCTTCTGCTTTCTCATGCTGAGAGCTCACATTTTAAAAATGTTACTGTATCTAGCTTGAGGTATCTTTTAAAGTGGTCTGAAATTTGGGATGCTCTTGGAAAGGCAGATCTTTTCAATTTGTCAGACTACAAGATGCCAGTGACACCTGAGATGGAATTGTCTTTCTATACCTCCACTACCTTGTTTTAAACTCTACCACCCAAATCTCTCTCTCTTTTTTACCTTATGCTGGTGAGGATATAATATTGCCCAAAGTGAAAAAGTGAATCTGAAGCAATCTGCACTGACAGTGGTGCTTCACTTCAAAAGTTAGAGCAACTTGAGAGTAAAAACAACATTGGAAAGTTAGATGTCACCCTCTGTAAGCAAGCATCTTGTCTGTCCACTGCAGTCAATGCTGCTGTTGCCTCCACTTCCCAGGGGCATCTTCTGCCTACCATTCGTATAAAAGCTGTCTGCCCTGCAAATGTGACAACTGCTGTTTTGTTAAACACAGAGAAAGTGTGGGGCTGATAGGACCTACCTTGTGTTTCCTACTAACTAAACAACATGTACAGGTACCAAGAGCATGGCCATCCATCTGACAGGACCATGTAGGTTTGTATATGTTGCCAAATGCCTCTGACGCATCTCAGAAGCATCTATATGGTCCTTGAGATGCCAGAGAGAGGAACTGCAGAACAAATACCCAGGTGAGTTTAATTAGCTCACACAGGATTGCTGCAATGTTAATGCCTTCACATGTAGTGTTGATATTCTGGTTTCAGCAGTAGCTAAAAATGTACTTCTGCTTGTTTCCTTTATTTTATGCTCTAATGTTTCATTTATTTTTATGATTTTTTATAAAAAATATATTTCACATTGGAAATGTGTGAATGCAATGCTTACAAGGCTGCATGGCTAATAAATAAGCATCATAAAAATTAAGTGAATAATATTGGTCTCTTCTGTGGGTTTATTTGGGTTTTATTAGTAATGCTATCTGAAGTGCAGTCATTAAGAAACATACATGCATATGTTGGATATAAGCCAAGTGAGTGGGACAGGACTTTTGAAAACACTTGGTATTCACCCAGTTGTTTGCATTAATGTGAATAGTAAAGCTTTTGACTTACATGGGAGCAGAGTTTGGCTGTTGTTAGGTGCTTTTTTTAATCCTTTAAAAGAGAATGGAACCAATTTCAAGCTAGCTACTCTCAAAGGCATCAAAATGGCTAGTCTTTAGGGCCTTTTCAGCCCCTGACCTCCTTGCTGAGAGCACCGATTTCTGCTAGGCGTTTATGTCTCTGCCTGTCCATTCGGAACTGCTTTAAAATCACCAATCTATTCATGGAGACTTGAGAAAAATAATTATACTACAGAACCTTACACTTAATAAGTGTCTTGCTGTAGAGAAAAACAAGACTCTTATTCTGAAGAGCTCACAACCTAAGAAGCTTCAATGGCAGCAAGTGGAGATGATCAAGAAAAATGCTAAAGCTAAGCAACAAAGGAGAGAAATGGGATAGCAATAATTTACTACGACAATTGGTGAAAATATGTGCTTGTCAAATTAGTCTTCATACTTCCTGAAAAAACCCTACAGCTGTATACATGATTGATGTCCTTCATGGAATGCTCTTCAGCAGATTAATGGAGAAAAAGTCATGGCAGCAAGGGAAACAGTATTTGTTGCCTGGTTTTATGGTTCGCCAAAGTAAATATTGTTGTTACCGGATAGATAATACAGTTGAGGTCAGAAAAGTTTCCCAGGCAAGCTCTCCTGATTATGGGGTGCGTATGCATGTGTGTGTGTGTGTATATATATATAGATATATGTATCTCGTATCTAGGTTTTTATGTGACCTGATGATGTCTGACTACCCTTTGTCCTCTGTAATTATGTCACTGGTATTGCCTCACTTGGGGCTGTGACTGAGAAGCCTGAGCTGTCTGAGTTGGCACCTGTCAGCCACAAAATTAATTCCCCTAGCCTCAGAAAAGCACAAATTTGAAAATATGGTGTATGACTCTTGGTTTTTCAGTATGTAGCACTATACTGATGGATATGGGATGCTAAACTTACAGATTTTTATGAATTCCAGCAGAGTACTTCATACACTTCTTTGTCTAGAAATGTTTGGTTTGCATCACAATTTGTACCTAAAGTCTCTAGTCTCCTGTTAAAAGCTGGCAATGTAGAATCAGATAAAGGATTAAGATGTCTTAGATTTACTGTTCTGGCATCTAGAAATCTTTGAACATTTGAACAAAAAAATTTGCCAAGCTGAATTTTCAAGGAGCTAAGATCCACGTTTTCTGACTAACATTGTGACAACTGTTTTTTTACCTTCTAGTAAATTATTCTTTCAGAGGTTTTGTCTTTTTTGTAGATCCCTCTGCCATGAAATTTTCTCAAGATCTTCATTTTGTGAACAAACATTCTATTAAATATATTCTTGACTCCAATGAGAGTCTTTTGAGCAGAGTTTTTTCTGACTTCTCTGTAGTTCTAAATCATATCTATTGCAGTGTTTTAAATACTGATCATGGCCGACTCGGTGATCCATACTAATATTTAACTGCCAGGTATTCCTTGTCCATTGCTTAGACAGGTGGGGAGTCCCTAGGTACAACACTGAGGCTGAATTATCTTTAGCCTTAACACATCCTTCTTTGGAACAAAGGTTAACCCATTTTGTTGAAGACAGATAGGCAGGTATAGAGACCCTTAGAGTGGATATTTGACCAGAAAGGAAGGCAAACTTTAGAACTCTGTAATTATTCTTGAACAGACTGTGTATTTGCATGTATATTGAAGAGAAAAAAGGATGTGGCTTGATCAACCAAAAGGTATATTTCAATAATCTTTAATATTTTCAGTTCAATTTTCTTTTCATTTTTACATTGTCAATGTCTTAATCACATTTTACTTTCGGACTGAAAAAACAGATATATATAGTTTTCAGTAAAAAAGCATGCACAGACATTGGAAATATGGTCCTTTTACTGTGAAAGTTTCATTTTGATGATGTCTATTTATCACAAACTTTCTGACCAGCTCTACTTCCCCCTCCTGTTCATACACATTTAGCTAGCTACAAACGCATATTTGACACAAGAGATTTTCCTTGACGCTTCTTTTAATTTAATGTTGACATCTTTCAGCAAAATAAACTCCAACAGAGGGGCAGAAACTGTACAGTGGGTTTGGAAATTTCTTTACTTGATCAGATGTGAATAGCAATGTCTCTCTCAGAGACTCAGAGGAGCATTTTGTGGAATGTGCTAGTTTATTCTGAATTTAATAGAACACCTAGTCAAGTATTAAATACTGTGCAGCAAACAGTTCAAACACTGACAGAAAAATCATCTTGAATGCAAAAGAAAACACTGAGCCAAAATGAAATGTACAGCTCCCCACATTGTGATTTACCAAAGCGGTACTTTGTCTACAGACAGCAACATTAGCCCTAGGAAGAGACATTCCTTGACTGAAAACATATCAGCACTGCATAAAATCAGTCTGAAAACACATGCCCTTATCAGGTTAAAGCCTGCTATTATAAATTACATTTTAATAGCTCTCTCATTTTTTCAAGCAAACCAGATCAAGTTTTGCCCTTTTATTATAGCAGTAATTCCAATCATGAGAGCTGTAATTAAAGGCATTTCAGTGGCCCAAATAGTGCTCTACTATGGTAGATTATCTAGACCTTTTACTAATGGATTAGAAGCAAAATAACTTCCCAAGGTGCTTTTCCTCTCAACTCCCTCCCAATATGAATCGTTTTGGTGCTCAGTCAAAGTGAGATTTATTATCATATGTGTTCACACATACTGGAATGGCAAGGTCAATATCCATCTTCAGGGCAGAAGGGGAAACAACAGGTAAATTGTGACTATGTGAGGTCTTCCCTTTCAAACAATTGTTTGTACCATTGTTACATTGATTGGTGTTGGTGCAAAAGTTCGATGCAGTCAAAATTGCTCACTAAGGTACCTCTTATTAGAGAAACAGAGAACCCTGTAACAGCCTGCAGAGATGACGCTGGATGTGCATGATGGTGTGCCTGGAAAAAACTAACAAAGGGTAGGAGTATTACATTACTCCATTGCTTGGCAAAGAGCTGTGCATGATGGAGCAAAAGTTTCCATTTCCCTTTTAGGGCTGTTATCTGATTGTGTCTGATTACTGGTTATTTTTTTAAGTAAAAATTTTCACTTATTTATTTGAATTCTTGCATTCAATTTCCCAATCAGCTTTCATTTAAAATTTAGTTCTAACAGACAAAGGTTTTCCTGCAATCTTCTCTTTCCTTAAATATAGTCTTTAAGTACTACCATATGACTATTCATCTTTTCACGAATACCAACTTTTGTGGTATCATTTTAGACTTTCTTTTCCAATTCTCTCCTAAAATCATGCTGATGTCTTGCATGTTCTCTTCTTGGCTTATAATAAGCTGTCGTACCTTTGGAGGTGAATCACCAGAGAGGTGTCTCAGTGAGCAATGCTGCCAGCTTGGTAGCTGATGTGCTTCATACAAATATTTCTGCAGTTACCAAAACCAACAAGAACTGTGCAAGTGCGGAAGCAAAAGGCAAACAGTTTCAGGAAAAGCTCAAGCAATTCTGTTTCACTGTTTAAAGATTTGCATTTGTCATGACTTAGAAGGTCACTTTATTCTCCCTGCAATAGCAGTGGAAGTGAGGTCTTTGCCACAGAAAGGCCTCTCATTTATCGGGTCTTTGAGACGCCAACACCAGAAGTGGAAGATTGAGAATTCCTAAGACAAAAATACCCTGCAGATCGCAGTATTGTGTCTGTGTAGGTAGCTTGTCAGGTTCCCTTAGCAGACAGAACTCTTTAAAGATAAATCTTTCAATAATTCAGAGCAATGCTTAAAAAATTAAGAAGCATCTTCCAGCTATTTGGTAGGTTGGCTACGGTACAGTCATTGGGAAAAATATTTGGCACTTTAAGAGCCTTCAAAGACTCAAGACAGAAATGTGTTTAATTCTTCCCATGCCATATTGATTCTTACATCACACTGAGTTTGGATTGATCTATTTGGAATGAAGTTTTGGCACTAAAGACAATTTTAAAATGTCAGAGAACCACCGAAAGAAAGAGTGAGAAAATGCACATAAAGAAAACTGTCAGCAGTTATGAAAAACATGGCCTTTCTTTTTTACTCTGACTAGGGTTTTTTGGTTTTTTTAATAAATTGGTTATCTGTATTTGTTTGGAAAAAGCATGTTGTATGAGTCTCCTAGAACTGCTGAGTAGCAGTGGGAAAAGATTTTTCAAGTTATCACCACCAAGCAAGGATTTTGTGACAGCTGCTGAAAGATACTTTAATCTAGATGCAGAGAAAGTGACTTACTCCCTTTATTAGAGAAATAAGCCTTCAATATGTTCCGCTCATGAATTACAGCAATTTCACTGGGCTGGAATAGCGCACTCCGTTAGAGAGGGCTACAGTAGTTTCTTTATAAAGGTTGTCTCTTTGGCAACATTGAGTTTACACTGCCAAGTTACTGGGATTTGTAGGCTGTGTTGTCTGCCTTGATATTTCTCCGTGCCTCTTTAGGACAAAAGGATAAGCTTTTCCAAAATCTTTTCTTTTTCTCTCCTTTTCTTTCCCAACACACACACACATTCACAACATGTGGGTTTTTTACCTAAGTAAATAGAGCTGATTGCTATCAACCTCCTGACATTTCTGAAACAATGTCAAATATTTATGTTTATCTGCTTGCAAGAGTGACTAAGTGTGACTTTGGCCTTTCTCCTGAGGAGACCTGTCTTCTGACAGCTTTGAATTAACAGTGAGATACATACTACATAAGAACTAAAAGAGAAATTCCTTCACCCAGAAGTACCTGAAGAACTGTCCAAGTGAAATAGGTAGCAAACGTAAATGGCCTGTGAAGAGTACAGACCAAAGGGACAATCAAGGGTAATTTCAGCAGGGAGTTGTAGATGGGTCTAGAAGAATATTTACAGCATAGCTATTTCAAATGTAAAAAACAAAAAAAGGAAAAAAAATATGAAAAAGAAGAAGGAAAAATGAAAATGAAAAAGAAAAGGAAAAAAAAAATAAGAAAAAGAACAAGAGAAAAAGAATAAAAAGTAGAAGAATAAAAAGAAGAAAAAAGAAAATAAAAAAGAAAAAGAAAAAAAGAAAAAGAAAAAAGAAAAAGAATAAAAAGTAGAAGAAGAAAAAGAAAATTAAAAAAGAAACATTAAAAAAAAAAGAAAAAATAAAAGAAAAAGAGTAAAAGAAAGAAAAAAAAAGGTTGGAGAGAAGCCAGGAGCAGAGTCTAAGACATTCTACAGCTGCAAACTGGAGGTGTAAACATCAGCAGGCAAACCAGAGGCACTGTGGAGAGCATCTGCAGCTGGATGGAGGAAATGGAGAGAGTGGATGTCTCCACTGAAGGAGTTGATATGCATCTCTTACTTCGAAGGAGCATTTTAGACTACAGAGAACTGCCATCATCGTCAAACTCAGGTGATTTCTGTGCTAATTATGCAAAGTTCCTAGTGGAAAAAATAACAAGTCAAATGCACAAGCTTTTTGTGTTTAAAAAAGTCAATAACATATTAGCATATATCTCTGAAAAAATCACCTGAAGATACAGCATTGGCCTGTTAAAGAAAGGTGGTTACAAGTAACGACAGACAGTAGTTGTTGGACAGGCTACTCTTTTCGTGACTTCAGTCTGAGCTTGCAGCAGTCGTTTCCAGGAGAGATGCTGCTGCCCAGCAGACCCCAGTATTGGTATTTAATCAGTTGGCTATGCAATTGTTTACAACAGAATCTATCAGCAATACAGGATTAGGAAAATAAATGGATGAAAGGTGGCAGAAAAAAACAAGTCTTCCTTTCACAGTCTGCCAAGATTCACTGGTTCCTTTTCTTTGCTCAGACCATACAGTAGTGGGATTATTTTGTTATCACAGTGCAACTGTTGAAAATGGGAAGGGCTGGGAAAACTGTCTTTGTGTTTCTGGAAAGGGACATGGGATTTATTCATTAACAAGTTCATTTTTTTATTAGTATTGTATTTTTCCCATCAGAACAACCAGACTTACTTCTAAAGCCACATTTTCTGAAAGGGAAACCTTCTCCAGAAAATTGCAATGGTGATTTTTATCTATATTCATTAGGATTTATTATTTTCATTTCACTTTCAGCAGTTGAGGAGACTTGAAAATTCAAGCGGGTCTCCTTCAGCAGATTGCAGCAATAGACACAGAAGGCAGTGGTGTGTGTGCTCCCTCTAGTGAGTTCTTGTCCAAGGAGATGTGGGCTTGGTTTGGCTGGTGCCTCTGGGCAGCTCCCAGTGTTTCACCCCAAATATTTTTTTGCCACAAATAAAATACATACCAGTCCTATTGTTCTGTCTGGGGAGTCTAGCACACTCTCAGCAGTAGTTATGTAGGCTGAGTAGCTGCTGGTGTAGAAGAATTCAAAGGTGTCTTCTAGCTTTTCCTTTGGTTTGCTGGGCAGGTCAGTTGTGCTCTGACTCTTCTACGCTTGTATACAGTATTTCTGAACACTCTTTTCAGTTTACTTATACAACTCTTTCAAAGAACTACAAGTTTAAAATACGGAGACGCAGAGCACTGACTTTATTCTGTGAAGCACCTTAAGATGCTCAGGGAGAAGGAACTCTTGGCAGAAAATACCCACCTGGAAGAAACTAGTAAATGGTGGAACTCTTGGCAGAAAATACCCACCTGGAAGAAACTAGTAAATGGTGGAATGCACTGTCAGTGCAACGTTATTGTGATCTGATGGCTGATTACTTACATGTAACCTAAAGCTCTAGCCATTTGATCATAATAACTCTGTATTAATTTGCTTACAGATAGTAATAATGAAGGGAGAAGAAATAAAGAATAGAATGAGAAATCTATTTTTTCTATACATTTCTGTATTTGAGTAGTGTAGAGATCTAGGATATAAATATCATATAATATGTAAGAATTCAAATGAGAAGTAATAAAAGCTGCACACTGTATTTCAGATATTGCTCTCTCTCTCTCTTCGTGATCAGTAGGAAGAGTACAAAAGAGAAGGGGAAATAAATGTTAACTTTATCCCAGTTTATCTTCCAGACTTAAAAACATGGAAAGTGAAGATAGAGGATCAAATTATTTAAGAGCTGTGTGAGATTATTAACAAGAATGGGGTCTGAGTTTGCAAGGAAAGGGTAAGGACTTTGTAGAAATTGCTTCTTTCTCTACTTGGGCAGAAAGTACCTTCTGGTTCTTCTCATAGCAAATGTCAGTCTTGAATAGGGTAACATAAGAAAAGCAGGCACAAGAAGTGAAATGTTTGTTTGAAATGTCTTACGAGAGCCCCTGGGAAATCTGGATTTGGAAAATCAAATTATGATCTAAATCAGGGAAGGAGAACACGACTTTTATTTAAGAGGTATCAGTGACGAAGCTGTTCCATAATACACACAAATCATTAAACTCTCAATGCATCTTGAGCTCTAAACTGGAGACAAACCAAGGCACTACCTTCCCTTTTGGCTTCTGAAAAGGGCAAAAATTATGTAGCCTGCAGGGGAAACAAGAATCTTGGCAGCTCTTCACCAGCCTACTCATCTTCTGTTCCAACTGTAGTGAATGGAAAAGATGTTGACCTCTAGGCACAAATTATCCATTCATTATGACACAATAGAAATGACTGAATACTTTAAAATATAACATTAATTTTCATGCATCTCTATGTCTTTAACAAAGAAGTTTTGAACTAGTTTGTGATTTGTGTACATATATTTATATCCCTATTTAAAGTCTATAGGGCATTTAGGTTATGTGCATAATTTCAAATGCTGTTACTGCAGACCAGACAGATCCTTTAATTAGTTTTTTATATTAGAGATTATGATATTGTTGTGATCACTGGAATTACTTTATTTGAGAAGAAAAATATATATGAAAGTCTATTAGTAATCAAGACTCCTTGTTTCTTTATACAAATTCTGCTGCCCTGTATGGCTTTATACAAAATCGAGCATTTAGTAAACCTTCAAGTCTTCTGCACTATCCTTAGTCAGAACTAATTTTGAAACAAGTGTGAAAAGAAAGCTAAGAAACTTAATAGGTGAAACTTTTCCTGATTTCAGTAGGTATTTCATTCATGTACTAGATAACTCTGAGAAAACTTTTTTTTCCCTGCCCCAGTTTCACAAAATAAGGTTGAAATTCATTAAGTGTTCCTCTCTCAGAAATCTTTACTAGAAGGCAAAAGATACCTATGAATGGAACTAGAGTGTAAAGACTTCATGATTCTGATGGCTGACTACTGCCATAGAAGAAACTAGGCTTATCCATGGAAACCAAATATTCCCCTGAAGAACTCAGTCCTTCCCCACCCCTCTTTGGCCATACAAGGACTAATTGTGGTGTCAGCTGCCTCTGGAATGCGAGGCATGTGTCTGGTGTATCAAAAGAATAGCAATTGCTGTCAGCAGCATTCCTGTTCTCCAGCCAGGATTGATGGTGCAGGGAGCAGTTTACACAGTCTTTGTCTGCTTACTGGAGGAAAGGGGAGGGTGGTGGAATTTTCAACATTTTTTAAAAAAACTTTCTTTCAAATATGTATATACATGTCACAGAATCACATAATAGTAGGAGTTGGAAGGGACCTCTAAAGATTGTCTAGTCCAATCCCCATGTTCAAGCAGGTCTGTCCAGATCAAGTCACTCAGGAACTCGTCCAGGTGGATTTTGAAAACCTCCGCAGAAGGAGATTACACAGCCTCTGAGGGCAGCCTGTGCCAGGGCTCCCTCACCCATATAGATAGATAGATATACAGCAACTACACTTACTTTTTGAAAGAGATATAGTGTTTTCCCACTGCTGGCTACATTCTTTAAGCATCCTAAAAAAACACAGATATTTGAGGTTATAGCAACTGTTCTATTTCCTTTTTAGTAGGGGTAGGGTGGTTAGAATTTTGTTCTTGGTAATGATGTGAAAGTCCCGGTCCACTAAATGAAAGATGAGTACTGTGTTTGAAGTAAGTATATTTTCTCTGCTTAGCTGAAATGCCACTATTTGAAGTATAGTTAGCTAGGCATTAGTCCAGTATTTTGTCTCAATTGTCATATCAAAGCGTGCATTAACTTCTAAGAAAAGAAGGTGACCAAAATTGGACCCTAAAGCTTCAAACCAACTGCAAATAAAAACAGTAGTATAAACTGACTTCTGGAGTTCAGATGCTCTATTTAGGGCACCTAATAAGCAGAAAAGAAAGTCTACCATTGTGAATACAGAGCTCCTGTTATCTACCTCTGTTTCACTCAAAGTATGCAAGAGTGGAAATGAGGTAACGGTAGTGATTAGTTTTAGGGATGAAGAAATGGGTCTCTGCTATTCTACTTGGTTCATTTTGACATGCTATGATCTAAAAATAAAATATGTATTTTTTTTCTCATTCAGGATGCTCATAAAGCTGAGGTTTACTGCCTTGTGCAGATAGCTCAACATGAAAGAAAATTCTTGTTACCTTTCAAGCAGCTTAAATCTGGTTCAAGAAAACAGGAGAAGCAACCAAAAAATTATTTTTTTATGAAGATGTGGTATTAATTTTTATGATGATTTTTTTTAACTGCCAAGTCTTATTTAACTGTACTATACAAGTGAATGCATTCAGAGCTGTAGATGAGACAACTAAGCACAAATGTAAATCCTCACAGAATAGCTTGCAAGAACATAGCGCTTTTTTTTTTTTTCTTTCCCCTTCATTGACTTGGATGACTGAAGATATCTGTTCCTACAGGTAACTCAAGAGCCTCCTTGGTCCCACAAACAATTGAATTGATAAGAACTTGCAGTTAAGAAAGTAGTTTGGGCTTTAATTTTGCTTGAATATATGCAGCATACAATGGAATTCATTCTGAGGAAGTGGTTCTGTGGTAGACAAGACTGCAGGAGTCTTGTCTTGTCTACTGAAGCTTGCTTTGTGGAGCCTGCCTTGGTTTCCTCTGTTTGAGAGAGAAATATATTTGTGTGGAAATGGGGCAGTAATTTTTATACAGACATCTTTTGACAACTAGTATTTGTAAAATATTAAGGTCATGCACAAAAGTTGCTCTGCCAATTTTAAAACAGCAGCCCTGGGATTCAGCATTTTGAACTTCAAAAGGTAACCAGTCACATACAAATGGAACTAATATTTAGCAAAACTAGTCCATGCTTTTTATATCCAATGACTTTTTCAGTAGCCATTCTAACTTCATAGTGGTATAATTAATAATAGCACTCTTTCTTTTTTAAGACAGACCTACTTTTTCACAAGTTACTACCTAAGCTGAAGATACATATATAGGCACGTTGCACGTGCACTTACACCCACCCACATGTCATATGGAGCCAGATGTCTCACAGAAAAAAAAAAAAAAAAAAAAAACCACAAAACAAACCATAAAACAAAAACAACAAAAAGGCATAAAGCCCCGTTCCCCTGAAAATAATCTGTAAAACTAATGCTTAAATGACAGGTGCAGGTTGCATTCATAGCAGTCAAGAAACAAAACAGATAAATAAATACATTCTATCTGTGAAGTTTTGCATAACTGTTGACACCATCTTGGTGTCAACAAATTTTGTAAGCAAAATTTAAAGTAGTAGCAGTTGACTTATGAGAAGAAAAATTCAGTGTTCAGAGAGCCTAGTAAAAACCTTGAAAAGAAAAAAATTAAATATAGAGATAAAATTAATTACACTTCAAAGACTGCTATAGTGTCTTGTATTATGCTTTTTAGCACAGATATTCAGTTTCTGGAAAACAGATAGAGTCTTTATAACGTACCCATAACCTTGAATTGAGTACTTAGAAAAGGTTCTTGAGACTAAAATGCATGTTATTTCTTTGTCAATGATATTATTTAAGGCATGTGGTATGAATTATTTGATCCTGTCATAACAGTATATATAAACAGAGAGATTTTAATTAGTCTCCAATTCAGACTGTGTTGCCTCAGAATGCAGTTGAGGGTAAACATTCTCAAGTTTTAATTTTCCAAGGTTGGTGTCAAAATACTGAGATATGAGCTTAAAAAATGATCTTGATATTTTTAAAGTTTCTTGATGTAGGTAATAAAGGTAAAAATTAAATATAGAATTCTAATTTCATTTTAAAAATTGATTTCCTTGTCCAGGAAAAGAGGGAAATGTTTGAAATACTGTATGCAGTACTGGTTATCCAAGCCCAAGGAAGCTGAACTCCAATTAGAGTAGGAGAGAAGAGACTTTTGGAAAAAATCCAGTGGAAAGCTGTTCTCTTTTTGAAAGAAAAATTTAAAAGATTGGCTTGTTCATCTAGTAAAATGATCGCTGCAAGAATATAAGATATTGCCTAGAGTACATGGGGCAGAGAAAGATAAGAGACATTTAACCCAAAGGACACTGTATGAGGATAAATTGGAATAAATTGGCCATGAATAAATTTGAGATGAAAATGAAGTAAATTTCTGGCAAGATGCAGCGCAGTGGGGTCACAAGTCTTTGACCTTAACTTGATCAGTGCAGCACAGAATTTCGATGAAGCTGCATGAAATGAAAAGAGCTAGGGAGTCCTTTACTCCCATCCTCTTGTAAACAGGATGAAAACCATCTGTGGATTTGTTCTGGATTCAAGGATCCATAATTCAGTTCACTTTCACTCCTTTAAGTTAAGACCATTTGACTTTTGAAAAAGACTCTCTAGGTGGGAGTTTCAGTGCAATGAGGCTAAGTTGTGTCACTCTCAATGGCTTCATTGTTGGTTGTTCCTGACATTGTTGGTTGGAGTTGGTTAAGTCTGCTGGAACTGGTCAGCGGCTCTTCTCCGATCTAGGCTATTGCCCTAAATAATTCAGTCATGCAGTCATACTATAACTGTTGTTTCCTTTTTGTTGAGAAAACCTTGAGGTAAATCTCCAATTAAATTGCACAAACTGTTAAATTGTAGCTTTGCTGCAGTTTGAATGTGTGCTATTTTCTATACTGTGGCAGAGCTTCTGACTGCTTCAACACAGGTGGGCAAATGTTGATATTCTGTTGATACCAGTTTCTCTATGCACAGCTACAAATATGAGCTTGGTAAAGATGTCAAAGTCCAAGTCCAAAGTTCAAGTATTTTCTGCCCTTTTCTGTTTTAATACTTGGAAAAGCTTTTCAAAACGTCTATTTTGATGCTGTCTGCCCTCTCCATCCCCTTTTCCTTACTGTTGAGAATGAGACTGCAGTGGAAGATGTTTCTCTGTTTGGCTTTTGGTTTTTCTTCTACCCTGATAATTTCAGCAGTCCCACCAAGAGTGCAGCACCTCAGACAGTTGGGCTGGTGTAGTGAAGGAATGCTAAAGCTGGAGCTGGACCAAGCAGCAGTGGAACTTCTTGACACAGCTTTGCTGCCATAGAGGTGTTTGTGTAACTATACCATTAACATTATATTTATGTCTATGTAGTACAAGAATTGTTAGATAGCTGACAGATAATAAAATGAGTTGCTTAAAAGGTTAGGGATTGGGCATGTTCCCAAATCCAGAGATAAGTTTATTCTGGGAACTTGCTAAAAGGACAGAACCTACCTCTAATGGACATATCCATCTATTAAAGAGTAGCTATGTATATTTGTATGGTTTTTATTTACTCCTGTAACCCAGATGGAGGATCTCTACATACAGCTTATGGGGCTTTGAACAACCTGGTCTAGTGGAAGGTATCCCTGCCCATGGCAGGGAAGTTGGAACTAGATGATCTCTAAGGCCCCTTCCAACCCATACCATTCTATGATTCTATGAGTCTTTGATTGATGAAATGAGTGTGACTGTAACTCCTTCAATTTTCACTGGTATTAAAGCCCTCTGGAGTGACCTCAGGAGACTGCTGGTAGGCAGTGTCTTTCACGTTCTTTGTGTTTCTCATACGCTGGTGACAGGCTGGATGGGATCACTCAGCTTTGAAAAGTGAGGAGAGGCTTTCAACAACTTTGTACTTTGTGTTATTGGAAAATCATGGTGGAAAACAGACCTGAGTCCAGTTTAAGATTACTTTTTCCATAGATGAATTTACAATTGGTCAGGTTTATTTTCACAGCTGTTCAACTGTGACTAGGCAGCACTTTTAGGTAGTTCGAATGTGCTGCCCAGATGGGCTGTGGAGTCTCCTTCTCTGGAGTCATTCAAAACCCACCTGGATGAGTTCCTGTGTGACTTACTCTAGGTGATCCTATTCTGGCAGGGGAATTGGACTAGATGATCTTTCGAGGTCCCTTCCAGCCCTTGAGATTCTGTGATTCTGTGATGCAGCAGACCTTGAGCTCCTAGCATGGTGGTTTCATGGCAGCACTGACCCATGTTAACAGGACCCTCATTGGTGCTGGTGTGGCTCTGCCCTGGAAGGCTGTCCTTGAAAACCAGAGTGTAATTCTTTCTTTGTCAGACAGAATGACACTATAGTCTTCTCATATATCTCCACTTATTTTCTCTTCTGCCATACAAACAATGTAAATAAATAGAAAGCTGGTTAACAGCAATCTGGCTTAAACCAAGGAAAAGTGGGACCACTCAGACCATGGAGTCTTGTCCCTACTCTTGGAGGTGGATGGATCTTAGACACTTGATGAGATGTCACAAGCCTATGCTGGTGCATGGGAAGAGATCAAGTCTTCCACTGAGCTTCAGCCATGTCTCACTTCAGCATGACAGCAGATATTTCATTAGATGAAAATGCCTGGATGGTCCCTAGTGAGCGCATCATACATAGCACTGTAAAAGAAGGTAAAAAAAGACAGTTAAAACTGTTTCTGCCAGTCTTGCCACAGAACGAGAAAACATCCCTCATATTTTCAATGGAGAATGTTATATAAGTAGAATACTGAACAACTGGTGAATTTTTAAAAATACAATTCAATGAGGAGTAATCAGTGAAGGAAGATACTCTTAAGGGAAGGCTATGCAGAGGTCAACACTGAAATCACTACTATTTAACATATTCAGCAGTGAATGTCAAATTCCTGCTCCTAACATTTACAAATGTATCAGAGGTATTGTCTGCCAAAGACTGAAGAAGAGGCAGTCCTTCCGAGAGATATGGGATGCTAAGCAACAGAGTCTATTTAAATGAAATGCATTTTAATATGAGAAGAACCCAAATGATGTATCTAGAAACATAGAACAATATAAACAGAAAAGGGAGGAAAGGAAAGCAGTGACTCAGAAAAAGAGACTGAAGAAGGCATTTTATCAGTGTGAAGTTCCCTACTATGGCAGGAAAGTTTGCATGCGCTTTGGACATGTGGGAAGAAGACCGTATGGAAGTAGCAAGGTAATTTTCTGTGCAAGTGCAACAGTCAGAACCCGAAAACTGTTCCCATTTCACAATCTTTAAAAGGATATTAAAAATTGTAGTATATGAAGAAGAAAGCAATCCAAATTACTCAATGGAAAGAGAAAAAGCTGTATAATGAGACACTTGTAGATCAAGTTGTTCTTTATACTAGAGTAGACAGAAAAGTGGTTTGATTAGTGTATAAATGTTCCATGGTAAGAACAAATGGATACAAAACAGCCCCTCAATTTAGCAGAGAAAAACACAAGAACTAATAGCTGGAAACTCAATGAGACAAGTTCAAATTAAGCATTAGGCAGGCATTTTTAATTATTGTATTTATTTAGTTGCTATTAACCACTGGGGAAGTGAACATAAACTAACAAAGGCAAGGATAGATATCCTCAAATTAAGAGCAGCTGCATTTTGGGGTGACATAGGCTTTAGCAATCTGTGACCTAGTCTGCCTAACATGAGCGAAAAACAAATACAAGGTACTGTCAAAGATTCTTTCTGTCCAAAATTTTGCTTTTATTGTGTTATATTTAAACTAATGTAAACAGTGGGGAAATGTTCTTTTACTCCTTTTGCAATGTCTTCAAACACATTACTGGCACCCTTTTTCCAAGTGCACAGCTACATCTAATTACAAATTGTTCTTGTCTGAACATGGGGTTAATTTGGGGTTTTATTTCATTATGAATGTTAATTGAACTTGTATCTTATGATCGCATGTAGTCCACTGATCATCCTTGGAGCCAAATTCCTGATTCAGGAGGAATTCAGTACTCCTCCTTTTGTGGCTGTATTATACGAAGTAATGAAAGTAAATGTGGAATAACCCAGGAAAAATTATAGATGTTGGATTTTTTTTTAACAAATGAGAAAAGAAATCTAGAGTTTTCCTCCTCAGGATCCAAGAGAATTGCAGGATTGATAAGGTCTCCAGAGATGCACGAATGCTGTTTTACCTATCTGTTTCTAAAAACTAGCATAAATATCAGTTCTTATATATAAAAGACATAGAGGGCTGCAGACTTAGTTATTGCAGGGTAAATGTTCAACTTTTGTGCCCAGAGGCAAAATTGTCTCTCAGTGGAAAAGCAGAGTTGCATCTGGTCTTAGAGATTGTTAAAATTTAAAGTCTGGTAAAAGATAACGAAATAAAGCTCAGTTACCGAGCCTTCTTGCTCTCATTGAAGTACTGTAGTCTAAAATAAAACATTATTATTTCTCTGACTTTATATTAGCAGTCCCAGTTCTCCATCATATCTATCATTTTGACTGGAGCAGTCTCTGTGCTTGTCTTGGGTTTTTTTTTTTTTCCTCTGGTTCTAGCTACAGTTTGAGCATCTGGACAGATTTGGGTATCCAGTAGTTAAACATCCTGTGGCTTGTTTTCAACTGTCACATTTCACGTCCTTCCAAAAGACACACATCATGCGCTACTTAAAACTTTTGTTTAGCTTGTTAGTTATTTAAGTGTAGCTTAATTGTATGCCAGATGCTTTCCAGTCAGAGAAATGCCTTGATTGCACTATCCCATCTGTGTGTGACTCTCTCCTTTGAAATCTGCTTTCTGCAGCAGCAGAGAAACCACATTACTTCATGGCCTTGAAGAACTTGTGATTCATAATCCACTTCTGTCCAGTTTACACAGCTTAATTGCCGCTTTACACATTGCTCCCAGCCTCAGTCTAAAGGACATACTGAAGAGTGAGTAATGTGACACATTGATGAGGTGTCAGAAAACAGGTTGTTAGATGGAGATCCTTGGAGGCTCTTAGGAACTTTGGGGAAGGTGAGTGAAATACAGCTGCAGAGCACTCTCTTGCTAAGGAGACCCTTTTAGCTTTCAAGTATTTGGACAGTATCAGACGTCATAGGTACTTGTTCCACTAAACAATTCTTCGCCCTTGGCAACATCACTATTGTAATACACTAAATATGCAATTTGTGAAGCTTTCTTTTCCTTCAGCCATTGACCAACATATCTGCTTTCTCCATATGCTTTCCCAACCAGAGAGAAAAATCTTGTCTTTGTAGGTCGATCTACTTAAGGAAATGCAGTGTTTCTTCTTGCTTATTAAGATTCAGATCTCTTCTAGATGACTGGCTTAAACTCATATCTTCTGTACAAATTTCTGGAGGAGTGAGTGAGAAAAAAGAATGGGAGACAGAAAGGATATTTTAGGTAGCTGTTCAGCAACCTGCAAAATAATCTGAGGTCTTAATCCCACAGGCATTCATGTCACAGTCTCCTCATCACTATAACTTTTTTAGCTTTACAAGCACAGAGGGTAGGAATGTGCATGGAGATGAAGATAGCCATTTTCCCATGCCCAGCTGTGGTGATCCAGTTGATGGGTGTAGATACTGGGAAAGTATATTATGAAAGCTGTGAGCAGGGATCTGGTACTCTCATGCTCCCACACTGCACCTGATTTTTGAAGAGAAGGTGGGAAAAAGGCTTTCAGACTCCAGATGGGTTACTGCAGAACCTTCCATGAGAGCTGCAGCAAATTCTGAAAATTTTCCTTTCCAAAAACCTTCAGAGAGATTTTTTCTTCCCATCACATACAATAATAAAATTAAGAGTAAAAAAAGGGTTCATATATGGGATTTTGCATTAAATTTTAAAGCTAAAGCAGTCCCAGGCTGTGTGTGAAAGTAATTTCATTAATTTTATTCAGTAGATTATTCTATCAGATACAGTTTTTGTATCTGCATCAAATTAGGTTAACTGTAAACTGAAGCAGTAAAATGGTGAGGTGGTACCTTTTAAATTATGAAAAAATTAACATTAGCTGCAATATTCAGTCTGTTTGCGGTGGGTAGCTGAAAGAAGCTGCCATTTTCAACCAGATGACTCCTTAAGATGAACAGGTGATTGCATTTTGCTCACATGGAAATTTGATCCATATTTGCCAATACACTTAGCTGTTTACAGGATGTATTGTTTATGGAAACTATCACCTGTATGACCAGAATCAGGAAGCATAACATTGGTATGTAGGATACGTATTTTTTGATAGTTATTTTCTGTGTACTCCTTCTTTACTTTTTCTCTACATAGACTATTACTTAGAAAACCAGAATCTGCTTCCCACTCTGATGGAGTGTTGTTCCTTGACTTTCTTGGCCTTTATCTCATAAGAAGGATGCTATACCTAAAATCAAGACAGACACTTTGGTTACTCCACACTCACTGACTCTTTAAAAGGTGAAGGAGGTCAGTTCATCAGGGTCTAAATACAGAGGATGCTATTCCAGGAGGACCAATACAGGCTGAACTCTACGAAAGCCAGGTAAGACTTGCAATAGTGTGCAAAATCTCACTGGTAGCATTCTCCATCCATGGCTGTGGTGTGTTACAAGCAAGAAGGAAGCTCAGAGAGGAACATGAGAATAAAAATGCACTCATCTCTAATCAAATGGCTTTTAAATCCTCCTCACAATGCCTCCTCAGATGAAGGTATGCACATCAAGGAGAACTGATAGATTCAGCATTCAATTTTACTTCCCTTTTTCTCACAAGTAGCTCCTAGTTACTTAAACACTCTACAGAAAAGTGCACTATGGAAACCAGCTATATTAGCTACATTAGGCAGTTTGTAACATATGGTTTAGATAAAAACAGTACTTGATCCAGATTAGCCTATACGAAAAAACATTCCTCTTCTACGTAAAAAAAGTCACCTTGCTCAATGGAAACAGCTTCCTTTAGTTTTGTTGTCATGAATTGTCCAAGTCTTACGTGGAGAACTGATTTCTCATGATGGAGAGTGCCATTGAAATCTTTCATGATAGTGACACTCCTGCCTCTCCCAGGCTACAAAACCACAGATCACCATGATTCTGTTCTGGCAGGTGTTCTGCTGGGCTGGCTAAGATATGTAAAGCTTGGGAGGGAGGAGAGATGGTGGGTGAGAAAAGACATTTGTCTGCTTGCTTTCACAGAAAGTGGAAGCTGGATAACCTTCCTTTTTGTGCCATTCAAGTGTGGGGCTTCCTCACAAGTGGCAATTCCCTTCAAGAGTTTGGATGGCTCTCCCGAGCAGTGTCTGTGCTGAGCCAGAACAAAGGCAGCCTGCTTTACATGTGGGTGCTTGATAGAGAGGTAGAAAGAAAAAGCAAGAACTTGTTGTATCTCAATATGCCTTCTTCTGCTAGCAGAATGAAAGATAAAGCAGGCAGGACCAGATACTACTGTCTTCATCATAGCAGAAATCATGGTAATGCAGCACGTGGATGACTGTTAAGTGCAGCATTATCATCGTTCTGTTACACTGTCAATTGTTTCTCTGTATATGAGACATTGGGAATGGCCACATTAGCATTTTGGTTTGGGTCAGGAGTTTACTTTAAAGTACATGACTTCATCCCTGTCTACCAGGTTTTGCTTCCTTTTGCCAAGTGGTGTGACATAACACCAACTGAATTTATGTCAGCTGAAACTTAATTGGAAGATGCACTCCAGTGAATAGTGGGTAGTTAGTCCACAGGAGCAAACTAAAGCAAATTAAAATATCACCAAAACAAGTATCATCTGAATTTTGAAAGCTTAGCAGTAGTCATTTCCCTCTTTATGTCCTCTCATAGAATCGTAGAATTATAGAATGGTAGGGATTGGAAGGGACCTCCAGAGATCATCTAGTCCAAACCCCCTGCCAAGCAGGTTCACCTAGATCAAGTCACATAGGAACATGACCAGCCGGGTGTTGAAGACCTCCAAGGAAGGAGACTCCACAACCCCTCTGGGCAGCCTGTTCCACTGCTCCATCACCCTCACAGTGAAATAGTTTTTTCTTACGTTTAAGTGGAACTTTTTGTGTTCCAGCTTCATCCCATTACCCCACCCGTTGTCCTGTTGCTAGCTACTATAGAAAAAAGGGATGTCCCAACCTCCTGACATCCACCCTTTAGATATTTATAAATGTTTAGTCTTCTCTAGACTAAACAGCCCCAGTTCCCGCAGCCTTTCCTCATATGAAAGATGTTCCATTCCCCTGATCATCTTGGTGGCCCTGTGCTGGCCTCTCTCCAGCACTTCCTTGTCCCTCTTGAGCTGGGGAGCTCAGAACTGGACACAGGACTCCAGATGAGGCCTCACCAGGGCAGAGTAGAGAGGGAGCAGAACCTCCCTCGACCTGCTGGCCACACTCTTCTTGATGCATCCCAGAATGCCACTAGCCTTCTTGGCCACAAGGGCACATTGCTGGCTCATATTTAGCTTATTATCAACCAGGACTCCCAGATCTCTCTCTGCAGAGCTGCTCTTCAGCAGTTCAACCCCCAGCCTGTACTGGTGCATGGGGTTGTTCCTTCCCAGGTGCAGGACTCTGCACTTATCCTTGTTGAACCTCATGAGGTTCCTCTCTGCCCAGCTCTCAAGCCAGTTGAGATCCCACTGAATGGGAGCACAGCCTTCTGGGGAATCAGCCAGTCCTCCCAGTTTGGTATCATCAGAGAACTTGCTGAGGGTACACTCTGTCTCCTCATCCAAGTGGTTGATGAAGATATTGAACAAGACGCCCCAGAACCCATCCCTGTGGAACTCCACTGGCCACAGGCCTCCAACTTGATTCTGTGCCACTGATCACCACCCTCTGAGCTCTGTCATTCAGCCAGCTCTCGATCCACCTCATTGTCCACTTAGCCAAGCCACACTGCTTGAGCTTTCTGATGAGGATGCTGTGGGAGGCAGTGTCAAAAGCCTTGCTGAAGTCAAGGTAGATGACATCCGCCACTCTCCCCTCATCTAGCCAGCTGGTTTTGCACTCATAGAAGGCTATCAGGTTGATCAAAGAGGATTGCCCCTTGGTGAAGCCATGTTGACTCCCCTTGATAACCATCTTTTCCTTCATATGTTCAGTGATAACATTCAGGATGAGTTGTTCCATCACTTTTCCAGGGATGGAGGTGAGGCTGACTGGCCTGTAGTTTCCTGGGTCATTCTTCTTGCCCTTTTTGAAGACTGGCATGACATTGGCCTTTATCCAATCCTCAGGTACTTTACCTGTCCTCCATGATTGTTCAGAAATGATGGAGAGAGGCTTAGCAATCACATTAGCCAGCTCCTTCAGTACTCTAGGATGCATCCCACCAGGACCCATAGACTTATGAGCCTTAAGCTTAGCCAACAAGTCTTTCACCTCTTCCTCTTCCACCCACTCTCCTATCAGGAAGCCCTAGGTTCAGTTGTCAGGAGCATGTATTGAAAACTAATTGTGTTTGCCCAGTTTTCCTCTGGAGTCTTTTTTGTAATTTATTGACCAGGTTTCTGTTATTTCTAACTTGCTTTTCCACTTCTCTTTATCTTCCACATGCTATTTTGGCTAAGTGAGTCCAGGAAGGATAAGAATAAAAAAGATTCTGGTCTTTATGTGGTTTTGTGGAAGTCAAAGTTGAGTCTAAATGAAAAGCCAGGCAGTGAAAATAATCAATTGCTTCTTCACAGTTAACATGTTTTGCTCTGGTCTTGCAAATCTGTGCATGCATTCTGACTTGCTACACCTTGTATTTTATGCATCAATGTGCAATGATCATTTGATTATAACAATTAAGCTGGGGATCATCTCCGTCAATCGTCATTATAATCTTGTATTATATATTAACAAATGAGACGAGAAATAAAACAGCCTTACTCTTGTATTAGCACCATGCAGATGTCCTTTTAAAGTTCAAATTGCACAATGTAGCTTAATAACTATTAACTGCTTACAAATCTGTGTTAAGGAGTGAGCATGTAAAAGCCAAATGCACTTGTTTCAGTTGACCAGATTTTTTAAAAGGGAGAAAAAAAAGCCCTTATATGCAAGTGTGGAAAATCAGTTTGTTTGATTTTTTTTTGGAAGGAGTTGGGAAGGATGACTTAGTTGAGTCCTCCATAGAGATATATCTTAGTCTTTATCTATTCTATTATAAACTTTACCATAAGAGTGAGAAATGGTTACATCCCAGGCAACACAGATACAGAGTAAACACAGAGAGAAAGGCTTCTTATGAGGAGATGATAATGCTACAGCCACAGTTACATTGATCTCTAAATCCTGCTTGTAGGCACAAATGTAGCTTGGACCAGCCAGCTTGAATATAGATGGTAGGGACAAGTTAATGCAGCTGGCAAGCTACTTCCAATTATCAGAAACAAGTGCTGCAAGTTAATCACCTGGGTGATCACATGGGCGGAAGCAGCACATAAGGAAGCAGCTAGCAAAGGAAGGGTGGCTTTGAGTCAACTCTGTTGGCTGTACTATGTTGCTCATGTATGTCTTTGCATGTGCATTGCCTAGCTTCTCTACATCTTTGAATGAATATAGCTTGTACTGCTACAACACCTGCTGAGCTGCCTCAAGAGTAAGTGGAATTAATAAAATTTTCCTATCACAAGCAAAAGGCCCATATGTATTACCCAACAAAATTAACCAAAACTAAAATTTATCATTCTAATGGTCTTGATGTAGGTTCTTCATTCATTTCGTCTGTTGGATGTTTCTTGGATAACTTGTGATATTCACTGGGGAATCACTGAAACATTTTGCATGTGATGATAAAATGGTTTTCTCCTGGTACTATCAGGGAACATTAAGACTTTCTAGGCTCTGAAACATGGAAGCTATTGATGCTTCATGAGCTTGTAGATCCTGTCTTTGGCAGTGTAATAATTGTACTGATGCTAAAATGCTGTGTCATTAAAAAGCTGAAGTCATTAAAAATCAAGAATGCTTTCTTCAGTAAAAGCCCACATTCCTTGCTAATAAATTGCTTTTTGAAAATAAATGCTTTTTAAACTCAGGAAAGTTGTCCATTACTCTGTGATATTCAAGTGATAGTTTGATAAATATTTTCAACTTCACTTCCCATTGTACTGCTTAATGTACTCAGTTGCACTTGATTGCTCCCCATTAACATTTGTAAGAGTGTGGCACCTGATTAGGCTCTTTATGGTTCCAAAAATGTAGACAAATTGAAGGCTTATAGAGGGCAACACTTGGCCATTTGCCACTTTTAATTTCTTACTTATATTTTGTTTAAAGAAGTCAGTGTTTTCCCCACATCATGCAAGAATGAGGACAATAAGTATATAAGATTGCTGCTTCTTCAAACTGAATGAGGAACTTGGTTCTAATAGAGTCTGTAAAATTAACTCAGAAGGCTATTGGGAGGTTTGAGGGAGTTTTAGTTAGACTAAAAACTGAGGTAGAAAATTCCTTCTTCTTAGCCCATTACATCTCTGAAGGAAGTTCCACAAAGATGAACTTTATCATTATCATTATAAAAGGGTTAATTTAAAAACAAGAAAAAGAGCATAGAAACAAAGACTGAGTTTGAAGCTTTGCACCAGAGCTGTCAGGAGGGATTTTAGCACCAAACCTGGGATTTTGAGCAGACACTGAGTTGTTGCAGGGTCTTCTAGAGCAATTTGTGGGTAGAAGCTTCATGCCTCTGGTGACAGACCATATGGAGAAAGGAGATAATCTAGGTAAAGTATCTGTGGGAAACTGATCTTTACAGTGCACTTTGGTGGTAAGAATTGAGTCCATTTCCCTAATGGTCTTTCACCCTGGTTTGAGACTGTCTCATCACTGGTCCAAAAGAACCATAAGGGAAGATCTAAGGTCTCAGACTGTTGTTTTGGATTTAACTCCAGACTACATGTGCTACTGCCCTTCTCTCTCTACCATGAGCCTCAAGAAGTGGCAACAGGAACACACTGTACCTCATGACCTGCTTATGGATATGCCAGAGGACTGAGCTCGAGCTGCTGATAGGAATAACTGAGATCATGACAGTAAGTTATGACCTGCTAGAACTGGAAAGCAGACATGGCTGTAGAAGATGAGGCAGGAGCAGGGTGAGCTACTGCCGCAGCTGCCTCTGAGAGAGCTTGGGAGAGCCTCAAGTGTTTATTTGTCACCATATTAGGAACATTTTAGTAAAAAGTCTTTAAAAACATATCTTGCCACTTTTCCCTTTTCATACTCTGAAACGATTCTGTACTCATCTGCATACATCTACTTTTAGAAGACTTTCTCTGTTTAATGGCTATGGTCCACTTCATTCAAAGATTAGTGGCAACACAATTATTAATTGAAAATTTATAACCTTTTGCCAAGGTGGGGAGAGTGTAACCTCTCATAAACATTAGCTCCAGATGAAGTGCCATGTTCAAGGTCTCAGCTGTGAAGCTGCACTTTCAATTAATTTTCAGATTTTTTCCATTTGTTCTGAGAGTTATCACAAGAATCTGCAAACACTCATTTAATCTCTATGGGCTGAATCACGCTTGCTTCTTCCCAGTGACTGTGATGATGGTTTGTTGGCGTGATGACTGAATACTGGTGCCCATTGGCAGAACAGAGTCAAAGGCATTTGAAGATGCTAGAGGCCCTTTCCACAAAATCTGAGGTCGGAGGAACACATCACCTAGATGTAGAATTTGATTGCAAAAACTCATAACCTACGTAGCTGCAGTAAGGACTATTGTTTAGAAAAAAAATGCTATCTAAAAAAGTTAATTTCTGAGAGCATCCTTCAGCCTGTATGGTTAGCTGTTCCACTGTTTATCGTCCTGCTGCAAATTGCTACACAGTAAAAATCTGTCGACTGTCAGATCATTTTTACACAGTGATCAACATTTTTCTAGTTGATCATCAATAATTTGAGATAATAAAAGTTTTCAGAGCCACACATTGCGGGGTTTTCCGGCCCCAGATTTTTCTTTTTCTTGGCAGTACTCGAATCTATTTGAATTGTTCTCATTTTTCATGATTTATTATAACAAAAATAATTTATAAATGCTAATGAAAAGGAGAATCCTTCAGCTAAGCAATTTTAGGCTTTGTGGAGGTGCAGGTAATTTAACCAGACTTCTTGATTACTTATGCTCACATTTAATCTTGGCAGATATGGCCTTTTAAAACTTTTTTCCAGTGTTTCATATTATATGGAATAGATTCATTCTCATTTATAATTATCATTATAAAATGTAAATATCCATTGAACTTTTTAACCTTTTTATGGTGTTATTTATCTCTGTATCTTGAAATGTAATCCTTGGTCAGGCACTTCTTTTTCTCATCAAAAATTTCATCTTATTGTCCTTAATTATTTTGCCTATTGAGATTTCACTGAGTTTTTAAATTGCTATAAAAGTTGCTCACACCTCTTAACTGCTTCTTCATTTTTTCTTTTCTTTAAATATTCATTTGCTCTATATGGGATTTTTTTTTTTACTGGTAATGCTTTTTATAGATTCAAAATGGTAGGTTTTGGAAATTAACAGTAGTGTATGAGTAATCCCAAGTTTATAGCTCTTGAAATTGTTTAATAGTTCTATTAGCAAGCATTCTAAGTTGAGGAAGAAATAGCTTATTTAATTTTTCCTCAGGTTGTATGCTCTGATTGATTTTACATTCTGAGTACGTAGCATGGATGTATGCTAACTACAATTTTCTTTCAAGGGTGAAGACCAGTTTTAGTTAATGTTTGCTTCTTTTTTCTCCATTAAGAGGAAATTCAGTTTTGAATCATCTTACATAAAACAAAACAGGTCCTTTTCGTCTTTTTAGTAAGAAGTTTTTATGTTCCTTTTTTTCTTTTTTTTTAAAAAACTCGAAAATTGAATTCTAGCTTTTTGAGATGTTCAGCAAAAATACTGCAGCTTAAAACCAGCCATGACTTGGCTGTTCTGCACGTTGCAATTGGAATTTTAAGGAGTAGTTTGTTTAGTTTTCCCTTGGGATTTTCTCATCTGGAACAAAGCTCATTCAATTCTTCTCTTTTTTTTTAATCAATTGCAACTTTAATCCAAGAACACTTGAAATTTATTAATGATTCAAATTAAACAGGTAAGTTCTAAGTATGATGAGCCCCAGCTTGCAAAATTGCATTGGAAAATGGAGATACCATGTGTTAGCTTAGTAATATGTTTTGTTGGTTTATTTTTAAGAGCGTAGTCTCTGTGGAAACACAGCATCTTAATGGTTTCTCTGACATATTTATAATCAAACTATGAAAAACGCCACAATGAAAGTCATGGTGCCTGGGACATGGAAAGTCAGGCAAATTTCAGTTCTCTCTCCACTGCAGCATGAGAAACCACCATGTTAAGTTTTTGTGTAGCCCCTAGATGGGCCTGAAAAATATTTATTTTTGCATATTCAGAAATGAAGCTCATCATAATTGGTATTTTAGTCCCCCAAAATTAAATAATGAAGAAAAAGTAAGAGGAATGTGCTTGAAAATTAATTTATAGGTGTTGATTTTCTGTTTGTACTCAGGTGTTGCTGTGGAAAAGGTTTCTTTAGCCTGTCTATATCTCATAGATGCCTCTGTGGCGCCAGTCTTGGCTGCCTCCAGCATGCCACAGTTCTTTCAGCCTTGATAGTAAGCAAGTTTTTTCACCCTAACCACTTTGCTTTGCTGAAATTAACTTGCTTTGCATTTTTAAACCTCTCTGAATCAAGCCTGACAGGCACAAGGGCCCTCCATTTTCTTCAAAACAATAGATTTGAGTAAATTATTGTTGCAAACAAATCCATCAATTTGTCTGTACTCCCATATGAATTTGGGCATCTTAGAAGCTGGAATGTGTTTCTTTGACGTGTTTCAGGAACCAGGGGAAGGCTCATAGCATGGCATGCCAAAGGGCAGCAGCAGGGAGGTTGCATAGCTCATTCCCTGGCACACAACAGAGCATGGCAACGGCAAAAATAAACCTCATTGTGGCAGCGAGCTAAAAGTAATGAAGATGCTGTAACAGGTAAAAGATCTAGACTCTTCTCTCTCATTCTGTAGTATGTGTGAGACATTCATTTCAATCTTTCCGTCATTCTAGCAACATTTATTTCATTCTAACCTGGTTTATTTCATCACATATGAACATTACTAACTCCTTTTTACTTATTGGCTGGACTGAAGCCTAAATATACGTATGCATGTATATACACATATGTGAAGACATATATATATAAATGTAAAAATATGTTTATAAATGTGTGTGCATATTAGAAAACTATGTTCCTTTGTGCTTAAAATTACTGCATATTTAATGTCATGGGTCTGACACATTTTGTATGGCTGGGTTGATGCTACTATATCTTCATCCTTTCCTTCTTAGAATGAAGTTAAACCGTTGCTTCTGAAACTAAATAGCTTTCTATCTTTTACAGTCTCCAAACCAGCCCAGCCTCCTTATCACCTCCCTAGATTTATGTAAATTATTCTTATATGTTAGACAACTGCTTATAAGCTGTGGCAAATGTGGGCATAAATTCTGCTTCCCTTTTCCTTGTAGTCAGATCCTTGCTGCCTTCTGAGATGTCAAAGTGTACAAGAGGTCATTAGGAAAGGGTGGCAATATCCATTCAAGATTTTTATACAGTTTGCAGGGTCAGACAAGTTTGAAGTAAAAGTATAGTATGGATAACCCTTGGTTGCTCCCAGGTCTAGAAATGCTCTTGGGGAGGTAAAAAGGGGTTAAAAGAGAGTGCTAGGATGTCTACCTCTGAGAACAGATCATGATCTATGTATGAAAGCTCCTGTTTCTGCATCACAAACACAGGTCTTTGGATTACATTTGGATGCAAATCATCCAAAACTCAACACAAGAAGCTGAGTAACCATACAAAATCCACTTACTAAAGAAGAGCTCTGTTTATTGACCTCTCCAAAAAAGTTTTTTAAAAAGTCAGTCTTGTTTGTTATCACTGTTTTGTTCTGCTATTTTACTTTCCTCACTCAGCATGTCATTGCCTCTTCTGTCACTGTAAATTGGAGCTCCCACCTACAAAAATCTTGATAGGCTTCTTAAATCTGGGACTTCTGTGCGCAGATTGAAGTGTCTTGTCTTTTTTTTAGGGTTCTGGCTTGCTCTGCAGAAGAACAGAACTTATCTTTCTACTGAAGCTGCTTACTGGCAAGTCAGACTCAAGAGGAAGGTTTCAGAAGCAGAGTCCTGACTTATGTACCTAAATATAAAATAGCAACAACAGATGACTGTGACCATGAATAAAGCTACACAGATTCCCATTCCTGATTCAGGAGCTTCATCTTTGGGCAGATTGACAGAGCCTGGCAAGAAAAAGAGAGTCAAAGGTGTTAGGAAAAGAAAACCTCAAGGTTTTAATGCTTTTACAAATGTGATCTGAGGTTCTATCCTTGTAGCCTCAGCAGTAAGACTTCGATGATTGCTTTAGGTTTTATATTGCTTCCTGCTCTGTAATTGCACAGTTCTTTTATTGGAGGTGAGTGATATTATCAAGGGTCTGAAAGGAATAACAGTATTTTCTGATGTTAACTGAATCTCTTCCTTTTAGGACAGTGAGGGTGGGTGGAGAGCAGTTGTTAGTGGTGGCAACTTGATGTTAAAACCCAGCTGGGTGCCTGCACAATCACTTTAATCTCCAAGCTCGGTTTGGCACAGGCACCTGCTATCTGTCTAGGGAGACAGTGAATACTAGTAATGAGGAAAGTAAAGTGCTGGACATAGAAATCTGCTCAGCCAACACATTTGTCTGGCACTGCATACTGGAGCCACAGGTGTGAAGGCAGTGGACCACTTTCCAGAGCTGTTCCTCTGCTCTCATCTGCATGTAATCTCCATGGTCACCCATCAAGGCAGGAGATGGAGAAGGTGATTTTCTTGTGAGAAAGTAGAGTAACACAATACATTCCACCGAGTCCAATCACTCATCATTGAGGGAGCAACTTTTTTTCTCAGAGCTGTCAGCAGAAAGCAAGAGTGTTACATTCAGTTTACAGGCAGTAGGCCTGTAGTCGCAATTATCCAGCATTTTTGATGGCGTTGAACCAAAATTGAGCATTTCAGCTTGTATGGGCATAACCAAGATGATCTTTGCTACCCTGTGATTTTGACTCATTTTGTTTTAAAATTGAGATTTGTTTTAGGCCATCATATGCAAGACAACAACTGTATCAGTGCCTGTCATTAAAGTCGGAGAAGTTAAAGAGTTTGTTGGTGTCAGCGGGGATATTTTCTGTTTTTCAACTACATTAAAGAAAAGTCAGATCAGTTATACATTTTACTTCTACACTACTACTAATGAATGGACAGACAAGGATTTTTTTTCAGGGGACATCTAGTGTGCTAAGAAAAGAGATTATTCCTCTCAGTTTGCTTCCTTTATGTAGTGAATGTTAAGTAGACAAATCAATGAAGTAAAATGTGTGACTGACAATGAATAAGTTACAACTTTCATAATTCTGAGTGGATGTCTTGACACACAGAACTAGGCACGTGCTGGTGTGCCAACTTGCAGACACTTCTGATTGTATCCTGATGCTTAAATAAGTTGCACTTCCAATTGATTTCCTTAATGTTTCTAGGATGGTAGGCTCTTTTCAAGGTCCAAAAATCATTGGATAAAGTTTCTTAATGAACTTTAAAACTTAGTTTATCATATTTCATTTTTTCAAGGTGTCAGTTTTTATTATGAAGTCTAATATTTGTGTATTAGAAGTACTCCCAAGCACTGCTTTGGCTCACAGGGAGCTTCTCTCAGATGGTACAGAGGACAGACAAAGTATCATGCAAACCAGTCTCTTGGTCACTGACTAACAGAGGCAAAAGCAGAAGCTTCATTGCAAGTTAACATTGCAGTCATACTAGTACTGGCCTTTTACAATGAGAGTAGTGGAAATGCAAGGTAATGATCTTGTTTTTCTTGTGTAGTCCATGAGTCTATGATATTTTGTGACACAGATTCATAGCCACAAATTAGCTTAGCCCTATTAATTTGTTTGTTTATAAATGTCACCTTCTCAAAGCACCAACAGATTGATTCTAACAAGTGCTAGACTTTCTCTTCCATTTTCTTGTTCTCTTAAATCATTCCCGGTCTGTGCTGGACAGGTGATATTAAAACTAGTTTCCTGTATTCATAAGATTTAATTTGACATATTCATTTCTTCTAGTGTTTCTGTGAAAACTCCTGAAGGATACAAAAAACTAACACAGCAAAATTAATACTTGCAGTAAAGGATGGACTTAGAGCGTCTAACAAACTTAAAAGGGGAAGTATCTCCCACTGGTATCTCTAATGCTTTGAATCCTTGAAATATTGTCAAGGCTGGCTCAAAGCTTTATTTTATGACAGCCACATCACTATGTGTTATATTTGTGTAATTTTCATGTGGTAAATTGGAACTGTCTTATGTGCCAAAGGACACTGTTTATCAAAAAACATTTCTGGAATTATTATATGTTATTCTCTTATTTTCTGATTGTATTTTATTTGTAAATGGCCACTTGTTTTGAAGGATCAAAAGTATAGCAAAAGTTCATGAGGGCTATGGTGAAGTTTTTAAGGTTGTTAATAAAGTTATAGGGAACAATTTTTTATTACTTGCTGGCTGAAAAAAATATGAAGAAAAATAAGAAGAAAAGTAAGTACCAATGTACTGGTAATAAGTACACAGAACTTAGAAGGTCACAATTTTTACAGAGTTGCTAGACTTCAGAATTAATTTTTAAGATCTTACCTATCTTCCTCATTCTTATTCCTAAGAGGTCATAAAGAGAAGAATATCTAGCCTAACAAGCTGACCCTACTGGCAAAGTACATGGGAACAGTGATACTTCACATCATGGCTATCTTTGGCATTGAAAAGGGGTGTTATTCTCAGTTTGTAGTCTATGTCTTAGGCATGTCTTGTCTTCAGCTGGTATTGACAGACCACTTGAGATAGTCTTTGTCTTTTTTTTTTGTTGAGTCCAACAAAGGGATAGCCTGAAGGAACTCTTCCTCACCTACAGGTTTCTTAGTTTACATTGAATTTCCCTAACATTGAGTACCTTTTATGCTGCCCCAATTCTTCCAAGACAATCACAAAACATTGGCTGATATGAAGCCTAGAGCAGACTTATGCTTTCCTGAATCAACAGGTGGAGCAGCCACAGGACACAACATTTATACACTATGTTTAGAAGATAGCTCTCCTTTCAGTCTAAGTATATTCTGTTGGACAGTGCTGTCTAGGATGACACTGTTGTCACTTTTTCATTTTAATATGAAGCTGTCCAGAGAGAGCAAATTGTTACCAGAATCTTTTGGTGCTTGTAGGGGGAGCAATGGGAAGATAGATTTAGACATATCCATGGTGAGTACTATTCATATCTGTTATTTATGATTCCACTGGTATATGTTGATCCACTTAGCCGTTTAGTTGACTAGGATCTCATCATGTCTCATATTTTATTTAACTTGGTCTGTTTTATTTACTATGCTCTCTTAACCTGCCAACTTCAGAAATATTTATAAAGGAGATTTGGTTGTGTTGTTTTAAAAACAGTATTCTAAAGACAGAAGGTAAAAACAGATGTGCACACTATGTTATCATCTTTTATTTAATCGGTGGGCATATTTGTGAAAAGTAGACAAATTTTCAGGCACACCAGCCTTCCTTGGTTCTGAAATAGAATCAGCAGACTTAAAAGCTAAACACAAAATAAAAGCTATTGCTCAGGTACATACCAGGTAAACTACCTCTGAAAGAAAAGATTGTTAGAAAGAAAAAGTGTTGAAAGAGAGAGAGAGGGAAATAAAATAAAGAAAGGAAAGAAAGAAAGAAAGAAAGATAGAAAGAAAAGCAAGCAAGCAAGCATGGAACATGGAAAGGTTAGTAGAGGGGAAAGGAAAGTATATTGTGCCATGAAATCAATATCTCTATTGAATCTCTTTTTTCTTTTTCTTTTTTTTTTTTTTTTTTTTTGTCACCAGCAGAGTTTAAAATGTTATCTCCAGGCTTGTCCCTGGAAGGTATTTTGGAGATCTTCTTTAAAGATCAAGACTGAGAGATCAGAAGTGGCATGGTTGTAAAAAGTGTTCTTTGTATAAAATGGGGATATTATGTTTGTGTCAAAAGTCTGAATCCCAGAAATCTTTCATTCAGCAGCTCTAGTCCTTTGAGGATGCCATGCTGAGTCCTACAGGATGAACCTCTGAGACTGGAAAGGATATTTTCAGACAGATGTATGTTTGCTTTTGTCTGTGCTACAGCAGATAGTGTGATATATCTTGTTCAACAGGATTTACTCTTGTTAAGTCTATTGACATCTTCCTTTCACCTGCAAGGTAGATGTACATAAGTGCTGCTGCTGGTGCCTTCAAATCCTGAAGTCTATACTTCCTTTTTATTGACTCATCTCTGAAATTCCCATATGTTCTTAAAACCTGAGTCAATCTACTACATTCTGACAGTACATTACAAGCGGGCAGGAGAGCCCTACAGAACACGCTGCTGCCCTATATGTGGAATATCCTGTCATGTTCTCCCTAATCTGGAAATAATGTTTTGATAAGAATAAAGACTTCTTAACCTGCTGAAATTGTCTTGAAGGTGTAGCCATACATGACAAACCTGGCATTTTCTTATTCTGCATCCTTGCCTCTCGCAAGGGAAAATCCTTAAACTAGTAGAAATGCTGACAAATGGGCATTGTTGCTGCTCAAGTGAGTCCTAGACTCTTTTCCTTTGCTGTGGTGGCAGCTGTTGTCACAGCACCTCCTCTGATATCACACATGCAATGAACAGTGGAAGAAACTAAGCTATGGCACCCTATGCCTGTGACATCAGATGAATGACCCCAATTATAAACATTATGATTGAGTGCCAAATAGTAGAAGATCTAGATACCTTTTCCTCACCAGAACTCCTTCAGGAGTGAGGTGTCAGGAAAGTGAGATGACAATTCCTTTATTTCTTTTCTTCTCCCTAGGAATCTTCTTGGCCCATACTATTATTAAAGAAGGTGTGCTCACCTTAAACAAACAACTACTCTTTGACTTGCAGACAATGCAGAGTGTTTCAGAAGGATGCACAAAACACTGAGGGCAGATAACTTCAGTGTAGTTCTGTTGCTGCTGTGTGGGACAGTTGTTTTACTGAGAGAATGGCCAAGAAGTAGTGGTAGAGTATTTCCCCAAGCAAAGGTGAAGTGAGATTACTGAAGTAATTAAAAGGTTGTTTTACTACTCTGCTGAGCCCTAGAGAGTATATTGCCATTTTCATGTTAAATAAGGCACAATTAGGTCTGACATATTGTCTTTTTGTGGAGCTCCTACCTGAGCTGATTACAGGGAACAAATTAATCTCAGTTGGATCCAGTTTAATGAAATCATCTCAAGGATGTTGCTCTGGATGTTTTGATTTTGTTATTACATGTATTAATTGCAAACATATACTAATCTTAATCTGTCTTTTGAAAGAAATAGATTACTTAGTCAAAGTCTATATTCCTAAATAAGAGACTATATTTCACTTAAACGATGTTACTGTGTATATAAACAATATAACTGAGGCAAGTAGAGATACTTCCACATTAGATTTGCAAATATTTTCAGTCTCTCTCCCCTTACAGTTTTGTTCCTTGGGATAAAAATGCCATCTAAGATCATTTCTTTTTCCTTTATTCCAGATTTTTTGTAAGCATACCTGATTATTCTTCCGTCACTACATAACTACTGTTATAACCTCTTCTTTAATAAGTTAGATTGAAAGTTAGAAATTATTTTATTAAGATATTGAAATATTTTGTTCAAGTTTTACATGGATGGAAACTTTAATAATGAACTAATCACTTTGACATGCTCATATGATTTAATAATTCAACAGTGTATTAGATATGCCCTTGTTAAAAGAATTCTTTTTAGTTCACATAGCAGAAAAGACATACTTTGGCCTATTCGGTATCTTTATGTTTGCTCATGACTTGGTATTTATATGGTTATTATAGTGTCTGTGGTTACTATAGTACTTCATGTGATTACTGTAGTGCTTTTGAGTGCCTTTAAATCAAAGTTGCATGTTACTTTGAAAAAAAAACAAGTGATTTTGTTTCCATTTTATAGACCAAGAAGCGAAAAATGACCACTCTATTTCTGAGGTGACCCAGTTGCTGCCTGTGGGTTCTTACCAGATCTACTAGTCTTGATCTGTGGCTTTGGACTATTCTTGATGCTGCAGGACAAACAAGCTGAAACAGCTTTTTATTTTACTTAACCCTCTTTTGATGTTGGGGAAATAAAGCACATATCCTCACTGTGTGTATTAAGTAAACTTCTTGCTTGTTATTCAAGGTAGTGGTAGAACTTCATCAACTCTGAAGGAACTGGTTCCCTCATGCTAAGAGCACTGTATAATCTTCTGCTTTGGCCGAACTTGAACACAGTAAGTAAATGACTTTGCCTCTTTAGGTACAGATTATTTCCCCCACCAGTGTACTACCTTTTTCTGAAGCTTTCATTAGGATGCAAGTGTTCTAATCCATCTGTACTGTTTCTTTCAAGCTATTCAGTAGATTCTTCACGGTCCCATGCTGTTTCCTTCTGGTCCCACCACAGTAACTTAATAAATTCTCTCTCCCACCACAAAAATGAGATAATGCTTAACTTCCAGATGTTGCTACCAAATTATACATTTTCTCCTGGACTTGAATATTCTTTTTTTTCTTTTTCTGAATCTGAGAAGTTTTCAGCTCCAGTAGGAGGTAACTATTTAATTAGGGCAGTATAGCTTGATCTTTATTTTTCTGCACTTTCCTACCTCTTTGTTCTCCGTTCTGATGTTCTGTTTCAAAAATTAAGTCACTTTCACAATTCCCTGTATTGTATTTCTGTAATATATTCTGTACACACCTTGTTCTCCAGCGTTTCTAGGAATTCATGCTGCCTTCTTAATTGACCTGTCGTTTACGGACTGTATTTCTAACACTTGGGTGGATACTTAGTAACCATTCTGAATTCTGATGAACAAAGCAGAATATTTCAAATCTGCAATGCTTTGGAGACAATGAACTGTCTGCAGGCAAGATGCAATTATTATTATTATTATTATTATTCAGACTGGCTAATGAGCTGTCCTTACTCACCAAACATACATAGGGAACTATGTATTTACAGTGTGAGCTTAATTTGGTCAGCTCAATCTACTATATCATTGCTATAGCTAAATTAGTCTTTTCACATAGGCAGCTACAATTTGAGATAAATTGAAACTGCACTAGCCAAGGTCAAGATGCTATAAAAAAATCCTGGCCTACCTCATTGCTTAATTAGTTTTAGAAATATTTGCTTTTACAAAATTAAGACAGTGGTATTGAAGATCTTAGTCCTTTTTCATTCCTATGAAGTTGTAATCCAAGCTTATTTCTTATGAGAACAACTGTCTCTTTTCCTTACTCCTTCTCACACATGTTTACTTCTTCAGCTGAAGGCTTATAAATGGATCTTTCTAATGGCAATAGACTTTAAAAGCAGATATGCATGTGGGTGTAATTTCTTCTCAGAAACTGAGGTAATGCTATTTACTAACGTCTGTGTCATTTCTACCTGGTACGTATGTCACAAATTTTCCATCAAATTTATTTCTTTATACCTTAATGTTGCCTATAGTATCCACAGCTGTATTATTCCTTGTCTGAGCAATGTTTTCAATAACAGAGCTGAAAGAGTTAATGTGTTAGGTTTCAGGCCCAGCGACTTTACTAAAAGAAAAGTTGGATGAAGAATTAAGATCATTTCCCTGACATTCCATCTTCATAGTCATTGCATGGGATCTATTAATAATAATCTTTGGTACAGTTCTAGTAGAATACTCATTATTTGTTCTTCTCTCTACCCTCAGCAAGACTATGGTAACATCTGTGCAAAGGGCAACCTGCACAAGTTCAGGGGAAGTACAACATGCTACTCCTTGGAGGCCTCCAAGAAACTGCTTGCTAGTATTCAGGCATTCAAATTTAAAGGATCATCCCAATGCTATGAGGAGTGCATAGGAGTCACTCTTAGGTCAAGCTCAGGTGGATGCAAATAGAAGTTTGTTTATACCGTCCAGAGTAGACAACATCACTTAAAATATTGATAAAAGATGCATTTGGAGTAAGTAGGAAACTGTTCTGTTAATCTATTCTTGCTAAAACCAAACAAAAATGTCTCTTTCTGTATTAGCTAGCCCATTCATACTTTTTAGCTCGAATGTTCAAGAAGATATTGTTTTCCTGTCAGATCATGAGTACCAGTGGATGTAAGACCTCCAAAGTCAATTGCATGAGACTTTGTATCTAGCTCCTTGGAGTCTCTTGGGTTTCCACTTGCATTCAAACCTGTGTCTCATTCTCCATTAAGTATACGCTAATCGAATAAAGGAAGAATCTAACCCTTTTTTCTGAGAAATGATTACTGAACATCCATCTGCCTTGGAAAGACTAATACAACTTTTGACAGATCAGGAACTATCTCTTAAACACGACTACCTATATTAAACTCATTAAGGGCATAATGTCTTCCCCTAGCTCCCTTGCTACCAGCAAGAATATTTCACTGCAAAATGTCTTAGGCCATTGAACATTGCATTTTATTATCAACTGCTAAACAGACAGACACACTCCAGGAAAACAATAGCCATTTAATGAGCACATGCCTTCCATTACCAGTTGTTCATTTAGAACAGATACTTTGTTAATCAGCTATTTTAGAACAACTGTAAATGGGTTTCAGGCAGACAGTCTTACAGCTGGGAGAAACCATAACTGAGATTTTCATGGAGGAGTTGTAATGCCAAAAGACAATTGTTGATAGAATTTGGATGGTCTTAAATTACTCTATCTCCCCTTCATTAGGAAATTTGTTAACATATATAACTGAAGCATCGCAGCAACCTTGTCAGATTTAGATAGTTGTAGAGACTATTACTGCAATGCCTCATGTGTAAGTTGTATTGGCTTTGTGAGGTGAGAATTTTTGTGGCAGTGGAGGGACTACAGTGATGGCTTCTACGAGAAGCTGCTGGAAGTTTCCCCAGCTCTAAGTTGGATTTGTTTCTAGCCAAGACAGAGCCAATCTGCAATGTAATGCCTCTATGATAACATATTTAGAAAGAGAAAACCTGCAGTGGGGTGGAGAAAGTGGAATGGGAAAGAAAAAAACATACAGACTCCAAGGTCAGTGAAGAAGGAGAGGAGAAGGTATTCCGGAACAGAGATCCCCTGCATGCTATGGTGAGATGGTATCTGCTCCCCTGCATCCCATGGAGGCTAATGGTGGAGCTGAGAACTGTCAACAGCTCGTGGAGGATCCCATGGAAAAGTATCTAAGTATGCCTGAAGAAGGCCGTGACTCTGTGGAAAGCCTAGACTGCAGCGGTCTGTTCCTGAAGGACTGCAGCCCACAGAAGGGATTCACACTGGAGCAGTTCATGGAGAACTGTAGCCCATGGGAAGGATGTACTTTTATGAAGATGATGATCAGTGGCACAAAATCGAGTTGGAGGCCTGTGGCCAGTGGAGTTCCACAGGGATCAGTTCTGGGGCCAGTCTTGTTCAACATCTTCATCAACCACCTGGATGAGGGGACAGAGTGTAACCTCAGCAAGTTCCCTGATGACACCAAACTGGGAAGACTGGCTGATTCCCCAGAAGGCTGTGCTGCCATTCAGCGGGATCTCAATTGGCTTGGGAGTTGGGCAGAGAGGAATCTCACGAGGTTCAACAAGGATAAGTGCAGAGTCCTGCATCTGGGAAGGAACAGCCCTATGCACCAGTACAGGCTGGGGATCAAACCGTTGAAGAGCAGCTCTGCAGAGAGAGACCTGGGAGTCCTGATTGATAATAAACCAACCATGAGCCAGCAATGTGCCCTCATGGCCAAGAAGGCCAATGGCATCCTGGGATGCATCAAGCAGAGTGTGGCCAGCATGTCAAGGGAGGTTCTTCTCCTCCTCTTCTCTGCCCTGGTGAGGCCTCATCTGGAGTCCTGTGTCCAGTTCTGGGCTCCTCAGCTCAAGAGGGACAGAGAATTTCTGGAGAGAGTCCAGCGCAGGGCCACCAAGATGATCAGGGGACTGAAACATCGTCCTTATGAGGAAAGGCTGCGGGAACTGGTGCTGCTTAGTCTAGAAAAGAGTAGACTGTGGGGAAATCTCATTAATATTTATAAGTATACAAATGGTGGATGTCAGGACATTGGGGCATCACATTTTTCTGTTGTGTCTAGAAACGGGACAAGGGTTAATGGGATGAAGCCAGAACACAAAAAGTTCCATTTAAACATAAGAAAAAACCGTGAGAGTGAGGGTGAGGGAGCCCTGGCACAGGCTGCCCAGAGAGGTTGTGGAGTCTCCTTCCTCGAAGGTCTTCAAGATCTGCTTGGATATATTCCTGACCTGATCTAGGTGGACCTGCTTCTGCAGGGCTGTTCGACTAGATGATCTCTAAAGGTCCCTTCTAACCCCTACCATTCTATGATTATATGGTTCTATATAACCAGATGGAAAGATGGTGGTAGTGCAGTGAATGTGGTTTATTTGGATTTCAGTAAAGCATTTGACACATTCTCCCACAGCATCCTTGCAGCAAAACTGAGAAAAATGTGGGCTGGATAATCAGGTACTGAGGTGGATTGTTAATTGGTTAAAGGAAAGAAGGCAGAGTTGTGATCAACAGGGCAGGGTCTAGTTGGAGGCCTGTGTCTAGCAGAGTCCCTCAGCAGTTGGTGCTGGAACCAGTACTGTTCAATATATTCATTAATGACCTTGATGAAGAGACAGAAGGCACTGTCAGCAAGTTTGCTGATGATACTAAACTGGGGAGAGTGACTGACACACCAGAAGGCTGTGCTGCCATTCAACAAGACCTGGTCAGGCTGGAGGGTTGAGTAGGGAGAAATTTAATGAAATTCAACAAGGACAAGTGTAGAGTCTTAAATGTGGGAAAGAATAGCCCCATGTACCAGTATAGGTTGGGGAGTGAACTCTTAAAGAGTAGTGTAGAGGAAAGGGACCTGGTGGTCCTGGTGGACAGCAGGTTGACTGTAAGCCAGCAATGTGGCCTCATGGCCAAGAAGGCCAATGGTATCCTGGGATGTATTAGAAGGGCTGTGGTGAGTAGGTCAAGAGAGGTTCTCCTCCCCCTCTACTCTGCCCCTATGAGACCATATCTGGAACATTGTGTCCAGTTCTGAGCTCCTCAGTTCAAGAAGGATGGGGAGCTGCTGGAGACAGTTCAGTGCAGGGCCACAAAGACGATGGAGTGGAGCATCTCCCTTATGATGAAAGGCTGAGGGAGCTGGGGCTCCTTAGCTTGGAGGAAACTGAGTGATGACTTCATTAATTTTTACAAATACATAAAGGGTGGGTGTCAGGAGGATGGAGTCAGGCTGTTCTCAATGATGTCCAATGATAGGACAAGGAACAACAGGTACAAGCTGGAACATAAGAGGTTCCAAAGAAACATAAGGAAAAACTTTACTGTGAGGATGACGGGACACTGGAACGAGCAGCCCAGATGGGCTGTGGAGTCTCCTTCTCTGGGGACATTCAAAACCAACCTGGACAAGTTCCTGTGTGACCTACTCTAGGTGGTCCTGCTCTGGCAGGGGGGTTGGACTAGATGATCTTTTGAGGTCCCTTCCAACCCTTAGGATTCTGTGATTCATGTTGGAGATATTCATGGAGTACTGTCTCTCTTGGGAGGGACAACATACCCAAGAAGGGGAAGAGTGTGAGGAATTCCCTTCCCTGAGGAGGAAGGAGCAGAGATCATATGTGACAAGCTGACCCCAACCCCCACTCCCAGCACACCTGTGTCATTGAGGAGGAGACAGAGAAATCAGGATCAAAGCTGAGCCCAAGAAGAGGGGAGAGGTGCAGTGAAGGTGCTTTAAATATTTGAATTTCTTTTCTCATTATCTACTCTGATTGGATTGGTAACAAATTAAATTTATTTTACTTTTTCCTCAGTTAGAGTTTGGTTTGCCTGTGAGCATAATTGGTGAGTTATCTGTCCCTTTCCTTGTCTCAACCCACCAGCTTTTTGTTGTATTTTCACCTCCTCATCCCACTATGGGAGAGACAAGGGAGTGAATGGCCATGTGGTGCTTTGTTGCTGGCTAGGCTTAAACCAGGACAACAAATGAGGCAGAAATGCCTGCAACTTCAAGTCTTCATCACTCCACAAAAGTGGAAACATATTGACTCACATAAATAAAAATAAAAAAGATCATTCCAGTAAAGCATGCTCTTGGAGAAGTCAACAAAGTGAAACACCAGTTTCATCTTCATGCTAAAGCCTGGAAGATTTCCAGGCTCTCCTTTGTGTGAATTGAAGTCTCAGTTCTGGCTGTGACTCTGCTCATGTCTGTTTTGTAGAAAAATGCCTCTAGCAGAAGATTATTTCACTGTAATTCCTAAATCAAAACAAACTGGGAAATACACTGCTGTTTGTGTTAATGTCTAACACTACACAGCATGTGTGAGTATGCAACACTATTCTGCACGCTGGCACTTGCAATGGATCAGACTACAGAACAATTACCTTTACTCTAAAATTGTGTCTCTTTTATAGTATCTTCAGTTTTAATGAAGATCAACTCTGACAAAGCTACATGAAATAATGGAAATACGAGAGAGAAGTCAGGTTTTTTTTAAAGAAAAAGCTTTTTTAAATGTCTGAAAAGGACTGGCTAAATCATGAGTGCATTTTCTACCCTAATGCTTTGGCATTGTTTTGTGGAACCTTCTGTTATCCACAGGGAATGAAAAATTGCAGTTGACATCTACACCTGGCATTTGTCTCCATTAATGGTTAATGCAGAGACTGTGTTCTCTTGGCTTAGTCTCCACCTGTCAGCTACTCTTTAGAAGAAATGAGAGCAAAGATAAACCAAATAAATTCAGACTCCTTATTCGGAACCAGGTTTCCAGTGAAATCTATAGGCGAGGGCCAAATCCACATCCTTACAGAAACAATTACATTGTCTCGTTTCCTTCAGATCTACTGTTTCATCCACTCATCTATTATGGATTTTTTTCTGCCTGTCTTTTCATATCAGGAGCTAGAAATCAATTTTTAAATTTGGCCCATCCTTCAAACATTATGGAAAGCCTGTGACATATGTGTGTTTTGAAATAGAGAACATACTTCCATATTTCTGACATAGGAAATAAAATGCTGCTGAAAGCCACAGCCTGAAGAGTAAATCTATTTGCTATGAGAACAATAGCTCCTTGGTGGAGACTTAATGAAGCAGTAAAGTTGGAAAGAGTCTCCATTTGTTGTTTCACCCTCACAGGAATGTCCCACAGGCTGCTAGCAGTGGGCCTGGTGTGGATGCAATGGTCTTAGATTCCCCATCTCCTCCTCACTCAGAGACTACATCCTCAGGGATCACCCTCACCATGATCATGTTCAAGAGCTTTGTCCTAAAAACTGATGTCTTTTTTCTTGCATCGAGCAGAAACAACTGGAATTTAAGCAGGCAAAGCAAAAGTAGCACTCTGGCCAGCTTTTAAATACATTGATGCCAGAAGTTATCCATATCATCTTTTTGGCATCTTAGGTACACAGACTATCTACTTATTGTAGCTCCCAGGAGTACTCCTTAGCTTCTAGATTTGTATGCACGCTACAGCAATCACCCAACTCCGTATTTTTTTGAGGCAATCATCCCGACCATACAATGGAAACCTGGACCCAGTTCTTCCAAGGAAGATGGGGCATGGTCTAGTCCACTTCCACAGTTGACACTTATAATTGTCCACTGAAAGGTGATAGTTTGCTTTTTCACCACAAGAAGTTAAAATAGCTTTGAAAGACAGCACAGAGTGCCATAAAAGAGACAATAAGACTGAAGTCTGGGCAACACTATCGCTGAGGAGAAAGGCAAGAGAGTTGTTACAACAATAGGTGAAGGAGATTTTATTTTTTAACAAGTGCAAGCACCTGAACTTTAGAAAGCTAATGTAGCTCTAACTGTGAGAAAGTCTAAATAGTACTTTTCAGGTTTATGTGTATTTACTGTGCTTGTACTTCAAGCTGATCAAAGCTGAGTGTCTGTATTACCGTCATCATGGGCCCAAACTCTTACAACCTGTTGAGGAGACAAGTAGCCCATGGATTGCTTTAATCTGGACATTCAGCTCTTGGATTAGAGTTGTTTGCACAATTCTGGAGCCTGTGTGAACTGAACTTGTTGTCTGTCTATGAGGTACTGTGTAGGCATACCCTAAATTTACCCTAAATTTACTTTGAGGAAATATTTCTTTCTTGTTTTGCAGTCATTAGCAGCACTCTAAGGATCGGAGTGATCTAAAGAAGAATGACAGTTGCTATTTGTCACCATCATCATCTCTTACTTGGTGCATGGCTATTCTAACCCACTCAGTAATAACTAAACATCAACCCCCCCTGAGCCCACATTTGCACAGGCATTCCTGCCCCTAGTAATGCTAAAACAGTAGTTATTATGAGAGTAGGAGTTTTTCCAGCACACACATAACCAGGGGAAGGGATTAGAAACAGCCACAAACAAGGCACGGATGAATACACGTACCGCTAGAATCCAATCAGTTATTTGACCTCAGGTTGATATTTCTGTAAACATGTCTCTTGGTAACATATCATTCAGTTTCTCAATACAATGCAATGCAAGACCTTTCTCATTTATCTCAGCTCTCTTGTTGTGTTATGTTACAAATGATTACTGTTAATTCTGTGTTTAATTGTGCTTAGCATAATTTATTTGCTATCCGGTGATTTTAACTGTTGGACATAACAAAATATGGTTGTTTTCTCTTCTGCTTCCTTCTGCTTCTCATTTGTGGATGCTGAAAGCAGTTGGACCTGTTCCATGTGAATGGAAATAATTACGAGCATGTACAACAAATTCATTAATCTCAAGAAGGCGTCTTGTGTGAAGCTGTTCCTGCAGTATTCCTCATGAATTGTCTTCCTTTTTCCTGCCTCTCCAAAATTACTTCTTTTTAATTCTCCATCACAAATCTGATTTCTGTGAACTTACCTTCTTCCTTCACTAATGAGGATTGGAAGCAAAATGTGCTTCAACTAAAATTGGCAGTAATGACATCTTTCTTAAACCATTGTGTCTATCCCAGATGTTCTGAAGAAAATGAAAGCTCTGAGTCTTTCAAGTGTAATTGGACCACTGAGACTGTTTTGTACAATAGGAGTCCAAAAGAGAACAATTTTCTTCCATGTCATTGTCCCTTACTTCTTGAATACATTTATTCTAGGCTCCAGAGAGTAGTCAGGACCAATGTATTTTATTTTGTGAACTTTAATAGTCTGAAAATAATCCATGTTTCTTCTACTGTGCTCCCTTTTATTTTCTTCTTGATTTCAATTTAATCCCTGTGAGCAACCTGATAGTCCTTTAATGAGACTATCAGTAAACCTTATTTCATTGGTGCCTAAAGGTACTGCTTGCCATTATAGTCACTGTCTGACAGGAGATAGTCGGTTCAAGTCTTATTCTCCAAAGTTCCTGAAGTGCTCAAGCAGGAGGAATCCACATGTGAAACCATGCATAGACCATTGTGCTGAAGTCAGGTAGTGGTTGTGAAGTGTGCCGTGATGGCTTTCAAAGAGGACAGCAATGATGCAACCAGCATGGCAACAGGTGTATACATATTTCATTACATACACTTAGTGTACATATTTCAAGAGGTTGATTATCCATGCCCTTTCAAGTCTGAGCCTGGGGACTTGAGCTCATAATCCTATGGTTAATAAACTTCCAGAGACAGGCAGATAAAAATTGGTCCTCCATCTCAAAAGCAAAGCTCGTAAGACCTGCGTCATTTTCTTTTAAATACAGATGGGTTTGATCATACCAGGGATTATTTCCATCTTATCTATATTCAATTTAAGTTAGTTCTGTTTCTTATTTACCACAAATACACTCATCTATATGAAAAATGAGGCCAGCAGTCGATCCAGTGGTTAATGGAAGCCTTTGAGGGTCTCTAAGATATTATTTGCTGTTATCTGACAGCAGAATAATGACAAACTAGAAGAGAGTACATGCTTTATATCCAACATGATCTGTCTTCTAATGCTCAGGGTGCAGGGAAGGACACAGTCAGCAGGTAAAATACACCTCTCAGTAAATAAAAAAGAGTGCAAGGTCGAACTGAAATATTAAAACGCTACAAAATTGGCAGTTTCTTCAGTTGTAGACTATGTTTTTATGTATAGTTCTAATTTACCTTAGGGAAGAATGGCATTGAGACTACATGGAGATGGAGTGTTGCAAGAAGGAACATAAGAAAATCTGGTATTGTAAGTTATTCGTGGATTATACCAACTATATTTTGCAAAGGTACAATTAAAACAGTAATCAGAATTATGAGAAATGAATGTCAGTAGAAGTTCAATAATGTATTTATCTTATGATGCACTGTAGGCCTATCTGCACCACCAAAATAATGCAGACAACTAAAATTAAATCCCTTAAGAGATAGTTGTACCTGCTACTGAACATCAAAGTGAGATTTTATGTTTTATCTGAATTCTGAGTGGAACATAGAGCCTTCTGTTCACTTTTGTGGATGGGCTTGAACTCTACACACTGTACCTCATTAGATTTCATGATTCAGGAGGCCCATTCAAGATGCATATCAGTGAAAAGAAAACCATAATCTACTATCTGCATATGGAGATGGATCTTCACGTTATCTGTTTCACAGAAGTTACTCCTTGTATTCATAAATTGTCACTATAACTTGGGCTGATCAGAAACGTCACAATTTTTTAGTTGTTATAAATCGTTGTTAAGAGTTGTTTTTGAAACCTCATAGATTTTATTTTTCTTGGAATATTCCAGTATTGGTGTTATTGGTAAAGAATTATCAGTCTGTAATGGAATTTACACTTGGAAAAGTGACAGGCACAATAGTAGATAGAGCCTGGGAGATGAGCAGACATAAAAATTTTGGTAGAGAGCTCTATTCTATGTACTGCTAGTTATTGGCCCAAGTACCTGAATACAGACTATTCTGAGCTGTGGATACACATAATGCTCATCCCTCTTAATGCCTCACATCAAACTGATAGATATTGCAAAGGCTTATGTTCATATGAATTAAAAACCCTTTGTAGCCTAAAAACATTTCAGGATGAAAAAACTCTTGTCAGGAAGAAAACTTCATCTGCTTTTTTCTAACTTAAAATTCTACCACTGCTTATGGCACATCAGTGCAGCGTTGTTTTAAATTAAAAAATTGGTAATTTTTCTTAGTGTCATGGTCCTAATGTACCCTAACTTTGAAATTGTGGAACTATTTTGCTCCATACCTACAAAAACACATGCAAAACAGTTAAGAGTTGTTTTCTCTAAAGGTCCTTTCCAACCCCTAGCATTCTATGATTCTCAACATTTTCAACCTTTCGGATGTCTCTCATGAGTAGAGCTCACTGAAAGAACATAAATCAGTTTTGTACCAACATTTGAATCCTTCCTTCAATATTTTATATTTTAGACTTAATCCAAAGAGTAGATCTGATTCATGGAGGACACGATTGTATTGGCATTAGTTTTGACATCAAACCAGAGGATGACGAACTGCATTTGTACATAGAGTCACACCAGGAATCAGGGAAATAACCTGTCATGTAAATGATGCCTGGTCAAATACAATTTTCTTTAAAAATGTCCTTTCTCTCCTTAACTGTGATTTCTTTGTTTAAGTAATATATTGCAAGTAAGGAATAGTAACGTCACACATTAATATAATTGCTGTTATTGAAGATTCCTTTATCAGCAAAGAACAATCTGCATTATTTTTTCTAGTGTTTTAATTTTTTCTAATATCCTTTCCAGTTAACTAGCACTTTCCAAGGTGAAAATCTAAGCTGTTTTCTATTGTAATCTCCCACCTAGGAAGAAGATTTAAGATCAGCCAGGTCAGCAGTTTGCTCTCACCAGCACTGAGATTATATTTTCTTCCCCTCTCTCTGTGTATCCTAATGCCTCTCTCTGTTCCCTGCCACAACTCTGCTTATGAACCAGTCAAGTAAAATTTAAGCTGTAGCAACAGGAGTCTCCTAGGCAAAAGAGATTATGTATCAAAATAGTCCTGTGCTACCAACAAAAATCTCCTTGTTTGATTACAGAGACTTGTACAAAATCGGCTGTGGCATAGTTTTGCACTAAATCTTACATAGAATGAAAAAGTTACATTTAAAAAAAAAAAAATAACTGTTCCTATGAGTGCAGAAAACTGCATGCTGTTTTTTCTGTGTCTTTAGACTTTATGACTCGACAGCATAGAACTCTCCTAATTAGAATGCTAGGGGAAAGAAATTATCTAGATCTTTGATTAGTATTCTGAAGAAGTAGCAAGAAGTAGAAGAAGTAATAAGTTCTATCAGAGTGTCGGTTAGATACATGGACCTCTCTAGGGAAGGAGGAGAGCTAAGGAACCATGACAATAATTTAATATGTCCTAATGCTGGACAAGAAAAGTTATATCTAATGAAAATATTGCTGTTGTAATAGGCATTGTTTTAATTTGGCTCCAGTTGCAGATGATATTTCCTATATTTACCTTCTTTGTGAATGTCTTCTGTGGAGTTGTAAATGTATGATTAATACAGAACAGAAATGTGCACTAGCCATATTATTAAAATTTAGCATAACATTAGCATTCAAAAATTAGTAACAAGTTGAAGCTAAAGCTGTAAAAAATCAAGTGTCTGTGTGGAGCTCCATCATACAGAGCATCGACATTTATCTCAATATTATTTTATCAGGGCTTTTTAATTACTATGGGAGATAAGGAAGATTGGTCCTTATCTTTGCAGAACATTTGTATTGATAACATCACATAATTTGCAATGATTACTACAGAATATTCTGTCCTGCTTAAGAGTTTAGTTTAAGCTGATATGCTGAGCAGAAGGTTCCTCATTCTCTTCCACTGGCCGCCCAAGTCACAGTCCTTTTTATCAATGGAATCATAGTCCTCCTTTACACAAATGGCCAAACAAAACATGTAAAATCCCTCCTGAGTACATCAATAGTAACTAGTTCTGAATGCATGCATTGTAGATATGTACAGTCACCTCTTTTTATTTTAAAGCAAACCTGTCGTTCACACCATGCAAGACATGATAATTTTGCAATTGAAAACTAGGCTTTCAAATGCTTACCAGATACTTTTTTGGGTTGTATTTTGTTTTGTTTTGTTTAGATTCATCGTCCGATGCCCAACAATTTGTTTCAAAGTGTGGCTTCGATATTTTGATTCCTAGTCAGATATTTGTAGCTATAATAAGGGATGAAAAAATAAGAAAGAGTTCACATACCATATATTCTAGCTTAGCTATCATCTTCTAAGAAAATTAAAAGTCAAGTACTAACACTAGATTTTAATTAAAAGTAGCTACAGTCTTCTCGTATAGAACTCACCAAAGCCCTTTATGTACTTCTTTTGGAGTGATAGGCAGATTTAAATATTTCAGGTAGTAGTGATTTTTTTAATTTTTTTTTTTTAGTGAATAAATTGACCAAAATATTTATGGATATCATATGTCCTATATGTTCTGTAGTTTATTTGTGGCAGAACTCATCTCTGTATTCAGACCACACATAGTGAAACAATGAAGAAATTCAGGGATTGTAGGAGCACCACAAGAAATAATACCCATTTCAGCTTGTAATGAAATTTTTAAAGAACTGTTGAGATGATTTCAAATATCTATATTGGCTGCAAACAAGTTTTAGTCCTTGAATTATCTTGACTTCATTCAGTTCAGCACAGTTCAATGTTTGCATTATAACTTTGCAGCACTCAGAAACAGACGCAGAAAAGTGTCATTAAGATCCATTGCACTCTCTCTCCTCTTTGCTGGTCAAGGCAGTTTTGAACCTTGAATTATATTTTCCTGCCATTTGGCTGGCCTAGATAAATATTAATTTCTCTGATGTTAAAAAAGGAACAGCTACAGGAAACGAGACACACAACATGAAGATGAGAAGGCTTCCAATCTTGGAAGCTTGTAGATTTGTGTCCTGCTATTCATGTCAAAATATGGTAGGAGTGTCTTAAACTACATGGGAGTGACTCCTTCCACTAAGTGTAGAATTGTTAGCAAGGATGTCTACCTTTGTCTTCATGCATTAAAATATGCATACTTAATGAGACAATCAAGTTTATTACCTTAAAAAGCTGCAGTTGTGCAACAAGGAACAAATAATCTTTTGGGATGCTGACACAAAAGTAAGAGAATACTAGACTGAACTCTTAGGTGCACCTGTTCACTTTTTCTCTGTGAACTTTGAGTCTTAGAGCCTTTTCAGACAGTTGAAAAATATCAAAGAAATACTTCTATTTTTTTTTTTTAAAAAAGAATGTAGATTTTGTATGGAAACTTTTATCTGATGAATAAAGAGAAGCGTTTTATCAAAGAAAGAAGTTAGGAATTGTATAGACAGCAACAGAATGATGGAAAATTGGATTTATGCAACTAAAGATGCCATTACTCACTAATTGTAGTATAGTTATTAACAAAATAATAAATTTGAGAGTGAATTAGTGTTTACTAGGAATAACTAATATGATAAGTGGTTTGCTCAAATATTTCTTTCTAAAAACATTTGTATGGCTCTTTCTGATCACAGTGTGGGAAATACAGAAATAATTTGCAGGCCAATGAGGAAATGGCACAGTTCAGATAAAAAACAGGTGGAAGCTACAGATTTTGGTGAAGTTAGGTTGTTTGCCAAGAGGTACAATGCAAAGAGGTTGGATAGTTGCTGGTAAGAATGTCTTTACCTAAAACTATCTTCTTTCAGTGTGTTTTTTAACATTTTTATGTTGAATTGTAGTAGCTGGTTTTGAAATATTACAGTCTCTACACTGCCATCTTTTAAAGCCAGAGCTCTTCCACTTAAATGTTAACTGTTGGCATCACCCTTTACTTTACAGTCTCATCCTATCATAAAAGACTTTTTCTCCTTGATTTTTGCATCCTTTTTCTTCCTCTACCCTGTTAATCAAATGCCCCTGTAGATCTTCAGAGTCATATTTTAGTCCTTTGATAAGCAAGAGAAAAGAGTTAAAATACTGCCTAAAGCATCATTGATGGCACGTGAGGTAGTGCTCCTTGAAATGTGCAGAGGTTCTCATTGTGGAGAGCTATAGTGTCTTGTCAAAACCTCAGGGAAAGCTCTCCATAGCTGAAATCCCTCTTTTCAATCAGAGCAGTTACTGACAGCAAACTGCAGTGTAGTGGGTTATGTGCTTCAAGTTACTCTCTGCCAGGCATGCTGAAGTAACTGTCCTCATGCTTACACACAGCATATGTGAGGTAGTGTCACTTATTTTGAGCTTTTGTCATCTGGAGAATCCTGGGTGCATGTTTGCAGAGTTCCGCTGTTTTGCTTTTTTTGACAGAGAGATTGGCTTCCCAGAAAAGTATTCACACCAGTCTGTTAGCTCAGTGTGCCACTCCATATGGCCACACATTCCTCACTGTTTGCAAAAAGTTGCCACAAATGAGTTGACATGCTCATCCATTTCCCCTGAAATTTCCTGTGAAGAAAAGAAGCCCTCACACAAGGCAGACATGAGATACAGCTCCATGATGCACAGTTCCTGGGAAATGGGATGGGGCAGGGGTATATGGTGAAACATAGCCTTGAAAAAAAAGCATTATCACAAATCCAAATATGGGCTGCCATGAAGAAAATTAACTCCATCCTACCCAGAGCCAGTAGACACACCAGGGATGTTCAGTTCACAAAAGAAGAGAAATAAATAGCTCATTCCCCCTGACCCTGAACATACCTGCAGCCAGCCTTGCAAATATCCCTGTGAGATCCCCAAACCAACCTGTCAGTTTGCTCCAGCATGTATGGCTGGACATTTTCTGTAGGCCGAATTTTGCACTAATTGGTGACACCTGTACAAACACACTTGGCAATCTGGTTTGGGTGGGACTGATTTACTCCTGATGTTTACTTAGGGTCATGGTGGGCAAGCAGCAACAGCATTCTTCTCTCTGCAGTGTGGCCTAAGTTAAATGACAATCAAGAAAAAAAATAAAGAAGAAATTTCTAGTTATAGCAGTCTGCTGCTATGATGGTTAGCAGGGTGTGGATCTGTGTAGTAAAAATAATAATCTTAAAGCAGCTCTTCAGAAAGGCAATGTACTTGGAATATTTTTTTAATATTTTTTTTCTCTATCTCCTTGAGATGTCTCATGTGGAAAAGCATAAAAATACTAAGCACATGTAAATTTGTGAGCTGGAACTCTCTGGTTACAGTTAGAAATATAAGCCAAACCTGAAAATAAACCACTTAAAAAGTAAATCCTGTAGAGAAAACAGAATAAACATAGAGCAGCCACTGTTAGAGCAAATAATTTGCCTGTTATTGATATACTTGAACACCTGATGTTTCCCAGGAGTTTCATGGGTTTCAGTCAGTACTACTCCCCATAAGCACTTACTCTCCAAGATATTCCACTGTAAGAGGTCAGAAAGATGAGCTACATAACAACAGCACAGCCAGCTATGATCCATATTTTTTAATTCACCAACATTAGAGAGGTATTACAGGCTAATTAATATCCTGGAGCTCTTCCCTCAATATTTACTGCTGCTCAGCTTAAAAAAAGAAAGTCCCTGTCTAGAAAAAAAGAGAAGGATTATAAAGACCATGCTTGGGTCTAGTGACTTACAATGAGCTTTTCTCTTCTTGATTGAATTTTTTAAGCTATCAATACAGCACCAGTAGCTTCAGTGTGCCTCAATTTCAAATTGATCTCAGTTCCTCTGCTTTCTGTAACTCTAGAGGTGCTATTTGCATAGAACAGGATGAAGAATGCTACTCTCCAGGCTAATTCTGTTTTCATATGCTACAATGTGTCCATTGCAGGGGAATTAGGTAGGGCTAGAGGGATTGTAACTCAAGTCCATGTGATGCTTCATCCGTGTTATCTCTTTCCTGCTTTCATCTCGTGCATTACAGTTCTCAGCTGTGCCAAAGCATCTTCCAAGCTCCTCCAAAGCTGAGGGTAAGCCTGTGTCAATAAAAGTATGGCTTCACTTTCTTCACCTATAACTTTATTGTACAGGTGTGCCTAAACATATATTGTTGAAGTCTTACCCCTGGTAAGTCTCAGGTTCAGGAAAATGTCTCTCCCTACTGTGGTGGACTTGTGTCTGTTTCTGCAAAGATTTTCAGTGCTGGGTAAAAGCAGCATGGGATGTCAAGGGTGAAGTGACTTTTCAGAAGAAACCAAACACCATGAATTAGAGTCTGGAAAGTAAATAATTTTAGGTTAGTTTTCTGTTTGTTCTTCTGCTTTTGCTTAAGACCATCTTTCTGTGAGATGTGAAGGATGCTTGCTGTCTCTCTGGGATAGAAATGTGGTTTATTGGAGGAATTACATATCAGAAGTTTCCACTGTGATAGCAGAGAGGCAATGATTCTATGGGTCTTTTTCTTTCATCAATCAATCCCTGAATTTATTTGTCTGAACTGATATCATTGATATTCTACTTATCTACAGGAAAAGTGCAGCTGAAGCTGCCACGGAAATAGAAAAGCTATTCTATTTTAAGCACCTGCCCATCAAATGTCTTACCATAAATTTCTTTCAAGTAGAGAGATCACTAAGTGACATCTTTTCATCACTACGAAATTAGATTTGGACAAAGGATGTTGACATAAGACTTACTGACTTTGCCATCACTTCTAAATCACAGACCTTTAGCAGGGAGTTGGACTAGATGATCTCTAGAGGTCCCTTCCAACCCCTACCATTCTGTGAATCTGTGTCTCTGCACATGATTTAAGGAAATACAGTTGTGCACTCAAATATTGTATGCTTTGAGTTTTTTAAAAGAAATATCTTAAGACTTGGATGTCAGCTGCTCTTTTTTCTGTCTGTGAGAAACCTGCATATCAATAGTTTAAATGGCTCCTGAAGGACAAATATAATGGTTTATGGCATCTTTTATAACTTCTGTATTTCAGAAAGGCTGGTGAGCCCAACTATGGTATCAATGAACTATCAGTGTAGTGCAGGCTTCTTTCTTTACCTCAGCCATTTGATTTTGACAAAGTGATGATGGGATTATATATAAATAACACTTGAACTGCAGAAGAAACACTATTTCTTAAAGACATAGGGAATGCAAATGGCAGTCTAGGATAATGAGCAAATGTTAGATAACTAAATTTTACCTGTGCATGGTATAGTCTAACTCTTGTTCATGTTGTAGATAGAAGAATATACATAGGTGAATTGTTTAAGATTAAAAAGAAAAATAGAACCAATATAGTGTAGCTCTCTCCTTAAATTGAAAACTCAATTAAAATTAGTTACTATCTTTTAAAAACTTTTTAAGGGCAGGGAATGGCAAGATTACACTTTTGCATGTTCTTACAAGATCTTTTCTCTTGGCATGCAAGCAAGTTGCCAGTCATCGTAGAAAATGTTTTGGCAGTACCTTTCTGACATTTCTGTGTAGGAGGTGTAAGAAGAAATATAGAGTTTTCTCTTTGCTGTAACCATTCTTTCAAGAAGTGATTTTTGAGCTGGAGTTGTTCTGGAGTTGCCTTCTGAAAACTAAGAAATGTGGGTTGTCAAAAATTTTATAAGGGAATCAATAGCATTATAAAATGCCTGTTTAAAATGTTATTTATTACAGAATCACAGGATGTTAGGTGTTGGAAGGGACCTGTAAAGATCATCTAGTCCAACTCTGCTGCTCAAGCAGGTGCCCCTAGATCAGGTCATACAGGAACATCTCCAGGCAGGTTTTGAAAACCTCCAGAGAAGGAGATTCCACAGCCTCCCTGGGCAGCCTGTGCCAGGGCTCCCTCATCCTTCCAGTAAAGCAGTTTTTCCTTATGTTTAAGTGGAACTTCCTGTGTTGCAGCTTTGCTCACTACCCCTAGTTCTGTCACCTGAGACAACAGAATAAAGATGTTGCCCCATTCTCTTGACACACATCTTTTAAATAGTTGTATTAATGATGTCCCCCCTCAGTCTCCTGTTCTCTAGACTAAACAGACCCAGGTACTGCAGCCTTTCCTCGTAAGAAAAATGCTCCAGTCCTTTGATCAACTTAGTGTCCCCATGCTGGACTCTATTCAGAGGTTCCCTGTCCCTCTTCAACAGGGGAGCCCAGAACTGCACACAGGACTCTAGAGGCCTCATCAGGGCAGAGAAGAGGAGGAGAAGAACTTCCCTCGACCTGCTGGCCATGCTCTTCTTGATGCATCCCAGAATGCCATTGGCCTTCTTGGCCATGAGGGCACATTGCTGGCTCATGGCTAGTTTATTATCAGTCAGGACTCCCAGGTCTCTCTCTGCAGAGCTGCTCTTCAATGATCCCCAGCCTGTACTGGTGCATAGAGCTGTTCCTTCCCAGACGCAGGATTCTACACTTTGCCTTTGTTGAACCTCATGAGGTTCCGCTCTACCCAACTCTCAAGGCAGTCGAGATCCCGCTGAATGGCAGCACAGCCTTCTGGGCAATCAGCCTGTCCTCCCAGTTTGGTGTCATCAGTGAACTTGCTGAGGGTACACTCTGTCCCCTCATCCAGGTTGTTGATGAAGATGTTGAACAAGATCAGCCCCAGAACTGATCCCTGTGGAACCCTACTGGCCACAGGCCTCCAACTTGACTTGGCTGCATTGATCACTACTCTCTTGACTCTGGCATTCAGCCAGCTCTCAATCCACCTCGCCGTCCACTCATTCAAGCCACAGTGCCTGAGCTTTCCTGTGAGGATGTATTGGGAGACGATGTCAAAACCTTGCTGAAGTCAAGGTAGATGACACCTGCTGCTCTCCTCTCATCTAGCCAGCCAATCATCCATCATAGAAGGCTATCAGGTTGGCAAAGCAGGATTTCCCCTTGGTGAATCTGTGTTGTCACCAGGGCACCCTCCTTATTCAGTAGCAGGCTCACATTGTCCTTAATCTTCCTTTTGCTGCTGATGTATTTGATAAACTCCTTCTTGTTTTCCTTTACTTCCTTTGCCAGGTTTAGTTCCTAAAGGGCTTTGGCCTTGCTGGTTTTGTCTCTGCATACCCTGGTGACATTCCTATACTCTCACCAAGCAACCAGACCCTTTTCCCACCTTATATAGATCTATCTGTCCATCTTTCTTAACGCATAGTCACTTCAATAATACAAACAATTCGTGGCAGTGCTCCAGTCATGGGAGCTGTCCCACCATTATCTGTAACGAACTGCAATGAGATACTGTCCCTGCATCAGCACTCACGTTTCCAGTTCCTCCTGCTTATTATTGTTACTACCTGAGAAAGGGCTTGATGTGGACAGACTTATGTGCAGTATGTGACCTCCCTCTTCCACCAAACTCCAGCCTCCTGGCACTCTAGCACCTTAGACTTCTTCCAGGAGCCTTTCCTGAAGTGCCTGGGTCCGTAGAGCCCTTTGGGTGGAGGACAGCAGGGATACTGGGGATAGAAAAGAGGAGTGATGCATAGATTTCTCCTCTATGATGACACCTAAAGCCCTGGTGAGATGAGTTTCTTTGGAACCAAGACTGTAGAAAAAATCCAAGTTCAAGCAGTAGACGGTCTCTGCATTCTCTAACCTCACAAGTCCCCCTCAGCTACAGGCTGAGCTGTCTCTGCAGAGCCTTCTGTGTCTTACCCCTCTCTTGTGGCTAGTGGTAACAAACTGGGAAATCACACAAGTGCTGACCCTTGTTTAAAAAATAGATCCCCTCTCCCCAAGTTTCCTCTGTCCAGCAGGTAAAGCTTTAGCACAGAGTGATGCCATTGTCCATTTCTTTTCATCTCCTGCCAAGAAAGCAGATATTTACAGTGGTGTCCAGGGCTAGATGTGTAATCCCAGAGCAGGGCCCAAGCCTTTTATGGATAAAGACTGGAGTATCCTCTGATCTCTTTTCAGAAAGCTTACTTCCTTCCATTAATCCCACTTAAGGTAGGAAGCAACACAGCAAAACACCATTAATATGGTTCGTCTAATGGTAAGCACTCTTCTGCTCGACCAAATTGCTCATCCTTCCCTGTATTAGACTTGAGCCAAATAAATAGACTAATGCATGTCAAAAGAGACAGGAGGAAAGAAGGCTTTTGGAGGGGCAGCATGCAAAACAATTTCCTGGAAAAGAGTCCTCTGTGTGCAAGATCTTTAAACTGTGAAGGTTTTAGAGGGTATGGTCACACTGTTGCTGTCAAAGAGCTGTTGAACTGTGGTAGGCTATGCTGAAGTCAAAGGAGACTTTGACTCTTGCTTTAGCTGTTGTGAAACTAAAATCCAAAGTCTAGAGCTGTTCCATTATCTTAATAGAGAATAAATGAAGAGGAAGTTGAATACTAGAAAAGCTGGTATTTATGAATGGTTGGGTTGAAAAGGGGATTAGTCAAAAATCCGTTTCTTTGAGAAAGAATTTTTTTTTAAGCTTTTTCATTTGGTAATTTTTACTACTCAGTTTCTTCTGTTTGGTCATTGTCAAATAACCATACAATAATAGATTATTAAGGAAGGTTTTGAAGTCATTAGCTTGGGGTTTTTTTTGTGGGGGAGAAGGTGTTTCTTTATTTTTACTTTTCAAGCCATGCAAGCTAAGCATTGGTCTAAAGAGATAGAAAGAGACTTAACAGGGATCTATCTTTTGTTTACTTCTGAATCAAAGCTGAAAGTGGAAAAATAAGTCTTCAGACTCTTGGACTTCAACTGAATTAACACCCTGGTAAGGGCTTATCTTTGGCAATTCACTTCCCTCCTATTGTTGCAAATGAAAGGTGTTTGATTAGTTTATGCTGTAGTATTTTCACAGGCAGACGAACTCTGTGGTTCCATCTGGCTTTATAGAGGTGAAGACAGGGGCGAGTAAAAACAAGCAGAAGTATGTAGGTATGTGAATCTGCATCAGGGAAAGCAAGAAAGTTGGAATTAATTAACTCTGCTCAGCTTTGAGCCCAGATGTAAGAGATGTTACCAGACTTATACTCTCACGATAGGCAGGACTTCTATTTTTGTCGTTACTTTTCCCTGAACAGCAGCTAGTGGATTCATTCACCAGTCTAAGCTAGGACCTTCTAGCTTTTAAATCTTACAGCCACTATTGCACCTTAAACATTTATTTTATTTTTTTAAGGCCCTCCTCAGCAGCCCCCTTGGTCAACCTCTATTTTGCTCCTGGGTGGTGTTTAAGCCTTTCCCAGCCACGGAAAGGCTCCTTGCTTTCCCAAGGTGTCTGCTCAGAGCCATATGAGTTTCCTAATCCCAGAAAACAGGATTAGAATAACAGTCTTTCTCGTGGTTCCCATTCCCTGCCACTGACACACTTAATCTTTCCTCCTCCCTGCTCTTCCACTTGCCGCGCACTTTTGTGTGAGGTGCCCGGACATTTGCTTGCTACCTAGGAATCACTTTCAACACAAATCAGGTTCAAGTGAACTCTGAACAAAAGGATTCCTCTGCAGCATCCAAAACGGAGAACAGCAACACAAAAGTTTATAAAAGTCAGTTCTGAGGAAATGCAGAGAAATTGCTGCAATCTATTAAAACTAAATCATCCTCCACTATCCTATTTCCAGCTATCTCATACAGATGCTTTCCCATCTCAGCATTTCTGTGCTCATATATTCCCCAGGGTGCATCTGCTGGAGATGAGCTCTTCCCAGCCAAACCCACTTGGTCCCATGGCTGATCGGCTCTACTGGAAGCAGATACAGGTTTATTTTTTGATTCAGTTTTTGCTCTCTCTCTGTGTTCAGGAGGATGTGTTTCTGTCATGGTTGAGGCCCATCCAGGGACAAAAGACCATGATTAGACTTAAGTACCGCAGACTTCAGAACTCCGGACGGACAGGGAGAGCTTAATTGCCATTTATAGTCCTGGACAAAACAGACCAGGCTACTCATCTTGGGGAAGAAAACAAAACTTCATTTAATCTGCCTTGAACTAAAATACAACAGAAATATCCAACAGAAAAATAATGTAGAGTAGGACGAATGATGGAAGTGCAACCAGCTCTTTAAGATCCCCTTTCCCTCACCCCTTCTCTCTTTCTCAGAGTCCTGAGCCCGGTGTCATTACCTCCTCCCCCAACAACCAGTGCCAGGAGCAGGGAATGGGGAGTGCAGTCAGTTCTTTCCTGATGTCTCTTGTCACTTATCACACTCCTGAGGAAAAGTGCCCCTTGCCAGTCCTCCCTTGCTCCAGCTCAGGATCTCCCACACACCAGCAGCCCTGCACAGTCTGCTCTGATGGGCTGCTGCAACCTCAGTTCATCTTCTCTGAGCTGAGGTCTAAACTACTCACTCTCTCTGACCTGGAGTCTCCAGCTCTCGTCCCCTCTGTCACTGGGTCTCTACTTCTTGTCGTGGGCTACAAGGATATCTCTGGTCCAACATCACTCCATCTGTCTTTTCCTGGCTGTGAGGTCTGTGTGGTTTCCTCCATCTTGCCCACCCCTTCCATTGCCTTCTACACACTTCAAATTCCTGTGATCACAGAGGCACTAGATTGGCCCAGCTGGGATGAAAGTGGGTCCAAACCTTAGAGCCAGTGGAAAGTCTGAGAAATCTTTACTGGGCCTGCACTGCAGCCTTCTCACCTCCATTACCAAGCAAAAGCAGCTCCTTGCTAAACCATGATAGTTTCCACTCAATGAAGAGGAATTTTTGGAGGAAAAGATTGAGGAGTGTTCTTGTAGTACATTATATCCCACACCTGAGATATAACACTTCTATTTTCCTCTATTGTTTTCCCAGGCATATCATCATTAACCTTTCAGTGTGAGATGTCTCCATCTTCTGGATTTTCTACTGGATACCAGTTCAGAAAATGTCCACAATGCTTTTCCAAACCTCTAAATCAGAAAAATACATGCAGCTCAATACTGCTTCTTGCAATAAGATGGTAATCAACCAATTTAGGCTGACTATTCCTAGTAGTTACTTTTGAGGGATGATCTTCAACTTCACAGAAAGTGTTAGGATTGAGACTCAGGTTTTATCAGATGATGCATAGAAGAATGACTTTCGTGACTGACAAGAATAAACTCTTGAGTCTTCCCATGTAGTTTCTAAAACTTGAGAATATATTGCTAGCTTATAAATATATAAGCTGTTGTAGTCACAGAATCATTACAGTTGGAAAAGATCTTTAAGATCACCAAGTCCGACCACTAACCTCACACTGTCAAGCCCATCACTACACTAAACTATATCACTCAGCACCTCATCTCTGCATCTTTTGAATATCTCTAGTGATGGTGACTCTGCTACCTCCTTGGATAGCCTGTTCCAATGCTTAACAACCCTCTCGGTGAAAGTTTTTCCTGATGTCCAATCTAAACTCCCCTTGGTGCAAGCTGAACCCATTTCCTTGTACTCTACCATTCATTACTAGAGAGAAGAGATCAATCCCCACCTCACCACAACTCCCCTCCAGGTAGTTGTAGAGAGTGATTGTAATCTTTCTATTCTACCTGTGAAACCTTTGCATGAATTCATCACTCTCTAACATTTCTACTGACATAGTACCTGTGCAACTGTTATTGTTAATTATTTCTGGAGGTGCAGTCTGGCACTGGCATATCAGATTAGCAGGATGTCCACACATGCTGGAAAAAAATTCAGATCTCATTACCACCTTGTAATTCAATGACACATTCCAATCTTTTTCTGGAGGACCGTGTGCTCACTGTGGACTGTTATTCCATCTTTATAGTAGACTTTTCTGTGTTCCAAAAGAAATTCTATGGTATATGTTCACTTCTGTTAATGCAAGTTTAGAGAACCATGAAGCCCGGAGTTTAGCAATCACTGAGTTGTCCCTTCCATCTAGGATGTTTTCTTGCTGTGAAATCTAAACAATGTGGAGGGGGAAAAAAAGGAGAAATAATTGGACATATTTATAGCCTTTCCTCAAGGAGTCTTTCTATACAACCGTTGTGTGGCCACAAGCTAATAACAATCCTCTCATAAGCTGAGATAAAAACACTTACAATCCATTGTTTTCATTGGACATAATCATTGGTGGTGCTGTTATATATCCTGTGTTCCTGTGCTAGAAAGATAATGAATTTGTGTCTGTAGTCTTGCTGTGAGTTATTATCTGTGCAAATGTACATGCTTCAGGATGTCCAATTTTAGAGAGTGATAAAAATAAACTCTGAGTCCTGATGCTGTGGGACTTGTAAAAGAAGACATATAACCTTTAGCACAGTCAAATGCAAAGGACAGATCCTGTCCTTTGCCAGTCTACTTATTGGCATAGATGAACTACTTTCAGTTTTTGTCCAGTACCAAAACTGACAATTTCAAAACATTTCTCTCAAAATTCCCTTTCTGGACTAATAGTAGCAGCAGTTTTCAGATATCAGAGTTCAAGGCAGATTAGTTCAACTTGAAAAAGATTCAGAGAAAACTTGGGTAGCCCAGGCTATCTAGTGGTATTCTGAAATAAATGCAGTTATCTATTCCTGGCTCTCCTAAGACTAATTTCTTCTCATCAACCAGCAATGATGCAGATGATTAATGTCTTAATGTCTGCTTACTCATTAAGTTTTCTTCTAAAATTTGATATCAGGAGGGTGGGCCTAATGATTTCAGTATGTGTGCTCGCTGCCCCTTCATTTCCAGCTTTAAGCTTCAGCTTGTTTAGAAGGCTATTTGCTAGAATCCTTTGGGAGTCAGTTTTGAAGGGTATAGGAGTCTAGGTAGGCTGGACACTTTTTAAAGAGGCCTAGCAACAGCACACTCCCACACGCCGTAAGACAAGATGGAGGCAAAGAGGACTGGCCTGGCTGAATAGGGAGATTTGGATTAAAACCAGGGAAAAGACTTGAGTTTATTGCCTCTTGGAAGAAGAGGCAGACCGCTCACAATGAGTACAGGGACGTTGTTAGGTTATGGAGGGAGATGGGTCAAAAGCCCAGCTAGAAGTCAAACTGGCTTTAGAGGTAAAGGGCAATAAGAAAAGTTTCAATAAATACATTAGCAATTAAAGAAAGACCAGGGAGAGTATAGTAGTGTACAGTGTAACCCCTATTAAAGAAAACAGAAACTAGTTTTCAATTTACAGGAAAATTATTTCCATAGTGATTCTGATTTAATCATTTGTATGCTTAGCAATAAATATGTCCCAAATGACATATGTGGAAAAACATGTTGGATATTTTTTCCCTTAAGTTATTTTTGGTAAATAATAATAAATAGACTCTTCCTCCTTTCTGTAAGCACTTCTAAACTAAAAACAAAAAGTCAGTGTATGTAGCTTTGGTATAAAGTCATGCTATCTGTCTTCTGAAGTACTAGAGAAAAATCAGACTGCATCCTGCCTGTGGTAAAACATGAGGAGATATAGGTCCCATTCCATCAGGAAGCTTAGTAGACCTCTTAGCACAGAGACTCCTACCTGAGCTCAGCAACAAAGATAACATCATAAATATTTAAGCGCAGCCACTGAGAGGAACAAGCTCTTCATAGTTCTCTGTGCAAGGTTCATCCAAGATGTGTTTGAAACTGAAGGTTCTTTCTAACTTGTTCTTCTAAATAACTAACTAATCAGTTATTTTGCAATGCTGAGTAGCCACCAACAAAATCCACGGTTGTCATTTTAGCCACTTTCTTGTTCTAGTTGTTTTCTTGTCCTTAAATAGTTCTTCCTGTGTTTTGAGGGTGCCAGACTAACTGCTTTCTCATGACACCTTGCACAACAATGCCTTGGATTTATTATAATACTGACAGCAATTTTAAGTATGTTTTAAAGCCTTCCCTAACTAGAACCCTGCTGAGCAGCAGCTTTCAATCACAGCCAGGACATAGTGGAATTATTCAGGCGGGCTCTCACATGCTTTTCAATCCTGTAAGGAGGCAGTGAGTGGCATGAAATCACCTTAGCAGTGATTATATGACCAGGAGTAAGCAGCTGAATAAGAAGTGTCACTCCAAGCTAACTAGCTTGTAATGCCTCATAGGGAAAGAAGCTTTTATAGATTGATCCTAGAAGGCTGAAAAGCACAAGTCCGTCCTTTCTTCCTCCCCTACTGCTGCCTGGACTGACACTGGCATAGGGAAAGCTTGGTCCCTTAGGGACATGACAGTTAAATTCACATGATGAGACTCAGCGAGCATTTGTTTCATCTCTAAGATAGCCAGCCTCAGTACTCAACCTGCCTGGTGCTGTGGTTAAGAAACAATTTCAATCTGCACTCAAAGGGAACAGATATTTGTTGTGTTGCCACCTGTTGATGGCCTTTACAGATATTTATCTTGGGACCACTCACCTCTTGTAAAAAGAGTTGTAACTGTTTGTCCAGCTAATGGAAAGTAGACTACAGATTTGATGTTATATTTTTTGAAATACACACCTCTTCAACAGCCTTCAGGGCAGAACAGTAATTATTGATGTTTATTTACTTAAGATAGTAATCACATTCAAAGAATGCTTATTTCTTTTCCTGACTGAACTTTTGAATTTTGGATAATTTTCTATCTTTACAATCTAACTACTGATCTCATTGCTTTCTATGGATGATGCAAAATGCATTAAATTTATTTATTTTCTACTCTATAAAGAGTGGTTACAGCCATGCACCTGCCTCCAGTAAGTGGTTTTTATAGTCTATCAGTCAACACAAAATTGCTTTGAACACAGCTCACTTTTGCTGTCATTGAGGACCACAGCAGCAGGTATAGATTAGATTAGTTTAAGTTAAGACAATAGAATATTAGGGATAAAGAAAGTATATAACGATAGTGTAATGCAAGCTCAAGAGATTCATGTATTAAAATCACAGGAGACCAGGTTCAATTATATGAATTACCATGGTGATGAAGTAGTGTGTAGTTTTTTCACTGGAAATCAGGTGCTGCTCTGTTTGTAGAAATCATTTCATCTCATAAAATGAATAGTTCTTTCTCATTACCTCTGTATACTTACCTGTTGTGCTGGATTTATATAAAACAGTATATCTTAGTACTTATGCCACATTGAGTATTTGTAACATAGGTTGTATATAGATTACTTGGTGTCTACAGCTTCTCCTACTTGTTCTGTCTGGAATGAATTGTTTTCCTCATTTGAAAAAAAAAAAGTGCTTTTTTTTCTTTAATTATTATTGTAAAGAAGGGTCTTCTTACTTATCCTGTCATGTCAGACTACACTGGAGACTTTCATCTCATTCTAAGAAGGTAAGGCTCCTATAATCATGTTGTTTGTGTAGGTACATGGTTATCCCCTATGTCTAGCCACAGCAATTTTTTAACCTGGGCGCTGTTTTCAGTTTAAATTGACAGAATAGCAGAGATAATTGCAAAGGTGATTTGGTGCTTCTAACGTTTCAAATTTGAAGATCCAAGAAGATGAGGGCATAGGCAAGCATCCTGACTGAGAAAGAGATAGCAGCATGATTCAGATCTGACTTGGTATTGGAGAACACACATATGAGAAAGACTCTCCTATATGCCTTGCATGGGTAAGAGCTTCTGCTGGAGCTAGTAATCAACCATGAGATACTTGGGTATCCTGATTTCTGTCATTCTGTCACTGAGAAAACAGTTGTAAACTTGGGACTGTCATGTGGATGTTCTCTCACATCCATCCAGCTAATATCTATAAAGATATAAACCTAACTTCATCTTTCTCTTCTTCACCTGCTCCCCTTCTTCTCCAGGACCTCTGTTGTCTCTGGCCTCAGGGAACTTTGGTGTTTGTGTGGTATTTTTCCCTCAGAAAAGTTGCAGTATTAAGACACTAGTTAGAGACAATTAGAAACTTCTTTCCATTTTACTAGAAGCAAAAATCCTGTGTCCTGAGGCCTGTATTTCCACTCCTATGACCACCAAAGCTGTACTTGAAATTCTCTTTAGTTTAACCCTGTTCTTTGGATTTGTCATCAATGAGGTACTGCGTGTATGTCTGTAATGTGTAGAAAAAGCAAGGATTTAAAACCTATATGTGGCAACATAAAAATATGTGGGAAAAGGCAGTAAAGGAGGGCACAACGTTACTTGTTTCGAAGTTCTGAAACAATATGTGAAGCTAAATAAGGGGATCAAATTCACAGGGTAAATATTTTTCAGGCTTATTAATAAATGCAGAGGAAGGAGTTTAACATTCAAATGTCTGTGAAAGTCATTTGCTTATGAGTGGCATGTATTTTGATAACACAAAATAAGCACCTCATCCTTCACCGCTATTCATGCATGCCCAATTCTTCACATTTAATTCAGCAAGACTAATTATCTGAATTAGTGACATTAGCTTGAAGCTACGGCTTTGCATATCGAGGCTCTGGCTTTGAGAACAACTTCTTTAAAGGAATTAGTCATGTCTAAGTACAACAGTACTGTCAAATTGCATCCCCTGGCTTTGTCTGATGCTTTGATTGCAAAGTCAGTCCAATGCAAGACTGTCTTCATGACAATAGAGTTAAGGCAGTGGTTACTCTAATTTTATGGCTCTGACAATCATAAAGTGCCTGATAAAGACTGGACAGTTACCTCACCAGCTGATAGCAGATGGGATCAGATGCACTTTGTTTTACCTACCACCTCATTGGTGGACCTTGTCCGCATTCTAGAGATGCTTGTTGTCTGCAAATCAATTCCTGAACTGAATTTCATTTTGATTCAACTTATCATGTAGGCATGAAGACTGCAGCTAATTCTCAAGCAGATTCCAAACTCCTCTGCCTTGGCAGTAACAACATCAATTAGAGAGGTAGGGCTAAAAACAGCAGCACTTCAGCAACCGATTCACAAGTGGCTTGTTCAACACTGCCTGCAGAAAGTCAATATATCTGGGACTAGAAAGATTGGGAAGTTGCTGAAAAGGTGGTGCTTATCCTTACAATCCTGCTTTTTTGCTAGAAATTAGAGTGTTTCACTAATTCTCTCATGCCTGCACTGTTAATGAGGAAAATCGTGTAAGGTTGAGGGTCTGGAGCACTCATATATCCAAGGTCAAGCGACACAGGGAAGAAGGACAGAAGGGACAAGCCATGACTATGTTTAACTAGTGCAGGTCTTTTAGTCTATGCATCACTTATCACCCCTTTTCTTTGAATGAACTGTTCATAATTAAGTAGCATGACTAGAGATGTGAAATTCTACATGGGAAATACTGAACTTGCACTTCATTTATTTGTCAAATGTTTAATGAATTTTCAGCTTCAGCTAATGAGTAATGGCAATTTCAGGCCCATTGTCCTATGAAAGGAAAACTTCATACCTAGGAGCATGGCAGAGATTTCCAAAATGTCAGAATGTGCATTTCTTTTTAGAGGATCCAACATGATCTTTTAATTCAATGCAGACAGTATACAGCCCATATTCACAAAGAACCCTGAATATACAACACACAGAATCAGCATTTTGGGGACAAAAAGTGAGCAAAAACTACCTGCCTCATCTATCCCGCCCTTTAAGTTACCATACATTTGGGTTTCTTCAACAAGTTCTCTTTCTGTCCACGTCCAGAAATTTTGACCAGGATTGAAAGATTATAATTACTAGAAGAATATTAATACCACATGAAATAAATGCAGGAACCCAATCTTTTCTTCAAAGAAGTCCTGAAATAAGGTAGGTCAATAGATAGGAATGGGGGAACTTCCAGACTCAAGAACGTAGCATAAAGAATATGTTGTTATCATCAGTTTTATTATAAAAGGAACCTTGAAGAAGTACTTCCACCAACTCCTACACCCATGGAGTTGGTTTTGGCATTTATGACCAAGTACAGAAGTTTAAATGGGGAAAGTAAAGTATACATGGGATATGGATGTATTCTATAATACTTACTAATTTGACCCCAATATTTGACAAAATGGAAAAGCCCTTGAAGTACAAAGTATACTCTTTTTATTAGCCAAACCTGGAACAAATGTGCTCTACTTCTCTTACCCATCTGAAGTGACTGATTTCCGTTTCTTCATTGTCTCTCAAAAATTTAGCTAAAGTACTGCAAAATGAGAGTCTGGTTTTCAGTCACATAAAGTGTACATTTTAAAATAATTGTTTAGTTAAAAAATGTTTTACAAGAAAACAGAGGCGTTTTTAAACCTAATCTGCCAAAAGTTAATGGTTGCTCTCTCTTCAACTTTTTATTCAATTTACCATGACTTATATCTCACTTACAAATACAATATGTGCAGTACTGAGAGAAGAATCGGTTGTTAATTTTGGTATTACAGATGGGAATGAAATAAAGTCATCTTATCAAATACATAATGGCAAATACATAATATGCCATATCTGAACATGATCAGATATGAGGCATGCAGAATTTAATAGCTCATCTTTGTCTGTTGCTGGAGTTGAGTCCCAGACTGTTGTAGCATGTCCATGTAAGATCTGATGTTGTTGCTAGAAAAAATGGAATAAATTGCTTTTAGAAAAACTTTGCAAAATTAATTTCAAGATCCTGATGGCAGTTCCAGTTTGCAAGCTTTTGTAAATGCTTTTTTCTGAACTACATTCCTGCACATGCTGTATAGGCTTGCTTTTCTTGGCCATACCAGAAATATCACTAATCATGAACAATAAGGTTGAAAACTGTTTTACTTTGTCCATAATGGCTTTTGTAACTTCTAGCTTGATGTCTTTTCTGTTATATGCCATCATAAAAATTCTGGATGTTAATTTCTCTCATATTAGCATTGGGAAGTTTATTTCAGTCTGAGAGTGAACCAGCGTCTCTGTGAAATCAGAAACATGATTCAGTGGGAGTGCCTATAAATGTTTGTCTGTAAACTGTCTTTAATCCTGTCATATGACAATCATAAAGATTATCATCCTGAAAGCATAACTCATCTTGCAGTATGCCTGGCAGCTATCAGGATCACAGCCTACAGACACGTGCTTTGGACAACTAATAATTAAACACAGTTATGGATTTTCTACCTGGATAATTTTTTTGATGGAAAAGACAGGGTGGGTTGTTTTTTTCCAGAAGACTGAGTAAAGTATCTTCAGGTAACTTCAGATCTGTCATAAGGCAGAAATGACAGTTGCTAGCCAAGAAAGCTGCTTCCTGTATCAGTATTACAAATTAGGAGAGAATTCTTTGGTGCTTCCTTCCAGTTGTCCAAGGGCACCAGCTGAAGGCCTGACTGGATGAAATAATGACTTTTACCTGTTCTCTTCTATACTGCTTCTGCTCACAGTGAGTGAAACTGGTATCATCTTTTAGGTGAAATAGCTCTAGAAAGCCCAATCTGAAACTCTCCAAACCAAATTCTTACTTTATTTAAAAAAAAAACAAAACAAAACTGCTTTTCAAAAGCTGCATTTCAAAATGAAACTTTGTGCTCACTTTCAAAATGAAACCTACTTTTGAGTCTACAAAATTCAAAGCATATTGAATTCAGACTATATTGTGAGAAATAGCTTGCCCATTTTCCTATTGGTGGTTTCAGTCAGATTGATCAGATTTCTATGTCTTTGTAACTATTTCAAGCACTGAAACTTGACGTTATATGAATTTAGTTCTGCCCACTCCTGTCCATTTCAAACAATTGCAGTATCTTCATATAAAAGTTTTTAAAAGGAATACAGTGTGTATTCTGCATTGTGGTTGTCAAATTGAATCATTTAACAATTGTTCCCTAAATTTGACAAAATTACCTCCCAAAAATATGTACTTTTTAACACAACTCTAAACTGTTTCTCTATGATAATCTGAGAAACTTCATGTGCTTGTGTGCTGATTTATAAATACTGATTTTACCAGCTGCTATGTCTCATTCTCTGCTTTTTTCTACTGAGGTTTTTTTCTACAGGGAATATAGTTTTGTTACTGAAATAAGAGAGTATATAACAGAACACTGAATAACTGAGTTTTTTGTCTTTTACTTTTCTCCTTGGGAATTGCTTTCTGTCTACTTTTTACATGAACTATGTAGAATATGTTACTGCATTTTAGCTTCTTTGGACTTTTAAAAAGATATATATTTAAGCTTTTAATGAATTCTTCCAAAACATATTTATAAAAAGAACTTGCCATAACAAAATTACTACATTTAAATAACTATACAACTTGGACAGTAAAAACAATTTTTTTAAAAAAATTTCAAGGTGTTTCTTATAATCAGGTTTGTTATTGTGTCAAGTTATGCTACTAGAACCCAGCACTCTTTTATTGGTCAATTTTACATAGGTATACATATACCTAATGAGTTTATGAAATGCTCCGTTAAGAAACCAAATTGTACCTGGCAATTGAAGGCTCAAGTGCAGAAGATCCCAAGTCCATGTAGTATTGTGCTGTTTCTCTCAAAGCTTTCCACGATTCACTAACCTGAAGGAGATAAAAACAGAAAATAATATTCTGAGCTCTGATACCGAATAAATACTGTGTGTGGGTACTGAGCAACCTTGTCTGCATTTATAAATAAGACAGATTTCCTCCCCTAGCTCAAAGGGTTGATGTTACATGTTGATCTCAGACCTATACTTTCCTTTTTTTCAATAAATTTTGCAAGATGATGAAAGAAAGTACCTGTTTAGTGAGAGCGTATACCCATGTATTCTGGCCGCTGCTTGGGTCCCAGTAGTTCTGAGAGTATGGTATTTGCCGTTTAAGTCGTATAAACTGATTTGCTGATTCTTCTGTCAGAAAAGGTGCTCCAAGGACACCTGAAATGGAAGCTGATAAATATTTGGCATGTAAGAAAAATATTTTAGTATGTGCACTTCAAAATACATATTTATACCCAAGGAGCGAGCTTGTCCTTGGACCTATTTTTTTTTAAACAGAAATCAAAGATGATCCAACCTTAGATTTTCAGAAAGACTTGTTTTTTTAAAGTCTGAAATTAATAACAAAGATGTTTTAAGCCACTGTTTTGCTGCTGAATCCAAAGTAAATAAAGTTACACTCAAATAAAGGCACTAATTTCTTTTTAATACGAGATTTTGTGACAGAAAAAAATTAGACCTTGCACTAGTCTCAAGTGTGCTGAGAAGCCTAAAATTTTTTTTAAAAAATTTAAATGTGCCTACAAATTAAACTCTGCTTTCTAAACTTTCTGATTTAGATGTAGTAATTATTCTCAGTAGTAGCAGCATAGAAATTGCATGCATTCATCTGTAAGAAGAGATACTGCATTTCTAATTTTGTTATCACGTTGCTTTAGACCATTTTCAAGGTCACCCCAAATGCTGAAATACTTCTTATTGGTCTTCTTGAAATAATCATTCTTCCCAAGAGAAAGAGCTGAACTCCTCACTATCTTCATATGAAAGGCCCTGGTACAGGAAAAAATATTTTCCTTCTAGTCTCTAGAATTTATGAGACATAAATCAATTTGGGGCTAAACTGATCTGAAACAGTGTGTCAATCTGAATCATACCATTTTTAATAATCTACAGATTAAGTTGATTTCTCAGACGAGCTGAGGCTAATATACTGAATTGGGCTTAAATGGACACCTGAGAGCAAACCACACATACTTGGTACAGATAGGCCAAGAACTTGAACACTTATCTATTCTCCTTTAGAACAGGAGCTCAGCACACTGACAGCTCTCCAATGCCCTTATCACTACATTTCTAGGGTGAAATCTGAGACTGACAAATGTTTGCTTTCACACGCAATATTCAGCTGAATCCAGTTCACTTGCTATTGTTGCTAGCTTTGCTGGTCATCCACAACATGGTTGCTCCTTAGTTTTCCAAATAGAAAATGTGTGATAAGTTTATATAGATATAGATTGGTGAGATAGAATATTTGCTGAACCTTTTCACTTTTTTTCTTTTCAAAGCCAAAAAATGCTTGAAAAAAGGGTGAGAAAATGCTTAATTACAGAGTAACATCAAAAAAAAGACATGAAGGTAGTTGTCATTTTTTATCAAACACATGAAATAGTATTTTAGAAAATTTACTTAGCAAGCAATCACAGTCCCAGTAGTCCCTTCCCACTTAGGTTTCTTCACATTTTGAGTCACTATAATCAGAAACTGGAGGCAGAAGTTTTGGAGTAGAGAGTTTTCAAGGAATATCATCTTTAAAAGTTTGTTAACAACTCTATAGAAAAAGCTAAGCTCAGACTTTTGGTGTGAAGACTCATGTGAACTGCCATCTCCCTTTGGGAACTCAGCAATAGCTATTTCTGCACTTCAAATTTTGCCTTGGGGAAGGAAAAAACCCATATTTGTTACATTTGTCTATTAAGCTGCTACACTTCTTTTTCCAGAGCTGCTCAAGGTAAAACAAAGCTCATGTATTTGTCTGCTCCAGGGGTATCTGCTCTGCACTTGGCTTCTTTTGTCACTGTTGACACTCAGTTCTTGTTTTTTTCTAGCTGCAATCTTAAATCTTTCTGCTTCTTACCTGGATGCCATCTCTGCAGGACTTGTCCCTAGCTGCTGAGGCACTCCAAAGGTGCATAGATACCAGAAGAACATCAGATAAGTGCCTTTATATTCAAGCTAATCCTTTTAGGCTTAACTCATTTTCTCTTCATCTTATTGTAAGGATCATTATAGGTCTCTTAACGGGGCAATTCTTTTGCCTCCAGAAGAACTTTTGTCAGAAACCATTTCTAGTGAAACTGGAAATAGTCTGATTGGTCCTTCACTGGGACTACACAGAAAAGCAGGGTTGTGTTTTTGCATTTGCTCTGGCAGATCTCAGAAAAAGCAAGGTCTAAAGCTCAGACATAGACCAAGGGGAACCAGGCCAGATGTCTCCTTCTGAGTAGCTCTTCTGAATACAGTATACAATCTTAAACAAATAACCTACATCTTGCTGCAATTTAAATTGCTCAGGTTAGGTGTAATTTTTCCCTGCCTTAGTAAAAGATTGTGATGAAGTTTGTTGGTTAGATAGATGTTTAGTAAACACAGACTATTCCTGAAGGACTGAAGTTCTCCATCTTTCAGAAGACTAGCAGAGAAACCGAGAGAATGGAATTTTGAAGTACCTGGGCATGAGACTAGAAGGAGTTAGGAACAGGTGGGTAATGTTAATGAAAAGGCTCACAGTGCATCTGAAAAAAGATGAAGAATTTAAAATTGTAGTGAAACAAAGATAACTCCCTGTGAAGAGCAGACAGTACATTAATGGTTTTATTCAATAGTATTTTTCCTCTTTTCTCTTAAATAAATATGTTATTTGAAAAGTACATTCAGAGATTAATAACTCAAAGGGAAAATAGCAGGTATGTGTGCAGATAGTGAACTATTGCAGGCATTCTATCAGCTGATACTGGTTAGAGTGCTTCCTTTCATCATATCTTGAAGACTCACTCAGTGTTCTCATATGAAAAGCAAATTATAGAAAAAATTGGCTGGTTTTAGCAAACAGATGCTTAGCTCATGTAATGAGCTTCATGTACCTTCCAAAGGTAGTTTTGTCTATCCTGTACACCTAAACAGATTGTCAAGACAGAAAACTATTAGTAATCATTTCTGCTATTGGTGTCTTCTGAGTATCTCAGTTTGGATTAGTGAACTGATACAAGACTAAACTTGAGAGAGGGGAGATATTCAAAATAGCAAATGTGTGCTTAATATAACATTAACTATAAAAAAATAAAACCCATATTATAAAAAAGGTATATCAAATAGCTTGGAATGTCAAGATAATAAAAAGGTAATTCTGTTTAGCAAGCAAACTGTACTTAAAATATAAAATCAGCCTACATAGATCTTAAATTATTGTGTATTAAAATCTCTTCATACTAGACTCAAATGGAAGCTTAACTCTATTGTGTGAGAATAGATTTTTAGAAAACAATATATTTAACTGAGTGCAACTGCAAAATCTTTCCAGGAAGACAGCTTTTTCTATCAGTTTGAATGTGCAACAATCCATTTCATCATATAGTTAAAAAGTGAGTATTGGACTAAATTTTGACATCTTTACCTATTTAGGCATTTAATTGATAGGCTTTTTCTTTTTTAAAATCTAAGCACTATGAGCAAAGGAGAGCAGGTAAGCCAACATTTGCATGTCTAATGATAGATTTAAATAAGACAGACCTTCAGGCTTGATTTAGTATAGGATATGCTTTCATCCCAACGGGGAACTTTTTTTATCTAGAGCAGAGGTATTGTATAAGTGGCAAGGGGAACCAAAATTTACCCCCCGTGTGCATTTACCACAGGGAAAAGTAGTTTATGTCTGATTTACTGTGATATTTACAAAAAAACCCCAAAAGACAATTACTTAGCAACACTTCAGTCATTCTTTGTGCATGTTGTCATACAAAATGGAGCTATTTGTTTCTCTCCCTAGTTTCTGAAGAGTATTGCAAGTTTCTGAAATCTGAGAACCTATTGCCAAAGATTTTTCTACCAATGGAATTTGAATGTCAAAAGTTGGCAATTGCTCTGGCTCCTGTCCTTTTAGTTTAATAACTCTTCGTATTACCAGCTTTGGTGATTGTCTAGTCAAAATGTTAGCTCACAGGGTAAGCCTGCCAATCTTATCAGTACTTTAGGACAGAGCTTCAACAGAGGCTAAACTTGGGCAGAGCTAAACTTCAGCCTTGGACACTTTAACCTTGCTGAGGTGGCTGGTGCTGACGTGTTGGGAACTTTGAAAAAGTAAATCAAATCCTGCAGCTCAGGTGTGTTTCTTAAGGTTAGAAATGAGCCAGAATTGACATCCCCCACCTCATGCTTCAGCTATCTAGCTTTCTATATGCAGAAAAGAGTTACAAAACTAGACTCTAGGACTTGACCTGAGGATTTGGAATACCACATCACAACAGGGCAAGTTCTAAAAGAGAAGTATGGAAGTAGCTGGTTTTCTCTTCATTAAAGTACTTCTGTAGATTTTGTGGCACCTCGTGGAAATCAGGAAGTGGTTATCTGTCAGCACTTTGGATACACGGGTGGACTGCAGCAAGGATAGACTTTTGGAATCTACAGGCCACCTTGGAGGTACATGTCACCTTATCTCCATTGAAAAGTACAATTACATTAAAGTCTTACACCTGCGTACTATTTTTCCAAATGGTGAAAAAATAAATGTGTATACACATATTGGCTACGTATCCCAAAGTGTTTGAATGGTAACAAGCTTTAAAATAAAAATCAAATTAGTTAGATTTTCTAATGCCTGTCAAAAGCAAAATTTAAAGTAATTTGTTTTTAAGTGCTTAAACTCCATTCATATCACCCAGTCTTTGAAATTTTGATCTCTTCTGTTTATTTTTAAAGCCTGAAGTACAGTAGTTTCTATTTTTTGACATTTCTTAAGTTTGCAACACAGGACAAAAGAGGTCTCTGGTTCAAGAGGTGAGATCTCAGACATTAGCAATTGTTTATCAATTGACAAAAAAAAAAAACCAAACAAAAAGTAATTAGCTGCAGCATCAGCCTCATTCCGTCAAAAGCAAAGGCAGATGAATTACAGACTCTTAATGCAGAATTAGCTATTAAACATATGGCTGGTATGATGCAAGGGGTCAGGAAAGTTGTCAGGTATGGGTAAATAGCAAGATGATTTGGAAAAAGTCCTAGGGAATCCTAGGGAAGGAACTACTTCCCCTAAAGGAAAGCATTACCAAAAAAAAAAAGCTTTAGTCCTTTGGTCTTGTTGAGTGGATTCTTGCAAAATTTCCTTCCTAAATCCATTTGTGGCTATTAGTTTAACCTTGAGTGAAGGGGTAAGATACCCCACCAGACATCTGAGAGACTTCATTAATAATCTCAGGGCCAGGGACACCACACTCATGTACCTCACCCCTCACTGCTGCGCTCTGCAAAGGCTAAAGAAAGGTCTGGCAGTAAGCACAGAAAGCCTACTCAGAGAGATGTGGAGACAGCTTTATTATGGAGGGCAATTCATAGCAGGTGAGTTGAGGGTGTGATGAAGAATTCTCACTAGTGAGTCTTACAGCCTCTGTTTTAATTCACTGTCTTAGTCATTCCAGAAAGGATTCACAATTAATGAAAAATTGAACTCTTTGTGATCAGTGAAAATTCTAAGAGTTCATGAAAAATCCATAATAACTAGTTCTTCCTGTCTTTTGAAGAAAGGAGTGTGGGAAAGAGGGCAAAGAAAGCTGTTAGGAAAGATGGAGTAATAAGTGTGATGAGAGCAAAGGTCTTCCAAAAGGAGGGGCAGCAGGCAGTTGTGCTTCCAGCTTGGCTTCAGGTGATGGTACTTGTGTCATGATAGCCTTCAATGGAAAGGAACTAAGGATCCAGAAGACAGAGAAGTACCCATGAATAAACTCAGATGCACAGTAGATCAGGAAACACAAAGAGCAAAGGAAGGTTTCTAGGTGAGCTCCAACTTGCAGAAGACAGAAAGGCCCTTTCCATCTTCCCTCCCTGCAGAGCCTCACTGCAACCAAAGCTTAGGGTCTTGTGACAAGGAAAAGAATTTGACCCATGTGAGAGGGTTCACTTGACTGGTATCAATTCACAAATCACCTTTTTATTAAGTAATATTGAAGATTTAGCTATCCTGTCTACTTCATTTTGCCTTAGCTCTTCACATCGTGTATTTACTGCATCTATGTTGAAACACTCAGATCTAAGAAAGGCTTTTAATGCACGCCCATGGATGGAGCATCTTTCTATGATGTGGGCAGGCACCTGAGAAGTCAACAGTCACTTCCTTCGTGCCTGATTTATTTTAATTTAATGAGGAATAAATTAATCTCACAGCATGTGCATCACTGATTATTTACTGTACCAATCTGCACTGCTTTGGGAAAGGCATTCTTTCAGCCTTGATACTGCAGCCCTGCCCTATCCATTTCCACTCTGGTCTAATTTTTAGAGGTTAACTTTATTTTAGGTGCCCTGGTTGATGGGTGCTGTGAAGATTCAATGATCAGACAGTTTGAAAGCTTTAAAAAAAGCAATTCAAATCAGACATCTCATAAATCAATTGTAAAATAGTTCATCTTGGGTGCTTAAAAGTGCATGTTAAATTGTTTCTTACGAACAATAAATGCTGAGATCAGAACACAGTTTAGGAACAATTCCAGAAAAACTGCATTAGGCTCATTCTACAATTTTAACAGTTCAGGAAATCATCTTGTAAGAATATCTTTCAGTCTAGAATGAATCCTCGCTACTCATACCAGAGGGGTTGAGAAGACATTCAAAAGTAGTCATAAGAAGCAGAATCAAAACTGTACAACACAGAAACTACTATGCAGTCTTGTGCTCGCCCACTGTCCCATATATCCCTGCTACAGTGATTTCCAGTTCATTCTCTTCCATCAGTGCTGTTCGGGTGGTAGCACTTGGGGGTTTTTGCCAGCTGACTGTTTAACAAGCCAGAAGGGAATGCCAAGAGACAAGGTGCCAGGTACTTACCTGTAAACAGAAGAGCAGACACCAAAATTTGAAACATTTTCAGAGACATGACAAATTATCCAGAAAGTACTTTCTTGTAAAGTGGAGGCAGTTGCACAGTTTTATGCTTTGCTATCTTTAGGTTTATAAATCATTTACAAGATACCTGTAAATCGTTGGGGCAGGCAGAGGGCAGGGTACAGTGCTTAGTTTAGATTTGTCCTATATGCCTCTGTTTGTACACTTTGGACTTTGCAAGCTGAGCCTCTAATGAGCCACAATGGCTCATTATTGTGTGGATGCAGTAACTTGTCCATAAGCTTTATAATGCAAAATATCACATTGAGCTTGCTCTGCTTGTTCTTAACAGGCAAGTGCCTTCGAGTCAGTCTTCCGCATGACTGGTTTCCCCTCGTTGTGCTAATGGGCATGAGAGATTTATAGTCTGATGTGAATATGAATGGTGGTGGAAATACTTTCTGAATCCACCTGCTCTGAGAGGTGTTCCTAAGTATATTTTAGCTGTGTGATGTCTGGGTTGAGGAAAGCAAACCTATGATAAAAGTGACCAAGAAAGTACTAGGGCTTGATGGAGAGAGGGAACTTGGCTCCTGACCTGAAGCCATCATAGGTCACGGGGTCTATTGTTACCTTCAGTTGAAATCTGGTGCTGGACACTAAAAGTTCATGCTGTCTTACCTTTCCCACCTCTGCAGTTAGACGTTGCTTTTTTAAATACAACTCACAGACAGTAACAGTTGTCTTAATCCAGACCAGTTTATCTTCATAAATTCACCTACTCCGATGCCAAAGGACCACAGAAAAGCTGAGCTCACACATTACAGTGAGGTGAGCTGCAGTTCACCAGCACAGGCATGCATGTACTCAAAGGTCTTTACGTCAGGGAATTAGATTTTGCTGACGTTACAGGTCAGGAACCAGGGACCAGACTCCACGCTAATGTGCAGTAGTACTTCATTCTTACTTTCATGTTGAGAACCATCCAGTCTAGATAGTGAATGGAGCAAAGATTTGTTGACAAGTAAAAGAGCATTTAGTTATGTAATTATAGAGCCTTATAGTTTTTGCCATTACGTGTTGGTGGCTAGGAGGAGAACATTATTGAACAACAGGTCTGACAGGAGACTCTTTCACTTTGCAGTATGTTGCTTCACAATTTTAGTATTATTTCAGCATTGTTCTAAAAAGAAGAAAACAATCAGTTAGCTCCATCTAGCAAATTATGCATGAAGGAAGGTGCTCTGCAAGTGGTGCCATGTTAACAGCAAATATTAATTATCCAGTCTTACAATCAACTTTCCGCATCTCTGAGCTATTAAATTGCATTTTAGGATGTCAGCATTTTTGTGCACTAGCATAAGAGCTGTAATGGCTGGGGCATTTGCCACTGGATAACACAGATGACTGTGATAGACAAGCTCTCAAGAGCTGTAGATCTCCCAGAAATAAGTTCCAAGAAAGTATATAAGTAATATTTTTGTCCTGGTTTTGTCTGGGATAGAGTTAATTTTCTTCCTAGTAGCTGTTACAGTGCTGCATTTTGGATTTAGTGTGAAAATTATGTTGCTGACATATTGATGTTTCAGTTGTTACTAAGTAGCACTCATCCAAAGTGAAGGACTTTTCAGTTTCTCATGCTCTGCCAGCAAGGAGGTGCATAAGAAGATGGGAAGGAGCATGGCCAGGACAGCAGACTCCAACTATCCAAAGGACTATTCCATACCATAGAATGTCATGCCCAGTATATAAACTGGGGAGAGTTGGCAGGGAAGGGTGAATCACTGCTCAGACATCAGTCAGTAGGTGGTGAGCAATTACGTTAGGCAGTACTTGTCTTTTCTTGGGTTTTGTTTCTTTCTTTTTGTGATATTCCTTGTCATTACTATTATTACATACTTTACTACAATCATGTTTTAGTTCATTTTAGTTACTTAACTGTTCTTGTCTCAACTCATGAGTTTTACTTTTTTGTGATTCTCCCCATTCCACTGAGAGGTGGTGGGGAGTGAGTGAGCAGCTACATGATGCTTAGTTACTGTCTTGGGGTTAAACCACAAGACTTTTCATCTCACAAACTTTTCTGAGTCATCTTCCACAAATCTCTCTTACACAGAAGTGTGTTTCTATTGCAGTTTCTCTCCTACTAGTTTTTCCTCCCAGTTCCTAGTGTAGCACATGGAAGAACATGTTAAATTGTCATTTTGTACTTATTGCAGTTATCCCTTCATTAATGTGAATCCTGCTCATAGAAAAAAGTACTAGTGGTATGACCTAGGACAAAAGAGTTGACAGCGTCCAGTAAGACTTCACTGCCACCTGGGACAAGATCACAGGGAGTCATGTTGGATTGGCAACACAGACCCAAGACACCTCCTCCCATCTCATCTTAAGAAGAAAGACATTGAGATGAGAAATCTTTTCTTAGGAAGAGGAGTTGAATTAGACAAAGGCCATAGATCCTAACTGACCATGAGTATCCTAAGTCCAGGCTCCTAGAATCTAAACACTCAACTTTGTTCTTGCAATTTCTAAATAAAACCCATACTGGAAGTTATGAGTTGTTAATATCCTTTACCAATGAAGCTTTGACGTTTTCATAAAGAGTATCTTCCTGAGAGGCACAGAAAGTCTTCTGGCAGGGCCATGAAAAAAATGGGGATGTTGCAATGCCTAGACCTAGGCTCTGAGTTCAGAAGATTGCAAGACTTACTCTGCTGTAGAGTGGGACAGCTGTTAAACAGCTTAGGTGAGGATACAAGATCTAGGAACCAACTAAACTGCAGAGAGCATACCCCTTGGACATATAGATCCACAAGACCTAAACACTCTTTTTCTTTGTTTCATCCCCTATACTTCCGTCCTCCCTCCCTGTCTGATTTTGGTCTTGCTCTTGGCCCCTGCTCTTTCTTGTGTAGCCAGTCCAACTGTGCCTTCTTCCCTAAGAGTTGTCTTCCCTCTAGTTGCACGCTCTGCAATTTCCTGTCAGATGATGCTATGGTTGTAAAACACAACTCCTTTAGACTGAATCTTTATAACGAGAGTGGCTTCCCAGTGTGATTTTGTTTTCCTCCTCTCTTACGTGTCCTATTTCCCATATCCACACAAAGGGTACAACTGTCAGGTTCAACCCCTTCCTGCCTCCCACCCTAACCCTGTTATTGCCCAGCCTCACCTCTGCTCAGAATAGCCAGTGTTCTTCCTGAAGCCCTCTAATGTATATTTAGTGTGGAGCTTACATATGTCCAGCTGGTTTGCATACAAAAACTTTTAGGAGGCAGATGTGTTCTTAGTAGTTGTTTGAGGGTATCATATAGGCAATCTAAATATCACTAGAAACCCATGAAAACCATGAATGTGTTCATCAAATGTAAAATTTTAGCTGTTAATCACTAACAGATATGCAAGGACAGAATTTTTTGGGAAGATCTATAACTTGGCCCAATGGCTCATATTTTCATATGGAGGAATGACTCATCATGTCATTTTCATATGATGCCCTCCCTTTCTTGTCAGATTTCTATCCTCTATTTTAAAGCACAGAAAATTTAATCAAAGGAGTTGTCATCAGAATACTCATTGCAAGTTGAACTTCCCCACACACATCCTTGTTTAATTTGCAGAAATAACTGAGATATTGGCTGAAATGCTTCCAAAAAAATTCAGCCTGAGGCAGACATCTGATGTATTTTAAAAAATTAAGAATCAGGCTAAATGATAAAAGTTTAACTAAGTTACAGACAAGTGAAAGTAGGATTATATGAAGGGACATTTCAGGCAATCTTCAACAGTACCAGTCTGATCAACAACACATGTGGTAGGTTTCAAATAGCAGAACTCTAAGCTAGGGAAAGATCAAAATGCTCTTCCTTTTACATTTCATAATTTTAGACAGTAAATCACCATTTCAGGGGTAAGATCTATGTTCTTTCCCTACTACTATCATTTTTTTTTTTTCTTTCAGGAAAAGGAGTAAAAGACAAACCAGTAACTGTAGGTGAAAGAGCTTTAGGAAGCAAAGGAAGAATAGAGGTTGGGCTCATCTTAAAAAACATCTTGAGAAAGACAATGACCACTGGATATACAATGAGGCCTCTTTTACACTCTATTTTCCAATAGTGAAGTAGTTATAAAATAACTAATATATAAAAAATCTGAGAGGCAAGGGAGCTGAATATACTTAAGATTGGTTCTTATTTCAAAATCAACTGACATATAAAGTTGTTGGGAAGAAGAAAACAGGTAAGAAATCATATCTGTAGCTTGGGTTAGGGAAATAAAGCAAGATAAATTTGAACAATCTGAGCTGGAAAATATAGAATCATAGAATCACAGAATAGTTTGGAAGGGATCTTAAAGATCATCTAGTTCTAACTTCCCTGTTACAGACTAGACCAGGTTTCTTAAAGCCTCATCCAACCTGGCCTGCAACACTTCCAGGGATGGGGTATCCACAACCTGTCTGGGCTACCTCTTCCAGTGACTCATTGCCTTCACAGTGAAGAACTTCCTTGCATCCAGTCTAAATCTCTTGGCAGCTACCTCACACTTGCACACATATTTTGAAACAGGAAGCTTAATTATTTTGGTCTAGTTTTGCCAGCTAAGTATGATGCTATTCTCAGAGTTTAAACCATTATGTAATTGTCATCTTATTCTGATGTATTTAATATAAAATTTCTCATTTGTTTCAGCTCATCTAATGTTCATGGCTCAGACATGATGTTCCTACACCGGTGTTTAACTTCATTTTTTAAGTATCTGAGAATACCTGTTGTGTTGCTGTGGTATCTTTTCAGAATAGAGATGAGAAAGGAGGAAGATAATATTTAAACAAACATAAGCAATATGCAAAATATGAAAAAAATCTCAAAACAGCAGAAACATGCATAAAATATTGTACATGGGAATTAAATTACTATAAAGACTCAAAATAGGATGTGTATTAGCAGCATAAAGAGCTCATAACATTCTTTTGCCTTGTCTTGTTTAGCTGTTAAACTGAGCAAGGACGCAGTGCACGGCAGACCTGAGCCATCTAATTGAAGCAGACCTCTTTCAGCAGTTATGCTTTAGGTGTATGGCATAGCATATATCTTACTGGGTTAAGCTGGAAATCTGGAAACCCATGCCTATTTGCAGCCAGCAGTAGAGGTCTAGAAAGGTGACTAATAAAAAGTGATCATTACTATTTTCACCAGCATATCCTCTGTATGACCAGCACATTGTAGCTAAGGACTCAAAGTCAGAAGAAAGTAGTTTAGTGTTTAATGTTTCTTGATTGATTGATTCTAAATACTTTAGTTTTGTAATGAGTTTTAAAATCCGTAGCTGAACTAGGTGCTGTGTTGAACTGTGTATCTGAAAATTATTTGGGAACAATTTCTTCTCTTTCTTTTGTCTCATGGGGAGAGCCTGGCTATGTAATTGTGGATACTGTTTCCTGCCTGGTAGAAAGGGAGGAATGTCGAGGATCGAACTGTTTGCAATGTGGGTACTGTTGAAATTCAGTAGGAAAAATGAGCCTTGGCAGGAGTTTTTGGGAAAGTATTGGGAAACTTTCAGCATTTTCGGTTAGTCATGGTTTCCAGTTACTGTTTTCTATATTCTGCCCTTCTTCCTCTGAGTAGTGCAAATCTTGAAAGACACCTGCCATCAGCCTGGCACTGGGGGTGGAGCCACACATGACCTAGGAGTAGAAGTCTGATTTCAGCCTCTGCAAGCAGTGCAGGGGAGGATGCCTCTCCAAAGTCATCACCAACAGCCTAGACTGGCTAAGTGCATTATTTTGACTTACCTGCCTTGACAAAATTTTCTTCCATATAGGAATTCATTACTCTCTACTTTTCCGAGGTGACGGTGTAAAGGCAATTTATATTAATCTGCATACAGTGGAACTGATGTAAGACCCACAGGGAGTCTAATGTTAACAGGTCTTTTATTGGCCACTGCTTCAAATGCCTAATGTGTTTTGAAGTGTTTTGGCATATGGTGAGATATTTAGCACAGCAGGAATGTGCATTTTACACCTTCTGGCTTGGAGGTGTGTTTCAGTTCAGTTTTTTATTCCAGCTAGATACAGTCCTCAATAAGCCCACATTTGCCTTTGCCAAAGAGCACTACCAGTCCCATCCTGCTGCTCTTGTGCTTGAGCTGAGGGGAGAAGCTTGAGCTGAGTGCTCTTCACTAGGGCAGAAGGCATGAGTGGTTTTGGATGTTTTCCCAGAATTGCACTGTGTAAAACTCTCGGCTTTCAATGACACATCCTCCTCAGTTTGCCAGTTCTAGGTGCTGGAAGTGGCACTCATCTCACCACTCAGCACCCCCAGGCTCTTGTCTGCAGTAGTGGCTTCTCCAGAGATGCTCCTGAAGGGCAAGAGGAACAGCTGGGAGCATGGACAGGAGCCATCTGTTTAAGCCTCTGAATTTGTGAGAGACTAAGGAAAAGAGCATTTGGTGGCATCCACCTCCCATTGATGTTCAGGACACTTCACCACATATTGTGAGAGTTCATTTACTCTTTTGGGTGCAGTGGAAGCCCCTGCACTGGGATGCCACCAATGTGGACATCTGGGCCCTGGTATTTGGGCAGCATGATCATGCCTCAGGCAGAGTCACCATGCTGGTTTGCTCTCTCTCTGATTGGATTTCTGCAATGTAGACTGTAGTCAAAAGGTTTGTTCCTTCCACATCTCCAGACATTCCCAGCAAGCCCCTTTACACACATCACTCACAGGCGCAAATCTCATAGGCCTTTTCATAGGCAAACGATTAGCACAACCAATGACTGTGGTTTCTTTCTTTTTGATGGATTCAAAGTTTAAGAAAGGATGCCAGCATTCAGGTAAGTGGCCTAGAAAGTTCCATAATCTTTACTTTGAATAGTTATCTTGTTTGCAAAGTCTTGACCTTCATACATGACTGTAATTAAGAAACACATATCTTGTTGCTAAAATCATAATAACTAAACTTCAGATGTCCTTCAAACATGATATACCATCATGTGTACAGTATTATTCTACATTTTCACCAACTTCATTATGCTCTACATTATGTCTGATTTTGTACCTATCAAGTGTCCTCTTTTCAAGGGATAACAGACATTTTCAATTCCCAGTGAAGTTAGAGGAGCTACAAGCATCTGGATTGTCTCCATTATTTTTTTTTTAAATCATAAAACTCAAGAACAGATCCAAGAGTGCAACTGAGTGTGCCAGATCAGTCAGCCCCGCTGATAACTCTGACACTGGTTTTATTCTCATTTCACCTGAATGCAGCTGCCCCAGAGTAATGAAAAAGTATAATGACATCAGACTGCACGAGAAGCTGCAGCAATGACAAAAGCCTCCAAAAGACTGTCAGTATCTTATGTTCTGAATGCTTTTTTCCCATTCTGGAGAAGATTATGAAGTTTCAGTGTTTTGAGGTTTTTTCCTTAAATTTAAGGTTTCTACTTTAAAATCTCCTATAGTAGCAAGACCTGTGGATCTCATGACAGCAGATAGAAATTGTCACAGTATTCCAGACAGGTTGCTGCTGTCTGATCTTGCTATGGTGCAGATATCAGCTGACACTTCTTGGAGCTGTCCTAATATATCATACCTGACCCACAATAGAGCAGCAGTTCCTTTCAGAGAAAAAAAAAATAACACCACTCATGTTCCTCTTGATGTAGTATAACGCCACATCCAGAATTTTCTGTATGTTTTTCTTGCTTTTTTGCCAACAGTGATTCTGACTATGATAGGTGCAACTTGAACCAATTTTAAAAGCAGAATTCTTTAAGTCCCTTCTCTTCTGGAAATTAATAGATATTGCTGCCCCTCCACAAATTTGGGGCAGTATTTGTGAAGTCAGGCTGACCTAGCCAGGGCAGGACCTGTTGATTCTGTTCCTTCTGACATGAGCCCTTAGAAGCATGGCATGTGGATGCCATTTCTCAGCTAAAACAATAAAGCTGTTGGGACTGTCTTGTGCTGTCACCCCCTTTTTACTTACGTAGCTTGTTGTAAAGTCAATTTTTATTACGTCTTCTTAAAAGCTGAATAATGTACAGCCAAAAGAATTGACTTCGATGTATAGGACTGAGCATCAAACCATAGCCTAAATTCTCATAGTCCTGTCATAAAACTAGGAAAATTAGTGTCCTGATGAGAAATATGAAAAATTCTATGACTAGAGCAATATGAGAAGTCTTTTCAGTGCTGTCACAGGCTGCAGTGGGAATTAACTGCTATTGGTGTGACTTATGCTACAGGTGTATTTAACACAGTCAAGTTAAATCCTTGTTCTGTGAAGTCTGTCCATTAATCTGTCTTCAATTCTCCTGTCACTTACTGCTGCTGAATGTGGCATGAACTGATCCTTAAGTGCACTTGGAAGATTAGACCTGGTTTTAAACTTCGCTTTAGTGATAAAAACGGGATAGATCAACTAGGAATGGAGCTACACAGGTATGAAACTTAGTTTGATCTCTTTAATTACAAAGATGCATGTCGGCATAGCTCCAGCTCTTCATACATCATTCCATCACACTACCACAAAAGGAGGATTTTTTTTTGTACTAGATTCAAAAAAACCCCCACATATTAGCCTCGTAACTCAGTAGACAACAGCCCTGGTGATTCCATCACCACATAAGATGTTGCAAATGAATGTACAGAATACAATATAGAAAAAAGTTTAAGACATAATTTAAGAAAGGGAGTTAGATATCTTTGTCAGTATTTTGCTATTCAGAAATCCTTAACAGAACCCTTCACAATTTTGTGTTTGAATCACCAGACAAAGCTGCTTTTACTTGTCTCCATTGTCTGAAACTGCTGATACTTTTCCTGATCCTTAACAAAACACAGATATCTGATTTGTCACTGCTAATCACTTCTAATTCTTTACAATATTCATATTTATTTATTTTAGCTCTACTCATGACTTCCTTTTTAGAGTAACTGCAGAGATGTTTGATATTGCCTAACAAATATTATGTTTTTAGGGACAAAATATTTTTCTTTTTTTTTTTTCTTTTTGTGGAACCTGCAGTGACTATCTGAGTGAGGAAGATGTTCTGTCAGTTAGTTGATAAAAGCTTCGACAAAATCAACCATGCACTGCAAAAGTGGTACAGAAAATTGTAAATGACGTGATCTGAATGAAGTAATTCAATTTGAATATTTGGGGGGCTTAGAAGGGTTTAATTTTTAGTTTTTCTTTGTTTGCTAATGGAAAAAAACTATTTTATTGAGCCAAACATACATGTTTGTGTTTCCTTTGCTATTGTAACACTGACTGTCTGGGGCTGCTCCATCTGAAGATAATACTGGAGACAGCCACTGTATGTTTGAGGAAAATGCCCCAAAGTTCTAATTATTTGTCTGATGCCATGAAAGAAATACAGTATTTATTAGCAGTAAAGTCGATAAGCTATCTAAATCTGTGTTGGCATGGTGGAGACATATATTAAAATCTCTGAGCCTTGTGTCTTGATTTCCATGTTAGAGTTTATTGTAGATGCATGAAATTTAAGTTTCTCTCTCCTATCAACTAAGATAGTATTTCATCTAGTCTAGATTCAATATTTCTAAATGCAAAAACTTGAGTTGAAACTGGCATGTCATTTTGTGGCAAAAACCATATTGTATTTTTAGTCTGCTGCAATTAATTATTTCACCAAGAAAAAAATCCCACCAGTCATTTCAAGTAGTGTACAGAAGATCCAATTATTAGTTATCAGTTATTGTTGACTAAACTTGTCCTTTAGCACAACTTCTCAAAGTGGAAGTTTTGGCTGACTGCATTTATCATCTCCAATGACCAAACAGTGTACACCTTTAAAACTCTTGTATTGGGTACAATGACTTATTGTCTTCGATTTTGTTATAGTTCAAATAATTTAAAATAACTACCAAGAATGAAAGAGAAATCACTCAGCGGGCAAATTGCTAACCAAAGTTACTTCTTAATGTGAAATCACAATAGCTAAGTGGTAATACATGGGGAAATAGGAATTTTTAAATTTAATAATTTTTAACTTAAAAACCAATGAAAAATAGTTTAATTCTAGAAATTTTCCTTTTAATTAAAAACTAAGTTACCTTTTCCAAGAAATAAAACAATTTTTTGCAGTCATATGGGCTAGAAAGTTACTCTTTATAATTCATTTTATAGATAATATATAAAAATTCTATTATAATTGTGGTAATATTGATTATGAATTATTGATTATAAAATTAATTATCAATTATAATTCCAATTTCTAAAGTGTAAAGTGTCTGGATGCAAAACTGAAATTGCATGTCAGTATAACAGGACATGGCAAGCATTCTTCATCTTTTGCAGTACACTATCTATACTTTAACAGGAGGTGGGAGAGAAATTTCTTATGACTAATTCCAGAAAGTCATTAAGTAAAATGTGCCACAAAAACATGGTATAACAGAAATGGTGTATTGACAATGTGTTAATTTATTAGTGTGCCCTATGAGCTCAAAGATATAAAAATATAAACCAGATTGCCCAACTTTCTCAATGTCTTCCTGCCAGGCCAGAGACAGCGGAGGGAAGAAAGGGTCGTTTCAGATGTGAGTTAATGTAAGACAATGTAATACTTAAGTACCTCTACAGTTTTCAAGAAACTAATGTTCTTTGAGTTGCCCATTGACAGATTGTGCCTTGAAGTTTATACAGGAGATTGTGCCTTGCCTCTTATCATTGATGAGGCTACAGAAAAGACCATTGCGGCCAAATATTTATAATGCCTCGTAAAATTTTTCTGCTGTCTACTTCTTCCCTCAGACTACATGGTTTTGATGGTGCTGAGATATAACGGTGAAGATCTGTTTAATCACGTCATTAGAGGATCAGGTAGGAACAAGTAACTGTGTGAAGGAGTTGATCTTTGTGAAAACTCTCACCAGTAGGGATCTCACTAGACCCTCACAGTCAGGGATGTAGAACTCTGTCCACAACAGTAGCATTCAGGTGTTAATAAAAATAAGCAATAAAACTACAAAGTATCAGGTCTCAGAGACACTTGCAAGTGTGATATCATTCCTTTCACAAAATTTCCTTGCAAGTTCTGTATGTCACTGATGCACACTCAGTGAAGCACTTGCCTTGGTACGAAAACTAGATTGAAATACTGGGATCCTAAAGCTGCATATCAATGTCTGGAATGACTAATGGCTATTTTATTATTTCTTAACCGTCCCTGAGGTGTTTAAGCTTTCTGACCTTCCTCTTACATTGGTAGCACTCTCAGCTTCATTTCTTCTGAAATATTAAGTAGTTTGCCTTCTAAAGCTTTCCACCTCTTAATCCTCTTATTGTCTCTCTTGATATCAACCTTAGCTGCTGACATGACAGCTTTTTCCAATATGTATGTGAACTAAATGGTTTGGAGAAAAGCCAAGGAACATCTTGCCTTTTGGAGGATTGTAGTAAACAGATATTGTATTAAGACCTTGCTATCCAGAGTAAGAAAAAAAAAAAAAATCCCAACAACTATTGCCTGAAAGACAACTTAATTCTATAAAGCTTGTGAAGGACACACAGGGCTCTCTGCTCTTGGTCAGCTGCATTTACTGTGGTGTGGTCAGCATCACTGAGCTTGCCACAGATCGATACAAGTGGCTTCGAAGTCTAAATTACATCTCTACCATGGAGTGGATTAATCCTGTTCCTATTGATGACTTATGAAAGTGAAAACTAAAGCTTTTTACCTCTTCGTTTTGTTCTGGCTTCTTAACTCTTTTTCTTTAAACCAAGACTTTTGTTCAGGAATCACTGCCTGCTGCAAAAGTCAGACACAGAGCAGTTTGGCACTGCTGGCCTCAGGTAGTTGTCACCAGGTGCTGGCAGCAGAGTACCATAGGGCCAGAGTCAGTGCCACCTCCCTAGATGGTTTGATACTCTGTGTAGTCCTGTGTATGCTGAGGTTTGATCTGCTTCCTCCTGACACTGCTCTCGGACAAAGTCTCCACTTGTATACACTGTGCCATCAGTTTATTGAGGGCAAGTCCAGAATGGCACACTTGGAAGGAAGTCCATTCTATCCTTGCTACTGCTTGTGTCTGCCTCAAAGGAATGCACCCCAATCATCACTATTGGGCTTTAAAGGAAAAAATAGCTATCTTTTTTCCTCACTATTTGCATCTCAGGAGGAGGGGGATAAGGTGAGGAGGAAGTTGTTGTGATGGTTTGTGTGTGGGAGTGACGTTCATCTCTGACTCCCCTTGCTAACATATTTTTTAGTGTTGAAATCTATACAACTTCTTAGAAGTGATGCCCTTCAAGAGTCATAAAGAGATTTCTAAATAAAAACAATTGAAAATAGTTCTGTGGGTTGCTGAGAATTTTAAGAACTTTGAGGTCGTATACCACTGTGTTTATGTAGTGCAGCACTAGCTAACAGCTACTCCAAGCAGCCTGACATAGTCCTTGAGCACTCTGGGGGCTGTGGTGAGGAAAGAGAATGTTCCCAGCATCCTGCTGGCTTGGGATATCTCAGCATTGGGTTGGTGTTTACCGATTCCTCAGGAGTGGCCACTTCCGCACAGTGCCCAGGAGGAGAGGGCTTCTGTCCCCACAGCATGAAACTGGCAGTACAAGAAGAGAGGGGAGAGAAAAACCAGATTAAGGCAGCCCAAACCCTGACTCAAGACAGATTTTTGGTTGAATATGTTCTACTTCTCTTCTTTGGTACTATCACAAGGGAGTGTAGAGATCTCTCTTTCAAAGGACTCTTCAATTAAACTTTCTTTTCTGAGACTGTATGAGCTAGAATGATTCATTTTTCAACCTAAAGGTGCTGTCAGTGACTTTGTAGTGTTTATTTTCAGCGACTCATGAATGACCAGACCTGACATATTCACTGGTAAACACTGTGAGCCCCTTGATAGGGGAAGTGATGCTAATTGCCCCAGGGAAACATATGGAGAGTGTACTGGCCTGTGACCAGCTCTTCTGTTTAACACTCCTGCCTGCACACTGTCTCAGGAGTTGAAAGCTCAGCTTTGGAAATGTCAGGTGATGACATTTTCATTTCCCTTTGAAAACTATCCCACAGTCAAATGGATCTTACCATTTAGGAACATTTCCCTCTCCCCCCCGCAACTGTCTTTATGCTTCAAATAGAAGGCATGTAAAATTGCATGTTTTGCATTTAGGTGGAAAAGTCTATTTCTTGATATTACTGATACCACTAAGCATGTTAATGTACTGTCAGTTCTGCTTCCTTACAGAAAAAGGTTTTTGTTGTGTTTACATGAGCTGTTTTCAATTGACCTTTCTGCTCTTTGTTATTGATAGAAGAGAAATTTTTGTTACACAGAGCTGAGCCTTCTCAAATTTGTTCTGGCACTTGATCTCTCTAGGAACTGGACTTGAGCTCGTTTGGTTCCCCTATCAGCGCCAGTTTACGACAATAAAGTTCCAGTCATACTACTATTATTTTTATTAGTAGTATTATTACATAGGAGGCTTCTAAAATAAATCTTTTTATAATGCTGTGATGCCTCAGAAGCTAGCCTTCACTTGTGCTCCTCCCTTGTCTCTCCATGTGTGTTATTTGCTTTGCTTGCTGCCAGGAGCATCAGATGCAGCCTTGAACGAAGGCCAGCATTTGCAAAGCTCTCATCAGGTTTGAAAGGGATGCCATGACAAGTTTCATTTCTGCACAGCTTGTAACAAAATGAAATACGCCCATATGTAGAACACAACTGCAGTAAATGGAAAAAAACCACAGAGTTAGAATAGCACATCAGAACATTTTAACTTCTCTCTTCTGTGGAGATGAAGGAATTCTTACAACAAAAAGACTTAATTTCCCGACACATTCTTTTTCTCCAGCAGGTGGAGAAACTAAAAGGAAAATGTCTCCTGTGTTTTTTGGACAATAGATATTGCATGACCCCAAGTAAGGTAGTTATATACATGCTGAATTGCCTGGTTAAAGAGAATTTTCACTATATTAATGGAATACCATACATATATAATCATTTATAAAAGGAAAAATATGCCTAGATCAATAAAAAAGATTTGTACATTTTTTTCATGACAAGAAAAAATTAATATCAGAACAGGGGGTGGCTTTCATTGCTTCTGCGATGACTTTATTACTTTTTTTTGAAGAAATAAAATGTGAAATTGATCTTAATAGAAGCCTATCTGACTTGCTTTAAGCAGTAGCACCACCACATGTCAGGAAGCAGACAGAGGTCCAAAACAGAGTAGTAACTCTTAATTCTGTGATTAGAAAAAACACAGTAAAATCTGCTTTGAAGAAAATACGCAAGAGTTTTTGTTAATTCTATAAAAGTAGAATCTTTGTCACAGTTTTCAAGTCAGATTCATTTTCCAGGGAAATAGTCTTCCTACAATTCTTCCATCTTTGCTCAGTTTTAGGGCATTTCTTATACCATGTCTAAATTGTGTAAGGTCTCAGAGAGGCCTCCCTGATGGCTGCCTTGTCCTCTCCAGAATTCACATTTCATTATCTGTCTGCTTCTGTCCTGTCTGTGTTGTCCTTTAGGTTCATCAGTACACAGTGAGATCCTCTGGCAGAAGAAGTAAACTGAAAATCTAGCAGAAAAAAATCACCATCTTCTTGTCTTGAAAACTACTTTTCCCTTTAAATACTATGTGTATAAGAATTAAATCTGGGACTTTCATGTTCTCTTAGCTAGATAGTCACATTGAGAAATCAAAAGAGCACTTGAGAGCATTTTTTTGCTCTGAATTCTCCAGCTCCCTTGTGTCATGTAGTCAGTTTCATGGAAAGATGACTTACAGCAATGAAGTTAGAGGATCACAAATAATAGTGACACAGATAAGTGTCTATGACCTTTTGCTTTGAAGCTAATGAGGGAAGAAGCTTGCAAGGGGTACTCGTTCATTCTCTTAAAATGTGTAGAAGTTTCATTAAAACATGATTTAAGTATTAATTAATGTGGATTAATTGTCACTGAGGTGTTGCTGATACCTGAATTCCCAGTCCCTGCATTATACTTAAGACTGGTAAAGAATAACTATTGAAGGTCAGTTATCTGGACAAGGCTCTTAAGCCTCTAAATCTAATATTGTAAGAAAAACTCGCATGCATACTACCTGCTTGTGAGAAAAAAGTCCACATTAGGTCACATCACTGCATATTATATTTTTCTATGTGGTCCCATGCATACATTTTCCTGAAAATTATTTCCCACAAATAACTGTTGCAGTGCTAACTTTCACAGGTTTGGAAACTCTGTGGTAAAAATTTCCCATTGTGTTTTGCAAGTTGACATATGTGTAGCATTAAAGCATTTCAGTACAACAAAGCTCTTGTTCATGGCTCATTCCTCTCTGGGGAAGAAGCTACACACTATTCTAGTGAGGAGTCCTTAGATGTCTAAAAAGTGTTTTCAAGCTTCCTCTTACTTTGTCTTTACTTATATATTTCTTTTTAAGACAGCATTTGCCCTTTTTCAAGTAGTCAAATAGCCTGTAATCAAAAAGGTGGTGGTGTCATTTGATATCTGGGTTGTTTCATGCTACTGCATGAAACAGTAGATAATATAAAGACTGTGTCCTGGTATATTTAAGTTTGACACAGGCTGAAAATAAGCTGTTCCCAAAATGGAGTTGCCAGGTATTCTTGCAAGCCAGCTCTTTGTATTTAATCCTTTGAAGGTCACCAAGCATGTGGATTTTCCTGAGACACAGAACTCTTCATTAGCTTCAATAGATATCAGTACCTCCTGGATCTGCTGACTCTGCATGTTTGCATACATTTTGCAAGGCAGTGAGTCGCAGTCTGGTGTGGCCAGTCAGCTGACTGATCCCAGTTTTGAGAAGCCACTTGCTGTTAATGGAGTTTCTCTTTTACATTAGAAATTGGAAAACTGCCCTTACCTCTTCCAAATGCTGAAGATCAATATATTCATGCTACTGAAGAGCACTGTATCTAATGTGATGCAAACTTTGGCTAGTTTGTAAATAAAGCCTATTACTTATCATTTGATAGGAGTAGAGGCTGGATCCTGCCACTGGAGTTTGTTATGTTGTCTCTAAAACACATCTCTGGCTTCTGCCAGTGAGCTGAGTCTGGTTTCAGGACAGGGAGAGATGTGTACATGTTAGATGTGTACATGTACCAAGTTTGCTGAGCAGGGGGAAAACATGTTAGATGCCTACCACACTGAACAGATAATAACATACATTTGGGTTCTGATAACTGCTTTTTTTCTGAAGTATTGTGAAAGGTAATAGCACAGAGAAAAATACTTTGTGTTTTTGAAACTGTGTATTGCACAGTTCAGAGTATTATCTAATGAATGCCTCATAGGCACAATTCAATAAATGAAAAGCATGCTTGTATTTCAGAGAAAGCAAGTTATTTCATTTATTCTGGAAGATTTTCTAAATGGTCTTGAGTCTCCAAGATTACTAGATACTCACAAGAGATTAAGTCCACAGATTTCCTTTTAAATCATAGGCTTATAACCAATTGTTTCTGATTTTAAATAGTAGTTAATTTAATGACAAGTTCCAAAAACCATATGGAATAAAGTTATATGCACATGAGTAGTGAAAAGCTAATGAGTAATCCAACTTACTGTTTAGATTATGGTGGTTGGTAATAATGCAGATGAAGCTCCAGAATACTAATTTTCTAGTTATCTCTAAGGAATATTTTAGAATTTTTTTTTTTCAAATAATTCCACTTCCTATTGTCTCAAAGGTTTTCAGAAGAATGCTGCCAGTTGTTACTTATATTCTTGCCTTGTATGGATACAGTTTCTAACTAATCTAGCTAGGAAAAGCAGAAAACTTCCTTGGTATGCAAATTCCACAGGGCAACCCTAGGACTGAAATGATTGTTCCCTTCTCCACAAACTTTGTGAATCCTCTAATTATCATGAACACAAGAGCACTAGTATTGCATATTTAATCCAAGCATGTTAGAATAGGGGCATCAGATGTTTTTTTAATCTTTAAAAACAGAGTAATAGCTTGACAACAAGCTTTTGAGCATAATAAGCTCTTTTCTAATTTTATTGCAGGTGCATAGGAAAAGATTTCATATTATTTATTGAGGAAAAAGAGGCAATGACATAAGCACTTCTCTTAATCCTTTTACTAGAAAGTAGATCTTCATGAAGTAGTTTGGGTTTTTTTAGTTGTCACACAAGCAGTTTGGGTGAAGCTTTGATTAGCTATTTCTTCAACCTGATCAAATTTAAATCTCAAAGATATTGAAGTGAGTGATGTTTCTGTATCAACTTTTTGTATTATTTTGAATTATATATGTATAAATACATAGCTGGGAAAAGCAAAAATTGCCTTCTCTTTAGAAAAGATGCTGATGATCTTGGTTCAGAAAACACCATCCATCTTTCTTAAGTCCACTTTGTTACAGAAAGATAAGTTTCTAATGTGCTGAGACTTGCTAATAGCTGTGAAGTAAGAAGATACCTCACTGTCAGCCATACTTTGTGCTGGCTGACATCCTGCAGTAAGCTGCAGATCCTACCTGAGCCTCTCATTTCACCCACTCTCCTGCCCCTTTGACTAGACTGAACAGTATCAGCGAAAAGCCACTTAGAGACCTGCTTTGCAGGGTGAGCAAAAGAACTTCACAGAGCAGAGACTGAATATCCAATTTCTTGTGCAACTCAAGACAACCTTCCTTGAGAATGGCCCATTGTTTTCACTCATTAGGAGCTGTAAAGCTGACTCGCTACAGTAAGCCTTGCACAGTTGGCAGGGTAAGCAAGAACATGAGAGCTGAATAAAAGTGGAAAAAATGTGGAATTGAAGAGGAAGCAATGCAGTAAGAACTGTCATAATGAAGCATCTAATTCATAAACCTTCATTTGAGAACCTAAACAATTAGTAAAGCAGGATAGGCAGATGTATACTATGGTAGAGTAGCACTCTTACAGTTTGGCAAGAAAGTATTTGTGCCCCTGGAAAGTGCAGGAGAGAGCAGGTCTCTTCATGGCTAAAGAATAGTGTCCTAGTGGAAACATCTGAGAAGCAGAAGTCTGAAAAGAATTTGATCTCTCCATAGATGAAACTCAATGTTGCTTTAAACCCTCACAGCTCACACACTGATATATTTAAAGGCCTGTGAATAGTGATGGGTATTTTCCCATACCCAAGCTTCAAGCAAGAAACCCAAGATATTTTCAGTATGTGCTCTCTGTGCTATAAATGTAGCTTTACATCTGCTAAGGAGAGATGTGATCCCAGCACAACAATAAAAGAAGGGCCAAGTGTCTTCATCCCGTAAGTATAAAAAATAAAAATAAAAACCTTAAAAGTATTTCAGGTGTTTCAGAAAAAAACCCACAAGTCAGAAACTGCAAAATAAACATCATACTTCTGTAGAGCAGTTACATGGGATGGCAAAATTACTTCAGGGGAATGGATTCTCTTTAGAGATGCTGTTTCTGTCCTGCTGCTTTTCACATATTGCAATACACAAAGGCATAGACTTAAATTTCGAATGTGTCTTTTAGGTGTTTCCTTGTTATCTTTGGTAACTTTCCTCCTACAAATATATAACTCAATAATAAGGTTATTGATACAATAAACTCTCATGATAGATAACTGTGGACAGCAGCAAGTGCTCTCTGAAGAGTTGTTTTTATTAATTATTGTAGTAACAGCTCACGACAACAGAACAGAGTGCCAAACAAAGATAAGGAATGTTGTACAAATTCCATTTATGACTGATCTCTCTGAAAGCATGCTGTAGTTTTCTTCTGGTTCTCCTATGATAAAAAGGCTGCTTTTGTTGGAAAAGTAAACTATCTTTCTCACCTGTTTGTTTAGCTATTTCTCCTTGAGATTCTGAAGCAGTGCAGCCATTTCAAGCATTCCAGATCTCTTGATCTCAGATGATTACTTACTTATTTTGAGAAATTGGCAGTAAATGCCAAATTTAGTAGAACCTTCCAAGACAGTATCCCTGTGGGGAGTACAGTGCTGTCATCTGATTTTCAGTCATGCATTTCAGCTCTTCCTGACAGTTATTCAATGAATGTGTGGTAGAGAATGGATCTAAAACCAATTCTTTAGGCTGCAAGATTGTGATAACAAGATAATTAGGGAATTCCGCTACAGGAATGTAGCTGATTTGCACAGGTTGCTAGCTGGGTAATCATTCCCTTTCGCTACCTTTTTTGGATATAGCCCTTGAAAAGATCTCTGCAGAAGTACTAATTGCAACATACATTTCAGAACTACTGATACCAGGTCTTGGGAATAAAATGAGAATTAACTGTTAGCAGATTACTTCTATGGTTTTAATTTCACTAACAAAAACTATTTACAATCAACACTGTTCTCATTCTTTCTTTTAAGAGGCTAATTATCTTGAGGATAACTCTTTCATTTATAATTTCTCAAAGAAATCAAATGTCTAAGAGTAAGAACAATTCCTTCCTGTAATGCAGGGATTATGCTTTTTATTATTTTAGATAATTGTCCTAACGCTCTCAGGGTGATCAAGTACCACTGACCCTACCACAGGTTATGGTATTTCTATGTGTTGTAGAGGTGACAATCACTTGAAGACCCTCACTTTTAAATACTGAGGTTGAATTGATACAATTTTAATGGTGATAGTTTTAGAATGATCTTAAAATATCATTTTTGTGCAGTCATGCTAATGTACAGTAACAATGAAGTATCATTTGCAATGCCATGTAGTCATTGTTTTTTGCAGAGTCCAGTTGCTTTAATTTCTCTTTGGCCAGGTTTAATGTTAAAATATGCCAAGAAAAAGCCATGCCAAGTGACTCAGGCTATTTCAACTGACATCAACCGGATGTACTATATTTTGAGAAGAATCCATATAACTTCTATGTAGATATTTTTGTGCTTCATGTGCCTTCAGGGGTGGTCTTTTTTTAGTATCTTTATAGAGTCTAACACATAGAAGAAGAAGAAGAAGAAGAAGAAGAAGAAGAAGAAGAAGAAGAAGAAGAAGAAGAAGGCAAGAACCTTTTGGTTTAGTATGTACCTTACACATGACAGAAAAATTTGATTTGCTTCCCCATCCCACACCCCTGCCCCTAATTCGAATTTTACAAACACTTTGAAATTCTCCATTATTCTCCTCAGTTTTTCCTTTCATTGTCTTAGTCTGAATCAGGATAAGACATTATCCTAGTCATCATGATCCAGACATTTAAAAGAGGCAAAATTTGGGAAGATAGATCAGAGTAGAATACTACTTCCTGCAACAGTTCCAGTGAACGTACTTTTGCACCATGGGTGGTGTTTCCTATTAGGACAGGGATCAAAAACTGCAAGCTTTACTTCCATAGTTTTATCTAAAATTAAATAGAACTCAGAAAATCATAGTCTTCACACACAAGTATTTGAGAAAAGTAACATTTTTCTCTGAGAACTTTAATTTGTATATATTACTTAAAACTTAAGGAAAATGGAGAGCCCAGATATATACAGAAACATTCTGAATGCTTGGTTGTTGAACAGCTGACGTGGCTTCATTGGGCTACTGGGATAATTTCTTTAGCAGACAGTAGCAGAAGGGGCTGTTATTATGGCAAGCATATAACACTTTTAGAGGTGAAAAATAGTGTGGAAATGATTGTGCTATTTATTTTTTCTTTAAGGAATATGGAAAGGCACTGACAAGTATTGGTTGTGGAAATTAAATGGGACAGCATTATGGCAATGGTCATTTTTTCCATGAGGTTCAGTGAACAATATATAAAATATTAAAAAAGAAAAAAAAAGAAAAAGAAAAGAAATCTACTAGCTGTATTTGTTAGGATTTTTTTACAAGAACTACCTAGAGAAAAAAAAAAGGGTAAGATCAGCTCTTAAATAGGAGCGAGCCCCATAGGAAATAGAAGATACTTTATTTAGTGAATAATCTTTGTATTTATTTAGGGGTTTGACTCATAGTATTTTTGTGTCTTCAGCACAGGCCTATAAGAACTGTAGTTTCAGTCAGTTTTTGTAAAGCATCATTAATACACTACCACATGCATCATCCAGGGATGCTTTTAGAAGAAAGTTTGAAGTTTCTGGGATTTTGGTTTTCTCCTTTGACACATAGTTAGGGAGATTGTCAGATATGACAATAAATCCTGATACTGAATGTTTAGAAGGAGTGTCTTAGAAATCTTAATCCTACAGGGATCAGAAATAGATTAAAAAGAAAGGAGGCACCTGGTGGCCAAAGATGTGAAAAAATAAGAATAGAGGTTATGAAAGATGCAACCTACGGCAAAGTTGTGGCATCTGATGATGTTTCCTGAGCACACTATCTCCACTTCTAACCTCACATGTTTTGGTGCCCATTTTAGCAGCAGGCACTGGTGAGCACAAATCACAGGAAGAGAAAGGGGATGAATCTTTGATCCTGGAGCAGAGCTTCCTGCAAACAGGGGAAGGAAAGACTGTGAGTCTACCTTCAGTGTCCAGAAAACACAACAGATATTGTTTTTTGTGGTGAGAGTCTTCCAAAGGCCTAGGTTAAAAACTATGGACAGAAAAGTGAAGAGCTAATGAAGCACATACACAAGGCAGAGAAGCAGGGCTACCTTTGTCTCCCAGCAACTCAGCCTTGCAACCTGATCCAGGTGAACCTGCTTTAGTAGGGAGCTGGACCAGATAATCTCTAGAGGTCTCTTCCAACTCCTGTCGTTCTGTGACTCTGTGATTGATTCCACTTTATTCTTAGCTACAGCATTTTTCATTAAGGTCAACAGTTCCGGGTCCATGATTTTAGTAACTCTGCAGGACAGCCACACCTCAGGCCTACCCCATGTGTCATTAAGTCCCACTATCTGGTAAATTTTTGCCCTGTATGGTCCCAGTATTCCACCATAAGTTTTGTTTCTAACCAAGTATAATGACTGTTTAGTTCTGTTAGATTCAATCTAGTGAAAATGTTAAAACTGAATCTTCCTTGCAAGGATCTGACAAATTTGCTCCAAAGAAAATTCACAAAATCCTCTAATTTTCCACAAAAAGTATGGAGGACATCCAAAACAGTTTAGTCTAATAATGATTGAATGCTTGTATGTTCTTTGCTTATTATGTACCTAATATTCTCCATCTTCGCTGCATGAGTTTTCACTGTGTGATCTCCAAATAAATTTATTTAAATGTCAAATATTTCAGCCCCTCGTGATGACAATCACTGGAGGACTATGTAGCTATTCTTGTGCTTCGACCCATAGATGAGAACATTTCTTCAGGAGGAGAATATTTCTTCAAAATGAGAAGGCAGAGACAAACCACACTTTTTTTTTTCCCCTCTCTAGACTCAAGTGAGCAGATTTGCATTATTGTTACATTCTTAGATATTTTAATTTTCAAACCATTGCACTTAAAAGCTTAAATAATTTTTTTCTCGTGGTAGAAAATTGACTTAGATGACACTGTGACATATAATTTAAGCAAAGTTCAAATCACATTGTTGGGCAAGCCTACTTAAGCGCAACCATCTGTGACAAAAAACTCATCAGTTACTGCAACTTAAGGCAGCAAACGTGGTACAAAATGCAATCACCTTAAGAGGTACTTCTGGGGTTTTTTTTCTTGATTGTCTCCAAAGTGTATAAAATTAGCAATATAAGATTATAGGTCACTTACGCAGGTCTTTTATAAGGGACCCTTAATCTTTTAACACATCGTTTACATGGAATTGTTCCTGAAGTAAATCTTTTCATTCCTAATTAGTGGACCAGTTCCCATTCCTGCTAGGACCTGATCCAATGTTATATCAGCATAGAGAGATTTCAACTAAGTGTACAAGCTGAAGCAATATATTATTTAGCACCTAAGCTGTTAACACAGGTTCTTTATGGAAAGATGGATCATTGGCCCTATCAGTCTGTACCATAGCCGATAATACATAAAATGCTTCCGAGTCTCTTTGTAGATGAGGTACAGGTATAACATGCTAAAGCATACTTCCTGTGTGTGAAATGCAGCTTATCAGAATAATGATATTGGAGTTTAAAAAACTAGATGACTAGCAGAGAGTAGTCCTGGGTTTTCTGGGTATTCAGACTATGTCAGATAGACTCAGGGCTGACACACAGAAGAAAGCTTTCTGGGTTCATCTTGCTTTATGGCCTGTGTCTTTAGCACCAGCTGCTGCTGTCACTTCTTCAAGAGCTTTAAGAAAAATCCTTAGGAAAACTTCCTCCAGTCCACTTAAGCTGTGGGCACTGAATTACAAGTTTTGGCATGTTGTTCCCTGGTTGATGTTCCTTGTATGACAGGACTCGATATTAGTTTGATCTGGTCTGTTATTTTTATTGAATTTAAGCTTACTCCTATTTATGTCTACATTTTCTTGTATGCTTTGTAGCTGTGGAGTGAAAAAGTAGATTTTTCAGAAGTGCTTCACCTTGACCTTATTTCTGTCTTCTCAAGTTAATAGTATTTGGCCACTGGAGTGCTCCTTCCCTGCCCATTGCTTGTAATTTGCTTGTTTGCTGCAGGGGGAGATGTAGATTGTACCTGTCATACACACAGCTGGATGTCATAAATGATTCACACCTATTCACACCTATTTTCAAACAAGTGCACTTTTTATAAAAGTCCTTGTAGTAGGTGTTTCATAAACTCAGCAAGCCAATGAGTCTGGCAATGAAAATAGGAAAAGATCAAGGGTCTACTGTGTGTTTTGGATGGTGACCTTACCTATGGTAACAACAAAATTTTAACCATGGAATCAGCTGCTTCAGTTCAAACTTTTGAAATTGGATAAAAAACTTGTGACTTTCCTCTTTTTTGTCTCAGGCTTGGTCAGTGGCTGCCTTATCCGATGATGAATAATTCTTACTCTGTGCCTTGATTTTTATACCTTCCTGCACTTAACTAGGCTCTTTTAAGGAATTCTCTTGCTTTAGATATCAATATTAAAATGTTTGTGTTCACAGTAATTATTTTCTCTCCAGCACTGTTAGTGTTTCTCCTACTTGTTTTTCTAATTGTGATAACTGTTAATTTGTGATAAAGATAATAAAGAAACTGTTATTGTTAGACAAAGTTTTCCAATAAACATAAGGTATAAACAATTTTTTCAGTCATTACACTGTTTGTGCAAATTCATTACCCATCCCAGTATTTGTGTGAGTTTTGTAAACCTTTAAGCTGAAATAGATACCTGAAGTGAGCTGCTGAGTCTAGTAGACAGCAGCATCATAAAACCTGACAGGTGCTCTCGATGGGGGGAGAGATATCAAAGTGTGAGTGACATCTTGTAAACTACTGAGCACAAAGTTAAGAGGAATTAAGTGATACACCAGAGTGTTGGCTTAAGACAGTGAATGTTGAAAAGTTATAGTATTAATACAGAGAAGTCTTTAGCGTCTGCCCTGAGGAGTTGGCTTTTCATTGCTTGAAGTCTCAAGGTGGCTGTCTGTTAAGTAGTGTCAAGAAATAAGAAGCTGCAGGTTTCCTGTTTTGAATTGGAAAGCACTGTAGATCAGAAAGGATTGCAGAATCCTAAGCCTTTCAGTTTCTCCAGCAAGAAGCAAGCTAACTGCTATCTTCTAAATGACCTCTGAAAGTCACTTGTAATTCCTCACGTTCAGGCTGGAGAGCCTGTGGGAGAGCCATGATGCTGCTGCAATGCCACTGCAGCATGTGCTGCTTTGTGATCAGTGTCCTGTAACAATGATTGTCCAGTGCCACCCTTGCTGCAAATGTTAGCTAAATGCAAAAATCATTTTTGAGGGACCAAAAAATATTATTCCATCTGAAAAGAAGCTGACTATTCTTTTGTTCTAAACGTGGTTTATTGACAATATTCACTTTTCCCATCATTTTCAGTGTCTTAAATCTTTCTAGCATTATATTCATTTCATTTGCATGTCCCTTCTTTGTTCAATCACTTTTAAACACTGAGCCTGTTATCTTGGTTCTCAGTCATTTTTAATGGAGTTTTCTGTAATTTGTTCTATTATAAGTACTGATTGCCAGTTCTCTTTGTTAATATATTATATTTGCTCTTCCTCATTTTTCCCATGAAATCAGAATATCTTCAGATCTTATAATGTGCTGCCATAGTCCTATATTTGTTACAAATTGAAAAAAATGGTATTAGAATGAAATGAAGTCTAATCAACTGCATATAATACCGCTCTCATCTGAGAGATCACAACTGGGTCCAGCTAGTGTTTATCTGCTAAGGTTTTTTTTCCCTCCACCAATGTGTGTTATTCGAAAATCTTTTTATTTAGTTGGGGGAGGCAGCTGTAAGGCACAGAAAACTCAATTGACTTGATTGAGTTATTGTTACCGTTAGTTCATAAATTGTTTTCATAACTTTTTTAGTAGTGAAAATGTTACAGTCACATTTGTTGCTCATGTCAGCTAAAAATCTGTTTGCTCTTCATATTTCTTCAGTTCCTTCATGAAACATCAGTTCAGAAGAGTTCACATTGAATTCTGTCGTTATCACTGTTCAACAACACAAATTCAGAGGTTTAGTTTCCTTGTTTTTATATCTCTTTCACTTCATCCACCGAGCCTGTAAGAATCAAAGATGAAAAGGGCTTTTTTTTGCTATAAATCTCCAATTTATGTGTCTTATGTCCCTATGTTGTTGGAATTTGCCATCTTCATCCTCTCTTGCCTGCTTCAGAATGGACTCCTTATCAGCTGTCTTCCTCCTATGCCTACCTTTCCTGCTGGCTTGTTGTCCAGCTATGCACTTCAGACTCTGTCAACAAAATTCCTTCATACAGACAAATGGCCAGCAAAACAGGACCAGATTAGCAGAATTAAGTCTACCTTTCAAAGAGTCTGGCTCCACATTCCATAGCCACTGATTTAATTGTTTTCTCTCTCCAGCACTTAGGTTGCTTAAATACTACATGCAAACATTAGATGTAAGTTCAAGTTTCACTTAATATCAGTGTCAATTTTTGTTTGGTTTATGGTCCATACAGATTATTTTCTTAATTATTATTTTAGTTTAACATTCTGGATATTTTGCATTAACACTGTTTCCAGTGTTTTGAGGGTGTCTGGACTCTGGTAATTCTCTGGGCTGAATTCTCCATCACTCACTTATTATATCTGTCATATTGTTGAATACTCCCTTGCTTCAGGTGCAACATTTAGACGTACAGGCTTTTAGTCTCAGAGGGCACTGTTTCACCTCATTGTAAGAATCTTTTGGGTGGCATGAACAATTTACATTATCCATACTCTTCCTACTCTGCTGTATTGCCACTTCCTTTGTGCTTTACTTAGTGTATTAAACACTAGTTATTGATGAAAAATATTTGTTTCAGCATCTTTCAGTTATTTCTTCCCTGTCAACACAGTCCCAATGTGTAGGAAGTACTTGGCTGATCTGCTGTTCCCTTAAAGGTTTCTGTAATAACCAGAACTTCTGACTCTGAACCACTCTTTGAATCCATGAGGCATATATATGAGGCCAGCAGTCATTAAAATAGAGTATTTGACTCACAATTACCGCCATTAAAGCTTAGAGTCTATTTGTTAAAACTGTAGCTATATATCGTTACAAGACCGATATTTGTTAACCTCCCAGATATTCCTCTGTTTTAAAATGAACCTCACACTGACCAGCCTCTTCTTTAGATTTTATTATACACCAAACAATGGCACTAAAGGGCTGCAAAATGCTTGTTTACTTCATGATTTTTCAATAGACAGAACATCTCTTGTTTCATTGAAACTGCCAGAGTAGCAGCATCCTTCTGAAGTGAAGGCTGCACATACAAAGCTTGACTCTTGCACTAGCCAATGACTGCAAGTAAATGCAGAAATGAACCTGTTACAATTCATGTGTTTCAAAAGAAGGCTGCTGCTTCTAATAGGGCAAGTTGATTGCCTCCCACTTTTTCGGCATGGCTTACTCTATCTGACACTACCTGATCTTGAGCAGGAGTGCAAGTACTGATCAGACAGCTGTGTCAAATCCACCCCACTCCCCAACACCCCCACACCCCCACCCCCAAAATAATCTGTTTCAGAGTCTGCAGAGATCCTCACTTGCTTCAGTTCATTACAGTGACTAATTATACCTCTTCCGATCCTTTCTTTTTGGTTCAGTAGGTGGAGCTGTAACATCTGTTTAATTTTTATCTTGGCCAAGATGTACCACTGCGGTATATCTTGGCCAAGTATAACTTTGTGTTCCCAGCAACGAACATATTTATCCACTTCATACAAGTTGATATTTTGTATCATTTTGAAATTACACATAAAAAAGAACTCCATGTCCTGTGCGCAATCTGCTAGTTGGGAAAAGAAATCAGCCTCTTGTTCTTGGACAACTGTTTTTATGGTTCAAAAGAGCACAAAACACATTTATGTTCAATTCAAAACTTTGAGGCTTTGGGAAAATATCATCTCATATTTAGTGCATTTTTCTTATTTTACTAGTTTACAATTTGAAACATATTGCTTTGGAGCAGTAAAGAATTCATGAAACCATCTCATTAATTGTTTTCAATTTTAGATTCACATCAAATCCTCTAGCAACTGTTAGTTTTCAGCTTCCTGACTAGTTTACACTTTATAGTGTCAAGGGAAGCATTTTAAATAACAGGACACTACTACATAAATGGACAATTCTGATAATTTTTGCAAACTTGTTCTTAAAAATTCAGTGATAGCAGGGAAAAAAAAAAAAAGAACCTGATAATAAGACTAATTCACTTCTCAAATATTACATCATCATTTGAGCACTGTCCCATCATCTCAAATCATTCTTAATTCTAAGAATTCTTTCTCATTTCAATTTTCTCTGGAAAGCTTTCTGTAAAAGCAATGAGAGTATCCAAATTAATTTTAAAGATCACAAAATTGCTATTTCTTTTTAGAAGAGCTGTCTTGTACTGATCTCCTGTATGCAAAATTATCTTAATGATATCTTCTTTCATCTTGGTATTCTCCCTTGAGTGGTTTGAGTGCTTTCTGGTTCTCTTTGGTTGCAGCTAAATATTTCAAGAAGATGTCAGAAATATAGCAGGTTTTGGCTCATCTCCTTTTCGTGCTTTTTTGATAAGGACTGGTGACATCTTTTCACAATGCATGATATAAACAAGCAGTTCTAAACCTTTTTCTTTACATTTTATTTTTCATAGGTGTTTCTAATGACCATAACTTTTTCCCTTTCTGCTGCTTTTCCAGCACTGCCCACATGCTCTCATATCCTGAGATGCACAGTGAGGCTGCTGAAGTCAGTGTCTGCAGCCTTGGTCCTTCATCCTTGCCTGGTCCTTTAGGCATACTGTTCTTCCAAAGGGCAGGACAGATTTAATGGCGCAGGTCAGAGGGATGGAGAAAGGAGTAATTATTTGCAGCATTAGTGCCTCTCTTGGCTACACTGTATTGCTACCTGAGCAGTTAATATATGCAACAGAGCTCAGAAACGTGTGTCTTGCCCAGCAGTTTATGCATAGCTGTGTATCTTGGCTGAGGTGTGTATCAGCTAGAAATCGCTACTATAAACAACGACAAGAAAAAACACAGTCTGTTATAAAATACCTGCTTTTTCTTGTTACCTCTTGTACAAGCTTTTCTATGATCTCTAACAATCTGCAATTGTATATTCAATTTCAGCTTGAAATATAGCTGACCCATTTCAAAAATGTTATCATCAACACTGGTGTTATCCAAGAGACTTTGTTTGTCTAATCAGTTGAGTTGTCAGGTTGAGTTAGCAAATCCATTTGTATATATCAAGGAGCAGCTTGTGGCTGTGATGTACTTGTTTCTGAAATGTGTTAGGTGCTTGTGCTGGATAACATGGATGCAGACATTACAATTCCTTTGCTACAGTCCCCTGCAATTCAAAACTGAATAAGTCATCGTTTTCAAAACAATGCTACAAAGATGAGAAGAAATTTGTGGATTCTACCATGGCTTTGGGTGCCAGATCATTATTTGACTTGTTTAACATTCTAGCTAGCAGGAGCTCTGCATTGTAGAGCCATGTATATTGCTTTTTTCAGAAGGTAAATTAATCAAAACCGTTGTAATCCATTGCACAACCTTTAATTTATTAAGAAACATTGTATGTACTTGTAACTGTTTTGAGAGGCGCAGTAAAATCACCCTTCAAAGAAGTGGTTGTAACTATTTGCTCTTCTCTTTCATAGTATGTATCACTTCATTTCAATCCTCATTAAAAAAGCTATGGCAAATGAAGTTAAAAGGCAAAAATGTAATTGAATATTGGTATGCAGTGGCAACCTGTTGGCACTATTTTGCTGAATTGTGTGCATGCTCGTATTGCTGTTTAGTATGTGTTTGTGGTTTACAAAGACTACAGAGATTATTTGTCAATAAAAATCAGTAGCATTTTATTGTGTAACTTTAAACTTTGTTCGTAAAGCTTCTCTATACTTCCCCACTCTTCAGACCACAGCATCAATAATGATGAGTGGTCACTATTTAGAGATCCCTTATTTTAAAGGAGAATCTTGCTTAGCAAGGAAGGCTGTAGTGTTTGCTCTTGGGACTGATAGGTGCAAGTGGAGAAGAGAGAGAGAGTGATTCAGGGCAAAGTATAAACAGCGTAATGAATATGTACTAAATATATTAGTTTGTTAATACATACAGTTCTTCTGTGTAGCTATAGTTTAAAAAAAAAAAAAAAAAAACAAAAAAACCCACCCCACCAATTTCTCTATCCATGGCAATGGACCTGACTTTTAATAGCAGCAGTAAAAAACTACTTTAAAAGGATGAAATTCTCTTTTCTGTGAAAGAATGTTTACTTCCCACTCCCTTTCTTCATCATATTTCTCATCTCTTTCAAAAAAAACAACAAAAAACCCAATTCTCCAAATGCAAGTGTACTAAATGCAAATACATTATTACTGCAAAATTATAGCAAAGAATTGAATTCCAAAGTTCCTAGAACACAGAATTGTAAAGCAATTATTGTAAAGTGAAGCAAATTATATTTTAGTTATTTCCCAGTCCATTTGGAAGCTATCAAATGCTGTCTCTGGGAGGCAATCATCTTTTCATCTGTACATCTTCAAGCCTGCCATTTTATCTTCCTCCATTTCCCATCTTGCGTTTGTCAAAAAGATTCAGCAGTCAGCACGCTCCTAAGGAATATTTTGGGTTTGCTGAACAAGTATTTTTTGATTGTTCCAAGTTGTGGTATTCACTAGCCTTCCTGCATCTCTAGATCTGCAACTGAATTGCATTTTCTTGCTCTCCATGGGCTTATTGTGAAACATCTTGTAACATCCATGGGTAAATATACCTCTCAGACCAATAAACTTTGAGTACTTTTTGTTAAGGTTGTGCAAATGACTGAGGCTCTGAGGGTGAGCTTTCCCATGTGATGATGCCTCTGCTTCCCCCAGCCCCTGTGCCATCCACAGTGGCTGTAACCACGTTCAATCCCATGCAGCTCATGCTGAAAAGATACCTGCAGGCAGTTTAGCAAATGCAGCTTGTCACTGTGAATGCCTGGAGGTGGAAAAGCACTCAGTATCTCACAGATATGAAACTAATGATTTTTAAAGCTAACATGGATGAGTTGTCATGGCAATTATCAAATGAATGTTCTTATTTCTTGTAAAGATGTCTGTTATAATACTCTAAGCTACACTTTAAGTGACTACTTCGTGCCGGCTGTCTTAGGTGTACAATGTGTAAAAGAAGCTAAGTGTCAATTAAAGCATTGGGAAGAACCTCTTACATGAGCCCAGCGAGGCACTGCAGCACACATAATATCTCTTCTAAAGATTCTGAAATGTTACCTTTCATTTTCAGCATGCTACAAAAACATCTGGTTTATAGGACCCAGGGTATTCCTGTAGAAAATCAACAATGGTATGCTTTTGGAAAACTACCCAGTTTATTTTTAATGTAATTGTTCCAAACCATGTTAAGAACAAACACAGTGAAAGGTTTTTAAAATTTATCCCACTGCTAGCATTAAACAATAGAGAAGATCAACAGAACAATTTACTGTTAATTACACATTCACTGTTAGCAAAGAGGAAGTATTTATTAGATTTGGGACTAAATACTGTCCCTCTTCCAAGACAAGATTTTAAGTAATTGAGCTGATTATATCTCCCTAAATTTACATGTATTCACTTTTTTATATTTCCTTATGTTTACATCAGTTGTATTGTGAAAGACAACAAATGAATGTTTTTACACCTTTATTTTTTTCTCCATAGTCTTCTATCTCTTTGCATGCACGAGACTTGAATTCTTTCTGCAGTTTCTCCAGGGGGTGACAACATCAAGGCTCTTCCCTTTGGAAACATATATGACATTGCTGAATTAATAAAAACATTGAAGAGGAGAATCATCAGCAGAGGTGCAAATAGGTAAACATTGCAAACTACTGAACCTAAATTACTTTCCAAATTATTATTTTGACACTTAGTATTTGGAAAGAGTCTGTCATTTCTATGTTCTACTGTTTATTTTATTTTTACTTGTCAAATCCATTGGTTTTGTTCCTTTTTTTTCCTTACAGAAAAGTTTTTGCATTTTATTTTGCCTCTGTGGAAAGTAAATTCCTTCAAAAGGCCAACATCAGTATATCTTGCCATTACCTTCAAATCTGGCTGAATGACAGAGCCCAGCGGGTTGTGATCAATGGCACAGAATCGAGTTGGAGACCTGTGGCCAGTGGAGTTCCACAGGGATGGGTTCTGGGGCCAGTCTTGTTCAACATCTTCATCAACGACCTGGATGAGGGGACAGAGTGTACCCTCAGCAAGTTCCCTGATGACACCAAACTGGAGGACTGGCTGATTCCCCAGAAGGCTGTGCTGCCATTCAGCGGGATCTCGGCCGGCTTGAGAGTTGGGCAGAGAGACATCTCGTGAGGTTCAACAAGGACAAATGCAGAGTCCTGCATCTGGGGAGGAACAACCCCACGCACCAGTACAGGCTGGGGGTCGAACTGCTGAAGAGCAGCTCTGCAGAGAGAGACCTGGGAGTCCTGGTTGATAATAAACTAAATATGAGCCAGCAATGTGCCCTCGTGGCCAAGAAGGCCAATGGCATCCTGGGATGCATCAAGAAGAGTGTGGCCAGCAGGTCGAGGGAGATTCTTCTCCCCCTCTCTTCTGCGTGGTGAGGCCTCATCTGGAGTCCTGTGTCCAGTTCTGGGCTCCTCAGCTCAAAGAGGGACAGAGAACTTCTGGAGAGAGTTCAGTGCAGGGCCACCAAGATGATCAGGGGACTGGAACATCTTTCATATGGGAAAAGGCTGTGGGAACTGGGGCTGTTTAGTCTAGAAAAGAGGAGACTGAGAGGAGATCTTATTAACAGTTACAGATATCTAAAGGATGGGTGTCAGGAGGTTGGGAAATTCCTTTTTTCTATTGTAACAGGACAAGGGATAATGGGATGAAGCTGGAACACAAAAAGTTCCACTTAAACATAAGAAAAAACTATTTCACCGTGAGAGTGACGGCACAGGCTGCCCAGAGGGGTTGTGGAGTCTCCGTCCTTGGAGGTCCTCAAGACCTGCCTGGACTTGTTCCTATGTGACCTGATCTTGGTGACCCTGCTTCTGCAGGGGTGTTGGACTAGATGATTTCTAAAGATCCCTTCCAACTCCTACCATTCTATGATTCTATGATTCTATGATCTATCTACTCTACTGAACAGTGGAAGCAAAGGCCTATAAGCCTTTTAAAGTTACTCACATCCAGTTTCCAGTGTGCAAACATTAAGTAGAGGAACTAAGTCAGCTTTCAGAATAAGGGATAGCTTTGCAAGCAATATGAGATTCAGATCATTTTATTTTGCAGGAGAATGTAACTTGCTCTTTTTTACTTGGTGCAAAATTAAGTTGATTTTCCTCTTCTTTCTGACAAAATCACCTGCTCGGGCTGTATTAGTGTATGCATAGAAAAATGCAGAATGTATTAGAAGCTTGAGGGAAAATAAAATACTAAATACAAAAAGAATGGTTCCTCCATCTAAAGGACAGGAGATAGTTGTAATGCATAAATGAAAGAAGTATCTGAAGTGCTGCCTCCCTTTTTTAAAAACATTGGAGAAAAAATTTCCTCTGTTCATGGGAGATTAAATCAAAGCTATGTCAAAGTAGGTGCTACGGAATCTCTGCATGTAGCTGAGCCGCTCAGGACAAGTGTGCAACATACAAGGCTGATGATAGTCTATAAAACTGTAGGGGTTTGAGAGGAATATTCTGCTGTTAAACTGCAGTTAGTATTTTCCTGCACTGGTTTCTGGATGCAAGCTGTACTTCTTTGCAGCTTTCTGTTGAAAGAGTTTGGGTCATAATCCTTAACACTTAGGTATACTTTTATATGCTTAGTGGTCTTTTGGAAAGTGGGAAGGAAATAAACAACTTGAGTTGTCTTCCTTGGACAGATCATCATCAGAGTAGATCCAGGATATACTTGGAAATACCTCCTGAGGACAACAGTATCCTGCAGTATTCTGTAAGTATGCTGAAGACACTGTGGCTTTGCATTCTCTTGAATAACACTTGAAATCTAAAGCTACCTTTGCTTATCTTCTGTTTAAGCAAAGTGCTTTGACTTTTCATCAAAGAAATTCTTTTGTGGCTCATATTCATTATACCAGAACCCAGTATGCATAAGTCAGTGACTTATCAGAGAGGACAGGTTTGGAGGGGAGGGGAGTGCTGTTCTTTCTTTTGCTTTGTCTTTCACCTTTACAGCCATTCAATGTCAATGATCAAGTTCTTTCCAAACAAAGCTTTGCATGACCATTAAACCAGAAGTCTGTTAAGTATTTTAAAAAAAGAAAAATAACAGTCTGCTCACTATCTAGAAAATTAAGAAAGTCAAAGAAGTTTTATAAAATATTTGGAATAAATGCAGAGAATGGAAGTCAGAGTGGATATTTCATTTATAACAACAGCTGTGTGATCAGAATGCATGAAAAATTGCAATCCAAAAAAAAGAGCCACAACCTTACTAAATAGTCTTCTTGGATTTTTTTAATAGGACCTGACTTTAAAACTTACATGTGCCTTTTCAGGAAACAACAATCTATCATTGGTAACAAGAAATTTACCAGCATTTGTGATATCTAACATTTTGTGCCAGGATGAATTGTATTGTGGGAAAGCTTAAAAAGAACTAACTTGGTCTTACTTTTTTTCAAGTTATCCTGTCTAAAAAGATTTTACTCTTCATTATGTTGTTTCAAGTTGGAGTTTTCTGCCTGGGCAAGCTAAAACCAGAGGTAACATCTCTATTAGTCTTCCAGATGCTGAAAACTCTTCCTCTCTCTCATCTATAATAGATTTTCAGGCTCTTGCCTTACTCACTGCTCCAAGTGCTTTGGGTTCCAATTGGTTTTCCTCAAGCTTGGAGCTGGTGCAGTAGGTATGGTGGGTGTGCCTATCGAACTAATTAGGGCAGCTCATGATAAGTAGACTTTTACTGAGAATTAAACCCCTAGTTTGATTGAGAGTTGGAAGGTCACAGCAATGAACAAGTCTTAACCACTTGGCCTAGAAAAAGTTTCTTTGGTTCTTATTTTTCATGTATTTTTTTTTTCTTCATGGATATCATTGCTAATCCATTAAATACACTTGGTAAGGTAGAAGGGGAGCACAGAGAGAGGGCATAGGTCAAAACAGTACCAGTGGTAATTTCTGGAGATGGTTTGCATGCTGAGCATAAATGGTAACCAGATAACTGATGTACTTGCTGTGCAGCTGTCCCTTTGTCTCAGAATATGTGTGGGAACAAAGATCAGTAAATGCTCTGACACCTCTTAAGAGTCACATTTTGTGTAGATGGATATTAACAATTCAAAAGCTAAACTGGAATCTAAGCTGGTCAGCCGGTTTTATTTTTGACCTAAGCAGTGTTTAATTTAAGAAGCAAGTACAAAACCTAAATGAGCAGCTGTCTGATGAATTATGTTGAAACCAAAGTATGCTAAAAAATTATTCTTGCTCAAGAGAAGAGAAAGGTGAAAATCAGAATGAGAGAAGGCACCTCTCCCTGCCCCCATGACTATCAGTAGCAGTGATCTCAAGCCATTTCTGTTCCACTAGCAAGGAAAGAAAAAAAGCAAAGGCAAATACAAAAAGATGTAAATTTTAAGTAAAATATGATTATATATGCATGCAAATTAGGTGAAACCCTTAGTCCAAGTTATAGTAATGTTTTTAAACCAGTAATCTGTTTTTTGTGGAATTTCTTAATTCCAATGTGTATTACAAATCTACGCAGTGCAAATGAAACCTGAGCTTTCTCTTAACAACTCAGGAGTGAAAGTAATAAACAATCATAGTATGGTTTTCTTATAAATAAAACATGTTACTGTGTTTTGTTTAGGGTTTGTTTTGTTTAGTCCTAAATTCTATGCCAGTGGTTGGAGTAATTAGGTTCTATTTTGAAGACAGAGATTTTTTTCAATATAAAAATTAATTTGTCACTTTGAAAAAGGAGCTTTCTCCTATTTCAGAGATTTTTTTCCCTTAATTGAAGCCTTTTGCACCACCCAGCTCTGCTTCTTGTCAAGTCTAGTTTGCTCATCCTACACTAATATCAAAACTGTGCTTTTAAGGAGGGACTTTTGTCTGCCTCAGAAGAGTTGCTGTCTTTTGTACTTCACCTTAGGTTTTCTTGATAGCACTCCCTTTTCTACCTTGGGCACAGAGGTGCTGTTGCAGTATTTAAAAGCAGTATCAAATAGATCAGGTGTGACATAACTCCCCCAACTCTCTGTAAAAAGCTTTTTTTCCCAATTCCCTCCTGAAATATCACTGAAGTGATATTTGACAGATTTGTGTAGCTATAAAAGCTCTCAATTGCTATTATTACACAGGTATCTAGAAATATATTGATAGGTTTAAGTGTCGTTATTTCTGATTCCACCCTCTAAACTCAGCCCCAGTCTGTATCTCCAGCTAACTGCCTTTCTCCTCTTGGCCACATTCATGTGTTAGTTTCACTCTGGAAAAATAAAAAATAAAAATGACAATTGTTATTGCCTTTGCCTCACTGCTAGTTGGAAAGGAAGGGTGGAAGGTTTAAAATACCTCCAGTGCCGCAGTGTATGAACCATTAATGCAGTAACTGCTTGCTTCGCCACTCACTTTTCAAAACGGAGAGTCATCTGAGCATAAAGTGAAGCAAGCAGTTAATCTCCTGTATAAAGGGAGCTGTAGGTTTGATTTATGATGGTATTTTATGCAACTTTCTTTCTCTGTCTCCTTCTCTTGGCCTTTTTTTTCTTTTTTTTTTTTTTTTGCTGTGGCATTTAATTTGCCAGTGGTTAGATACAAATTAACCACTTGTTCTCAGTCAGTGAGGTCGGGTCTTAGGAAGGGCTATGAAGCTCCTGTTCATGTGCAGCGCATGAGAACCATCTTCTGGTGACTTCTCCATGGATCTCAACTGCATTCAAGAGATCAGCCAGCTGGGCCAAGCACATATTGTGATACCAATAGTAATAGTAATAGTAATGTGGAGTAGAGAACATGGTACTGCTTATCCTTTGGTTGTGGAGTCTCCTTCCTTGGAGGTCTTCAAGACCCACCTGGACATGTTTCTGCATGACCTTTTCTAGGTGAATCTGCTTCTGCAGGGAAGTTGAACTAAATGATCTCTAAAGGTCCCTTCCAACCCCTACTGTTCTATGAACCTTTTAGGCCACCAGTTGCAGTACTGTGGCATGTTTGGTTGTTTATCGAATTTAGAAAACTAGTGATAGTGCTGACTCACATGGATCACCTCAAAGGCAACTTGGCTCTGGCAAAGCATAAAATCAAGCAAAAGTCCCAGCTTCTAACGGTGCACTGAGGCCCATAGCTAACATGGTCAGATAGGCAGCATCTGAGGATGTTCTGTAGAACAGGTTCCCCAGACTATTCCTAGCCTCTCATAACTTATGGTTACCTTGACCAGAGGCAGCATGTTTATGTTCAGTGGCCTTTGAGGTAGCTTGCTTTCATCAATTTCCTTCAATCAATTTTTTCAATTGCCTTGAACTCTTGCACAGCTTCAGTATCCAAGACTGAGATACACTATAAAATTCAGTAGTGTACAATGATGAGAGCTTTGAGACTTGATTTAGAACAGAAAGGAAATGAAAGACCATTTACGTCTTCTTCATAATAAGCCTTACTTGTCATATAAAACATACTTGTCACATGTTCCTCATATTGACAAATCGAGAAAAAAGACTCTTCCTATATCTTCCACATGTCTCAAGAATCTCTGTAACATCCTTGTGGTGGTTTAGCCACAACTATGTGTCAAGTGCCCACCAAGTTGTTCTTTCACTCAGCCTCCTAAACTGGACAAGAGAGAGAGAATTAGAACAAGAGGTATGTGAGTCAAGATAAGGACAAGGAGGTCACTCAGTAATTACTGTCACGGGCAAAACAGACTCAACCTGGGGAGAAAAAGATTTGATTTATTAATGAACAATTGAAACAGAACACCTCTACTCACCCCTCCTTCTTCCCAGGACTCTCCATCATCCCTCCCAGTAGCACAGGGGGATGGGGCAATGGGGGATATGGTAAGTTCATTACAGATGGACTTTGCTGCTGCTGCTTCTCAGGAGGAGGCCTCCTCACACTTCCCACTGCTACAGTGTGGGCTTCCTCTCACAGGAGACAGTCCCTCAGGAACGTCTCCAACATGGGTCCTCTCCATGGGCTACAGTTCCTCATGAACTGCTCTGGCATGAGGCCTCCCACGGCGGCAGCTCCTCACACCCTGCCCCAACATGGGTCATCCACCAGGAGAACAGTCCTTCAGCTACCAACTCCTCCAGCCTGAGTCCCTCACAGGATCACAAGTCCTGACAGCAAACCTGCACTGGCGTGGGCTCTTTTCTTCCCACAAGCTCCCAGGTCCTGCCAGGAACTTGCTCCAACAAGGGCTTCCTACAGAGTCACAGCCTCCTTCAGGCATCCACCCACTCCAGCGTGGGGTCCTCCATGGGCTGCGAGTGGATCTCTGCTCCCTAGTGGTCTCCATGGCCTGTAGGGGCACAGTTGCCTCACCATGGTCCTCACCACAGGTCATAGCAGAGTCTTTCTTCCAGTGCCTGACCACCACCTCCCCCTCCTACTCCGATGACCTTGGTGTCTGTGGAGATTCTCACTCCCTGTCGCTTCTGCAGTTTAGCAACTGTGCAGCAACTTCTTCCCCTTCTCAAATACATTATTCACAGAGGTGTTACCTCCATCACTAATTGGCCAGGCCTGGGTCAGCAGTGGGTCTATCTTAGAATCATAGATTCATAGAATAGTAGGGGTTGGGAGGGACCTTTAGAGATCATCCAGTCCAACCCCCCTGCAGAAGCAGGGTCACCTAGATCAGGTCGCATAGGAACACGTCCAGGCAAGTCTTGAAGATCTCCAAGGACGGAGACTCTACAACCCCTCTGGGCAGACTGTGCCAGGGCTCCCTCACCCTCACAGTGAAATAGTTTTTTCTTATGTTTAAGTGGAACTTTTTGTGTTCCAGCTTCATCCCATTATCCCTTGTCCTGTTACTATCTACTATAGAAAAAAGGGATGTCCCAAACTCCTGACACTCACCCTTTAGATATTTATAAATGTTAATAAGATCACTCCTCAATCTCCTCTTCTCCAGACTAAACAGCCCCAGTTCCCACAGCCTTTCCTTGTATGAAAGATGTTCTATAGAACATCATTTTGGTGGCCCTGCGCTGGACTCTCTCCAGCACTTCCCTGTCCCTCTTGAGCTGAGGAGCCCAGAACTGGACACAGGACTCCAGATGAGGCCTCACCAGGGCAGAGGAGAGGGGGAGAAGAACCTTCCTCGACCTGCTGGCCACACTCTTCTTGATGCATCCCAGGATACCATTGGCCTTCTTGGCCACGAGGGCACATTGCTGGCTCATATTTAGTTTATCATTAATCAGGACTCCCAAGTCTCTCTCTGCAGAGCTGCTCTTCAGCAGTTTAACCCCTAGCCTGTACTAGTGCATGGGGTTGTTCCTTTCCAGATGCAGGACTCTTAGAATTGACTGGCATTGGCCCTATTGGCTACAAGGGAAGCTTCTGGCCACTCTTTGTTTAAAGCCACTCCTGTAGCCCTCCTCATAGCAATTCTGGGAGCTGGAACTTTTGTCATTCCAAAAAAAAGGTTGGAGAAAAGCTTATTTAAGTTAGTTCAGGATTCACCTACCTAGAGTAAGCAACTTTTCACTTAGCATTCTATTATAAATGCTGAGTGGGTTGGACCAAAGCTCTGATAAAGATTGAAAAACAAGAATATACAGAAATGCAAACCATGACAACAGCTGCCAGAATTAGAAGGTGCTATGGGCTTATTTTCACATATGTATGGCACTGTGACTTTGTTTCAATTTTTAGTATATAGAACATAAAGCATCTAGAGGAGTAAAAAATTTATGGCTAAGAATTTCTTAGAAATGGATATATGTGAACATTGGATTCTTCTCCCTTTTTTCTTTTTTTTTATTCCCACAAAGAAGTTTATATGTGAAAAAAGATGTTTTAAGAAATTTTGGAAAAAAAAAAAACAAAACAAAACAGAACAACCCAAAGAGGTCTTTCTCTTACTTGATCAAAACATGCTTTTTCTTTTTGGTTATTCTATATGGACTTCTTTGGATTCTGGTTTCTTTCATTCTGATTTTTATATCCATATACTCCTACTTCCGTGGGAATGTTGCTTTGAGCTTGGACGAAGTCAGTTTCCCTGTTTTCCTGTGGCCTCAAGATTCTTAATAGTTCATTTTTCAAACCTAAATGCCAATGGGTAGGTTTACAAATCCTTGGAGTTGCAATCTACAGAATTATATCATAAAATTAAATATACAAAGCATCTACATAATATAAGGACTCTATTATAATTTGCTTGCAAATAGATATGCCTATTAAATTGATAAGCACTCCTTAAAAATGTATTTTGGATGCTTCAGTAAAGCTTTTGGATCTGAAATGCATCTGTGTTCAGAAACCTTGCCTGGTATGTCACCATTTTTCATAGCAGGAGATTGAAATGTATTCAGCTTCAGGAAAAATAATTTTGTTAAAGTGTAGTTTGAAAGCTCCCATGACATTGGATTCTTTTTAGGAAGAATATTGTATAAATAGATGCTAAAGATTCTTTTTTTGCTACAGCTGTATCTGGGTGTTTTTGGAAGGTGACAATGGCTCTAATTTTGAAAAGTGTTTGAGGACAGCTGTTTCTGTTAAACAGTTGAGGTGTCAAGGAGCAATTGACAAGTAAATAACACTATATTTCTGCAGAGTGCTCTGCGAACCACAAACCTTCATTTCCATTTACACGCTAGGCATTTAAAGCATTATCTCCAGATTACAGGTATACAGGAGTTTACAACTTACTTTATGAAGTTTAATGATGAAGAGGTTTTTCTGACATATTTAAGGCTTTTCAGAGGACTTAGAAGAAATGAGGTAGTCAGTGTCACTGCAAACTTTATATCATTTATGAAGTTAAGTGAAAAGAGATAGCCCTGATGCTTTTGCAGTTACTGGAAGAAAACCTTTTTACCAGGCAACACAACATCACTCAGGCCTGTGTCCTGGCAGCTACCAGTTCCAGTTACCTTCTTGTCCATGTGTGCTTTTTGATACAGATAAAGTTTCCTCCTCCAATGTACATTCTTTAACTGTAAGCTCTGCAAACTAGTTATATATGTTGCTCTGACAAAACAGAACTATCTGTATGGGGGTTTTTTAAGCCCAAAGCAGGTAGCTTCGTTGTGGAAAATGTTTAGTTTGTAGGTGACAAATGGTCTGTGAAATCCTCTCATTATAAATGAGGCCAGGCAGTAGAAGTCCCTGTTGTTGCTCAGTGTGGTAAGCCATTATAATTGGAACTCTATAAAGTGAAGTATAGTTAGGATTTAGAAAGATAATACCAAAAAAAAGTCATAAAAATCAAATATCTTGCTTCAATTCTATCCAGCACTTTGAGAATATCCTACTTTGCTCGCATTTGCTTCTTTCTACATATGCTATGTCTTATGCTCTCTTGCTTCAGTTTTCATCTTAGCCTAAAGAATGTGTCAACATTTTCTAAAGGCTGATTTGCTGATTTCATTTTTGTCAGATTTTGTTTGGTTGCTTCGAAAGACACATGAGAAGGATTACAGCAGTTTGGAGAGTTGTGGTATACCAGGTCCCTTTACTTCAACAAAAGAAGAATAGAGTCAAAATTTTAAATCTAAATCTGTAGGTTAACTATTCTTTTGAATTAACTTCCTAAGCTATTTTTACAACTATTATTATACAGAAGTGTGCTCCAATAAAATTGGTTTACTCTTCCTTCCTTGTATACCAGGGGAATGCAAGGCTGGACCCTTTATATTTTACAGTTGGGAAAGATCAAATCTGAAGTTATTGGGCTTATAATTTTCATTGTACTCTTAATACCAGCAATACACTGTGAAAAGAAGTCTTGCTATTTTAATTCAGGTTTAATTTTTCATATTTTTTCTCTCAGCTTTCAGTCATCTCATGGTAACATTTATTTTACAGATGGTCAGCTTGATCTTCTGACTTTCTAATAGGAAACTAATCCTATGTTTCAGTTTGTCATAACATAGTTAAAGTAAAGCACAAGTTATTCTGAAGAACTGAAGAGACACATGTTCCAAGCCAAAAGTTTAATAAGAGGTGTCTTCACAGAAAAGCTCCTATAATAAGGTTTTCTTCCCTCAGTGTCTCTGAAATACAGTATTTTCTTGATTAAGTTGTCTGTTTTCACAAAGGAGACTACTGTAATAACAGTAAGAGTGAAGAACATGACATTTAAATGGTCTTTAGAGTTAAAAAGGAAAAAGACACAGATGGTATATGAAATTTTAAATTTATCTGTCATCTCAGTTATGTTCTTCTTCAGTGCAGTCAAAAATATCAATTTATTTTCCTTACCCATTGCATACATATATCTTCATACACTGAAGGTTGCAAAATCATTAGAGCAGAACTGAATATTTCACTTAGTGCTTAATGCTCAACCTGGGTTACTGCCAGTCAGCTCTCCACCATAACACAGGAAAACTATTGATAAACATTAAATGAACAAGACTCATCAAAATTTGCCTTAGATCATCAGGACCTTATGCTGCTCAACTTCAAAGCAGTATGCAAGTACTCATTTTCAGCCTTGGAAAGAGAAGATGCCTTGAATAAATAAATTAAAAGTCTAAAATGTAGTATCTCTCTCGCTTCCCCAGGGCACTTCAATGTAATTGATTATCTTCTGCAGCAAAACCAGTATAACAGAAATGAAGTCAGAGATGAAGCTGTCTAGAGCTGCTCCTTCCACAAAACTAGCATAATTCTTTGTGTATTTCTATGACTGAAAGCGTTGGAATTCAGTGGGAGTGGAAAACATAGTAATTTATAACAATGTGAATTTAATAGAGTAATAAATTGTATGCCTTGTCCACAATATGACATTTTGACAGCAGTTTTACTGGTTAATCATTTCTTAAATATCAATAAGATGTTGGATTGATAATTAGAAAAATATTGACTTCTGTTGCATACGATCTGTCCACTTTATTCTGCCCACAACAGCCCCTAAACAAGAAAAAAAGAACTCAGTTTTGACCAAGTAAGAACCAAGTGTAAATGTTTAAACTACTGCTAGATGATTGGTGAACTAATGGAAATTGTACTAGGAAAGAAAAAACACATATTTGAGGAGTTTTTGTTTTATTCTTGGATTTGGAAGGCTGAAGGAAAGGAATGATGATTGTTTTGAATAATACATAGTAATTATGTAAAATACTGGCTTGAATTGGCCTCTAGAAGCAGAATTGTATCTACAAGTCATTACACTCAAAGGTTTATTAAGGGTAAAAAAAGAAACATGTCATATTTAAAAGCAATAATTTATTGTAGAGTACAATTGAAATCTTAACTGTCTAATTAAATAATATTTACTACCCCAGATTAAGTTATTACAGGACAAAAAAAAAGAGTTGCTTTATAGAAAAAGTATAATAACATAAAACTGTCATACACATACTTCCCAGTCTCTGCTGCTTGTCCTGATACACCCAGCTTTCCAGTATTCCTTGGAGTTCTAGCTTTGAAGGTTTCAGAAAGAAGAAAGGATCATGCAGATCATATCCTTAGCCATAAGCAACATGACGTTGTTAATTTTTCCCTCCTTGTCTTAGGAGATTATGAACACACCATACACCTTGCCTGTTCTTCCATGATTAGTTCATGGTACAACCAAATTTCCTACCTATGATGCACTTAGTGCAAGTTGAATGCTTGTTCTTCATTCTCTTTCTACCTCTAAACGTAGTTTTGCTCAACTCTGAATCTGCATTTCTTCAACTGACTGTCAGTGAGTTGTTTATAGTGTTGAGGCCTCCAATGACAGCCCATGCCTCATCTCTTACTGTCTTATGTCTGCATTTCTCTGGATCATATTCTATGTCCTCACTTTTCAAGGCCTCTCTAGTACTAACGTATCTATATAGAGATATATCTACATAGACAATATCTATATAAAACTGTTTATACCATGCAAAGATAAGCAAAAATAAACACAATTAATCTCAACCATCTGGTCATTAGAAAAATTGCTATTATAACTAAGTTGGTGTGGTGATTTAGCCCTGGCTATGTGCCAGGTGCCCAACAAGTTATTCTGTCACTCCCCCTCCTCAAATAGAGGAAAGAGAAATGTAACAAAAGGCTCATGAGTCGAATTAAAGACAGGGAGATCACTCAGCAATTAGCATCAAGGGCAAAACAGACTCAACTTGGGTACAAATGGTTTGATTTTTCAATAAAAAATCAAAACAGAGTAGGGGAAATGATAAAACCAAATCTTAAAACACCTACCCCATCTCTCCTTCTTCCCGAGATTCTCCATCATCTGCCCCACAGTGGCTCAGGGGGACAGGGAATGACGGTTGCAGTCAGTTTATTACAGATGGACTTTGCCGCTGCTTCTACTCAGTGAGAAGGCCTCCTCATGCTTTCCACTGCTACAGTGTGGGGTCATTCCCACAGTAGGCAGTCCTTCACAAACTTCTCCCAGTGTGAGTCCTTCCCACAAGCTACAGTTCTACGTGGACTGCTCCAATGTAGATCCGTCCTACACGGGCAGCTCTTCAACCCTTAAGAGTCTGACATTCTGTGTGATTCACACACTGCCTTAATATGGATCATCCACAGGGACAATAGTCCTTCAGATATAGACTGCTCCAGTGTGGGTCCCCCAAGGGGTCACAAGTCCTGATAGCAAACTTTCTCTGGTGTGGGATCTTCTCTCCATGGGTTCCCAGGTCCTCTCAGGAACTTGCTCCAGCTCAGTCTTCCCATGGGGTCACAGCCTCCCTCAGGCATATATCTATTCTGGCATCAGGTCCTTCATGGGCTGCAAGGGGATAGCCTGCCTCACCATGTTCTTCACCACAGTTCAAAGGGGAATCTTTCTTCCAGTGCCTGAGCACATTTCCCCCCTCCTTCTCCACTGACCTTGATGTCTGTGGAGATGTTGGTCTCACATTCTCACTCCCTTCTGCTGCTACAGTTTAGCATCTGCCCACCGGCTTTTTCCCTACTCCAAACTGGCCCTATCAGATACAGGGGAAGCTTCTAGCAGCTCTTTGTTTAAAGAAGCTACCCCTGTAGCCCCCAGCTACCAAAACCTGGCCACACAAACCCACTACAGTTGGGAAGTTGCAGGTAGCTCAATAGAAGTTGAGACAAAGTAAGTTTCAGAAGCTGCTGTTCTGAGCCCTTGCAAATTCGGCATTGCTGTTAGCATTGGCAATACAGTACTTGCTGGGCTACAAGGCTACACTATACTAGCCATGAAATGATACATGTTGTCTTCCTTAGTAATGTGATTCCAGTTAGGGACATTACTCTTGGAAACATTTTGGAAGTTAGTTCAGCTAGTTTACCATATGTCATTTCTTTTCTATGGGACCATATTTTACCTCCTTGTAGGATTTATGGTCCCAGTTCCTGACTTTTTAATGAGAAGGCTGACAGCAGGTTTCAGTCATTCCTCCTGTGGATGGGGCATCATCTCTCAAACCTCAAGTCATGGCACTTCATCTACTCTGAATATCACCCATTCTGGGGTCTGGAGGTAGTTCAGGACAGATGAAAAATGACTCCTCTGTGATGAGCTACTTTGAAAGTTTGCTTTTGTTTTTAAGGATAGCTATTTGCTTTAACTTTTCTTAATACATGAAATTAATACAAACTCCAATAAATTATTTGTCATGAAGAATGCACTTAAACATAGTATCTAGAAGAAATTTTAAAATGTGACACAAGATTAGACATCAGGTCCCATATTTACCATAATTTGGTAATTGCTTTGCTCTCTGGACTTGCAAAAAATATTCCTAAGGCTTGGAAGAAAAGTAACCTTTCAATTCATCAGTCAAGTCCCTTTTGTGTAGTCTTACTTCCATTAGCTGCCTTCGGTGTTGTTGCAGTAATAAATCACATATCATAAAAGTAGCTCTAGAAAGCAAATGTTGAAAATTTTTTTGTGTTTATGACTTTCTCTGTTATTGTATATATATATTGATATATAGGTATATGTGTAGCTGTAGAGAAGATAATATTTAACTTTTTCTTGCAAGCCACAACTGACAAATAATTCCCTAGCATAAGTGTGCATGGTTTACATATTTGAAAACATACACCAAACATTGATGAATGTTTGCTCCTACTGCACCCAGCCTAATAGTGAACTCAGATTTTAAGTCACCCCACTCTTTCTACAGTGTTCATGGTTTCAGTTCCCAGGACTTCATCCTGGTCAGAGCAAATGATTATGTGACTGACAACCAGGCAGCAATGAGATCTTAACAAAAACCTGTTCAGCATGAGAAGTGGAGTCATATAGCCAGATTTCATAGTCATGGAGAGACCTGAGAATCCTTTCCACCCTTTTCTTTGGGCAGAAGATACAAAACCATGTTGAGAATCTGCATTCTATGTTCAAAACTACTTTGAAAATTTTGTAAAATAAATTTCAAATCAAACCTTGCTTCTGGGTGCTCTACTAAAATAAAGTGACAAGGAAAAGCTGCTATCCCTATGATACACAGCCAAACTCTTTACATTAGTGCTCTATTTTGGCTGTATAATTTTAGTGTAGTCTTTACAAGAAAGTGGCTTTCTCCTACCTTCAGTTCAAATAACCTTTTTTACAGATCTAGTAAGCAATGCCAGAGAACAGCCAAGGCCTTTCTCTGAGCAGTATATGCTTCCTAGAGCTAACTACTAAAATTAAAAATGTCTATTTTTTCATTTAATGTTAGCAGGAATGATATAGACTGCATTCAGAGAAGGATATATTGTATAAAGCCAAGTCAATCTGGAGACTAACCTTTATGAGAACAGTGCTGTACTTGAAATCTTTAAAGATAATTTCTTTTCAGGCAGTGCAAGATAATGACAGCACATAATATTCCCTTCTTGCCGCTTCTTTCTCATATATTGATTCACTCTATACTGAAGGTGTGATAGACCAGGGTGCTTACCCTCTATACCTCTGAGCTCTTTGAAGAAACTACTATATTTGTCAAATGACAAAAAGAATCACCTTAGAGAGTCAACTGAGAGACATCAAAAGCAAATGGAAAATATGCAGTCCCAGGTGAGCAGTTACTTGAAGATTATCCAGCTTTTGAGACATCTGTGGTTTGCCTTTGAAAAGTTCTGCTGAGCTCAGTCTGGATTTGACGACTGGATTTGAGGACTAAAGACTGGGGGTTTGTTTGTTTTCTGGTCTTCCTTTTCTCCCTGTCTCTTGGGAATAAGAGAAATGCAGCAAGATAAAAAAGCCTTGACTGAATTCAGCAAGGCTTTTGACATTGTCTCCCAGAACATCGTCATCAGAAAGCTCAAGTAGTGTGGCTTGGATGAGTGGACAGTGAGGTGGATCGAGAGCTGGCTGAATGACGGAGCCCAGAGGGTGGTGATCAATGGCATAGAATAGAATTTGAGGCCTGTGGCCAGTGGAGTTCCACAGGGATCGGTTCCGGGGACAGTCTTGTTCAACATCTTCATCAACCATCTGGATGAGGGGACAGAGGGACCCTCAGCAAGTCCCCTGATGACACCAAACTGGGAGGACTGGCTGATTCCCCAGAAGGCTGTGCTGCCATTCAGTGGGATCTCGACCGGCTTGAGAGTTGGGCAGAGAGGAACCTCATGAGGTTCAACAAGGGCAGATGCAGAGTCCTGCGTCTGGAAAGGAACAATCCCCTGCACCAGGACAGGCTGGGGACTGACCTACTGGAGAGCAGCTCTGCAGAGAGACCTGGGAGTCTGGTTGATAATAAACTAAACATGAGCCAGCAATGTGCCCTCATGGCCAAGAAGGCCAATGGCATCCTGGGATCCATCAAGAAGAGTGTGACCAGCAGGTCGAGGGAGATTCTTCTCCCTCTCTCCTCTGCCCTGCTGAGGCCTCATTTGGAGTCCTGTGTCCAGTTTTGGGCTCCTCAGCTCAAGAGGGGCAGAGAACTGCTGGACAGAGTCCAGCACAGGATCACCAAGATGATCAGGGGTATGGAACATCTTTCATACAAGGAAAGGCTGCGGGAACTGGGGCTCTTTAGAGAAAAGTAGACTGAGAGGGGATCTTATTAACATTTATAAATATCTAGAGGGTTGGTGTCAGGAGATTGGGGCATCCCTTTTTTCAATGGTATCTGGCAACAAGGACAAGCAGTAATGGGATGAAGCTGGAACACAAAACTTTCCATTCAAACATAAGAAAAAACTATTTCACTGTGAGAGTGACGGAGCCCTGGCACAGGCTGCCCAGAGGGGTTGTGGAGTCTCCTTCCTTGGAGGTCTTCAAGACCCACCTTGACTTGTTCCTATGTGATCTGATCTAGGTCAACCTGCTCGGCAGGAGAGTTGGACTTTAGATGATCTCTAAAGGTCCCTTCCAACCCCTACCACTCTATGATTCTATGGTTCTATGAATTGTGAACTAAGGTGTTGTGATTTCCTAGTTAAAGACTGTTTGTGTGAATGCGTTTTATAAAAAATCAGTTTAAAAAATTCACCAAAAAACTCTAAATTCGTTTATTTTGGAAATAAAATATCTCGACTCTAAAAGCATTTTAAAAATCATGATACATTTAAGGTAGTGTTTTATTCAAGTTTGTCTTGACTTGTTTTTTTTTTAGATAAGCATTAGGAATCAGCTACTTTAACTGCAATTTTACATTGCATTATTCAAATGCAATGTAAAAGCTAGTAACATCTGAAATAATTACACATTTTTACTAAACACCAAGTTTGCTCGAAACGAAACAGAGGGATCAGTTTGAAAGATGTAGACCTGCCTCCCCCTGTATCTGGAATTTAGAAGCTATTGTTTGTTTCAAAGTCGTAATAACGAATTATAACTTGTTAGGAATAGGATATATTGGTACTTTAAAGGCAATTGGTCTTTCAGGATCTTGAGCCTAAGCCCAATATTTGCTTTCCCAGGAGAAATCCTGCACCAAGAACTGTTGCGCTAGATGAATAGGTAGGGAGTAAATAAATATCTGCTGTTTATAGGATTTTGCATCACAAAACTGTATGGCATAGTGTTTCTTCAGATGACAAAGTGCTTGTACTCAGAAAGAAGCTTCTAATACTGTGAACAAGGACATCTGCTTGTTTCTGCCATATTTCAGGAACAGAAAATTACTGTTTGGTCACTTTATGATACATAATATTCATTTCATCCTCATTTCCAATTTTGTCTTGTCTTGAGGGAAAAGGAAATCATAAGACTTTCCCAAAATATATGTAACGTCTAATCGCTATCTTAACAATTGAAATTTTCCTTATCAACTAGATATGCAGTAGTAGCACAGTTCTAAAAATTAACTTGTTCATTTTTAGACTGCCTCATTCCATCTTTCTGTCACATCATGCTCTTCATCAAATTATTCTACTGTTTTTTAAGAAGGCACTTGACAGTGTTGTTATTAATAGAGATGAAGACATAGTGCCTCACGTTGAGATTTCTACCCTTTGCTGTGCAGAGATAAAAGGATGGGTAATTGTTTCATGTTTTATTTGTCTTTATATCATCCCGAGTGTATATTAAGCTGATTTCTATAATTCTCATAAAATCAATTCTCATATGTCTGTTGTGTTGTTAACACACAAGGTGTGCAACCTCTCTTCTGATGACCCATGTCCAGTAGCTGAAGCATACTGTGGTGCTTGCATTCATGCCTTGGGATCATCTGCTTTTCAGCTGTACAGGCCTATGCCTTCATGACTATGGGTCTCCCTGTGTGCTCTGGGACACAAAGCAATCTATTGGAGTTTCCTTCTGAAAGAAAGAACTCTTCTACCTTAAACTTTCCACATTGGGAAACATTCTCTTTTCAAGAGCCCTGTTCCCTTGCTGGAGCTCCTTTGTGCTTTATTTCTTTTGACACATGCAACAGTTGAATCAGGTATGCAGGATTTCTGAAATATTTGCTTTCTTTCCAGGTCTTTGATGAATTAGGAATTAAACAGTGCACCATCCTGCATGACTCCCTCATGACTTGCAGGTATTTTGCAGGGTATGGTTTGACGCCTTCTCACCCTCATCTTCTCTTCCCAACTCCATTCAATCCATTATGTATCACTTCAGAAGATCAGGCTTTTTTTCTACATCACTCTCTGTGTCTAACTGCATTTTTTGGCTGATAGTGATTTTTCAGTCTCTCTTTTTGTCTGTCCCCAATTTCACAGTCAAAATGCTTTGTATCTCTGTAGTGATATCTGTTGTTTCATTCGATTTTCCATCCAAGTCACTCTACTTTGAGGAAGTTAGATTTGTTTGGGGTTCACCACTGCACTCTGGGCAGTATTTGTTTGGTTTATTAAAGGTTTCTGACTGCAGTTTATATAAGAATAAGACCTTTGAACAGATCTTAAGTCTTGCAAAAGCTACCAGTCAGAAATGCAATCACAGAAGGACAGTCAGGGGTTGTGTGGATTTTTTTAAAGCTGTTCTTCATAGCAAAACTGAAATCACTTCAACAACAGGAAGGCACATTGCCCACACGTCTTGTAATGCTCTTTGTAAGACTGATAATAATCTTTTCTTATTTCCTTGCATCTCCTTCAGTATTTTTTATCCACTTTCCTTTCTCCTCTACAGATTTATAAACAAGTTACTTAATATCAAATAAGACATTTTATTTTCATATGTCTTTCGTTTCTAGAACAAATTATGTCTCCCTGTATAGTTAAAAAATTGATTTGAAATTACCATTAAATTAATTGGAAGTTCTCTGTGATTCAGTGTTTCTCCTTTACTTTGCTAAATGAACATCTCTTCTGTTCTTAGTATTATTTTCTTAAAAATTCTTCTGGGAATGTTGTTTCTCAGCAAGTTAACCAATTGGATTACTCTTGTCTTCATCTAGTGTTCTTTGTATTCTGAAGCTTGTCTATTCCAGCATTGTTTATGCCTGTTGGTCTTCTGTATATCTTCTTGATCTTGGTATTTAGTGATAAATAATTATTTAATAATTCAAATAATAATTTCAATAATCTTTGCATTCTATTTAACTCAATGCTTGGAGTGCTTACTCAGTCATGCTTCATTTATGCTAAGTTGCTAGTTCTCTCAAAAGGAATATGAGACAAGGAGTTAAAGTTAAAATAAAGTTAAAAGCTTTAGAACATATAGAATATATTAATTCACTTATGGTTCATAAATGTAGCAAAGAAATATTTTATGAGTCTCCATGAATCAGCTGTCATACAAATGCTGAAAATTACTTTGAATTTTAATTCAATATACTTGTGTTACTGCTTTACTTATCTAAACTATCGGCTTTTCATCTGTGGGCAATCTCTAACTAGCCCCTAGAACTGCCTCTTCAGAGAGCAGAAACAGTGCAGGCATTTTAGTTGTCTCTGCCAAATGGAAAATCTTCCAGCTATGCAGCTTTTTCTTTTGCTCTTCAGGTGGCTTTTTATCCCATATTCTATTGTACATTGTGTTTCTTTGATTGAAATCCAGTGCCAAGTGCTTTTGACAAATCTAAATATAACTAGATCCTCTGAATTTGCCTTTATTTTGGTAGTAATATCTTCAAAGGACTCTTACAGGTAAAATAAACATTCTTTTCACTATCCAAATGAATATGGAAAAATACTTCAGTTGTGTATAAATCTTATAGAATTTTGAAAAACGTACATAGTTCATTGTGTCAGCTTTATACTGCCTCTTTACACTGCAGCTTTTTTAGTAAAGCCTAATTGATAGCACTAGAGTCCATTTTTTGCAAAATTTTCCCTGAAACTATAGAATCTTTTGATAATTTTCAAGTGAAGAAGGGTTAAGCTCTTTTTTTGAGGCTTCTTGAACTCAGGTCATCTATCAAACAACGATAAATAGATTCCTAAAATGTAGTGATAGTGCAATGCAGAAAAGAGATGCATAATATACATTCAAAATGCAGTACAAATCTTTCTTTTTAAAAAAAAAAAAATAATAAATAATCATTGTTACACATCATTTAAATGATACTAACACTTTTTTTCCAGGAAGTGTAAATGGTTTCCTATTTCTGAAAAATTGTATTTCTTTCCATGCATAAGCACACTTCAGCTATTTATAGAAAATATAGGAAAAAAATCCTGTAAAAAAAATCAGCTGAAAGTAGTTGAAAACTGTTGCAGAAGTATTACATATGGCTTGCCCTGTTCCTGTTCTCCCTCAACATTTTCTTATAGCACTTCTGGGAACAGAATAGGTGGTAAGATTGCCTCTTAGGCTGAACAAGCTTATCTATCATATTTTGGCCTTGCATTTATGAAATTGATGCATCCATTTATTCCATCAAGAAGGTCCAAACCTAATCTTATGTTGAATGACTACTCTTAAAAAGCCTGCATTCCTTATGCAAAGAATATTATATAAATAGTTTCTGCACATAAAAAATTATTTAGATGTTGATCTAATGTTGTATGATAATTTATTATGCAAACTGCTTGTATTAAAACACATTACTATTCCTATTTTTTACTTTTTCATTTGTAAATAAATTTTCACTCTGTTTATCTTGCAGTCTTATGAAGAGTCTAGTTAATGCCCATCCTCAAGTCCTTTGAGAAGCAAAAAATGAAGGATCATTTTGTATTCTTATTCCTTGAGTTTCCAAAACCAGAAAATATAGTTTAGGTCTTTGGTAACGTCCATTATGCTATCCCAAATTATCACCTAAACATGCCCAGGATACACCATCTCAGAAAGGGTCCATAGTTGAAGCCAGCTTTTTTCTCCACAGGCTTGCAAGGGTAGTTAGAAGTCATTTTGAAGAGAGGATTGCAGGTTATTTCTGTAGTCATTTCTTTGTGCTGCTACATCAGGGGGCATACTGAACCTGAGCATTAACCTAAAATGTCATTTGCTAACCTTTTGAGCAGTTATTCAGTGAGAATTTACCATTTAATGACAGGCATATATCATCAAGTACCTAAATTTCATTCACCTTTTTTTCCTAGCGGGCTTTTTTGTTTTGACCACAAACAGTTCTTTGTTCTGGAGAGAGCAGAGCCCCAGGAACAAATGTATTTCATTGTTTGGTTTCATGCTTTCTGACAAACACCTGCAAAACAGTGCTAGAATAAGAATGAAAATGCCTCATACACACAGTCAACTTTTGCCTTTACATCATGCAAAAGAGAAACTTGCCCCCAGAAAAAGTCAGATTTTGTCTTATGGAGACAGTCTACCTGATTGGAAACCCATTTAGCATTTAGCAGGGAACTAGAAAAGGTCAAACTTTACACTTATTCATGGGTAATACTGTAAAATCAAACACAAAGAGTTCTTAAATGCAGTAACAAAAGCAGAAGTGCAGGTTTCAGTATAGCAGATCTCTTCCTTTCTCTAGGGAACAACTGAATGGTCACAAAAGAGTGCATCAAAACTAAATTTCCTTGAGGGACTAGTTCAATCATTTCTGTGCCAAGGCAACTGCAGGGAAAAAGGGACACATGCAAAAAGCAGACCCTAGAAAATGCTGTACTTCCAGAGTCTTCTATCCCCAAAGAAAACTAGATCACTTAGGTGCCAAACATACTCTCTTTCCTTTTTGAACCATGAGGAGCATCCCCAAGCTCAAGAGGTACAGTATGGTAATCCCTCATTTCCCTCCTTATATTAGGCCTATGTCTACACAGTGTTTATTTTTTATCAAGCAACTTCAAGTGTGCTTTCAGAAACATTAAATATTGTGCAAATACTATCAAAAAGTGATTCACCAGACCTAATTTGAAGTAAAATATTTATCCTTTCTTTATGAGCCCTGTTACCTCAGTATGATGGCTAACACACATATCATGTGTGCAGATAAATATCACACAGTTGTCCACACAGGAGCCTCAGACATTTCCTGTGGTGACATTTGAGTTGTGTTTTTAAGCAACTGCCTGTGGGCTCTCTGGCGACTAGCTGCTGTGTGAACCAGTTTCTTCACTCTGCTGACTAAATGCCAAGAGATTAAGACAAAACAAATCTCAAAAAGATATTTGTTTATGTATGAGAGGCTGATATAAAGGGACACAAAGCACTGAATCTCACTTGCTTTTAGACACATTACAGAGTTTCTTGAGGAAGGGATTGTTCTCAGTATTTTTAAAAGAGTTCTTGCTCAAAAAAAAATGGCCTTAAAATACTGTTGGAGACTAAATAGTAAATAGTATTTTGTGTTTTCCTTTCCAACAACATGAGAAACCTTATTTCAGGTTCTGATGCAATTTTCAAATAAGTAAGGAATCGATTTTTTTGCCCAGAGGATCTGCATTTGTGTCCACAGGCCACTGTGTCACTGAAACACAAGTGTTCCCATTGTCATTTGAGAGCCAGAGGCACATGGAAGAGGAGCAAAAATCCGTTCAGTTAAATACCACACAGGGAAGATTCAAAAAAATTAGATCAAGCAAAGAGCAGCCGGGGATGCAAGGCAGTTACAAAAACTTGTGTCCACTCTAAGTTGCATTTGATTGTACAGGAGGAATTAACACATTTAATGTTAAGATGGTTTGGTTGAGTATTAATACATAAATGATAGCACTGCTTAGCATTAAAATGGATACTAGCTTCTCTGAAACAATTTCCAAGTCTTCCAGTAATAGGTACTCCTGCTGTTATTACAAACCTATTTCAATGTAATTCTCCATGTGTTTGACTCACATTAACTACACAACAAAACACAAATGTGTGGTTAATTCTTACTGGTGATTTTATCATGGTGGTGATTCAGGGAACCTTCAATATTTTTCCCTCAAGCATATAGAAGTTGGTTTTCTATTAAAAAGTTGTTCTCTTGAGACCTTTACCCTACACGGTGTTTTTAGGATTGTAACTATGCTGATGAAATTTTACTATATCTCATTTCTCAATGAAAAGTTTCATTCAAATTAATGTTTAAAACAGGTTTTAACATCTTTATTTTGAAACCATTGTAGCAATTCAGAACAAGATTATTTTTTGTTGTTGTTGTTGTAGTTGTTTTTGCCCTTGACACTGTCTGTGTGAAATACCAGGTTCAGGAGCTCATGTTTGGTACGTGCAGTATAGTTAGCAAGCTCTTTGGAAAAGGACATTTCTATGCTGAACCATAAATATTTCCACTCATCTTTTAGCTCATGAATGATGATGGAGCTCATCACCTGTGTTGGTAATTTTGCTACACTGATCATATCAACTCAGGATTAATGCTTCTTGGAGTTGGCAATAGCCTCTTACATTGTGATATTGCAGGTCATGCCTTTGACAAGAGGACTAATTACATTGCTCCTGTGAAGGTTTGTTTATATTTCTATTTTTTCATTAAAATAACTCCCAAGCCATTTTTTAGAGTTACCTCACAGTACTTTGCCTCCTTTTTTTTATTCAGAACAAAAGAAGCAACTACTCTTGAATTAGAATGTTCTCACATTCCCTCAAGCACCAAAGACAGAGCCACTTTTATTTCAGACTGCTAAAAATTTCACTGTCATATACATCTTCAATGATGGGGGACTGGGGGGGGGGGGGGGGGAAGGGGGTGAACTAAATAAATGGCTTGGATAGAGACCAGATGCCTAGCACTACAGATTTCTTTCCCAAAAGAAAGGGATCAGAATGACAATGTATACACAATTGAGAAAATACCATTGTGGCACTATAGCTCCTATAATTGAATTTGCCCAATATCTCTGTGTTGTGCAAGAAGAAATAGAATGTCAGAGAGCAGTAAATAAAGCTGTATGTTAATATGAATCTAAATTTCAAGACATGGCATAAGTAATGCTTGTAGTTAAACTGCCTGGGATAAAAACTTATTGATGCTGTCAGTCTTCATGCTTCAGGATGTACATCATGACTCAAAAAAGTGGGGAAAAAATTCTCTCCTCGCAAACTATTCTTCCTCCTTTCACTGCAAGTTTGTCGAGGATGATGAGGGGGAATGTGGGCCTGCTGCTAAACACAGAGGGTGCCCTGGTGACCGACGATGCAGAGAAGGCCAAAGTACTGAATGTCTTCTTTGCTTCAGTCTTTATGGCCAAGACTGGCCATTGGGAACCCCAGTCCAGCAAGGACAATAGGATGGTCAGGACAGCAAAGGACTTGCCCTGGGTGGAAGAGGAAGAGGTTAAAGACTTGTTGGCCAAGCTTAAGGCTCATAAGTCAATGGGTCCTGATGGGATGCATCCTAGAGTGCTGAGGGAGCTGGCTGATGTGATTGCTAAGCCTCTCTCCATCATTTTTGAACAATCATGGAGGACAGGTGAGGTGCCTGAGGACTGGAGAAAGGCCAATGTCACACCAGACTTCAAAAAGGGCAGGAAGGACAACCCAGGAAACTACAGGCCAGTCAGCCTCACCTCCAACCCTGGAAAAGTGATGAAGCAACTCATCCCGAATGTTATCACTGAACATACGAAGGCCTAGATGGTTATCAGGGAGAGTCAACATGGATTTACAAAGGGGAAATCCTGTTTGACCAACCTGATAGCCTTCTATGAGTGCATAACCAGATGGCTAGATGAGGGGAGAGCAGTGGATGTCATCTACCTTGACTTCAGCAAGGCTTTTGACACTGTCTCCCAGAACAGCCTCATCAGAAAGCTCAAGCAGTGTGGCTTGGATGAGTGGACAGTGAGGTGGATTGAGAGCTGGTTGAATGACAGAGCCCAGAGGGTGGTGATCAATGGCACAGAATCGAGTTGGAAGCCTGTGGCCAGTGGAGTTCCACAGGGATGGGTTCTGGGGCCAGTCTTGTTCAACATCTTCATCAGTGATCCGGATGAAGGGACAGAGTGTAATCTCAGAAAGTTCACTGATGATACCAAACTGGGAGGACTGGCTGATTCCCCAGAAGGCTGTGCTGACATTCAGCAGGATCTCGACCGACTTGAGAGCTGGGCAGAGAGGAACCTCATGAGGTTCAACAAGGATAAGTGCAGAGTCCTGCATATGGGGAGGAACAACCTCATGCACCAGTACAGGCTGGGGGTCGAGCTGCTGAAGAGCAGCTCTGCAGAGAGAGACCTGGGAGTCCTGAATGATAATAAGCTAAATATGAGCCAGAAATATGCCCTCGTGGCCAAGAAGGCCAATGGCATCCTGGGATGCATCAAGAAGAGTGTGGCCAGCAGGTCGAGGGAGATTCTTCTCCCCCTCTCCTCTGCGTGGTGAGGCCTCATCTGGAGTCCTGTGTCCAGTTCTGGGCTCCTCAGCTCAAAGAGGGACAGAGAACTTCTGGAGAGAGTTCAGTGCAGGGCCACCAAGATGATCAGGGGACTGGAACATCTTTCATACAAGGAAAGGCTGTGGGAACAGGGGCTGTTTAGTCTAGAAAAGAGATTTATTAACATTTATAAATAACTAAAGGGTGGGTGTCAGGAGGTTGGGACATCCCTTTTCTCGATGGTATCTAGCAATAGGACAAGGGGTAATGGGATGAAGCTGGAACACAAAAAGTTTCACTTCAATATAAGAAAAAACTATTTCACTGTTCAGGTGAGGGAGCCCTGGCACAGGCTGCCCAGAGGGGTTGTGGAGTCTCCTTCCTTGGAGGTCTTTAAGACCCGCCTGGACATGTTCCTATGCGACCTGATCTAGGTGACCCTGCTTCTGCAGGTGAATTGGACTAGATGATCTCTGTAAGTCCCTTCCATCCCCTACCATTCTGTGATGCTATGATTCTATGATTGTGTTGGTTTTTTGCATCCTGGTTAATTTACTTTTCCCTGTTGTTGACTCCAGCTGAAGATTACATGAAAGACTGGTTTAACCTGGTTCATAACCAGGTTTAGTTCCTGGTCATATCTCCAGCAAGCAGTAGTGAGGAATTATGTGACCACAGGTGAACTGATTAGCATTTTGTTTGTTTTCTGAGTTCCTGAAAAAGAGATGTGTCAGATCTCAGTCTTTGGAAGATTAACCTGTCATTAAGCTAAGTGCTATCAGCAAGATAAAGGCTTGTAAGCCAATAAGCTGTTAATTGACAATCTGGTTTTTTCTATGATAGTCACTCAGATAAAAATAAAAGCAATGTTTCACCCACATTTTTCTACAAAAACTGCAAGCAAGATGTTACACGAAAAAATGATGCTTTAAAGATAGAGCCCACTTTCTTGAAAATTTGGCCCTGAAACTAGAACTGTGAACCAGGTCAGTTTAACATAGAGGTATGTTCCCCAGAAATGCAATTTAACGTTAATTTTTGTAACTTACTTTACGACAGCAGTGGCTTGTAGGACAATTTAATGATATCTTTCTAAACACATGTTTGTGCTGCTAAACAAGCAGAAGGTGGTGTCATGGTTTGGCCCAGCTTGCACAGCAGCACCACAACAGTCTCTCGCTCGGTGCCCCCATTCACCCCCACCCTCATTAGGATGGCAGAGGCCCCAGCAAAATGGGAGTAAAAAGATAAGCAAGATTGTTGTGGATTGAGACAAGGGCAGGGAGGGCTCGCTGCCAATTATGATTCTGAGTAAAGCAGACTCCAGTACTCGACTTAGAGAGGAAAGTAGGAAAGTTTATTCTACAAGAAACAGAATGGAATAAAAGCAAAAAGGGAGTTGGATGATGAGAAAATTACAACCAGCACTTTAAGATCTCCCTCCCCCATCCCTCCTTTCTTCCCAGGCCCAGCTCACTGCTCCCAATATCTCTACCTCCTCCCCCCTCAACAGTTCAAGGGGGCAGGGAGTGGGGGACGTGGTCAGTCTCTCACTGTTCCTACTCCTTGCACCACCACCAGCCAGAAGAAAAAGAAAGGGCAGAAGAAGGAAGAAGATGGAGGAAGAAAACCTCCTCTTCTAGCTTCTTCTTAAAAAGTGATCATGGAGGCGTCTAACTGGTTCAGCCCCAGCAGTGGGTCTGGCTCAGAGCTGGGGAGAGTTGTGAGCAACTTCTTACAGGAGCCATCTTTACAACCCCTCCCCCATTACCAGAAAAGGCTGTCATGTCAAACCATGACAGGCGGCTCTGTGTCTCCATGGTCCAGCTCAGCCACAAGCAGTCACACAATACACATTCTAGAAAGGTACATGCAATACCTCTCTGTGCACACCAGGCATAGTGGTGTATGTCACATTTGGAACATACAACAACAATCTCAATAACTTAAAAAAAAAAAAAAAATCTGCAGTGTGACACACAAGGAGGTATCCCAAGGAATTCTTTCAGACTGTGAAGGCATTCAACATATATGTTGTTAAAATAAAAATACCTCCAGGTTAGCTATTTTCTATATAATTTTGCATGTACTCCTCAATCTAAAGGAAAACGCCTGTTTTGTGTACACTAGGTGTTGTTACAAATGATGTGAAAGATAGTGATCTAGAAATTATCTGTGTGAGGAATATCCTTAAAGCATCGATGCTGTTGTCTGAGAAAAAAAATCATATCAAAATTGAACACAGTGGTGATCATAAACCTCTGGTTGCTTAAAAAGAAAAAAAAAAAACATTTAAAAACCTAATGTCTTGTACTTGAATTGGAAGCAGTTCTGTATAAATATAAATTTACCAAGTTTCTTGTAACCGTGATAAAAGACAGTGCCATGGCAGGAAAAGTAGCATGGATGAGCTCTAGCATGGATGGACTTTTGCTGTATTAACTCCAGTAATACTCTTAATATGATGACTGAGCACTCTAAATCTCTGGCTTGGTATATCATTTGCCTTAATTACTTGTGGATCATCTGTCTTAAAGTGCTGACTCGTTCTTGAAATCATAATATTGGTGATGCAGTGAAAGTCAACTCACAAGCCTGTTCTATTAATAATTCATTACAACTAGTTACACAAACATAGTGAACTTGGAATAATACCAAATCCTCCACGTAGTAGGTTTATCTTTCTCTCTCTCCCTTTCTGAAAGGATAAAAAAAAAAAAGAAAAAAAAAAGACAGAAAATCCACTGACATAGTGTATAGGAGGTGAAGATATGTATTATGTATTAACTTTTAGAAATGGAAATATGATAGCCAGAAGCTAATTGGAAAAATTATAAAGAATTACAGGAAAAGTAATTTCCTGAAAATAGTGTGAATTGAACATCCCAGAATCGAGGGAGTAAAGCATAAGCAGAAGATAAGTCAGGCAAACTTTATAAGGTATTAGTAGGTTATTTTCAGGATTTTGTTGTTATCACTTCACTGCAGCGCAGAACAGGCCTTTTAGAGTATAAAGAGTATTAAAAAAAAATCCTAATGTAATATTTAATTGAACAAAAGAAATCTGTGCCAATTTATGCCACCTTTGGTGGAGAAAGAGAGGGACTTTCAAGTTAAGAGACAGTTCTATAATAACAGTATGGATGGATAGCAGGCTTGTATTAGAAATGAGCAGTCTATTTAACAGAAGAATATTCCTGAACTGATTGAAGGAAAGATAGTTTCCTTCCATTAATCTTAATGTCAGTAAAGCTTTCAGTGCTTACAGTGCACAACTGCTTCTCATATGGGATATGAAGTCTGGCACTGAGCAAGGTGCTAAAGGTACGTGTCATTTATTGTCAGACCTTGGAATTCCTCTGTTTTGGAGTGATATGGCAGGATGCTATATAGGTTGTAGTCCCTTTGGTCAAGATGAACTATAGCTATGTTGATTTCACTTACATTGTATTCCACATTTTTCCTGCAATAGGTGTCTATATGCATATACAGTGATTTTTAAGAGGCAGCATGTGTGATAGACTAGAATATAAATTAGTCATGTTACCAATTAAATTGCCTGCTAGGTGTTTCTTCTCCATGCTAGAGGGTCTATACTGCTGATGTTCAACCAAGAGTCCATACACAGTACTCAACGCTGCTAAGTCGATGACATCTTGTGGGGGCACTTTTTTGTGTTACATTGAAATTTTGATTTTATTGACCAAGAATTCACCATGCTATAAGTTACCCCACACCGTCTCATTTGATCCTAATATGTTGTTTAACTACTGCTTAGATACTATTCTGTTTGTTTTATAAATGATGACTAGCTGTAAACTCCATACAAATGGTAATGCTTGAAACATTAACTTTTGAAAATTATTGCATAATTCTCTCCAGATATGCCACCCACTACAATACTTACCTTTTCTGATTCTCTGAGAGCTTCTTTTAGCCTTTATGCTAATGTCTCAATTTGTTTAAAACATATACACGTCTTACACTGTGACATGCCAAAGTCACGACTACATGATCATAGCTGACAATCTAGGCTTGTGGTGAATAACCCGGTCATTTACTTTTAATTGATTTTCAATTGCGATGTTTTGTGCTAGAAAATTAATGTAAGATTTAACTGCCTTGTGTTCCCTTAGCAGCATCTGTTATCCTAAAGCTGGCAGTTTTCAACCTGCTTTTGTCTTTCTTAACCCCATGTTCTTTGCTTAGCTATCTGCACAGTCTTTCACTCATTTTTGTGTTTCAAGCCATGAAAACTATTTTATTCTGCATTTTGGCAGAATACAAGAAGGTAGTAATTTTCATTCCTACTAGGCTCACACATTTTGTTTGTGAAAACTAGCCTGGGTCATTTTCAGTTGCTGGATACCTAGCAATTTTAAATGTTCTGAAGATCAGCAATTTAATATCAGGTAGAATAATGTAGGCTAGGTGTGATAGTTTGCAGAACATATACTATCCCTATTTCAGGGTTAGTTAAAACATCTAATAATTATACATTATACCATGCTTTACCTCATCTTTATGTGTTCAGATAGATAGTTCATTATTTTTTACACTTCTTATCATGCCTGAATGGTGACAATAATAGCTTCAATATTGTTTTCTATGTGTAGGAATGTGATGTTAAGTAGTGGAGTAAGTTACATCTGTCTTGATCCTTTGTTTTCTTGGAAAGCACAATGTTTCCTTTCCTTACCTCTTTAATCATCTGTTGGGTCTTGTCACTATTAGCTATGTCAACACACTTCAGGGAAATGGCATAGGGTTGTCTAAACTGACTTGAGAACTTACTGCAGCTGCAACAGATTTATAAGAGCACTTCATGCTATTCCTCCTGATGTCCCCTTCTGATCCATTAACAACCTGCCTTTCAGAAGGTCTTTGTTTTCTTTTCTTACACCTGCTTTAATTTCATGAAGTCGGGTGGTTTTTTTTTTCCTTTAAGATAGAAGCTTGCCTGTGTCCTTTTGTGAGCTAATTGTTCTTGACTTTCCATGACTTCTATATTGGACATCTAGACTTGGGATTAACCTTTGTGGGTGGTCTGATTGGATCATAGGTGATAATCATCTTGCTTTTACTGCAAAGAAAGTTACAATACTGTACACAAACATTTCATAAAAACATCTATACTGATAAGTTACAATGTGAGATAATTAATGCCAATTACTCTGTGAAAAAGCCTCTCCTGTTCTCAGACAGTAATTCCCATCACTGCTATAATAAGGGCCTGCTACTAGCTCTGTTACAAATCCCCGTTCTTCTAAAATATATAACAGTCCCGAAGTACACCCTAAGATAAAGCTTGGTATGACAAACAAGACTCCAAGAGCAAGTGAGACCCACTCACTTTTCAGTAGGCAATAAAACAGGGCAGTTGAAGAGATTGTGTGCTGTATAAAATTGACAGGAAATTGTAGGCTAGTACAAATCTATACATCTGGTCAAACAGGATATTCACTTTTTGTCTCAAATAGCCTGCATGCAGCCGAGTGCTTTCCGTGTAAAACCAGTCTTTCTTCTGCTTCTTCATTTTGGACTTTGCATGTAGAAGGGCAGAATAAGCAAAGAGGTTGACCTCCCTTTTCTCAGGCTGTTTGGTGGGAGTTTAAGCTCTTTCACTCAGCTTTTCAAAGCACTTGTTAACAGAGTTGTTCCACTAGCATTGCCTCAATAACTTCTCTTAAAGGTCTGTATATCTACTTATCATGTTATCTAGTAAGTGTCAGGATATAGACATATTTAAGTAATTAAGTCAGTTGAAGAGCTTGCAGAAAGCCCAGTCTATTTAACCAACTCCAGTCAAATACTTTGTCTGTGCACACATACATCTTTATTCTATATTGTGGCCAGCAACTGAGGCACTACCAGCCACTTACACCCCCACCCATCTCCATCCCCTAGAAGATGGGGGAGACAATCAGAAGAGCAAAAGTGGGAAAAATGTGTGGTTCAAGATAACAGTTTCCTAATCTGTTTGATAATAATGATGAGCTGGTGTCTGAAAATGTATTGGATTGAAATGGTAAACAACTAGCAAGGAAATACTTCTAGTTCAGCTCTGCCATTTAGAATCTATTAACACCAGTAGACTTATTTCTGATGGAAATAAAAGCACAGGTAGAGTAGGATGCAATCACACATGATGAACCAATAACATCTGTCTCTTATTAGCCATATTCATGCTTTTTATCAAGTTAGGTAGATCAACACACATAAAACTTGACTTTGTTGTATATGACATTTCCTAAACTTTGCTGCAAGGTAAGATTGAAGATTTACTTTGGCATGAGGAAAGTTCAGAATCAGCTTCATTGATGATAGGAGGGAAAAATTGGTCTTCTCAGCTTTAATTTGCATTTGTGAAATTCTGTTGCATTTAAGCATTTTTTAACAAGACAATTTCTGTAACAGGACTAACACCTTATCTTGCTAGTATATAATGTGGAATGGCAACTAGCCAATCTGAACACCATCTGCCTTTTACAGATTGTTTACCTGAAAGAAAAATCATCCTGAAGAGCCTTTTATTCTTCTTACACTCAATGCAGAGCAATATGACTCTTCTGTGGAAATTCTTTTGAAGAAATGTCCCTTCCAACCCCTACCATTCTATGATTTTATGACTGTAACTTTTTTTTTAAATGATAAGGTATGTACATCCTTACTAAAGGCAGACATGTTTAAAAGTTCTTTAAAGACATAATTTTCAAACAATTCAGCTGATATTCTCAGCCAGACTTATCTGAGAGGAGTGAAAATATTATGATGTACAAGCATGTATTTGTATCTTGCTGCTTCTAAATCAGAGAGGTGAGAAGACTGACTATGATATTTGGATTAGCTGAGGCTAATGATGCAGTGCACAACACAGCCTGTTCCATATAAAAGAGCGAGTTAAAAACAGGTGCTAACAATCCCCTAATGTTTCAGTCATGAGACTTTCCCTGGAGAATTTGGTCTGATGTCTTGTATTTATACTTTATTTTTGGTGACTGTATAACCATTAAATCTATTTCGTTAGTACACACTGATACAATTGGTAGAAATGTCCTGATTTCCAAAACTTTTTCCAGTCAGCAGGTACACTGGTTAATTGGGACCATCTTCAGTTTGATAATTAATTTGCAAAATATAAATATTAGAGTATTAGCATTATCTAAGGATTACATGACTAGGAGTATCCTTCTGAGATAGTTTCCCACCTCCTCATCCTAGATTCAACCATATCATATTAGTTCATTTATAAACCTGTTAAGATCTTTTAGTGCCACATATGATCAGCAGCCTCGTCTTTTACCAAAAGTAAAAGAAACCGTATCATTGCTAGCAAAATTTTCCTAGGTTTATCTGTGATCTTGAGTTTTATGTATGAAATGTTGCCTTCCCTACCTGGTGAACTGATTCTTTTACTCTTTTAAAGATTTAAATAATTCCAGTAAATTTTGAGAAGCGTGATAATATTGCAAGCAACATTTTCATGTAAATACATGACTCTTAATGTAAATTATATCTATAGAAATCTTGTTTATTTTTCTTGTTCTTCATTTTGTAGTACTTTATTTGATAAATATGGGGTTAATATAGTAAATCTGACATTCCCAATGAAAACACGGCCTCAATTATTTTCAGAAAGAAGGCTTTAAAAGCTGTGATTAAACACCTATTCCCTAAACTGCCAGAAACTAGAAAGGATTCTTCTAAGACTTTGCTGTTTACCCAGTATATTAAAGTCAAGGACTTGTCCAAGGTTTCATATCTCTTAATCATGCTAGCTTAGCTTCAGTTATACATTTTAAGCATGTACTTAGACCAATATAATTACTACTTTATGCAGCTGTGAGAAAATGTTTGTACCACTGTAGGTGTTTAACTCCAGTGTGCCAAACACAAGTAGTCTTGCAAAGCCTGAAGCAACATCTGCACTCATAAATTTGCTCTAATAAGACTCCCTAGGCTGGGACTGTTGGATGCCTTACCCCAGTCTTGTCAGGATGGATAAATGCAATGTAGCATTCAGTCAATTGTCTTGGCCTTGTTGGATAAATGTGTTTAAAGACATGTAGAGCGTTGCTGCACAGAGGTGAGATAAACTGAAAAGACACTTAGGTAACACTAATGCAAGCATTATAATAATTCCATATATAAGAATATGATAGTATCTGGGCAAGTATTTTTTCTGTAGTACATCAATCATTTATCTTTATATGATATCTTGGGCTGCTGCTGCATTCAGTATCAATTTCTGCACATTACAGTATGCATCAAAACTGTGAAAATTATGCTTTGACTTTTCTCAGGTCCTTCTCTTAAAACTCTGTCAAAGGAAGCCCACTGAATAAAGTTTAATTTTAGCAGATTTCTCAAAGTAATTTAATATTTAGGGAGAAGGCAACAGTCAGTACTAAAATAGCCAACATTTAAAAAAAAAAAAACCAAACACCAAAATACAGAACACTATTTGTTTCTGAAAAGATTTAGTCTTGTTTCCCATCTTCCTCATTTCTTTGCAGAAGTACTTATTCACCTGTTACTACTTTCATTTTGAACAATTAAGCTAAATAAGTTCTACTGTTTTGCACCACCAATCGCTTGGGTTTTTTTCTTTAGGAAAATTTAAAACTCTAATTCACTTGCCTTCCTAGTATAAAAGTACCTGTCTCCTGTTGGATGAAAGACTACGTTGAAAGACACATTCTGTTCATTCCTATCTGATACTATTGAACGCCAGCTGGCAAACCAGTTGATTTTAACAGTATTTTACTGGCTTGCACTGTGCATATAACATTCTACACTACAAAGCCAGGAAGTTCCCTGTCCCTCTTGAGCTGAGGAGCCCAAAACCGAACACAGGACTCCAGATGAGGCCTCACCAGGGCAGAGGAGAGAGGGAGAAGAACCTCCCTTGACCTGCTGGCCACATTCTTCTTGATGCATCCCAGGATGCCATTGGCCTTCTTGGCCATGAGGGCACATTGCTGGCTCATGGTTAGTTTATTATCAATCAGGACTCCCAGGTCTCTCTCTGCAGAGCTGCTCTTCAGCAGTTCGACCCCCAGCCTGTATTGGTGCATGGGGTTGTTCCTCCCCACGTGCAGGACTCTGCACTTGTCCCTGTTGAACCTCATGAGGTTCCTCTCTGCCCAACTCTCAAGCCAGTCGAAATCCAGCTGAATGGCAGCACAGCCTTCTGGGGAATCAACCAGTCCTCCCAGTTTGGTATCATCAGTCAACTTGCTGAGATTACACTCCGTCCCCTCATCCGGATCACTGATGAAGATGTTGAACAAGACTGTCCCCAGAACCCATCCCTGTGAAACTCCACTGGACACAGGCCTCCAACTCGATTCTGTGCCATTGATCACCACCCTCTGGGCTGTGTCATTCAGCCAGCTCTCAATCCACCTCACTGTCCACTCATCCAAGTCACACTGCTTGAGCTTTCTGATGAGGATGTTTATGGGAGACAGTGTCAAAAGCCTTGCTGAAGTAAAGGTAGATGACATCCACTGCTCTCCCCTCATCTAGCCAGCTGGTTATGCACTCATAGAAGGCTATCAGGTTGGTCAAACAGGATTTTCCCTTGGTGAATCCATGTTGACTCCCCCTGATAACCATCTAGTCCTTTGTATGTTCAGTGATAACATTCAGGATGAGTTTTTCCATCACTTTTCCAGGGATGGAGGTGAGGCTGACCAGTCTGTAGTTTCCTGGGTTATCCTTCCTGCCCTTTTTGAAGACTGGCATGACATTGGCCTTTCTCCAGTCCTCTGGGACCTTGCCTGTCCTCCATGATTGTTCAAAAATGATGGAGAGAGGCTTAGCAATCACATCAGCCAGCTCCCTCAGCACTCTAGGATGCATCCCATCAGGACCCATAGACTTATGAGCCTTAAGCTTGGCCAACAAGTCTTTATCCGCTTCCTCTTCCACCCAGGGCAAGTCCTCTGCTGTCCTGGCCATCCTATTGTCCTTGCTGGACTGGGCTTCCCAATGGCCAGCCTTGGCCATAAAGACTGAAGCAAAGAAGACATTCAGTACTTTGGCCTTCTCTGCATCGTCGGTCACGAGGGCACCCTCTGTGTTTAACAGCAGGCCCACATTCCCCCTCATCATCCTTCCGCTGCTGATGTACTTGAAAGATGCCTTATTACTGTCCTTAACTTCCTTGGCTAAATTTAATTCTAGAAGGGCTCTAGCTGTCTTAGTTGCACCCCTCCATGCCCTGGCCATGTTCCTATACTCTTCCCAAGAAGCCAGCCCCTGTTTCCACCTCTCATAGATGGCTGCTTTCTGCCTGAGTTGTCCCAGCAGAACCTTGCTCATCCATGGAGGTCTCCAACCTCCTTTTCCTCCTTTCTTGTGCATTGGGACACACTGATCCTGGTCTTGGAGGAAGTGGTGCTTGAAGACTGACCAGCTCTCATGGGCACTTCTATCTTCTAGAATCATATCCCATAAGATCCCTCCAAGTAGATCTTTGAAGAGGCCAAAGTCAGCTCACCTTAAAATCCAGGGTCACAGTCCTGCTTTATGTCCTGCCTCTTCCACACAGGCTCTTGAACTCTACCATCTCATGGTCACTGCAGTCAAAGTTGCCTCCAATCTTCACAGCCCCAACCAGACCTCCTTATTTATCAGTACCAGGTGCAGCAGCACACTCCTCATTGGTTCATCAATCACCTGTGACAGGAAGCTGTAATCAACAATCTGTAGGAACCTCCTGGACAGACAATCCTTCCACCAGACAGCTCTCCAGCCACATATCCTCAAGCCTGTAGTGTTGCCTGAGGTTGTTGTGGCCCAAGTGCAGGACCTGGCACTTGGCCTTGAACTTCATCCAGTTGGCCTCAGCCCATCTCTCCAGCCTGTCCAGGGCCCTCTGAAGAGCCTTCCTGCTCTTAAGCAGATTTATGCACCTGCCCAGCTTGGTTTCATCAGCAAAATTACTGAGGATGTACTCAATCCCCTCATCTAGATCATTGATAAAGATGTTAAACACAACAGGCCTCAACACTGAGCCCTGGGGAACATCACTGGTTGGCTAGCTGCCAACTGAATTAAACTCTGTTCATCACCACCCTCTGGGCCCAGCCAGTCAGCCAGTTTTCCACCCAATGAAGGGCATGTCCATCCAAGCCATGGGCAGCCAGTTTCCTCAGTAGGATTCTCAGGGCATTGTTGTCAATGGCTGCACTGAAGTCCAGGAGGACCACATCCACAACCTTTACCGCATCCACTAAACAGTTTACCTTATCATAGAAAGACATCAGATTAGTCAAGCAGGACTTGCCCTTCATAAGCCATGCTGGCTAGGCATGAACCCTTGGTTATCCTATATGTGCCTCATGATGGTGCTCAGGATAATCTGGTCTATAACGCTCCCTGCCACTGAGATCAGGCTGACAGGCCTGTAGCTCCCAGGATCCTCTTTCCAACCCTTCTTGTAGATTCCATTCTCCAGTCCACTGGGACCTCCTTGGTGAGTCAGGACTGCTGGTAGACAATGGAGAGTAGCTTGGCAAGCACTTCCACCAGCTGCTCCAGCACCTTCATCTGAATACCATCTAGCTCCATGGACTTGTGTGAGTCAAGATAGGCAGCAGGTGACACACCATTCCCTCCCCTGTCCCTGTCATCCAGCTCAGGAGGCTGGGTACCCAGAGAACAGATGGTTTTACTATTGAACACTGAAGCAAAGAATGCATTAAGTACCTCAGCTTTTTCCTCATCCATTGTCACTATGCTTCCCCCTGCACCCATTAAAGGATAGAAGTTCCCTTTAGCCCTCCTTTTGTTCCTACTATATTTATAGAAACATTTTCTCTAGTCTTTTATGTCAGTGGCCAGCTTAAGTTCTAGATGGGCTTTGGTCTTTCTAATTTTCTCCCTGCATAACCTCACAACATTTTTGTAGTCTTCAAGATTTGTCTAACCCTTCTTCCAAAGGTCATAAACTCTCTTTTTTCTCTTGAGCTCCAGCAGAAGCTCTTTGTTCACCCAGGACAGTCTTCTGCCCTGCCGGCTCATCTTCTTGCACATGGGGACAGCTTGATCCTGAGCCTTTAAGATTTCCTTCTTGAAGAATGTCCAGCCTTCCTGGACTCCTTTGCCCTTCAGGACTGCCTCCCAAGGGACTTAATCAACCAGCTTCCTAAACAGGTCAAAGTCTGTCCTCCAGAATCAAAGGTAGCAGTTCTGCTGCACTCACTCCTTGCTTCTCTGAGGATCAGGAGCTCAATCATTTTGTGATCACTGTGCCCAGGGTGGTTTCCAAACATCGCATCTCCCACAAGTCCTTTTCCATTTTCAAATATCAGGTCTAGAAAGACTCCATCCTTAGTCAGCTCCTCACTAACTGTGTGAGGAATTTATCTTCCACATGCTCCAGGAACCTCTTGGTCTGTTTCCTTCCTGCTGTGCTGTATTTCCAGCAGACATCCAGTAAGTAGAACTCTCTCATGAGAACAAGGGCTAATGATTTCAAGACTTTTCCCAGCTGCCTATAGGATATTTCATCTACCTCCTCATCCTGGTTAAGCGGTCTATAACAGACTCCTACCATTATACTAGCCTTATTGTTCTTCTCCCTCATTCTTACCAATAAACACTCAACCCTACCATTGCCATCATTGATCTCTAAACAGTCGAGACACATCCTGATACAGAAATAACCTCTCCTTCCGTGTCTATCTCTTCTGAAGACTTTATAGATATCCAGTGCAGCACTCCAGTGGTGTGAGTCATTCCACTATAATTCCATAATAGCAACTATATCATATTTTCCTTGATGCACAATGGCTTTGAGCTTTTCCTGTTTGTTGCTCATGCTGTGTACAGTGGTGGAGACACACTTTAAGCCACCTTTTGGGAAGAAGAAGTCCTAACTCCTACATGACCATTTGCAGGGGTTTCTCTGGCTTTCAACACATTAACCCTTGCATCCTTGCTGTTGCAATGATCTACATATTCTGTTTTCATTGGGATGGCAGACTGAAAGATCTTGACCCTGTTTCTGTCAAGGCTTTAATTTCACGTTGCTCTTAGAACTCTAAATGAATTTTTTTGCTCCCTGGCTGAAGATGCTGGAGAAGCCATTCCTTGCTCCCTGCTTTCAAGACAGAGTGGATTTTATGATTGTGCTGCAGATTTGGAGAAAGCTGGAGCCACTCAGTCCAACACCCTGGGGCCAGTGCCCTCAGCCCAGCAGAGATTTCACCTGATTCCACAACCTTGACTCAAAAATAAGGATGTTGTGGTCTCCCTGATTTCAGGTTTTTGTTTGACACTTACTCTGGCAGCTTTACATGTCAACTGTTAAGAAGGCAATAGGAAGGATACTTCTGTCTTTCTTAAAATGTATTCTGTTCTCTGCCTAAGTGTACTGAAGAAGTCTGCACCATTAAATGGAATGCTAATGCAGGGACAGCATTGCCTGTGAGTGTGGAGATGATGCTGGAAATGCCAGCCTCTCATTTAAGGTAAGCTTTTCTATGGTGAGTGAGCAATCCTGCTGGGCTCATCTTGCATGTCGGTAGATTTGATTCCAATCTCAATCTATGTTTCAGAGCCTTATGCAGAAATATAAACAAAGTTTGAGCACTGTAAAAAAAACAAAAAAACCAAAAAAAACATGAATATACAATCAAGTTTTTACCAGTCTAGGATATGTGCCCTGAAGTTTTACTCCAAGTAGAAATTTTTGGGTGCACACAGGTCACCTGGAGTATGCTTTCATAAAACTATTCTTGGGTAAGTTACAGTTTTGAGGACTTGGCTTCCAGGTTGTTTGTTAATGTTGAGGCAATGCTAATCAGTTGCATGAGTAGCGACTTTAATAAGGAAGGGAACTGAGAGACTCCTCCCTTTCAAGTTGAATTCTTATTTTACAACATTATATAACTCTAATCCTGGTTTCAGCACTTCAGTAGGATGAAAGTGGCAGGTATTTGGCTCTTTTCCTGTCACATCACCATAGCGTAATGGTGGATTTAGCAGGGTGAAATGAGGATTTTCCTCTCTTACTACCTCTTATGTCTGTCTACAAAGCCAGTAATAGCCATACCCCCTGCGGGTGTCCAGGACTGTTTTGCAAAGAGTGAAAGACTGTTCCTTCTTCTGGACAGTGAATTGAGAGTGAGGCTGCAAGTAGTTTGTCTTTGGACAAGAGAGGAAGTCTTTGGTTTAGTGCTGAACCCAGTGGGTAGGAAATTGCATAATTTGAATATGTACATTTTTGTCAGATGCTGTGTTTCTAATGAATTTGGAAGAGGAATGAAGGTTTGAGAGTATAACTTTGAAACGTTCACTTAGAATTTAAACTAGATGCATTGTAGTAGCAATGCTATCTAAATTCTCTTTGCAGTTCTCACTTTTATTTCATTTTTAATTTAGCTTCTCATGCACTACGTGTTTCACAAAGGGAGTAAAACACTAAACCTATTCACTTGCAGATTTGGCTTCTGAGATTTTCTCTCTGCAGTAAAAAAGCAAAGTGTTATGTCAGGTTCTGAAGACAGAAGCAAAAAGAGATTTAGATATTTTCAGATCATTTATTTATTTAAACAAAAAGTGATGTACTAAGTAAATGACGGAATTAGGGACATATTCCACAGTCCTGTTACATGAATTATTAAAACTAAGAAGCACTAGGTCAGGTATAAAGAGCACCTAGTCCCATAGTAGGCTTCTGCTCTCCAGAAGTCTTTTGCATTAAACAACCACTGGCTAAATCATAGATTAGTAGACTCTTCTTAAACTAAAGAAAATGTATAAGCAGAAACTAGGATTAAATAGACAAAACTTAACTAGGATTCTTATTTAAGGACTACAAATTTGTGAAGTAAAAAGTAGAGATATGAAGAATTTTTAAAGATATTTGTTAGCAAATTTTCGCAAAATCTATTTCAGTTAATATAGAGGCCGTGTCCAGCTAAGTCATTAAGATTATTAATACAATTGTTCTAAGTCATTTTCTTAGATGACAAAAACAATTCCTAAATTAGAAAAAAAAAATGTTGAAATCACCCAAAAATCTTTTAATAACTTGGCCAGAGGAAAAACTGTTGTGGTTTTTTTTGTTATTGTTTGGTTCAAAAGATACAGTTTATAAAAGACCATGAGTGTGTTGCAGTTGAACTGTCAGATTTTAGTTCATACATTAAACAGTCTCTTCAAATGTGTATTACAAGCATGATATAGCAGCCTAATCATTATTATGTCCCTGAAACTGAGCAGATGTCCAATAAAATTGCCAGAAGTAACAATGGTTCCCAAAGGTGATTTTTCTGCCAACAGAAAGAAATGCATTAAACTCAGCCTCTCAACACTTTTGTGTGACAAGCACGACTGTCTTAAGGCCAGAAATAGTGTCATCTGAAATGCCATGTCAGCCTTTACAGTCAAACTTTTTGCATGTAAAATTAATCTTGTTAGAAACCATCTTCCTTTATTCTCTAAGTGCAGGGGCACAATAATCAAATATGTAAGCTAGGGTGTCACATTCCAGGGGTTTTAAGATTTTGTCTGTGATTTGGATTGCACTTCATTCATTGAAATGACATTCACATTGATTTGCATCCATCTTAAGGCATTCAATAATTCAAATAGTGTTATTAGGTAATGCAGACTAAGCAACATGAATATTCTATCTGAAAGATAGACCACCATGCATGCAGTGACATGAATAAATACATCTACTTTGTTCAGTGAAAGCTATCACATCTCTGCAGCAGAAGGCAGCTCTCCTGCACCCCTCCTAAGGACAGAACAGTGGAGTGGGAGGGAACCTTATCTCTGAGATGCCAATTGACTGTCAGATCTGCATGAACTATTTCTGACCCCAGCAGTTCTTAGACAAACCTCCTTCTTTCCTTCTTATCTGTAAAACGTGGACTTTTTCCATCACTGATGTAGAATTAAAAAAGCTTTCTGTTCTGCTGGCATTGTGTGGAAGACACATTGATGGCACTGAATAACTGAGACACATAGTGAAGATACATTGGATAGCATAAATAGTTGGCCTGTAGTCCAGTTCTTTAATTTTAAGTACAGCAAATTACACACCACAGCTACCAGATGGTTTAGTATCATCTTATACAGCCGGTTGAAATAACAGAATTAATTCTCATAAAATTGGGAAATTCTCCTACTTAAAAGTGTACTGACTTGGAAACTGCCCAGTAAGTAAATTTTCTGCTAGTTCTGCTAATGGAATGGTGTGCACTGAAGTCTTGCAAGCACACTTTGTCTATATGATTTTAATCTTCCTCCATAGAAGCTCCACCCACGCTACAAGTTAAAGCCTTGCAGTATTTAAAAGCAGAGTTTCATTTGTTACATGTACTTTGTTTTCCTACATTGTATAGAGGCAGAGCTTCTCTACAAGCCATGGTCCAGTAAAAATGCCCTGAGAGACCAGGAGATGACTTTCTTAGACTTATTGCTTTAGAAATCTTTGTAACTGATGGATATTTGCTTCTATTGTCATTGAACTTCTTAAAGTTCTGCTGTAGTTTTTTTTTGCCAGACTTAAGAGCAGCTTGCTTGGATGCCTGTAAGGGATCTTACATCTATGTTTACAGAATGGTAACATATAGCCACCTGTTTGTATTCACTGAGAATTATTATCTTTCACTATAAAAGATCCACACAGATGTTATTTAAAAAAAAAAAAAAAAAGCTTTCTAAATAAGGGGAATATCTTGCTCTCTTAATTACTTCTGATCTACAGATGCAGGCAAGGTTCCTATTTCACTGGAAACCACAGTGATACTGATCGACACACAGATATGTGGAGATCTTACACAACTGGTATTGAGGCACACCTGAACACAATTTTCCCAGTGAGTTTTGTAAGGGAAGTGATTGACTTCTCCTGTTTTTCAGTGCAGACAATGTCTGCCTTTGTTTCTGTCCTCAGCTGTGCTGAAATACTGTTTGAAGTGATATACGATGTGGTGGTGCAGGTGTGGGGGCTGTAAGGTCAGTCTCTGTGAGGAGAAGCCGGGGTTGTCCCATGTCAGACACAGGTGGTTCCAGCTAGCTCCAATCCACTCATCTCAGGGCATGGCTTAGCCCCACAGCCACCATGGTGGAGCCTGGGGAAAGCCTGCATAAGGAAGGGCAAAATGCTACAGTCAGTGAGGAGTAAGGGGAAGATCATGTAAAACAGCCCTGCAGACACCAAAGTCAGAGAGAGAGGAGAAGAGGTTCTCCAGGTGCATGAGCAGAGATTCCCCTGAGCCCCTGGAGGACACCACACTGGAGCAGGTGTCCACATTGCAGCCCATGGAGAGGACTGCACTGGAACAGGTGGATATGTCCTGAAGGAGCTAGGGTCTATGGAGGGCCCACACTGGTACAGGTTTATCCTGAAAGACTGCAGGCTGTGGGAAGGAGTCACCTTGGAGAAAGGGAAAATAGTGTAGAGGAAGGAAAGGTAGAGAGGAGCGGTGACAGACCTACCCCAGCTCCCACTTCCCATCCCCTGAACTGCTTGGTGGTAGGAGGTAGACGGGTGAGGAAGTGAAGTTGAGCATGGGGTGGGGGGGGGGGGGGGAAGAAGGCTGTGATATATGTGCTCATATTCTTTTTCTTTTTTTATTTTAACTGGGAAAAACTGAAATTCATTTTCTCCAACTCAAGTCTGTTTTGCTTGTGACAGTAATTGGTGATATCCCTGTGTTTACCTTGACCTGTGAGCTTTGTCAACTTATTTTGTTCCCCATCCTGATAGAGAGGTGGAATGAGAGAGTAGCTGTATGGGCATCTGGCAGTTGGACATGGTCAACCCACCACAATACTTCACAAAGGTTTATGCTTATTAAGTATAATCACTCTTGATAGGTATGGCTACTTGGCTTGATTATTTTTACCAGTCCACGTAACATGCTCTTAGTTGTTTTGCTTTGTCTGTGCATAAATTGTTACCCATTTATTTCTAAAACTTTGCTGGTGTACTATTAACTCAGAGAAGCTGCAGCTCACTCTGCCCCTGTCAATAAGCTGCTTTCCTACAGCTTCGTCATATTCTTAATTCAAATTAGAAAGGGAACAGCTTTCAGACATCTTCAAGGTGAAAGGCAAAGATCAGATACATTCATGTGAGATTTAAATTCCTTCACTATCAAAAACCCAAGAAACTTAGAGATTTGTTTTCAGGGATTGCTTTACATTTTGTCCCACGCTGTCTTGCAGCATCAGGAAAGTTTACTACCTATACATGTTTACTGGGATGTTGCATCAGTGCAAGATGCCAGTGGCCAATTGTCCAAAGTGCAAGTTCACATTCTCTGAGGTTTTTCACAGCAATAAACTTCAGTTTTCCATATTTTTCCAGGAACTGATCTACAGAATTAAACAGCTGTTATGGCTCTTCTGGTGAGTTTCATTTTAGATCAAAGGATTTGAATAGGTTTATCAGTTCTCCAGGTTTCCTCTCCAGTACTGCAGACTTACTATTTTTAAATACTCCAATGTCACCTTTAAGGCATAGGAGGATAATTCAGCTGTGAAAATGTCATTAGTCACACAGTGAAGAGTTAGTTAGCTCATCCAGGGCTTCCATATGCTCCTGAGTTTAATTGGTGTTCTTTCCTTTCTCTATTTGTTTTTGTTTAGCAGTTACTCCTTTACAAAATTCTCCTCTTAGCTCCTTTTATACACACATATAATACCTCATGAATGTAAATACTAATTATTTTTCCTTCTAAATAAGAGCAATGAGAGATTCCTCCTGAACAGTTAAAGGAGTCAGAATGATGCAACATCCAGGCTAAACATAATATCTAAAATTCATTTCTATTCTGAGATTATGTGCCACAAGACAGGTGTAATTATTCATCATGGATACTAGTTCCCAACAAAAAGAGCATTCTTTGATTTGTATTATTGAATTTATTAACCAAAGTACATTTAATACTTCAGAGAGCTTTCTTATAGTATGGGAAGAAAACAAAAAGGTTAAGCCAGATTCAGAAAACCCAAGCACAGGTTTAGCTTTCAGTACTTGTTGCTGAAACTATTGTAGCAGCAGCAAAGACTTTCAAAAGATTCATATGGAAAGAATTTAGTTCAATGAAATGTTTTTTGTGAAATTTGGGTGAGGGGGAGGTGTGAATATATTAATTTATTTAATAACAGGATAGAAAATTTGGTCTCAAACTTATTATTGCAAAACCAGGATGATTTTCTTTGAGTAAATCTTCTGATTTAGAGGAATTGCTTTAGAAGGTGTATCTTGTGTCTCAGAAAAATCACATCAACATGGTGATTTTTAAGAACTGTAAGAGAATCAATACTGGCCTATTAAAGTGCTGTTTTCCAGGCTCATGCAAACAGCACCTGCTGTCAGGACTAGTTCACATATAGAGTTACTCTGATGTGCTTTTCAAACATGAGGACTGCTTTAGTAAGTCAATGAACTTGAAGTACCTACAATACTTTCTCTCATTTGTACTTCAGTGGTAAAACCTTCATTGCATGTTGAACATGTGATCTTTTTAAGGAATTAATTATTTTTTTTTTCCTGTCATCCCATATCTTCCCCGGACTTTCTACTAGTTCAACTTCAATGGTTATTGCATTCCATAAGAAAATGAAAGTCTGGAACAGGTAAGAGACTTTCTAAAAATGCCAGCTCGTGAAATTGGAAGATCAGTTGAGGTCTCTATTTCCAACTAAGCATAATGATGGAGAGAAATCTACTTAGTTTCACAAACAGCATACATAACCTCCATTTCTTAAGCTAGAGAGCACTTTTTTTTTTTCCCCCTCATTAAATTAAACCTTCAAATAGCTTTGGAACCCAAATCACTTTTTTTTTTCCCTTTATTTCTTTTCAAATTTTGATTGCAAGTCAGAATCTACATTTTCAGAGCTTAGAGTTCAAGTGGTTTACTCTTAACAGTCAGACAGTCTGGCCACCAACTGGATAAAGTTAAGCCAATTAAACATTCTTTGGATCATAGCCACTAGTCAGGTAAAAAATATTTCTGGTCCATTCTCCTGTCTCTGGCAATAGCCAGGAGCATGTGCTTAGAGAGTCCTCTGCTTCCAGCAGCCTGTGGCCTCTCAATCAAATAAAAAGTTCAATAAAAGAGATTAATAGGGCTTTTCCTTCATTAAATTGTCTGACTGCTTTTTAAACTCATGTTTACTGTTAGCCTCCATACCACCTTGTGGTAATCAATTCCACAGTACAATTACACAAACTTTTTGTTGTTGTTGTTTTTAAAGAAATATAACTGATCCTTTCTAAAATTATTTTGCAGGAATATTTAAAAGAATTCCAGAAAACTGTCTTGAGGTTAAAGAAAATAAGGCTTTTCAGTTTTGTGGCCTGCAATTCTTATGGCCATAGCTAAGATCACTGCTCATCACTGGAGCAAAGGGATCAGAAAAAAATTCTAAATGGTACCATCTTCCTACTTCATTAAAATCCAAGCATCATCTTCTTGTGCACTGCAGAGACTGATGGTGTTAGTATATAAAACTAAGAGAGAATTAGTGAGAATTTTGCTATGGGGAAAAAGCTACACTCAGAGTTTAGTCCTCTGAAGCTTCTCCTTAAAATAGCTGTTGACTTGTCTGTTCTGATATCACTGTTTTCATTGTCTGCAATGTTAACGTTTCAAATGCTTCATTACATTTGTCTATATATTTCATAGCATCACGCATGGAAAAACAGAAATTTCTTAGATACAGTTTATCAGAGCCTCAAGGTCTTTATTTCATAACCTGTGTTAGTAGCCTTGAGCCACTTCTATTACTTATGAAGGTCTAAGTGCAAGTGCCATCTGATTATGTGCTGAAAGCCTCCAGGTGACCTGTTTTGGGTTTGTTTTTTTTCCAATCGCGTTCAGAGGAAACTAAGCCCACAGTATATCTTTGATACAGGCACTACTCCTGTGACAGGTTTCTATGTACAACTGTTGATGCTGGATTTAAGTTTCTGGAATTAAAATCTATGTTTCACTGTGATGCATAATTTCAGCTGCATCTTCCCACACCTCACATTTCTTTGATGGCGTTACATTCTCAAAATCCTGTCAATCTCTCTACTGTTTCTTTTCTAGCTGCTTTCCTTCTGCTTTATATTACATTGCCTGCAGATTTAGTGCAAGTTCTTCACTCCTTCTTCTTGTGCTTTAACTAGAGAAGTACCTCTTCCTCTGAGTGAAAGCAAGGATAGTATAAATTGCTAGAAAGAATAGTGGTGCCGCAGCACAGCCCTTCTAATCTGCAAGTACTTCATCACTATAATATCCCAGTAAACCTATCCTAACAGGAACATGGCCTACAAGAACTCCTTAAGAAACAGTTTCTTCTACTTGAACTTAATTCTAGCTTCCATGTTTCCATTTTATTGTTGGCTATTGCACTGCTACTTCAAGTTTTCTGAGTATTCTTTCTTATTTCTGTTTTAATTGTGATCTTTGCTGATAAACGTCATATTTGTTCATATGACTATTTTGTCAAATGATGTGGGAAATTTAAGGTTTTTTTTTTAATTCCTCAAATAGACAACTTAGAACATCTTGATCATTATTTTGCAGAGTTAATTACATAAAATGCGGATTTCTCTGGAGTTTTAATCCTGTCTTCCATAAGGACAAACACAACAGAGTTAGGGGATTATTCTATGCCACATGAAAGAAATATGCATGTTTCAAGATCTGAGATGGTTTAGTCTTTGATACTGACATTTATGTTGGCACTTTTTTTCAGAAGCTCATTTAAAAATTAAAATGTACCCCAAAAATACTGTAGACTCCTGTATTTACCAAAAAAAAAAATCAGAAGCCTATGGCTTCTGAAAGCTATGGTTGCAGCCTTTATTTTTTTTCCTTTGAACACTGCTAAAAAAAAAATAGAATGTCTGAGTAACATTTGAGTTTCAGGACACTTCCTTTTTCATAAAATAAGAAATTTGATAGGTATACATTTAGAAAATTCTACCAGCATTTCCAATTACTAGGTATTGAAAATTTAGATTCAATGAACAAAGATAGAAGGCTGAATATGGGTACCTCAAGATACCTTTCTTTAGCTTACTCTTTGTAATTACAAATAGAGCATTCTTTGCCTGATAGTGATAACTTAGAATGTTTCCCAACACCACTTCATGTTTTGGATTTATTCTGGTTTTATTCAATACTTCACGTGGGTAATCCCTTCTACTTCTCAGAATTGAAGGCCTTGATCCTACAATGAATAACATGTAACTGGACAGCTATTGTTGCTCTGGGAAGACTGCTGAAAGCGGTGCAAGGAAACACTAAAAAAACCTTTTTTTAATGATAGTTAAATTGTATATCACTATTGAAGTTCTCCAGGCATCCAGGTGTGCTTGTTATTCCTTCTCTCCTTCCCCTAATAACATTGCCTTGACTGGCTGCAGACTCTGGTTTATGCAATCTAGCTGTATGCTGGAAGCCTGTTCCAGTCACAGCCCAGATTGTTCCAGCTCTGTCACGTTTTGCAATGAAGGCTTGTATCTATCTCTGAGAAATATTTTGCAATTCTGATCTTAAATGATTAGCATATCCCAGTTCTTTATTTGCCTAAAAAATTAAATAGAGCTCAAAACACTGGATGACTACATGAGTCTGTATGCTGTGACAAAGATCCTGCCCCAAATCTTCTGCTGCATCTTGCACAGGTTCAGTTATGCACTGTGCACAACCAGTGACTGCACCACTGCTCATCCCTCAGAAAACCAGGTTTCTTGACATATCCAATAGTCAGATTCATTTCCGTTGCAGTTTTGAGATTAAATTTGTCTCTCATGGCTATTGATACCATCTTTGCAACTAAACCAGCCTGAATCTTGGCCCAGATGAAAATTCAGCTTGTGCAGCCATACAGCACTCCAGGAACAGCCTGACTCGACTCTGCTCTGCAAAGTGAAGCAGAAATGCTGCTCAGGTAGTGTTCTCTTTTCCTCTTGTGAGACACCACCAGAGTGCCATTGGAGAGACTACATCTTTACAGTAGTCTTAAATGTAACAATTGTATTTTTCCCTTCCAACAGTTTAGTCTTTAACTACTGTATGCCATAATATATACTGTAAGGCTTAAATACTGTAAAACTTTAAACTGCTATGTTCCACTATACAGCACAGACATTATGATATTACACTACAAGTTTTCATAAACAATTTCAACCAGCAAAATAAGTAGTTCTACACCCCTCTACTGTTGGCCACACTTTTCCATCCCTCCTCAATCTGTTCTCTTGTTTTGTGAGACAAGGCAATGAAAAATTTAAATAGTGTAGTCTAAAGCTAACTGTGTTTATTAATATGTAATTTTATTGCAAGACTGCCTAGATTGGTTGTTACAACTGTTTTCAGGTACAACCGCAAACACTCATCCTGGCCTAAGTAAAGGGAGAGCATGAGATTGAATATACCATGTCAGAGAGGGTAGCAGTTTTTAGGAGAACATTTGGTTTATGCATCTCGGATGCTTGTAGAACTGCTGTCTAATGACAATGGCAAGGTTTCAGTACTAAGTGTATAACTTCTTGCAGTTTTTTCATGTTATACGAGTCAAATCTTGTTGCAGTTTTGGCCTGTAAGACAAGTTTTGGACCACGGTATATACAGAAGTAATAAAAATTAAAAGTCAGCTGCTACAAGGAAGCGTGCACAAAGGTATCCAAGTATTAAAATGGAGCTGAAAGTTTAGTTAAAGCCTTGTGAATTATTAAAATAAAGTTTTAGAAACTACTCTCTAAGTCCTTCAATATTGCTTATTCAATATTCATCCAGTTTACATAGGTTTAGCACCACAGATGCCAATGCAAGATAAGAATCGGCATAATCAGTCTACTCATGCCCTGCTGAGGCTCTGCAAACTGACTGTGCACAAAGACTGTAATCGGCTGATAAAACCATGGTGCACTAAAACTGGGTGCCAGTAATCTTGCTAAGGTGCTATATTTACTTAGTCTATATTGGTAGTGATCTGTAAGAGGTTTAAAGTAGCTCTCAAAGGCAGAGTTGATGTTTGAATGCTCATTGTTGGGAAGCAAGAATGAACATTTGAATGAATAAATACTGAAAAAGATTACCTGGTATGTTTGACGCTATGGGTGCTGCTGGATCAGCAGATGACATTAATGCTATGGAAATTCACCACTGGTACACAAAATTTATGAAGGAGTGCCCATCTGGACAACTTTGTCTGCATGAATTTAAACATGTCCTGGATCTACATGGACTTACTCCTGAAGCTAACAGCTATGTTGAACAAGTATTTCACACATTTGATATGAATAAGGTAAGAATTCATTCTTAACTTTCTGGTTTTCTTATGGCTGCATCGTTTGAAGCGTTCAGCAACATGTCTCAGGGCTGGCAACGCTGACTGTTCAGGAGTAAAAGAAGCAATACAGAGATAATTCAACAGAAGATTATAGGCAGATAAACATGACTGTCAGGCAAACAATTTTGAATGCTCTATTCCAAGTACATTTTGCCATATTGAAAATTGCATACAGTCATTCTCATACATGTTGAATATTTTCTCATCTTTGAAACACAGATTTTTATTATTAAATATGTGTTAATAACTGGAAGCTTTGTTTATATAACACTGCTTGAAAAATCCTTTTTTAAAGCAATAAGTGTTTGTCTGGGTCCACAGGTGTTAATACTTTAAAAATATGCAACTTAGACGGAATATGATTCCTTCTGTCACCAAACAAAATATTGTTCCTTCTGTGGCTTAGTTTGATATCAGTCAATCCCCTCGTTCCAAAGACATATCTGTCTGGTTTTGATCCATCATTCCAATTTTACTGCTTAACATTCCAGGTCATCCCAAAGGCATCCAGCTGCTGTTTAGTTGCATTGCTTTGTTACATTTTTCCAACTCAATGTTCATACAGCTTCTTTCTAGTCATGAGACCCATCCAGAAGACTGTGCCTGGTTATTTTCCCCTTAAGTCAAAATCCCATTTTCTATCAAATGGTACCAAAAAAGTGGCAAGTCATCTGTAATTTCTATAAAAGTGTTTGTCCTTGGGTGAAATAAGGTTTAGGACGAATTATCAATGCTACATCATCAGTCTGCTCCCAGCTAATAGAACAGATGGGCCCATTATGGTATAAAGCCTTATTTTAAAAAAAAAAAAAAAACCACCACAAAACAAAATCTCACATTACTGTTCTCTATCCACGTCATTGATCTCAATTAATTCAGAGATGTAATGAAAAATGTTTTATTACATTACATGAATGACTTCAGCAGCAAGTTAAAACTGGTCCAAATTGTAGCCAAAACTACTCCAGACAGTTTCAATTTCCAGAAATGGCATTTCTGTTCTTTATTATGAAATTGATTCTATTTGGTTTAGAAAATGCTGAGAGTATAAGTTACCTTCTGTGTTTTCACATTCAACCTTTAATTTCTTTTATCGTGCCTAGGAGACTAAGGATTCTGAGAGTCAATATTTCAGTTACACCATTTTCTTGTTACATTTATTTCCACACACACCACCCCCAATTCAGCTTTTTTTTTGATACTATGAAATTCCTTCTTTCATAGTCTTCAAGTGTCATTACTACAAAATCACACTCATCACATGTTCTTTTCTTCCCCCCATCAATTACCAGATGGTTAAATATAATGAAATTTGACTAAGTAGAATCACCTAATTCAATAAATGTGCTAATTATAGTCAATGACCAAACTTCAAGTCTATCAATATGAAATATGACTGTCAGAAACTCTCAGCTTACTGTGCTCTTTTCAATAAATAAATCAAGGCATTATGTTCCTCAGTAATGCTTTATCAATGCTAGCTTTCTTGAATAATGCACCCAGTCCATGTTTGAGCTCATCTAAAAGCTTTTTCAGTTTAGCTTTAACATGTGCTGCAAAAGCCCTTCGCATCTCAGTGCTATTGAGAAATATTTGGAAAAAATGCCTACATTTATTTTAGACAAATACTTTTAAAGCAACTAGGGACTCGGGGATGTTTGAGAAAATTGAGGCATGCAGCTGGTTTTAGTTACTTCTCAGGAAACTGGAACATGAAACAAAACATTTCTTGAAAACCAGGCTTCTGTGTGGATGATAACATACCAGTGCAGGACCAGCCACATGCATAGGGAAACTGAGCGTTTTCCATGAGATCACTGAGGGCAGGGAGAGAGAAGAAGTTACCCTTCAAATAGTTTTGCACCAACAGAAATGCCTAGGAGAACTTGACACCACTATTGGTATTGATCTACACATTTGAAAGATATCATATTCAGCAAATGATGCATCCAGTACTGGCAGAAAGTACAGAATAAATTACATACCATGAACATTTATATGGTTCCTCTTTACCACTTTACTCCATTCAGCTTTCTCTACTAGTCCTTGTAATATAGAGCATAATTACAACTAATGGTTCTCTTTGCTTGTTTAGACTGCTTGCATTGTTGAGAATGTGCACATAGCTGCTGGCATTTGTATTTTATATACTTGTGAAGAATACTTTCCCATATGTAGTTTATTTAGATTACCTTTAGATTACCATAAATATGTTACAAAAGTAGCTTGTCATTCTGTATTAAGACAAGCCTTATATGAACCTGAGACCTGTCTAAATAGGGAAAGGTCTCCAAACCAAATAGGTGGGGAGCTTTTCTAGCTTTTGGGTTGGCTCTCCTTTTGTTTTGTTTTTTTGTCTGAGGGGTCATGTATTTTTGTTGGTTGGTTTTTTTACAAGTTATTAATCATGGGATCTTCCTCCCAGGACAAATAGCTTAGCAGCCAGGGAGCAGTTTGCTCAAGTTATCTGGTGAATATTAAGACATGTGACTTAAACTTACCAGATTATACACATATCAGAGTTTAGCTGTTATATAGACCTGTCCACCAATCTATAATCCTCTTTCTCCCATTTTCCCCTAACTTTTAAATCAATCTCCATTTTTCAACGAAATTTCGGAGAGTGGGCATTTTAGTTAATTAGTTCCTAAAGTTTCATAAAAATTGGCAAATGGGTAGCAGGGACACACCCACAATGAATGTCTCATTCATGCAGAATTCAATTTTTATTCATTGTTTAAAGCAACAGCTGGCTGGCAAAATAATCAGGGTGGAGATGGGGTACCAGGGTGGAGAGATTTAGGGGACAAAAGACAGTCTGTACGAATCTAGGCTTTTGTTTTTCTGTTCCCAGAAGAGCTTATTTAATTAACGTTCCATGTTAGACAGAAAAAAAGATGTTTCTATGGTTTATCCATTTGGAAGTTTTCCCCTCATTTTAATGAAACTAAACAGCAACTTGGCCTTTAGGGTTTCATAAAATCCACTATAAAACTGCTTATCCTAGGCTTGTAACTTCATTATTTAATAATGAGCTCCAGCTAAAGATCCGATATTAATTTCCAGTTCTGCAACATGTTGGAACAATCCTCCACTGGCTGCTGTAATCTGAGGTATTGATTTTATTGCATATTTTTTTAATTGAGCTGTTGCAGCAGTAAACCCAGGAAAAGTTATTTAGAAGGCAAGATTGGAATGGCACATTTAGAAGAGTCATATACATGAAATTGTATAGTCTGTATCCTTTTGCAGCTGGAAATCACATGGAAAATGTGGCACCTACCCCAAATAAAAGGTTGCCAGGTTTTTCTCCTTGTCCAATCTATTTGTATAACTTAGTGGCTGGAAAGCCTTAAACACATAGATAAATGAATCAAGTTGTGATGGTTTTAGCCCTGGCTGGGTGCCAGATGCCCACCAAGTTGCTCTATCACTCACAGAATCACAAAATGTTAGGGGTTGGAAAGGACCTCTAAAGTTCATCTAGTGCAACTGCCCTGCTCAATCAGGTCCACTTAGATCAAGTCACTTAGGAACATGTCCAGGCGGGTTTTGAAAACCTCCAGAGAAGGAGACTCTACAAACTCCCTGGGCAGCCTATTCCAGTGCTCTATCTAGTGCCCTGTCACTCATCTTTCCTAAACTGGACAGGGGAGAGAGAAATATGAGAGTCAAGATAAGGACAAGATGATCACTCAGCAATTGGTGTCACAGGCAAAACAGACTCAACTTGGGTAGAAATGGTGTGATTTATTAATGAACAATCAAAACAGAGAAGGGAAAATGAGAAATAAAACCAAATCTTAAATCCTACCCATTCCTCCTCCCAGGACCTGCTTCCTTCCCCCACCCAGCAGTGCAGGAGATGGGGATTGCAGTCAGTTCACTACAGATGGACTTTGCCACGGCTTCTTCTCAGGGGGAGGCCTGCTCACACTTCCCATTGCTACACTGTGGGGTCCTTCCCACAGGAGACAATCCCTCACAAAATTCTCCAAAGTGGGTCCTCTTCATGGGCTGCAGCTCCTCACGAGCTGCTCCAGCATGGGGCCTCCCAAGGGGGCAGCTCCTCACACCCTACCCCAACGTGGGTCATCCACCAGGACAACAGTCCTTCAGCTACCAACTGCTTCAGTCTGAGTCCCTCACAGGATCACAAGTCCTGACAGCAAACCTGCTCTGGCGTGGGCTCCTCTCTCCCAATAGACTCCAAGGTCCTGCCAGGAACTTGCTCCAGCATGGGCTTCCCACAGAGTCACAGTCTCCAGACACCCACCTGCTCCAGCATGGGGTCCTCCATGGGCTATGAGTGGATTTCTGCTCCCTGGTGGCCTCCATGGCCTGCAGGGGCACAGCTGCCTCATCATGGTCTTCACCACAGGTCACAGGGGATTCTTTCCTTCAGGACCTAAGCACCCTCCTCCCCCTCCTTCTGCATGGACCTTAGTGTCTGTGGAGATGTTTTCACATTCTCACTCCCTGTTGCTGCTGCAGTTTAGCAATTGCACAGCAACTTCTTCTCCTTCTCAAACACATTAATCATAGAGGCATTACCTCAATCACTAATTGGCCAGGCCTTGGTCAGCTGCAGGATTCATCTTTGAATTGACTGGCATTAGCTGATAGTGCTACCGGGGAAGCTTCTGGCAAATCTTTGTATAAGAAGCCACCCCTGTAGCCCACTGCTACCAAAACCCAGCCCAGGCAAACCCACCACACAAGTGAACCAGAACATTTTACCTGGATGTTTTACTCTTTCCTTTTTAGTAACAGGGGAGCAGAGGGCAAGCTATTTTTAATGAAATAGTAACAGGACAATCTTTAATGAAATTACAACAACTATAGCATCACATAGCATCTAGACAGGCTATAGCTCAGTTTTGTTTTTCTGTTTCCTTGAATGAAGTCTTGTGACAACCTCACTAAAAAGCCTGTGGCAAATGAGGACCAGAACCTCTCAATCCAGGATTTCATAAACTTTCCCTTTGGGATTCACACAAAGTCTGTTTCCTTTGATAAGATGTGTATATCTATCTGTTGTAATGTGTATTTCCTGTGAAGTCATTCTATGGGGTTTCAGGCTGGCTAAGGGAACCAATTTATGTAAGAAGAATGAGCTGTTGGCATATCATCTTGCCAAGAGTAACACATTTGGGATTTTTATGGCTTGGCACCAGCTTTCTCAGTAACAATATCTTCATAGTGTCCTTGATCATTCTGACTAAACTGACATTTCTCTAACATGAGCATGACTTACGTTTAGTTCAGTCAGAAAAGATTTGTCTTACGGATTCTGGTCTTAATACAGAAAACCAGCTCAAGACTCCTTTCCATGCTTAGCAGAGCCAAAGGATAGTGTTTCAAGATGACTCAGCAATTTGCAAGCTATTTGAACCAAGTCTCTCTGCCCTCTATTATACTTCCATAGAATAACAATCTAGCTGATTGGGTCAGTGTCAAATATTTAACAGAATTCATAACAGAATAAACAGACATTTTTTTATCAGTTTGTGAAAGGAAGCTACACATAAATCAAGATCCTGAAGTGGCATAACATTTACAGATGCAAAAAGTCATTATTGTTCAGATTGTCTTGCCCACTGCACTGCAACTATATTTCAAAGTTGAAAATGGCAGGGTTAGTTTTTCTTCTTTTTTTCTGATGTCTGTATGTTACTATTCTTTTGTTGGAGGACCAGATTTTGTCTACTGACAACACTATTGCCAGGTCTTTGACATTACTAGATGAGGAAAAGAATTTAGAATCTACTCTCAGCACGTATTTGGCATTTAGGAAGTGAGATTGCAAGAAAACAATAGACTTAAGTGTGCTGCAAGCTTTTCCCTGAACCTGAAACTGCTGAAGGTGCCTCTATCAGCTTCCAGTTTCTATAATACTGAAAGTTCCAATGGTTGAAATATTCAAATTTCTATCACTGTATTACCTGAAAACCCATCACTGAGACCTGTGTGAACAGAATTTGTGTGTTAAGTGGATCATGCAAATGAAGAAATATAATTACTTTTTAATGCTTCCCCACAGTCTTACTGTTTTGGAATTAAACACATAAGGACATGTTCCTAGTTCTTTTTAGCTTAAGATGATATGAAAATTATTTAGCATATGCTTGGCTTAGATGGGATGTTAAGTCAAATTCAAAACATAGACTTCTAATGGGAGAGACGTGAAAAGTCTGCCTTCAGTTAAAAAATTCCCTTCCCGAATTTCACCATCTCTGATTTATATCCTTTCTTCAGGTTCTGATGTATGAATTTCACCAGATTTGTATTTAAATAATCTAGTGTTTTCTGTGAGAGCTTGTTAGAGCATGTGTTTTCCATGGTAATGTTATGATGCTGTATGGACTGTTTAGATATTGTCTTCTTTCAGCTGCATGAATACTTACAGGCACACATCAGAGTCACTATACACTTAGTATTTTGCAGGATCTTTGATTCTCCTTGCTCTCCAAGGAGCTGAAAGCAAAGTCCTCCGAAAAAAACATAGCAACACTATTTCAACAATTTGGGAAGCATTCAAAGCTATCTTGGCCAGTGCATATTTAGTACAAAGCATTTTAAATTTAGCAAGAGTGCCAAGGCTGCAAACCTGAGAGAAGATGTTACACAACATGAGCACAAATGTCATGTCTTATCTTGAAGACAGCCCCTGCAGGAGGTTGAGCCCTGGGAACACATCAAGGTAACTCCAGAGAGAAGGACTCACCTATTGACAAACCTGTTTGCAATCAAATGTAATGAAGGATGAGCTCATGGAGTTTCTATTTTTACCTAATCCAGATCTGGAGGGAACTTTAAGAGGGTTATGGTAGTTTTACAGCTCCTGATTTGTGGTTGAATTGCAGTTGGAGGTGAGCCAGGGAATATCAGAGCACTGTGCAAAGGCAAACAGTGCAGCATGGGCAGACAGGAAGGGTGGACAGTGCTGTGGGTGCCAGGGAATCAGCTGATTACTTTGTTGCAATAAAAACCAGTCATTGGTATCAGATATTCATGAACTAGTGCCCCCCCTCAAGCAACTTACTCCCCGTGAGTTTAAGACAAGACTGGACTTATGTGATATGAACTCTCGGGTAAAAGGTATGTTGAACAGATATTTCACACCTTTGACAGGAATCAGGTAAGAAATTTTCTTGGACTATTTTCATCATGAAACATATGTACTAGCATCAACAGTAGATTTCAAATGAGAAGCAGTAGGTAACCAGGAATTGGGTTTTATTCTCATTAATTTCCAGCAGTTCTGGAGCATTACTTAAACTGAGAAAACTGAATTTGTTGGACTCTTAAATGTCATTTCAGTTATTTAATAGAAGTGCTTTTCATAAATCTACTGAACAAGATTGGTTGCTTTGTAGGTGAGGCTGGACAAGTCTTAAAACCCTCATGTTGCACCTTTTCACTACTGAAAGGCTGTACAAATATTTTTGTCTTCACTCTCTTTTTTAAAATATTATTTTCCCCACCATTTTCAAAGCAAAGCCTGCTCATATCTATTAAGCTGCATATTTAGACAGTTAGAATTTTTAATTTATTTTATCATCACCGTTTTTATTCTTATTTGGAAACTTTGTATAAAAGTAATATAGCTGTTTTACCCTCCTACCCACTCCTTAAAAAAAAGCAACTTTAAAAACTAAGCAGTGAAAGGAAGGTAGACTTGAATTATTGCATAGATCAGAAATCCAAAGACCAGGTAACTTCTAAAATATAAATGGAAAGAATCAAGAAGTGTAGTGAAAATAGAGTCAAAAAACAGAAAAATGCAGGAATAAGAAGATACCAGCTTTACAAGAGAGGGAAGAAATAAGTGAAATGTAAATGAAACAAACAAAAAATACAACTAGCAAAATTAAGGCACAAATACAAAGAGATGGAAATAAATGTTCAAAGAGTGGAAGGAGGAAATAGTGTCTCATCCTTTCTTTGTACATTAATTGAAACCCTTGTGGAACTGAAATGCAAGCTGTGAAGAAAAAGTGTTGAAAAGATAGTTAAAATCTTAGTGGGAAATTCATTCTCCATCAGAAACAGAGATGATACTTCAACAAAAGAATACACAGGAATAAATGTTGTAATTTTTCTGAGCTGCAGCAAGAGGGAGAAAAGGTTGGCAATGGCAGCCCCAATATTAAGTCTCTAGGGTTGTCTCACCACAGGGCCTGTCTCTGTTGGCCCAGAAAAGCACTTGGACAGGGATGACTGGACAGAAAGATTACCACAGTCTGTAGCAACTCAGTGGACTTGATCTTAAAGATCTTTTCCAATTGTAATGATTCTATGATTCAACTGCAAACAAGCCCTAGCCTTGTGATCTGGGGCCATTAGGACATGCAAGTTGTTCATTGCCTGCTCAGTTTGGGAAAAATTTCAGGCACCAAGGAGAATATATTGAATCAAAACAATGCTACCTAATTAGGGAAGACAGTCTCTCCTTTTAATTAAATGTTTACTGATGTCTCTCTCTCGTTTTTGCTTAACTTAACTCAGTGGATTTTATTGCTGGGGCATGGGACGAGGTGAGGGGAAGCTTTAATAGCCAAAGTTCCTACAAATAGTTGTGCTGCATAGGCAGATAAAAATAGGAAGCTGGGATTTAGAGTTGTTTAAGGATCTATATGTAACATTTTTAACTGGAAAAATCTAATTTGTCTAAGCTGAAATCCTTCATGAAAACAGCCCCTGGTATCAAAAATGTAGTTGGGATGGGGGTTAATTCAGAGATATTAACACAAACGTTTTAGGGACTTTTGAAACAAGAATGTATTAAATTCCTTTTTCTAAATTTAAATTAATAGCTGCTCCTCCCCATCCTGCCCCATCTCCCTGCTCAGATTATCAGCATGCAAAATTCAGGAAATTGATTCCTTTTGATTTCTCCCCATTGGAGTCAGGACATTTCATTGGCCTCTCTGATTTTCCCTCAACTTTTTACTTTCATTTCTAGTGAGATCACTCTAAAAGTAACAGTTCAATAATCATTACACTGGCTTTCTGCCTTTTATCACAGGTTGTGAGCCCCACTTGCACTTCCCTGATGCTGGCAAGGCAAGGCACAGAGCAAGCTTTGGTAAACCCTGGGTTCAGGAAAATCAATGAATTTGCAATAGAGACAAAAAGAAAGTATTCCTGACTTATCCCTCTGGCAAAGAAGGATACATCTCTTTGGCAACTAGAAACCTTGATAAAAATAATAGCTTCAGGAGTGGGCCCTCATTGTGTTACATCTTTAACTCCAAATGGAAAACGTAAGGTCAGTATCTCAGAGTACTTCTCATAATCATTAAAATCAAAACAATTGCACAGCAAAAGGTTCTCTGGGAAGTTTAAGATTTGTTATTTCATTATGTATGGTCTGCTGGTTATTTATAGATTCCGGTGTGCTACAGAATGTATAGCAAAAGATTTCTTGTTTATGAAGGAAAGGAAAATGATCCTTAAAAGCAAGCTCTCATTCTGACGATGATACAGGAGGATGAAAGGCTAGCTTGGCCTCCTTGTAGCATGCATAGGAGGAAGAAAGAAGAATCTAGGAAATAATCATTCAAATAGTTAGGAAAGTGGTGGTTGAGCCATAGGGAGAAGACGTTGATGTTTGGGACCTCATAGTTTCGGACAACAACAACAAAAACAAGTTAAAGCTTTCATGGGGTCAATTTTCTGACCAGAATAGACTATTCCAGCTCTTCCTGGAAGATAACCTCCTTTTTTTACAATTTTCTATCTTGTTTAGATGACTTGTTCTCATTTGAGCAGTCTAGGTAGCCCCTCTGAAAAACACCTCACCCAGATCTGCATGATCTGGGAAGTAGATTGCTTCTAACTTAGGGACTCTGAAGCTGTCTAGAGATGAGGAGTAGCCATGTGCCTGTGAGGAGCTGGCAATTAAGTAAATAGAGGGAGCTGGCAGGATAGAGGGAAGGAAACTATGTTAAGTCAGCTGTCTGGGCAGGGAGACAGAAAAGCCCGCAGTGGCACTTCTGCTCCCAGCCACACAGCTCCCCCTTGCAACAGAAAGGAGCAGTAGCAGATCTCTGTATGCACTTAGCACCTAGTAGTACTGAAGTGCAGGGAAGAAAGGAGAGGAAGGAAGAAGAGATGGACAGGGCAAAATCCAGAATCACAAGATGAGTCACACAGGAGAGAGAAATATAATTTTCAGAGAAAGCTTCACAAAGAAATTGCTGAGGAAGGAAAAACAGAGTGGGACTAGAGTGAACCAAAGTGGCTTCAAAAATCAAGAGGAAAAGACAGAAAGCTAGTTGTCAAAGATGAAATATCTTTAGACTGAAAAGCTGTAGTTAAGCTTTTTATCCGAATGCACTTAAAACTTGGCATTTGCTATTTCAAGCAGTAGCTGCAGTCTTTTTTGTCTCACACTTCAATCAGGTAACATTCAGCTGAATCTATCAGTGGAAAGAAGTGTGACCTCCTTGTTTTACAACACAGAGATTTTGTATCTGCTGCCTACAGCCAAGTTACTGCTCCTTTCACAATACCCAAGAGAATGAGAATGTCAACTTTATTACTTTACTTTTCTGCCATTTTTCGTATCAGGGTAGTTCCTGATCACCTTTCTGTGAAGTGTTTTGTTTAAAAAAAAAAAAAAATACCAGGAGCAACCTCTATTTTCAAACTCTGTCAAAAGACTACCTCTTTTTTTTTTTCCCTAAATAGACATCTTTGTGTTACCTGCAGTGTGCATTTTCTGTGTGCTCCATGTTCTTGCAGTTTAGCAAGTCTGTCCTCGAACCAGCAATCTTTATTACAGAACAGTAATTTTCAGTGCAAGTGCATAGTCCCACTGCTGCCTGTTTGTATCTTTTTCTTAATTCCTAAAATATTATAAAGACTCCAGAAAGCTTCTTGTCATCTCTAATATAGATCTCAATAGATACTGTAATTTTATCTTCATCTTTCAATATCAGTTCAGTTTGCTAACCAGATAGGTCATTTGGAACTCCTTCCCTGGGCCTCTAATATGCAAACTAGTCTCTATACCCATTGCTTCAGTGTTCTTTGAAATTACTTTGCTATTTTAATTTCTGTAGTTCAGTTCCATGTTGTTATGAATTTTTCAATTTTTATTTATAAAAGTATAAGTGCTTCATTGCTGTTGGTGACTTCTGTAGAATTTCTACTGTCTTAACACATATTCTGTGAGTTTATTAAGTGCTGTCAAACTATGCAGCAGGTTATAAATTTTAGTGGTTTCGTGGCATGTTAAACCTACTTTCCTTTTTTTTTCTGGTGTAATATCAGCTATCAGGTACTGTTCCAGTCCCCAACTAGAGGTGAGGGATTCTGTGAAACTGAACTATAAATCAGATCACTTTTTGCTCAGGCATTTTTTCTGTATTTTACAGACATTTTAGTTATTGTTATTAAACTAAAGGGATCCTGAAAACAGGTATTTAAAAACATTCTCACTTCATTTTAGCATTGTATTGTAAGTTTTTTAACAGAATGTAGATAATCTGGCAAAAAAATAATTTCTAGGGCTGCGTGTTTATGTTAGAACAAAGATCTCACTCATGTGCTCAGTCACCATGGGTACACTTCCCCAGTACTCGCTACTTGGAAGCAAGTAGCAGAGGAAGTGCGTGTTTCTAAGGGAGGAGAAAATAGGAGGGAGGGGAAAGAGATCAGAAGATGGGAACAATTCCCAAGTTCCTTTTGCCTAAGTGAGAGCCTGTGAACAGCATTTGTGCAAGGTCACAGAAAGAGATGCAAGAGAGCTGTCATTGTCCAAGTAGATAAGGTAAGAGAGGAATGATGACTAGCACTGGGTCAATTACTGATGGAGAGTTCTTAACCAAATCATATCATGTAAAGTTTGCAGCCTGCCTCATTCATGTTCCTGGTGCCTTGTCTTTCTCTGGTGTTTGACACAATGACTCGTCATTGTTTTAAAAGCAGGATGTGATATTTGAAGAAGAAAATTCAGGATTTTTGACAGTTTATGCATACCTCAGAGGTTTGTCTGCTTATTTCCTTTCACCTTCCTTGTCCTCACTTCCTTTACACTCACTCCCATTCCTCCAGTGGGCATTTGCCTGCAGAAGAGACGCCCGTGTAAGATGTGTCACCACTGTCTCTCCATCACTGGATTCACACAACAGCTTCTGGGCTTAGAGATGGTTTCTAGGGGAAAGACAAGAAACCGACTATCTGGTTCACCGTGTCTTCTTGGCCTATGGAATCAGTTTTAGCTAAGGTGATGGCAATGTCTGTATCTTCCTGTTTAATCTTCAGAGGTTTGTGGGCTCTAGAGGATGTTCAAGTTCAAGCTTCCTTACTTGTACGCCACATTTTGATGTGCATGATATCAAACTGTATTATGTTGTTTTGGATAGGGCTTCAACATAGAAAGTCCTTATCAAAAATATTGATTGCTCTCTGACTTAAGTTGGACTGGAGGGAGGTGATCATTATTTATGAGTCACTCAGCACCTTGCAGGACTGCTCTTTAACTCCAGCATGTGATTATAAATGAAAAGGATAAGTGAGTGGGAGTGTCTTGTTCCTGCATCTCTAGCATCCTACAGTTTTACATTGATATTTATAGCTCCAAATTTGTTTGTGCCATAGTAATGCTCCTGAGCTGCTCATCTCCTTGTATAGAAGTTAATCAGTACAGAAGTATTATTGATACCTAATCCCTTCCCTGACCTCAGAATTCAGCTCCTAAAAGGTGTAAAATTGAGAGAATGGAATAACAGGCACGTCTATTTGCACTCTCAAACTTTTCTATCCTTATTTACAGCAATAGTTGTTGCTATTCCTTGTAGCCAATCCAGATTCAGACATTTACACGGCGCTTACGGTTTGCATATACTTCAAAGTCAATCATTTGGGGGATCTCATCATTTCTCTTTTTCTAATACATGTGTTTGTAGTCAGTGGGAGAGTCTGTATTTTCATAAACTGTAGTTTGAGTGTGGCTCTCTTTACTTCTACTTTAGCCACATTCTGAAATCTCATCTGGTTTAGAACTAAGCATTAAAGGTAATCTCACAGGAGTACGGATAGTCACCAAATAAAAATAGAAACTTACGCTGTAAGAGGTTTACTGTGGCCACTTAAATACAGCATTTGTCTGACTTCTGGTCATGAGCAAGGCTCGGAACCTGAGAGATATAAACGTGAATAGGGAAAAAAAAGACACTTTCTGCATAATAACATGGGTGCCAATGAATCAGTACCCATTGATAGTACTGTAGAAATGCACCACTATTACAGCAAATTTATGAGAGAATGTCCGTCTGGGCAGCTTAGTCTGCACGAATTCAAGAAACTCTTGGGTCTGCAAGGGCTGGATCCACAGGGAGATCTATACATTAAACGAGTGTTTGATATCTTTGATCTGAACCAGGTAAAACTTTTCTTTATTTCTTTAATCTCATACTATTGTTTTGTTTGTGACTTGTAGCCTGTAGACTCTTCTTTGTGCCCTGCTCACAAAACTGCTGTTGTGGACAGGATTCCATTATGGTGCATTAGAGGTGAAGAAACGGGACTGTACTTTGAGGGCTTTGAGTACGACCCTTGTTAGTACTTTCTAGGAGCACTTAAAAAAGGTCAAGAAACAATTCTGAAAATGAGATGTAATTTGCAGTTCACTGGTTATTCTTCTATCCTTTGCTTATCCTATAGTTGTGTACAAGCATATGAAAACACCATTAGGCTCAAATACAAAGTTAATAGATCTTTACAACAGAATTAGAGAGTGGGGAAAATATGGTCTGCACTTAACCAATGATGAAGAGCAGCACAGATAACAGATTTGCCCAAAGTAATGTATCGAATCTGTGGCAGAGAGGAAAATGTAACTCAGTAGATGATACACAATGTCCAAGTTATAAACCAAACAGATTATCGAATGAAGTGGCCGAGTACTTTTTCTAGACTATATTTCTAACTTAACCTCCCTGCTACTGCACTAACTGCTTGTGAATGCAACCAGCTCTCTGTACCATAGCTGTCTCCCAGACAGACAACATATATTTTTCTTAGGTGCATAGACAAGGCAAAAAACATTGTCTCCTAGTACTTGTGTGTAGTACCTTTCACTAGGTGTGGAACACCTTAGACCATTTGGTTGTGGAGGGAAAGGGCAAAACACATGAGAGGATCTAACATCTGACAGACTGGCAGTTACGTGTGGGGTGTTTTCTAGGTCTGTCTTGAGCCTCATGCTCGTAAGTTCCTGGAGCTGGCCACTTTGCGCCCTCCACTCATTGCAATGCTGGAGTGTTCTAGGACATTGCCTGTCAGGGCACATGTTCCACAGAACTACGAAAGCTTCAGATTTGTGAGACCTTCAGATTCTGGATGAATGTAAAAGTGAGGAGAGTGGTATAAAAACAACTTTCAGAAGGAGTATGTGTTCACTTTTAGTTGCTGTGCCAGTGGCCAAAACATAGTTAAAAGGGAACCCTCTGTTAATTCTTGCTTCTCTATCTGGTGTTTCAGAGTTGTGTCACCCTCCCCTGCAGGCTGTTGTCACTCATATATGAAGCAGTCAAGTTGCTAGTAGCAAAACAACTTTTCCAAAAGAAGTAGGGGGCAGATGCTTAGGGTGACTTAGTACAAGTGATTTAAATATAGAGGGGCAGTATGTAGAGGAGGAAGAGCTGCATCAGAATTGTCAGCTGTCTTTTCAGTATGACTTTCTGGATCACTATCTTGAAACATCTCAATTGTTTCATCTGTGTGACTGAACTCTCTCTTATCAGGAACTTTCTTGATGTGCATCTTTCTGAAATTTAATATCATTGTCTTCATCCTCATTTTCCTCAGATGAACCAAGATCAATAAAGGCTAAAGGATTTAAAAACGGGGTAATGGCTAGGAATTCACTCTCACAGAAAAACTGCTTCACCACCATTTCTAACCATTACACCCTTCGGGAACACGTTCTTGGGAGACAGGAGGGTATGGCTGTATAGTAAATATAAGAGAAAGCATTTTCACCTACTATCTTCTCCCGTCTCTCTATTTTGCTATGCTCAGTGTCACAGATAGCAGTCCAATGAGAGGTGGCCTGCTTGATTGCAGCAAACTGGACAGGTTGGAACAGCAGTCCCTCCACCAGAGAAGAAAGTGTGTGTCCAGCACCTCACCATCTGCCAAACAGGCACTGTCCCACTCAAGTAGAGCAAGTCTATGCATTTGCCAGCCTTCACAGCTAAAGACTTTTCCAGACTATCACATACATGGCTATCAATGGAGATTATGATCTTTGAACATCTCTGGTACGATCTTAGCACAGCACCTGTTCCAGTCCCTACAGACTTTTTAATTTTTTCTTTTTTCTGGTGTCTCATACCTCTGCTGAAATTTCAGCTGCGTAATGTGGAGTGAGCTCTGGTTACAGCAAGGAGATCCCAACCTGAAGAATAACTTCCAAGCAAAAAGAAAAATTAAGAGTAAGAATGGGTATTAAACAATACAACAGCTGGGAATCAAGCTAGAGTGCAGCAAACCTCAAAAATCTATGCTGATCACTATTCTGTGAGTATGCTGGGTACTCAGAGGCTCAGCCTTACTAGGGAAGTATGTCAGGCAAACAAAACTAAATCTGGCATATTTGAGAACAGCAGAGATTTTTATTCAAAAGCAAAATGGAAAGGAAAAATTTAAGATGTAAGATTTATATCCTGAGCCCACAACAACTTTTTACAGAGCTTTGCAGTTTTATTGTATTTTAATCTCTAATCAGTATAATGGTTACATTTCTGTTACCATGGAGGCTTTGTTTCTGTTTCTAACATTGTTAACAGTACTCTGTTTTCATCAGTTTACTTGTATTTTTTTCCTTTATTACCAAGACAAGTGACTGCTATTTTTAAGGTATACTTTTAGAAATAACAAGCAACAAACACTTTGCTGCAAGTAAAGTGGTGATAGATCAGCCTTAGGGGAGGAGAAAGGAACGTTATATGCTATTGGTGAGGTAAAATAAGAGGATCTCCTTATTCCATATGTCCGCTTTTTGTCCTGTATCTTTCCTATAGCTTTTTCTCTTCCACAGGGCTTTTGGCAGAAACATAGGTTTTGATCCTGAAAAGTACTTTTATTTAAGTACTGATGTGTGAAGAGTGGTCAATGGATGGCTGACTGGGAGTATCACACTGTGGGCTCTGAAATAGCAGCTATGATTGTACAAATAAGGGGTCATTATCTTTCCATGACGTTAGGTGGAATACTTAGGCACTGTGAAAGATTAAACAGATGATAATCTTTCATCTCCGAGCCACAGAAGTTAATAGATGCAAGTGGTTGTATGTGTAACACCTGAATTCAGAAATAATTTGGTCATTTCAGTTTTTCCTTCAATAATACAGCATCTTCTTAGGTTTCTAGATCAAAATTTTATTTCTTTTTCTATTGTACTCTTGTCTGGTTGTTGCTTTCTAATAAAGGGGCTATTATCCCAGTGAGTGGTGAAATACACAAAATTTCTCGATAGAAATTATTTCCTCTCTCTTAATAGTACCCTTTATACAGTGAGTGCTGTTAAACTAGACAGCTAGCAAATCCGAACCTTCTCCCATGCTTCCACCAGCTGACTTTTATAGATATATGGACTGAATTTCTCCTTATCTAATTTTTTGTGGCCAGAAAATACCATGGCTTAATGGTGGGGCTTTTACAGTATAAAACTGTTGTGACTTTTATTGTTGAGGCTTATATATAAAAGCATATAGTTTAGGGACTAGTTTACAGTTATCTAAATCTAAAGAAATACATTCTGTAAAACTTAAATCATTTAAAAAGGTCTACTTTCAGCATAAAATATTTTTTTTTTCTCATGTATGCTTCTGTTTTCTCACAAATAGGGATCTGCTCAGAAGACTGTGCTAACGTGTTAGTGTGAGATTAATTTACAATTCCAATTATAGCGGCCTAATGCTCCTTGAGTTTAGTTGAGGTCACCCATGCTTGGAGGTATTCTTTCATAGCATAAGATGAAAAAACATTCTTAAAAGATGCACAGATTTTCTTCTCTGTGTTTCGTGTATGCACAGTTTTAAATCCCTAGCAGGTAAAGTGTGGAACAGTAATCTCATAGGATGCCAATGGGACTTGGGGATGGGAGTAATTACAGTTGCGAATTACATTTCACCTCCTTGTTAGCCTTGTTGCTTCCAGTTGAATTCAGTTACAGACATCCTTCTCCTACTTGGGATTTCCATTTTATAAAAACAACTGGCCAGTAAAATGAAAACAGTTAAAAAGGAATTACAGCAGCATGGTAGGTTTTACTGAAATTTTGTGGCAGATTGAAAGTCTAGTGGAAGCTTATTTCACTCAAGTCATCCATACAAATATCAACAGGAATTTAATTGCAAGCCAAACCTTAGCACTCCCTGTATTTCTTTACATTTGAAAGAATAGAATAGTTTGGCTTTTCACTTATGGAAATTACTATGGTCAGTGGACATGTGACAGAGAGGGATACATCTTCACAATTCAATGCCATGTAAAGATTTAGTTTACCTCTGGTCTTGGCAGCAGGTATACCAGGTAAGCTCTGAGCACTACACTAGCATACTGTGCCAAAATAATAATGATACCATGACTGTATGGCTTCTTTGAATAATTTATCTTGCATGTTTATATGTGGCAGAGGATAGCACTGTACTGGTAACCACACTTCTGTCTCAACAGAGTTTGCCAGTTCAATGTATAAAAGCTGATTTCAGTCAGTTCCTGTTTCTACTGGAGATTAGTGTCATAGGCTATGTCTAAAAGCTTTCTTCTCAGGAACGTACTAAAGAAATGTTAACCATTTCTGATGTTTCTCTTGTGCAGAACACTAGCTGTTTCATAGTCAAAGAACCTTATACACTAAGTATGCAGATGTCCAATTTCTCCATGTTTCTTAAAAACAAGGGTTCCATGTCAAGACTTTTCATCCCTTCCTTGACCTCTGTGGTATGATCTGCTAATCATTAAAAACACAAGCAAAGCAAAAAATAAAGATGCTGAACATTTAGAAACGTAATTGCAAAGTTAACTCTCCTTGAGATTATCACAAGGAGTGCAGGAGGTAGCATTTAAGCAAACACTTTATTCATGACTCATACATTAATATTTCTAAGCCTTATTCATACCATGGCATTGTCAGTATAATAAATGATGGGTTTATCTCTCACCACAGTTTTCCAATGAAAACCTTAAAAAATAATGGTTTTTTAAAATACAAGTGCAGTAGAGTTTATTTTTTAAAAGCCTCCCTTTATTAGGTCATTTTAAGGAAAAATTATCTCAGTCTTTTTCATCCTTAAACTATTTGTAATGTAAAAATGAAAAAGCTGCAACCACTCACAAGTAAGCTGAATTCCTCCTGTATTTTTTATTCCCTCTGCATCTCAGTCCACGCATAACTGTCATGCAGTCCCAGCTCATGCAGCCTACAGAAGAATTTTAGAGAGGAAACAGTTATGTTTATCTAAAATACTTCAGTAGTTGCCAAGTATACTGATGTATATTTGGGTTTCAGTGAGAGTATGTACCATATTTCAGAGAGAGATTACATCCTTCAAAATGAGGTTACATCAATATTAGAGAGTATGTATCTAGAAAAATAATGTCTGGTGTATCCATAACATATCCATAACATATCCATAACATGTGTTACTTGCTCTTAAACACAACTAAGGGAACATTCTATAGTCAGCATTGCTACTATGTAACACTTATTCTAAAAAAAATCTCTCTCTAAATCAGAAAGCATTGTCATCCACTGTCTTTCACAAAAGTTTTGCCACTACTAAAAAGAAGAACACCACACTCTTAGAAGTGATTCATTAATTGATCGATTGAGTTCTTATGACTTGTGAATATGTGTGTAAATATTTAACATGTGAAGCAATGTGCTGAAAATAGGATGCTGCTTTTGCAATTCTCTTATTGCTTATTTTTGCATTAATTGAAACTAGCTACAGGAATAAGTGTCTGATGCTTTTTACGAAAATTAGACTTTCAAAGGTAGGATATACTGTGAAGAGTAAAGATGATTAATAGATATCTGGCACCGATGGAAAAGTATGCAATGTTAAGGATTTTCTGTCAACATTTTCTAAACTATTGGACAGTCCTTACCAGAGAACAGTATTTTCTTCTACACTTCTTATAGAGAGATAAAGTTGGTAGATGCAGAAAAATGGACACTCCACAGCTTAAGAAATCTTGAGATAAGGAGCCACCAACTGATGTCGATTTTTAATCATCTTTCAACTTTGTGCTTTTTCATGTAAAATTTAAATTAGTTCTGTGATAGAATTCAACTCAAATCACTATGCAGATTACAACTATAAAAGAGGTTTTTAAAAGAATCCATTTTAAAATCTAAAAAAGATTGTTGAAACAGGCTGTTTGATGTTGAACAGATAATAAGAAATGTGTAACTTCAATAGAACTTTGTTGTGTGTCAAAATGACTACATAGCAACTTAAACTAAATCTCAAGCTACATCTTTTTCTTTCTTTCATTTACTGAAGAATGTTTCCCACAATGCTAACAAGTGCTAGAAAGGAGACCGCCATTCCTTTCTTTCTCATCCTAGCTCCTTCCCCACTGTACTATGTCTTTGTAGTTCAAATTTTCAGGTAGATTTTTCATCATCTGATTCTGTGTTCTCACTAAAAATAGACATTATCCTCTCTGTTTATACTCACATGAATGGGATTAGCCAAGTATATCTTCTCAGGTATGGTAGTAGATGGAAATGCAAACCATTTAACCATGAAATCTCTCTGAAAGCAGTGGTTGCACTTCATGTTCCCAGAAAAGCACGCAAACGCTCACAGGAAGAAGTAATATTTTTCAGAGATGTTTTCCTGATTAATGTAGTTCATTTTTCATTTGACTTTCAGTTGTTTTATCCCTCCACTTTTTGTCTCTTCTTAAGAATTGTGAGAGACAGAGGAATACTATTTTCATTGATGTGAGGCAATTAGCAGCTAGAAATTCCACTGAAGACATTATTTTGTTAAAGATTGATATGGTCCAACTATGGAATGGTTAACTAGCACTATGTGATAGCTGCCTTCCATATTCTTATTAAAGGCATGAAGAGCTCTTAAAAGATGAAATAAAATAACTGATAGTGAGAAATACTTCAAACTCTATCTGGAACCTAAATATTGTTTCCACCTCCTGTGTGATTCACTATAATGGCTCAGAGCATCTTTGCAAACTCTCTTTTCCTAGAAAATTTGATCTTCTGTTAGGCTTCCTTTCTCAGATTGTCTTGCTCTGATATGTCCTCAGGACCAGGAATAGCTGCTGTGATATGAACTGCCAGGATGCCTAAGGTACTGCCTCAACTGTTGCATCCTTACATGTCTGCAGCCTTTACCAAAGGGGGGATAATAGAATAGGGTGCAAAATTAATCGTTATCCAAAGCAGGATGAGAGAGGGTGATAATAGTAGAAGCATTTTTTCCAAAACTTTCTAATCCTAAGTCTTCAAATAGTTGTGCAAACATAAATTCAGCTGCATACATAATTTTATGGTTGTCTTCAAGCTTAAATGATTCTCTGGACAAGTACACTTATCTTACTCTAACCAGCCAGCTTAACTGAGGCAGTAAGGTTGCCACAGCAACATGTGTGTTACACACTACACTATAGGCCCAAGAGCATTTTAAGTTGGTGTGGTAGTTGGGTAGGCATGTTATATTTTATGCTGTTCCTATTCTGCAGTTGGCCTAGCACAAGTGGGTAGCACTGCCACTTTTCCCAGAGAAGCCTAACTCTTGCTTTTTCTGGTTTTGAACCATTTTTCACTCTCGTAATTGCCTCTAACTATTCTCCACAACAAGAATACTTAGAAAACTTATTTCCTTTTCATGACAGTCATAGCTATCATACTGTAGAGTCAGCAATAAATGCCTATATGTCAAAAAATTAATCAGCTTCTAAACCAAGGGCTGGAAGAAAATAGGAATAAAAATATCACTTAGCCAGAAAGAATTCTTCTGTCAGAAGAAACAAAAATCTACAGCTCTCACTTCCCAAAATTTGGACATTTTGAAGCTGACAAGTACATGTAAAAATCTTTTTCGCAACAATGTCCCAAACACTATCCAACAAAAGCAATAAAAACAACAAAGCCAAGACATTTGCTTCTCTTTAGTCTGGAGTAATGTTGTGTAAAATTATCTTAAATATAAAGTAACCTTAGCCTAATTACTGTAAATAAGGAGGGTGTTAAATTATGCTCTGATCTGTTCAAGGCAGTGTAATTATATCATGTTTGTCAGCATGCTTACATGCCATTGAAAGGTACTGTACTTTTATGGAAAATTCCACAGAATAGAAACTATGTTCTATGCATATTTCACGTGGTTGTGTCAAACACTATTTATTCATAGACTACCATAAAGAATGTCTTTGTTCTACTTCTTAACTACCTCTAGATTTTTTTTACATCTAATTTTACATATTGATTCAAGAAAGGAATCTGTTACTTCATAAGGACTTGCCACAATTAATGGTGCAATTTCACAATCTTAATTTTGTTTTCTAGTGGTTTGGCACAGGACTTACTGCCTTGGTAGTACTAACTTATGCTATAATAATGTGTCATTAACAGCTAAAAGCCTACATTATCATTAAAATCATCACTTGCTTAATGTCAGTACAGTTGAATTCTTGACTATATGATTTGATGGTACAAGTTACAATCTAAAAGTTTTAGACCAGAGGTAATTCCTCAGTAGTGGCATAGTGTCATCAAGTGTGGAGGACTGATTCTTTTTACATGAGATGTTAAAGTGACGTCTGTTTCAGATTTCTATTACAGCAATGCAGAATTCAGTTTCTTTTATTTGCATTTCAAAATAGGTAACCTGAATGTCCACAAAATCTTCTATTTAAAAACAAATTTTCAAAATATCCGTGGTGGCAAGTACTATTAATATTCCAGTTGAATTTTCCTTGCATTGCAGTCTTGATGTTTAGCTGGACTGGCTTAAGCTATACAATGGGGGAGTGATAATTTCAGTCCCCACTTCATTGAATAGATTCTTCCTTGCTATCTGCAGACAAGATATCCAGGCTCATTGCGTTTGCAGCAAAGTTTTCCTAAACTTGGGTAGTATGTCCATCACACTGTAGAGTATGTTCATATCAGAGACACGGTCTGTGTGTAATGCAAGACTAGATGTATTGCATTCATCAACAGTTTGGCAGTCAAGAGTCTCCTTTCACACTAGAATCCAGCACCTGAGATCCACAGATGAAGACTGCCCAGACTATAGGTCTTGCATGAAGCTGCAATGCCAACTACACTGCACAAGAAACCCAGAGAAAAATAATCACTGCAAAAAGTACAGAAAAATGATGGCAAAATGTACTGACAATGAAAATCAAGCACTTTGAGGTTTGGTCAAGTAATCCTTTGGCTTGACATTTTTTCCTTGTTTTTTTCTTAACATGGATTAAATTAGTATCACATACATTTTTACTGAATGTCCTGCAGAAACAAATGTGGCAAAGTTCAATGAGAGTCAGTATAGAAGAAAGAAATAGGAAAGAATGATTAATTTCAATTTTGTTAAAAAATAATCTTCATCATCTACCCAATCACTCATTGAGTTTTGTTACCTGGGTTCCTACATTTCTTGACTGTTTTTAAAACCAAAGGTTCAGAGTTTTTATCTCTGCAGTTACTCAGTGACCAAAATTACACATCAAACTGAAGCAATTGCACTTTTCTAACAACATGTGCAGGGTTTCTTTGAAAATTTCATTTACATGTAAGCAAATGGCATATACTCTCCACATTTCACCGAGCTTAAAAAGCACTTGCAGCATATTACTAACATTGCCAGCTAACATTTTAATTTTGTCACATTATATGAATAGACAATGAAGATTAACTTTGTACAACTAATCATAACTACTTCTAAATACTGCTTGTTAAATTACAATGTAGGTAAATGGGAAAGTAATTTCAATGATAAACACTTCAGGAATCTGTTTCTTGTAGTTAAAGAAATTAGAAGTATTTTTTAGAAGTTCAACTCTCTTTTTATAAATATGTTTCCTTATTAATTATTAATAGAGCAGTTAGAGGCTACTCCAGGTGTACATTTTCTTCTTTTTCCCCTTTATCACTTAAGCGTTGCTTTGAAACACGATTCATACACTTGGTGGTGACAGTGTAAATGAACCATACTTTGGAAACAGTAATTGCAGAAAAAAAATGCTGCAGAAGTTGGATTATCTGTTTTAACTAACTTGGTCATGCTCATGTAATGGCAATATATTGGGAACTGCTTTTTTTGTGACAGAACGTGACCTATAATTTTCCATTTTTTTATGGAAATGAAAAACATCTACTAGGTAAAGAAGGTAAAGAGTATTCCCTTTTTCCCTCAGCTAGGTCCTTTATCTGATAACACCAAGTGGTTTAGAGCATGACAACAGATGTGTTTAACTTTTAGGAGTCATCTTGCATACATCCCTTGAGACATTAATTCCTAAAAACATTATCTAGGAGCACACAAGACAATCTGTCAAACATAGCATCTTTGCCACTAGAAAACATGTATGTCTTCAAAATGCTTTTCCTGGAGGTTTGTCCTGCTTCATTCTTGGGTTTGTCAAACTAGAAAAAGTTCCTTAAATTGTCAGCAAGAAATTTGCTGAAAATGTATTATGTGGTCATGGCTGTGTTTCTAGCATTCTATCTCTTGTCTACTGTTTTAAGTTGGGAAAGATGGTCCTAAAAGCAGGGGCAGATTCTCAAAATTAGGGGTGCAGAAAGCTGAACCATGCCATCCAGGATTTGATGGCACGGGGCTAGGTCTTTTAGCGTATGCTTTCCTTTAGTATAGCTCTCCTGTGCAATACTGTGCTATGCTGCAGGCTAAGCACAGAATTCAGGGTCATGCCTTGGTGATCTCCGTGTCTCCCTGCTTCTCCAGTAATCTTGGAAGAAAATCATGAGTGATGGCAAGGAGTTAGGGTAGAGTTGTTAATTTTTAAAGAAATAAAATTGTCATCTTAACATTTTGGATTTTACCAGGGTAGCCTACAAGCCTGAGAGACAGACAGCTGGCTCTGCACTTCCAGCTCCTCTAGCACAAATATCCTGGAATTTTCTAAATCCCCAAACCTCCCAAGTTCTCTTTGCATGGGCAAAGCAGAACCTTGTGTAACAGTATGATCAATATAGCTTCATCTCTTTACATAACAAGACATATGCAGCTGTCACAAAACCACTTAATGATCTGCAGCTCCTAATTCTCTGATTCATCCTTCATCCTTATCTAATAGCCTTTCCTTGACAAGAGTCTGCCCCACCCTGACAAAATGCCAGCTTTGTTTACTTAGGAAACTGGTGATTGTGACCATAGCATGTAGGAGATCTGGAGCTCTTTTGAGCGCTCAAACTCCAATATGAGACCTTTGGGATGTGTCAAAATAATAGTCATGAATAACTCTGTATTTCTTCAATAATGCCTATGTAACCTCTGAGGAATGTCTGAAGGCCTTCACGAGCAAAAAGAAAGCAAGGAAATGGGGGAAGAGGAAATGGAGCAAAACAAACTTTCCTTCAGGTTTCTCAGAGTGGAGAAAGCAGCACTATATTTGAAATGGGGTTTAGAGAGAAAGAGAAAAGTACATAAGATTAGCTATAAACTTCACAGTTATTCTGAGCTGTTGTAATCTGCTCTTTGACCTGTGCCTCCTCCCTCTGCCTTACAAGGTTTAAGTAGTACTCTGAAAGACAAGGGATGGGGAGGGAAGGTAGCTTAATGTCCTAAGCCCTAGGTTGCTAGACTGTCTATATTTGCACACTTATTAAACCTGAAAAACCCTGCTGAGCTACTCTCCAGGTTGAGTTTAGAGATTTTTCAGGAACAAACATTGAAAAAAAGAGACTGTTTGTTGTGTATAGACTCATGGTAGAGTCTTCAGTGCTCCAAGTAAGGCGATGGGTTCACTCACCACAGGGTTTTGCAGGGTTTTGTCCATTTCCACCTCCATAAGAACGGTATGTGGTGGGAAATGGTTGGCTATTCCAGAACTGCATCAGCACTGCTAGGAAATGATTACTGCGTAAGAGGTAGGCAGCCAAAATGCCACGTTCAGATCATTCTGGCCCAACCTTGAATTACTGTGTTATTTAAAATTTGATGTGTATTCATAGCTGACAAGTCAATTATTTTTAATCTGTGTTTAAACAGTAGGAAGCTGTGAGAGTTTTTTAAGGACCTGTGAAGATTAGCAATGTTATTCTGGGTACTGAAGGATAATGCCCTCCTTCAGCTCCAGACCAGGGGTATTAACTGCTGTTGTGTAATGCTATGGTCCCTCATTGCCCAGCTTTGTACTCGCAGGACACACGTCCCCATCCTCACCAAACAAAAGGGAGCAGCCTCCAGCAACCACACATAGGCTGACATTCTGAAACAAAAATACATCATAAAAAGATAAATTAAGTTGCTTTTTCTTCAGGAGATCCAGTAGCTAATGAACAACTGAAATGGGGCCTAGGCCCAGGGCAGAGGTAGTGGTGGTGGTGCCTTCAGGGCTGTAAGGACCAATTTTATATGACTAGCAAATTCTCCTTCCAGTTCTGAAGCCTTTTTTTGTCTCTGTTTTGTGCATCAAACTGTTCCAAGCTGCTTATAAAAACCACTTACCAGTGAAATCAAAACAAGTTACAAAAACACAGAATCAAAGGGCACAAACACATGCACAGATATAATGTGTCCTTAAGCTTCTAGTTCATCTGGTTGAGCTATCAAGAGACTAACAAAAAAACTTATATATTTTTATAAAATCCACCATGCTAATCAGAAAGTCCAGAAGACTTTGGGGCACTTAAAAGAAGTTCCGAACTCTTTTTTTCTCCTCAGACTCATAACCAGAGGGAGTACACTGTGAGCTTACCCCACTGGCTCTGCTCAGTCAGACAGGGAGGGGAACACTTCACCATCCTTCCAGACATCCATGTTATCCCACTGTAATGTGCTGGAGCTGAAGAAGGCGGGGACAGAGCCATATAAACATGGAAAGTAAACCTTCACAAACAGGAAGTACAAGTGGCATCCAAATCTGTCCAGTATTCTAAGCTGCCAAATAAGCAGGCTTCATCAGTGTTAACTGCACTTAATAAAAACAGTAGAAATTTGCCCTTTGGAATAACAGAGCAAAGCCTCAGAAGTAAATTATCTATATCTTCCACCACTGAAGATTGCTCTCTGCTTCCTACATTGCTGGAGTTTTATTTTCAGTTATTTTATTATTTTTATGGTAGGCCTTTGCTTTTCAATTACTGACTTCCTAACAACCAACAGATACTTTACTGTGCATGGCCGTACAGACTGAAGTTTTACAGAGCCTGGAGACACATAAGAACCTGTCTAGATACTTTTATTGTGAATGGTTATAGAGCAGCAGATGGGTAAATCAGCATGGTAGTATTCTTTTAATAACATCATAACACATTTATTATGTTATATGTTGTACTCACAGAACCACAGGATTATCTTCATAGGTTACTGTTATGATTTTTTTTGTCATTTAATGTAATATTCTGAAGCTCTTGGATGCCACTGTTGTTGTGGATCATCTGTCGTAACTGTAAAAAGCGTAGTGTTTCTCTTTACCTGAGAAAGCTTTGTATATATGTAAAGATCACCATAGTCTTCTGCATCACATAAATGTTTCCCTTTCTACCTACTATGTACGTTTTTTGTGGAAACAGAAAAACTAGTAGAAAAATGAAAAAATGTAGAAAGGAACACCAGTACATTTCTCATCAATGCTTTTGTGCAATGCTTCTGGTTTCACTTCACGCAGAGAAAGGTCTGCGTTCTCAGTATTTCTATTCCTGGTGCACTAGCTGCTGAGGTTAATGTCATAGGTGGTCTTTCCATGTCTACAGAATTTGGCTGGGGTTTTCCTGGCATCTACAATTTCTCTCAAGTGTTTTTCAGAGGTAGAAGTTTTTTTACTTTGGTCTTCAGACCCTTCCTGTCTGGGAGAGGCCAAACAATCCACCAGGTCTGAATTATATACCCAAACACATAAAGCTGATTATTATGTTGTCCAAACTTCTGGTATTTTGTCAGAGTAACAACAGTGACACCAAGATGTAGGAAAAAGGCAAACAAAATACCATTTTCCAAAATCCAAAGTGAAATGTAAGGGAGAAAGAAGAAAATTAATCTGGTCAAGGATGTCCAGCAAGTCTAAAATGGATCTGTATTTTCAATAAAGACTGTGAAATGCAATAACAAAGCAGCAATGTGAAATGCGTCCGACCGTGGTTTTAATAGATTTATCAAATCAGATGATGGAAACGTAATCAGCAAAACAAACTTTGCCCTCCAATAAAATATTTGATGAGATGCATCTTGAATTAATACTTGCAAAATTTAACTTCTAGCTGGTGTGACAAGAAGAAGGATACAGTTTGTGGTACATGATATGTCATTTTTTTGGTAAAACATCTGCTTTCAATACTAGGCCTAATCTTGTTTGAAAGCTACATGCAGTTACTGACGAATTTCATTTAATCTCAAACAGTTGTTGAATGATGTCTTTGCCTTCGCTGCAGCTGTGATTGCAATAAGAATAACTCCAGCAACCACAGCAGAACCTGTATTGAGTCTGTAAAGCAATGATCAGTCTACACAAATTATGCATGTACCTTTTCTGCATGTACATTAAATTCAGTGTGTTTAAAACACTGGATTTGCCCCTTAGGTGCTACAATCAACACAAGCACAACAAGTATGGCAAGTATGGCACCGCACTTTTACAAGACTTATTTTCTATTAGTCTAATACGGTCTTGAGAATAGATTAATGCCTGCTGATTGCAAAACCTCAACTGCCAAGATGTGCGTTGATATACGACAATAAAAATAAGTAACTTGCTAAACCTACTAGATATTCATTCCATCACAGGCCAACTGAAACTGATGACAGCCTTTCCAAGGTTTTCCAAGTGATTGGATTCTGACCAATGTAAAGAACACAAGATTAAATTTACCAGCTGTTAATTCTTTTTATATGTACATGAGAAACAGTTGGAGCAAGTACTCTCCAAATTCAGCAACTGTTTCTTCCATCGTCACCACACTTTTACAGAAACAGAGGAATTGTCAGAGAAGCTTAGACCATCTGACCATGGAGGCCTGTCCTTGACAAGTTTCCATCAGTAGCTTCAGAGAAGGAAGCAGAAAATATGGAATTGATCTGAAATGCTCTTTCCCTGTGACTATCCCCCAGTCTTCACTACATAGAAAACAGTTTATGACTTGAAGGCTTTATAACCCATGTAAAATGTATTAGTCAGAAAGACTTGATGTTTATATGGATAAACCACAGTATCTGGAGTCAATGTCAGGTTATTGGTTATCATGTAAAACACCTACTAAGTGATTTCTCAGATGAAAAACACCTGGAGCAGTTCTGTTGCACTGGAAATCATCCATAGTTTTGTAGTACTCATATGAATATCAACAACTTTGCTGTAGACATCTCATCTCCTTAAGAAATGTCAATAACAATTCCTCAGAATGGATTTAGCCCCCACCTCCACTGCCTCTAGTTTTCATGGGAGAACAAAACTATCTATACTAATACTCCTTCCTGGAAAGCCAGCTTGCTTCTCCAGTTTGGGGATGAGTCAACAAATAGGCAGTGTGAATGACCAGGGATTTAGGGTTGTGATGTGGGCTGCAATGTGAGGCAGGCAGGTTGAACTAGATGAACTTTCAAGGTCATTTCCAACCCTTAATATTCTGTGATTCTGTGGGAGGTTGGACTCTAAAGGTCCTTCCAACCCCTACCATTCTATGATTCTAGTTGAGCTCATGTTTTTAAACACCACAGGGGATTTCTGTGTTAAGGTGCTTTATAAATCAGCACGTATTACAATGAATTTGAATATTTGTTTCTGTGAAATTGACAGACTGAACAGAAAACCAATGTTGTTAAATGGTTTTTGTTTTTTTTTTTTCTTCCTCTCTTTTAGGATGGATTTATAGACTTCTTGGAGTTCATAGCTGCAATAAATTTGGTTATACGAGGGAAGATTGACCAAAAATTGAAATGGTATTTTAAGCTATACGATGCTGATGGAAACGGATGTATTGACAAAAAAGAACTATTAAGCATATTCACGGTAAGCAAGTTCTGACCAATAGCAAGGGCATTTGACACAGTGCATTGCCCCAAAACAGTGGTTCATCATACATTGTAAATCGATTGCCTGTACTTTACCTAATGTTTTGTAGCTGCAAAACCAGAACTGTTCCAGCTAGTAACACTCCTGTCATTAGCTTCTTGCTTATTGAAGTAAACATTTCTAAAAAGTATTTTACTTCAAATCGTAATTCTACAGATATAATGCTTTACTGAAAGTGAAAAACTGTATTAATAGTAGAGACATTATTGTGATAAACTATACTATAAGGCAGCCTGGAACTGAAACCAGTATAAGGAATAAAAGAGATGGTTACAAGTGTTTGTGCCAGTGTGTTGTGGAAAACTGGCTTCTCAAATTGAACTTGATGCGAGAAATAATATAGATGTCATGAAAATATTCCAATATTTTAATTTTTTTAAAGGCTTTTATTGCAAATGCCATTACACCTACTTTAAAATTAAATTGGGGAAATTTAATGTTATCAGTAAATCATGCAGAGACATGCAGATACAAATACTACAGAAAGTTATGCCAGAAATGGGTCCATTTCAAAGCCATAAAACCAAAGTACTGTCATTCTTTCTTTAAAATGACTTCTGTGTTTTTCAACTTGCTGCAGTGAAAAAATATTTTGCACTTCAGTAGCTGTTTTCATCCAAAAGGTATTACAGGGTTCCTTGTAAATATGACTTAAAACTGCTCCCTAAATGTATAGCACTCATAACAGATCAAGATTCTGCAACAGGGAGCATAAAATCTAAGTAGGGATTTAATATCATAATAAACAGGGAATTTAGTTTTTCTGTATTCTACATTACTGATGGTTACTGATGGTGAGTCACTGTCAGAGACTTTCAAGAGCTGTTGCCCAAATTGAAGCAAACTGGAGCCAGCCAGAGCCATGGGGTCAAATAAATAAACTTGATGCATCACCTTCTAAAGAGCATCTCTTAAAGGTAGAAGGAGAAGCTACATCTCCCAGATTTCTCCTTGTTTAAGACTAATCACCTCCTTCTTTTGTAGATGTTCTCCAACATTTTTCACTCAGAGGCAATGAGGTGACTGTTTTTTATTTTGTTGAGCTTTATCCAAAAAGAGAATTAAAGTCCTTAAAATGTAAAGAAGACTTCTTTTTCAGCTTACTTGGTTTTGAAATCAGTTTAAACCTCTGCATGTTTTCTTCTCTTTTGGTGTACAAGAACTTTAACTTAAACCTGCCTAAGTCATTTGACCCAAGCTAGATAAAAATTGGTGGGATCTAAACAAAAATTAAAATACAGGCTCACAGCAATTAAGGGCCTTGCTTATACTAAGCATCAATAAAGAAGAGCTTGTCCAAAAAGATATATGTAGACATTAATATAAATCACAGAAGTCCTCTTAAAACATCATCTACCCTTACAGCTATGCAAACTTTGGATCAGCAGATTATTATCCACTGTCAAAATTCCTTCCAGATAACCATGGACCCTTTCAGTGCCTTCTAATGTCTAGTTATTTTATTTTAGTATTTAAGGTGATTCTGTGGTAGTCAGCAATTCAAGGACTTCAGGAACCACTGCTTTACTCTTAGCAGTACAGAAATTTAACTGTGACAAAGGTGCAATCTTCCTCTGAAGACAGCATCAGGATCAGACAAAAAAAACCCACCGAATGAACTAGTAATAAAAATAAGTTTATATACCTATTTTCCTAAAATTCTTGCTGCCTTTTGGAACCTGTTTGCGCAAAGTAAGAAAAAAGTAATGTTGGTCAAGAATTCCACATCAGTGCCAAATAAGTTTAACTTAAAATTTTATTAAAATATGAATCCTAGTTTAATATCAGGAGTACTGAAAGAAATAATTGGCACATATGGTGAAATATCTTACACAACACAGTTCATCTCAAGATAATTCAAGTATAAAAAAATAAATTCTATAGTATGCCCATAATAGAACATCTTTGTATGTGTATTTACAAATAGATATGCATGTATTTTCCCAGTTACTTACTAATTGGGAAATTGAGCTTTAATCCAACTCTGTAAACATATGCTTTTCACTTCTGAACAACTGGCTATTAACAAATAGGGTCCTATTTTCTTAACCCGAATGATCATGATAATGTAAAAATCACCATCTCAGTGAATGGGACATAGTTTTCAAAAATATTAATTTATACCTTTACTCCAAGTACAGTTCTTTTTCCACCAAAAAAAAAAAAAAGTAGAGGGGAGACTTCTGGGTTTTTTTAATTTCTTTGTAGGACAAGCAAATTCTGCCAACTTGCAGGACTACTGATCTGACTTTATTTGCCATTACTAAGTTAAACACATCTTAATAGAAAAATTACTTAGTCTTTCTCCTCTTGTGCTTTCAGCTGTGAAAAATAGTACTGTATTTAAATCACACAGACCATAGGACATTCTCCAAAGACACAGAACTCTCTAGGGCAAGATAAAAATGTTGCTGTGGAATCTCAAAGTGTATTGCAGAGCAGAGGTGCCAAATGGTTTCAGAAGACCTTCACAGATATGTAAATTAGTCTGTAATCTTCAGGCTGTGTTATGTTAATTAAATTTCCAATCCTCATTACTGAAGATTTACTTGAAATAGCTATTTATTTAGCGATTTTTTGAAAGGGTTGGTGAACTAAAGAGCTGCATCGAAATTATTGCAGCTGCCAGCATACTGTTTTCAGGACTTGATGGGAAAAAAATTCTGAAAGAACTTTCTGCATTTCTGCCTTCAGGCTATCCAGGCTATTAACGGCTACACCAGTATGACTGCTGAGGAGTTCACAAACATGATATTTCAGAAGATAGATGTGAACAATGATGGTAAGAATCTAGATTTTCTTGGCATTCACAGGTATTTTGCCCCATAAGGAATTATGGGATCAAAAGGAGATTTTAATACACTACTGAAGAACTGACTATTTTGGTCAAATTGAAAGCCTAAATCTACTCTTCTTTATTCATTTTACTTCCACTTTACAGTGATGTGTAAATCAACTGACTCAGCTGATCTGACATAGGCATCACATGCAGCAGGGGCTAAAACATGGAGCTCTTGCATTGTTCATCTAAAATGCCAGGACTCTGGTTTCACAGCAAAAAGAAAGCATGATTGAGGAGATTTTTTAGTATATTTGTTTTGGCTTAATGTATCTAAAACAAGTAAGAAAACCAATTAAGATGTATGGTTGCACATGCTCTAAAATGTTCTAAAGATTGGACAGTATATTGGATGTCTCTTGAAGGCTGATTGTTAACACATGCTAAGACACATGCTACTGCTTTTTTTTTTTCTCAAGATAGCTAGATTAAACCAGTTGTACTTGCACTTGGAAAGAAAAACTTTAATTCACTGTTTCTGAGTTATTTCTAATAGAAAACCTGTCATATGTGAATTTCTTCCCTCATACTTCTAATAATAAAGATCCTCCTTACATCAGTTACTGCAATCACTGGCAAATTAGAAATATCAGGAAAACATTACAGAGCAAAATTAGGTCCCAGGCAGGAATTTTCACCTTTCTCTTTGCTCATTGTTCTGGTCTTCTTTGGTGTATTAAGGTCACTTCCTAAAAAACCTGTTTGCAATATATAATCAAAGAATAAACAGTGTTCTTGTGATGTGTGAGAATAACTTGTAAAGAATTTTTTTCCCCACCTGCTTGACCCACCTTTTGGGTGAAGGCAAATTACCAAAGGACACCAAACAACATGTACACATACTCTAGAATCTAACCCAAATCCTATGATTATTTATTCTTTGGCCTCTACTTTGACCGTATGTTTACTCAAGTAATAATTGTATCTGAGCTATATCATCAGCTGAAAAAATAACTTTTGTATCTTTAGCATGGAAATGCCAGAACATGAACTAATCAGAATTATCTTTGTAATACTCCCATTTCAAAGTGCTTTCCATTGTTAGATATTTTAAAATAGCTGCAAAGCAGTAGGACTAGCTCCACCTAAGGAATGGCATAAATTTTGCCAAGTTTAGTTTAAAAATATGCTACTTCCTTCTAGCTTCTTATAGACAAATGAATTGCAGTGTCCTTTCTCACACCACAATACAAGAAATAATGCCAAGGTTGTAGGGACCAATTCTTACAACAAATCCCCTGATGGCTTTGCAATTTTTCATCAGCTCGAGAAAACCTGACACCCATCATGGTTGCAGTGAGTGTGAACATGCCAGTGTAACCACATGTCACTGGTAACTGCAGTGGGTTTTGTATGCTTGCACTCTGGTACTGCTACTTTGAAAGACACAGCGTGGGATTAAAAGAAGGGAACTCAAGACCAGTTGACCTGCATAAGCAGTAAAATGATGCAGCGTGTCCAACTAACAAGTCCAGAAACCCCATCCACACAAAGACCTCAGTCAAAGGCAATACAGAGGGAAGGAGATGGGAAGTAAGAGCAGTGCCTGGGATAGGCAGAGATATCTGAGGAAATGGATGGGTGTCAAAGCCAGAGGAGGCAGGCAAATGTTTAGAGATGTCTTGTTCTGTCTCTGCTCCTGGGATGATTCTATAAGAGCAGTGGGACTGAAAGAGGAGGTGTGAACAACCTTAGGATGCTTTGTGCCAGCCCCTGGAGAGGCCCCTCTCACTGAAGGCTAAGAGCCAAGACTTCTGTCAAACAAAGTCTTCCCACTTTAAAGGTACGTATACAAGCCTGCTTACCCATGCAGTGAGGGCTCAGATGACTAAAGATGAAGCAGCTTTCACTGCCCATGGGTAGAAAGTGGCTTTAAGATTTTGAAATGCTGATCATTTTCCTTTTTCCAGGGATTGCCATGAACAAAAACCAAAACAGAAAATAACCCCTCTGGGGAGTACTTAAATCCAAAAGCAGCCAAAAGCCATCTAGCTCAGCATTTATCAGAAGTACAAGTGACTTGAATTGCTGCTCCCCTGCATCTTGGGGCTCTAAGTCATCCATCTTCCTCTTTGCCTGGCCTCTCGTCATTTCTTATTTCAGGGAGAAATCATTTATTGCAGTGATTTTTACAAGAAACTTTTAACTGTTCTCAGATAAATTATTCAAGCTCTTCGTATCAAACCAAGCTCTGTTTCCCTTCTCAGAGAAAAACTGTCACTGGAATAACTTCTAACTGGAGAACTGTATGCATTGTGTACCATGCAAGTAGACACATGCCTAAGACTGGCCTTTGTCTTTGTTGACAGGGAAGAGAACAGAAAATGAGGAAAAACTCTAAATAATATTCCTGATCCTCAATAAAAGAGAATTTATAGTTGTCCTGCAACTTCCAAGATATTACCTGATTTCAACATGAGACCAAAAAAAAATCCCACTCCAAATGACCGTTACCTAACCAAACACTTTTTTCTATACATCTTATTGTGGTTCTAAATAATCCTAGTAGTCAAGACACGGAGTATGCCTGGTAATCCTCAGAAAATCATGCCCTAATCTCTGTTAAAGCCAGCTATAAAATAAATTCCAGTTATCTTACATACATCTTAATTCAGCCTTGATACTGGCTTCATTAGCATCTTTTTTCACATGTTTCTATCACCATACATGCTAAGTAGTCATAGTTGTCTTAGACTTTTGTGAAAGGTGTTTGATTTCTTTTAACAGGAAAAAAAATAAAAAGCAAATCTAAATTCTAGGATTTTATGCAAATTGGGAAAAAAATAGAAAGTATTCTGCTTGCATTTGCCTATCAGCAGAGAACTGAGAACAGGAACCTTTCTGAAGCATTCAATCTGTCAGTAATGGCCTTGTGTTGTGCTGAGAGAGCTCACTGATTTTCTCAATTCCTAAGGAATATCTGACTTCCTTTTAGGGGAACTGACTTTAGAAGAATTCATCAGTGGTGTGGAGAGAGATGAGGACCTAATGGAATTGATTACAAAAAGTTTTGACCTTTCCAACGTACTCAAAGTCATACAGAATGGCAGGAGACACAGCATCTGAAGGATCCAGTGACAGACACGGCATCTGTGTCATCACCTCGAGGAAGATAACATTTGTTACAGAGAGCTTGATCTCGTCAAAGCCTGCCCAGGCAATATTGAACAGCTTTCTCCAGGAGTAACAATTTTCACTCTTGACTTGATATCTCTCCTTTTCTTTATTCTTTTCCTCACTAATGACTGTGGCAGCCACAGAACACAAACCTTTGCCCATATATAACAGAAGCTATTTGATGCAGTACAAATAACTTATTTGATCTCTATGAACGCTATTCAGAGTAATCAGTAAAATAATGAAAAAAATCACAAAATACAACCTTTCTAAAAGACACGGAATTACTACACTACTTCTTTTACACACAGGCTCTTTAACCTACTATCTAAACTGTGGATATAAACTTCTAGGTAGGACTGGGTTCCATCCAGATCAATTAAGAACAAAGCCTGGTTTGTATTAAGTTAACATTTGCTCTATCGGTACTCAGCATTGGAATAGGTTCTCTGGTAAACACCCGAGTCAGCTCAATATCCTTGAGATGTGCATCCTCCTTAACAAGCTGTCTAACACTCTTCATTTTATTACATCTGTAAATTAAAATAATGTGATGGTTTGATGTTTTTGGCAGGGTTCAGATACATTTCTTTCAAATTAACCTTCTACAAAAGCACTGGAATTAATTTTTGTTATCTTTGCAGAGTAAAATTAGATGTTCAAAGAATAGCTAAAACCACATCATTTTGTAAGGACTCTGTTTTCCCAGAGATTTTTGTCCTTTGACTTATATGTACTCCTTTTTGAAAACATTTCCTTTTCACTGGGGTTTTTGCCACAGCTGCATGAGACAAAAGGTAAGAGGTGTGGTGACTAGTTCCTGTTGATGGGACTGTTAGGTTCTGCCAAAAAGACTGTTTAACAGTTGAAATCTTCTTGTATTTCCCTGACAGGGAGTACTAATATAGGTATCTTTGCCCTGCTCAGATACATGGGTGAAAGCTTTTAACAACTTAGTCTCTTTGAGATTTCTACCTTCTTTCAAACTGGGTTGTGATTGTCTCTGAAACTGGTAGCTGATAGGAGTGCAGGGGAGACATTCCCAGATGACATGATCACATATGCCTCATTTTCTTAAGAAACCAGCCTAAAAACAACTCAGTATGGCTTTATGAAATAACATGATTAATTCTATGAACTGAAATGGACTGCAAGAACCGTCTGCAAAGAGAAAATTATAGTTCTCTTGGTTCTGTTGGAATTGATTATCCTTCAAGTCTGCAACAAGTTTTATGAAATTACTGCATTATATCAGAAGAATAAGTTCTACTTGGCTGACAGTGCCCTGCAGGCATCACACTCATATTAGTTATGGCTAGAAGCATCAGCTTTATGTAAAATAATTTGTGCATGGATCCATACAGGTTGAATGAAACAATAAAATGTTTTTCTTCCAAATTCAGTTCAAATCCATGTCCATTTGCACATGAAATGTGCTACATCATCTGTACTTATTTTCCCAGGTTCTGGTTTGATCAATGGAATATACTAAGAGTATGCAACATGCATCACTTGACATTATAAACAGTTCTGACATTACAGTTCTGACATTTGAATCTTTTATACCTTTCCAAAAAAAAAAAAGAATGATGTACAAGATTGCTGGTGGTTTGAATTTTAAGTTCTTGTACGTATTCATTATTGACACATTAATATGTCATTGTCAGTATCAGTTTTCTCACACCCAGACTTCAAAAACTCCCATTTCTTAATCTAATACTTTTGGATTTAGATCCTATGAAGGTGGTGTCCTTCAGAATTTACTTGAAAATATTTAAAATAAAATAGTCCAGTCTAAGCAATTTAGGTATAGGGAAACAGCTGTGTTTTGGATTTTTGCTTTTAAATGAATAAAACTACACTTTGGAATCTGACTACTATGAACACAGACTTTTTTTATAAAGGGATTTTAAAGAGAGTATTTCCATTTAAATTTGTCTATTTTTTCTGTGTAACTCTAATTATATGAAGCGAATTACCAATTCAGGAGGAGTGTTGTGTTGTTTTTTAAAATGATGCATGCAAGGAAATTCCTAGGCTCCTTTTTTTTTTTGTTAAACTAAATTTTACAGGAGTAGCTGACATGCTCATTTTCTAAACTTCAATCTAGGATCATTTACCAGAAACTTATGTAATTAAGAAGCAAGTATCTTTGCTGTCTGATGTAAACACTCTAGCACATCAATTCAAAAATATTTACCTACAGTAACTCCACATGTGTTTGGGGCTATTCATAAGATTCTGTCTAGGTGTTTTTAAATAAATTGATTAACAGAATATTCTTTTAACTACTTAAGCGCAATTTGATTCACAACAGCTTGAGAGAAATCCATTCTGGCCACAATTTTCTATTGATATCATTCTTATAAATTTGTCAGACACTCATCAGGTGTCTTAGTGAAATCAAGTGGTACATGTCAAGTGTGACACCTCAAAATCTTCTGAAACCACATCTCATTGTGGTGGAGCTGCTTTGTAATGGTGAAGGAATATTGTAAGCTGACCTAATTGCCAAAATGTTTATTGGTAGTTTAATAGACAACAAAAAAGCAAAAAGAAAGCCCAGTATTAGCTCATGTTACATACACACCTTAGCAAATACTTAAGTGGCTAAGAGGCAGTGATAAACCCCTAATCCTGGGGGCTGCCAGAGCCCACAGGAATGCTATTGCTTCAAAGCCCTGCCTGGGAGAGAAAAAATGTTACAACACATGCTCTCAAGAAATGTCTTTATCAACAAGATTGATGCAGATGCCAGTTGTGAGTGTCTGGAGAAGCAGGGTTGCCTATATCATCATCACAGTGGGGTAAGTTTTAATTAAGACAGATGTGTACTGAGAATAGCTAATTATTTTGCCACCATACCTTGCAAAGAATCACAGGTTTCAAATTCACTCTATGCAGCTGGGAGAGTTCTGGCAATCAATGGGGTAACTTGTAGCTTCCATTCTAATATAAGCTCTTTTACTGTCAAAAATGGCTTTATGTTCCTTTTATTGCATCTAAATAGCTGAAGGTAATCAGTGTGACAGTCTGCTTTTTTTTTTTTTTAAATTGTCCTAAAAATACCTCCTTTTCTTTTCTAGTAGCTTAATATGCTAGAAAACCAAGTAGGTACTTTTTCTTCCAAGAATCTGGAAATTCAAAACCACAAGTAAATTGCCTTTTCTTGTAGATATGAAATTGCTTAAGCAATAATAGGCATCATTAAACCTTATGCTATAGCTATGCATCTCTGACAAAGTGGGAGGTTAACCTGCTGTGGCATGGAAAGATCTCATAGTTGCATTTAATTTTTGACCATATGTATGATTAGCTATACCATATAGACCATAACAGCTAAATATTCAACTAAATAGAGAAAGCTTCGGTTTCTGGTGTGCAGGGGTATGTGTCCATTTACTTGATATTGGATTAAGATTTTCCACACTGAAAGATTTCTACAAGTCTTGCATGGTTACAGAATTGCTGAAGATATCGGGGAGGGTTTTTTGAGCATATTTTTAAAAATTTCTGCTAAATATGATAGAATAACTCCAAAATAGGAAACTTATGTAGCTTTACACTATACTTTTTGACCTACACTTATGAGAAAGTTATTAGAAAGCCAAGGCAGCAAACAGTTTATGTATATGACATGGAAAAATCTAGCTGACTATAGGTTGTAAAGCTCTGCCTGAAATAACAAATTTAACCTGTGTCTGATGGGAACAGGCTCTTTTCTCCAGTCCCTGCCTGAACTGTTCACACTGGTGTTTCTACATTAGTAACCAGGCTACGATGAACCCTTTTTTTATTCCCCACTTTTATTGACCTGACAACTTTTTCTGACCTAAAGATTAGGAAAGGTGCCACTGCTGAGATGGCACATGTAGCAGGCAGGGAATACTTTACTTTTATAGCCCAACGGAGACACAGAATGGCTTTGAATGAAGATAGATCAACCTGAAAAGTGATTTCTTATGTTTAAACCTGCACTGATTTTTGCTTTATGGCAGCAATGTGAGAGAAGGTTCAGCCATCAAAGGTAACCTAACTGCCAAAGATAGTACTTCTAAAAGCTCTCCTGTATCACTACTTAATTTTTATTTTCACCACCTCTGCAGTAGAACTGTAAGAGAATTTAATACAGCTTGCTATACAGTTGTTACTGTGCTTACAAACATCACTGTAATGAAATACTAGCTTTTCAGTGGATAAATCGTCATATACTCCTGGCTCTGGTTTGAATGTCCGGCTGCTTTTAGAAAGGCCTGAACTTGTCTGATTTAAATCTGCCCAGTTTACCAAAAAAAAAAAAAAAGTAGACTAACCTACATCCTGTGCATAATACCGGAGAGACTGGGAGGGTAGAGGGAGGGAGTCACAGAACACTCAAAAAGACCATAGGGGAAAAGAAGTAGGGGAAGAAATGTGTAGAACGAGAGGAGGAAGAGGAGTTCAGGCCCCATAAAAGGGACATCATGGTATGACAACCCCTGGCCCTATGGGACGTGCTCTAGAGGAAAGTACAAATATCAAAGTATGGAAAAGACAAAAAGGAGAGAATAAGGGTATGAAGAACCATCTTCACCTTGACAATTCTGTGCCACAGATGATACTTTACAACTCAGTTGCTTCTACAAGTGCTCAATGAAACCTTAAATGGAAAGTATTTCACCTGAGTCACTGTTTGATATCTGGCTTTCATTGCTGCCCTAATGGAATTGCAAACCTTCTTTAACAGTGCATTGCTGAAGCACCTAAAAGAGGTCATACACACTATCCTGTATATTTTTATCTCCTGTACAAAGATACAAACCAAAACTGCCTTCTGAGATTGTGTAGCAATCAGATTAGTAATGCTACAATTAAGGAATCTGAAGCAATGACAATTCACACCAGCTGATTTTTTTCTGCCTGAGGTACAATTGCACCTGATTTCTCAAATAACAATGGAATTAACCACTCAAGAAGTCTTCTGTCTCCTTGCAGGGGATGTTCAACAGCCCAGCAAAACAAATGTACCTCTCATTGTTCCTCTCTAAATTATTTTCATTAACTGTCCAAGTTAGCAAAGTACCAACAGGTGTGTCGGCATGCTGTGGAAAGCTGTTTATTTAGGAAACAGTAATTTCTCCCCTCACAGGCCTCTAAACACCCTCAGAATGGCAATGGTATTCAAGCCCTGTTTGTCACAACTGAGCCTGAGCAACTGATCTAAAGAGAAATTGGTTGGTATTCCATTCTTCTATCCCATGAGTGATCTGGTCTTTTTAATATACATAGAAATTACAGATCTTTTAAACTCTAACTTTCAAACTCTACCTTTCCTGGAAAACCAGAAGCACACTCAGGATGACAAATGTATGTGCATTTATGGACCGTTTGTAGTCACGTGTATGTCAGTAAGATTATTGACTGCAAATCGGAACAGAATTTCTTCACACTGATGGCTAAAAATGTATCAAATTCTTGATTTTTTGCAGAATCTTATTAACCTTTTATGCAGCACAGTATTTCTGTGAACTACTGCAGATAGGTGCTAGGAAAAAAAAATATTTTGAAAACACTTTAAAAAAAGGTAATGTACTAGCACCACAATCATTTTTTTTCCTTTTAAAAAACAATGAAATATTCATGGGAAGGGCTGACATAGTTTTGAGTGTATCAAAAGAAATTAAACTCCCATGAGGCTTCAGGCACAACTTTTCATTCTCAGCATCTGTTCACATGTTCCTTGATCCCTGTCCCCAAAGCAATAAAAATTATGTGGGTTTTTCACACTGGCAGCGTACCTCTGGCACATAGCTTTAATGGTTCTGGAGAACATGGGAAGAGTTTGCACTTTTCCTTCTCATTTTGTTTAAATTTCAAATATTTGACAAACTGCTACTATCCTGGAGGATTTCAAATCCCCTCAGATTTAAAATACAACTCACTCTTAAAGAGCTGCTAACACTTAGAGGAAGAGTTGAACATTTGCAATAAAACAGGCTTTTATTGTTCTTTCACTGTTCCTTTATTTTATGAAAGGTACTTATATCAGAAGAGGACCTTTATTCCCTTGCTTTCTTTTAATTAGGTCAATCTTTCCTTTGACATCCTGTTCAACAGCTCAGCCTCTAATGGCAGTGGCACCTAGCAATCAACTTCTGGCAAAGATCACAACTTAGTCATCTGCTAAGTAATGCAATGACTTCTAATAACATTCCATAAAGATTGAACATCAAACAATGTGCAAAACACAAGCTATAACTTATGACCAGAAGTACCTTCAAGCAAAATACTTTTGCTGTTTTCGAAGAAAGTTTGGGCTCTTCCCTATAACTTCAAAATGCCCAGGGAAAACAAATCCACATCAAAAAAAAAAAAAAAAAATCCAAGCTTTTTAATTACCAGTCTTTATTTTATTTTTTTTTCCCTGACTATCTAGGCTGGTGAGATTCCCAAGCACGCAAGCTGACTTCCCTTAGTCAGTAGAAAGAAGAAGCTCTTGTAAGTCGACACATCAGATCTACCATCTAAACAAGCTGATATGCATAAACAAGGAAAAAAAAGGCTTAGTGTTGCTCGGCAAAAGGGGAAGCTTCAAAAATTAACTGTTCTGTCTGCCAGGGTTAGTAAAGGCCTCTGGAGAACACAATTATAAATCTTAATTTGATACTTCCTAGTGGGTATGATTGTTGCAGAAAGCACATTTGCCCCCATTCAGATACAGGATGTGTTCTGCTGTCACCTTCTCTGCCTCCTGTCTAGAAAAGTGCCAAGTGCTGCCAGCTCCCTGAAGAGAAGCCACATGTGCCACAATAGGCAAGAAGCTGTTCCTAGGACTAAAGAGAAATGCCCATCAGTGACTTAAGACAGCCCAAAGTGAGAGAGGACACAAAATAGTGTCCTGCAGGTACAAAAGTTAGGGGGAAATGGTTTAAAAAATAAAGTATATAATTGTTTCAGGTGGAAGATAAATCCTTGGAACAAAATCCTTCTAGTTGTGCAGTTTCTCCTGAGAGTGGCAATGGTAAAGTATGTTTGTAGCAAGATGGTCTGCTGCTGGCAGGAAATAATACTTTATATGATAAGCAAAAAAATCACATGTGAACTGGATACAATGGGTTGTTTGTCCATGTCTTTTTTTCTGTTCCTACTGTTTTGGTCTGCTTGTGGCTGAGAGGAGCTTTTTTCCCCCTTACAAATTCTTTCTGCTTTTTTTCTACCTGTCCAAAGTACTACTAGAAGCTCAATGGAGAGTCAGATCCCCAGAAAAAGTACGAGAGGACAGATAAAAATGGCTTTCTGGCACTTGGGGAGTAGCTTTGTGCTGGAGAAAACTGTTTACTCACAGATGTGCTACTCCTGCTGGTTGTTTTGATTCCTTTCATTTCTGCTTTGCATTGACATTCAAGGCACACTGAGAAGATGAACCTTTATGTTTACTAGAGAGATATAATAAAGCATCTTTTCCTACATGTCTAAAACAGAGACATCTGGAAATGATAGCCATGGTGCAAGGAGCCTTGTGACATTATTCCTATGACAAGGCTCTACTTCTCAGACAAAGAGAAACATTTCACATGTTGTGGTTATTTGCAGTAAAAATTGTCACAGATGGTGTTAGTTAGTGTTTGTAGAGTTTATGAGCTTAGTTTTTGGATTCAGATCTATCTCCATGTGTTTCTGTGGTACCAAAGAAGCTGTTCCTAGGATTAAAGGGAAATGCCTATCACTGATCTTAAGATATAGAGATCTAAGGTAGAGGACAGAAGAGGTATATAGAGGTCAGAATAGACACAAATGTTTCTTAAAGGAGGCTTTCTTGAGAGTCAGTTTCACTGTAACCTCTGTAGTAGTATGGTGATCGGATAAAGTAAGCTATATAAATCCAGCTCTAGTTTCTACTCTAAATGTAATCCTAATATCTATCTGCAAATGATTCCTGATCAGCTTTTGTTTTCCCATATGCTGCTAATCTATGTATTGTATTACCTTTAAAACTTGTAAGCAAGAATTAAAACCCCTTGACTAGTAGCTACTGTGCTCCCTCTTAGCATCCATCCCCTTGTTGAGACAATCTTATCCTCCAGCTCACAGTAGGATACTCCAGCTCTGTGTCTGCTTTACCAGACCTTCTCTAGATGCAGAGAAATGTCTAACCAAATGTTAACCTCATGCATCATAACAGTAAGGTAGAAAAAAACACAAAACCAATATTTTCTTCTTTCTAAATTATTTGGGTGTATTGTGCCAAAAAGTTTAACTGAGCATGGTGATGTGTGACACTAAACATTGGGTTAAGTGACAGGTAGCTCAGCGTTCAGCTTGTCAAAGCAGGATGATGAACACGCATACAGCTGAGCCATGTGATGAACACAGGCAGCTAGGGGTGCTGCATGATGTGTGAAGGACCAGGTGTAGTAGGTTTTGTCTGTGCCAGGTTTTGGTAGCAGGGGGCTACAGGGGTGGCTTCTTTAAACAAAGATTTGCCAGAAGCTTTCCCTGTAGCTGATAGGGTCATTGCCAATCAATTCTAAGATGGATCCTGCAGCTGCCCAAGGCCTGGCCAGTTAGTGATGGAGGTAACTCCTCTGTGAATAACGGATTTGAGAAGTTGCTGGGCAGTTGCTAAATTGCAGCAGCAACAGCCAGTGAGAATGTGAAAATATGTCCACAGACACCAAGGTCCGTGGAGAAGGAGGGAGAAAAGGTGCCCAGGCCCTGAATGAAAGACTCCCCTGTGACCTGTGGTGCAGCCCATGGTGAGGCAGCTGTGTCCCTGCAGTCCACGGAGGCCACCGGGGAGCAGAGACCCACTCGCAGCCCGTGGAGGACCCCACACTGGAGTGGGTGGATGCCTGAAGGGGGGCTGTGACTCTGTGGGAAGCTCACCCTGGAGTAAGTTTCTGGCAGGAGCTGGGAGTCTGTGGGGAGAGAAGAGTCCACACCAGAGCAGGTTTGCTATCACGACTTGGGATCCTGTGAGGGACTCAGGCTGGAGCAGTCAGTACCTGAAGGACTGTTCTCCTGGTGGATGACCCACACTGGGGCAGGGTGTGAGGAGCTACACTCCTTAAGAAGGATCCATGCTGAAGCAGTTCGTGATGAACTGTAGCCTGTGGGTGGGACTCACATTGGAGAAGTTGGTGGAGGACTATCTCTCATGGGAGGGACCCCACGCTGTAGTAGTGGGAAGTGTGAGGAGGCCACCCCCTGAGAAGCAGCAGAGGCAAAGTCCACCTGTAATGAACTGACTGTAACCCTCCCATCCCCCTACAATTTCTCCCCAGGAAGAAGGAGGAGTAGGGGGAGATGTTTTAAGATTGAGTTTTATTTCTCATCTTCCCTGCTCTGTTTTGATTGTTCACTAATAAATCAAACCATTTCTCCCTAAGCTGAGTATGTTTTCCCCATGACACCAGTTGCTGAGTGATCTCTCTGTTCTTATCTCAACTCACGAGCCTCTCATTATATTTTTCTCTCCCCTGTCCAGTTTAGGAGGAGGAGTGATAGAATCACTTGGTGGGCATCTGGCACTCAGTCAGGGCTAAACCGCTACACAAGGATATTAACAGTATAGATGTCATCAGCAAGCAGTGTCCTGCCTTGTGCAGCAGGTGTACAGCTGGAGCTAGGGGTAATCTACTACAAATCCATCAGTCTTAGACACCAGATCAGACAAGTGGACATTGGCAAAGTGTGTCAGGACACAACAGCTCTGCAGAACCCTGTGCTTTGCACTCTCATAACTATTTTCTTCACACAGAAATTGGGGAGCGGAATTGTGTTAATCTTCCTGTTGCATCACTATTATGTGCACCTGTTGATGGTTCAAGTAAGTTTTTTGAGGCTTGGCCTTGTTCCTATTTGTATCCATCTCCACTAAAGCTACTCCCACCAATACATCACCATTTCTTATTTTCTGCTAGAGTAATTGTTGTCAATTCATCCACTTTGATCCTTTTTTTTTTCTGCAACTCAGTCCTTCAGCCAACTTCATACAGACTCTATCCTCATTTTAAAGTCTTCTTCATGTATCAAATATCTTGACAAGATCCCACAGAAGGCAACTGAAGGATGAGGGGCAAGAAGAAGAATGTCAGAAATTCAAAACTTCATGCACCAATGCAAAGCTATACTGCCTATTGACATTGTTTGTAGCCATGAATTCTTTTCCGTCTGCAACAGAAAAGGATGCCCAGCACACCTTATTTTAAGTAGAAGTCAGTTTTACAACACATGAGAGTACACGCCACGTAATTCTGATTTAGCCAGATAACTGCTCTTGAGAATACAGCAGCATGTCTGAGGGCTCCCAGGTGTGTGCAGGGGCTGTTCATGCCCTGCACAATACTTTTGCCCTTGCTAATGCCACAGTTTCAGCTATTTCGAAGCCAACTGAATACTACCCCTGCTGTATTCACATCTCCCTTTGCAGGACAGATCCAGCAGCACTGGGCTTCCATAAAGCTTGCCACAGACCTAAGAGAAGCAGAAGGCTGGAAGAGCAGAGGAAATAATAGCTCAGGCATAGCTCTATCTTCATTTTTTCTTCTCACAGCAGTGAGTCTAGTTTAAAATGGTGTGAATCTTCACAACTGATGCCCAGGAAAACCATTTCCTGTTTTCTCCTGGCAAGTACTAACTTCTGTGCTCTTAAACCACATACAGCTTCTATAACCATACACTGACACAACACTTGTGCCAAAATATGCCATTCCAAAAATGGCCTTTCATTCTCTGCATACAGCAGTTCTCTCAGGCAACTGCAAATGTTTATGTTTTCTAATAAGGACACATCCCTTTAATGAAACCAATCTTTTCTAGCTGAGGAACCATTATATTCATCTGTTTCAAGTGACCAGGCATATGTTGTTGAATCATGCAGTCCAAATGTTTATTTTGGTCACTTCAAAAATACCTTGTCGGCTAACACTGGTTTGCTCAGAACTTTGTGAAACAATTGCAAATGAGAAACATTCACAAAATCACAGTTTGTTTATGCATAATTTGTACACTCACAGTAGAAAGGACTATGTATCTCAGCTAAATCATTTGCAATGAATAATCCCACCATTTGGTACAGATGCAGTGCGTTGGAAGTTACAGAACATTATGGAAATGACTCTTCTGTCCTCAGGAGATGGGAGATTTTTAATTCCTGGCACTGAAGGCAGGCTTGAATGAGAATATGATTAAACTTTTATAACTGCTTGATGTTTTCTTGGCTCAATCAATACTCTCTTCAATAAGCCCTTGGCCTGTTTCAGAAGCACTGCCAATATTTGTTGTCAAGTAAATGTGGTTTTATTTTTCACTCCCACTGATCTGATCAACTGAGTGACATTGATCACAATGAGTGCTGTGTTCAAACATTTTAAAACAATTTAATCTGTTCATGCAGGACAGAGGTTAGGTAGCGCTGCTTATCATAGCACATCTTTTAGTAGCCTCTGTTACAGATGAATATGCTTTGATATCACCTCTAATGTATCCAACTGTGATCATTCATTTGTGCAAACTGGCAGTAACAGATGTGGTCATGAAGAATCGTTGCTTTCTTTTCTTCAAAAGAAGACCTAAAGAGATATGGCAGCCAGTCTTGTGCTCCTTAGGAAGACCAGCATAATGGGGATAGACCCCAAGCCTTCCATACCTACGTGTGTTAAAGCACTCAGGGGAAATGGCTACAATTACCTACACATTAATACTGCCAAGCAGAGGGATGCTAGACTAGAATTTAGAATGTCCCTGCAACCCATTCACTGATCTGCCACCAACATGTGCATAACCTTGGGCAAATCACTTTGCTCTGCACCTCAGGTTTTCCATCTATCAAGCAAGGTTAATAATTCTTACTGTGTTTTGAGAAATAGTTTGACATCTATGAAAGAGAAGTATGATGCAACTGTTGAGTTGTGGCACTCATTCAGCACATTGGTGACACTCATTTTTTTGCCAATCCAGGCAGAAGCTGGTTCTACAAAATGCCAGATAGTGACGGGTTTGGAGCAAAAGTCAATCCAGACAGTTTCAGCTGATGCTGAGAAACTGGGGAAAGTGTTGAGTAGTGAAACTGGGGAAAGGGGCAAGAATTGCTCATTCCTTTTCAAGGAAATCATCACTCTTGACTTCAATAGTTGTACAATTTTCCTAGGTCTGATTCCTGAGCTTTGTGCCTCAAGTCCTCAATGATATAAAGTTACATTTTTTTCTCACTTCCCATTTCCATGTGTGTCATGGTTTTGTGTGGAGCCATTTCTGGTAATCATGAAAGGGCTGTAAAGATGGCTCCTGTAAGAAGTTGCTCAAAACTTCTGGGGCTGAGCCAGTTAGGTGCCTCCACAATAACTTTATATAAAGAAGAAGCAGGAAGAGGATGGTTCTTCCTGTTCTTTTCTTGCTTTCTTTCTTACCACTGGTGGTGGTGGAAGGAGTTGGAGGAGAGAGAAGGGACTATGCAGACCCCAGAGGTCAGTGAGGGAAGAGAGGAGGAGGTGTGCTGGAGCAGAGACTCCCCTACATCCCATGAGGAGGTGGCAGCTGTCCCCCCTTTAACCTGTGGAGAGGAGTGGTGAAGTTGAGATTTTTTGGCGGTTTATAGAGGACCCCATGCCAGAGCTGGTGACTGTGCCCAGAGGAGGCTGTGAATCTGTGGGAGGGCGGCTTTGCAGCAGAAGGTGCTCAGAATGCTGCTGCTGCAGAGGAGTGCCATGCTGCAGGAGTTTGTTAGCAAATGCCATAGCTGCTGGGAAGAACTCTCACCAGAGAGGTTCATTAAGGACTGTGTCCTGTGGGAGGGACCCCACATTGGAGCAGGGGAAAAATGTGAGGAGTCTTCCTCCTCTGAGAAGACAGAAGTAGCAGAGACCATCTGTGAGAGACTGACCACAACCCCCATTCCCCACCCCACAGTGCTGATGAATGGGGAGGAAGTAGAGATACTGGGAGCAGTGACCTGAGCCTAGGAGGAAGGGAGAGGTAGGGGAAGGAGATCTTGAAGTGCTGTTTGTGTTTTTCTCATCATCCTCCTCTGGTTTTGCATTTTGTTCTATTTCTTGTAGGTAGTAGAATAAACTATCCTTACTTTCCTCTCTAAATTGAGCAGTCGAGTGAGTCTGTTTTGCCTGGAACCATAATTGGCAGTGCACCCTTCCTGCCCTTGTCTCAATCCCCAACAACCTTAGTTATTTTTTTTCCTCCCATTTCACAGAGGCCTCTGCCATCCTAATGAGAGTGGGGGTAGATTAAGAGTAGTGAGCAAGAGACTATCATGGTGCTTCTTTGCTGGCTGGGCAAAACCATGACAACATGTAATGGAAAAGACTGACTATTTCACGGTAATGGCTGTCCTAGTCATTGCTTATCTCTCTATTCACACACATGCTGCCTGAACTTGAGACCTGCTGTTAAAAATGAACTTACACTCAAACAAATTTTAGAGATCAAAAGGCTTCAGAAGTAACCAGGTGCTGTGGGTTAAGCCCCGTCAGCAGCCAGGCACTCACACACACTCCAGTGGGACAGGGGAGAAAACAGGAAGGGCAAATACAAGAAAACTCACGAGTCAAGATAAAGACAGTTGAGTAGGTAAAGAAAAGAGTAAAACAAAAACCCTATAAAAGTCAACTGATGCAAAGGCCAAGACTCATTACCTCCAACAAGCAAAGGTCTCCAAGCAATGGTGAAAATCTCACCTTCTTCCTCTATCATAGGCTTTATTGCTGAGCATGATGTTATATGGCATGGAATATTGCTTTGGTCAATTCAGATTAGCCGTCTTGCTGTGTTCCCTCACAACATCTGGCACAGCCCCAACCTACTCACACTCACTGGGGAAGGGTGGCAGAGTGGGGAAAAAGAGAAAGCCTCATATTTGCAAGAACTGTTCAGCAATAGCCAAATAATATCTTACCAATACTGTACCAATACAGCACCACAGGGCTGCCACAAAGAAAGTTAGCTCCATCCTGGCCAGACCCAGTATACCAGGAAAGAAATTAAAATAGCAAAGTCCCAATCTGGCAGAGGACTAATTAGCCTGGAACTGATTAAATTTTTCTCCCACAAAATTAAATACATTGAACAACTGAGGATGATAAAGGGTCTTAAGAGAATGAGAAACCCAGCAAGCACAGCCTCAGAGCCTGCTCCAATTCCCCTCCAGCAGGCCTGCACACTATATTCAGAAGTAGAGAGCTAAATAATGTTAGTCAACTGAGTACTGTGCTTGGGAGCTCAACAAAGTATTTCACTTGATGGGCAAGATTTTTGATGGCTTCCTGATGGCCAAGTGTGGGAGTTTTGGTGGTTTTTTTCTTTTATGTTTTATATAGTCTTTGTTATGGAGTGGCTGGCTGTGTTTAATCATAAGGTTTGGAAACAGCTCTCTGTTTCAATAGAGACACTCAGGCAGGGACTGCCTTATGTGAAGAAAATAATTTGTGACTTTGGATAGAGTTGTGAGTAAGGACGAGTAAAATTCCACTTTCTGTCCCACCTCTAGGACAGCAGGGAAGGCGATGGTACATAGCACCTGCCACAGCACCTGGCCTGTGCTAACATACTGTAGTTTTTTCCCCAGGATGCTCACGTTCACTTTTCCACAGGCAGCCAGCTCTTCTGCATGCCTACATGCTACTCCCTCCTCCACACTTCTGCATGGTTTTTCACAGCCTCAGAATCTCCAATTATATTCACTGACTTGACACAAGCTGAGCTGTGCAAGGGTTTCTGGAAAAGAGAAGTTATTCTATCTTTTCATTCCCCCTTGTACAAAGAGTGAGAGCAACATGCAATCTGGAAGAAATATACTGAAGAGAGACGAGTTTGTCATTTCAATAGTCAATGTGATGTTTTGGCTGTATCTGAAGATCAACATTTACAGAGAATAGATGTGTAAATTACTTTTTATATGGTTCTTCAGAGGTTGCTTTCAGAAAATTACTATTCCAGATGCCTACATACTCAAAAGATACTGACTGACTGGAAAGAGTTCAGAGCAGAACAGTAAAAATAATCACTTAGTCCAGATGTTTGGATTTATAAAAAAGTGATACAAACATTAAAGGGCTAAAATGCAGCTTGAGGCTTGGCTAACTGATGAGCTAGAGAGGACATGCTCTCTCCATATATGAATAAACACCATGAATAAAACAATTACATATGGCACTATACCACAGGGTAAGCAATGGTACAAACAACTCAGTCCCACAAATTCTTCTTCTATACATCGAACTAATCAAAAATAAGCTGAGGTTAAATCTTCTGTCAAACATTTCTGCATTGATCTCTTCCACAGAATTGCAGAAGATATAGAGATTGGACAGAAGAGAGAATGAGCTTCAAGCATTATACAGGCGCCAAAGAAGTTTTCTTCTTGAAATCTCTGTTTCTGTGGCATATGTATTGACAATATTCTTTTTTATAACAAAAAAGTCACAATGTTCATTGTTAACAATCACGGAGTTTGAAATCTAGGTTATACCTTATGAGATATTCCAGTTCAAATATATATATTTGATATAACATATCAAATATGCCACTCTCCTTTTCTGACAGGGTCGGTAAAAGGAATTCTGTGCAGCTGAGTGCTCCTGTACCTCTAGTGAAATGTAGCATGAATTGAAAACAGCTAAAAGTAACTACTGGATAGTTTGGCTGAAAGACTGATGTTCTATCAGGAAGACTGAAATAACAGGAATATATCCATATTTTCCTGCATTAGTGATTATATCAAACACAGAATCAGTCTGGGGCTATTTCTATGATTTCTAGTATAAAATTACACATCAAGAAATGACAAGACAATAAGGTTGTAAAGTGAGTGACTCTTAAGCTAGGGAATTTCAGAAGAAAGTAATTAATCTCATCCTATGTGTGCACTGTATTTCCATCTTTAATTATCAAAACTCTGCAAGGGGGAATGACAAAATCCCACAATGAAGGCCATGAGGATCCTAAACCCTAGAGAAAAAAACAGATTTTATGACACTTTTTTTTCCAACAGTGACTTTACGACCCCTTTTTTTTCCCATGGGAATAGTACTATGTTGAACAAACTGAACAGTTAGTCATTCAGTACTTTCCTTTATACGGTTTTTAGTGTGGGGCTTCATTTTTACTATATATCATATAAACTTTGCCCTGAAAATATATAGACTTACTTGTCTACTAATAAACTTCCTACTAGTATTGTGATCTAATTCAAATATTTTACCATCTTGGAAGAATTTAATTTTCAGTATTCAGTGGAGTAAAAGTAGTAGTATTATTCCTCTTTTACCCATAAGAAAGATTATAGGGATTTGGTTCAATTTGACCAATTTTGTCAACTCAGTTTGAGATATATAATATCTGATTTTCACTTTTTTTCCCCCCTAATCTTAGGAAGCTTATATAAGCTGTTATATATTCAAAGCACAGTTTCCATCAAAGCGAATAGCAAGAGAATACACTGAGAGGTTCTGCAAATCCACTCCCAGGTGGAAAATAAAGAATAAAGAAACTCAAGGAAAAAAAAGGAGAAGATAAAGAATATGCAGTTAGGTGATCTTCATTGAGATTCTGTTTTTTCGATGATTTGTCCTGCATTAATCCCAGTAGGAGGAAGGTGACATATGCAGGAACGGGATCTAGTTCATCAGCTTTGAATTACCACTCTCATCTTTTCCTGCTAGCTGAAATCAACACTTCACTAGTCTTGGAATTCACCACCTAGATGCATCTTAACTGCTGAGCAAAGCGATTCATGGTGGCAGAAAATCCTATCTTGAAAAGGAGTAAGGACTTAATGTAGAACTAGAAGAAGGGTAAGGTTTTAATACAGAACTTGTCAGCTGTGGAAACTTCACAACCACATAGTAGTAAGAATGCTTAAAAATTGATGAAATAATGTACTTTTATTTAGTTCTGCCATTTAAAAAATAAGATTTATTACAACTGAACTAATACAAACAAATCAGCTTTAGACAAGAAGCCATGATGAAAATGCATCTATGTCTTTACATTGGCAAAATGGCAAATGCTTTTGTACAGGCAACTTGATATGTTGATAGCATTTCTTTAAAAAAAAATCTTTATTTCTAGAAAAGGGGTGGCTGCTTGAAGAATATTGGAGAGGAATGGTATGATAAACAAAATATCATTCCCAGGAGACAGCTAATGCTTTCAGTTGTGCCAGTTAATAGAATCATTTTGGTTGGAGAAGACCTTTAATATCACTGAGTCCAATCACTAACCTAACACTGCCAAGCCCACCACTAAACCACCTAATCTATGTGTTCTTTTAAATATCTTCAGGGATGTTGACTCCATCACCTTCCTGGGCAGCCTGGTCCAGTGCTTAGTAATCCTCTCAGTGAAAAAGTTCTTCCTAATCTCCAATCTAAACCTCCCCTGGAGCAACCTGAGCCCATTTCCTGTTGTCCTATCATTCATTACTGGAGAGAAGAGACCAATCCCCACCTCACTACACACCCCTTTCAAGTAGTGTAGAGAGTAATTGTGTCTCCCCTCAGCCTCGTCTTCTCCAGGCTAAACAACCCCAGCTCCCTCAGCCATTCCTCATAAGACCTGTTCTCCAGACCCTTCACCAGCTTTGGTACGCATCTCTGGACACACTCCAGCGCCTCAGTGTTCCTCTTGAGGTGAGAGGTTCAATTCTAGCTCTCCTCCTCCGTGGCCTCAGGCCTGCAATCCTACAGGACCAGCTTGAGAATGACTAGAAGGGGTATTCCTGGCAGCATTTTAGCATTAAATTCTCCAGTCTTTAACTACTGGCCCTTTCTGCCAGAACAGTCCAACAGAAAGGTTTTATTCTGTATAGCTTTCCCCAGAGCTGCCCGGCCTGCACTGCTCCCCAGTCATTGGCTGCAGGGAGCATCACCAAGGACCTCTAACAGAAGTTGGTATCTATTCTACATGAAGCAGTTCATACTGTTTATTTTTTTTTAAATATTGGCATTTTGCCAAGGCCAGGGCAACACCCTGCAGGCTAAGAGCAGCATGCCCAGTCCCAGCACTGATAATGTAAAAGCCACTAAGACTCCAACATGGAATTTTAGAAAGCAGGCATTCTTTATTGCAGGACTAGATGTGCATGGGGGATAGTTCCTCCTATCACGCATACCATATGTTGCTTCCAGTAATGTTTATATTGCCCTGTTACATAGGTATGCATTAGTTTTCTCAGAATGTGTATGCATACTATTGTCTCAGAAGTTATTACATAGGTTCCATCCCCTTTAGACCTGTGCTCTTAATCACAAAGAGGGTCTTAGGGGATCTTCAGGACCCTCTAGTTATCACCATCTTGATGTTCCTTCAGTCCAGAATCTTCACATTATCCGTTTATTTACATAACTCATTCCTTCTTCTCACAGTTAGTAGCCCTTGGCCACAAAGTTTTGGCATTTTAGTTTGTGTCTTAGTCTGCATCTACATGTGCATCCTGGAGGTCTCAAGATAGTTGGCATCTGTATCCTGAATGCCTTAAAGATTGATGAAACTGAAGCAAACACTGAAGCAAATCTGAAGCCTACAAAATTGTGTCAAGAAACAAACTTTCCACTTTAAGCCCCTACGCATCAGCAACAGCGGCTCCTGCTGCCTTCACTGCCGCTACCCGCGGGGCTCAAGGGCCGCCACGTTCACTCCAGCAGCGGTCGGCGGTGGGAGCTCTCTTACTGAGCTCCCGCCCGCCAGGCCCACCGCGGCCCGCTGCCAGCGGCCGCCCCCAGCCGCGGAGCTGCTCCTGACCGCAGCCAGCAGGAGAAACCGGCAGCCGGGACGCAGCGCAAGGCACTCACCCGCCACCGCTCCCCCCAGGCACGCAGCTCGGCGCCCACACGGGGAGCAGGTCTTGCAGCCAATGGCAGTTCACGGGAGCCTCCGTTACTAGGCGGAAGAGCGACCTTGTCCACTCACCGACACACCGCCAGCCCAATGGGGGAACTCAGAAGACGGTTTGACTGAGAGGATGGGGTGGGCCATCGGCAGGCGTTAGCAACCAATCAGAATCAGAAAGGCATGCCACTGCCTGAATTGACGTGAGTAAGGCCCAATCAGAAGGCGGAGGGAGGGAGGTGGTGCGCAGTTTGAATCGGTGTGAGGCAGAGCCAAAACGTGCGGTGGCGGCTGTAGCTGGGTCGTGCCGTGTGTGCGTGTTTGTGCGCGCGCGGCCCGTCTGCCCGCGGTCCCGCGGCGTAGCGGCGGAGAGCGGTCCGCACGCCATGGCTTTTGACCTGGAGCAGTGGCTGTGCCACAGCAACATCCGCTTCGTGGCCTCCATCAAGCGCATCGTGGAGCGGGTGAGGGCTGCACTCGCGCGCCGTCCTGGCCATTGGGAGGGGACCGCTGTCCGGGGCTCTCGTTGCCATTCTGAGGTGAAGGCGGTGAGGAGGCTCCGTCACTCGAGGGGCCTCCGGGCTGCCGCCGCGCAACTTCGCCTCGCTCCTGTCTGTCTCAGAAGCGCAGTCCGCTTATGATTTCTTGTGCAGCGTGGCCAGGTCCAGCCGCCTTCGTGCGTTTCTCTGTCCGAAGGCTGCGAGGCAGCACGACCCTCTGACCATCTCGCCTCACGATGTGGCAGCGCGTTTCACTTCCCACCCTCTTCTGACTACCACTAAGTCCTGGGACGTCGGTTCAATTTTCATCCTAGCTGACATTGAGTTTTCTCAACTCGTGGTGTCACAAGCTCCTGTTTTTCCTGGCTGCATAAAGCAGCTGTCATCTAGGGCCTCCTGCAGCTTTGCAGTTTGTGCTGACCCATGCATCCCTGTGCTGGTAAAGTGTTCTGGTAAAGAGTCACTTCCTTGATAACACTTAGATCCAGGGTTTCCACTATTAAGTGAATTAATTCATTATTGTAATTAATTATTTGTCTTTATAGTGCCCTTAACCCAAATTACCTAGTAGTACATAAAGTATTTTCAGTGAAACTACAGAGAAGTGGGAGACTTCCTTCTCAAATCTTCCTTTAAAGCTATTTTGTGTTAAAGATGTGGACACCATCCATCTTCATCCAAGATACATGCATATATGTATCAGGGATGTCAGCTTTGCTGTTCAGGGAAATGTTTTGTGCTGATGTCTAGGTGCTGGCTTAAAGCTAAGTTTGGTCCTACGATGTCTTTCTCATCTAGCATCAGATTGAATATTTTTATAAGTCATAAGCTGTAGGTCAATGCTAAGTGACTGCTTCCAGTTACTACAGAGGAAGTTTAGAAGAAACTCTGTAATAAGTTACAAACACTTTTGAAAACTCTGAAGCCCCATTTTGCCAGTGACTGGCTTATTCGTTGAAACTGAATGACTTCTATGTGTTTAAAACATATGTATTTCCTCCAACATGTTATATTTCCAGATTGCTGACTTATCACTTCAGCCAATAAAACAACATACAACTAATTTAATGTTTTGATCAAGACAAAATTGTATTAAATAATATTTAAAAGGCATATTAAAAGTTTTACTTGAATCATTTGTTCTAATCTTTAATGGTCCTTTTTCTTTAGTATAATCATCCTTTTCAAGATGATTTCCTTGTTTCCATGGAAACTCTCACTTACAATACGCCTGAAGGTAAGAACTTCTTAAATTTCAGTATTTCATAGAATGGTAGGGGTTGGAAGGGACCTTTAGAGATCATCTAGTCCAACCCCCCTGCAGAAGCAGGGTCACCTAGATCAGGTCACATAGGAACGTGTCCAGACAGGTCTTGAAGACCTCCAGGAGAAGGAGAATCCACAACCCCTCTTGGCAGCCTTTTCCACTGCTCCATCACTCTACAGTAAAGTAGTTTTTTCTTATATTTAAGTAGAACTTTTTGTGTTCCAGCTTCATCCCATTACTCTTTGTCCTGTTGCTAGATACCATCAAAAAAAGGGATACTCCAACCTCCTGACACCCGCCATTTACATACACTCTGTGCCCTCATCCAGATCACTGATGAAGATGTTGAACAAGACTGACCCCAGAACCCATCCCTGTGGAACTCCACTGGCCACAGGCCTCCAACTAGATTCTGTGCCATTGATCACCACCCTCTGGGCTCTGTCATTCAGCCAGCTCTCGATCCACCTCACTGTTCACTCATCCAAGCCACACTGCTTGAGCTTTCTGATGAGGATGTTTATGGGAGACAGTGTCAAAAGCCTTGCTGAAGTCAAGGTAGATGACATCCACTGCTCTCCCCTCATCTAGCCAGCCAGTTATACACTCAATAAATAAATATTTACATGCTTTATATTTATATTTGGTAAAGCATGCAACTCTGGCAGTTATATAACATTTAATGGCAACAAATATTGAATTCTGTCCACTTTGGTATGGCATTTCATTTGTGAACTTTGATATATGTAATATATAATACCTGTAGTGTTTATTTATATGCCTCATCTAGTTCATTGCATGCTCTGTTTTAGACTGTTAGCAAAGTTCAGGGTAATGATAATATTTTTATGACGTGTGAGAAGAAGAATCAAAATGTAGAAGGCTGAGGGGAAATTAAGGAATGGAGGTGTAAGCAGGAAGTTGACAGACATGAATTAATTGGATAGTTCTATCCACTTAGTAATCTGAAGGCTGCTCTGATAATTTTCTTTTATGTCAAATGTTAGGGTGGACTCAGTAGATGCTTTCTTTAACTTTTCATTGGATTTCTTGTGGTTAGTGTAAATCTATGCAACATTGTACTGTTTCATGTTTTTCTAGTGTAACTGTCAATCCATTCTAGAGTTCATAATGCTCATGAAGAGCTTGTTGTGAAAAAAACTTGTTTTGAAATACATTGCTCAAGGCTTTATTGAGACTCGTGACTTAGTATCTTGGTTGCTTTACTGGGAACTGAAATATTCTGCCAGTTTTTATTATCACTTAAGTAAGGTTTATGATACATAAATTGCCATATCAATTCTCATAAAGTAGAACTTACTGAACGTACACATAAAGTACTACCATAGTGTCAAGTCCAATGCGAACATCACACTAAATATGATTTACTTTTTAAAGGCTTTTACAGGCTAGGAAGCTTGGATTTTATGGCATTTTGTTTACATTATCCTTTGACAGAAAGAGGAAGGAAACATGCATACAGCACTGTAATACACAATCTTGGATATGTAGAGGTTTCGTTATGCTTTTAGTTTAGTAACTTCTATTCAATATGGAATTAATGAGGCCTTATAGGACTGAGATCCATAATTACAGCTTTAATTAACCTCGGGTACCATGTAGTCTGCTTACATTAAATAAAATTTAAAGGTAAAATCATTTGCTTGATGTTTGTCCACTGTGTAGCCTCTGAGGCAGTAATGCTCTTTGCCTTTTATCTCAGTGTTAGATTTGGCATGTGGTTTTTTTTGTTTGGTTTGGGTTGTTGTGTTTTTGGTTTTTTTTTTTTCTTTTCCTGACCTCTGAATTAACTTGAAATTACAATATTCTCCTGGGGTTTTTTTCCTAGAAATTTTTGTTTCAGCAATTGTGTTGGAGGATGTTCAAAGTTGATAATGTTTTGTTACTATGTGAACCGTTCTTCATAAATATTTATGTTTGTTGAAATGAAACTCAGTATAAATAGTATTATAAGAAGAGCTATGTTTATATTGGTATCTCTTGTTATTTCTAGGACCAAAAACATGGGGAGAAGTGTCAACCAGGAAGCTTAAAAAATGGAGGAAGAAAATACTGAAGGTATCTAATAGTCATTGAATCATTTAGGTAGGAAATGACCTTAAAGATCGTAGAGTCCAACTGTGAACCTAACACTGCTAAGTCCACCACTAAGCCTCGTCTCCAAGTGCCACATCTGCACATCTTCTAAATACCTTCAGGGATGATGACTCAACTGTTTCCCTGGGCAGCCCGTTGCAGTGCTCGACAAACCTTTTGGTGAAGAGATTTTTCCTGATATCCAATCTGAGCCTCCCCTGGCAGTATTTCTTTTGAGATTATTATATATAATATATATAGGAATACGTTCTAATCTTTCTGTGCCATATAATATTTGCAAGAGATATTAATCACTGAAGTCAACATCTACTTTAAAATAGGAATTTAAGACTGATTGGTTAAGACTATCAGATGAGATAGACTTGAAGTAAAAGACCACTTATCAGTGCTTAGCACCACTTTTTTTTACACTTGGGGGTTTTTAAGTGCTGTGTAAAGGGGATATGTGCTTTTGGATCTCATGAAAATGTCATCATTGAAGTTAAAAAGCTTGGAATTGAATTGTCTTGGTTTGGATAATCAGCTTTTTAATTCTGAAGGGCTTACTGGTTTCATCTTTAGATTTTTTTTTTATTCCTTTAAAATAATGCTAAAGTAGTTAAAATATCTTGGCAGCCTCAGAACTCGCTGTCTGTGTCAGGCTAAAATCATTACTGTTGCGAGCACGTGATCTGCATTTTTCTTTTTATTCTGAGTATTCACATTAAATAAACAATTGCTTCTTTTTCTGTTTCCTAAACTACTCTATAAGAACTCAACAGATCAAAATCTCATTGTTTCTCACACAAATGTCAAAACTCACCTTGCTGCTACAATCCTAATATCTGCCTAAAGACCTAAGTTACGTAGTATGCCTTGATAGTTAACAAGCCGCTCTGAACCTCACAGACTGAGGGGATGAGAAGTGAAGTCTTGGGGAACAAGTGGATTTAATGAAGACAGAAAAGGGGTTGTATTTCCCTTTCCTTATCTACTCTTGATAATTCCTTATGCATCTTCTACTAAGCACTGCTGCACAACTTTACAGACTATACTCATTAAGGATTGTAAGAGATTTTCTCTGTCTTAGTCCCTTATGTGGATAAAGGTAGCTACAGTTTATGTTCTTGTAGTGACTTTAGCCACAATGATATGGTAAGAAGTAGATGGTCAGGTGTTACTATGTGTTGGTGGCCATGGGAAACCTGAAAGATAATGGTTATTTAGGAAGTACCTAGTTGTGAGAGAAAGCAAATAAAGGCATTGCATAAAATAATTTTACTATTCTAAGATTTTTCTGACATTTTTTTCCCCTATTTCTAATTGCAGCATGATAGAGGAAGTCAAAGGAATGCAGGTAAAGTGTTAAAAAATAAGTGCTATAAATTATCTAAGACAAAGAGTCTGGACTTAGTAGAAGATGTCCTGTTTATACCACACTCCTTGATATTCATTGTGTTTTTTGGGAGGAACCACCCAAAAACTCCATACTTATGTTCAAAAGGATTCCAAACTGCAGTTTAAAATGTTTAAGGTGACTAAATACATTATAACTGATACTGCTCTCGTCACAAGTTGATGAAAATAATTTCTCCTTATCTGTTAAGTAGCTTTTTGTTGTATTTGTTGATTTTGATGGATGTTTTTTGAATCTGGAAATTTTAACCCTAACTAATGTGAGTGTACAAGTGTGATGGCTTAAAAATAAGTAAATAAGCAGACGTGTTAAAAATGTGTATTAAAAGAACCTCATGAAGTCACATGATGAGATATCAAAAATCTAATGGATTATTCTGTACACTGAATGAATTGGGCTGCCTGCAGGAAAAAGTAGTGTATAGTTATTTCATTAAACATTAACTGTAATCATGAAAGTCAAATCAAGACTGCACACAGAAGTGTAATTGTGATACTACTAAAGGCTGTGGGAACTGGGGCTGCTTAGTCTAGAGAAGAGGAGACTAAGGGGAGATCTTATTAACAGTTACAAATATGTAAATGGTGGGTGTCAGGAGGTTGGGACATCCCTTTTTTCTATAGTATCTAGCAACAGGACAAGGGGTAATGGGATGAAGCTGGAACACAAAAAGTTCCACTTAAACATAAGAAAAAACTATTTCACTGTGAGGGTGAGGGAGCCCTGGCACAGGCTGCCCAGAGGGGTTGTGGAGTCTCCTCCCTTGGAGGTCTTCAAGACCCACCTGGACACTTTCCTATGCAACCTGATCTAGGTGAACCTGCTTCTGCAGGGGGGTTGGACTAGATGATCTCTAAAGGTCCCTTCCAACCCTACCATTCTATGATTCTATATTATTTATGTTCTAAGTTGTTTGAGTACTTTTCTGTTTCAAAGTAGTTTGACTTGCTGGAGTGAGTCAGGAAAAAAAAACCTACTAGACCAGCTGTTGATAGGACTTAAATGGAGGGAGGGAAAGAATGAGAGAGAGCCTCTAGGTTAAATATTAGAAAAGCTTTCCAAATGTAAACACAAGAACGTCCTGAAATATATATAGAGATTATGGATTTACTCTTAAAAATGACTTAAACTCCTCCTAGAGTTAAGTTAGATATAGTTGTTCCTGCTTTTAAATGAAAATAAAATAAATTACATCTTTAGGTTCCTTTACATATGCATCAAGCCTTTAGCAAATTTGAAATCTTTTGATATATACTTGGCACTGTTAAATAATATTAAGTATTTATAGGAGTAAATAATACCTATGTGCCCACATTATGTATTAGAGGTATTTTTACCATTTAACCACAAAGAATAAATAGCTTGTGATATTTGGTATGAATGTATCTGGAAACTGTAATGCAGAAAACAGCAACGACAAGTTCAGCATTAAACAGAAACTTGTTTAATGAAGGATCAGGGAAAACATGTCTGTTAAAGCACAATCATCATTTTTATTCTTTGAGTCTTTCACGTACATCCAATCAGAGTCCTACATTTGGAGAGACAGATCTTCTCTTTTGGGAAAGATTCAGTTTCTATAATTTATGCAGTATTAATGATAGATTGAGACAATCTTTACATGCACATCATAATCATATGCATTGTATTCAGACATGAGAAGCTGTAGCTTGTTATACATACCTTTTTTAGTTCTAACAAGACAATAGTTAGAAATGTAACTTTTTTCAGGGGTTTCAAAACACTTTCAATGTGGGTAATATTGATCTTCTAATAGCTTAGAGCCTAATTGTGAAATAAGCTTATGTGGAAGTCACATTTAGTTGAAGATAGCTACTTCTCTGTGGGTCTAGTATGTCTTTGGTTTTATTTAAATAAAATATATGTATTATATATGCATATATAATATACATATGTTATATATATTAATATATGTATTATATATTATATATATATAAAATATAATATTATATATATATATGATATCTATAATATATATAATATATATGTTTCTTCTGCTTCCTGTAAAATAATTGAGATGGGACTGCTGCACAAAGATAATGGGTGACTCTATCTGTGCAGGAAGACAGGCACAGCAGTTTTGGAGTGCAACAAACATTTAGGGCTCTGCCCTCAGGCTTCAGGGTTACTTAAGTGTTTTTCGTATCCTTTTCTTATCCTTTTCAACATATGCCAAGAAAAATGCACAAAATTTGCAGTTGTCTTTCTTTTCTACAAGTGATAACACACTTGATAAAGTAACAAATTTTCTTTTCTGTGGTACTTCATGGGTTAAGAATAAAACATGTAGTGTGGTAATGTATATCTATCAATCAAATTAGTCTGCTATATCTGACTAGATTGTTGTTCTGTGACTTGCCTATTCTTTTTCAGTTCTATGTATGTTCTCTATTTGTTGAATGTTCATGTTAAATATAATTCAAAATAAGGGAGAATGAAATAGAAATGGAGAATTTAAAGAGTTTAGGTACAAAGTTAATCTGTGACCTATCAAATTGAAATAAAATTCTTTTTCCTCCCATGCATGCTAAGAAATATCAAAGCAGCAAATCAGTGATTTTGAAGATGGACATTCAACAGTACATCAGGTATGGGCATCACATTGCACCTACTTTTATAAAGCCTTTTTAGGATAAGGTATTTATATAGTCAAAATCTAAGAATTCAATCATTAGCAGGTGGTCTTGTGCCATTGCTGTAAGGTTAGATTTTAGAGACCTACTATTGCTGAATCGAATCACCTTAAATAAGTACTTCTGAAAAACAATGAGGACTTAAAGTATTTTACTGCAGTTCTTCAGACTTCAGATACTAAATTAAACAATTGCTTTATATTTTTCCTCATGTAGTTCCCTGCACATAGTTACATTATTTTAGGAAAGATTTGTCTTTACTTACCAGGTGGATGTTTGTATAAAATGAAAATCTTCGTGTTCTAGTTGATGTTGATCATCTAGTATACTTCCCTTGATTGTTTCATTTCCCAGTAGATTCTGGGTTTTGAGATCATAATGAATTCAAGTTCTGGGCCTCTGTGTGTGGTAGTCTAATACATTTTGTGATGGTTGATTCATATCATTAAAAAAAAAAAATAATGATATCCCTATTCATGTTGCTTGTGTGGCAGCATTTATGTATGTTTCATATAATTATATATCCTCCCATTGTGATATTTGGAGTATTGAATAACAGCCATGATATCAGCCATGAATTTCAGCTGAATTCTACTCTTCTTTTGAGTTTATTCAAAGGGAAAGAGAGCAGTTGGTAATAGGTTTGACAAAGTGTCTTTTTAGTTATATAACATGTGAGTCTTACATTTTTAGTACTTGTAAAATCTGTGGTGATCTAGAATAAATTCTTTTTAAGGAGAATATATTCAGCATTTGGAGGGTAATATCAGATATCTCACTGATCACTCCTCAGTATTTGTTCTACATAGATGATAGGTAGACTTCTCTCATTTTATTGATGTAAAATTAACCCGTATTGCACCTATTTTGAACTGGACAGGAAAGATTAGTCTTTAAAAAGAAATTCTGAAGAACGTGGGGTCAGATGTAGATTATAAAGATTTAGAAGAGACTCTTTATCCATAGAAATGTTATCAAGACCTCTAAAATAGAGCAAAAAACATATTTGAAATAGTATATATATTTTTTTTTTAAGTAGATAATTTAAAATGATTTGAAATGGGCAGTTCAGAAACTTTTCTTATACATTGGAACACAGAGATATCCCATGTACGTACTGACAAAGATTTGGTTATTAGAATTCATCTGTCAACTAGTTTTTTTTCTTTTTGTATAAAAGCTTCAACTTACATTATTTGAATATAGAAGGGTTGGGAAGAAAATAATTTTCCCCATTGTGTAATGGGATGTGAATTAAAATAGACTTGTTTATGGATTTGTTAATAAAGGTAGTGTCATTTGGACATAGTTTTTGGAATATGACTAGATTTGTTTTACCCCCACCTCTTAAAAATCCTTTCATGTCCTTTTCAGGAATCTCCGGAGAACTCTCATATGGATACATCTGACAGAAGTAGGTTTTTTAATTTACTTTTTACTAACTTTTTTAACTTTTTCAAAAAGATTGCAAATAACTTTGTAATTTTCCAATTTAGGAATACTATGTAATATATACTATATAAGATATATATATGGTAATTCCTAGTATAATAATATAATAGTCGTGACTTTAGAGTATGTTCTGTACCGTTTCAGAAAGGAGAGAGTATTAATAACAAGAGATTGAGGTACTCATTAATGTCCACATTTGCCTTTAAAACATCAGTCCTGTGTTCTTGATATGTTGGAAAGTCAATGTAGAATATGTTCAATTGCCTTTACTTAACAAGGAAAGAAACAATGAAACCAAAATTTTTACATAAGTCACAATGGAGGTTTTATTAATAATTACAAAATATACATTAATTTCTAGTGGTCTGGTAAGCATGAGTATTGCATTCAGCTGCAACTATAAGTCTTAGGTATGGTTTATAACAATTTCAGCATCAGTCTTCTGGCCTGTGTGCACAGTTTTGGGTGATTTTGACCTTGTATTCCCAAATAATTGATTGTGTTAATTAACAGTAACAATTTATTAGTGATTTAAAAAAAAATAATATTTAAAACTTTTATTGTTCAAGATCTTTTGATTCTTGTGCATATAAAGACTTACTATTTTTCAAAAATTCAACCATGGCTAGGTGGTAACCAGGATTTGATGAGCAAAAGATCAGTTGCGGAAAAATAGAATTAGCTCATATAAATTAGGTGCTTTATACGTATAGCTGTATCTGTCTCCAAGGGAGATGATTACCTCTCTGTTGAGGGAAAGGAGCAATCTAAAATTTATTCTCCTGTCCTTTAAGGAGATAATTTCAAATATCTATTTGAATTATAAAATAATTTCTGCAAATTTAGAAAATATGGCTTTGGTTTTTATCCTCCTGTGCAATTAAATATACAAAAAAAAAAAAAAAGAGGTATCCGTAGCTTGCTTTCTATAAGTGTCCTTTTGGTCTTTTGCACTCATTGGATAAATGATGCAGTTCACACTCTGGTATTTTCATAGCATTATACAGTAATATAATTATCCACTCATCCTCTTGTGAATGTTCTAGGAAGAGACTGAAGAGGGGTCCCTTCCAAACCCTACCATTCTATGATTCTATGATTTATAGCAGACTCGGTGAGTCCCAGCTATCTCCAAATTCAGTACAACCTAGAAATTAGCTTCTTAGACATGTGGGATTGGATTCCTCACTTAAAAATTGAATTCACCTAGGTCTTATGGGGGTTTTGTTCTTGTTTTTTTTATTGGTTTGGTTTTTTTTCTAAAATTAACCTTTTAATATAAAGGTTAGCAATAAATCATTCTAACTGCTGAGAAAAAAGCGTACCTTCAGCTGCTTTAGCTAGAACTTTAGTAGTTCTTTTCGCATCTTAGTATTCATACAAATTGCATCGCATTTCTTAGTGAAGACAGTGTTTCTTCCAGGCATTATACAATATTTTTGTTCTAAAAGTATGTAAAGCATATCAACAGCAGATACAAATAAAGTGAAACAGCTCTCACCTCTACCTGCAAGTACTTTTTTGCCCTTAATAGAGGAAATTACTAAGTCTACCTTCTCTGGTTTCACAGGAAGTAGCATGGCAAAGTATAGTAATATCTGGACAATTTCTTGTAGGAGAAGATCATAGAAAAAAAAAATTCTTTGGTGAGAAAGGGCAAAATTCAATCTGAATTGTGTATTTATCTTAGTTTATTTAAGTTTACGTGACCATATCAAAGTCAGAACTTAAAATTTACAGTAACCTCCTTACTAACATTACTTACTAAATTAGATATACCTGTAGGGTTTTGAGAGTGTATTGAGTGCATCTCCAGTGAAATAACTTTCTGTATTATAGGTCAAGCTTTCTGGAGAGAAAAGTGGTGGTTTTCATTATTCCTTACTGATCTGCACTTGAGGAACAAAGGTGTTCTCAGATTTCCCTTTTGGCCCTTAAAAACACTTTAAGGATCCTCAGAAAAGATACTTAGTTCACTTTATTCTGTTCTGTACTGTGCCGTGGTCCTCTCCTAATAATTATAGTTTGAGTGATTTGAAGTATGATTGACAATACATTGAAGACATTCTAAAATTACACTTTTGTGAGGTTTCACATCTAGAAGATCATTCAACTTGTCTACAGACCAATTCATTCTATGATACAAGTTAATTTTTTAATTGCAGTTGATGTGATCAACCATACCTGGAGTTCGTAACTTTATCTCCAGAACCCCTCATTTTGGTAGCAGTCTAGTCTGGTTGTCTCAATGAGTGTTCAGGGAGCAGTGTGAGAGTTTTGTGTCTCTTTCCTCTGGATGAAGACAGCATGGCCAAAGGAGTATCAGCTTGAGAGAGAAAGGAACCTCATGAGGTTCAACAAGGACAAGTGCAGAATCCTGCATCTGGGAAGGAACAACCCCATGTACCAGTACAGGCTGGGGATTAACCTGCTGGAGAGCAGCTCTGCAAAGACAGACCTGGGAGTCTTGGTTGACAGTAAACTAACCATGAGCCAGCAATGTACCCTTGTGACAAAAAGTCAAAGGCATTCTGGAATGCACCAAGAAGAGTGTGGCCAGCAGGTTGAGGGAGGTTCTTCTCCCCCTCTACTCTGCCCTGGTGAGGCCTCATCTGGAGTTCTGTGTCTAGCTCTGTCCCCAGATCAAGAGGGACAGAGAACTTCTGGAGAGAGTCCAGCACAGGGCCATCAGGATGATCAGGGGACTGGAGCATCTTCCTTATGAGGAAAGGCTACAGGAGCTGGGGCTGTTTAGTCTGGATATGAGGAGACTGCAAGAGGATCTCATTAATATTAATCTAAATGGTGGATGTCAGGAGCCTGGGACATCCCTTTTTTCTTTTGTATCCAATGACAGAACAATGGATAATGAAAAGAAGCTGGAACACAAAGTTCCATTTAAACATAAGAAAAAACTACTGTTTAGGTGAGGGAGCCCTGGCACAGGCTGCCCATGGAGAGTGTGGAGTCTCATTCACTGGAGGTTTTAAAAACCCACCTGGACACGTTCCTGTGTGACTTGATCTAGGTGGACCTGCATTAACAGGAAGGGGGTTGGACTAGATGATCTCTAAAGGTCCCTTCCAACCCCTACCATTCTATCATTTTATGTTAAAAGAGAAATTTCTAATGAAAACATTATCATTCTTACTTCTGCCTCTGCTATTGATGCTTAGTAACTGATCCCTTGTGGATTTAGTGACCACAGCTTTCTCTTTCGTTAGTCATATGGGAAGAAACTTTGATAATCTGACAGGTATTTATTTCAGCTCTTATAAAATAATTCTACGGAGATCAGGTAGATTGTCAAAGCCAACCCTCTGATTTCTCAAAATTTTCACCAGAAGATGCAAAATTGTGTTGCTACCCACAAAAATGGCATTCCTTACCATATGTATCTTTGTCCTAATTCTATGACAGCAACTGTCTCCAGAGCTTTAGATGATGGTTGCACTGATAGTGAACAAAAAGGAAGATGAGATTAGCTGGAAAAGATTTTCACTGTGGTTTTAGTAAATTGAGAGAAGATAGGTATCATAACAATTTTTTTTTTTCACTCATTGTTTTCTTTTTCAGAATTCTTCTCTTTCCTTCCCTGCAGTGAACACAATTATGGGAGAAAGATACAACAGTCAGGGAAATTCAGAAATCAAGTTTTCCATCATGAAAGACTGAAGCTTTAGCTAAAAATTATTTGTGATGTCTGGCTACCTCTAACAAAAAGATGTTTTGTTGCATTTCATTCAGAAAAATACCCATAGAATACCTAAGAATGTAGTTGGAACATTGGGACTTACTTTTTAATATTATCGAGTCTGTCTTATTTCTCACCTTTGCAGTTTCTAAGGCAATCTTGACAATAAAAGGAAGCATGGTAGAAGCTCCTTACTAATTTTGTTGGGATATTTAGGAATGCAGTGGGAAGTAAGAGGGAACGATACCTTAATGGTGACTCTTGCAGAGCAATGCTTTGAAAAGATTTTCAAATCTTTTTTTTCTAATGGTTAGTACAAATCTTGAACTGGTTACAAACAAGTTATCACTATTCTCTGATCCCCTCAGGTAATTTATGAACCCATAAACCATGCTTTTCAATTAGACTTCAAATGTAATACAGCTAAAAACTTTTAGTTCAATTTCAGTAAGTTATACAGTGTTGCATTTAAAAATATTTCTGTTTCGGTTTGGAGTAGAACTATATTTTATTTAGTATCTGTCTTCAAATTTTAGATCAAGAAAGTGATGCTGATATAGTTTCAATAAGAAGAAAATTTGAAGACATTCACTTCCAGGTAAAAAATTCTGGTGACTAATAGAATGGAACAATTTTGTGTTCAATAGAAATTATTGAACTTTTTGAATAGCTTACACGTGGCTGATGACTTGATGCAGTCAGCAGGAGACTCTGTGTTGTCTATATCTTAATGCATATTTTTAGCAAATGAGAGGTTCAATAAAGTCATGAAGACCAATATTAAGTAATACCATGTCTTGGTTTAGTATACCAGAGAAAGCAATATTATATAGAACAATAGTATCGTATGAGACAAACAACCCTGAGAGACAGGTTATAGGTTATAGGTATGGAAAAAGAGTAACAGGTGAATCGCAAAGCAAAACCACAAAACTGTGATCATTGCCTGAGAGTCTAGCATACACAGATACTATGTTTTGGGTTTTTTTTAAAATAAGTAAATCTGAAATAATGACTACCATAACAAAAGCATGCTGGAATCTTCTGCTACTGTTTCCCAAAGGAGACTGAGTGTCAGCCATTCTAATCCTGTGTTCTGCTTGCTCAGATGCAATTACCAGGAGTTATTTTACCTTCCTTACTTGTTTAGCATAGGGCTGGGCATTGTCGTGTCTCTGACAACAGCTAATACAAACTACTTCAGAAAGTGAGTTTCATTAGTGAAAAGCATTTGCCATTTATCGTGAAATGCTTTTAGATTTTACATAGTGGTGCATTACAGAGTAGACCTTAACTTGTATATGAATTTGTGGGATGTTAATAATACGTATAAAGACTTGCTGGAGTTAATTACCAGTGCTTTGTAACCTAACTCTAAAACTGTTTCTGCCAATGGGTCTTCTTGGGTGGTGTTTGCTTGCTTTTCGTGGCATTAACAAAGTAGCTAATTTCTCTTTTTTCTCTTTGTTTGTCTGCATGTACAGTTGCTTCTTGCAATTTTTCTAATGTTCGTTTGTTTGGGGGGCTTTAACATGAAAAGTAAGTTAATGCTAACTGGATATCTTCATCTAAACAATAGTAGTTAGAAACATGTTTGTGTTTGTCAGTGTCAAAAGCTTCTGTATATTTCACTGATTTTTTTTTTTCACACTCAAGAATCCCTGTGTTGAAGATGGAAAAAATCAAGAGAAAGGACAAGTTAAAGTGGATGTGATAGTACAAGATTACACTAGAGAAATTCCCAGGTGGATTATGGTAACATATTTTTCCTGTTTTAAGCTATTAGCTAATTAGAATGAAATAAGAACTCTAATTGTGCAGCACAATGAATTCTAATACAACTTCTCTGCTGCTCCATCATTATTCCTCTCCTGTTTGCTATCTGCATAAATATCACAGTGTTTCGGGTCTCTGACAGCAAAGATAGGAAAGCAACAGAGCAGGGAATATGATGATCTTCACTTCAGTAAGTTTTCTAAAATGCCTAAATTTGAGGTTTGTAGAGAAAAAAACCCCAAGGTTTCGCTTTACCTTGGTTTTGGAGGGGAGAGGGATTGGGGACAAAGGGTTATGTTACATGGTATGGCTTCTGTTTCCTACCAGAGTTGCTAGAGATTTTCCATATGCATATATCTCCATGTATGATACATAATGTGAAAGCTGTACAGATGATAAATAGCTTTCCAAAATTAAACTGGTAATTTAAAGATTCCAACTGAAGTCTTAGACTAGACTTTTTCCTCCTTGTCTGAAATTTACTAAGCACCTTAATTCTCTTTTTACTAAGGACTATAATTCTGTACAGGACCTAGTTTAGAAAGGAGAGAGTAGAGGGAGACACAAACAAGATTTTTATGTTACCCTTAACATGCAAAAAACTTTGCAAAAAGATAGATTATGTGTCTTTATATGTCTTTTTTAATTTTTTTTCAGATGGCACCTCAAGGCTCATCAGGAGATCTTCATTTATCTTTACCCCTGCAAGAACTGATTGGTACAAATACATCTTTTGGATGTTAGTAAAATAGTTAGAAAAAGTATTTTTATTAAAATTGATTATAAGTAAGTATTTAATTAATTGAAAACACAGAGGCAGCATTTATCCAACAGAATTTTAATAAGCTGGATTCTTGAAGAGAATTTTGACATGATTTTGCTTACGGTAAAATCTGTTTGAAAAATAGAAAATTAATAACATGTATAAATAGTGCCAGCTTTTCTTAAATAGCCCCAGGGGTAAATTGTGTGGTTACAAAATTCAACAGCATTAAGCTCAATTAAAGGAAAGCATTATTTTTTTGGTTCTGCTTATTTTAATATCAACAATTGTAAATTAATGACTTTGGGTCTCCTGGTAAGTGGTACCTCTGAAGAAAGAAAGTTTACTAGCAGAGCTCTCCAGACTTGATGCAAACCTACGACAGAGTTTTGGTGTAAATATTTCAAGCCTAACAACTACAAAAAGCTTGCTCAATCATCATGCTTTACAGGCAAGCAAAGCTGCACCGGTAGTAGCCAAGTAATGCAGAAATAGAGTAACAAAACCTGTAGGATGAGGCTATTCATCCTGGTCAGAAATCACAAAGAGCAAAGCAGTCTGCCTCTACAATGAAAATATTTTATATCTATATATTAAGTTATTGTAAAATAGGTTTTTTCCAAAACATTTAATTTATTTTCCATAGTCTGTTAATTCAATACAATTAGGAAAAATCTTTTCATGTTTTCCTGATGTACTGTATGTTAATTATCCATTTAGCCTGGCAAAAAAAGCTTAATGGAACATGCTGTTGCAGTAAGACTATGTACTATATGCACTTGTTTCCGAGTCATGTAATACAGTAATGGACGTGCCCTGATAGGCTTGGGTTGGTTTTTTTCTTCCACTGATTTTGTTTTGTGATTCATTTGTATTTTCAAATAGGCAACCAGGAGGCTGTTTGCAGAAAAAAAGAGTTGTCAAATGAGTGTTCTTCATCTAGACATCTACAGTTAGAATTTTCTGGTATTCCAATTCCACCAGATACCATAACCCTACACAGACATCGACCTTCTCCAGAAATGAACAAAACTTGCTGGGATAGTATCGTGGAAGAATACCAGTCTGCAGATGAGGAATGCTCCTGGAACAGTGCGACTCTGGCAGACTTGTATCCGGCGATGGTAGAGATCTTTACAAGGCTCATGACAAAGCAGTTTCAGAGAAGAGAGTTAAGATGTGCGTTTGGACATTTACGGCATAGAAAGTGGTGGTCTAGAAGACCAAAGCTCAATTTCACTATAGACAAAATAAGACAGCTCAGACCTTTTAAACTGAAGCAAGCCCTACCCAGCATATGCAGCAGTAGAAGTGAAGACATTCATAATCAAACTTTTAGAAATGAGAACAGAGAACCTAATTCCATTAACAATTTATCCAGTGTGCCTCATTCTTACATTGATACTGATGAAATAAAAATCGACTATACAGACTCAAGTTTAGAACATCATTTTTTCTCTGGAAAAGGCCAAAAAGTTTCCAAACAGGCTGTTTTTCCTAATGGTATAGCGAGAATGGGGGAGACATTTCTAGTTGAGGATGAGGTACAGACTGCTGTCTCGCTGAAGAATTCAAAATGCAAAGGAAGTGAAAAATTGGCTTACAAATGTTCCTCAGAACACCGTTTTGCCAGTTCAGGGCCAACAGCACCTCATCTGGTAGAAAAGTGTAAAACTCAAAAACTTGACTTTCCTTGTGATGCTACCACAGTATTGTGTTCATCTACTTGCAGTTCCTATGGCAGTAGTAACAGCTTGACACCTGTCTCAAGTTCTTCTCTTACAAGAACATCAAATACTTTGCTCATAAATCCTGAAAAAATAATTCCCGAAAGACAGATTTCTCTCCAGTGCAAACACTCGTTTTCCTCATTGTCTATGAAGCAGAGTCCTTCAAAGATGCCCCAGAAATATGAAGATGCATTTGAAAACCTCTATTACAAACTAAGTTCCAACGAAATCCAAAAGCCTTTGTCATCAACAAGACCACTTTCAAATTCACAGAACCTTGAAGAGAAAGGAAGACAAGTGAAATGTAGTTTAAGTGTTTCTGTGAGGTCCGATACACAGTATGACAGAGAATTTGACAGGATCTATGAGCAGTTGTGTAGTAAGGCTGTTAGAAAACTTCCTGGATTCCAAAGAGCTTCAAATTTAAGGAAATACGAAGGAGTACAGATGTCTGAAACTGTAAATGCTCTTGTCAACTCACCCATTCAAACTTTTTCTGCAATTTCCAGAATTAAAAGACTAGGAAATTTTCAAAATGGTCTTCTTTGTTCACCAGTAAAGCGACTGAAAAGTATACCAGAATGTTATTTTCCTTCAACAAAACGTCAACAGCTTTGTCGCAGAAAAAACTTGAAACTTCACAGTGTTGATACCGATTTTTTGAGCACATACAAGGACAGTAACTCCAGCTTTTTTGACAGTCACATCTCTGAGAGTATGGTATGTAAGGACCTTTAAAAAAAAAAAATCATGCTCTGATATTTGGAGAATGGCTTAAAAAATGGATTAAAGCTGGAAACTTTCAACTAGTGACAGCATACTTGTAGTTCTGTTTGATCAGTAGGGTGGTTTACAGGTTTGGGGTTTTGGGGATTCTTACTTGCTGAAATAAAAGTTGTATCAGGTCTTCTGGATCCTGTGAGGCAGCTCACTGTATTTCACAAACTTGAAAATAGTTATAAAGTGTCCAGTAAAAGATTTTTTTTTTAACGTTTTGATTGGCTATGTCACTGGTGAAAATAATCTCAAACAGTGACCCTACTAATTAAAAATTCTTTCTGAAAATATCATATTTCATTCATTTTATGTAGTTGGATAAAGTGATGCAAACAAATTAAGGATGCCATTGGAATCACTAGACTTGTTGATCTAAACACTGAATCAGACCCTTATTTTGAAGTTCCAGATTGTTTCTTCTGAGGCAAACTGAAATATGTGAGTCTTTCCATCTGTGTAATCTGTTGATGCTTTATTTTCAGGACTCTGGATGTCATGCTTCTTCAGATAAAACTTTTATTGTTCCTCATACTTCTCTTCAAGGTTAGTACAGAGACTTTATAAATTACTATTTCAACAATCACAAGCACTTCTTCAAAGGGTAAATCTACAAATCTCAGACCTCTGTCAATAACAGCTTTTCCTCAATAATAATTGGGTATGTTTAGGTGTTCTTTTAAGTAAGGAATCTATACAGGAAAGGATTTCCTGAACTACACGTTAACAGCTATTTAGAAGCTCTTTAGATTAACTAGGACTTTTCCTACTAAAGTGTTGCTGCTTATCTGCTGTTTTTCTCTCCTTTTTAATTTTATTTTATTTACAGTTTGCTGTGCTTTTCTGTACCTAAATGCTCAGCAGAAAATACGTAGTTAATCTTACAGTTGAATAACCAAGTGCTTTTATTTTGATTCTTCTGTTCTGCAAAAAAAATTGAATTGCTGCAGGGCTACTGTCACTTGCTTAGGCAAATGAGACTATTAATCTAGATAAAGAGACTTTTGCTAATTCAGGTCTATAGAATTTTCCTGTTTGAAAAGAACCTAAAACTACATTAGTTTAAGGGTTTAGATGCTATTTTCTTAATTTCCTTTTAAAAAGATGATTTTGGTTAAAGCATGTTTATAACATGACCTGAACTTTTTTCCTGCTGAGTAAAATCACCAATGTTTATTTTCCATAATTTTTTTTTACAAACCTTGTCATCAGTTTAACAACTTACTAAAGTATAAAGGGAAATACTGAAGAAGGTGACTGAAATTTTGTCAACTGGTATACAAGAAGAAGATGGCAGAAGAAATGCACTTGATTGCAGGGTTCTTGCATTGTTGCATTTTCATTACTGATAAATAGTAAATAATTAGATTATTTGAGATGGGCTTGTCCCATCTGTCTTATTTTGTCTTCCTCAAATTTTAATTCATACTTTATGAATTACACTTTTTCTGGTCAACAGTTTCTTCTACCTTTTTCTAATGGTTATAAATTGTAAGTATTTTGAAGAAACCCAGCTTTTACTTCTAATATAGTCAGTGTTGAAAATGTATTTAAAATTAAATTTTGTATGAATCTTTTCAAATGTTTTCTTAGGGAAATTTTCTCACTGAAGTATGCCAATTAAGTATTACCAATGTCTTAATAGGCTAATATTTTTAACAAGATCCTGCTACTGAGCATTGCTCTTGCCCTATTCATACTACTGGTTTTCATCAGCAGAATCTGGGATTACAGATGCCCACTCTGGCTGGCTGGAGGCAATGAAGAATTACAGCTTACCTGGAAATAGACAGAAGTGTCATCAGAGGTAAGTACTTCTTGAGAAAATAAATTTCAAAAGAAATCTTTGCTGCTCTGCATTTTTGTTAGAGGTATGGAGGTTCTCACTTAAATGTGCACTTCTAGGTAGAAAATCAGCATTAGTACTTGGGAAAGCCCATGCTAATCAGACACGTGGACTATGGCCAAAACTAGCCAGACTCTAGCAATCCTTGTAATCCTTATTTCATATTCATTATAGAGGTGCTTGTTATTTTAAACATAACTATAGAATTGTGTTGATTCTGGTTGTGTGTTTGAGCCAACAAATCCTCTCAGATCCTTAGGCTGTGAAGAGTGTTGTATATTGTCACTTAAAAGGACTTTGAAAAGTTAGCTTCTATGCAGTTGGGCACAGTTACCTGCACTTTGGCTCTGTGTAAACAAGCAGTGACTCTGTTAGGAAGGTATCCTAGATCCTCTACAGCCTTTATTGCTATTGGCAGTGTAATTCGAACTCTGGAAGGACAGCACCCCTTCTAGATGCCTGGATACTGGCCTAACACATCTGCTTTTCTTAGAAAACCTGAGACTTAAAAAAAATTCTCAAGTTGCAAATCTCCTGGATTTTTAATTACAAATTAATGTAATAGGGAGATAGATTAAAAAGCACTAAAAGTTCTCTAAACGCTCTCTCACTTTACTTTTCCAAAGCATTTTTTACATGCTTTTTTGGCAAAAAGTCTAATTTGTCATCATAAAATATGCCTTCCTAAACTCTGTCAAGAAATATTTTCACTATACTTGATTGTACAGCTGATGCCAAAATTTCTGACAATGTTGAAATTAAAACTTAAAGGAAGTCTGAATGTCTTTTTAAACTACTTGTATGGAGAAGTTAACTGGAAAAGAAGCTACATGATTTAAAGGAAAAGGTTTTAGTTTCAGCAAAGATGGAATTAAAGCTTAGAGGCTTGTACTACAAATATATAACAACATTAATAAAGATTGTGTTGAGATTATTTTTGATATAATGGAAGATTGGAGGCAAGCTGAAGAGTATACAAGGGTGTTTCTGTGATGTCAAGTATGCCCACTTAGCTGAGCAAATTTCTGCTCAGTTCTTGGATTCTCTTTTTTTTTTTTCCCTTGCTTCTTTTTCCTGACTGTATACAAAATAGCTCTCTCTATGAGACTAGTAATTGTTCTGAAGGAAAAGATTTTCCTTAATGCATGTAAGCAAATAAGTTTCACAGAGTAAGAAATCGGGATTTGATGGAGGACTTTCTTGCCAAGCCACCTGTAATAAAACCTATTTCTTTGTTCCTAAATTACACAAATGCATGTTTGCTGATTTGTAGCCAAAATGGACTATCAGCTGTCGAGCTTCTTTAGGCCTGTTTGTGATATTCTTAGCCTTCAATGGCTGCCAGAAGTGATGCTGCTCTTAATGGCTTCTGAGCTTTTGAAAGTTTTATGCTTAAGCCATGCAGCAAAATGCTGTATGTTGTAATCAGCGATTGTGTAGGGGAAAATAATATTGTCTTCCTATCTGGAACTTGGTTGCTTTTATCTAGAAGATGATGATGAAAGAGAATTCAGAAAAGGAAATGTTCGTAACTAATAAGCTTTCTTCAGCTCTGTGTGAATGCTGTCCTACAGCTGTACTGCTTACTTAACGGTCAGATATAAACCAAAATAGTTTAAATAGATGCTAAAAAATATGCCATTTCTTAAGTAATATGCAAAGGTATAATTTTGTTCTCACTTGTGTCTTTTGATTTTAGTTATTTGTAAATACATTCAAAGATACCATCTCAAATTTTTGTAGATATTTATATAATTAAGTTTTATGTAGTAACATTACTGAGACGTTAAAATGACATAGGATAAAAAGTTTCCTCTCCAGCTGAAAGCACGTAGGAATGCAGAAAAGTAGTCCTACTGCTGTTCACAGTCTAGATATTTTGCTTTGATGACTTCTTTAAATTTCGTTCCGTTTATTGGAGTTTCAGCAAAGGTAATATTTTTGTGTAATTTACTTCATCGTCTAACCAATTCTTTTCTCTAGGGTATCCAGAAAACTAAGCTACACTGATGGGAAAGACTGAAATCCTAGCAATACCTTGGCCAACTGCCTGGTCAAGAGTCACCAGGAAGAATTCACAGACTGCTACAGAGAAAACAATTTTATAAAATGTTGTTTTGTTTTTCTTTCTTCTTCCAAGAATCAAGGAAGTATTATATGTATGTAATATAAAGTGAATCTTATTTAGACTTCCTTGTGGTATACATCTCCAGGAACTGCTTTTGTCTTTCTGAAAGAACACTTCTTACTCCTTTGGCTTCATCTGATATTGCAAGGAGTCAGGCCTCCTTTTTACAGCTAAGTTTAAATTATTAATTTAGTAGTATTTACAGTAACATGATCAGTATTATATTCTTATCTGCTAATAAGCCTTTACTCTTAAAGAATTAATAATAAGATAAAAAATGATCTCTTTGCTGAATCGCACTTATTCGGGATTAAATTTTTTAATTATGTCACCAAAGATGATTATTCAATCAAGTTGTGTAAATTTTAGTGGATTTGATAGCCATACTCTGTATTCAGACAAAATTCTACTTGACACAATACATATTTTAAATAAAAACGTATTCTGAAGAGATTCCTGCTTTTAACGTTCTATTTCAGGTATATGAATTCTCAGGAGGAGCTTGTATACCTCCAGCGAATACATGAGAATGAGGTGGCAGGGTCCCACAGGTTTTCATCAGTGTGTTGCTTCTTGGCAAGGAGATTGTTTTAGTCATGTCAGGTCAAGTTCAATGTTCTATTGGCAATGCCCTTTGTCGGCTTTCAGAGCTCCAGAAAAGGAAGAAATATTTTTCCTTTCTCCTTACTTCATTTCTGTACACACATGAATATTTTTATGGATTTTTTTAGCTCTTAAAATCAAGGTCTTGTTATCTTAAGTGTTGCTCTTGAATGCAAGAGGAAGCCAGCTTCAGTAAGATTTGCTCTGTGATGAGACAAGTATTTGCGCAATATACAGACACACATTCTATCCCTCAGCATTTGTGTATTATGTTTCCTTCAACAACAGCAACAAAAGATTGTCTTACAAATGCCGTTATGGCTCATTTTTCATCCTGTTCCAGACATGGATGAGCTGTATATATTATAAGCTGTACTTTTATAAACTACCTTCCTCTTGGATTTGTTGATTTAATTATTTCCCAATATTTCTTGATACACCAATACTGAGAGATTACATAACTCTGTTAATGTTTTCTGTTAGGCAGTAACTTAAAGGTAAACTGTAATTGGATTTTGAACATGTTCTTACTCTAGATATAACTTCTGCACAGCAACCTGAATGCAGGCTTACCCAGGTAGGAAGGTAAGTTTATTTAAAGTTCATTGTCTCCAGGAAAATTACTTCATAATTTTGAGAGCTACCTCTTAGAAAACCTCGAGGTGTTGGAAGATAAACTCATCCTAGTGACACCTTATTGACACTAGCAGTAGCAAAAAATGGAGAACATTACACAATTTTAGCACCTAATACTCCAACATTCACTTGAGTCAGCAGAGTCCTAAAAATATGGTATAACCAAAAGTCTATGTTGTTTTCCTAACAAATCAGATGCATCTGCAGTGATTATCAGATGCTGTAATGACTACTGGATTTTACTTGTCCTAGACTTAGAAGGATCTCATGGTGCTACTTGATCTCACTTCTGTTTTGAGCTTCGTTCTTCCCTTCCAAAGAGTTTTGCTTCTTCCAATACATTTAATATTGCTTATGCTTTCCTTACTCTTCCACTGAACTGATACTTGCATGCTAAACTTACCATTAAAAACAGCTCCATACTGCTTCCCTCTGCTTCAAAAGTTTTGTGAAGAAGAATGGAAAAAAAGCCTAGGTTATTGAGACAGTGTAAACCTAGACCTATCATCTTATTTTATTGTAATTACTTGAAGCTTTCTTTGTACGTAAAGTGTTTATGTATGTCTTTCACTAAGGGCTTTAGAGATGGAGCGGTGTTGAACATGCTCTTTCATGTATGAATTCAGTAGCTATTGAAAACTATCCCAAAAAGTGATTTAAATAGGTCATTCAGTTGCTTACTTAAGTGGACAGAGAGTGAAGAGCTGAAGAAATGAAAGTAAATCTGGACTATGGCAGCATTAGAAGTGCCTTGGAAACAATTGATAGGCCATTAAAGATGATCATGAAGTGCATAAAATTGGGAAATTATAACTTCTACAGCTTCTACAGAAATTGTATTACATGAAAATAGAGCATCCCTTGTTTCCTATGTACATCAGAAAGCAGTAACAAATAGATTCAGGCCTGTGGTTCATAGAATCATAGAATGGTAGGGGTTGGAAGGGACCTCTAGAGATCATCTAGTCCAACCCCTCTGCAGAAGCAAGTTCACCTAGATCAAGTTACATAGGAACATGTCTAGGTGGGTCTTGGAAGACCTCCAAGGAAAGAGACTCCACAACCCCCCTGAGCAGCCTGTGCCACTGCTCCATCACCCTCACAGTGAAATAGTTTTTTCTTATGTTTAAGTAGAACTTTTTATGTTCCAGCTTCATCCCATTACCCCTTGTCCTGTTGCTAGATACCATCAAAAAAAGGGATACTCCAACCTCCTGACACCCACCCTTTAGGTATTTGTAAATGTTAATAAGATCTACCCTCAATCTCCTCGAGACTAAACAGCCCCAGTTCCTGCAGCCTTTCCTCATATGAAAGATATTCCAGTCCCCTGATCATCTTGGTGGGCCTGTGCTGGACTCTCTCCAGCACTTCCCTGTCCCTCTTGAGCTGAGGAGCCCAGAACTGGACACAGGACTCCAGATGAGGTCTCACCAGGGCAGAGTAGAGAGGGAGAAGAACCTCCCTTGACCTGCTGGTCACACACTTCTTGATGCATCCCAGGATACCATTGGCCTTCTTGGCCACGAGGGCGCATTACTGACTCATGTTTAGTTTATTAGCAATCAGGACTCCCAGGTCTCTCTGCAGAGCTGCTTCTCCAGCAGTTCAACTCCCAGCCTGTACTGGTGCATGGGATTGTTCTTTCCCAGATGCAGGACTCTGCACTTGTCCTTGTTGAACCTCATGAGGTTCCTCTCTGGCCAGGATGAGTTGTTCCATCACCTTTCGAGGGATGGAGGTGAGGCTGACTGGCCTGTAGTTTCCTGGGTGGTCCTTCCTGCCCTTTTTGAAGACTGGAGTGACATTGGCCTTTTTCCAATCCTCAGGCACCTCGCCTGTCCTCCATGATTGTTCAAAAATGATAGAAAGAGGCTTAGCAATCTCATCAGCCAGCTCCCTCAGCACTCTCGGATACATCCCATCGGGACTCATAGACTTACGAGCCTTAAGCTTGGCCAACAAGTCTTTATCCTCTTCCTCTTCCACCCAGGGCAAGTCCTCTGCTGTCCTGGCCATCCTGTTATCCTTGCTGGACTGGGCTTCCTGAGGGTCAGCCTTGGCCATAAAGACTGAAGCAAAGAAGGCATTCAGTACTTTGGCCTTCTCTGCATCATCAGTCACCAGGGCACCCTCTGTGTTTAGCAGCAGGCCCACATTAACCCTCACCATCCTTCTGCTGCTGATGTACTTGAAAAATGCCTTATTACTGTCCTTAACATCCCTGGCTAAATTTAATTCTAGAAGGGCTCTAGCCTTCTTAGTTGCACCCCTGCATGCCCTGCCAATGTTCCTATGCTCTTCCCAGCAGCACACCCTTCCTTGTTGGTTCCTCGAACATCTACGACAGGAAGTTGTCATCAACAATCTGTAGGAACCTCCTGGACTGCGTGTGCGTGGCTGTGTGGCCATCCCAGCAAATATCAGGGTGCTTGAAGTCCCCCATGAGGACCAGGGACTGTGATCTTGAGGCAGCTCTCAGCTGTTTGTAGGAGGCCTCATCCACGTCCTCCTCCTGATCAGGTGGCCTGTAGCAAACTCCTACAACAATATCACCTGCCTTGCCCTGCCCATTAATTTTTACCCATAAGCACTCTACTCTCTCCTCATCCCCACCCAGGCACAGTTTGGTACACATTAATTGCTCCCTCACATAGAGAGCAACTCCACCTCCACGCCTTGTCAGTCTGTCTTTCCTGAACAATACATATCCCTCCATGGCTGTGCTCCAGTCATGGCAGCTGTCCCACCACGTCTCTGTGACCACAATGAGGTCGTAGCCCCACATCCACACCCACATCTCCAGTTGCTCCCAGGCTGCGTGCATTGGTGTAGAGGCAGCGCAGGGGCTTACTCAAACACACAGGTTTCCCTGGGCAGGTGCAGGAGGTTCCTCCCTGGTTTGGTTATTTGCTTCAATTTTTTTAAGCTTTCTCTTCTAATCATCTCTGAGGGATGAATATTGTATCTGATTAGTGACAGTTAAATTTAAATAAATGATATAAATAATTTACATACTAATGCTATTCAAATAATTTTGATATGCGAGTCTGAGCTACAGTATATTGATATGTATTTTATTACTTACTTTGTTGCTATGGAACAAAGTGCTATTCTAATCTAACCACATTAAATTAGCATTTCATGCACTGGGATCTTGGTGTTTGACTTTGCATTTGCCTTCCTACTTTCCCGTCCTAGGATCTTAGGTTTATCATTTAACATGGTTCTCCATTAAAACGCTTGTTATTGATTCTTCAACAGTGTTTATTTTTGCATACCCAATGGTATTTGATCTAAGACTACGGTAACAGTCATTTTAATTCCAAGTCTTTGTTTCTGGGATGTAACAACCAAACATTGATTTCTGCAAACAAATGCTAGCAAAAGCCAGGTAGTGACACTGGGCAACTTTGGTTGCAGGGGTTGACCGCTTCCTTTTGGTCTAGTATAAAAGTTAAGGCATGTTAAAGATGCTCATTAAGTATAAATTAAACATAAACATAGTTCATAAACATGAACTATGCTGTCAACTGTTTCTTCTACATAGTTTTTTTTGTCTTCATAAATTTGCCTCAACTCTGGATGTATCCATCCACTTCTGCTTTTAGAAGAGGCATTGTCACTTTGTATTATGGGCTTTTTGTTTATTTTGTTTCTTGTAACTGCTTTCAGGGACATCTTCAAGGACCTGAAACACTTGCAGGGCTCTGCATGTGCTTGAGAGTTTCAAGCTCTGTGACGCTGCTCTGTGTGGATTTTAAAGACACTAATAGCCTTTTTTTTTTTGAGAAGGCAGAACTGTGTGACACCTAGAGGTGACGTATTACATCAACATGCTTTACTGTTTCCTGCTGCTACTACTTAATAACTTTGAGAATATAAAAATAAATCCCCACTCTATAAAAGCTTACCATCTGATGAATTTAAAGTCTTGTTAAGATGAATGTGCACATAGTGTATGAATTACTTGGGGAAATGAAAAGCTCTAGTTTTATAAAATAGTTGTTAACGATGGCAATGTGAAACCCAATTAGAACTTAAACATCATGTAGATTACAGAAGGAAAAAGTCCTCACTAGATTTATTGTTACTGATCCTTTGCTAATATCTTTGTGGAGTCTTGAATACAGTTGGATACAACGTTACATTAGTAGAGGAGTTGAGATTTGAGGTGTTTTCTGGTATCACTCTCAGAAGATGATATAAAGATACATAAGGATATTGTTACATCTTGCAAGATGTACAATTAGTACTCTAAGCAAGCTGTCAAATTATTCTCTAGTTGGCTTTAGCTATATTGTGTTATGATCATAGACCAATCACCATAAGAAAATACACAAAGTTGAATAGCAAATCAATTTTTAATTGGGAAAATAGCTAAATCATGATGTGCAGGTATGAAAGATGATTTCCTTCCAGAAGTATTGTTAAAACCTATATAGAAGAACAGTTGTACTGTTAGAGTTCTACAAACAACAAGCATGTCAGACTGCTTGAAAGTTGATGGTTGTTTTGAACAGAGGATTAATTTTTGTCATGTGAATGCTGAGATAGCACCTTCTACAACTTTATTTCAAAACGTCTTCACAGGGGCATGTCCTTCAAAGTGTCAGGCTGGATCTATACTTATTTCTTGTTTTGTGCATAAATATTCCTTGGAAGACACTTTGAAACACCTAACTTACCTCTTTTATACCACTGTTTGGTAAGTCAGTTTGCCAGGATATTATCTGTAATCACTCACTGTTCCTCCAGAATGAACAATCAGATCTCACTTCATGATTATCTATTTGGAGTGTAAAGCCACTTCAAATGTTTTCGCCTGCTGTAGTATGAATCAAACTCATCAATCTGATGGGATCATCATGAACAGCTTCTATGTTTGCCGTGTTTTCAGCAGCCAGCTGCTCACTATTGAGGTAAATGCTAACTTTGGAAGTCATCATGGTGTGATTTGATGATCTTTCGTCTTCATCCTCCTCTAACGAAGGGTCTTTCTTTCTCCTCGCTTTTCTGCATTTTCTCTTGACACTGTGATCAAGTGAGGCATAACACATCTGATTGGCAGACTCCACCTAGAAGGAAATTTACTTTATATTTAACATTCAGTAGTTATGCTTGCTTTAAAATTCCATCAAAGACTTTGAGTATGTCTACACTGTAATCACAATAGTAGCTGAAGTTTACCCAAACTAGCTGTAAATGAACTCAGTAAAAGTGCTAAGGATTAAACTGTGGCAGCACAGCCAAACAATAAATGGCTAATGTTCTAAGAATAGTGGTAGTAAGGAAAAATTCATCAAGATATTATTGGAAAGATTCTCTATGGAATTTATATATTATATAATTAGCTCAAGTTATGTAAAACATTATTTGATATTTTCTTCCCCAGTTAAAAAAAAAAAAATAGCAACAATATTTTTCACAGGCAGAAAACCAAAGATGTGTGATTCTTGTCTGTGCATATGATCTCATTTCCAGTGTTAAATATATGCTTTACATGTCTTTCTCCTGCTACTCTCTATGTTTTTCAAGTCTAATTGTCAGGCACTTTTGACATTGGGATTTTCACAGATTATTCTGTTTCTGTGAAGTTAATGAAAGCAAATATCTAGATAAGAAAAACATATTTGTATCTACTGGAAGTATCCTGAGAGAGGAGCTGGAATTACAGAAATTGCAGACCAACTTCAGTTGAAACTTGCATGCTTTTAGGCATCTTGACAAAATACAAATCAATTGAAAGATAGTCATCTTTCTTTATTACAGCATATAGATTTTGTGCTGGGCAGGAGAGAGTCAAATTCATGATTATCATGTGATGCAGCCTGTGTTTTCACTTGATTGATATAAAAATAAATAAATTCAATACATAAGCTATGACAATAGATGTAGGCTTAATTCAGACTTAACTGCATGCCTATGACTGAGCTTTATCATGCCATAGGATTGAAATCAACTGTCTATAATTCTCATGCTTAAAGTCACCCAGATTGAAGAAAGGTCAAGTCTGTGTGGAATGAGACACTAGCACATGGTAAATTTGATGCTGAGCAGCATGAAGATTTCTGTTATGTATTGTCATGGGATAAATGGGAAAACTCTGAGACAGACCACATTACCCTAATTCAGCAATCCGGAAATAAAGTTACCTGTAGTTGGTTAACCGGCCTTTGAGGCTGGGACTTCATCTGTTCATAACAACATTGGTCTATAATTTATCAAAGTAGAAAAATACTTTAGTTAATACGACAGACTAGTGAGTCTTCTCAAAGATCAGATCAACAAATTTGTTACAGAACTAACTCCTAGTTTACTTTGGTAGAACTTTATTTTGTTTTGAAATCACTCAGAGATCTCTCCTATTTATAGAGGGGCAAATAGCTTAGAAATTCACACACAGTGAAAATCAAAATAATTTTCTGTTTATACGGATGAAAAGATTCTCATTATTCACTTGTTGGACACCATTTTAGACTTCTAAGAGAACATCTTGCAATTAGGGTGTAACCACATGCTGGTGTATTTTTCAACATAGGACGTCTTTGCTTTCTCTGAGAAAAAGGCTGTGAGATGCAGCAGCCGGTGATTCAATTCTATTCCTAACCCTATTTTAGGTTGTGTGTAAGTTTAGTGCAAGTTATTTTCTCATCCCATATCTCATTTTAGGCATCAGTAAAACAGATTACTTCCTTACAATTTTCAGACTTTTGTAGTCTCAGTGCATCTATGTGTGGTCTTAGTTAAATTTATGCAGACCCTATGTGAAAAAAAAAAATGGATTTGGATTTCTTTCACCACAGTTGAAGTACTTTATTTTAGTTTTGCTTAACCCCAAATAAGGCTGATAAAATGGTTGTGTTCATATTACTTAAATACTATTTTAACACCATGTGGGCTTCAAGAGACTCACCCTCAGCATATCTGTCTCTATCTGAAGTTCTGTGATCCTACTGCCTTTACTGTGGTATCACCTTAATTCTTAATCTGGCAAGGGTTAACAATTTTAGCCCAGTAAAGCAGGGAAAAACTACATCTGCCCACCATTCAGCTACTGGACTTGTTTCGGCATATTTGTCAATGTGACTGGTGATCTGTGGATAGCCACAAGAGAGAAATGATATATGTTTGTTTCTGCCAGCTTTGGGAAGTGAGGAATTCTTGTCTTAGATTGCTTTAACATGTATGGATCAAGCTATTAGTTTAATTGATGCAGCTTTACACGTAGAAGAGCTCTTGGGTTTAAGATATTTGACTGAACAGGGCCATTTGGACTGTAAAAAAACCCAAATTCCAGATGAGATATGGTCCTACAGATCATAGTGTAGTATGATGGTGTGCCGTTCTGTCCCAAGGAGATAGAACTTTTGAAAATGGAGAAATTTTTCAATAGAACAATTGAAAACATGTAGATTCTCAATTTTGCTATTTGAGAAACACAGACAGTGTTGGTTAGTCTGCTTTTAACCATGGATTTTTTATAACCTCTGAACAAACATGTTAAAGAGACTCTTACCTAAAATTTGTTGATTGAGATTGCCATAAACTGGGTCATCTTCTGTGTAATAGTCATAGCTAGAAGGGTGATGGAAAAATATTTTTCATTCACATAATAAGCTTTATTTAGGACCCCACTATTCTACTCTAAACATTTTACACCCATACAGCAATAGCTGATTGTATGTAATCTAAAAGACAAAAAATACTGGGGGTGAGGGGCAGAAATGTAGCAATGGCTGTATTCTGAAAAGCGTTTTTTTTTTCTCTGACCAAGAACTGAACCCTTCTGTCCTCTTATTTAGTTAAGTATAAAGCTGATCTCAAGACTACTAAGATACTGATTGGTGTAGTTCTAGAAATATTAATGTTCATCAAGAGAAACTCAGTTTATATCATCTGAGACCACTTTGCAATATGAATTAAAGCACTAAATGAGTCTTTTGAGATGATGTTCATATAAAGACCATTCTTGATTTAACTAAAATACTTAGTCAACACAACCAGAGAAGACTAAAGCAAAGTTCAGCTTTGGATTTTTAATCGTGTTGTATATTTCATCACTTGGTATTGCTTGAAAATGTTTTTAGATGGCAACTGTTAGCAATAAACACTGTGTAACTTTGTTTCTATTGCATCACTGTATTGTGCTTCATCAAGGATACGAACTAATGCCATCTAACACCACTTTTTCAGTGGTATTTTTCAGCTGAACAGGCAGTAATAGAAACTTCCCAACATCATTAAAGTTGTGATTGAGGATTGATTTTGGGAACAGGAGTTTGCATTTGGATTTTTGTTTCAAAGGTTTTTTTATATTTCTGTTGAGGTGAGACCCTTTCCATCCTTGTTTTCTAAACGGCAAGAGACGTATAAGGAATAAGAGAAACAGATTTGTATCAGATCATCAGATATCCACCAGCTGTAAACACACTCCAGTTTATCAGTTTTGAATGTCATGTGTAAAAGAAAGGTACAAAACATAAATCATTGCTCCACAAGTAGTAAATATCAGACTAAAACTTACTGTTGTTTTCTGAGGATTTTAAAATTGTTTTACACTTCTTGAATTGGAATGATAGTAAACAATGGTTTAAGTCAATGTCTTGCACCTCAGCATATAAAATTATTATATTAGCATACAATTATTTCATTGTTGATGAAATAACTGAAGTATGCGTGATTTTTTTTCCCCCATTTTCTTTGAAAAACTTTATTTCTACAATCATCCCACCCTCTGACATTTCCAGACAGGCTGCAGGAGATACTGGATTTTCCTCTGTGCCATTCCTCCAAAGTTATCTGTCATTTATTGCTTATTTTACCCTTACTAGAAAGAAACTTTTGCTTATTTTACCCTTAGAAGAAAGAAAGTTTTTTTCATCGAACTTACCTTGGACAGTTGTCTTCATAGTCTTTATACATTTTAGCTGGAAAAAAATGTTAAAAAATATAGACTTAAGATAAAATGAAGCATGCTGTTTTTGAACCCTTCAGATAATTTTCTCAACTGACATACTTTTGATTTCACTGCAGAGAGTAAAATTGAAAGCTCTTGTCTCTCTTGCCTTTCAGTTGTCGCTCTGCTTTTCTCAAATACTTTTGACTTCTCCAGGAAATGTTTATGTTATGACCCTGTGCTGTGGCTGCAAAGTCTATGATAGTTTACAAGACCCTAAAAATTAACATGTGCAATTAATTCTTTAATTCCTCATCTTTCTGCTTCTACCTCATCTTCTTCTCTGCCTAGGGAGGTTTATCATGTGTTTATAGTACAAAGTAAAGAGTTTATTTTTTTACTAGTTCTGTTCTGTTGCTCCTATCTCTAAAAGAGAGACACCCTGTGATTCATGAAGATAAAGAAACTAAAGCAGAGGCATGATGATTACAAAGAGATAATTACGAAGAGCTTGATTAACAACTCAGGAATTCCTGACTTTCTATCCTCTGCTCTAGAACTCCAGAATTTACCACAGTAAGCTCCAATAACATTTTGGGTTGGGTTTTTTTTGTTTGTTTTTTTTTTTTCCCCCAGATAAACTGATTAAGTATAAAACATGGATGAAATCTAAAATTCAGAAATTTGGGGAGGAGAAAATTTGCTAAAGTGTTGTACCAGTGCAGCTACTTAAAATTTAAAGTACAAATAATAACCAGTTACATGAAAAATGCACTTAAAAAAATAAATTACTGATGTCAATAATATGCCTTAAATAGAAAACTTTAACCAGAACTAAATTCTTCACTTTGTACACATGGTGTTGGTTTGTCTTCAGAAAATGTATTTGGGTAGCTGCTTTTAGCAGCAGATTGGTCAGCAAGCAATCATTCTGTATTCATACCTGACTCTCCTAAACATCTTTAAAAGTTACGTGCTCTCTCCTAGAATCGTCCTTGCCAGAAGATGACTTCAAGATTCAAAAGAATCAATTTATTTGCTTGAAATCTCCCAGCACTTATGTCTTTCTCTGCAGACACTTTAAATGTTCAAACATTCTTTATAGTGGGACTTTACTTACCTTGCTTCTTCTTTGTATAGTGGCAAATGTTCAGTACCAACGAAACAACCAGAGCCAAACTCAGAAAGGCCAGAACCCCCCAGACAGAAAAATGGCAGTCCATTTCTGTAGCTGAAAGAAAATAATTTCATAGCTTGTTTTGTCTAACAGTTTTGCTGTATATTCTTTGTAGTTTCTTAATTTTTGTTTTCTGTAATTGAAGCTTTTTTTATTTACTCTGTGACAGCCATTGCTATACAAGCTAAATAAATAAAAACCAGATTCTGAATAATAATAAGAAAGCAACATAATAAACTGCTAGCAGAACTACTGTTTCATAGGAATTCAGACAAACTTTACTCCGTGGGTTTGCCTGTAAGATGCAGTAAAAACCAGAAACTATGAAAGAAAAAAATATCCTTTTAGGGAATAGCTTTGAAAATAATTTCATAATTAGTTAAATTACTATTTGCAGTAGATTTTTGGCTAAATTCTAGAGTTCATTAATATAGTTCTGAAAATTATTTCAGTCAAAGCAATTTATTTCACTGGAAATGTTTCTGAATAATAGCGAAGACCATGAAGCTTTAATAATTCCTACAAAAAATTTCAAAGTCTGGTTATATGTTTTCTTGCATCTCGTATGAAAATCACTTATATTCATATCCTCACTCTCCTTCCTAAGAAAACAGAGGATATAGTGGTAAATTATAAGCAGTAACTGGAAAACAGTGAACCCCCCAGAACTACTGCAGAGAAAAACCCAAACAGCTCCTGGAGAATGGCTTAGTAAAAGGTGAATAAACTTAATTGAACAAAGCCTCCTTTTGCACTGAACTTGTCTCTCCTTGGAATCTTGTTAGAAACACAAGAAGGAGCCTCCCTATACCTAATGCATTTTGTCATTTAATTAATTCTTTGATTAACCTAGATCATACAAGTTTTACATCACAAAGCCACACTGAAGAAAGAAGTCTGTCTCTGACTGTCTAATGGACAAAATGATCAGCGCTGCTGCAAATGGCCAGTGAAACCCTTCCTTGACAGAGGAAATGCTGAGCCAAATAAATGAGTGAAAGGAATTTAAAGCTAGGTTTTTCCCATTGCCCAGGAGCATATTCTACTTTATTCTAGATTTGGAGAGTTTGAAATAAAGCCTGGTCGCCAAAACTGATGAGCTCCACTAATAACAGGCAAAAAAAGCCTAGCTGGAGCAGAGTAGCCAAAGGGAAAGATTGGATGATATTCTCAGAGATTTAAGCAGGGCTTTAATACACTCGTTTAGTTTTGTTGTAGCTGGATTCCTTCAGGAGGCTGATATTTTGTGTGTTTCTTAAAGAAAATCTGGGGTAAAGAGGAATACACATTCCCATAATGCCAGCTGCAGATAGCGGTGGGGCAAGGTGCATTTGCTCCTACTGAGAAGGCAGAGCTTTGTTCCTTGTCTGACTGGCTCCAGCTTTTTTTAGGAACAGCCACTTATGGATTTTGTTCCCTAATTATGCTGATGTTCCAAAAGCTCCTTTTTTTGTTTTTGAATAAAAGTTATGAATAAAGTTTTGCTTTATTCCAAGCCACAGATGTTTTGATGATGATGGTGAAAATTCTTGGTAAGTAAAAAAACACAAATCACACGGGCTTCTGTGATGCAGGTTTCCTTCCTGCTCAGAACTCTATTTTCAAAGGAACAAAACAGAGCAAGTAAGCTACAATTTTCTGACAGACTTTTAACTGCTTTTTGCACATAGTACTTCCAGCGGCCATTTATCCTTCCTTTTAAACTAAATCTCCAATTTCCATTCCCTCTCTTCTCCTATTGAAGTTTTCCCAAAGATGTCTGAGGTTTCTTGATCGCTGCAACACTTCTCATGTTGAGTGGCACCTTTTTGCAATGAGATGCTTACATTCAGGAGGAGAGACCCCTCCACAAGGCAGCTATATATTCAAGTTTTCCAGAGAAGGAATTAAAGGGAGACTGTACCTTGAGAAGATGTTATTGGTCCACATCAACAACCACCAGGGTTTGGAACCTGGTTACTCTACAATTAGTCATTCAACTTTTGCATCCTATGCAACCTGTCCAACACTACAAGAAGTCAGTGTCAGAGACAAAAACTGAAGTCTTCAATGTAGTGCCTAAATAATAAGTCACCCTTCTTCCTTCTCCATCCTTTTTTACTGACGTGATTGTTTTCCATTTTTCTTGTGTTAACTTTTTATTTCTTTTCCTACAAATATTTTTTTTTTTTCTGGGGAGTAAAAGCGGTATTTTGGCCTAAGAGAAGGAAACCACGTATAACTTGATGGAAACTACAATCCTGTGACTCATTAGGGGGAAAAAAAAAAGTGAGTAGATACCTCAAGTACATTTGCAACCCAAGTTTGTACCTTTTTCTTGATGATGTATGATGTCCTTTATCTTGATTCAGGAATCCTATTTTTCCCTGGTACCCTTCCTTCAAGATCTTCAAGACCCGCCTGGACATGTTCCTATGCGACCTGATCTAGGTGAACCTGCTTCGGCAGGGGGGCTGGACTAGATGATCTCTAAAGGTCCCTTCCAACCCCTACCATTCTATGATTCTATGATTTTTAATCTTTTTTTTTTTTGTAATAATAGATTCCCATTCCATTCCATGATTCTATGAAACATCTGCTTGTATTTCAGTAGAATTTATACAAATGTACATGTGATTTGAGTATCTTTTTTTGTTTGTCTCTGCAATATGGGCTGTTTGTCAGATAATAGTACTTATATTTCGGAAATCAGAGAAGTTTTCATTTACCCCATAAAACTACAGCAAATAATCAGAGACACATTAGTGCTTCTCTGAGTGCTCTATGCTTTTCTAATGTCAGTTTCAAGTTAATCTTACCTTCCAAGTACAAAATACAAGAGACTTTTATTACAAATTTTACCTTTACAGATATGCAACTCCCAGCTCTTTTCCAGGTGTTCTTGCACTACTGTTATGGTTATCATTGGCAATATGCGAGCAATTTATCTTTATAACTGCATTATTTAAATATTTGCCACGTGACAACAGCAGCAGTAGAAGACAAGCTGAATACCTGTGTGAAGAGTAAATTTGCCTCCTCAGATAATTACACTTCTGTCCCTATATGTACAATAGCTGATGAAACTTGCTACATTTAACTGGTTCTGATAAAGTGATTGTGCATGGAGAGTGAGAAACAAACAGAAAAAGTGTATTGCACTAACTATGTGTGTTCTGAAATAGAGTAGTTAACTCTCTTCTCTAATTTTAATTCCTATCCAAGTCGTCTACTGGCAAATATAACAAAACCATATTTTTTGTTGGTTTTTTTTACATATTACATATTTATTCCAAAGAACCCATAGCACTGACTCTAGGGGCATTCTCACTCAATTGCTGTCAAACTGAGTATTTTTTTAAATTTTGTTACATCTTCCATGAAAAAAATCCTAAGAAAAAATAAGGCCCCTGGGAACAATGCACTATATTATAATATAAATTCGAATTGCATCAGGATTTCCTGTGGTAGTCTACCTGTTATGGGAAAACTCAAGACTGATAGTAGTTTGATCGTGAGAAATCACATTGATGCTGTTCTTAAACTGACATGCTCCTCCGTGAAAGGATTTGTTGTACAGGCAAAGGTTTCATGAGAAGGACAATTACTCTTGTTTATTTTTAGAAGAAGTTGGGATGTGTGAGTGGGGGAAGTACTATATTTAATCAATTAAAAGACAGCAGTATTTTGAATACCTAATACCAGAATCTTTCAAGTGTTAACAATACATTCTTATTCTCCTGTTCCTTCTTTCCTATTTAGAAACAAGGTCAAACTTAGAGTTGCACCTAAGAAGAACATCTACCTTATGTAACTAGCAGCATAAATTGGATGATGTTTTTAGTTTTCTGACTGTAGGGGTGATATTATTTGCCTCCTCTTAGTATATTTTGCACTGCTATAAACTAAGGGTACTATATCCACACAACCAAATACATTTCTAAAGATATAGTTAACTGTGGGATTTTTTCTTTTCAAGTCTATTGACAGCTTTCTCCACCAACAGAAACAAGAAGTGGGAATAGATAGACTTTTGGTCACCTGTTCTTGAGTTTTGTCTTTGCAGAGTTCATTCTATTGTCATCAGAGAGGGGAGAAGTAAAAATAGCGAACCAAACAAACCCCCCCACCTCCCCCAAACCATTCTAGTCTTTCCTGTATGGTATTCTGCAATTCAATATTATTGCAACTCAAAGGAGTGGTCATAATCGTGTATGTACCTTTGGGGAAAGGGGGCAGATTTAACAATTTGGGGCTAGAAATATGTATTTTTCCTAGGAGGATAAGAATAGGTAGCAGAAGTACTAAGGTTTTGTTCCTTCTTGAACCAACATATTTTGTTCAGAGAATCCATCACAAAGTATCACAGGAAGATACATTACTCCTACCAGATCTTCTTACTGAAAAGGAACATAAGGTGGGGAATATATATCTAGATAGACAGGCCATTTATGGTATCAACTTATTATTCATAGAAGCCGATTAATTACTTTGGTCACTACCAGATTTAAGATGATGATCTGGAGCACAAAATGGTTTGTTTCCTGTTGTTTCTGTCTCCAAAATTGTTAAAGATGAGATAAAATTATCTTTTCCCCCTCTCCTATTAAATGGTGAGATAAATAATATTCTGTAGTAATGACCCTTAGAAAAAGAAACTCATTAAGAGACTGATGAATGTTAAATTAGCATTAAAGATGCTTTCACCTATGTGAATTTTTAATACAGGATTAATTCTCTGGAAAGGATTCCTTAAATTGCAATTAATTAGTGAACAAGTAATTGCTGTGTAAGATATCAACTTAATACTTCAGAAGGGAAGCAGTGCGTTATAAAATAAGAAGCCCTCATCACAGTAAACGTTTTAAGCACAAAACTAATGCCAGTGCTTAGACTTCATTAACAAACCTTAATTAACTGAGATTTAAGCTGTTGACAATGACTCATTGTTATGATTATTATTAATAATTTTACTTCAGAGCCCTGAGCAACCCACTTAAAGACTGATAATCTACCATAATGTGTTTTTACTGCTCCTTTGATTGCAAGTTTATAATACTAAAAAGATATGGCTTACCTGTTTTTGTTGTTTCTAGGAATACTCCCCACCCCTTTATCCAGCAGGAAATCAGGTTATGTTGGTGGACCTTAGATGCTCTTTTGTTTCGGACCTGGCAGCATGAATCTATCTCTACAGTTACTGTCAGTCTTAAAGGTCTCCAGTCTCCTTTTTTTCACCAGATTTGTTACAAACAGGAAATGTGGTTCAGGCTTTTACAACCTCGCTAGCAAACTGACAGTTCTTCCTCAGTGTTTGCCACCAAGAGAGGGATAAAATATTTATGTGCGCATTTGCATTTATTATCCACTCATCTTGCCACAGAACAGTGGAACAATATTGTGGAACTGTATTATAGAACTATATTGCAATATTCATATGAGACCCATACTCTTAAGTCTTCCTGTTTGTGATGTTATGTTGAATTCAACAAAAGCATTTAGATACCTCGTAAAGTCAGTTATGGAACTATTTTACCCAGAAATGCTATTTAACTCTTTATCTTTTGAGGTTTCTAAATCAAGTCTGAAAGTCCTTTGCTGAGACAGTCTACAGTTTTTAAGACAAAGAAGGATCCCGAACTGAGAGAAGATGGAGAGAGTGGGAGATATGCATTGTAAAAACAGAGACGGATGCTTAGTTTCTCAGCTCAGAGCATGAAAATTCAGAGTAAATCTCAGATCTGCAGAGTATTCAGAATAAAATGTTTATCAGCCTGAACAAGAAGCCTACAAGGAATAAACTCCTTTGGAGATAATTAGGGGCATAATGGAAAGGTGAACACTGAGAATTCAGCAGGAGATTTCTTTGTAGTCCTAGTTGTGAGTTAATAAATCTGTTCTCCAAGAGCAAATCGTTGTACGGTATCAGCTTTGACTGGCTGCAGAAGCAAAGTCTATTGGATTGGACATGAGCTTGGTATGCTGTTTTAGGGCAGCCTACAACAGGCTGAAGCCTCTGTTAGATAGCAAGAAATTATTTGCTACAGGCTGCAAAATCCATCATGAATATGAAAGACTTAATTTTCTTTCTTATTCTTTCTATCAGTGCTACATTAGAAAAGTAGTGAGCCTGGAGTCTGCTTAGAGGGCTGTTATTCAGGATAACAAAGACAAGGACAAATCATGCCTAATTTCAGAAAGATAGGACATCAGGTAATGCTACTCCATCTACATTTATTGTGTACAAAGATGTTTCATCTTCTTTTGAAAATCTCCAAGCTGTAAACTACTGGTTGCATATTCTGGGAAAGTTCCACTAAATGCTTAATTACTTATGTGATCTTTGGTACATATATGCTTCTGTTTTTCTCCAAGATAAGAATCCATGTCAAGTGGACCTCTGACTAGACTGGGAATAGGTCTTGCTATTCAAGTTCTTGAAGAAGATATTGATGTGCACGAACGTATATGAAGGAGTAAGTCTGTGGAGTCAAACAAATAGTATTGTTTGGCAGAGGAAATTGGATGATTGAGCAAAGCTGACTGAGACATCACTTGACAAAGTAAAGAAGAACTTATAAAGTAATATTTTGCTTGTTGTTTTAGGGAAAGACGAGCAGAAGCATCCTAAAGTAAGCATTGGGAATGGAAGCCATACTTAGAAAGGGAGAGGGTTGATCTTGAATTTCTTTCTTTGGGCTTAGCTGAGTCTTCCTAGGCTTGCTATTACTGGGGAGGAAGTATGTTATGGATGCAGGGTTGTTTTTTTCTTGAAAATGTGCAATACTATCTGCAGAATGGAATAGTTGGAAAACTTGGAAGTGCCTGTGTTAAGTAATCATGTTCTAGGACACAGTAGCTGATGTTTACCATGAAATTCCTTCAACTTGTATTTTGGTATATATGAAATTGGAAGGTTTATACTCATTTTCTGAGGAAGGAGATAGTGGCAGTAGATATATGTGTTATATATATAATTTATGTGATGAGATAGCAGACTATTTCCATGGAATATAGAGCTAAGACACTGACTGACCAAAGAAAGATTATATAATATAGCTGAGTCCTCAACAGAGGAGGTCACCAAGTTTCCAAGAGCAAGACCATTGCTAGTATTTTTATATTTAAAGTGCTTTTCTCTTCTCGAGGAACCATGCCAGGGTGGAACATTTTACTGTGGTTTCCTAGAAAGGTAATAATATCTTAGCAGATTCTTGCAGTCTCCAAGCCTAGAATTTGCTGTACATGTCTGGAAAGCTCAAGTGAAAATAATTGTAGGCCTTATTGACCTGCAAGTAATTTCAACGTTTCCCCCACATTAAGAAATTGAAAAGCTCTCTTGACTCCTTCTCCTTTGTCTTCCAATTAGAAAGTCTTTGCTATGCCACTAAAAGAAGACTTTTGGGGAGTGCCTTAACTATTTCTTAGTAAAGGAGTATTAAAACTAAATATTACATTTTTCAAATGTAGTTGGAGAAAATGCAAGTCTATCAGGCAGCTGGCACAAGTCTCCAATGCATTTGACTTAATAAACCTACATCTCTTATTTACTTAAGAAGTCATTTAGTTCTGTATATTTTTGCACTCTATGCATGTTGCCAGCAAATTGTACTTTTCTAAGACCGCAAAATGCATATTTATTCTAACTTCCTGAAGATGAAATATATTGTGCAATAGACAAGAAAATCAGGCCTCAAAGGCCTACTTTCTCTATCACCACTCAAATTACAACCTTTCTTTGAAAATGATGTAATTTTCAATGGTAAGTGGTATAGTGGAAACCCCCTTGCAAAGAATGAAAGAGAGACTGTAGTAAGTCTTGAAAAGTGTAGGTATCCCTTCAAGATGGAAATGATACTTCTGTTTGAAGTCAGAATATATTTTAAATAATGAATCTTTTAGGATTTGCTGGAGAAAGCACCTGCACCTGAGCTTATGCTGAAGTGAAGGCCGCTCTGGTTCTAATCTCACAAATTCATCGGAAAAGTAGAACTGTTCTTTTAAGTTTAGCACATGGCACTCTGCTTAGATTGCAGGTGCAGACCTGGCTGATGTGCCTTGTATTGTGAACATAAATGAGCAACGATGCTACAGAAGAGGTTGGCATAAAATAGCTGCCAGAGAGGGTGAGGCCTTTCAAACCACTCTCAAATGCTGCAGAGAGCTCTTCTGACTCTTACAGTGAAAGTTGTATTTAACGATAAAATAAAAACCCAATCAATGTCATTTTGCACTGTAGACAAAGTCCTGAATTTTACTGTTTTACTTAAACCAGTGTTAAGCACAATGCAATCTCATTAACTACCCCTGAAATTACGGCTCCTAGTACAAGCAGTAACATGGGTTTCCTGTGGGGCAACCACAGGGGTTAGCTTTTTTTGAATGTTGCAGAACCTTATTATCAAGGACTGTAAAGAGGAAATTTCTTATCTTCGTAATTCTGCACTGTCAAAATTTCCATTGAAAACTAACATTGCACACTTGTGCATCTTTGGGTGGAGAGTTTTGTGTTGCATGCTGTGAGATAGCTGAGCAGTCTCTGCATCATTAGTAGAGAGAAAACAGAACAGATGCCACTTCATCCAAAACCTCTAGAAGCAAAGTGTGGCCTATCCATTGACTTCAGTGGATTTTATTTTCTATTCAGATACATGTTATATCCTGGGAGAGATGTAGCTCTAGTGGTATTTCTTTCAGTAGCAACAACAATAATGAATTTCCTACTAAAATTGCTATAATTCCTTTACTTTGTTTTAGGATTTTAAAAATTCCTCTTGATGCACTTATATAAAGAGTGTGGACACATTTTTCTGCAGGATAGCCAAAGACCTGATCCTGCAACTATTCCTCATGTGAGACACCCTAGTGAAGCCAGTGGGCCCACTCTGTGCTTGCAGCAAGCCTGCAACTCTATCAACTTTGACCAATGTGCAAGAATGATTTGTGAGCGAGATAGTGTCCCTAAAATATTGAGCTTATGCTTTTAAAATTTGCTTGGGACTACCGCAAGCATGTCCATTTGGCTGTGTTGAAGCTGGCATAGAAAACCCAAACACATGTGTTTGTGGCCTGGAGCCTTGTGGAGAATATCCCCAGTCTGTTCCTTCCTACAGTGCTAAGGCTGAGCTAATATACTTGACTCCTCAACTGTGCTTATTGACAAAATCATTAAGCTGATTCCAGTTCTGCAGTGTGTCCTTTAACTGGCTAAGCCTTCATGGAAGAGTTTCTCATCCATTGCTTCTGGCTTTGGTGCTTGGCTAAGGGAAAGTGAGAACAAGAAGCTTGTCCTTGCTGTTGCAATCAGTTAAAATGTCTCTGCTTTCAGTGAAGTTTTCCTCAATACAATTTGGAAAGAAAATAGCCCTTGCTTTGAGCAAAACAATACCTGTATTCTAGTGAATGACTGACATTGCAGCTAATGAATCATCATAATTCAGGCTGCTATCTCTGCATTTGAACTCTAAGTTTCTTCCACCACTTCTCTAAGCCTATGTTATCACAGCCTGTCCTTGTGGACACAACAGAACTTCTGAGGTCTTTAAAAGATTCTGGAGACCTGGGTTAGGTTGTCTTGGTGGTTCTTGTTAGAAGTCAGACTCTGCTGTGTATGTATTGGTTCTCATCTCCCTTTACCATGGCAATGCTGGTAAAAAACATTTGAGCTACATGATTTTCTCCTCTAAAATCCTTTCTGCATTTCATCCCAGAGGAACACTGTTCCCCTAACATGACACAATAGCCAGAGAAGAGCAGGAGAACCACACAGAGAGAGTCAAGGACAGTGTTCATGCACATGACTGCAAAGTAAGCAGTGATAAGGAAATTAAAAACTGAATGAGCCTACCTCAACTTAATCTATAATTGCATATTTACCAACAAGCTACAGTATCTCTGCAGTGCAGCTGGATGACCACTTAGACATAATTAGTGTGTGGGTAGGTTAAGATGAAGGTTTGAAATAATGACTGTGAAGCTAACCCTTGAAAATTGGTCAGGTACACATTGGAGTAGTGAATTTGAACTGAATTACTCTACTGAACCTTTCAGCTTAACTGTGTGGTAGCTGAATCTCTATTTAAAGAAATATCTTGCAAAGAGATAAAAGTGCTCGTCTCACCGCATTCACTGTACGCAAACATTGTTTTCTCACTACTTCCTGTTCAGCAGCGTATTTGGGTGCCGCAAAGTGTGTGCTAATTTGATTGTAGCATGAACTGTCAGTGACTTGTTAGCATTTGTGGAAACAAAGAGCACAGGTGCATGGAAAAAGTCCTGTCCCACAAAATGTTGTAACAATCACTATAAAGTGATTGTTCTACATTGACATGGACATTTTGGCATTTCTCAGAGGCCGAAGTAAGTATTGTATATATTTAAAATGTTTTCTTTGAGCATGAGAGCATGGGTTTAAAGTTTGTGCATGGAGAAGGCAGAACATGAACTGAACTTTTATCTCCATATGATAGCTGAAAAACACAGCCATGGACCATATTAGGTATCATGGGCAGCCTAAATCTCATGCACAAATGCTGCGTCCTCAGTGGGAGGAGTTTTACCAACAGAAGTGTCATGGCATGTTTCACCAAGATTACTGGCTAATAACCCCATATTCTCTCCAAAGTATGGCATTGCTGATAAACTGCCAGACAGTAAGCAAATTCTCTCGTTGCTACTTCAAATTTATAAACTGCCAGAATAATCCCATGACTTAGATTTTTATATATTATTTGGGTTTTTTGCTTCTTATCTAGGCTACTACAGTCTCTCTATTCATGTCCTGTGCTTTATAACTCTTATTTTGAGTCTGACTACTTAAGAAAGTTTTTTTTTTTCTCTTATGAAAACAGCCTACTTAGGAGGACTTAGTGTCTCATTTTTTGTGTGTCTGCAACTGTCACTTCCATAGTTGATGCCTAGGAAAGAGTTAGTCTGTATGCTACTAACAGTGCAAATAAATTCTTGCTGATGTTGCTTAGTCAGTACTTGATTTGAAGCAACATCCAGGGGTGCAGAAACATTTGTATGAGTGGCTTCTCTTCTTCTATAATCTAAAGAACAAAATTAAATACTATTTAAAGGTGATAGGCAATTGTGTGATTTGGTTGCTATTTAGAAATTTCTGTTCAGATGCTGATTTAACTGGTGAGTGAAAACCACAGATCCTTCTACATTACATCGATGTACATGTCCACATAAGTTCAGCTCTCATTTGGATATGACCGGAGGCGCAAGGACATTGTGAATGGGATGAGAGTTGAATGATGCCAAAACAGCCAGCAGTGCTTACCCCTCTGTGTGAGCATTGCAGAAACAGATAGCATTTCTGTCTTTAAAATTGGTTGTCATTTTATCAGAAAGTGTGCTAAAACTATATACTTCATAGAATTCTCCTTAGGCAGTGCTTTGCAGCTGCTAAAAATAAAGCTGTTGTAAAATAGAGTTCAGAAACTTGATAAAATTCTTGATAGGATTCTCAGAAACAATGCTCTGTTTTAGCTCAACAGTCACATCCTGGGAATTGCAGCTACTTGAGAAAAAAATGGTGGTAAAGGCTGACCATTCTGGTTTGTGGCTTTCTCCTACTAAATGTTTGTATTCTGTGTTTGAAGCATACACATTGTGACTTTACATCGTGGGACAGTTTACAAGGAGTTATTTAGTCACAGAGATGGTAACTTCTGATGTGCCTTCCACCAGTTTTTCTGGAGTTGTGCCACAACTTAGTAGCAGTAACAAAACTGTGGAGTGCAAAGGAAAGCCAGAATTTTCTCCATATGTGTATGACTGCTTTTCTTTTAACCACTGGTAACTTCCAGTCTACATCAAAAATTTGCGCCAATGGCACTGGTAAACAAACGTGCAGTGTTGACCTGCAAAACTCAGAGTTCCTTTCTCCATAGTTAGAGGGTAAGGAGGTTCTTGTAAAGAAACTGTTGATAACTTTTTAATTTTTTTAATTGAGGAAAAAAAATTTACTGAGGCCACTTGTAGCTCACAAAAGTTTCTATTTCACTAGTTAAACACATATAACTGGATGCATGATTCATACTCTAATGTCATAACTTGATGCTAATTTTTTTTCTTTGCTATCATGTAATGGAATTCTATATTTTAATGTGCCCATCAACTCAGCTTGGGCAATACTGAAATCCAGAGACAAGCTGTACGAAAATGAATCTGTATTGAAGTGCTTTTGAAGTCTTAATATAAAAGACTTCTAACAGGACAGTCTATCCTTGAAACCTAAAAACACTTGAAACCTATCAAAACACTTTATAAAGTGAAAACGAAAATTGCCGTGCATCATACACAGCATGATCATACACCCAACACTGAATTGCAGTCAATTCTGATACAGAATATACCTCTAGCCCAGCAGCAGCAGCTCTGTGAGATTGTTTAAAGCCATGATGGAAGGATGCGATCAGATGAGGAATGCTGGTTGTCTTCTGAGTAAAGTGGTCGCACCCAGTTTCCTCCGTATACTTTTTTCTCTTTGTGCAAACAGATCTATGGTACACATGCACAGTCTTGGCTTTGAATTCCCCCCAAAAATTACTATATTTGCAAGTTCAGACAACCAACGACTTGATGAAAGCACTAAATCACATCTAATTTAACACAGGAGAAATATGCAGATTTAATGCATTTAAAACTAAATGTGTCCAAGTTTTCAGGAAGGGTGTTAGGCTAGTACTTCTAAAATTCTTGGAGTGAGAGAATTTCTACCCTAACTAGCAGGCTTGTGTTTTATAACACCACCTACGTATCAAATCAGTAATATTTCCCTGTGCTTGTAATGCGTCTGAAAAAGTAACTATGACATACTACCAGTACTTCTCACTTTGATGACAATGTTTTTAAAGATGTTATATTGATGATTTAGATGGTTAAAATTCAGGTTTGGAGAAGTAAAGGTGGGGAGCAGAGTACTATTATAAGGAATTTCAGTAATGTGCGGCTAGCAGTACTTACAATATCATCCTTTTATGTCTCTGCATTACCCATGTCACACCTGTTGCTTTCATCATCCTCGTCCTGAGGTGCATGAGAGACTCCCACCCTGCACTGCACAGTTAGTAGTTTGCTATGGCCAGTCTATATTTTGAGCACTGTCTTTCCTGTCATGACCTGCCTCCCTAGCTGTAACTCAGGGCTTGAGTGTCTCTTCTGCACTAATTCACTAGGTAAAGCTCTTAAGACTTTACCTGTGATGGGAGACAGTTGGGAAAGATTGTCTTCCTCCATATGAGCAACCTGGCAGCACTAAGAAGAGAAAGAACAGAGGCTTGTCTGCATGCAAGAGCCTTTAGCAGTATGTCACTGATGCCTCCTGTTAGGAGGTGGATCGAAGGATATGCAAATGTTTAAAACTTAGAAAATTATTGCCAAGCAGTGAGATGTCACCTGTGCTAATTGCACTTCTTAGAGTGAACTAGTTTCTTCAACAGCCAGAGGGATCCTGTATTACTGTACTGCAGGGTTTTTTTGTACAAATCAGCTGTATCCCTCCCTCCTCTCACCAGCACGCTGAGACTGAGTTAATTGGCAGCTGCCTTACTGTAGCTCAGAGATGAAGATGTTTGTTATCCTGGAGTAGGATCAATAATTGTGTTGCTTTACATTCAATGTCTGTGATTTCTGGAAAGCATAAGGACTTTTCTGCTATCTTAACCCAAACTACAATTTAATTAGAGGATTTAAAATTGGTCAATACATCCATCTGTCCTGTGCAAAGACTTTCTTATGATGACAAGCTGAGCAGCCAGAACTTCAGATCCTTTCAGTAGACACCTGTGTTAATTTTGAGAGCTTTTCAAGCTCCTCTTTTTCAGGTCAGCTGTGTCCTGTTCTCATTTTTCTTCCTTTAGGCACAGAACCAATCCTGTGCCCTCAACAGGAGCTAGTTTCCAGTGCCAGTGAATTGTCTTATCCTCCCTTGTTTCCATTTTCTTCTCCCATCTTTGTTCAAAGGGTGGCTTATCTCGAGAGAGCAGAACATGGAGTGAAAACAAATATATATGTACAGTAAACATCAAGTCAATATACTTATTTCAGTTTATCACAGCAGGGTGGCATTTCTGAGACAACTGTTTAAGGTACAGAATGGGATTTTCTGGGCTATCAGATACATGGCTTCTGTTGGCAGTAAAGCACTGGAGTTTGTGTTGCTTCAGTAGAATGACAAACAAAAAAGAGTAATGCACTGAGTGTCAAAGCCATGTTTATCTCCATGCCAGATTCAGCTCTTTATCAAGGTGAATGTTCTAGCTCAGAAAGAATTTGTGAAAATGCAAATTGAGGCAGTGAATTCCTAAGTCTCTGTGTATGCTTTTTAGCAGCACATTTTAAAGCTGAATTCCTTTGCTCTCAGGAAATTCCTCAAGTTTCGGATGTTTGAGTTTAATGATGAACCTATTACATGAAAAGTTGAATGGCAGCATGGGTCTTGCTAGAAAATACAACCGAGTAATACAGCAGGGAAAAGAGAGGCAAGATTTACATGAAGAAGAGGAAAGGAACAAAGAAAGAAATATGGAAGAAAGGCACAGAACAGAACTTGAGTCATTTCAGTAAAGGATGGATTCAAAGGTTCCCATGATGCAGGCCATGCTTCTTAAAGTAAGCTTAAAGCTCTGGCTTAAAGTAGCCAGAGTCATTGAACCTTGGATGGCAGTGCTAATGTCTCCTTCTGGAAAGTGTTGGGAGGCCTGTTGCAAGAGCAAAACTTAATCTTTACATAAGGACTGTGCCAGGCCAGGGGCAAGAGGTTGGAAATGAGTAATAGACATATAAATTTTATCCATATATTTGGAAAAATATGTGGAAGTTGAATCTTGTCACTTGAGAAAAACACTCATATTTGAGCTACCTGCTTCCCCTGCTTACCTGCTCTGGGGAAATACACCATCTCCTACCAAGGGCACAGAGCAGGCTCTGTACACAAGAGTAAAAGACCAAGAAAAACATAGGAGCTTTTCTAGCTTTAAAAAGCAAGCAGCTGGGGAGAAGCTAATTCTCAAGGAAGAATTAGGTCTCTCCACATGGTTTGTTGTGGGTTATCTTCACTGTCAGAGATGAAAAGACTCAGTCTTAAGCCTCTGAAGAATAACACCTAACCGGGTTTGTTATGGAATTCAAGTAGCAGTAAATGTAACAATTACTTCCTTGGGTTTGGGGGAGATTTTCTGGGCTGTTTGTTTGCTTTTCCCTCTGGTGAGAAAGCTAACTGACAAGCACTGCAGTGTATTGTTACCTCAGTGGTGTCAGTGCTACTGTTTGTAGTTTGTAGTCTTATTGTTATTGTTGTGTGCTGGATGCATTTTGTGGCCTAGGTTAATTCATCTTTAGTAATTCCATGTGACTTCATAAAACACATTATCTTTAGAGTAACTATGTAGTGCCAGACTCAGTAGGAAGCCAAGAAAAAATGAATGCCAGTTGTGGAAGGTTATAGACTTAAAAGGCAACTAGGAAAGGACAGAGAGTCCTGCACGGTAGTGCATCATTTATAGCACTTTTATGTAAGCATGCCAACTTCCTTGATTTATGCGTGTATATATTTGGACTTATTTTCCTCCTATTATCCTAGAAATTGTTTCTGTTTCATCATGCCTCTGAGCCTATTTAAAGGCACTGTGACATTCCATCACCTGCCTGAGCTACAGTGAGTATACTGGAACAAATGCCCTCATTTCCAGAGGACAAGGGCATTTGTGCCTGCCTGTAGAGGTGAGGATGTTCAGTTTTACTGCTGGCTGGACCACAGATGCCTCTGTTCTGAGGATCAGTAAGGGACTGGCATTCCTGTGGTTTTCCCAGGATGTGTCCTCCCTCTTTCTGCACTTGGAAATTTTATCTTAATGTGACAGTTTAGGGTATTTGGAATTCTGGTAGCCTAATAGGAGTAGGTGGTGTTACAGAAGCTTACAGGGCAGTTTTGATGTGTTTCCAATGTGTCAAATTCATATGCTGGCTCTAAATACTGTTGCACACACAAGCAGTGTATTTCAGTTTTGTCAGACCTAGCATCACTCTGCTGTTGAGCACATTACTGCCAGGGCAACCATAGACAGAAGCATGGTGAGTTGCCTTCAGTGGCACTTACAACAGAAGGATCAAATTAGTATTTACTGATAGCCTTCCAGAGAGACATAGACATCCTACATGTTCTCTGACTCTTCTGATTATTTACCATGACAGCTTAATCTAAAGTTCCTTGTTGAATCCATTGAACACTAATGTGATATTGTCCAGCCACTTTAGAGGGAGAAAGGTCTGGCAAGTTAAGGAGATGAAGAGGCCATGTGGAAAAGAAGATTTCACCCCTGAGTATGAAAGCCTGTTTCTCAGAGGTAACCATCGACGGAATATAAAGAGCACCATCTACTGATGCAGAAGAAAATGAACATTTGAACACTAAGCCTTTTTCCTCTTTTCCTTCTCCTTAGCCAAGATGTTGGTGGCTTTCGGAATGCAGATTTTAATCTGGACTTTGATCGTCAGTAGTAAGATGTTTTAACTATTGACACACCTTGATAATGGTGCTGATAGAGAGATGGTTTTGTCCATACATGGTCCATTCTGTCTCTCAGCAATCCCAGCAAAGAAGAGGCCTAGTTAGCACTCTCGATACACATAGACACTCCTTATTGTCATGGCAGTTTCTTTCAGTATCAGCTTAGAAACGCATGTCAAGCTTCCACAGATTGTCGCGGTCTCTTTCAGTTGCCAGCTCCCCTCAGCCTCCTGACTGAAAGCTGAACGACAACCTCACCCGACATCTGCTCCCTGCTGGAAAGACTCCATAATCTTCAGGGACTTCATACTGACATAGTTTGTCGTGCATGGTACTGGGTCATGAGAGTCCTCTTGCTGTCAGCTCTTAGGCAGACTTCATTGTATTCATCTTAGAAATTTGGCATTGTCTTAAAATGAAGAAAGCATTTCTAGAGAGCTCATCACCTCTCTGGATCTTGGCCAACCTGACTTGTCCACCTCTGCTGTGGAGGACTATCTGTATTTTAAATTTTGTGTCCTCGTCGCTGACTTGTTCTCTATCCTAAGGGCCTCGCCTTCAGTGCTAGAATAGTAGTGGGGTTGAAACATTCAGAATCCCTAAATTATTTAAGTTTGCCTTAAGTAACTTTGACAGGAATGGTGAGACCTTCTCAGATATGAGTCTCATATGCTGTAATATCTCTATCCTGGTACTACCTGATGATATATGAAGGAGGGACACGGCCTTACTTCCTATTTTACATAAGCACAAGGCTGCCTCTTCTGTTTAAACCAGCACCACTTAGTGCTGAGATGTTCCAGAGGTCATAGAATTTTAAGCTTATACATGATGGTACTCAACTTCTAAGTGAATCCCAAGTTCATGAACCTCTGTGCTGTAGGTAAGTTTGTGGAAGTACCTAACCATTTTTTGTTCTGTTTTTGCTCTCTTCCTTCCCCACCCCACTTTAGAGAGATTGCAGCACCTTTTTCTACTGTAGCAGTACATCTGTCAATTATGCAGCTTGTGTACTACAATACGACTCATTCCTCAGGCCACTCCTTGCCAGCCATCAGCCACTCTCATTCTGAAACTATAGATCTTGCAACTGTTGCAGTTACCAATTTAAATATTATGGATGTTTTCCATCTCTAGTTTTCTGTGACTTTTGATGGATATGGACAGATTGAATAAAGTCAGAATAAAAATAAGGTAAAGAGAATCTTATACTGGTTATTCTATCTGGGGCGAAAAACTAGAAGTGAACTTCTGGATAGTGAAGTGCTACTAGTTTGAGGGGAGATGTTTTTTCTGCTTCATCAGTCAGCTGATTTAGTAAGAGAGATTTTCTTCTTACAATCTTTGTTTTATTGAAACAGAACAAACTGCTGAGTTGAGTTTAGCATAGATGATTAGAGAGAGGGACTAGGGCTGGTTTGTCTGTTTTTCTGCTTATATCTATTATCTCTAAACTGGAGAAAAAAATATCTGGAACCATAGTAATATCAAGCATCTCCTTTTCTAGGAGGAAAAGAGACAAGTAAAGCTATTCTGAACCATTCAACTATTCTGAATATGTTTTTCCCGATGTCAGGAGAATGTAAGACTTGACTGAAACTACTACTGTTTTACCTTGTTCTGACTCACAAACAAACGTGAGAAAATGGAAACACATGAGACTTTTATGCATTATAAGTTTATACCAACTGATATTTCTGACACTTTACATATTTAAATGTGACACTTTGAATAAAAGCTCAAGATGTTTCATAGCTATTTATTCACTTCATCGTCACAGACAGCATTTGATCGTCACTTTTTGACCGAGTACAGAGCAGCTAATGCTTGTTTGCAAACTGTAGTCCCTAAAGCAAGACTGAAGAGTGCACACAGGCCTTGCCTTCACTCAAACAGAGCTCTTCTATGTAATACTAGGGAGCAGAAACTGTTGTTTGTGGCACACAGGGTTCTAAATGGACACTGTACAGATATTTTGATTGCAATTTTCTGGGTACAAAGAATCTTAATTGGCCTCTCCAAAACCCTCCTTGCCCTGCTACCTGTGTGTAGTAGAAAGCAGCTGTAAAAAGATACTAAGATCTTTGAGATCAGGGCATAGAGAAAATGGAGACTCCTTTCACTTAATGTACAGAGCAGCCATGTGTCAGTGAGGGACTAGAGTATAAATACTTTCAGCTAGTATGGAAATCTCTCAAGCTGATGAAAGCACTGACTTTTTTATTTCAGTGTGAAGGGAAGAATGTTCAGATAATACTTAATATCTTATGATGGGACTGTCCTTATGATTACGTAATTGTCTCTTTAGATCTGTTTTTTAGTTTTGTTATACCGTTTGTTTTTCATTGAAGAGTTGAGGAAGTGCAGAGATAGAACTGTGTGAAGTTTCCAAGTTTGTCACAGTTACCTGACTATGCTCTATGATCTATTTAGGCCATTTTCTTATTTCATCCTGAGACTTTGTTACAACTTCCTGATCACTTAGCATGTGAATTAAAAGGAGAATTTGTTCCTTCTTTTTTTGTATACTAAAGAATTTGGTTGCAGTAACTGTTTTTTGCAGTAAAGAAAATCAAAGGGAGAATTGGTGAGAGATTTCATAGCTAGAAAAGTTCAATGTTTCACAACAAAATATATTTAGAACAAGAAACTACTCTCGACTGGAGAGATGAGATTGTGAGCTGTATTGGTTTTTGCAATGAGTAATGCAGTTATTGCATCTTTCCACATTGACTAGTAGGAAATAATGATATAGGGTTCTTTTTAAAAAAAGAAACAACAAAAAAAAAAAAACAGTTTCATTACCCTAAAGACTGTGGGTAGGTAAAAAAGAAAAAGAAAAAAAGGCGTATTTGTTTGAGGGCTTTTGCTTTATATTTGAACTTTGCATCTCTTTCTCCAGGTGTGAAGCTCAGACCAGTCTTGCAGAAAAGATTATTCTTTAGGCAGAGCAGTGTGAAATAGTCTACTTCATGCCACTTTTCTTCTGGTAGAATTTGAGGGGTTGGTCTTGAACTACAAGAAAAGATTTAACCTGCAAGATACAACACTCTAACAAAGTAAAGCTAATCAGAAATACAAAAGTATTCTGTGTATTTACATTATTTGCCCTGTGCCCATGAGTCTGAAAGACCTAAAAGTTTGTCATGAGTTTTCTCTAGAAAATACTTTTCTTGTATTATAATTCTAGTCCTGGGAAGTTTTGGTAACAAGTAGGATAGTAAGGCTTTGTGTTGTCTTAGTTTCAATGTTGCTTGTTTGTTTAGTAGTAATTCCAATATTATGGATATTTTCTTTTGTATCTAAGGCCACAAAAGCTATCAAGATAAAATGACCCCTGTCTCAATTCCTGATTGCTGCCACACATCAAGTTTGTGAAAGACTGGTTCTTTGGTTGGATCCCCGCACACAAAGGTAGGGAGGGTGGGGGTCCTGGCCGGTAAAGCAGAGATGAAATCTCTGCATCTGAAGTCAACACCTGATCACTAACAGCATAGGAGAGGCAGGTTTGTGGTGCCTGTCCATGTTTTGAATGCACACTGGTACCTTGGTTAGCCTGTCTAATGCACTAGGCATTCAACAATTGCCAGCTCTTTCTATACCACTGTGGGGACACTTCATCGATCTCTGCCTCATGTGTCACTGGTGGGAACAGTTTGACCTTCCCACGGGGGCCTGAACTCCTCTGACAGCCCCAGTCAGAGTCCTGTGGCTATGTCCAGGATAGGCTGGCAGCAGGGTTGCTGCGTTGGACACTACCATGCACTGCCTGGGACAAATTATTGATGCCTTGCAGCCTGTTCTCTCTCTTATCAGATCCTCTACAACATTTGACAGGGCATAGAGGCGTCAGCAGCTCACTTCCTGTGTGGCAGAGCCAGAGCAAAGCCTTTCCCATCTCAGGCCTATCACTAATGACCCTTTATAGATATTTGTACCCACAATAATTCCATTCTTTTGTGATGTCTAATTTTATTTTTCCGAGTCTATATTTACCCAATATGCACCTTTTCTGAGTAACTTGCCTAGAAAGCTTACAACTAGAGTTAATAACAAAATTTGCTGCAAGAATTTTCCACTAGGTCACTTCTAATAATGTCAAAAATTTTCATTAAAAAATTGTTCTGATGTTTCATTTCGGAAAAGCTTCAGCAAGTATTTCTTGAAAGCTTCTCTGTTTCAGCACCATTTCGCCATCTATTTCTTCCCTTAACCATTGTGGATAAACATTACTTACTTTTCAGAGCCATTTGAAATTATTAACTTTTTGTCCCCTTTGGGGTCAATGCTTTTTGAAACCTTGAACAACTTCAAAGGACAAAGTATATTGTAACTACAAGTAGTCAGACTAATGTGTCTTTATAGTGCTTCACACAATGGAAGCCCTCATTTCAGTGGCACCCTCTGGCTGCTACTGCAACAATTGCATAATCCATTTTTAGCAAAAGGACTTGGGAAGAAAGAAAGTCAAATGCTCTTCTGAGTTTACTATCAAAGCAAGTATTTATTACTTGGAGTGGGTCTACAGGGGAAAATGAGAACACTACGTGGAACAAAGACTGAAGAGACAGGAGGCTGTGAAATGAAAATAATACATAAGTGTAAGGGAAGTTGAAAAATACGTGGCTAGGAGCAGTAATTAGGGCAACAAAACATATATAGCCAAACAATGAACAGCACTGATGTTACCTCGATAATAGAGGACACTTCTATAAAAAAAGAGGACTCAAAAGTAAAGGAAAAGAAGGATTTGCATCGCTGCTGGAATGAGATGTTGAAGAGATATATGTAAGGAAAGAGAAGTGTGCTGAATTGATTAGGGAAGGAAGGTGGGTGGAGGAAGAACAGAGAAATCTTCTGTTGGTGCTTTAAGCAGGTTTAGGCAAGCTCTCCAGGGACTGAAACATTTCAACCGCTTACCTGTAGCAAGCAGCTGGCATATACTGTAGCTGGTTAGCACCTGCTGAGATGTTAAGTGACTTGCTGAAGACCAGTGAACTGGTGTCTGCTGCCTCCTCACTGTTCAAAATGCTGCCTGCCTTTGCATGGTAATATTTTTTTCAACAAACCCAAGGGCATAGTAGTGGAAAAATATTTTTATTGGAGCACTAAGTAACGTGCCCTGCAGTCAGCTTCCAGAGAAATGCTCTGGGACTCTCAGTGGGTAGAACAGTGTCTCAGAAATCTCAAAGGGATTTGTGAGATCAGATTCTGCACGACATGTTGAACAGAGCCATGTAATTTAGAGGTCTTAGATAATGGTTAAGAAGATAAATGCCAAAGGTATGAGAGAAGGTCACTGACCTTTCATGATATGCAGCCCTTGTTAGCTGTGCTGCTGCATAGCGAATAATCTAGTTTCTTCACCTCGGTTGCCTGACTGGCTGATAAGCCCATTTAAACCTTTGCAATTCAAGATGATATAATTCACCATAGTCTCTTCAAATCTTAATTCAGTCCACTACTCCTATCCCTTATTTCAGCTCTGTTAGAAATAAGTGGAACTAAAGCCTACATTTAAGTTTGCTGTGCAAATTAAAGGCCAGCTAAGTATACTGTGCAGACTTCATGTAGCAGTAACTGACCAGTCCTTTTGCTAGTGAAACCAGTGTGTGGCTGGAGATGTGGTGTCCTTAAAACTAATTTCTTCCTGAGGGTCTTGGCATCATGGTTCCTATGGGGACAGGCCCTACATTAATACCTCTCGGCCACTCTCTTGCATCTTAGCCTTTCTCCTTTTAATTCCCAAGAGTAATTTAGGTCAGGGAAGAAAATTAGAAATCAGCTGCCTTTTGAGGGTCAGGAAGAAAACAACTATAAGAACTCCAAGTAAAGCAAGCTCAAACTCATTACCCAGGAGTTATACGAAGGATTTAGTGAGTTACTTGGTGAGTGCACAAACTAACTCATGAAGGAAGTATCAACAACATCCATACACAGAAGGGTTACCATGGCAATTTTAGGCTAAAAAAGGGACCCAAATCAAAACTCCTTCACTACTGGGAGTTGTGAGAACAATATGTGAATCCTGCTTCCTCCTTCACTCATACTTTCATTTTGAACAGCAATTTGTAATGAAGAAGTGCTTTGTGGTGAACAGAGCAGGCTCCAGAATGCCTTTCACCTGGATGGCTTAAGCAGGGAGTAGCAGGGCAAATTAATATCTCCGTCAGTGAGCTGTTTTGAATCCAGAAAAGATGGGATGTGGTCCTTTAAAATACCATACATTAGGGCAAGTATTGTAATTTCAATTGAACTAAGCCATTATGAGCTCTCGTCATTTGGTCAGTGCTGGCAACCCAGGGCTTAACTATTCTTGAACTAGTTCTGTACATTCTTGTAGCTACAGTTCTAGCTCTGCTCTTTGTGGCACTACTACTTGCTTCATTACTGTGCTAGTTTAAGAGGGAGCACAAAGAGCAAACTTGCTTTTATCATCCAGTGATCTTGAAATGGAGCTGCATTTGAAGAATGCTTGCGTTTACTTCCAGAGATTGTCTGAAGCCTAAACATGAATGGAAAAGGAGGGAGTGGAGAAATACATACAAATCACACAAATACTAAAATCTGGTGTTTAAGTGACAGCACTAGGTAAATTCTGGGTATTATGGAAAGTTATTACTCAAGCAGTGGCAAAGTTTGGAAATTCTCTGGCTGATGGAAATGTTCAGTTTACATAATCTGCTCTCTTTCTGATTTGGAATAAATACCTGCCTTGTAACTGCAAATTTAAGTAGGTAACATAACTCATTTCTTCCTATCTCTCCTTTTATTCTTCCTCATGCAAAGCTGTCGAAACAACTGAAAACCTTGATGATTTCTCAGTATGTGCATATCCGTATTTTTTCAGACTATTTAGCTTTTGAAAGGTACTTCAAGACAGAACTAGCTTACAAAAACATCTTACCAACAGAAATTAGTTTACAAACCAGCTAGGTATGCAATTGCTTTGGAGTTTCCTTTTTTCTCATTGAAGGCAAAACCATTGTAAACTGGAGAATGCCACTGTGCTGAAAACGACTGTGAGAAAGACTTGTTTTTGACAATCATCTGGCTTCAAAATGTTTTCTGAAAAAATCCTATTTTAATACTCTTGCCTACATTTTAAGCTTTGGTGCAAAACAACTCTATTTCAGAGTTTTCATTACTTTGGACTAAAAGTTACCAATTTTTTTGTGTGGCTTCCTGGACTGAAAAATAGTACAAATATTTTATTCTTATGTACTTATTTTTTTTTGTGCTACCTTGAGTTTTCTGAAAGTCTTTCTATACTAAATGAGCCAGCAATGTGCCCTCGTGGCCAAGAAGGCCAATGGCATCCTGGGATGCATCAAGAAGAGTGTGGCCAGCAGGTCGAGGGAGGTTCTTCTCCCTCTCTACTCTGCCCTGGTGAGGCCTCATGTAGGGTCCTGTGTCCAGTTCTGGGCTCCTCAGCTAGAGAGAGACAGAGAACTTCTGGAGAGAGTCCAGTGCAGGGCCACCAAGATGATCAGGGGACTGGAACATCTTTCATATGAGAAAAGGCTGTGGGAACTGGGGCTGTTTAGTCGAGAGAAGAGGAGACTCAGGGGGGATCTTATTAACATTTACAAATACCTAAATGGTGAGTGTCAGGAGGTTGGAGCATCCCTTTTTTCTATGGTATCTAGCAACAGGACAAGGGGTAATGGGATGAAGCTGGAACACAAAAAGTTCCACTTAAGTATAAGAAAAAACTATTTCGCTGTTCAGGTGATGGAGCCCTGGCACAGGCTGCCCAGAGGAGTTGTGGAGTCTCCTTCCTTGGAGGTCTTCAAGACCTGCCTGGACATGTTTCTATGTGACCTGATCTAGGTGAACCTGCTTCTGCAGGGAAGTGGGACTAGATGATTTCTAAAGGTCCTTTCCAACCCTGCCATTCTATTATTCTATGATTCTAAATCATAGAATTATAAAATCATAGAATCATTTGGGTTGGAAGGGACCTTTAAAGGTCATTTAGTTCAACCTCCTTGCAATGAGCAGAGACATGTTCAATTAGATCAGGTTGCTTAGAGCCCCATCCAACCTGATTTTGAATGTTTCCAGGTATGGAGAATTTACCACCTCTGAGCAACCTGTTTCCCTGTTTTACCATGATAGAGTGTGATAAAAAGCAGTCCCATGCAGAGCTATTTTTTCAGTAGCTTAGTCATACTGGTTGTATTTCTTAATTTCAAATCCTTACACATTCAAGGGAGACATAACTCATGGTTCAGAGTAGGGTTAGAAATTAAACAGATCCATATAAATTGTCTGTCTCTTGGTCTATTAGCTGTTTTCATGCCAGATGCTGTGCAGCGAGTCTAAGCTGTTGTGACTCCCAGTCAAGAGACTAAGAAACACGCATTGCTCTGACATTGAAGAGCAAACCTGAATAGAAGACAATAGTACGGAGTACAGTCCATGTCATGGAATATGCAGGGTAGCTACATCACATCCAAGTAATTACGCAGATTCCTAACTACTTTTACAAATACTGGTTAACATGAAACTAACAGGAATTATAGGATCTGGTAGCTATTTCTGTTGCTAGTGAATAATGATACATCATTTTAACAGTAGGGGAAAGAAAAAGCAGTGATTTGCCTTGTTCAGGGACTATTGCATATTAATCAATTGTCCTGCAAGGAGTTATGAGACTGGTTCATAATTACTGAGGATTTCTCTTGTTTTTTTAGCTATCTGTAACACCTTCATAGAGTTACCACATACAGTTTGAAGTCAAATGGAAAAGAACACAGCATCTAATCAAAAGTCTTTGATGAATGGATGTATACTGAAAGCAACCATCCAGCTAGTACTTGATGGAAATAGTAGATGTAAAAAAATATGCTGCTGTGAGAAATGCCCACTGAATCAGCTGAGTGGCTGGTGCAGCATGCAAACAATATTTGCATCCTTACTGTTTGATGAGTTCAACTTGGGATTTCATTATTTTGATTGAAAAAAGAACTGTTGACGGCTTGTTAAGATAATTAGCATTAGAGCACTTAAATGGAATGGCAACTTTTTCTTTTTGACACCAAAGAACAAAAACCACACTGAAATCTACAAAATACTTCTAAGGAGGTCAACATTTGCAGCAAAATAACTAGTGTCTTTGCATGCATAACACTTGGAGATCACATTAATTCCAGGAAACTGAAGTACTACTCTGTTGGCTCTGAGCTTGACTTGCAAGTTGCTGTACAAATTAAATTCTAAGGATCTCAAGAAAAAAAATAAGTGAGGTTTATGCTACTTGTATGCAGTGCTAAATCAGCACGCTTTTCAATACAAAATGTGCTATGTCTGTAACTTTCCTGGCAAGGTACAGGAAAAATAGGAGAACATCATTATCTTTTAGTTCAAGGTCATTCACCTCTCATGCTTGGTACTCAGTCTTCTAATATTCATGTTCACATGTATCAAGGAATCTCTTGATGTCTGTGAATGTGATCTAGCAGATGGAGATTTTCTTTGAAGCTAGAAAGAACACAAAGGAAACATCAAGTTTCTTAATCCATTATTTGAACTTGTAATGGTAAGTGTACATCTCAAAAGATTTGGCGTTAGATTTTCTTGCAACTAATTTGTCATCCTTAGGAAAGGATGTTAAAGTTCCTGGGATGCCAGAAGGAACAGTTCTGTTTAAAAAAATAGATGCTGCACTTACACCCCAGGGTGCCATTGGCCTTCTTGGCCACAAGGGCACATTGCTGGCTCATGGTGCTGGGTCATGATCATCCTGCTGTCCACCATGACCCCCAGGTCCCTTTTCCCTACACTACTCTCTAAGAGTTCATTCCCCAGCCTTACTGGTACACGGGGTTGTTCTTTCCCAGATGCAAGACTCTACACTGATTGAATTTCATTAGATTTCTCTCTGCCCAACCCTCCAGCCTGTCCAGGTCTTGTTGAATGGCAGCACAGCCTTCTGGGGTGTCAGCCACTCCTGCCAGTTTAGTATCATCGGCAAACTTGCTGTCAGTGCCCTCTGTTCCCTCATCAAGGTCATTAATGAATAGTTTGAACAGCAGCAGTCCCAGCACCGACCCCTGAGGGACTCCACTAGACACAGGCCTCCAACTGGACCCTGCCCCACTGATCACAACTCTCTGCCTTCTTCCCTTCAACCATTTAACAATCCACCTCACCACCTGATCATCCAGCCCACACTTTCTCAGTTTTTCTGCGGGGATGCTGTGGAAGATGGTGTCAGACGCTTTACTGAAATCAAGATAAACCACATCCACTGTCCTACCATCATCTATCCACCTGGTCACATCTTCATAAAAAGCTATCGGATTGGTCAAATATGACTTCTCTTTGGTAGAACCATGTTAACTGCTCCTAATGTCCTCCTTGTCCTTTAAATGCCTGGAGACAGCACCCAGGATAAGTGATTCTATCACCTTTCCAGAGATGGAGGTGAGGCTGGCTGATCTGTGGTTACTCAGCTCCTTCATCTTGGCCTTTTTGAAGACTGGAGTGACATTTGCTTTCCTCCAGTCCTCAGGCACCTCTCCTGTTTTCTGTGACTTGCTGACGATGCTGGAGAGTGGTTTAGTAATGACTTCTGCCAGTTTCCTCAGCACCTGCAGGTGCATCCCATTGGGGCCCATGGATTTATGTACATCCAGATTGTTCAACTGATCCTTAACCCAGTCCTTATGAACCATACAAAAATCCTCCTATAATCTGACTGCCCTCATGTGACTGCATCTGGAATATTATGTCCAGCTCTGGGCCCTTCAGTTCAAGAAAGACAGGGAGCTGCTGGAAAGAGTTCATCGCAGGGCCCCCAAGATGATGGAGTGGAGCACCTCCCTTATGATGAAAGGCTGAGGGAGCTGGGGCTCTTCACTTGGAGAAGAGGAGACTGAGGGGTAACCTCACTAATCTTTCCAAATAGGTAAAGGGCAGGTGTCAGGAAGATGGAGCCAGGCTGTTCTCAGTAATGTCCAACAATAGGACAAGGGGCAATGGGTACAAGCTGGAACATAAGAGGTTCCAAAGAAATAAAAGGAAAAACTTCTTCACTGTTAGGGTGATGGAGCACTGGAACTTGCTGCCCAGACAGGTTGTGGAGTCTCCTCCTCTGGAGACATTCAAAACCCATCTGAACGAGCTCCTGTGTGACCTACTCCAGGTGGTTCTGCTCTGGTAGGGGTGTTGGACTAGATGATCTTTCAAAGTCCCTTCCAACCCTTAAGATTCTGTGATTCTGTTATTCTGTGATTCTGTGATCAGTATTACATTGCTTGCCAAACATCACTGCAAAAATATGACAGTAGAAATAAAGGACAAAACATGCATATGTTCTAAATATTTCACAGTCTATTTTGTACTTAAATTATTCTGGACTAATATATATTTGCACATATAGAAATATATATATTTGTGTGTATATCACGTACATCATAGACAATATCTATTAAGTTATTTTCAGGTGATCTTCTTTTGGGAAAGCATTAAGCTGAAGTATCTTTCAGTTAGTTTCTCTTCTTCAGCAGCACAGCTGCCTAGCCTATAAATAGTATATTATTTCTCCCCCCATGTTTAAACAACTTCTAAAATTTGTATATAATAATGCCCAAACCTGTTAATCTGTGTTGATTTTCCCTCTCCAGCACTTAGAATGCAAATACTTTGCATTAAAAAGTGCTAATTAGTTCAACATGAAACACTAAAATGAAGAGAGTCTAGGTAAGATATCTCCGTAGACCTGGAAGACATTTCCTAATAACTCTCTCATTGATTTAGAAAAATATCTTCTGTCTCTCATGACTATTGAATAAGTCTGACAGTACTTCAATAACATGAAAAGACTGAATGCTTTGCAGATCTCTAAATGACCACTTGAAGTTATTTAAACCTTATAGACACTTTTCTTAGATGGTATTTTCTGATAGTGAAACAACTTTAAGTATTTTGAAAGTTCATCTTTTTTTTCTTTTGAATATAAAAGGAGATCAAAACATAATATTTAATGGCAGCACAATAAAAGCTTAAATTACGGAAAGTTCCTGCCTTCTATTAGTAAGCCAGAGATTGCAATGGACTCAGAGGAACATTCTGGGTTTCGTAGTTGAGGCCCTATCTACTTTGGTGTTAGGAAAGAAAGGGCGATTCAGACCTATTCTGAGTAGTCTTACTCACATCAATAGAGAATTTGTTTCCTGATTTTCATCATCAACAGCCAATAAGAAAAATTCCTGTTTACATATTTTCAGATTTGAGATGGTCTCAGAACTTCTCAATCGTTCTCCTAAAGCTGTCTTAAAATACCATTTTGTGTTTCGGTGGAACACTAGAATAACAGGGTTAAAAAGAAAAGGTTGAATCACAGAAAAACTTGAGGCAATGTATCATTCAATAGCTTAGAGCTGAGTGCTTTATAACAATATGCTGCCTGAACTTTCTCCCCATTTCCCCATTTTCCAGATCAGAATAACACTGCAAAACACTTTTGTCACACTAAAGTTTTAAGACAAAACTTTAGTTGTGTAGCATACTTCCTTTGCATTTAGGTAAAAAGGACAGCAACAGAGAACACAGCATGATGTCCAACATTAACCTTGCTGGGATGTCTCTTTGTACAGATTGTCAGGGTTTTGGTAAAGCAACAGGACAGGAAATGTGACAAATTCAGAAGGACCTGTAGCAAGAACTGGAGCAATACAGAGTTCAAGTTAATTAGTCAAATCTGGCACTGCTTGCAGCTGATCACCTCCAAGCATTCAGTCAAATTTTCCTTTATTTACACCTGGGAGATGCATGAAAGAAATACTTTAAAAATATACTTGAGACCAAGTACTACTTGGTAATATTTGACTTGATTTCTTTAGCTCAACAAAGTGTTTTTCTGATCTATCAAGAACGTCCAGAACTACTTTGTTGAAGACCCTGTGCTTTGTCTCAATCTTTTATTTTTCAGATTGTTTCAGGCCAAAGTAGGGAATGTACATTTTGTCATGGCTCAGAAGAGCTGTTGCAGGGTGCTGTGCCTCAGGATTTGTAGGATCTTATGTTGATTATGGCATGAGAAAATAATTGCTCAGGAAATTAAGCTACATATGTCCATATGTAAAAATCCATTGCTCAAATTTAATTGGGTAGGATTACAAGTCCAAAAATGGCTTTCATTAGCATAATGCTATTCTCTGTTAGGGATTAGGTGTTTCTCCAGAGAACATGCAGACCATATTCATCAACAGAAAGCAATAGTAATTCTCACTTAAAAAAAAAAACCATTCTGATTTACATAGCTAGCCTTGACTCGCGATGCAGGTTTTATAAATGACTTTGTCAATCTAAAAGATGCTTGCTATTCAAATTATGAAGCCCCTGTGACTACAGCTGCATTACTCTGAGTAGAGAGGCCATAAAAACATCAGTAGCTCTGACATAAAACTGATGCATTATGTAATAATGTTTCATGTAGAACCTGGAGCTTCATTTATCAGTAATGTCTGTAGCTGGGTTTTGTACAGGTTACGAATGAAACCCTGAATGCTTCAGTCACATTACAGATGTTAATAAAATGTCATATAGAGAGGCTGAGCGAGATGAATTTGGAATGTAATAACTCTTTCAAGTCAAATGCTCCCAAAGATTAGTGAAGGAGGATGGATGAGACTACTTTAAAATGATGCTGTCTTCCTACTGATAGCAAATTGAACTATCTGCTGTGAGAGCTGCTGGAGTAAATAGGTAAAAGGCAGCTTTCTCACCTAATAGTCAGTTTGCATACTCGCGCTCATTCTAGAAGCACTGACATTTGACTAGTTGCTGTTCTTAACCATTAAACTCCCCTACATGTAGATGAAAATTGCAACAGGGAAAGAAAGAAGTTAAAATCCATCAGAATGCTCATTTGGAAGGAAAGATGAAATAGGATACAGAACAGGATAGGAAAGAAAGGATGAGAGAGACAGCATTCAGAAAAGTCTAAGGAGGATAAATTTAAAGCTAAAATGCAAACCAACCCATCTATCTGAAAGCTGCCCTTTTTCTCTTACAATAATCCACACATGTATTCATGGATTCAGTAACTTAGTAAAGAGTTAAGCCTTCTCAAGCGCAACCTGGAGCTGGAACTCCTCTGACTAAGCATTTGAGGTTTAGTTTCACTTCTTTAAGAGCTGTTGGCACATGTCTGCAGCACAGGAATAATGCAGCTTCTTGATAGAACAGACTTATGTCATGGATGAGTAAAGTATGACAGTAAGAGACTCCTGCACACAGTAGGTCAAGCCCATTTAATTGCTAACCAATGTGAAAGCCAGCTGATGTCTGGTCACTTTCCTAAGTAAATGAACTCTGCTTTGTATCTGAAAACAGCTGAGACAAAATTAAAGTAAGCAATGTCTCCTGTGAAGTGTGCCTGCCCTTACCTTTATGTCTCTTTAAATATTCCTCTCTTCTACTCCTTCTCCCAACACTGTGCTTAGAGAAGAAGGCAGACTTTCAGAGATATCTATTACAGCCATGTGTCCTTGCCTAGAACAGTATCTTAGGCCTGTTTCATTTAGGTTGCATTCAAGGATAAGAATGACAATAAGGTTGTAACAGAATGGTTAGGTAATAGATCTTATTTTCTTCAGGAGTTTGTGTAGGTGGATCTATGGGCTCTTGTGCTGGTATGCTTCTAATTAACTAAAAGCTAGTGGGGTTTCTTAACATTTCATTATTCAACTTGTTATAAACTATTTGTTCTTAGAATAAAGGGTAGTAGCTACATAGGATGTAGAATTCTTCCAAGTCTATCAGATTTCTTTTTTCTTCCTTCTGAGGTACAATGATAAATCTTATCTTATGCTTTTGCCACCATCTTCCTAAGGAGAAAAAAAAGTTTTACTTTTAACAATATAGAAGAGTATACAGTTTCATTACTTCTCACATTGAGATTATAGTTAATCCTTTGCTTTTCAGATTTACGCTTCTGATTCCCCACAAGGCCCGCAAATCTGCTCCTGAAAGCTTTTCTCTCCTGCTTCTGTCATCTAGATCCCCCATGCTGTTTTTCAAGGTGACACACAGCTCTTCAAAAATAGGAGGAGGTGAGGAAGAAAGGGAGGGGGAAAATTATTCCATTATAAATTGATTCAAAATGAAATAAGACTTTAAAATGTTACAAAGAAAACATTTAATCTCCTGAAGAATTACAGGACCAGTGCATCCCCACTTTTTACATCCCCCTAATCCTATTAGATAGCACCAGGAATAAGCAGCTAGCACAATAATAAATACCAAATAAATGCTTTGAACTGCTTGAAAGTTTGAGGAAAAACAAAACCAAAAAAACACTCCAAGATGAAAATAATGCACTGAATGCACTGAGAGCATGACAAAAAGCTGGGAGTATACAACCTCTAGACTTCTTCATAACGATTGTCACTCAGATGTCTCCAGTTTAAACTTGGGAAGATTCTCACAACGGTATTAAATCCACTTAAGACTTTTTCATCTGGATATCATCTCACAAGAAAGTTTTTACAAATTTATACTTTCTTTCTGTATTTCTCATGATGTTTCTTTCTTAGCTAAATCAAGAAAAGTATTTATCTGGCTCTGCAATTTAAGTATGTTTTCAAGTAATATAGTCATCTGAATGCATATCTCTGTGTCCTGTAATTCTCTAGGCAAAAGGTAGTGAGGAAGTGCTGTTACCTGGTGCCCCTGTTGTTTGGAACACCCTTTGCAGCAGAATGCTCTGGTGAGTGTCCTGGTAATTGTTGGGCTTTTGTTGTTTTTCTTTTTTAAGCTGATGCTTCTCTCTTCATGAAGTTCCAAAGTATTTCAAAAGCTCCGTTTTTGTGCCTCATTCTACAGGTGAAACTCAGGCAGAGAAGATAGCAATGAATTGCATTCAGGGAGGCAGTGTTAATGCAGAAATGCAGTTAACAATTTTAGTCCTTGTCTTTTCACTGTCTAGTGAAATGTTCTCGTATGCCCCTTGTCCAGCAGCATATGGTAAGTCACTTGCTACAAATGGATGCATGTTGAAACCATACAATGTTCCTTTAAAATGCAACTATAAAAAGCTTCCTAGGAATCTAACCCCAAAGCAGTGAACATATATTTGTAAATCACTCCTGTATTAACACAGATTTTCCAAACTAAAGTTAATTTGTAATGTAACAGAACTTTTGAAAAGTCAGATGTGACTGAAGATCACCTACTTTGTTATTCCGCTCTAGCAATTTGGATAAAAAACAGGTGCTTCAGAAATTCTTTAACAGGGACCCTTTATTTTACAGAGAATTAAGCCTTCAGATCAAATGCTTTCTGGTTTTTCCACCTCCCTGCCCCCTTCACATAAAGAGAAAATTCAATGTAAACAGAATCTTGTTGCAAATAAAATATCACTCTGTTGCTTAGAACATACATGACTTCAAAAATAATTACTCATGCATAAACTAACATGGCTGTGACTATGACAGATGCACTGTTGTCACAATTGTAATATAGATGACAAAATATCTTAGAAGAGGCTTGTGATATGTCTTCTACTCCTAAACTGAAAGTAGCACAACTTTAAAACTGGGTTGCAGTGCTGGTAGCTTTTCAAACACTTTCCTAAAATTAGGTCAAAATATACCTCCATCTGCAAGCAGAACTGAATTTCAAGGACTAGGAAGGAAAGAGGAGGGAGGGTGAAAAGCTTTAATTGTGAAAATCAGACCTACAGATTGGAAGGAAAGTGAAAATACACAGTTGTGATAGGAATGTTATGAAAAAAAAATAAAAAACTATGTTAGTAAATAGCAAGTGTACACACTTTTCTGTTATAAGCTCTTTATATTTCAGAGCACTTGGTTAAAGATGAATGGTAATAAACAAGAAAGATGTTGACACAGCCCAGGACACCGCTACAAGCTTTAAGCCAATATCCATATGTTTTTGTTTGCTCATTGCATGGTATAAGTGTGGCAAGGAATATAGGATTTCATTTCCAACATGTAAAATTTTGCTACTTTGAGAAGCCACTTTCAGTGAACTGATATATGAAACAAATTATGTGTCCACCACTTTGCTATGTGGAGATTTCTAGTAGACACAGGACTTTCCTCTGTTAGATATCGATGACTAGAGGATATCTTTGTTCCAAAACAGGAGTAATGCATAGGACTGTAAGGAAACTTGGAAATTATTCATGGTCACACTGGGTCTCAGCCTGTGGATAAGCACAGTATTTCAGTATCAATGACTACAGTTGCAGATTTGAAGATTTAAAAACAAGATTGATTTAAGTTTTCTTCTTTGACTGACAAATAATTGCTCTTTTTTTTCCTCTTGTGTAAGCACCTCATGTTTTAGCTATATATTGGGAAGAAGGGCTTGTAAATGGAGGTTAGCAAAATCCTACTGTATACCTATGTTCTATTGTTGTTTGTTTCCAGGGACAAAGGTGACATTAAGTGTGCAGCCTGGCATGTGGAGATTTCCCTATCCATCAGCTAGAGATTCTTCATTTTGAACTAGACTAAGCCACTAGGAAGATTGCCTTGTATTTCCCATCATCTTCAGAGATGATGTCTTTAGTTTCCAGCCTGTGTGCGCTCTGATGATGAGGTTAGTTTTTTCCAAGTGTTGTTTAAGAGCTGTATGTTACAGCTGTATGTTCAGCCTCAGACAGAGAATTTAAATCAACAGTACAAGGAAGTAATGCTAATGTACCATATTTAACATAGGCTGTGCTGGGAAATTGCTTTATTGTTGTAGAGTCTGTAGATACACAAAGCACACAGATTGCTTAAAAAGTTTGTGTTTGTTGTTCTGCTCCTTTTCTAGCTCTTCAGCTAATGTTTCAAAATTAGTCCTAGATTTTCATGGTAGGTATAAGAATCAATTAACATCCTGGTGTAATCACTTAGTAATGTTACTGTACAATGGCTTAGGAATAGCATCTATTATAAGACACATCTATAAGCTGTGGAAGCACAGCACTGTAAATCTGCATGGCACTTGTCTGCTGCACAACCTTGGAGTGGGGAGAGACAAAATAATTGGCTCCACTGTTGTCCTATAACAACTAGTCTACCATCAATGGTTTGTGTGGAGGTGGGTGGGAGATTCCTATCTAGTTTGTAATTAACACAAATTGTTTATTTTGTCAAAAGAGTTTTTGAACAGAACCTAAGCCTCTCACATTTAAAAATGGTCTTAAATTAGCATTGGCTAAGCATCAGAGCTGGATAGCCAAAGTCCTTTTCTATACCTCATCCACTGAAGTTCATGTAATCTGCCTTTTTATAGAGCCAAATGCACTAGTACTTGTTATCATGGAGCACATCCACTAGCATTGATGACCGTGGGCAAAGCAGTGGTTACCTACTTTGTGCTCACACCTCAGAGGGATGTTATGCATATGCACGTCACACTAAGGTAATGAAATTTTGAATCGCTGCTTAATTTTGATTAATGTTAAAGCACTGGACAAACCTTACTGCAAGTAAGCATCTTTCTGGGAAAATCCTTTGAATGGTTCTTGGCTTCTTTATAGGGTGAGAGAGATATTGCATTCAAGCTATTCAAAGGCTTTGAGATTTCATAGTGAATCATTTCAAAGTAACTTAACAGTGTGCTTTGTTTAGATTGGACCTGCAAAGTATACTTCAAAATACTAAGCCGTGCTTGTGCTATGTGAACTGTGAAGTACTTTACAGCAGCAAAATACTCACAGAAGTCATCACACCTTTATGTTCCTAAGACTCTGGAGCATTTCTGAAAATGTTGACTTCTGATTCAGCTGCTCAAATATTATAGCCAGAAATCATCCTATCCAGGTTAGTTCCTTGATTGAAGAAAGCTATGCCTTTTCTGGCACAATTTGGTGGAAAAAAAAACCCCAAAGTTTTCTTCATCAAAAGTTCACAGCCTACAGAACTGCCTGAGAGGTAACTAATCCAGGTATTTTGGGAGAACACAAAACTAAGGGAAGGGATCAAAGTAACTTTTTTCAAATTTATCTGTAGCAATAACTGCAATGACAGGTATCATTCACTTTACTGTTTTAACATTCACAACCAGAACAATCACCACATTCTTGTGTGCCCTGGTTTCAGCTGGGATAGAGTTCATTTTCTTCCTAGGAGCTGGTACAGGACTATGTTTTGGATTTGTGCTGGAAATAATGCTGATAACACGGGAGCATGTTGGCTATTAGTGATCAGTGCTTGCACCATGTCAAGGCCTTTTCTGCTTTCCCCCTTGCCCTGCCAGTGAGTGAGCTGGAGGTGCACAAGAAGCTGAAAGGGAACATGGCTGGGACAGCTCATTGAACTAGTCCAGGGGATATTTCATACTGTCTCTGTTGTATTTCTTTTCATTATTACTAATATATATTATTATACATTATTACTGTTTCCATTGTCATAATTTATTTCATTGTAGTTACTAAACTGTTCTTACCTAACCCGTGATCTTTAGCTTATTTTTCCACAATTCTCGTTCTCATCCCACCTGTGTGGTGCTTAGTTGTTGCTTAGCTCTAAACCACAGCATTCTAAGAGGCATTGAAGAAATAGTAGGTGGTGAAAAGATGGAGCATTTCAACTGATTTGTGAAAATGCTTACTTTTGTAATCCAGACATGTACATTTCCTATGAGGAAAACAAGACTTATTTCTTCTTCCTTTTTTAATCAATACACTTCTCCAAAATCTGGGCATAATAATTAATCTGAAAGCTTTATGGAATAACAAATGTAAACTCTTAGCATATAATATTTAATTACAAATATCATGCTTCTGGTTTTTAATTTACTTTTATTTATAAGGTTCTGCAGATCACTTTAATGGCTATTCAATTATTTTCAATTAATTGGTTTTGGTTTCCATTCTCCCTTATTAAGGATGTCTGCAAATTACTTTATGGATGAGTGAGGGGGAGTGTTACAGAAGGTTCTGCTTCCATTTCTTTTCCCGAGAAACAAGCTGCTGCAATGGAGTCAAGTGTTCTGTATAAATTAAAAGCTCATAAACATGAAATTTGGGAGGTGCTTTGTAACTATAATTTTAACTGTTATGATAGAACTGAATTGATGCCCTAGAAACAGTGTACTTGGTGAGCACTTGAAGTTTATCAATATTGTCTGGATGCCAGGGAATGGCTTGAAGTACAGTGTCTTCAGACCTAGCTCAAGAGTACTACCACCTTCTGCACTCTCACAGTTAAATCGGAATATGTTTTATCCTCAAGGTAAGGAAAAAACCAACAAACTAAAAACCAAACCAACCAAACAAAAAACATCAGGCTCACAAAGTGTAAATGGAATTTTTAAGAGATGTGAGACAAAAACTCATGCCTGCCATAACAGCAAAGATACAGAATGCAGTTATTGTACAAGTTGCTTGTGATGCCACATTGCCTTTTGAACTCCTAAATTAGATGGCATGAAAGAATCTGCATGCCATTTAATATAAACCATCTGTAAAATATTTACTTTGATTATTTCTTGTGTTTGTACTTCTCCATTGCATTGCATTAGTTCTATGTAGAATAACAACGCTCTCCTTGAACTTCAGAACAGTAAGTGGCAGGTAAGAAGGGGTAGTCGTTCAACATTCTGCAAGATGTGTATGAAAATGACAAAAAATCTTAAGTCAAAAAGATTTTCTGAAATAGCTGTAGGTTCACTAAGCAGAACCACACAAGTCACAAGCAGTGACCTGGAGGATGCACTCATGCATGAACCAATTTTAAGTATCTGTTCTATGTCAAGGGGCAGAAAGACCAAAAGCCAAGCTGATTATAATTAAATAGACTCCAAAGGCAGCAAGAAGTCTTGTTCTTGCATGTGAAATTATGGAAGGTTTCCCAAAATTTTAGATTTTTCTTACAAAACTGAATGCCTGACCAAGAACATGAACTTTTTGCACAAAACTGGGACAAATGCAGGTACTCATCAAGAATTCTGGAAGTACAAATGTGCCACATCTTCAGAATGTAAAATGTATCTATGTTGCAGTTGTTTTTATAAAGAAATAACAGTCTTTCTCATTATTAAAAAAAAAAAACACTTATTTTTATCTCAGTCTGGAAATGGAGAAAGCACAGACTCTGGGTGGTAGAACAGGAAAAATGTGAAGATTCCCTGAGGGCTGAAGGGCAGTCTCAGACTAAGTTTGAGGTCATAAAAGGTGTTAAACTAAGGTTTTTAAGAAAGCAAGGCTAAAGCAGAGATTACTTAAAATTCAGATGAGCAAATTTATTATAATTTTGTATGCATATTAAATACTAAGACAATTTAAGAAGGGCAAAGGAAGAGGTAGGAGCAAGTGAAACATTCATTTGAAGACTAGTACATCCCACGTTTCACTAAATCAAGAAGAAAAACAAGCAAGCTTGTATGGACTTTGAACATTGCCTGCCTACAGCAGATAGGCAAGCTGCTCAGGAGAAGCTTTGTGTGTTTCATGCTTTGCATATGGCATATATTTAAAATGAACTGCCATATAAACTTAAACTAGAAATTAGGCCTGTTGCTGGAATTTGAAAGTGATGGAGACATTTCAGAGCCAGGTCAGGAGCTGGTTTTCACACTGGGTGAAAAGAACAGATTACAGTCCATGCATGAAGCAGATTGCCTCTCAAGTTCTACATTTTATACATACAAAGACCATTTGATCTGTTTTCACTGCAGTATTTGGATCTTAAAATGCATATACAGACATATTGTTCTTATGATACAGAGAAGAGATGGCATCTCTGTTTTACAGAGAAAAACTGAAAAGTAGAATAGTTATCTGCTCACTTCACTGCTAACAAATGCCTTTGGAGCCTTAGTTCAACCTTGCTGTACCTCATACCTCAAAGCAATGTCTTTGAGTGTGGGAGAACGTAGGGAATGGATTTTGGATTTTTCAGGAATTATGGCAGAAGTTTCAGATCTTAATAGGGTCAGTGAGATGTGAGTGTACATTTTGAGGACTGTGGTCTTGAATTGGGCTATTATTAACTGAATATAATTCCTGTGTCTAAAGATATACATTATCCATAGTGTGTCCCTCTACTGCAGTCCTCTGAGGATCTGATGCAATAGGTGTGTCCTGGCAGCAGTCATTCCCATGGAGCATGATAACTTCTATTAAATTTTAACTAAATTCTGGTTAATTGAATTGACAAAGAGATGCTTGTAAACATCATTTGTGTGTCAGCTAGTTCACAGATGTGGGAAATTTGCAGCTGGAGGCACTGAAACTATCTTGCTCTTCTGCAGGTCATTGCACTACAGCCTCGGTGGTCTGAGTGATGCATACCTCACCTTGCCTACTGCATCTCAGTGGTCATATCATACTGGCCTACTGCTGGGACAAAGAAATATAGCATGGCTGCCTAAACCAGCAATCAAGAAAATTCGTTCAAAAGGCTGAACTGCTGTAAATCCTGGAAGGACCTACTTTGCTGGGGAAAAAAGCAACTCTCCTAGAGGCTGCAATACTCTCCTCTGTAAGGGATCTTCAGGAGTCACAGCCCTCAAGATGGACTATAAGGTAGAGCTTTAGTATGAACTGGATAGATATGGGGCAGACCTCTCTAGCTTCCTAAAGAACAAAGATATTTTTCAATCAAAGTGCCCTCAGGTTTGGTAAATTATATCCTGAATGTCTTGGCTCTTCTTTAGCGTATCTCCCTCTTTATAGACTTACTACAACTATTGCATGTGGAAGAGAGAGATTGGCTGTTTAGATTCCATCAGCAAGCTATTTACTTAGCATCATTTGATCTGTCACATTTAATCTGACACTCTTCTCTACCAGGCAAAGCAAAGCAAAAGGCCAGTAGCTCTTGTATCAGTACTGCTATCAGATCCTCACGAGTCCTCTGCTGCTTGAATTAATGTTAGCACAGGACACCAGAAGGAAACACTACTGCCTCCATTTGAGCATCTTCTAAATAACCACAGCTACTCCAATCTTGCTAAGTGTATCAGACACAAATTTCATTGATCAGCACTGAAAGTTTATGTGCCATGGCCTGTGCTGGGATGTTCCATCAATACAGAGTAGTAAAGAGAAATAAATTCCTAACTATTTATTCCTCTCCATTCTCAGTGAGGAAAATTCTCTGTTTAAACTTGGTGGTACAACATTTTCTTCTCCACAAAGTAAAATGTCTTTTTTTTAGTTTGTGAGGAAGTCAACCAGTATGAATGTTTCCAGGTATCATCTTATGGTTATCTCTTAGAAGATGCAGGACTTTTAAAGGTTCATTTCCCAACCGGCATGCACTTCTTGGCTGAAAGCAAGCATGCCTGGTACCAATCAGTAAGCACCCTGTTGCATCTCACTGCTTCATTACATCTTAATTCCTGTCTCTCCCCAAGGTACTCCAACTGCTTCACCAAACAGCTGTGGCTTTTTTTTTTTTTTCCCTCACTAGCAAACCATTTTCATGCCCGGGAAAATATGAGAGAGAAAATTGGCAGCTGAGGTGACAAGATGTTGCAAAAGCAATATAAATGAACTCACTGAAACCCTAATCATGTTTCAGTAAATGAGTAGAAGAAAGACTTGAGTGTTCCCATGGTAAGTTAAGCTCAGTTTGTTCTCACTTTCCAAAAATCTCTAGTTTGCCCTTAACTGAGGGAAGAAGGGCAAAGCGAAGAACAGGAGATGTAAGGTACTGGTGATGGAAAGGTTAAGTGATCCCTTTGCTAGGGCCATCTTTTCCCAGATCGTCTATCTGAGAGACTGGAAGACCTTTAGAGCCTTTTCTACGACATATGGATTTTGAACTTTGGACTCATGATGACTACTTCACTCGACACAGGAACTTGTCTTTGTGGCAGCCCAACTTGAGTGGAGCCAGGCATCCCTGTTAGGGACACGATTCATCAAGATACTCCTGGCTGCAACAAAATTCTAAAGACAGGGTAGGCTGCACCGTGGAGGAGTTTTGTGATACCTTTGCAAAAGCTGCAGGAATGAAGAGTCCCGTTTATCCCTCCTTAAGTTACATCTCTACTCCTCTCTGCCTAAAATCTTGCTCAGTATCTTTATATCTGCTCCAAGTGATGAATTTTTCTTCTGCACTCCTGAATAAGCATAGAAATTAAAAGGAAAAGGTAGTGTGTAAGCAGTAGAGGCCCTTGGACCACGTGAGAAATGGCAGATGTGTTGGAAAATTGACAGCCTGGATGGAACAAATCTCTCCTATTTACTGAGATAGCTTCAGAATCTCTGAAGGCTGCTGTTACCCTACAGCTGAATACAAAAGTATATCCTGGCTCTCACTGAGATGGAAGACCACAGGCAGTGTTTGTGCCAATAGAAATGGCTCTGCAAATAGTTACACATGTGAAAACACTTCACACCACTAAGGTAGTTATTATGCTTTTTGGCTTCCAATTTGAGCCATGAAAAGCACTTAAGATTAAGGCCCATCCTAGACTGTAGCCATGGGGATTGATTTTCTATTTATTGAATCTCACTGATCCAGAGACAGGCTGTTTGTGGGGAATGCACTTGCTCCAGCTGTAGGGATGGTGATGCATGAGCATGACCACATCAAGGTCTTGCTTTTAGCCCTATGTCTTTCATGTGACAGGAGCCTAAAATCCTTTTCTTTTTGAGTCACTGACTGCTTCAGCAACTACTGTACTAGAAGAGTCTAAAGCAGGCTGGACAGGATTCTATCCACTACAGCATTCTCCATGGTTTTAAAGTTGTGAGCATTCATTCTACCTTTTGCTTAAGAAGCAGTAGGCTGTTTCTAGATCTTTTATTCTTGACTTACAATTCCTTCATTGTAAATTCATTCTCTTCCTCAAAAAAGGGAGAGGGGAATCTTTTCAGACAAAACATTAGGCAAGTCTTTTTGATTAAGTATTATATCAGACTTTGGTTTTCTAAAATGTTTCTTAGCTTTGATATTATTTTTTATATGAAAGATCTCATGAAAAATTAAGTGTTTTCAGCCAGTCTATAACTCTCAAAGTTTGTGTGCCACTTTGAACAGGAGCATTCAACTAGCCTAATGACTCCTGCTTGTAAATATACAACATGTGATACAAGAATCCTGAAAATCCCTCCTTTCAATGAAGAAAGCATACAAATATTCTTGAGATAATCATGCAAGTTTTGATTGCCCTTGACCATTAGTAACACTAAAATTCCACTAACACGTTGTTTTTTGGTTGGAATCAACATGATGATCAAGTTCAGATAGTGCCAACAGCTAAAAAATATATAAAAAGTGCATCAGGTTCAGATCTTCACACTGACTGTGTTGGAAGGGCTTACAAGTTTTAATTACAAAAATGTTAAGCAATGCAAAGAGTGTGAGAATACATTGCTCTACCATGGCTGCTAAGTAAGACAACTGCCATCTCTCAACAACTACAAATTGGAACTTAACTTTTTTACTCAACTCTGTTGATAATGTAAAAGCTACACATGATTTTCAGTCACTTATGTGGGACTTCTCAGTAAAAAAAGTGTTAAACTGGACAGGGGGAGAGAAATATAAGGAGACATTTGTGTGTCAAGATAAGGACAGGGAGATCACTCAGCAATTAGCATCACAGGCAAAACAGACTTGGGGAGAAAAGGGTTTGATTTATTAATGAACAATCAGAACAGGAAGATGAGAAACAAAGCTTAATCTTAAAACACGTCAACCCGCACTCCTCCCTCCTCCAGGATTCTTCTTCCCTCCCCCACCAGCAGTGCAGTGGATGGGGGTTGTGGTGATTTAGATGGACTTTGCTGCTGAACAGTCCTTCAGGTACTGACTGCTCCAGCCTGAGTCCCTCACAGGATCACAAGTCCTGACAGCAAACCTGCTCTGGCGTGGGCTTCTCTCTCCCTACGGGCTCCCAGGTCCTGCCAGGAACTTTCTCCAGGGTGAGCTTCCCACAGAGTCACAGCCTTCTTCAGGCATCCACCTGCTCCAGCGTGGGGTCTTCCACAGACTGTGAGTGGGTCTCTGCTCCCTGGTGGCCTCCATGGACTGCAGTGGCACAGCTGCCTCACCATGGTCCTCACCACATGCCACAGGGGAGCCCTCTTTCAGGGCCTAAGCACCCTCTTCCCCCTCCTTCTCCACGGACCTTGGTGTCTACGGAGATGTTTTCACATTCTCACTCCCTGTTGCTGCTGCAACTTCTCCTTCTTAAATACATTATTCACAGAAGTGTCACCTCAGTCACTAATTGGCCAGGCCTGGTTCAGTGGCGAGGTCCGTCTTAGAACTGACTGACCCTAGCCCTATTAGCTACAGGGGAAGCTTCTGGTAGATCTTTGTTTAAAGAAGCCACCCCTGTAGCCCCCCTACTACCAAAAATCCTGGCCCAGGCAAAACCACTACAGAGGACTGAAATGAACAACAGCAGAGTAATAAAACAGTAATAAAATAAATCAGTCTCTAACTAATTTTAAACCAACCTTAAGGAGACCATTCATCTAGACATTGAATGAGCCAGCTACATCAGCAAATTCATCTTTATTCCTTTCTGATGTTGAACTCTATTCCATGCTGCAGGCAATGAATATTTCTAATCAAGACTTAAGGAAGTGATGAAATATACAATGGTTATGGTTTTAGTTGTTTTTGAACCTCTCTGATTTGATCACAACTTGCCTACCAGTTTTGTCCTTCCCATTGAAATAACATTGCATTGTCTAATATGTAACTAAATACTATAATTGCTTGTGATTTTCTTCTTCAAGGGCTCAGCGAACAGGACATCCCTATCTATTTCCAGGTTTTAGAAATCTAAAAGAGTCACCTGTAAGTAGCACTCTTGCAATGGGACCATTGTCATGGCTGCAGTAAGAATGGTGCCTGATCCAGAGAACACTGAGACATGAAGACATCCTGTACTAGTGTGTTAAACACATGGAAAACTCTGGTTAGGTGCATCACACCCACTCTTTTGCAACTAACACAAGACAAGAACTCCAAGTGCAAATCACCTAATCTTCATTAATGCCAGACACTGCTTATTTGTTGGAAGTGGCTCCCTCTGAAAATCAAAATGACTGGAATTACAGAGGATTGGTAACAAAAAACAGATGTGCTCACCAAAGGTAAGAGATATCATCTCAAATTTAGCTAGTGCTGTATATTCTCTTTTGGAGCTCTTGTTCCTCCTTGGAAAATATAAGTTGAAACATTTTTCTCACAAGCAGTGTTGAGAGATATTTTATTTCTGTAGCCTAACTCTGAGCTGATTTAGCATTTATGACAGATTCTTTGAGGATCTAATGCTCTGTGTTTTGGCATTACTTGTAATGGTCAGCAGAATGCATCCCAAAATAGTCACAACAAGTCCAAATGATCCTTCTTTATTCAGGATATCTTAATGTTAGGCTTATATATGCTGAATTGAACTCAAGCAATTAGTCTGGTATATAAACTAGCTCAGTGGTATCTGTGTGCCAAGGGCTACTCACTACCTTCTGTGTCATCACGTTGTCCCTTCAACTGATACGTATGAGGCATAAGCAAAAGTTTAGATCTTCTTCAGAATGGTCCTGGGAACTGGATGGTTTAGGACTTCTATTCCAAAAGCAAAAATAGGAAACAATTCCAAGCCATGCTTGGACATGTACCTGTTTGTCCTCTTCAGCACAGGCCTCAACATTGGCCTCCATTATTTTTTGTAATATAAGTAAACGTGCTTTATTAAAAACAAAGGTAACATATGAAAAGATCTTGAGAACCTTTAATTATATTGTGTGGCTGTACAAATGATTTTCTGCAATATTGCTCTGCTTTGCTCTGTCTGAACTGGAATTTCTTTCTGAGGTTGTCACATCTTTAATGGGCAGCCCGACAGGCTACATGAAGAACAAACAATGCATATCAGACAAAAAAGCACCAATTCTTCCTTACTGATCTGGAGCATGTAACCATAGCTTATGAAGTCATTCTGGGCAACAATGAAAAGTTTAGGATTTAGCAATGGGGAAAGTTGGCAGAACAGGATTGTTAGGAAAGTATCATACTAAAACATTGATATAAAGAATAAATCCTCTGAAAAGCACTGGCTTTGTGCTCCAAGCATGTCAGAGAAATTTCCATGAAGTAGCTGTGCCTGCTTTTCTAATCAATGTTTCATGTGTACAGTGTACGGCAAGACAGCCCTTGGGTAACACCTGTAAAGGCTGAGACCTTTTGCTTTGTCTCAAAGCACATGATGATGGTACAATTATAGCATTCAAGACTGACACCTGGAGTGTTATTTCAACCCTGGTGACAAGTAAGGTTACATATGGTAATGCACTCCAAGCATTAAATGCATATCTAGAAGGCTGAGTAAGGGTACAGAGATCAAAGGCATTAGGAAATGACCCCACTGACCATATCATAAAGTCTTCTTAAATAATAATGCTTAGCCTGAGAAATTGAGGAAGAGCCCCAGATTCAGCTCCTTACTTTCAATCACATGCTGTTGAATCCTGTGCTTACAAAACAAAATGAGCACTAAATATTTTGCTCAAAGTGATTCAAGAACAATTCTACAGTTTCCTAGCCAGCATCCTCGGTTTGATGCCTACATTTGCTCTTCTCTAAGGAAATCCTGTGATTGCTTGAAATAAGTCCTTCTACTTTTTACAAAACACAGCTTAATTTGACACTTGGTACAAAAGTTCTCCCTGCACATAAAATTGTGGCTTTGTCCCCTGAATACTCTATATAACACACTCAGAAATACTGCAAACTGAACATCCCATTTAAATGGAGCCTTTGATTTTTGTTCTTACGGCAATTCGAAACAAAATTGTTCTCCAGTTTCTATAACTTGACTCCATGGTAAATATTCTCCAGAAATAGAGCTTTGTAATTAAGTACTATAAAATCTATGAGATTGACTACCATACAGGTGGCACTCAATTGTAGCTGTCTACCTAAAAATACGAACTATGTAAAATAATAATTACCCTGTTATTGCTGAAAATTAGCAAGATCAAATATTTTTGAGCCTGAGTCCCTTCATTTATGCCAGTTTTGAACTGTTATTTTAGTTCTACTGATCACCTTTTGACTTGCAGTGAAATAACAGGAAAACTTAATTCCCCTTTCTATTGAGACTAGCATTATAACTGGATGTCTGCATTGGCAGAGATCTAATGCCTAAATTACAGGTTGCCAAATTTGGTAATCACAAGATTTTTCCCCTCTTTAGTGATAACAACTGAAGTTGATATTTCCTGTGCATGTAATTGAAATAAAGAGCCAGAAAGCCAGCAGTATCGGGCTGCTACTTTAGCTGCATTCCACATAGCTGCATGCAATCAGAAGAAAAATTTTCTAACTGTTTACTCTTTAAAAGCAGGATATATGTCTGATCAGATAGGATTCTCTTGTGTTTCTGCAAATCTCAAAAGTCTTGAAATAAAGGCTAGGAATTGACAGATATTAGTCTCCCACCTGCAGGGAACAGAGCTCTGCATACAGTGCTTCCTGCTTGATTTCTTCTCCCTCTTCTCTCTCCCCAGACCCAGCTGGTGTCTGTGGACTTGAAGTGCCTCAGTCCTCAAAAACTTCTGAGACCTTCTCTGGCTGCCCACACCACCTCAGGCCATTGAAGCATCATGCCTCCTCCCAGCCTTTCCCTTCTGCAGGACCAGGGTACTGGCTTGTTTGTCCCTTTCCTGCCTTCCAGCAGGCCACCAAAGTGTTGTTTCTTCATCACTTATCCCCTCTTGAACCTTGCCAAGTCAAGCTGAGTACATCTTGTCTCATCACTCCCTTGACACTGTCTGCAGGCTCCTGGTGCTCCCAGGGCCACATGCTGGACTGTGCTCCCAGTTGCACAGAGCTATCTGATCAGCTCTCCTCATTCCAGTCACCTCGCTCCTTCAGATCTCAGCACTATCAGTCTCTCACAGCTTGTCCAGGGCACAGAGGTGTAAGGTTTGTGCTTAGGTTGGGCTGGGAGCCCAGTTCTCCTCCTGTGAGGTGGTGCAGATGTGGCTGTTATCCATCAGTTCAGAATGGAATCATATTTCTCTGTTAGGGATTTGGGGCTTTAGTGGTTAGATGCCACAGTGTATGCCTTGTGGTTGGTTTTGCTAAATGTAAAAAGATATCTGAATTTGTGCATACAGCCAGCTGTACATAGGATGCGCTACTATGTGCATACTAGCCAAGTAGAAAATATTTTATGTTCTTCTTTTTTTCACTTTTTAGAAAAGCAAGGGATGATCACTGGATTTTCCTGACCCGTGGTAAGACAGAACTACAAGATAGGCTGTTTAGAAGCTCTGATCATAACGAGGGAGATGTCATCTAATATAAGAGACAGCTTCTTGATTAGCAAGATCCCACATAAGTATAGTTAATTAAACCCCTGTCATGGTAAAACAAATTGTAATCTAGTTCCCCTTAAAGGTGAAAGGATTATTCCTATATCGTACCTGGGGGCTACACTTGGGATGTGATTACTGTATTGGGATGTGATTAGTGTTAACCTGCATCAAGAAGCAAGCAGGACTCTTGGAACCAGTGTGGAAAGTAAGTGCACCATCGAGTTTTGGTGAGACACATAAAGGGTGTGCCCTTCAGCAGACTCAGGTTCACAGTTGTAGTGCCAGAATGCAAAGGCGCTGACTTCAAATGCAACTATGCTTGCTGTGTGGCAAGAAGAAATGCCAAACAGCACTAAGATAGCTATCAGCTAATAGAAAAGACATTACCACAGCAATTTCAAATGGTACCGGAGACCAGAGCTTCCATTTAAAAAAGGTGGACTTGCACAAGCACGTTCTGATCACTTTTTAGTCTGTAAAATGAAAAATGTCACTATATTAATGGCTTGGGTGTTTTGGTTTGTTTGTTTCAAATTAATAAATCTAAAATCTAGAATAAGGAAGTAAACAAGCAAAGGCAAGGCTTGTTTCTTCTGTGAACATCTGCAAAAGAGACAAAAAAAAAAAGATTGTTGTGAAACTAAACACAAAATGCATCAGAAGCACACAAATAACATCAAGGAAGCTGAAGCAGCTGCTGAAGGAGGTGCAGCAAAAGACATTAGTGATTCAGTAACACTTATCAAAAGATACAGTCTGTAAATTTGTACTGGTACAGTACCTTTTACAGATAAACAAGGAGACAGATGGACAGAAAAAGAATGAAGAACAATAGCTGGGACTCTCAGAGCATGGTAAACAGGATGGATGCCAGGAGAAACATTTGCCTTTCAGTAACTACTAAAACTCAGCTAACTCAATCACTTCATAAGCAAAGAAAGGAAAAATGTAATTCAAGTAAAAGCCAGGGAAAGCCCCAGGGAAAGTTCCAAGTTAAAATGCTGAAAGCTCGTAATGATTGCTTTGAGTTTAGAGGTTTTACAGAGCTCCATCAAAGCCTGGGCTTGTGAAGTGTCCTGACAAAAAATAAAATGCAGATCTTTTTCCCTTAGGAAAACAATTAATAAATTGAATCACTTTCTAGCAAATGTTTAGTTGTAATATCTCGATAACTTGAATTGTCAGGAAAGAGAGGAAAATATTTAGGGCCCATATTCAGAAGCGTGGGAGTGCTTAATTAGATGGTTGGGACAAACATTACCTAGTCTCCACTGTCAGCTAGAAAGGATTACTGTACCACTATCTAAATGATCACAACTGGTATGCAAGGGCTGCTCTCTGTATAAACTCCCAGTTCCATTTTGCATGTAGAAAGCTAGCATAACTTTTCCAGGACAGTCAGAGTGCAAATAGACATGATGTATAGTATCGGGCAGATATCAGAGAAGCTTCTCAAAGAAGATATTAAACAGTTTCCTCTTCTTTGTGCCTACTGTGTGTGATGGGGCAGATGCTCTGGTGGTATCTGCCAAAAAAAAGGTGTCAAGAGTGTAAGAACAGATCAGCTGTGCACCACTTCTGCAGGCTGTTGCACACCAGTTCTCAGCATACAGGTGAGAAACAGCGTTTGTTATGTTTCATTGAAGAGGGCAGCCTATTAGTTGATACAACTAGAAGTACCTCTGCTTAGCAGTGTGCTTACCAAAAATTGTCAGCTATGAAGAAGGACAATAGTTAACCAGCTGTTCCACAACTGAATCTAAGGATCCTGAAAAATAGCCAGTTCAAGCTTGAAAATGTGGCATAACTTTTCTGTGAATTCCCATTAGACTCCTCCCAGATTTTCTAATTATTCCTTCATTTATTTCCCCAGGAAAATGACAGTGTAGCCATAACTAAGGTCTCTGTTTCTGCTGGAGTTTTTGTTCTGTCATCTACTTAACTGAAGAATAATTACACTAGTTTTATTTAACTGGAGATCATTTTTCAATGATTGCTTAATAAGAAGTTCAAGCAAAATTTGATTAACCAAATAGAAGAAAATCCCAGTGCAAATCTGGACATTTAGAAAATGGAATTTCCAGCAAGAAAAGGCTAAAGCTTCATATATTTTCCTGTGAAACAGAAACAATAGTTAAAACAGTATTGCTTTTCAGAGTACAATTCTGAAAGATTCAAATTAAATCTTGAAACAAAATAAACTTTTGAAATCTCTGAACTGAAGCAAACTGGTTTTTCTTGATCTTTTTTTCAGTATGAATCGTACAAGTGAAACAAATTCGGAAACATTTTAAAGAAGGTGGTTGTAATCAAAATTGGAACTTCATGGCACAGATATATTAGAAAGAAAACTGTTTACCAAAAAAATCTTTCTCAATACAACATAGATCTCTCATAATGACCTGTTACATTTTCTACCGAGTTGGAAGCCTGGTTTGTGAATCATCTGAATGTTACTTCTGTTCCCTAGATGAAATACACTTCCTATCTTGTCAGAGAACAAGCTTGGGTTTTATTTTCAGTAATGTAGCAACAAGCCAAATGTGAATTTGTGTTCTGGAATTGGTGTAAAGTTTCAGCCTAATACTGTCATTAAATCTGTAAGTAAATGCCATTTAAGAAAAAGAATCAGGTAGAATTTGCTGACAAATCATTTGTTTTCGGTATGATATAGTTCACTAAAACCAGTGCGTATTCAGATTTCTGAGAAGCACAGTGTAAATTAACAAATGAGAGGCAGAATTATTCAAGTGGCATTTTTTACTGTAATGTGCAGTTTCTTTGTTCTTATTTTTGAATGAAGAAGCGGGGAAGGGGAACTGGGTCCAAAAAGCTGCAACTATCATTCCATTGACAAAAAGCGCTTTCACTTTTGTTTTTCTGTGGACATGTGCAATAAAAAGGTACTATTTAGTTCACAAAATATTAAGTAGATTACTTCATATTAACTTATAATTTAATTCAAATTTCTAGCTAGGCATAGGTCAGAATGCAATCTCATCTACTCTGAAGATGCGGGTATAAACTCATATATTGATGTAATTCTATGCCTATCTTGGTCTGTTTCCATATGGCAGCTGAATTTCACTTAGTGCCAAGTTGTTGAAGAGGACTTTTGATCAAAATTCAAGTGGTTGTAATCAGTAATTTCACCATGCTGCTGCTTGTATAGCAGCGGATTTATACAACAGCAACAAAAGACTCTTGCTGATCTAAAACATTCTTCCCTAGGCTGTTCAAGGTCAGAGCTCAAGCCAGCCAGAAGTACTCTCTGCACCAGCAACAGCTGGAGCCTGATCATTTTCATCTGGCAGCATGGTACAGCAAATGGCCATCACCCCTCTCCTGCCTTGCATTGACACCAGGTACCAAACACACGTTTGCATCAGGGAACATTCAAGCCCACTTCTGAGGACAGAAGCACTGATGGAGTTTTCTCAGAACGGAGACATATGCTAAAGCTACTTGTTGCTATGAGAATTGTCATTCTAGGAGTCCCAAACTGGTGGTTAATCTTGAAAGAAGTGTAGCACTTGAAACCAAATTTTGCTCGGCTGTTCCATCACTGTTAAGAACTCTATGTGTGTATGTACGATTGCAGCCCAAAGCCAGTGAAACTTAGCTTCCTGCACAAAAGAAGTGAGAATGGGAACCCTGGCTGGACGATATTGTCCAGCTTCTACAACATGTGTGTGCACATATGCAGATACTATCACGTCATCTGACAGTCAGCTAAGGTTGAGGGACTTGTTTTTTAAAAATGTTATTGCTGCTTATGTAGTTTAAAGATTTTTAAGTTTCCTCTCTTAATCTATTCAAGAATATACTAATTATATCATACAGTTGGTGTATCTCGTTTTCCCACTGAAATCTGAAACACGAAATTATGAGTCATGAGATATTTGTCCAGGACTTAGAGACATTCAGTTATGATCATTATTTCTCACAGTCATCATTTTGGTTGATGACTGTGCTAAAAAATCACTGTCACAAATCTGAACACAGTATGCATCCATTCTTTGGATGACAGAAACTGAACCAACTGACTGCCTCAGATGTAGAACAATGGGCTTGATTCCAGCTTCTCCTCAGCTTCACAGTAGTGAAATAATTTTCGTGCAAAAACTTTTAACTTGAAGTTGATAAAGAAGCACAGCTCTGTGGCCCAGCGCTGGGTGGCAGAACAGCTTAGGACTTTTTGCTATGTGACCACAAATCTGGTCGTTTTTACTTGATAACTTCATTCCTGAAGTGTCTTCAGTACAACGTTTTTCTATATCTCCTGTTGAAACGCAGTGTGCTCACATAATGATAGCACATACCACTATTTCAAAGTATTTGTAACAAATAAGAGAGGATTATACAATGTACTGGTCTTCATGGTGGTTTGGAACAGATTAAGCTTCTTTCTAGAAAACTGTTCTGCTCTTATCCTAATTCTATAACATTCATGAGAGCTATCATGCTGCTTTCCATTACGGAAATAATGTTAGAGGCTTTTATCAATATAAATCAAGAGGTGACTAAATGCCAACCTCTCTGATAATAAGGAAGATCCCTGTGATCTTGAACCTGCTTTTGGTTTGTGCTTCACCTACCTATGCTAGTGTTTCTTCAAGTAGCAATTCCAAATAGTAATGCAGATTGGAAAGTTGATTTCTATTTTAACACTTTTAAAAGATGTTCATTTCCACTCTGGCAGCAGTAAAGGAAAATTATCTCTACTGACTTGAGACATTGGATAATATATCTCTCTGTGCCTTTAGTAAGATGATGACTAGCAGTGAATTCACTAACACTGATCACACAGATAGTCAGCAATTGTGAAGAGCTGATTAACCTGTCAGTTAAGTATTTCTGATCAGACATAACAAGCTGGCTACAGATACTACATCCTGGGAGTACAAGGACTGAATGATAGTCAGTTTACTTGGGAAAGAACATAGACAGCACCCAGTTGTCTGTATTTGTAGTATTAACTGTGAATCAACTGAAGAGAATATCTTGTGAAGCACAAGCTTGAGTTGTGATCCAAGAGGTAAATAAATACTATAAATGCAACTATTATTACACATCCGATATATAAAGAACTGGAAGCTAGTCACCTGGCAGCTGAGAATTCTTACCTATTTGGCAATGCAAACATTTTTTTAATAGCTTTGTTCAGTTGAGATTAACTGTTACATAGAGTCACAGTGACATCTAGAGACCACACACAGATTCTGAACAGCTTTCAGTTCTGATTTTAGTGGAACAGAGAAGTCTTTGTTGCCATGTTTAACACATTACTTCCCGAGAACGTGGCTTTTCACTGAAACAATGGCTTCTTTTGTGTTTATTATTATTCAGTTTCAAGCTTGGTCCTATCACTGGTCTTTGGGAGGTTTTTTTGAAACCTGATCTTAAATATGAAAATGCAAAGAAGACTGTGGACAGATGGAAGCTTAAACAAAACTAACATCACAATCAAACCCAACCCCTGAAGTATTTGCAATCTGAGCTGCAGCTGTGGTGTTATACACCAGAAGGCACTATGCACTCACAGGAAAATCTTTGTGAACTTCCAAACTAATGCAGGTGGCATATGGTTTCCCGTGCTGTTATTTATCAAGGTGGGGTAGAAGGCTAAGATTTGAAGTACTTTGCCATTTCCAGCCTTCTTGGTAAGAGTTGTGTTGGAAAGTCTGTCTGGTCAGTGCTGGCTAACACACTGTTTTTAAGTGCATGTTTTCACAGATATTACAAGGAAGGAAATACTGCAGGCACAGCAAAGTGAGTGTCTGGGAAACATTACTTTTGCTCTGATCTATGAGCTGTGGGGAGCAAACACTTGGTAAAAGCCACTTACCAGAAGGACCGAGATAAACAATTGGGGATGAGTAATGAAGAAAAGAAACCCATTTTTTTAAAAAAAAATTAAATCCAAGAGTTTTATTTGTGTCTTGTAATGACAAGGAGCCAGTCTGAATTTTCTTGAGATCTGAAGTGTGAGTTGAGATCTGCCCCTGTAAACAATCACCTGCAGCTATGTCAGAAAGTTTGGGATTCAGGTAGTACCAAGGTAAAGAGACAGAATCTGGAGCTGGATGATATGGCTCTGTAGTTCTGAAAGACCAGAGTTTGTGTCATTCAGTCAGGCATCCAAAATGAGTTATGTCTTTTGGCTCTATGAAGGTACAAACATTTAATTGAAACCCCAAAAGGGCACTCGAGACCCACCTGTGGTTATTTGTACTTAATGCTTCATATTCTTGGTACTTTGAAGGAAAAGAGAGAGGAAGACCTGTGAGGCTTTATAGACTATTTAAGGAAGCCCAGCAATTCAACTGTACTGGCAATTGGACACTCAGCCCTTCAAAGCTGGGATGATAGCTCCAGCCCTCCCAATGTGTTACTTTACACTAGATGCTTGGATACATATATCTTCTTGGCATATCATTCGGCATTAAAATATTCTTTTTTCCCTTTTAAATACAGTGAAAATGGAGATTGTGTAACTGTCTTGATTTTGGCTAGATAGTTAATTTTCTTCCTAGTAGTTGGTACAGGGCTGTGTTTTGGATTTATGCTGAAAAGAGTGTTGATAACACAGGGATGTTTTGGTTATTGCTGAGCAGCACTTGTAAAGCATTAAGGTCTTTTCTGCTTCTCCCCCTGCCCTGCCAGTGAGTGGGCTGGAGGTGCGTAAGAACCTGGGAAGAAGCATGGCCAGGACAGCTGACCCAAACTAGCCCACAAGTTTTACTATTTTTTCCCTGGTTCTCCTCCCTGTGATACTTGAGGGCATGGTGTGAGCAAGCTGTTGTGTGGTGCTTGGTTGCTGGCTGAAATTAAACCATGACAGTAACTGAATGATAAAAATAAAATCCTGCATGGGCAGACAACGCTGGGCCTATCAGCACCATCATGTCTCCAAAAACTACATGTCTAAATCTTGAAGAAATGGTTCTTCCCCTGGCAGAAAGAGACATTGCTGTTTGTTGCTTTGGGGATGAGCATGTGAGTGTGTTTTGCTCTCATATCCTGATCTCACTAGGTTGTTTTTGTCTACTGAAAGGATTTTTTCTTTCCTGGAAACAAAAGCAGAACAATGTGAGGAGCTTGATGACCACCACAGTCAATCCAGGATTACTATTCTGCAGGAATAGCAATTGGGCATATCTGTATCCAGGATCTGCCACGTAATCACTACACAGAGTAAGTCTCAGCCTTTCCCGAGACAGCTGATGGTGTGTCCGTATTGGGGGCATCTATGATTTTGGATCCAAGAGAAGCCCTTGATAAATAGCACAGCACTGCCTTTTACTCCCACGTTTCTGCGCAGCCCATAGGTGAGCCCTGCTCCTCTTTCACCATCACATCACAACGATGGCTCTGAAGAAAGTAGGGTAGACCTGTGCTGAGATGGGTGTGCAAAACCCTATCTTTCTGCCCTCAATTCCTGTTTTTTAACACATAGATTTATATTTTTTCACCTTATACAAGAGTGGAATCAATCCATGAAAATGGGATATATTAAAATTCGGGGGCTAGCCTTAGCATACTGCTGCAGCCCTCAATCCAAGGAGCAAAAGGGATACAGTGTATTGGGGATTACCAGTCACCACCAGCCTGTCTCTTTCTCACTATGTCAAAACAGAGCCTTCGTTTTGGGGGTTTTTTTTACCTCACAAGTGAAATGTAAAAAAGGGAAGCAAAATAGGAGTATGTCCCAATCAAAAATAATTATGCAAGGTTGCCCCAAGGAAACCTCTTGAGCTCAGTTCCAGTTACAGATCCTGTCCCTTCATATCTCTTCATAAGGCTAGACTTAGAACAGCAGAAAAAACCCTCTCTGCCATTCTTTAGACCGATATAGAGACAGATGTGTGTTGATTATTTCTAATACACCAATACAGGCAGGAGATCTCTTTGTTTTGTTGTTTTACACCACTTACTTTGTTGGTTCCTTCTCAGTTTCTGTACACAGTTTACTCATAGTTTAAAACAAATAATTAGACAAATTCTGAAACATTAAACAGAAATTTCTTTCTCACTATGAATGGAATATCTTGCTTGCTTTGGGAGATCTGAAGATTAGCGATTGAGTAAGTTTCTAAAGCTTTGGTCTACCTACTGTTTGCCCAATATTAAATGTAACAGTTGCATATTTGTCTGTAACAAGCTGAGTGAGATGTTACTTTATGAAAGTCGTTGAGGAAACCTACAGAGCTCCTTTCAGCTTGACAGTGCATTTCATTGAGTCACTTCAATGTGGCAAATCAGCGTGACAGACCTTCCGTATTTTTCAGCAGTCAAGAAATAACTCCAAACTAAACCACAATTCCAAGCATGTAGTAAAGAGTAAGGGCTGCAGAGCAGAGGGCTCCAGTTGAAGGGCACACACACACAAAAAAAAAAAAGAGGTTCTGCTTGACAGTTTGCTGATAGCTCTGTTAAAAACTGAGTTTCAGTTTGAAATTATTAATCTTCAAATTTTCAAAGAAGCCTGTGGGTAAAACCTGGTTTTGCTGTAAATTCAGATGTTCCACTTGTATTGTTTTACAGTCATGTTTGAAGTTTTCTCTGTGGGAACAGGGATAGGCTGGCAACCCACAGCTGGGATCAAACAGGTCCTGATGGGCCTCAGCTGGAGGCAGCTCCTGGGTCCAGGTCACTCTCCCTGTGGAGCACTCAGGCCCCTCCCCACAGCCATGCCAGCCACTCTCAAGGCCCTTGCAGTTTGTAAGCAAAGAGTTTCTGCACTGCATTGATTTTCCATTGGTCCTAATTTCAGTTACAGAGCATTTGGTGGGTGTTGCATATATTTTAAGTAGTGTCTTATAACAGTTTTTTTCTTCACAGGTGAGAAATAAGGACCTTATGAATTCATATCCAAACAGATTTTTACTCTAGATCACAGAAGTGAGGCAGTGAGCTGCAAGTAGGACAGACACAATAAAACCAAGCAGTGAGAGCTTACCACACTAGTACTACCAATATGTCAGGTTGCAAAGCTAAGAGCTGAGACACTGGGAAAATTGCACAGTAAGATTTATTTTACTACTTTTTAATAGAGTACATCTATATACATAGATTATAACAATCTTCATGTTATCACATATTCATACCCTTCTCTACAGGAGTTAAGTGAGCTTTGTTGATAAACTCCCAGATTTTCAAATAAAAATTGAAGTATTCATGCCACTAATTTTCATTCCTTCTTCATGATTAATTTAACCAGTGCAATGGAGTTATTTTCAGAGGCGCCAAGCCAGAGAATCTTTTCACACAGCCTTCATGCTGTGAAATGGAGCATTTGGGTTTGAATATGAATTTGATAGTAGCAACAGGAGCAGCGGGAAGCTTTATCTGCCAACGGGAGTTAAAATTAAACAGAACTGAGAACTCCATCAGCAAGAGTTAGTTATAGCTGTGTTGTCACAGTTCAAGTCCTTCCTTTCTCCCCTCTTAATCAAGTGACAGAAAAAGTCTTCCTGCCTGGCTCAGCAGTTCAAATTATGTTACGTAAAAACGTAAACCCCTTGATAAACGTTGGCCTCTACTAATTTCTGCCAAAAGGAACAGTGGCTCACTAACTAGCCTGGGGTTCTAGAAGAGGTAGCTATAATCTAGTCTGTAAATCTTTATTTAATTCTTTGCAAAATAATGAAAACCAGTATAAGACAAGCTACACCTCAGTGTTTCTCACTGAGACAGGGAGGTGCCTTCACAGGCATACAGTAAGCTGCCAATATGATGCTCTTAGGATCTGAAATCCACAGAACAGGTGGGAATCTTCCCCAAGCTGCTACTCAGGTCACTTTTAGAAACTAGCCTTGAAATATAGACAAGTTATCCTGCTCTTATACAGCTGTGCTGGAGAAGGTCAAAACTTTTCACATGAATTTGATCAGAGAAGCTGAAACAGTGCAGCAAATCCATATTACGGTGCAGTTCATGGCTCAGGTTCATATGAAAGTCATAGTTCTAACACTTGGTACTGCTCCAATGAATTACTTGTTTAATGATCATTTCCTCATATGTCTTTGAACAAAATAAGGTTAAATGGTCTTTAGTTGTTTTCCCCTTTATATTGTTTTCTTCAGTCTTTGATTGTTTTTGAGGAAAATTGGATTTTGTCTCACTGATCTTTTTGTTTTTCTAGTTCCTCTCCTTTCCTTCTCTGATGGCTTGCCTCCACTTTTCCCTGTGGCTTACCTCACTCACTGATCTGTTTCATTATCGTAACTTTTTTGAGGCATTCATCACTCTTCTCATGGTTTAGTGTCCCCTATTTTAAAGACTCCTCCAGGGATCTCACTCATGCTGTCTATTGCATCCTGCTCATTCTGTGCCCTTTTTTCTCTCCCTGTCCTTTCTATCTTGTCATTTGCTTTGTTGTGATTTGCACTCTTCTCAAGGGATTCTCTTTGCCTCTTTCTAACTTTTCTTTGAGGAATCCCAGAAGATTTTGTCTGGGCTCTTTCTCCCACTTCTTTTTGCTGCAGTGACAAATGGATCCACAAGTTAACAACTTGCTGACAGACAGTCCTAGGTTAAACTTGACCACATAAGGCAACCGACACATTTTCTGGAATCTCTGGTTACCAAGCCAGCTTTCCCTACAACCATACCTCCCCATACATTCTTCACATTCATGGAACACAACAAAATGGACAGAAAGCAGAATGTCACCTTCAGTGAAGCATTTTTAGACTCCCATCTTCTGAACTTTTCAGAGTTTAACTACTAACCCAGGACATGTCCTTTCACAGTCTCTTCAAAGATAAGGTTCTTGTCCTAGCTGTATTTCCACAGGTTTTTATGCTCTCTTGTACAAAAAAAAATACATTCACTTTGGTACAAAAAGGTGCATTTCTTACACTTTCTTTTCTACATATCTGCTAGTGATCATTGCTGGAGGTGGGGTATAAAAATGGATTTGGTTCAAACCAGGTAGACAATCTTTACACTTTCCTTGTTTTTTATGTGCTCCACAAATTCTCCTTTAAACAGTTCAACTGTATATTCTTTTGACCCCATTACTTCTATGTCTATGACCTAAACTCCCCTTTGAGTTTTAGCCTAGTTGACACTCTGAAGTGTAAGCATCTGTATTGGAGATTCATGTTTGCCTGCCTTGCTTGAAGACATGGATTCAAGCCCAGGCTCTCTGTGAAATTACCTTGTAAAATCGTGAGAATTTGGACCATCAGTTTGTCTTGTGCATGCACTGCATTGTGTACTTGGAGACCCTTGTTTCTGTTCACCTTTCTGCAGTGTTGCACAATCAGTAAAGAAATAGAAATATGTGAAGAAAGCTTGGTAGTTGAAGGATAACAATTAAATGCTGGCACTGAAGTGGTTCAGAAAATTATGCAGGAGCCCTCTGAAGCTTGCATGTTGTCTTCCAGTTTGTTTTTCTTTGCAATATGCAGTGCCTAATTACTACACGAAAAAGTCTTGTTTTCAGGGTTATGCAAAGATGAGAAACCAGTAGCATTAAGACAAGCTGATGTTCCAAAGCAGCAAGTTGTAGTTGCCAGGTACATGGCTCTCTGGACAGAAGAGTGGCAACTTACTGACTAGGAAGACATTAGTACGGGTAAAAAGATGTATTAGTAAGAGTAAATGGAGGAGGCAAAAAAGATGTCAATGTTGATAATACTCAAGATGGGAAGGACAGATGGACAACCTAGTCAGAGTCTTATTGTCAAATAGTAAGACAAAAGCTGCAAAGGAGAGTTTTATAGTGAACTTATATTTGATGTAGCATGTAGCAAAATGTGGTTAACTGTAAGGAGATTTCATCATCCCCCACAGCTTTATTTGAACATTTCTTAACAGGAAGGAAGTACTTTGGGGACACCGTGATGATTGTTTTATGTGACATTTGACACCAATGATTTCTTGGGAGCTGAATTTTCAGGGTGCATAGCAGTTAACATGAATCAGGACTGTCAAACTTGGTGAGAGAGGTGCTTTTGTTAAAAGAAGATGAAGAATGTATTTTCTAAGGTCTTGAAGACCATGTCATCGTAGTAGTGTAAATTTATTACAAGAAAGTCCAAGTGGACTTCTTACAAAGCTCTGTGCTGTTTATCATGCATTGAAGGAACTCCAAGTAAATAATTTTCTTGGTGAAGCAGGTATTTCATTGAAGCCTACAGAGGAATTTTGGTGAAATCTTGCACCTGGAATGTGTTTCCAGGCTGAATTCTTCCTCTGCATTTGCAAAGCAGCTCAAGAGTTCCAGTGCCAGTGGGATTCCACACCTGTTCCACACTGGCTGGTCAAAGTCTCGACAGTGAGGTGTCTTTGAGGGGCCACTTTAGGCCACCAGTTTCTTCAGTTTAAAGACATGGAAAACTCTTATGTCAATAGAAACCTTTTCTCATCTCTCATTTTTTTCTGATTTTTTTTTCTAGAACTATATTAACTTAAACACAAAAATTGGAAATACAAGCTTAGGAATATGGATCACTGAGAATATTGACAATAGAGTTGACAGCAAGAAGGAAAATGTTATTTTGTGACTGTATCTTGTAAGTAAATTTTAAAGCAAACTTCTAGATAATTTCAAAACCAAACCCCACTACTTACACATATTCATGTATTTTATAGATACATAAACCTTTTTTGTTTGTTTCTACGACTTTTTAATTCTTTTAAAAACAGAGAAGTTTGCATTTTGAAGGATCATTTTCAATTTACTTGTATTTTAAAAAATAGATTATGTTAAGGTTTTTCCTCCTAGGTTCATATTTTATTAGAAAGACGTCAGAGTTCTGGAGCCTTGGAGAACTCTGCTGGCACTATGCAGACAGCTCTATCAGCAATCTGTAAGTAACAGACACACTAGTTAAATTTTCTTCTTGAATTAACATAACCATCTTTCTTTTGGTCTAAAGTAAATCTTATTATCAACAAATACCACAAAAACCATTTGTATTCAGGCACAATACATTGTAAAAGTACAGACTGGTATGGTTATTATGCTAAGGCTGTGAACTTTGCAAAATTAAAGTTAATTTGGTACTGTGAGTGTACTTCTTGAAAAAATCTTTTTTGGTTCAGTTTGCACAATAAACTAGGGTATTGTGATCATCTAGTGACATAGCTTAATGAGAATTCAAATTTTCAAGAGATTTGGTTATAAAAGGGTTTTTTCTATTTTCTTATCTTACATTTTTGTTTGTCTGGTCAAATAACACATGACTCTTTAGCTTCCTGCTTTATTCACAACTGTTGTCAAGCACAGCAATTGCTCTTTTAGCTACTTTTGACCACAACTGTCAATTTAGCCCTAATCTCCCACACCCTCTCTGAACACTTAACTCTTCATGTTTTCAAGCAACGTAGCTCCTCTTCAAATTTCCTGTTCTTACTAGAGGTGCTATCAAGAGCTTTGCTGTGTTAGAGCTACAGCCAGAAGCTGTAGAAGCAGAGCTCCAAATGTGTTTGACAATACGAGCTATCACTATGAAAAAGCCTCACTAAGTTTTACACTAACAAAAGATAAAACTGAGAAAGGGTAAAGGCAGGACTATGGCAAAAAAGAAATTAAATATATACTCAAGCAGGACTTGACACTGCTTCCAAATCATTGCAGGTGGTATTTCTTTGACAGCTATTCTTTTACAATCAAAAAAATTTGTTCAATGATAGCCATCAAATTTTATAGAAGTAGTATCCAAAGTGGTGACAGAACAACTCAGAGAAGAATTGCAAGAAAATGTGGCTTATGGGAAAAGACTGAAGAAAGTCGTCATATTTAGTTCAGAAAACATGTGACTGACTAAACGATGTAAGTGTTCTATCATACAGAAGATTTTTAGGTAGTGATAATCCAGCTATTTTTTTTCCATGTGACAGTCTCTCAAAACTCCTTTTCTCTGACATCCAAGGCTTGTTAGTCACTACAGGAGGCTATCATAGGAACTGAATTTTTCTTCATTGGATGAGGAGAAAAAAACCCAACCTAATACTGTTTTGGAGTGGAGTAAAATTATTTTAAGAGCAGATTCACTACATATGCAACTCATCTTGCTGTAGCTAAGATTTGACTGATAATGACCAGAGGCTCAGCCTGGCCTGACTGCCTCAACACTCAAGCCCTGCTGTCTTGAGGCGTTACTGTCATTGTACCTTCCCAGGCCTCTCATCACAAACTACACAGATCTTAGAGCAGTTCTTGGTCTTCTTTTTTACTATGAAATTAAAAGCCCATCTTGTTATAAACTGCCTACAGCCACATGAATTAGAGTAGCTTCAAAGTCTTGACACCACTGCAAGCACGGCCAACGAAAGAACAAGCTGCAAATGAGAAATGAAACCAGGCTCACCCACTATAGTTTTCACTGGGCAGAATTGCATCTTTGTTGTCTATTCCAAATCCTTTTGTTTATGCTAAGGTCTTCGTCCAATTTTAACCCTTCTGCTATCCTTGTTTTGTTTTCTTTAAAAGTTTATATGGCATACTGAATTACTTTCTCACAGGCTAACACCTTTTTCCTTTTAAACAGTTTTTTCCTTTTCAAACCTTCTTTCCCAATATTCTCAAGCTCCTTACCATCTGTCCTTTCTTTTTTCAGTCCTACAAACATTACATACATTAATGTTTTTTCATTAATTTTCTCATAATCTTTGGCCATTATACCACTACAAGACTAGCCCTTCTGTCAGCTGTAGCTGTTGACTCCTATTCCAAAACTTCTCATCCCATTGAGCCTCTTGAAATTGTTGCAAGGTCTTTGATAAATTCATTATCACTCAAGTCCCTTGATTTGAATTCTCTTTTATGACACAAATGCACTTAAGCACTTTTAAACTTTTTTTTGTGATCCACTGTTTCTTCTCTTTCAACGTTTCCTTGGTATCCTTCCTGTCACTCCACTGTCTTGCTCCTTTTTCTGTTTCTCCTAAGCTCCCCAGGATGCCCCACAAAGGATTTTCTCTCCATTCTTTCTCTTCCTGCCACTGGTGTATTTTATCCATCCAAAATCTGCTCTCTGCTTGCCTCGTGACTCATGACTTCTTCTGGAGAGGGTCCAGCACAGGGCCACCAAGATGATCAGGGGACTGGAACATCTTTCATATGAGGAAAGGGTGTGGGAAGTGGGGCTGTTTAGTCTGGAAAGGAGGAGATTGAGGGGAGATCTTATTAACATTTACAAATATCTAAATGGTGGGTGTCAAGAGGTTGGGACATCCTTTTTTTCTATTCTAGCTAGCAACAGGACAAGGGGTAATGAGATGAAGGTGCAACACAAAAAGTTCCACTTAAATATAAGAAAAAACTATTTCATTGTGAGAATGAGGGAGCAGTGGCACAGGCTGCCCAGAGGGATTGTGGAGGTTCCTTCCTTGGAGGTCTTCAAGACCTGCCTGGCCATGTTCCTATGCAACCTGGTCTAGGTGAACCTGCTTCTGCAGGGGGATTGGACTAGATGATCTCTAAAGGTCCCTTCCAACTCCTACCATTCTATTATTCTATGATTCTATGACTTGCTCTCTCCCTTGCCTCATGACGTTTTCTTGGGTCTCAGGGTCACCTCAAACATCACCATATCTTTCTCAGAGATAGTTCAAGGCTACTGAAGGGAGTCAATGTAACAGAAGTGTGCTGACTTAAGGACCAGAGCCAACACTGCATCTGCCATTGGCAGGAAAGGGAAAAGTGGTCAAGAACACACCTGCTACTCCTACTGTTGCCTGAGGAGGAAGATAGTCAAGGTTGTGGATGGTGACTAGTGTGGAAAGGAGCCCCCAGCCCCCATTTCTCCGCAAGCAGTTTCTCCTTCTTAAGGTTTTTCTTGTCATCAGAGAAGCACTCCACTAAGCAGTCAGCAGGCAGCGTGTGTCTGTGACTGCCTTTTCCCTCTAAGCAACTTCTAGACTCCAATCTGCAAGATCTACTGAAATGACTCTCTTCTGTCTGCATCTAGCTGATGACATCTTTAGGGAAAACTGTGAAGAACATGTAGTCATCACCTTCCTGAAACAGGAATTTGCAGTTGTTTCCTATCTGCTTTCCTTTCAATGCAGAGTACAGAGAACCTGCCTGAAGTACGGCAGCACTGAACAGCTGCAGCTCTTCCTTTGCAAAGCTGAGCCTCAAACAATTTTAACTAGGTGTCTTTGATAAGAAGAAGAATCTTTGCCACATGTTTTTAAGGACACTTGTAAGGTAAAGGAGGGTATTTTCCCCCTACTCCCACTAGTTCCCCCTTGAGGACTAGGGATTTGTTTCATTGGTAACCTGTGGTCACCACAATACAGACCTCAACTTTAACTTCCCCTTCCCATTTTTAGGTTTCGATGTCATCTGGAAATGCAATTAGTGTCACGTATAATTAACTTGCAGTTAAATACACTGATGTTAATATAAGATTTTTTGTGTGTATAAAACTGTCAAAGTAAGAAACATGAAAGGAACAATTGCATGTACAACCATAGTTCTCCCTGCTTACTAGTGTTCAGTCGGTATTTACATTGTTTTTCCACAGGATTGTTTTTCCCATTCTGTGGTCAAGGTGCCAGCAGCCAACTGTATCTCACACTTTGTTTCTCTACTAAAATCCTTGCATAGTTCTACAGCTTATTGTGATGAACTCTGTTTAAACAGAGAATTGCCAAGTCTTTTCTGGAGTTTTCCATGGCCGTATGTGTGAGGCTGATCAGAACACCACAAGCACCAATTTTCTTTTCTCAAATTCACATATTAATCTTGAACAAAAAAAAATCCTCTAAACTTCTTACAGATGAATTCTTTCTCCTCTATACAGTCCTGACTTGCTCCTGAAGCGTAGCCCTATCTATGGCTTTGTGAGGTAGATGACACATAGAAAAAAATAAAGTTGTATAATTGACCATCTGCACCATCATACCTGATCCTTCATCATGCTTCACTTACATAAAGGGAGGAGAACTGAGATTTTGCCAGCAGCGTACTATAGCTCTGGTATATCCTAATTGTTGAGTATTTGTCATTACAAGTCTTTTTTGAGTTTAGTGAAATGGGATGGGATTTGTGAAAAAGAAGGGATAAATATAAAAATGTCATCTTTTGGCATTCCCTTTTCTACTGTGTAGATTATCAGCAAGGTGGATCAGGGAATTGCACCACACAGATCCAATATCACCAGTACTAATAGAGTAAGTGGCAGTAGTGGTGGCAGATGTTACCATCTTGAACTGAAATTGCAGGGGTAATTGCCTTGGGGCAAGTGGGTCACTGACATGGCTTGGCAACAGGGAAATCATGACACATCACGAGGACTTCATAGTTCAGAAAGAGTTGGCCCTACGTGTGAGAGCTGGCAGATGAACATGCAAACAGCATGTTTTGAAATCATGAAGACCTTTGCCAGTGTGAGCATTCATGTATCTGGACTGCATTTTGACCTTGAGAGTGGGCTCTACTGCAGGGGTCCCAGATCCTTCTGTCTTCTTTTGAGGACTCTGTCTCTCCTGCCTTTCTTGCCATCTGAATTACTGCTCCTCCTACACCTTTATGTCTTCTCTCAGTTTGCTATCCCTCACAAACTCTGTCCAGCCTGGTTTTTATCTCCAGGTCTCTGTGCTCCTCTCCTGGTCTTTGGCTTCAATCAGGGAAAGTACAAAATGCCTGGGAAAGCATCTCCCATGATGCTGGGCAGCAAGTCCTTCATCGGAGAGCGGCAGTTCTACACATGGCCGTATCCCATCCTTGTCAAATGGACAGCAGCCTTCCAGGGGTGGCAAAAGGCACTGTCTGATCCACTTCTTCTTCCAGACATATTTCCTAAACTATGGTACAATGACAGCAGAACTTCTTGATGAAATAGCTATACTTTAAAAATAAGAAATGGATGGGGAGGGAGAACGCTCTGTTTTGTAAAAATCTCAGTCTCAAATTTTGCTGAGTAACTTTCACCAATATTTGAAAAGTCAAACAAACAAATAAAAATTAAAAGTTAAAATACTTTTTTAAAGTGCAACAAAACCCAAACAATTTAACAACTGCGTGAGAGAGGAATTCTGTCAAGTAAACAAATCAAACCAAGCAGCATTTATGATTAAGAATCCTATTTGCAGGGCTTTGGGCCACTTTAAACACAAAAGTTAACTTTGAAATATAATTATCCTTAGGTGTCAACTTTGCTATTGCATAGCTTAGAAGTGTAATACACAAATGTCAGCCAATAACATGTGACAAAAGATTCTTCCCTTCTGATGTGGACCATGACGAGTGTACACAAATCATTTCTCATTTCCTGCCCTCACTGTATTCATGAGCTGTAAGCACAGGCGAGTGACCAACTACCCTACAATAGGTCAATGATAACAGCACTGGTGAACTTGTGGCTGTGCTTAGCAACTCCATTTTTCATTTGTCTGCAAACAGCTGCCTGTGGAATAAGCTTTCTTTTCAGGCCAGGCTTTGGATTTTCTCTGGAATCACTTTGAAAGGCAAGAGACCTTGTTTTCTTCTGTCCATGGAGTTCCCATTTTTTCATGGAAAGATAACAAGAAGAACTGGTGAAGAACTTCTGACAAAGAACGGAAAGAATGGTAGCTATTTAATACGAGAAAGTGAAAGCGTAGAAGGAGCCTTGTGTCTCTGCGTTTTGTAAGTATTCTAATACTAATTTTTAATAAGTTTTCAGATAGATCCAAAGACAAGCATTTATCTTCTGTAACATTGACAGTTCACTAATATTAACAGACTCCAAAGAGATGTGTATATGTATTCAAGTAATGCTGGTTGCCTTAGGCTTCTTTTATAGTAAGTGACGAGAGGGTGGCATTTGCAAAAGATATTTTATACAACAGCAGACAGATGAACTGTAATCTGCTGACGCTGGTCTCTCTCTGCAGACCATAACAAGAGCTCGGAGAAAATAGCTTAGCCTGCCAAAATGGGGTAACAACCTTACTCAAAGTTACTGCCTCTGTAAGGATGAGTAAGTAGCATTTTAGCACTGTTGAGACACTGAAAAGTCTCATGTGAGGTTACAAGCCAGTTCTCTCTTCATAGGCTTTCTAGCTGATGAAACCTTAGCTTTATGCCTCAGTGGAATTTTATCTGACATACAAACACAAGCTGAGACAGAAAGCTATGAAGTCCTTTTCAAATCCATATGACAAGCTCATGAACAAGATAGGTATAGAAAATTACTACTTCTAGTCCTCTAAATACTATTAAAATTTCTTTTTTTAAAAAAGTTATTTTCCTTTCCTAGAGGGAATAGCACTTTTCTTTCCCTTTCAAGAAGCCTGTTTCACACTTTCCATTATAATTGATCTGTTCCTAATGTGTTCAGAGTTTATAAATTAGTAATTCTGAGTCTTTCTTTCTTTGACCCTATGAGGTTTTACACTCTCCTTGAGGATGTGTTTGAGTGTGACATGAAAAAATCTTAACACTTCATCTAATTAATCCAAAAATATCAGAATTTTTAAAAAATCAATGTTCAGAAACTCATTTCTTTTGAAACAAATCAAAGGAACAGGGAGAAAAGGAGGGAGGGAAATGGAGTAGTATGGGGTTGGAGGGTCAAAAAAAAGAGGTCCATGAAGTTACAGAGTAAGGAGAAGAGGAGACAGGAAGGAGATAAAGCCTTCAGGGAGTGAACTGTGGGAACCTACTTTCAGTATGGTGTGGAAGGTAGGGGATGTGAGGAGAGCAGGGAGTGTGGGAGGGAAAGGTCATATATGCCCCATCAGAAGGGACAAATGAGGATCCTGGCATGGAAGAAGAATGACAATATTAGTCCATGAGATGAGAAGATGGCTGTTGAGATCTCATGCAGTAGAGGTAGATGAGAAACTGAAGGGCTACTTAGGTGTGTGCATGGTCCATCGTAGTTCAGGCAGACTACAGAGGGCATGACTACAGACTACATTGGGGGCAGATGCAAGCTGACACAAAGCTTAGAGCCACACTAAGGTATTTTTCCTTTCTTCTTCTCTTTTTTTTTTTTCAAGGGCAAAGCAGATCTACCATGTGATAGCTTGCAGACATGCAAGCATTTGTTGACAGTGTTCTAGGCAGGAAAAAGTATGTGACTTCCAGCTAGCTTTTCTGAGTTGTTGGTGTCCAAAACTGTGAAGAACTTTAGTGTTTAGTGTATTTGACTTTAACTTGTGCATTAACAATGTAACAGTTGTAGGGGTGGCAGCAATGGTGTAACAGATAATGGCTGGCAGAGGTGAAAGCAAGGGTTGTCTTCAGATGGCAAATGGGATGATAGTAGTGTATTGGCTCAAAATTGCCTCAGTGACTGAACTGTCTGTCAATGGTTGACTAGGAGGAGGAAAGCTGTCAACTCTAAAATTGGAAGCAATCAACACTAAAACTCTCTTTGCTCTTCCAAGACAACTTTTAGGTTAGAATTGCGTCTTAAAACATTGCATAGCACTGATATGCCAAGGTCTGGATAACAGGCCTCAGACATTAGTTGCCTTTTAGACTGACCCTGCAAAATAGCACTAGCAGCTGTTTAACAGCCATCTGCGGTACTTGCTAAGAGTATCAGCTTTTTTAGCAGCCACCAGCAGACACCTATCAGTTGAAAAACATGAAGTTAAAAGCCACAAAATCAAAAATACTCCCTTGGGTTCCTCTCTAAGTCCTGGCCAGACTTGGGCGAGATCCAACTCAAAGGATGATAAGCCAGATGTTCCCACATGAAGAAAATGCAAGTCATCCTAACTTGACAGGTTTGGACTATAAATCAGGACCCCCATGCAGTGACTCTTTGGTAGCTTCAACTTGGGTGGACACATTGTGCAGCACTTCCCAATTGCCAGGACATGCTCTCCCAACTCTCATTGCATCTGGGTCACCCCAGCAACTGTGGGTCTGGATGATTGTTTAACATATCAACAAATGGTGATGTATCTTTCTTAATCCTTATTGCTATTTATTCTCTTGTAATAATGACTAGATGCATTACCTTGCTTATGCTCTTTGCTAATTAGGAATAAGAATGTCATGGGTTTATTGTTGTAACTGAATGCTTTATCTTATTTTCTGTAACATTTTGAAGTAAACAGTAAGGTAAGATTAACGTTTTTATTGGTGTCTGTGTCCTTTCCACCGCTGCCTGACATTTGGCAAAACATCGAGCAACACAAGCACCTAACATGGTTGATGCACAACTAAATGCACATCTCTCAAATTAGCTGATCCATGGGCAGAGATACACATTCAAACCTGTCCCTGCTCTTTTGAAAGTGTCTCACTCCAGACTTACTGCTCTTGCAACTGTTCTCTTTATGGTTTAACACATTGTTCTCAAAAAGAAGTTCCTCTCACCATGTTTTTCTGCCATTGGATCTCCCTGTACCCAAATCAGGCACTTTATTAATTTGTACCATATGCAGCTGTTGGTAAGCATTTAGTAGTTAATGTGGAAGTAGAAGTCATGAATATGAGTAACAGTTAAAAGTGATGAATATGAGTAACAGTTAGAAGAACTTGCTCTCAGTTACTGCTTTGCCCTCCACCCCACTTATTTGTGGTATATATTTCTTTGCAACATTACTGCTGCTTTTGATCATGCTCATGATCTCCAACTCATCTTCTGAATAGTTACAGCTGCAGTATTTGATAAATCTTGTATTTCTGTTGATAAAATAAATCCAAAGCCATTGGCAGCCTGAGTGTTCGAATACATCGTACTTTTAAAAACTAAAACCCTGGGAAATGCAGAGGAGGGATAATTTTCTTAGAAGTAGGACCTGCACAGTCATTTTCTGGGTGCTGATGACTGGAGGCCACTTTCTTCTAACATTTCTCCATTAATTCTTCAGATATAACTGAAGCAAAATGAACTTTAGGGAGGTAGCACTCCTGAGGAGGATAAGAAGATTGACGGGAGGGTGGGTTATTACTTTTATATAAAGACTTCTGTTAGGTTTAGTTCATAAGTTATTTGAAAATCCTGGTTAGAGTATTCTTATATTTCAGAATATGAAATGTTTTCTCATTTTACATTTTCTCTATTTGTCTTCTTCAATTTTACTGCAGAGCTTCTCATGTCTTTAATTCTACCTGTTGTTCGCAGACATTTCCAGTCTCGCTCTTTGTTAAAAATGTGGATTTTTCTTCCTTCTACCACAGTGTCCACTTTCAGGAGCAGGAATTAGAGGCTCTGCCCACTGTTAAGTCCTTAATACCATATGCACTTTGAGTATATGTTCAGTATCATACACATTTCTAGCTATACTGTGATCAAGTCAAACATATTCTAGGATGAAGTAGCCTGGTACATGATCACATCTGAAATACACGAATCTACAGACAACTCAAGGAGTCACTGTGTGAGGTAGCATCAGGGCAATAACAGTGTGAACTGATGGTGCTGCAGTTGCTTCAGGGCTCCCAGAAAGAAAGCACATCACACATAAAACATTCTGTAACTTCACATTCCTGTGTATGTGTGCCAGTCTCCTCACCTGCTCTCTTCTTTAGAGGAATGCCAGCAGGTCAAAATCATTCAGAGCGCCACTCCATGCCAATGCATTTGCTTCCATACAGCATTGCCGTGTTGTGTCATATACCAGCTGAATCTCTCATCCTTGTTTCAGCTGTAGATCAGTGTTTTAAAAGATGACTGCTTCTCTTGTGGATGTGGTAATTAGCTGGAAGACAGCTCATTTTCCCCTAGAATATGACTTAAAGAACAGCAGCTCACTTTTGTCTTTGTAGCCATTTACGTTTTCCTTATAGGTCCACTGTTGAAGGAGTACATATTACCACTGTCTTTCCATTGCAGAAGGTTGTCTGACAATTAGTCCAATCAGATGTAAAGTCTGAGAGTTAACCAAGTCTAAACAAGTTGCAGCTGTCTGACAATCTATCAAAAGCATAATGTATGCCACATTTTCACAGCTTTGAAGAATTCATCTACACTTATCGTATCTTCAGGGAACAAGAAGGATATTTTAGAATACAGGTGAGTAACTCATTTCATCTGTAAAGATAGCACTGAAGATCATTGTCTTGATTTTAAAAGTTAACATCCATAAACACATTAACATAGAAAATATTTCCAAGCTTGCTTTCATTACTCAATTATTGACTTCTTATGACATATGAGCTCAGAGTAGCTATTCTCCTTGTAGAATTCTGTTATAACCTAAGTGAATCTGTTATTTGTTGACCAGTTGTCTTCTGATTTGACCATTTATTTTTTACAGCATTGAAGAAAAATCTATCACTCTTGTTACTTGCTCCTGTTCATAATTAGCTCTTTCTATTTGAAAGCTCTGCCATTGCACCCAGCATCTTGTAGGAGTTTTCAATATTGCAATGATCTTTTTTATTTAAAATGATAATTAATAATTCTGTGCAATTCCGAGGCACCTGAAGTGATGACTTCAGGTAATGCTGCTTACAGCTTGAATAAGCTTAACAGCAGGCTGCATCAATCAAATCCTTAGCCAAGGTGAGAGGACACTTAAAAGATGGCTCCCTCCTCTGCTTGTAGTAGGACAGCCAACAGGAATAACATCAATTAAGTAGCATTTATGTGGAATGAGGACCATACCCCATAAAGGACACACCAAGCTCCCACATGCTGGTAATTTCTTGCTTCTTTCTTTCTTAGTTTGGACTCATTACAAAATACACAGTTTCACATGAAAAATAATGGTTTGTTGACAAAAAAGAGTCTATTTTGGACTATAGCCACTCTACTGGGGCTTACTGTCATTCCTATCAGCAGCTAATAACTCAAATATCTTTAGGATTTTTTTCAAACTCAGTTTTCCTTATAAGTTTTTGCCAAGAATGTGAAAGAAGAGTTCTGTTCTTCAGATTTTTCAGTTAGATTGTTCTGGCTTCCTAAAATAATAGCCTGAAATAATACACTGATGGTGGAGGGGAGACTGGATTTTTTAAAGGGCCAGATTCAGCCCTGAGCTTTCTGGAGTGCAGTAGGCTGATCCCAACCATCAGCCAAGCACCCACACAGCTGCTTGCTCCCTCTTCACCAGTAGTGGGATAGGGTGGGAGGAAGAGAACATGAAAAGCAGAAGTGAGGAAACTCCTGGATAAAGATAAAAGTTTGCTAGATAAAGAAAGCACACGTTATCAACAGTGTTTTAGTCACAAATTCAAAACACAGTACTATACAAGCTGCTATGAAGGAAGTTAACTCCATCCCAGCCAGACCCAGTACACAGAGACAATGGCACCCAGCCCATACAGGGCCAAAGGGAAGACAAAGGATGCTGAAAATCAAAGAACAGATTGTTAGATAGGAAATAAATCAAAATGAAAGCCCCACTCACTTTTAATGACTAGCAGTAGGACCCTTGCTGTGATTAGACATGACTGCTGTCTGTCACTGTCCTGAAGCCACCAGCACTGCAAAGTCATAAGCTGGAACACAGAAACTAGACATAAGCTGGGATACAAAAAGTTCCACTTAAACATGAGGAAAATTTATTTCTTGTGAGGATGAGGGAACCCTGGCACAGGCTGCCCAGGGAGGGTGTGGAGTCTCCTTCTCTGGAAGTCTTCGAAACTTGCCTGGATGCATTCCTGTGTGACCTGATCTGGGTGAACCTGTTTGAGCAGGTGGCTGGACTAGATGTTCTCTAGAGGTCCCTTCCAACCCCTGCCATTCTGTGGTTCTATGATTTCCGTACAGATCATTGAGAGGCTGTGCCATGGAAGTGGTTCAGGCCAGCTGCATGAACCCGCACATTAAAAAGCAGTTTGTAAGAACGCTGATCTCCCACTTAGGACTGCCATTCTCTGTGTTTGACCTAGGAAGTCACCAACGCAAGTCACAAAGATGGAAATGCAATAAGCTCCTGCCTAAAAGAGAAAGCTGGTGCTGGGGACTTTCATATGGATTTTCAGACACATCCGCTATCTCTGCCCATGTCCCTTGCTTGACAATGCTGACATTTTGTGAAACATTAGGCTGCTGCTTGTCACATGGTTGTTTAAATACAATATTTTAATATTTTATACTGATGTTCTTTATTTAAAAAAAAAAGGTTGAGGTTACGCTTAGTGTTGCAACGACATCACCAAACAGGTGTCCCCAGTGTTCTAAGGATAGTACAGTATCTTGTTATGAAATCAGTTTACAAAACAGCTCTTTGGTAAACAAGAAACAACCTACCATTCATTTCAATTAGGAGATTATGTGAAGGGCAGTTGCAAACAAACCTTATTTTCCTTTCCCAGAATCACAGAATCTTAAGGGTTGGAAGGGGCCTGAAAGATCATGTAATCCAACCCCCCTGCTCACACAGGAACTCTTCCAGGTGGGTTTTGAATGTCCCCAGAGGAGACTCCACAACCCAAAGGGGCAGCCCGTTCCAGTGCTCCATCACCCTCACAGTGAAAAGGTTTTTCTTTATGTTTCTTTGGAACCTCTGATGTTCCAGCTTGTATCCGTTGCCCCTTGTCCTATCATTGGACATCACTGAGAACAGGTTGGCTGCATCCTCCTGACACCCATCCTTTACATATTTGTAAACATTTCCTTTCAGACTACTGAAGGTACTCCAGACATGATCTTCAGAACCCTAAAGGACCTGATATACAATTATGAAAAGCCAAATCAAGGACTAATAACAAACCTCCGTTACCCAGTAAAGAAACCAAAGGCCTCACAAAGAAGACAGAGGTTCAAGTCAGGAAACGATGACACTTATGATGGTGAGAAATTTAGCTCTGCCTTTGCGGGCTGTATTTTTTAAGATGATTACAAGGTTTGTGGTGAATAGTTGCTATGTGTCCTCTGAGTCCAGCTCACACGGAGAGAAGTTCAAGATCCTTCTCTCATACGTTCACTGGCTACATACACCCATCCACTACAAATTATGAAGTCAAAATTGTAAGATATACAGGAGGTAATGCATGATATTGCCCATAGCTCACTCCTTCAAATGTGCTGATCCCTCTAGGCCAGGGAAGTCTGAGGACCAGTTTTACCAGCTGCCAAGTTCTACCAAGCTGACAGGCTCCTCCACTTCACTAGGAGTTGAAACTGTCCTCTATCTTCATTGTTCACAATGAAAGCTGCTTTTATACTGAAATCTAACTCAGTTAATTTTGAGATGCTAGTGAGGGGGGGGAAAAAAAGCCAACCAGCTCATGGTTTGTTGTGATTTGTATGAATATTTTCAGTTAATATGTTGGAAATAAGAAGCATATAGCCTTGTGCCCAGGAGCTCACCGCTTTAGAACTGAGAGTTCAGTCTCTGGTTGATCTTGTGCTAATTTATGCTCATGAGTCCCATGTACAGGATATAATACTACACCCTGACAGAAATATTCTGCAAACGGGTACAAGAAAGGTAGAGTTTTTCACAAAGTGAGAGATCCTGTTTTATAGCGTTGTGCCATCTTTACGTTCTTGGTTTGGAGAGGATGAATAGAGATACTATTGGTAACATCCCTCATGCACTTTTGAAAGCTATTCTTCATTTTACTGCTGTATGATGCTCAGCTTGGTCTCCATCAGGTCACAGGCTGAAAAATAACTTTGAATCTCTTCTAGTTGCTCAAAGTGTAACAAGAGCCACAGAGAGAGCATACATGAGCAAGGGAAAAACTTACATTAAGCACAGCTATCGTAAAGGAAAAAAATCTTAAGAGTATCTAGTCTTCTGCATGGTTTCTATCTGATGACTAACACTAGGTAAAATGTGGTCATGGTGGCCAGCCTCCCTATGCTTCAGCCATACCTCCTGGCTGTACAATAGACATTGCTTCTTTGTACACAACAGAAAGCGCAACAGCTCTGGCACTCCTGTGTCAAGCAGACAGGACAGGCAGGAGTGAGCTCTCCCCAGCAGTTCATGCACTGAGTTGCATTTTTAGGGGCTACAGCTGCAACAACCCTGCAGAGAGAAACAAACAGTGCCAAAGCGATACTGTCAGTGTCTCCAACAAATTGTCATTTGGATTGCTAAAGCAGATATGCCACATCAGCTCTAAAAAGGTTTTTATAGTATCTTGTTATTGCAACTCCAGGGAGATGGAAAATACTGCATTAACATGGACATATTTTTAGGAAAAATAAGGTGTAATACATATTTTATTGTCTGGTTTTCCAACATGAACTTTCCAAAAGATGCACAATGTCTTGGTCTGAACTCACAGGGAGGAAAACAAACCCTTTCATTTCACTGTCAACATCTTTGTGGTTTCCCAGAAAAATGGAGGATTTTGTTACTTTGGAACTGTTGCTCTTTCAATTTAATTTAAATTTAACTTATACAATATTCTAAACTTCCCCCTCAGACATGCTCAAGGCAGAGGCGGAGGAGTGGCAAGGGGCTGAGGTTAACGTCATGATGGGTATCTCTCTGAAATGCAGTTACCACATGAAACACCACAGTGCTTTCTAAAGCAAACACCATCCTTTTTCGGCCCGGTCCCTCACTCTGCACCAACAGCTGGCTTTGTCACACCTGCAGGACTGAGCATTCCAGTGAGACCAGCGTAACACCTCAAGGGACTGGGGTCATGATACTGGCTGTTGGACATTTTTTGTTTTCTAGCCTAGGAATAACTTGTCAGTGGGTGTCTGTTTCAGTAAATTTCCATAATGGAGACTGAGTCCCAAGCATTCAATTTTTGCCTTTCCTTTGGCTTCTGAGAAAGCATAATAAATCTGACAAGGTCTAAGAGGTAAAGGTTTTTTTCATGCTCTCCTCTCTTGGGTGGGAAGAGAGCTTTTCAGTGGGGTATTTACTTAGAGAAGAAAGTAGGTGTTACGCTATAGTCACAGCTATCTTGGCTATGGAACCAATTGACTAAGTATGAATGATTTCCAACTTTTGATTCTTCCTCAGGAAAAAGAGGTCTCACGTGGATATAACTGTTTAACAACAGAGCTCGCTGGCTCAGAAAAGACAATGCAGGCTTTGCCTCCATACAGGCTCCTGGAGGACTCAGTCCACATTACACAGGGCCTACAGGTTGGCCTTGCAATAGCAGAGAGAATACTGAGAAACCAAACTGAGTTACTAACTGCCCAACAACACAGCCATAGGCCATTCTGCTTGCCGTGACCTTTCAGAGAAGACATTTGCAATGACATCTTTTTGGTTTTATTGCTTTCTTTACAGAAATTGATGACAGCGATTATATCGTTGTCTTACCCTGAATGATCTGCAACCTGACAGTGTGGGAAGCTGCTGTTTCAGGCTGTGCCATAGCAGAATGGATCAGCTGAGAAGAGCTGCCAACTGGCCACATTCCACTCTGGATCTGTACCTCTGGAATTTCTCTCCTCCTTTTGTGTTGTCAGAGCAGCTGTATTTTCTCTCAGTATATCCAGTACAAGCTACTATATATTTTTGTTGAGCAACAAAAGAATTACTTTTTGTAATAGAAATATACATATGTGTGCATGTACGTATTGGAGGGTAGGGGCAGGGAAGAGTATCTGTGTCCATGTATGTGTACTCTGTTTTTTCAGTCAACAGTCAAAGACGTCTACTGCTAAAATGAACAATTTTTTAGAAAACGGCAATATAAATACAACAAATAAACGTGAATTTTATCTGTTGATAAAAGCCATACACATCCAAAATTCTACTGTCATCATATACACATTAAAACCCTTTAAACTCTGTTATTTTGTGCATGTTTCATGTTACCTCATTGTTGGAGAAGTTGACAGTGTTTCAGCTGCATCAAGGAATACCTGTACTACCCTGCAATGTGGAATAATCTAAATTTAAACAAAAAGGCTCTGTTAAATCCATGCCATAAAGAATGAATCAACAACATGTAAGTGGTTTGAAATACTTTTAATATTAATGGTTCTTGTAAGAGGAGTGCAAGTTCTACATATAAGTCAATATGAACACATCCTATTTTTTTAATAGGTACTGTATATATGAGAATGCTTCCTACATATCTCTGTATTATCATGTGTATGGGTTTTGATGGATTTTTTTTAAATGTAATGCCTAATTTTCAATATTTACTAATATACTTTTGTTCTAAAGGTGGCCTGCAACTAGCAGCCAGCACTGGAACGTGTCTTGATTTTCTCAGTCACTAGTGCCAACTCTCTCTCCATTTGTGATTTTGATGAAGACATTTGGGGTTTTTTTTAAGATCTTTCACAAATTATTTATGTATTCTAATGGGTAATACTAGTTAGATTTCTTTCTGTTATGTTTCTTTCACACCACTGTTTGTTAAAAGCCTTTTGTATCTTTCAATGCTTTGGAGTTCTTTATTAATTTAACAGCACTTACAGTTTCCAACGCCAAGCTCAATTGATCTTTCTAGCATGAAGAAGACAAAAAATATTAATTAACTCTGGCTTCACCAAAAATATAAACATATGTATCCAAAAATCATGAATTGAAAAGAAAGCAGTTGTCCATGAAAAATGGTACTACGGAAGAGGAAAAAACCCACAAAATCCTCGCCTTCTAGAAGCACATACACTGCTGTGCCTGTTCATTTGCAGAATTCGGCAGACAACCTGATAGCTGGTTACCACATGTGCAAGACTGAGCAGCTGCTATGTTCAGACATCCCAAAGCCAGCAGCCTGGTCTTTAACAGAGCACAACATTGCAGTTTTTCTGAAATTAGAGTCTCAGCAGTCCCCCACATGCTCAGTCACTCACACTGTCATGCAAGCTTAGGAAAAGGTTGAGTGACAAGGAATCCCAGCTGTGCTTCATGACCCTGACTGGGTGATTCCTGATGGCTGAACAGGCTTATTTACAGTTGAAGGGTACAAGGGGCTGGGCTGTGGTGCTTTTTAGTTGCTCTGTTAAAGCCTGGCAGTGCAGGCAGCCATGATTCAGAATGAGGTATATAACACCACAGCGGCTGCAGCTCCAAATACTACATCTGGACCTGATGGTCCCTTCTCAGGTGTTACCTCCAAGGTGGTCAGCTGAAGTGCAGAGCATGCCAGGGATCAAGGATTTAACAGAGGAAGGAAGGATTAAGAAGAAAAAATAAGTTTATACTTCAATTTAAATTACAGTTGTGCTTTACAGAAATATGTGCCCTCATGGCCAAGAAGGCCAATGGCATCCTGGGATGCATCAAGAAGAGTGTGGCCAGCAGGTCAAGGGAGGTTCTTCTCCCCCTCTACTCTGCCCTGGTGAGGCCTCATCTGGAGTCCTGTGTCCAGTTCTGGGCTCCTCAGCTCAAGAGGGACAGAGAACTTCTGGAGAGAGTCCAGCGCAGGGTCACCAAGATGATCAGTGGACTGAAACATCTTTCATATGAGGAAAGGCTGCAGGAACTGGGGCTGTTTAGTCTAGAAAAGAGAAGATTGAGGGGGGATCTCATTAGTATTTACAAATATCTAAATGGTAGGTGTCAGGAGGTTGGGACATCCCTTTTTTCTATGGTGTCTAGCAACAGGACAGGGGGTAGTGGGATGAAGGTGGAGCACAAAAAGTTCCATTTAAATAGGTAAAGGGCAGGTGTCAGGAGGATGGAGCCAGGCTGTTCTCAGTAATGTCCAACAATAGGACAAGGGGCAATGGGTACAAGCTGGAACATAAGAGGTTCCAAAGAAATAAAAGGAAAAACTTTTTCACTGTTCAGATGAGGGAGCCCTGCACCAGGCTGCCCAGAGGGGTTGTGGAGTCTCCTTCCTTGGAGGTCTTCAAGACACGCCTGGACATGTTCCTACGTGACCTGATCTAGGTTGACTTGCTTCTGCAGGGGGGTTGGACTAGATATCTCTAAAGGTCCCTTCCAAACCCTACCATTCTATGATTCTATGATTTTATGAATACCTGTTAACAGCATGAAAAAATGAGGTTCATATACATATTCCTAGAATTCTTTTTAGGCCCAGTACAAGGAGTAATAGGAGTAAGGAGTCAGTAAAAGGAGTAAGCGCCTGCCCTTCTAAAAAGCATGTTCAAACGCGTCCACACCGCCAGCATCCCACGCTGGGACTGCCGGCCTGCGCGGGTACGTGACGGAGCCGCCGGCGCAGGCGGCCGGCGGGCACGCGGCGCGGCGCTGCGTGGCGTGGCCTGCAGGCGGCGCTATGCGGGCGCCGCTGCTGGCGATGGCGGCAGAGGAGCCGTCACGCCGCGGAGTCCTAAGTTCGAGCCCCACCATCGCCTTTTGCGAGCCACGGCGGCCTCCCGCCCGCAACGGGCTATTGCACCTGGCCGCTTGCCTCCTGCACGGGGCACTAGCTCGAACAGGCAAGCCTCTCCTCGGGCTCTCTTTCTGTTGCCTCTCCTTCCCCCGCAGAGGATAGGCAGCCCCAGCCAGGAGGGGCGCCCGGCTGCTGCCCGGCCTCAACCCGAACCCCAGAGGGGCAAAGGAACGACATCCACCGGCAGCGCACGACTTCTAGCCTGCGTTAGCAGGCAGACTCACCCCAGCCAAGATTCCCCCGCCGGCTCCTCCCCCTTTCGGCCTTCCAGGAAGGAAGATGTCGGAGGCGGTGTCTCCCGTCATGCTTCGCGGAGAGCCGGCGGTCGCTGGTGGTCAGTGGACGCTGCCGTCAAAATGGCGGCGGCGGCGGGAAATACGAGTGTGTTTCTTTGGTCGCGTTCGTGAGAGGGCCCCTGCCGCGCTATGGATGCCTTGGGCTGCATGAAGGCCCTGCTACTGGCCGCCACGCAGTACCGGGCTGCCAGGACACCGTCCAACGCGGCGCTGCTGCAGCGCAGCCTGGAGGTGAGCGCCGCACTGGCTCCGCGCCCCGATGCGGTCGCCAGTGTGCGGGCTTGGGGCACCGGTAGATCTTCTTGGGGCTAGGCCTCGGCCGGCTCCTTTCCGCTGGCATCGCTATGGGCGGCCGCAGCTTAGACTGTGGACCCGGCCCGGCCTCGCCGGTGCCCAAAGGCACCCGTTGGTGCAGGCCCGGCCGGGCCCGCTGTCTCCTCTTTGGCTCAGACGCCGGAGACGGGGTAAACTCGCCCGGTGACCGATCGCCACGGGAGCCGGACAGAATAAACATTTAGAGTTTTACAAAATACAATTATTGCTGTGCTCTTTATCACTGTCTTTTATTGTGCTTACGTGTGTTTGCAGATGAGTGCAGTATCTTTATCTGCACAGGGGCAAAGCGGGTAGTGTGCTTCATGAGGGGCGTTTGGGTCTGGTTTCTTATACGCCTTAAATTCTGACACACATGGGTCATGCATTTTCAAAAACAAAGTTCGAATGATGAACTGGGCTTATATCTGGAGTGTGCCAGTTACATGCAACACATGATCAGAGGTGTAAGCCTGTCCATGTATCTCCCCTCCGGGTAGAGCTTTGTGTAAAAGCCCTTGTGATGGGCAGACTTGGTGTGGTGAGAGATTGGCCCATTCCCTGAATTGCTTAATGTGTAAGGTACCTTTTTCCAAATTTATTGTTTTAATTTCTAAAAAATTAATATAAATGTTAGCTTTCAGCTTAGCTTTCTTCTCTGTATGCATTGTAAACAGGTAAAACAATATTATGTTGATCTATTATGCAGTTATAACTAATGTGCACCTGGATGGATGTGCAGATGTATCTTTTTCAGCATCTTTTCCTATAAACTTCTGATATCTGGTTCTATTTCTTTATCTCAAGCACAAAGTGTGGAGAAGCACTACCTGTTACTCTTTATCCTTCCTACCAAGTGATGCCTTTAGGTTCTTGTCTAGATAAGTCTAAATAAGAGGAGATGTCTGGTGGATGTCAGGTGGTTGGGGTGTCACTTTTTTCTGTTGTATCTAGTGACAGGACAATGAGTAATGGAAAGAAACTGGAACATAAAAAGTTCAAGGAAAAACTATTTCAGGGTGAGGGATCCCTGGCACAGGCTGCCCAGGGAGGGTGTGGAGTCTCCTCTGGAGGTCTTCAAAAGCCCCTGGATGCATTCCTGTGTGACCTGATCTGGATGGACCTGCTTTGGCAGGAGGGTTAGACTAGATGATCTCTAAAGGTCTCTTTCAGCCCCTACCATTCTATGATTCCTGTCCACACTTTTAAAAAGCAGGCTGTTGGATTGCGCTGAAGAATTGATGAATGTTTATGTGAAGCAATTTGTTTGTTTGTTCTTTCAAAATAAATAAACCTTACCTTTTTTCCTAAAAAACATATGTAGGAACAGTAGCCTGGTATTAATTCTGTTCAATGTGTGAAGAAATACAGAGTGTTGCTCTGTTTATGGCTCTGAGATTGAAAAGAATGCTGTTACGAGGAATGCTCTCAGCAAACAAACAAAAGAAGCCCAAATATGTTATAAATGTTCACAATGTAAACTTGGTACAAGACTGAAGGGGACATAGTCATAGGAATGAAAGCCATATTTTTTTCAAAACTTTTTTTTTCAGTAAATGTGAATACAAATGTCCTGTCAGAGTGACACTTACATTCTTGGTTTCTCAAACAGGGCAAAATCTATGTAATACAACTTTGTGGCTGGAACTCTGTGTTTAATTACTCAACTGCAGTGAAGTATTTAAGTTGTTTTTATCCTTTCATCTTCAGGTTATCTCTGGACTGAAGCTTACGCGATTATTTGCTTCAAACCAGATTTTACCAAGTGAATGTCTCAGTTGCCTAGTAGAGCTCCTCGAGGACACCAATATAAACCCATCTCTAACCTTGTCTGTGGTTACTTTACTATCACAGCTAGGTAAGGTTTGCATCTGAAGTTTTTACCTTTGTTCTAGGAAGGGGAAGATAAGGTAGGTGCTGATTTTATGGCGTGGGTGTTGAGCTTTGTGGAAAAAAGCATTAGGTGTGAAAGATGAAGTGTTGTTTCTTGTGGTGGAGTGCTTGTCTGAGCCACCTCACTAAGTGCAAGACAATTTTTAGGATGTTAAATCACCATGAGAAGCAGATTTCAAGTCATCCCCATGCAATGACAATGTCCTGCTTGTCAGAATTTGTTTCCTCACTGGACAGCGAATCATTCTTTTTCCCTTGATTCTTGGCTCTTGAATACACTACTTTTTTAATGAAATGAAGAAACTTGCCTAGGGAATGCAATGATAGGGAGAAGCCACATGACCAACAACTGTCATCACTTCAGTTTACTTCTCCCATTGGAGTGTTTGCTGGATGACAGTTTTTGCTTTGCAGTGGCCTAAGCCTGTGCATCAAGTTTCCTGGTTATGAAGTAGGTTCTACTGCCTCTTGTTGCTGGAGATGCTTTCCCCACCTCATGTCACAGAAGTGTGACTTCATTGTTTCAGGAGCTCTGTGTTCACTACAAGGTACATATGTAGGTCACCTATAAGGGGAAGAATTTTATGCCTTCACTGCTTCATTTCTTATCATGTATAAGAAGTTATTCAAAATAGGAATAATCTGTGGTGTGTCCCTTGTTTGTCTTCTCTGATTCTTGGAGTTTTTAGCATCTGAGCTTCCTTTTAGATTTTGGGAACATTTACTGTGAAATTATATTTTTTAATTGGAGCTCTTAATTATCTTTTCCAAGCTGTTGGGGTCTGGAACATTTTAAGAATTAGTCCTCCTCCAACTGATCCATTGTTTTACCTGTTATGCATGTTTGATACACCTTTTTCAGGACTGCCTAAGCAGAAGAGGTTTTTGTGTTTAACTGTTGCTAGATAACCCTATGGAGTCATCAGTTTCCATCTTCTTGCCCATCATAGTGTGAAGCATGACACCAAGGTCATTAGTTGTAAGCTGTGAAGCCTTTTAAGTGCGGGTTTCAAGTTCTCAAACAGAACTAAACTTTGTAGCTAGGAGGTAGTCCATTCCTTCAGTGTCCAAGCGTCTTCAGGAAAAGTACTAATGTTTCAATTGACTGTCAGTTCAGAAGTAAGATAGACATGCAAGTGCATAGCAGCTGGGTTTTATTTGTACCTATTTGTGGAAAATACATGAAAAACTGGTCAAAGACTTTGGCTTCTGCTTAGATTGGTACCTAATACAACAGTTGCTGTTAATAAGGTTCTTTTGTTAATAAGTTTTAAATTCTAGCTTTAGACAATGAGACTAGAGAAGCTCTTCAGGATACCTACAATCTGACCAGTGTGCTGGCAGGAGTGGTTCATCGAAATTCTACTAATCTCAGTGATCCAGTCGTATTACAGGTAACAGAATTATTTGGCTACTATTATATAGTATACATTATACTGTATGCACATAATAACTCTTTAAAAACTCTACCTGAAATAAAGTGTTGAGGAAAAGTGTTGATCTTAGCTGTGTATTTTATTTGCTGTACGAGGCTGGTATGATAGGACTGCAGTGCTGCATAGAGTTCTTTGTATTAGCTCTTGTTTGTACTTCTCACAATTCTGAATTTAAGGGGTAATGGAAAGAAGCTGGAATACAAAAAGTTCCATTTAAACAGAATCACAGAATGTTAAGGGACCTCGAAAGATTATCTAGTTCAACCCCCGTGCCAGAGCAGGACCACCTAGAGTAGGTCACACAGGAACTCATCGACGTGAGTTTTCAACGTCCCCAGAGAAGGAGACTCAACAACTCATCTGGGCAGCCTGTTTCAGTACTCCATCACCCATTCCAGGAAAAACTATTTCACTGTGAGGGTGAGAGAGCTCTGGCACGGGCTACCCAGGGAGGATGTGGAGTCTTCTTCTCTGGAGGTCTTCAAAACCCACCTGGAGGCATTCTTGCGCAATCTGATCTAGGTGGACCGACTTTAGCAGGGGGTTGTACTGGATGATCTCTAAAGGTCCCTCCCAATCCCTACCATTCTATGATTCCATGAAAACCAGCAACTAAATAAAAATATCACCTTGCCTCATCTTGTAAAGAACACTTTTCTCACAGTTTGGCTGTTTTGCAAAGCACTTGGAGTGCAAGAAGACTGGGGGATCCACACCACTTGGTGATCAGTGGGAGGAATTTTGTAGTCACCAAGTAGATCAGATTATAAGATCTTTAAGCTCTTGTATTAGATATTTATATAGTGAGATTTTGTTTCAGCTGCTATTCTGTGCTGTGAATTTTGTCATGTCTGATTATATTCGCTTCATATTAACTCAGTTACATGCCAAAAGAATGCTTTATGAAGGATTTTTCTACCATTAGATATGCTGACAGTCTTCACAGCAAACCTATTTTCCTACAAGTATACTTTCCCCAAGAGGTTGCAAATCACTTTTTGGATTTTGGTGAAACTTCTAGATCATTTGATAGGACAAAGCCCCTCTTTCACTCATAAATTAGAGAACTTTGCTGGCAAGGCAAAGTGGAGATTTGAATGGGCTAGAAAGGTAACTTCTGTAACAAAGTAAAACCTTACTCATCTCTTTGGGCTTTTACATCAGTGTGGTATGACATTACTCAATATCCTGCAGCAGCTCGTTCAAATGTTACGTTAATATTAGAGTGTGAAAGTTAATTCAGTGTGGTGTCTTGTTATTTGTCCTTTCACTTTCAACTTTTAACTTTTAATACTCTTCAGTGATGTGCTGTAGGAAAGACATGTGAATAGCTTTTTATTTCCTCAGAGTATTCAGTTGCTGCAGAGACTAACCTACAATGTTCCAGTCTTTTCCACTGGTGCCAACGTTGAAGAATTAATTTCATTTCTAATACAGCATATGTAAGTGTGCACTTAGTTGTGTTTGCTTATGAGAAATATTTAACTAAAATTCTTTCTGAACTTTCTGAAAGCTCCTAGTATATTGCACTAACCTGGTCTGCAGAGCAAGCTGGGACATTTTTGCTCTGAAGTTAACAGACTTTTCTTTTAAAACCATGTTGTTACAGATTGTCAAATACAGTGATCGTGGGACTTTGAGTGATTACATATTAACTGGCCTCTTAGCCCACCTCCACATCCCTGGGAGCAGGGACCTATCAAAGAGAAAAGCCAGGAGAAAATTCATGGCTGTCATTAGGAGCAGGATTCTTAGATTAATACAAATTTTGTGTAAATGTCTTTAAGAAGCCTAGCGGTTGTTAAAAGCGCCTTCAATAAGTGACTTTTGATAACAGTGATCTCTGATACTATGTTTTTCCACATGTACACAATTAAAAGTTGCCCACACCATAGAGATTGCAATCTGCAATTTGCTTTGTTTGGTGGAATGGTTTCTAATAAAAAAACAAAAAGAAAAACCCAAAACAAAATAAGGTCCCCAACTACCTCATCCTCTGCCCTACAATTTCTCATAATGAAATTCTTGGTGCTTTAATAAAAAGATCTTTGTTTAAACTCTGGACTTTCCTCTGAAATTTTCTTTTGAAGCCAGTCCACTGAAGACGAGTTAACGATACCATGTTTAGGACTCCTGGCAAATCTCTGTCGGCACAACTTATCTATTCAAACTCAGATAAAATCTTTGGTAAGGGGTGTTTTTTTATTGTATCATGATTCTCTGGTTTGAAGGCAACAGAATTACTTGACTTTGGGGAATTACCTTAGTATTTCTTCTGTACTTTCTTTGCTGGCAGTAATAACCCTGACCTGCTTGTTCTGCAGAGTTGGTGGTTGTTTCTCCCATGTTGGAGAAAGTAAACAGTAGGACAGGAAGTTGGGTATTCATCTTCTGTCTCTGCGTTGTGATGTTGTTGCACTATCTTGTGACATGCATTCAGCTTCTGCAGCTGTTCTCTGCAAATAAAAGGTGAATGTAAGTGAATATTATACTCTTTACCTTGGAGAGAGAGTTGGGACGTAAGGAAAAGGAGGAAATATTGTCAGATTCAGTCACTGAGCAGAGAAAGGATGGGGTCAATTTTCAACGGTTATTTTGTGTTAGACACTTCAGCAAAATGACTTTCTCATCTTTCTTTAAAATAATGATGGAATTTCTAACTTGGCTTGTGTTTTGGTTTTGTTTTGGTTTTTTGCTTATATAGACTGAACAGAGAATTTAGTCATTTATATCACCGCTGATACTGTGCAGTAGAACGTTGAAAAAGGTTTCCTAAATAATGGTTATCAATCTAAATGTTTTGTATTATTATTCATTATTTGTATGGCTGGTTTATGCATATGTACAAGCTTTACATTGATGTTTTTATAGAACAGAATGAAAGTTTTAATGCATGTGTTTTTCCTTTTTGCTTTAGAATAATGTGAAGAGTTTCTACCGTACCTTAATAAGTTTCCTGGCCCATAGTAGTTTGACTATGGTTGTGTTTGCACTTTCAGTATTATCAAGCCTTACTTTAAATGAAGAAGTAGGAGAAAAAGTAAGTGATACTTTGAAGTTTGTTCTACTTAAGTGGTAAATAAAGCTTAAGTTTTAGTCACAATACACAATTCTAGCTCCAGATAGCTTTTATAAGCAAGAGACTCAGCAAAATAAGTATGTGCCCATACATGACTTCTTCCTTTCAGCTCTTTCACGCTCGAAATATCCACCAGACGTTTCAGTTAATATTCAATATTGTTGTGAATGGAGATGGTACTCTAACAAGAAAATACTCTGTTGATCTACTCATGGATCTTCTGAAGAACCCTAAAGTTGCACATTATCTTACCAGGTAAGGCTTCACTTCTTAAAGATACAGGATATTTTTGTTAAGCTCTTGTTCAATTTCTTTGCTGTGTGCTGTTTGTATTCAGAACAAAGCACTGAGGGGAAACTAAAATTCTTATCCGTTTTTTCAGGTGTCACTAGTCAATTATAACAGCTGTACCTGAAACTAAAAGATTCTTGCCATATTAGTTTCATAGAGAAACATAAATCAAAATCTAGTTTTTTTTCATTTTTGCTGAAGGAATATTTAGTAGTGTGTTTAGTAATTCTTTGTCTGGACAGTATCAGTAGTCAGACAACTTGATGAGTAGCGATCTTGTCTTTTATGGGTCTGTATTATCTTGAGGTAGAATAGTATCGTTGAAGTAGTAATAATTTTGCTGGAGGACATTACAGAGTAGTTCCATGGAGAGCTTGACTAGTGGTTATGCAAATTCAGCTAGCAGAACTGAGGTGCCAAATTTCAGTCTAAAACTAGCAATAAAACTACCTGAAAAATCCTGACTTAAGGAATTTTCTTTTTAGAATATTTTTAAAGGTTACTCTATTTTAAATAGAAATCACACTATCAAAACTTTTGTTATACTTGAAGTCTATGGGGGTAAGAATGAGAACAAGACACTGGCATTAATCACTTTATATAAACTTCTGAGTGTAGTGAAACTCCTTTTTTTTTTTTCTTCTCAATGTATACTGTAGATACGAGCACTTTAGCTCATGCCTTGGTCAAGTATTAGAGCTCCTTCATGGAAAGGATCCCAATTCATCATCTAAGGTATTTATACTTTTTCAGTTTAAGGCCAAGGAGGTACAACTCCTAATCTTGTTCTGCTTCCATAGTCATGAATAGTTTCATTGTGTACAAGGGTTGATAATAAAATACACTGAATTCAGGACTCTTTAGTGACCTGTGGCATTCATCAAATTTATATTTTCTGGTTGTTCAAAAGACTGTCAGGTACAATTTTTAATGATTGTTTTGTTGGGGTTTTTTCACCAGATTGTGTCTGTGTTCAGGCAAGAGACATAAAAGTAAAAAAGCCAACATAAATACTTACTGTGCTTTGGCTAATGGGAAATTGGGGGATCTACCAGAAATGCATCGCATACCGCACTTTGCTGGTTAAAATTTGAGTTAATACTACTCAGACTTTGAACTGATTGATCATCTTAGAACCATGATGCTAATTTCAAAGATTTAGAAATAAGTTCTTTCAAGTTAGTTGAACAAATTGATGCCACATATGGTAAAGTAGTTAACTGTTGCATTCAGCTTTGTCTCACTACCACTTTAGATAAATGAAATATTGGCTATCTGTTGCTGAAGTCTAAAATATTAAAATATTTGGGCTAAATTCATCTGTGAAATAAGTCTTAAGCTTTTTTTATGAATGTGTTTCACATTGTAGGAAATCATAAATGCTAATGTTTCTGTGTATATGATTTTGTTGCTGTTGTTGTTTATTGGTTTTATTTAGAAAAACATGCTGTCAAGGGGCTTTCCAAGGTGCTTTTTTTCTTCTCAGAGGATGCACATGTGCATCAGTTTGTGTAAGAATATCCTTCCTTCCATAGCTTTCTTCATTCTGAGTGTATACATGTTTCTACTGCTTATTAGATTACAGCAGTCATGCTTTTAAAAAAAAACAAGGGAAAGCAATACCTTGAGTACTGGCACAAGCCTTCACCAGTCTAATGCACCATTTCTGCTGCTGTTTTGGCTTTAAGGAAAAACAAATATTCTTCAGAAAACTTAAAAGTGCTTAAAGGACTTACATACCTCTTTAGACTTGTGCTATTGGAGTTGAAATTTGTGTCTAAATACTTGATTTAAAAGAGTTTGAACTCTCATTCACTTCACACAGATCTTAGAGCTGCTGCTTGCCTTCTGTTCTGTGATAGAGCTGCGTCATACCCTGCGGCAGGCAATACTGGAACCATCTGGCTTGCCAGTCTCTGGAAATACCAGACTTATGACTCGCTCGAAGACTTTTGAACCATCTGTTGCATTGGTGCACTTGTCAAACCAACCATTGGAAGGCTCTGAAGACTGTTCAGTTCTAGCATTGCAACTATTCAAAGAGATTTTTGAGGTACCAAGACAGATAACTGAGTTTAAAGAGCTTCTTACCAGCCATATTTTTTTAAGCATTATTTAAACAACTATTAGCATCTTACTTGAAAAAATAGCACACAAAAAATGTACTTGAAATAAAGTTCTTCCTGTTCTAGAATTCTATAGTCTGTAAAACAACTTTTCTTTTAAAGATATGCTGTATTTTAGAAATATAACTGTTGAAAGTGGAAGGTAGGTCAGCTCATGAAGTCATGAGGTGGATAGAAAGCTATCAAAGAATTGCATTCTGGGACTTGACGAAGTGAGGAAGTTTTTGCTTTTTCTGTTAAACTTTGTTAAATTTGGTTCTCCAATATTATACTGATCACCAGTCTTAGACTTGAAATAGCAAGAGGCTGGGAAAGCTAGAGAGTAGGCTTGGCTTCCTTGTCCTGTAGTTTTAAATATTGACATAAAATGGTTTTATTACAGGATATTATTAAGAGTGGGAACGGCACCTCAGCTGAACACTTTGTGGATCTTTTGCTGCCTGTTCTTCTTGATCATCTTCAGATGCCAGAACAGATTGTGGATGAGCTATTAGTGAAGAAAAAGTGTGAAAGAATGGTCAAGGCTATTGATGTCCTGACTAATATCCTTTTTTATGTGCCTGTTGGCAGTCAATTTATTATTCCTCCATCATCTCTTTAAAGATGTTAGAAGAAATGTCCATCTTGGGTCATTTTACTAGCTTTCAATTACAGTAACTGCCCAGATTTGACTTAGGACTGCCATCTTGAAAGACTTTAAGTAGTTTTCAAATTACCATGAAATTATTTTGTAATACATTGCAGAATAAAAAGTGATGGTTATTCAACACTGTAGAATCACTTTGCAGGCCAAAAGTAAGATGAGCATTTTCTATTGGAATTGCGAGAGGAATTTGCATGTCCATCTTGATCAATGTGATATTTTCACTTAGCTAAGTCAAGGGCAGCTCTCGGCCAAATTACTCAAATTGAGGTCAGTGAAACAAGGAAAAATAACGTGGAGTTATACAGTGTAACACCCCAAGAGGAGTCTTTAGTGTCCACAGTGCCATTATATTAGGGAGTATAAGACTACGGGATGTAGTCCTTCATCTAAATTGAGTTCTCTGAAGAAGCCTCTTGGCTAGGTCACTCCTAGATAACTATTTCTTGCATTAGGGACTGATTGTTCGCTGCCTTTTGCTCATCATCTTTCTTTACGCCACTCATTTTATTGTGGTTTCCCTCAGCTGTTTCCAAGTAAATGTGTGTTTTAATTGAAAAGTGAAACTTACTTGGCTTGTGAGTCAAGCCTGACTTAAGTGGTTTATGTAATTGGGTTTTAAAAGCATTTTTGGAGGCTCTTGTGTTTTGATAGAGTAACTTTTGTATCCTTTATTATTACAAAATGTTGCCTTTCGGTGCCAATACCTAAGCATAGGTATAGTAAGTTTATTCTTAACTCAGTCTACTGCTCTGCAGAGATGACATACTGAAAATGCATACCTTGAAGGTACTGACTGCCAGACAATGCACGTCTCTAATAGAACACCAATTTACCTGCAGTGGGATTGATACTGGTTTTGGAACAAAAGTGGTGGACTCAAAAATGTGGTGAGCACACAAATTTATTTTAAATCTAATTTTGCAACACTCACATACGAGCCCTGTTATTGTTCCAATGGAATCATATTATAGTTGAAAGTACCATTTAAATGCATGTAAATCAATGTTTAAAATAAAACTTAGTATTTTGTGACAATAGAAGGTAATGTTGCTGGTCACTTGCATAAGTAAAACCTAGCTTAAATATTCAGATACTGTTCTTGGCGTACAGTGGAGCTCTGCTTACGTGGAACAGTGACCTTAAACCTTGTATAGTAGTTCAAGCTTCTCCAAGTTAAAGCTTACTGGAACTGCCTTTGGTACCTACTTTTTCATTTTGATTTTATGCAACTAGAGTTCAAAAATATCATACATCAATATAGGAGGGAATTAACTGCACTGCAAATGGAATATCAATTCCTTCAGCACTGTGTCATTAACCTGAATGTCAATATAACTAAGAGTTATCTGTCCAAAAAACAATGGAATGTAATTGGACCTACAATTAAACCCTCCTCATTTTCAACTTGAAAGTGGTTTTTTTGATCTACACTGTTGCCACCCTTCACATGCTGAGGAAACTCAGCAGCATGTCCAAAGAACTCAGTGATCGCTCTTGAGGGTGACATTGTTGCCTTGCTAAAGACATTTCATTTCTTTAGGAAGGTACTTATTAATTTTTACAAGTGATTGCATTAATTTAGCAGTGCTGGTTTGACAAAGCTTGCTCTCCCTTTTTTTTTCACACACACTTTGCTTTTCTATTTGTTTAAAAGCGAACTTACTGCTGATATTATTTTGAAAACACTTGATCTTATGAGCAGAGTGAAGCAGGATGTACCTGGTATGGAGGTCAGCTTCTACAAAATTTTACAGGTATGATTTTAAAATGTCTGAGAAATATATCTATGAAGGGAAGCATCACTGTACCACAGTATTTTTAGTTCTAAATGTTTTGCATGCTTATCTCTGAAGCGCTAGAAAACTTCTTGGAAAATGTAGTCCCCTGGGCACAATTCTTAAAGGCTGTTTCACTGTTAGTTGTTCTGAAGTAAGAGCAGTTTGCTTTTACTCCGATCGTTTATTTCAGTAATGCATGTGAAATCATGCATCAAATTACCATTTTAAGACTGCATTATGGCTCTGGTTTAAAGGTAGCAAACAAGAAAAAACTTGGCACAACCGTATAACTATTTGTGCGGTTGGCTATTATTAAATGTATACATCTAATTTGTGACTTTACATAGTCAAAACAGTTTCTATTAATTATTGATCAAATGGTACCTTAACAGTTTACTTTGCCAATGGAGAAGTAATCCAAGCAATCAAACACTTCATGCTGTTTTGGAGGGATTTCTTCCAAGAATGGGAATTGTGTAGTTTAATGGGTAGCAATGAGAGTTTTGCAGTCCTTAGGAAATCTTTATAAAACTTAGAGCCAGGCTCTTCTCAGTGATGTCCAATGATAGGACAAGGGGCAGCAGGTACAAGCTGGAACATAAGAGGTTCCGAAGAAACCTAAGGAAAAACCTCTTCACTGTGAAGGTGAAAGAGCACTGAAACGGGCTGCCCAGACAGGTTCTGGTTTCTCCTTCTCTGGAGACATTCAAAACCCACCTGAATGAGTTCCTTTGCGACCTACTCTAGGTCGTCCTGCTCTGGCAGTGGGGTTGGACTAGATGATCTTTGAGGTCCCTTCCAACCTTTAAGATTCTATGATTAAGCACTTAAACTTGAATGACTTAATTTCCATCATAAAGGGTCACAAGCTTAAGTAGCCTTTTCACCTATGCTTTAATGGGAAACCCCTTTTCAAAATATTCTAAAGTGTAAACTATTTTAAAAGTCACTTGTTTTCCATTTACTTCAGTTTCAGAAACCTTAGAAGGGCAAACTTTAAGAAAGTAGCTTACATCTTGGATAAAGTATTTCTGTGCTTATGGGCCTTGATATTGTGATGTGTGGGCTATTTGGTTTGTTGTTGTTGTTGAGTATTGTATCTTGTTCTGACCAAAGCAATTTCCTTTTTAGGATCAACGCTTGATTACACCTTTGACGTTTGCTTTAACATCAGAACACAGAGAGAAAGTCCAAGTGGGACTCAGAATATTGTTTGAGGCTGCACCCTTACCAGATTTTCCTGCCATAACGTAAGTTTATTTTTGTGGTAGTCTGGAAGGATTTGACATTTTTATGGGTTTAGTGATATTCACATTTCTTGGCATGTTACTTTCAGTTCATCTGACACAGAAAGGTTAAAAAAAATTGTCTCATTTCTTCTTTATCTGTAGTTGATACAGCAGTGATCTTGGAGGCCAGACAAAGTAGTTCAAATATTTATGTTCTTCAATTAACATCAGATCCTAGAAAGCATAATAATGACTGACTTCAGTCCCTCAGTGTTCATCTGTTTGAAGTCTGTGCTTGAAACTTTCAACTTAGAGTCCATCTAATTATGACTGTCAGATTTCTCCCTCTCCTGAATGTTGTCAGACATGTCACTCTTGTTCTTAAAGCTTTGCTTTTAGCCTTTTGCAGTAACTTCCGAGAAAGAGGAGAATGAGACACAGGGAGATGGCAGTTCAATTAGTCTTTAAGGTGGTCTAAGTGGAGAAAAAAGTATTGAGAAACACTATTTGATGGTGTCCTTACTTCTGTAGATGAAATAAAACAAAAAATGAGAATTGTTGGAAAAGGCTTCCAGATCAGATGCCTTTTTGGCATTTGAGCTGCTTTTCCCAAGTCAAAAATTTGTAATATAACTAGCTTATCTTGGAATAGTGACTGAATTGCTACTTATACAAGGGAAAAAGTAAAAGAAGGCGACCTATGTGAATCATGGTCATTTACTTCATTGGGGGTTAGGATAACTTAGCAATGGAGGAAATTATTGAGAGGAAGAGATTTTTGACTGATGCCTCAAAAATTGGCTCTTTTGAGTTACCATTTGGTCTGATTTGTAACATGTCATTAGTAGCTGCCTTGAAAACACCAACCACAAGTTACATAGAGACACTAGAATGTAGGTACTGTAACTACTTCTGTCTAATCTTTTGTGTTCTCTTCCCTGTAAAATATTAACTGATTGCAGTTTTGTCTGCGTGCTTAGATCTTGGTTAAAACTTAAAAAATGAAATATGTGATACTTGATAAAGTATTGTAAAATAGCATCACAGATAAGGAAAAAATAAGGTTTATTAGTGGAATTCTGCCTTTTAATGATTCAATCTTATTTTTATGCCTTACTATCTTCTCAATCTTCCTACTTACAAACAGCAACCTAGTTAAGATTAATGATGACACGTGAAGTAACTTGTTTCTCAGGCTAATAAAAGATAGAGTATCTGTTCTGCACAAGAAGAGCTGAACACTGTGACCTATCTGGTGAGATATTCCATTTGTTTCTAAAGGTTAGCCATGATAAGCTTTCTTTTTGGGATTAGGTTTTTTTCCCCCTACTCTCAGTATCTCTGGACAGTTTGGGCACATATCTGATACCACATCATAATGTTGTGTGATAAGGCAAATGTGACTGTTTCTCTTTTCAACGAAAGAGAAGTTAATCATACTATGAAATGATTCTCCTCTTCAATCCTTGCAATTATGTTTGTAGCAGATTTTTTTTATTAATAGCCTTTACATTTTTACAGGCTTGGTGAAAACATTGCAGCCAATAATGCTTACAGACAGCAAGAAATGGAGCACGCATCGAAGAGAATCCAAATGCAGTTACCCTCAACCATTACTTCAGTGAGGTGTTCTTCCTCCTGTCCTTCAAACGATGAATCCTCAACTTCAAATATTCAAGAATTAATACAAAAACTTAATTCTGGACTAGAGGTTAGTAGAATTTATTTATCACTTTATTTGACACTTTTCCACTGGGAGCTTGGGGATGGAGCAAACAGAAAAGAAAATTTGAGTGTCATGCTATAGCACAAGTATCAGCTGAGTTCAGTTGAGATTCCTGCTATTTAGAATGTGCTCCTTTTGCTGAGCTCCTGAGTAGAATGCAGGGATGATTCTCTCCTTATTGAGATCCCTTTCTTCAGTGGGTTTGCTCACAAATACAAGCCACTCCCTCAGATTCCTAAGAAATACTCTGATAAAATAGAGATGATATGCTGCTTTAGAAGAGTGTAATATATCTCTTGTATGCCTAAACATACAAATGAAATATCTCCCTTTACTTGCCTGTAGCTGACTCTTTAACATTTGCAGTTTAATTTTTGTGGCCTTCTTGGAAAGGTGGCATTATTACTTAAGAAGAAAAGTTCTGCTTCCCTCTGCAGCATTTTGCATTGTGAATGAGCCTCTCAAATAGGCATCACTTTCAGTGTACTTCTTTGCAGGCCATCCTGTCAGGTACTGATTGTATTTCCTCCTTCTCTTTTCTGTTCAAAGCAAGATAGTTGCTTTGTAGCTGCTTTCTGTTTTCTTTTGGCTTAAAAGAACAGTATGCAAATTGGGAAAATGAACAGAAAGTGCCTGGTGATGGCTTGATATCTGGATTAGTGGTGTTGCCTCCAGCCTTAGCTTTACAACCCCCTCTCTTTGTTTCTATCCATAAGAATGAAACTCAGCAAGCTACCAGTTCCAGTCAGCTGTTAAAATAATACAGGAAGAGGTCAAGTGAGTCTTCACTGGCTTACTTCCTACTCTGCCACTGGATGCTCCCATTGATCCTCCTTTTCAGGACTGCACATGACAATCTGTTGGCACATTTTTAGTAGTATTACTGTACACAGAAGTTTGTCTCACTGTAGTAATATCTAGAAGGACATAAGAGATGACAAGTTTGCAAGCAGAAAAAGAAACTACTTGTTTCCTACTTTAGGGATGGGAAAATGAGCTGAGAACTGGAGCTATACAGGAGCTACTGTTAATATGCAAAAATAATCTTACATGATGGTTCAATATGGTGTAGAGATGGTAGCTTTTCAGTAGGTGTTCCTTGCATTAACAGCTGGTATAGCTTGCACTTGGTCATGCATCAGCATAAATGAACTCCTGCTTAAACTGGTGTTAGAGAAGCACTGACTAAGAAAAAATATCCTGTGGTGACCAAGTACCATTCTCACTTGACTTGGGCATGTATTTCAACAAACAGTTACTGACTTGTGCAATATATGGTAAATTTCCTCTAGTAAGTCAATGGGTTAACACAGTCAGTTCTGCTCTAGATAGTATCCTTTCAGATCAACTTTCTGAGACTTTTCTGTTAATCTGTATGTTGAGAAAGCCATGGAGTATGAAAAAGTATTTTTAGCCACATGCATTCTGTGCTGTTAATGTCAGGATAAGTTACTTAAGGTGCCCTGTGAGGGGACTCCAGGAAAGATTAGACTAAGGGTAACCATTTTAGGTGGTGATGTTACCTTTTCATAGTGCTGGACTGATAGTCTTCTGCAGGTAAATCCTATTCAGCCTAAATAGTTCAATTATTCACAAACTTTCCACAAGTCAAGTAGATGCATTTGAGCAGACAGTCTCATATATAAAAATTAAGAACTCGAACCCAGTGGACAGTTGAAGTTTGTAAAACTACCGAGCTCTTTAGGCACACATTACATATCTAAGTTAATAGCAATTTCCAGTAGCAGTAATTGGAAAACATGTCCACAGATGAAGGAGCCGCTCAGTGATATGAGGATATCTGACATAATGGATGTCTATGAGCAGAAGCTGTCGGCACTAGCAGTGAGTACAACCTAATATGTTTAAGTATGTTGCTGTCTGTGCATTCAGCAAAGGTTAATGAAAGATGTTCTTCCTATATACAGTCTAAAGAAACTAGGCTGCAAGACCTTTTGGAAGCAAAGGCACTAGCTCTGGTTCAAGCTGAGAGACTGATGGCTCAGTACCGATGTCAGAGAGCCCAGGCTGAGACTGAGGTAAGTAGCAGGAGCTCCCCTCTGGGACTTTGAGGTGGAGCTTGAGTTGGGTAGCTTTAACTGTGATTACATGAGCGGAAACTGTGTACTGCTTAGCTGTGCTTGCAAGCTAGGTGTGTCTTCATTTTCATCATAAACATCTTGTTTTCTTCTGGATTCTTCTTTGGAACAGTTTTTGTTAATGTCCTTTTCCTTATAGGAAGTCAACGCTACTAACCTATTCTCCTGATTGTCAATTGTAACATTAGTGTTAATTTAATGGTAGTAATATTGAAAATTAATAAAGCCACTTACTCTAGAATTTGCTGGTGTATGAAGAGACATTTTCTGTTTGTGCCTTTCAATCACTTGTCAAAGACAAACTTTCAAATAAAGCTTACTTCTGTGAGTATGAGCTTGATGTGTGTATTAAACTCAGAATCATTTCTATTTTTTAAGGGTTGTAATAACAAAGATTGGGCTTCAGATTATTTTCCATAGCTAAAATGTGTCCTCTTTTACTTTCATCTTTCCTTTTTCCTCACACTATCTTTAAGAAGCTAAAGGAATTTGGTGAACTCATTAATTTGTAGTTCATGTTAGGTGAGAGAAATCCTTTTCTTAATCTAACTGATGGCATTTGAATGTTAGATCTATGACCTCAAATATGCCTGTTACAAAGTTACTTGTGAAACAGGATTATTTATAATTGTGGTCTTTTTTTCTTGTCGGGGATGTCTTTCCACTCAAAGGCAAGAACCCTTGCTTCAATGTTGAAGGATGCAGAACGAAAAAATGAAGAACTTAATGATTTGCTGAAAGCTCAGCAGGAGGAATCTGAAAGAGCACAGACTGATATTGAACAGCTCTTTCAACACAACAGGAAATTACAAACAGTTGCTGAAGAGCATGAAATGCTGAAAAAATCCTCTGTTGATCTTCTGCAGAGGTAAGACTCATAAAATGTTTAAGCACACACTTTGTATTCCAAGAGTGTTGAAGCCTTTTACTGGGCAAAGCATATTAGCATTACATGCAGCTTCATATTTAAGATAAAAATCAATTATTTGTTTTTCTTCTGTATGCTTGTCAATGAGGTTAACTTATACCGACTTCTTGAGTGCCTTAAATGGAGTAACAACTGAAGTTGTAGATCTTGAAGGTCAGGTTCAGGAAATAGCATGAAGTTTGTATAAAAGGGAGCGCTGTCCTCTAAAACAAAATTAACAATGCTTGGTTTCTATGAATATTAGACCTCACTCTCAGCTTCTTTCTTTGATCTTATATGCTGTCTCGATGACATGCTATAAATAGCCTGGAGAAACAGCCGTTAACAGTATGTCTGCATAAGGCACAAGCTTGAATCTTTGATCACTTCTGTAGTAAATTTGACTGAAACTAAGTAAAAGTGAGGCAGAGAGGAAGGAAGCACCTTGCGTGTCTCAAATGATAAGCATAATTTCTTTAAGATCTTAAGTTAAAAAGGACATGTGAGACACAAAGTACTAAAGATAGAAACTTTATCAAACTAGAATGTGTTTTGGAAGAATAAAGGCTTATGAAAAGAGCTTTGGCTTGTCAACTCACAAGAGCTGGTCTTGTCACTAGGTGTCAGCAAGGCAAAGAAGCTGAGAGCAAGTTGCTTGCTTAACAAAGGGAGCAAGCATTGTATTAGAGGATTTTGAAAGTATATTGCTGCCAATAACAGAGTCGAAGGAGGAAAAATATATAAAACTTTTGTCCATTAAGAGATTCTCAAACAACTAATATGATCACTGTGGAAGTGCCTACTTTTTTGCTTGAATTTTTTGCAGCTATATACTGTCATGACATATGTGAAGTAAAGAAGCTTCAGTCCAATATCCGAGAGTTCTAAATTCTCTAAAGTAGGCCTAAGATAGTTTTCCAATCCTTATGTGTTTATAAAGGAAAAAAATGAGCTTTCTAAACCATCTGCACACTTTAAATGTACAGTTCCTTACAAACAGTGTCATAAATGACATCAGGAAGAGAATTTTCATTTTGGTAGAAAAGTAGGAAAACATTTTCATAGGACATGAGATTTGCATCAAATTTGTATTAAATGCACATTGTCTTCAGTAATGTTCAATTTTTAGTATCACAAAACAACTGGAGGTCATAGATTGACTTAAAATTGAGTCACTTAAAAGATGATTGCAAATAGCTGATTTCTAAAGGCATCTCTATATTTTTGTCTGTTCTTAAGAGTTTTCTACTGGAGGAAGATTGCTTCCTGTTGATTAATAATTAAGGATGTGTAAGAGAGCCACTGCAGCTTGGCTTGTTCATTTTTTTTTGCCTTCCTCCAAGTATGTTCATCAACCTCCAAACAACAAACTGCCACCAAAAAATCCTCAGCTGAACCCCCTCAACACCTTGTTGTTAGCTTGAATGGGATGATTGCACAGATACTGTCAGGTATTTTTATTTTACAAAGTATGACAGTAAAAGCTCTTCAAAAGCACTTATAGTCTTCACCTCCTAATTTGTTTAGGTATGAAACAACTGAAAGACAATATAAAGATCTACAGAGTACATGTAATTCACTGAATAAACAAGTGGAAGTAACGAAGAAACTAAATGAATCACTTAAGCAGCAGAATGACAGGTAAGTTCAATTTAGTCTTTTTAAAGCAAATTAAAGATAGACAGTAAAACTAAATAAGACTTTTAGTCTCAGTTTTGCATTTGTGCTTTAAGTCACACCTGAGAAGTTGAGTTAGAGGAAGCAAAAGATGTTTTGGGGTTGCTTTATATATGTTAAATGAAAATCCATGGTATTGATTTTAGGAGCAAACAAATAAACCACCATATTTGTTGTGGGCAGGGAGGAATACCCACAGACTTTCGAATTAGGCAGTAGGAATTAAAAAGGGCAGTAAAGACAATCCAGTTCTTGGGTGCATTTGGGGGGCTGGAAGAGATGTCTTTTTGTTTATTGTTGAATACTTAAATGTGGTTATCATTCTGTAAGGTTTCTCTGTAATGTTGTTGGATTAGAAAAAGCTCCAACCCTACTAAACTTAACATATGTTAAAATTGCATTAGAAATAGTGATAGTTGTTATTCTGTCTGTGGTATAAAACATTCCACACACATAAAACTAACATTACTAATGTCTTCTAATTTTTTTTTTCCTTTTTTAATGACTTAAAATTAGAGGTCTGATGTACCTTTCACCAATTTAACTGAGGAAATAGGATGATTCTTTGAAAAAAAAATATTTAATGCTTACTTTTGCAGGATACCTTTTAAAACATGCACATAGGCAGGCCATGTATTCAGTTTAGTAGTTGTTAGTTGTTCTTGGTTTTACTTGCAAAGTTCCCATCAATACTTAGAGCAGTCAAAATCACTACCTTGAGCCCTGATTCAAATAGAAAAATATTCATACTGATACATTAGTTTGCTGCTGAAGAAATTTGGACACTTACTTTCGCTGGTGCAACATGCATCTCAGTGTAATCAGGGAGATACTCTGATGAAAGCTGTCTCTTTTTAAAGTCATGTTAGGGGAATAGTTGCTATGTAGATATTCTTGAACTGCCACAAATAAAATGGAGATAGTGGAAATACGCTCATCTCCCCTTGCTAGCGTCTTCAGCTTAGAAACTTTTAGATGGGAAGTAGATAAATGAGTAAACATGAATGACAGGAGATGCCATTTAGGCAAAACAAGTGGCAGATAGAATATGCCTTATAAATTAGGCTAGCTAATAGTGGAAACTGGCTTCACAGAGTGTGATGTACTCAGGTTATAGCTATGATGCTGGTAGATGACACGAAGTATACATTAAATGGTTGTGGAAACTAAACATCCTAACTAGCAAAGACTGAAGCAGACCTATGTATGGGCTATGGCCATATCTTACAAATGATTTTTTGCTGAGTGATGGTGATAATCTTGGAAGGTTTTCAGAATGGTATTGGAAAACCTTTATGCACAGATGTTCTTGCATGGGTAGCACTTGAAACACATTTTATAGATGGTATTGTTGATTCAGGATCATACTAAGCTAAAACCCCAACATCACTGACGGCAGTGAATTTTGACTCAGGTTGAATGGCAGTTTCAGTTCTGTCATGGTATTTTGAATGAATGCTTTGTGGTTGTAATCAAAAGCAACAGTTTCTGATGTTTAAGCTCCAGGTATGAAGCTTTTCACTATTTTCTACTGTGTCTCCATCATTAAGGAGAGGGAAATGACTGCTTCATAGGGGGCAGGGGGAAGGAAATAAAATCTGTCTGTGCTTTCACCTTTCAAGTTCCTAGGTTTGAATTGAAGCACCTGGCAGCAACTGGAGACAATACAAAAATCATTCTAGCTTCTTAGGACAGAAATGATGGCATATTTCATTTTGATCATTAAATTTTTTCTCTGCAATTTTAGAACTGCTGCACAGTTGGCAGAAACTGAAGATCACAGAAAACAATTACAGCAACAGCTGCAAGAGAGAGATGGCAAAGTGGTGGGTAAGTCACTTACCTAAAGGTCACTGAACCTGAAGATCTAACTAGATCAACTAGATGTTGTTGTTATGGGCTCTAGATAAGCAGCTGTATCTAAGTAACCTGTAAATCACAGTTAGCTAGAGATATATAACAGTTAGCTAGAGATACATAACAGTTGAATGAAACAAATGAACAAATACAGGGGTTTATTTTTTGGTTTTTTTTTTTAAATGATACATCAAATTGATTTCCTAGGCTGAGTGGACTTGACTGAATCACTGCACAGCATCTTATGTCCCTTCAGGATCTTTTTACAACATGTCCACTGGAACTGTTTTCTGTAGGAACTGCAAACTACAAGAGCTTAATTTAACTGTTCTGCAAATGACCTGAAACAACCACTAAAAGTTAGCAGTAGGTGGCACTACTCAGTAATTCAATAATTAGCAGCCGTGTTGAGTCTAAAAAATAAAGTACTTGTTTCCCAGGCAATGCAGTACCTCTTTTCTAAGTTTGGCAACCCATCTTTTAATGTGTTCATTTTCTTAAGCCTTGCAACAGCAAATAAAAGTCCTGGAAGAAAAACTGAAAGCTCATCAGAAAGAAAAAACAAATATGGAGCAAGCTATAGATATTCTTAGAAAGGAACTAAGTAAAACGGAGCAAGCAAGGAAGGAACTGAGTATCAAGGTAAGCAATTATTTGCACCTGCATTGTAGAGACTGGAATTTTAGATAATTATTTAACTGATAGAGTAGATAGATCAATATTTCAGTGGTGAAGTAGCTAAACAAGATAAAGCAATCTGTGTAGTGGACAAGAGCAAATTCCCTCAACTTTAATTGTATACTTTTTGAGTTTTAAGTAGCTGAGCTTGAATTCCAGAGAAGCCAAGGTCAGGCTCTAATGAGTCGTGGTGTACAAGTATATAATGTTTAGAGGGAAAAAAAATCAACTCAAAACCTTTAGTACAATATTTGAAAAGAGAATATAGCCCATTCCTCTTCAGTATCTTTTACTACTATAAAACATGGATTGACTTACTTTCTCCCTTTCCTTGTGTCCTAAATGAAGGTATGTATGCTACATATGTACACACCAAATGCATCTGATGCAGCGTGATCAGCAGATGTGAAGTCTACAGTCTGGGAAGTGCATTTTCTGTATTTGCATTCTCTAGAAACAAAGCCTAATCTCTCCAGGGAATATTACCCAGTGTAGAGCAAATATTTCCCTTGTTCTTGGTAAATATTTTCTGGAGTGGGCCTTTAAATGAAAAGTTCATGGCTTAAGCAGCAGAAGTGTTCACAGTTAAATAGGACAGTGATAACATGGGAGCTTTCCCATGGTATCTAACATTTTGAAGTATGCCAGTAGTTGTAATCATTTGTGTGCACTGAATGTAGAGCTGAGAGATTTCTAAAGCAAGCTCGTAATTTTGAAACAGCTTTTTAAATTCGCCACCAGGCCACTCGGCTTTCACTGAATTGTCTATGTTTTTCAGTTAATGGAGGAAATGATAATGTTTTGTTTGTTTTCTGCAGGCATCTTCTCTGGAAGTTCAAAAGTCTCAGTTGGAAGGACGCTTGGAAGAAAAAGAAGCGCTTTTAAAACTACAGAAGGAAGAATTAAACAAACATTCCAATATGATTGCCATGATTCATAGCCTAAGTGGTGGCAAGTTAAGTGCAGAAACAGTGAACCTCAGTTTGTAGGGCTCTGTTGTTAAGCTTTTTGTATTTTATACATATGTGTGAGTATATGTAAAGATTTTAAAACCTGAAGCTATAGCATACTATCGGACTTAACAAACCCTAAAATTAAAGTGGCCTGACTATTGATTGAGGAAAAAAGGTTGTAATTGTGGAAGCTTTGTTCTAAAAAAAATTAGCTACTGTATAGCAAATAGGTCTTCTGATGATCTTGATAGAACTATAGCCATTTGTATTGCAAGCTGAATGCAAGTTTTACTGGTGACTAACCTACCCAAATATATATAGGGAAATATAAAGCAAAGTAAGGAGCCAGGGTGAACTTTTTTTTGTCTGTATATTCTTCTAGTGTCTGACTGGCAAGCAGTGTGCTTCAGAGATCAAGCACTTTTATAATTTAATCCTGTTAATTTTGACTCTTCTGAATACCATTATTATTTGTACAGTGTTGCTTCCTAATGTCTAAGGTTCAAACATAAATAAAATGGATTATATCAATTAGAACATTGAAAGCTGTATTTATCAGCATATTGGTGCAAGTGCTTTGTGTAGTGAATATGTGGAGGCGTTTATGAGGAGATAGGAATTCGAGCAGTAGAACATCACATTTGAATGATTTTTTCAGTAAGTAGAATCAATTAGGGAAAGCATGCTAAAATGGAACACATGAATGTACAAATATTTCTTAAATACTAGATAACACTTCCCTAATCCTACAACAATTTATGCTTTAAAAAGATCTGCACTTTTTTGACAAACCTATCTAGTACATGCTAGCTATTGTCAGCATTGGCGTTCTCTGCTGTACACCAACAGGATTTCATACATTGCTTACAGTATAACTATTTAAGCAATTCTTTTTTACTTTCATATGGAAGACTAATACTAGGATTTGATGCACAGTTTTGAGTCAAGGAACACTTTCCTGTCCTTAGTTTACATGAAAAATATGTCTTAGCAGTTGACAGAACTATTTCATTAGTACCTATGGTTTTCCATATCCAGACTTTTGTATGATCTATTTTTTTCTCCCGTAGCATTATTGCCATTATTTGTATCTAATTTGTAATGGCTAGATTTAAAAATACCTGAGATTCCTTGTTTTTCATTTGTGTAAAAGGTGTGTCTTACTGAATCTGTTCAACTCATGTCTAAGGGCAGCCTTGTACATTCTGTTGCAATTATACATCAGATTAATTGTATCTATTTTAACCTCTTACTGAAATATAGCTTTTAAAACTTAACCACAGGTAAGACTTATAAACATTGTTCTCGTCTCTGTGAAGACCAGAGTAATAAAAAAAAATGTTCTATTTATTGTGTTTTATGTATTCTGTTAAGATATTTTAGAGACGACTGCCAACATTGTGCAGTGCGTACAGTTTGGTTGCGTTTTTGCATAAAATGCAGTTAATGCTTAAGAAGGTAAAAAAAAAAGGTGTATTATCAGAATTGCTGAAGTGAGAGGTTTTACTTAGAGTTTTGTAAATTCAGTTAGGAAAGAAAGCTTCATTACCCATGATTTTTTCTTCAGTCTAATGGATTTGAGTGTCAAAGTAAATTTGCAGACATGAGTTAATTTCTGTTTAAGTCTCATGGTAACGAGGAACGGGTAAGTGAATGGGCATCATTTTTTGGTCTTTTTTTTTCTTCTTTTCTGACAGAAGCTGCTCATGTAAAGAAATACTAGTAGGAAATGTCAAGCATTTTACTAATTAAACTGATAAATACTGGTCTGTCTGTTTTCAAATAGTGGAAGGGGAAGGCAAAAAATCAAGCTGCTCACCAGAGTAAGATTATGAACCAGTAAGATTCATGTCCCCAGAAAACGGTGAACAATTTTTTTTCTTTTGGAGTTCACATGATAGAATCCACAGTACTAAGCATGGTGTATAAATATTGATTTTTTTAATTATTTTTTTTATTTTATTTTTCCTTTTCCTCTGTAAAAATGTGCTGCTTCAGTAACCTGTTCTAGGACAAATGTTGCAGAACTTTGGGTTGCCTAGCAAATAAATGTATGGACGCATCAGGCTGCTTTGACAGCATTTCTGTTTTCTTTCCTGGCAGTGCTTTTTTAGTTGGTAATGAATAGTGGCTAATGGAACTAGCTAAGAAATTGATGTCTGTTTAAAATTTTGTTCAAAACCTATTGCTCTTCTCACTGTAGAACAACCTGTAGATTTTTACACTTAATTCACACAGCTGTGCTCTGGGGTTTTGCTTTTAGGCATCTTGGTATTATCAGTGTTCAAAATACATCTGTAATAAGGTTCCCTGTGGAATTTTAATATTCTTGTTATGTGCTATATTCAATGTGCTGTGGGGTTTTTTTTTTCTTTCCCCACAGGCTCCTTTATTTAGTGCAGAGAGGAGCTGGCACCAGCACAACAAATAGCTCTTCAATAGAGTCGATTTTTAATTATCTCTGTTATGTCAGGTTGTCAATTGCCTGTTCTGTAAGTGCAGAGACTCTCGAGCTGTCTTACTTCAGAGCAACCTCATGTCTCAACATCGAGCACTCTAGCACATCTTATCTGAATTTATCTGCCTTTTGTTCTCCCTAATTGGAAAAAGTTTCCTGTTCAGTGTGTGGTTCTGTGTAGTTTTGTACATTATTTCAGTCCTCCTGTAAAAACAGTGTTTTGGTAGTGTGTTTTCTGTGGTAATTGATTTTTTGTGTACTTTTTGGGGATAGAGATAGCAAACAGTTTAGAGTTGAAGCTCTTCCATGCATTTGTTGTATATTGTCTTCATTTTACCACTCCCCTTCTCTTTGGTCTTGATTTTGATTCTTTGATCTTTTTCAACTTCACTGCTAGTGGTTTATTTTAGGCTTTCACTTTACTTCTGCATTTCTCCACCTCTGTTTCACCACAGATTCCAAGTGGCAGCACCTACCACTCACTTTTTCCTGGTGAAGTCTGTCTTCTGTTGGGATTAGGAAGCTTTTTACTTGTCTGCTGTTTGGATCTAGAAGTGAAGCCTTTTCTGCCTTTGGGATAAAACAGGCTGTGGAACTGAACTCTGACTTATTAATTAAGTGCAGGTGACCACCCTTGCCTGCACAGGAGATAGAACATGAAGATTTCCTGAACCACTTCCCATGCTGTTATTGTCTTGTCACTATGTTTATCTCAGTTATAAACAAGGTATAGCCTTTTTTTAAAAATGAGTGTAGTCAAAATGTCTATGCTGAGGTATTTGTGAGATCACATGCAACTTAACGTAGGTGAAAAAAAAAAAAACCTTTTTCTCCCAGGCTTCTTTGGCTGGAATTTTCTTAACTTCAGGATGAAGTTAATATCCTGCACAAACAGGACTTCAGAGCTTTACAAACAGACAGCATGGTCTTGCTGTAGGAAGTGATCCTGAATGTAAGTGCTGTTAGGTAAGCCTGTTTAAAACAAGCAATATAATGAACAGCTGATAGGTTCTTTGACAGATTTTTCTTTTTTTTTCAGGAAGTATTTAGTACTGATTGTGAGTAGTAGAATGATTTAAAAGAGATTAGAATTCCAAGTGAAGTCTAAAAGCCACTTATGCTACAGATTCAGCAGTGCCAAAAGTGTTAACTGCTGGTTGGGATTTACATCTTGTTAATGCTTAGAGTTTTCTTGATTCAGAGGTGTGTGTCTAGTTCTCTGGGAATTTTCCAGTAGTGCACTTTTCTGAGATGTGCAGGTCACAAATGAGACAAACTCCAGTGAAACTGTGACATAGCTTTACAGGTTTCACTTAAGTGCTCTTGAGAACAAGTAAGAAGAGATTCTCCTTTGCTTAGAGTTTACTGTTAGCAGACAAAGATCAAGTCTTTTTAGGCAAGTACTTATTTCACTGAAAAAAATGCTTGCAGAGTTGTTTTATACATAAACTCCTCCATGCATTCCCATCTGGTTACTTTTGAAATCATAGAATCACAAAATGTTAGAGATTGGAAGGAACCTTTAGAGATCATCTAGTCCAACACTGCTGCTAAAGCAGGTCCACCTAGATCAAGTCACACAGGAACATGTCCAGACAGGTTTTGAAAACCTTCCAGAGAAGGAGACTCCACATCCTCCCCGGACAGCCTGTGCCAGGGCTCCCTCGCCCTCACAGTGAAATAGTTTTTCCTTAAGTAGAACATTTTGTGTTCCAGCTTTAGTCCATTACCCCTAGTTCTATCAGTGGATACTACAGAAAAAGTGTTGTCTCATCCCCTTGGCATACGCCTTTTAAATGCTTCAGTCTCCTCCAGGCTGAACAGCTCCAGATTCTGCAGTCTTTCCTCATAAAGATGCTTCAGTCCCCTGATCATCTTGGTGGCCCTGTGCTGGACTCTCTCTAGATATTACTTGTCCTTGAGCTGAGGAGCCCAGAACTGGCCACAGGAATCCAGATGAGACCTCACCAGGGCAGAGTAGAGGAGGAGGCTTCATCTGAAATCCTCAGATTTGTTCACGGGCTGAAACAGAGTTACTTCCTAACTCACCAATTTCCCTTCTTCAGCGTGATGAAATTGGGAACAGTCAGCTAGCTGTAGACCCCAATTTGTTGTCCCCTAATAAGTGTTCTTCATCCAGTCTGCACAAAGTCCATCAGCACACTGAGTCAAGATACTGGTCTTCATTGCTGTTGCGCAGAGCAGGGTGCTGGGCATCTAACTGCAGCTAGTGCACACCACGCATTTCTGACCATTCAATATTTATAGTGATGAGATACAGCTGATTGGTAGCTCTGTCATTCCTCTACCACTCTTTATCACACATACACATCTAATGTTTAAAACATTTAAGGAAGTCCCCTAATTAGCATGCTCATTATTCATGAGGGGGTGTGCATTTCAGTATTGTAAACACCTACATTAGTTGAGAGTATGTTCTTGTCTTCATTCCAAAAGCTGTGCATCTTGTCATCCTATGCCTGGATCAAAGACCGTTGAATGTATGTTGCATTGTTTCACATTTTTCTATTCTTTTTCCAATATCCTGGTTTATATTAGTAAATCTCCCCTGAGGCCAGGTGTTCTTTCCACTTAATCACGGGGTTCAGATGATCTCAGTTGGAACCATGGTAACTTTTTAACCTTATTCTTTTGACAACAGATCCTCTCCTTTGAGCATTATGGGTCTGTTGTCTTCACAGTCACATAAGTCTCATCTTCTTTTTCTCTTAAAATTTTGATAAAGCAATTGTCCCCGATTTTGGTCGTTAGTATCTGTTGTGGGTTTCTCTTCCTAACTGCTTATTTGCATATGTCTATACATAAGGGGAAAAAACACTGAATCATTCAGCAGCTTAATATCAAGATTACCACTATTAGGATAGCTGCTAGGAGTATTTGCTTTAACCAGTATAGGTTGGGTAACCAAGATACTAGTCAAGAGAAGCCTGTCTCTTTCACCAAATTTCAAGGCCAAATCTTTTAATTCTTGTATTTTCTCCTATTCCAATTGACAGTTATCTGCCCAATTAAAGCATTGCATTCCCTCAAATTTCTCACATCCATAATTATGTCTGAAGAGCAAGTAGTCAATTGCAGCTCGTTTTTCTAATGTAGCTTCTCTAATTTGTGCCATTTCTTCACTCAAGCTTGCTAAAGCCTGAGAGGTATAATTTATGTTTTCTCACTAGCGCACGTGCAATCGTCTTCATTGTATAATAGTTCATAGCTACTCCTACTCCTCGAGCTAGAACTGCTGTAGCTGTCATTTCACTTGGACTCCGAAGAGTTACTTGTGAATCACAGTCTTCTGGCAAGGTACGGATTTGTCTTTTTGTTCTCTTTCCTTCTTTTGCTCGACTTTAACATCTGTTCTGTCAGGGAATAGGGCTGTTAGTTGTCCTTCAGAAGAAAGTAATCTTGTGACATTAGCAGGAATATAGGTGTAAGCCTTCTTCCCACATTTATTCTGTCTTATTATATCTCCAGGAGGATTTGAAATAAATCAAGTTTTCCCATTTTATGGACAAGGTGAAATTTATAAACTCCACACAATTTTCTGTGGGGAAACGTTCCTTTGACCATAATTCTAAGGGTTCCTTTCTTCTTTAGTGGAGTAGTTTCTCCCCAGTTATACATACTGCTGTAAGTTACACATGTGTCTATGAACTGTAGCAGGGTATCATTTTTCAAATGAGATGCTGGGGTTGGTACTCCTATCAAACACAAGGTAAAAAATTCTCCAAAGGTTCCCCCAGCTAGACAGAAGAGGTATTTACAATATTTTTGACCAAATTTTTCCATACAATTTTTGACTGATCCCATTTTTAAAGAAACTAGTTGATCTTACAGTCTGGAAAATAAAAAAAAAAAGTATACACCTTGATTTTATAGCATGATTTATGTGATGGTATGTAGTCTTTAATGATCCTGCTAAGACAGCCCTCCACTTGTCTTCCAGTTCTGGCAGAAGGGTTGGTTTGACTTGCGTGTAGTGAATCCAAGAGCTCATTCCTTCCACCTTCATGGCTGTAGAGGTGGTCAGCAAAATAATGTTGGGTCTCTTCCACTTTTAGTGGCTCATATTCACAGGTGGAAAGATAAACTTTAGTCTCCAGGCTGAAAGTCATGCACTGACAAAGCCAGGGGCAAAGGAGCTCACTAGTTGAGATACCTGTGTAAGGATAATAGGAATGAAAGAGATAGCAAATAATTTCTTAATATTCCTTCCCCTTTAGCATGCATTTGATCACTTTGAATTGCCAGGCTTTTAGTTGGATATAGTCTTCCATATAGTATTTCAGAAGGGCTTCTCTGACTTGTGGAGTGATTCAAATTCTCTTTGAGGCAATTGGCACAACTTCTGCCTGTTTAATCTGAGTTTCCTGACACAGTTTTGAGAGTTACCTTTTAAGGAGTTGATTCATTCTTTCTATTTTCCTGCTAGACTGGGGCCTCCAAGGGGTATGCAAATTTAAATTGGAGAAATGTTAGTACTCCTTTGACTACTTTTGAAATTTTGTTAAAGCTTTACAACATCTCTAGCCCAATTGGTGCAGCAAGGGAAAGCTTCCAGCCACCCTGTGTAAAAATGGCTGCAAAGTTCTCTTTCCCTTTGCCCCAACAGCTGGTATTGCAGTTCTACTTAGGGGCCCTTTACAACTAGTCATTACTGAGGAGTAGGTTCACTCTTTCTTAAGAAATCTGTTGCTTTGTTCCCCAGCCTTATTGAAACCAAGGAATCTGTTGGGAATGCTTTAATGTTCTTCCCTGCTCCTCTTTATTTTCTGAATACTCCAGCAAAAGATTGACGTCTCCTGTTCGATTCTTTACTACAGGGACATTCATTTTCCCCATGCCCTTCCTGACTACAAATGGCATGTTGGTTTAGACCCACAGGAGAATCTCTTTGTGCTCTGTATCCTGGTCTTGCCCTGGGATTACTTCCCCTGCAACCTCCTCTTTACACCTCTTCTGTCTACAATTGCTGCAACTAAACAAGAGGTTTGTAACTTCATTTTTGCGTGTTCCTTCTTTTACACCTATATTTTTGCATACCTTACAAGCAATTTCAGTCAACTGAGAAACAGACATCCCCTTCACTCCATTCAGTTTCTGTAACTTTGTGATGATTGGCTGAAGTGCTGAGGCCTGAGCTACAGGCACCAAACCAAAGCTGACCTCTAGATGAACCTCCCAACCAAACACTATGTACAAGTAGTAGCTGATCATTAGTGAAATATGCATGATCATTAGCAAAAGATGTAGCTTAGATAAAATATAATCGTTAGCAAGGATGAAGTTTCCAATTGTCAGTGAAGGATGTAGTTAAAGATGTCTATGAATATGTATTTATCACTTTGATGTATCTGTTTCTGTGTGTACAGGGAGGCTGATGTTCAAGGCTGAGAGTCCAGATGTTTGGTCTTGGTTGGAAGTGCAGGAAGGAAGAACCAAGTAGATAAGGAAACTCCCTTGGTTACTCCTGGAGCCTTGGCCAAGCTTCAGGTGCTGTCTCAACAGAGAGTGAAACCAGATATTCTGCCGATGAAGTTGTGTTGTTCATTCAACAATATATAAAGCTGGACCCTCTTGCAGCAACTTTGAAGACCTCACCTTTGGGTGGATGCACCACGCAGGAGCTCCCAGTTGCTGGGACAGATTCTCCAAGTCCTCACTGCAGCCGAGGCTCCCCAGCAACTGCTGATCTGGATGATGGTAAAGTAGTAGAGTGATTGGTGATGTATATTTCTTAATCACTATCGCCATTCTCATGTAGTAATGATTAGGTGCATTACCTTGCTTATGCTCTTTGTTGCTTAGAAATAGTGTCACAGACTTATATTGTAACTGAATGCATTATCTCATTTGCTGTAATATTTTAAAGTAGGTAGTAAACTAAAGAGAATCTTTTCATTGGTGTCCGTGTCCTTACCATCGCCCCTATTGTTTGACTAAACACTGACCTATAAATAGCATGTTAAACACTTTCATATTTGCCGCCTCTTCTGTACTTAAGGCAGTCCACTTTTTTAGCTACTTCACTGGCTTTCAGCAAGCCTTGTCTAACTTCATATATTTTAGACAGACTATTTTGATTTTGGGACCCCATGCCATATTCTATACATTAATAGCTACTGGTATTGTTTCAGTTAGGTGGTCCTAGCCCAGCATTCAGGTCCCACTCTCAATCTTCTCTCAAAGGCAAACACTGACTAGGATTTCTGCTTATCCCTTCTTCCTCCCTCTTCTTTCTCATCTGTAATGCCATCCTCCTTTCCTCTTCAATAAAAAGGATATTCAGTAGAACCTATATGTCTCCCCAGTTAGGGCTGTGAGTCAGCATGATAGTTTCTAAAAACTAATGCATTCCCTCAGAGTTCTGTCACTACATTCTAACAGACTGTTTCCAGTTTAACAGGTCAGAAGTGGTAAATGGGACATGCACAAAAATTGGTATAGTGTCTACCTTTCCCACTTGCTTCAAGGGCACCTGTAGCACCAATTGGGAGTGTCCCAGAGTCCTACTTGAGATGAGACTAAATTTCTCATTTCCCATCTGCCCTTTCTCCCTGATTCTCTCACTCTTTATCTACTCCCATCCAGGTGTTACGTAGGGGTGAGGAAGAGAGAGCTAGCAATTTTACATTATCCTGTTTGTCCCCTGCGCAGCGTACAGATACATATATTTTTTCTCCTTTATCACATGGCATTAATGTCTGTCCTTCTAACTCACTTTTTGTTTTCTGAGTATTTATATATCTGTGTAAAGGCATCAACATCAGGGACTTCATCAAAACAATATAAATTGTAATGTAGTATTAAATTGCAAAGTCTTGTTTTCCAACTACTGTTTGCTGTAATCCAGTTTGTGATTTGGCCATCACTTGTTATAATGTCTCTTAATTTTATCTTTAGTCATCAGATCTCCCTCAAACTTATTCCAGTTCTTTAATATACAACCAGGAGAACTACAGGGATAAAATGTGGATTTGTTCAATCCTATTTCAACCTCTACCCTTTATTCACACTTGGCTTTGAATTTTTCAGCAAAGGTAAGCTATTTTTCCCCCTCATTGAGCATCTATGTGTGAGAGAATTTTAATATTCTGTGTAAGAACTAAAATTAGTTCTCACCAATTCAGGTGTTCTCCCCCCTTACGCCCTCAACACAAATATCTCTTGAGCATTGCACCTTTGGGTTGCTCACTGCCCTGATGCCAGAGGGGATCTGGACAAGTTCCCAATCATCTGATTGGTGTTCACTGGAGCCTGGTCTGTTCAGTTTCTGTGCTGCTGGGGAGGGCAGGACAATCCAGGTAATCCCATCTGGGTCATCAAAAATGTTGTCCCTAAATAAAGGTTCTTCATCTGGTCTGCAAAAAGCCAATCAACACACTGAGTCAAGACATTGGTCTTTATTGTTGTTCTGCAGAGTAGGGTGCTGGGCATCTAACAGCAGCCAACACACACTACATGTTTATAACCCTATTCATAGAATCGTAGAATGGTAGAGGTTGGAAGGGACCTTTTAGAGATCATCTAGTCCAACCCCACTGCAGAAGCAGGTAACCTCCCTGAGGATGTGTGCATTTTAGTATTATAATCACCTACAGTTAGTTGAGGGTACACTCTTAAGCTTACTTTGTTCCAAATGCTGCACATCTTGTCATCCCATGCCAGTTCAATTGTTTCCCATCCTTTCATATTAATAAATCTTCTTTCATATAAATAAATCTCCTTAGGCCAAATGTTCTTTCCACTTGATCTTGGAATTCAGATGATTGGAAGCTTGGTAACTTTGAAACCTTATTCTTTCAAGATCACATTCACATCTACCTCGGTCCTATCTAATTGATTACTTTCCTAGGAGTACATAGAAATGAGGGATAATTAGTGAGGCTGAATCATGCTATACTGAAAACTCCTATAGCTGTTGATGAAAATATCCTGCTAGTCCCAGACAGTGCCTGAGGGCCAGGGCCCGGTGCTTTCCTGCCTTCTGAATGGTAGTCTGGATTGTTCTGGTCACTGCTGGAAAAGTTAGGCACTTTTAATAAAGAAGGCATCCATTTCAGAATGGGAAACAAGGTAGTATGCTCCTCATTTTTATGTCCAGCTTCTGTTTGGATCTGTTATGCCTGAGGTCTTCATGTTAAACTCTTCCTAGGGAACAACTTCATGTCCCTGATGACGTGTTGCTCTTTAACTTGGGATTAACTGATGGTCTTGGATGAAGAGCTGGTGGTCAGCTGAAATATCTTGTATTGTTATGAATGATTATTGTGAATTAGAACCACAGAATCAAAATGACTGGAAAAGACCTTTTAAGATCATAGAGTCCAACCGCTGACCTAACACTGCTAGCCCAATGCTGAACTAAACCATAATTAAATTAGTTGGTTTTAAGAATGGTTCTTGGAATTAGCAAGAAGTCAGCTGGATCTATGCATATGTTTCACACTGACCATGGGTATCCTGTGTATGTGAATTAGAAACTGTCTCCTCTTACACCTGTGTGGCTTTCTAAGAGAATGTGTATGAGCATGACAGCGTGCTGCATTTTTTTTTTCTACTGGTATGTTCTCATCTAAACAAAAAGTTTGTGGAGAAAACACTGAAATGGGAAAACCATGTAACAAAACTAGTGGGGCAACTTTCTCTTTTGGCTTTAGATATTCTCAATGTCAACTAGGGAAACAAACAAACAAGATGGTGTTGGGCATAAAGCACCTAGCAGGGAGGAAAGAACTCTGGGTTCAACTGCTTTAGTCTTGCAGTGCAGTTTCTGGCTTATCTTTAAAAATGGACTGCACAGACAAAATTCGCCACAAAATTGGCAAGAAGTCTTAATGGCAACAGGAAGCATTTGGCCTGTTTGTATTGAATATGCATAGTGTTACGCTTGTAAAACTGAATTGAAAGCTGTTGTGCAAAGGCTCAGCTACCAGCATAACCTTGGGGAAAGCACGTATGAAAAATTTTTAATGTATGGAGGCAAGAAGGAAGAAGGTACAAAAGGACCTTGAAGTGTGTCTTGGAATGACCTGAAATATCTTCTCAGTCAGTACCCAATCCAAGTCCTGAAAGCAGCACGCGACGTGTGTGTGTATGATACAAACCTCTAGTCCTCATAAAGGAGAGCCAAAAGCGAGGACAGCATACGTCACTCAGGAGAGGGCATCGTAGCTCTTGTTGCTTAGATGGATGTTGAAAACACTGCTTGCTTGCTGGGCTTTAAAACACCTTTTCTTTCTAAAAAATGGAGTTCTAAGAAATGAACTCCAGTGTTTGAGAAACATGATGAAGGTGGCTTACACATTCTTTGTTGCAACACGGGAAGCCCATGCACACAGCCAGTACATTTGTTTCTTTTTCTTAAGATGTTACCACCACTGCTTATGCTCTGAGATAACAAAGGGAGAAAGCATAGGGAAAGTGGGGGACAATTAACACCAGATCCTAGAGACATTGATAGGCAAGGAAAAGTCCCATATTTCCTTGGCTAAGCTACTATAGTGTAATAGCTCAGTGTAGTTTGCTTTTAATGTGATTGGCTTGTGATTCAGAGCCTCTTAGTCCAGCCTATGAGCTGTCACTTAATATATGCTGATGAAATTCTGTAGGATCCTGTTCCTTTGGGTCAAAGCACATATTTGAAAAGGTTAACTCTGCACAGAAAACAAGCACCTCATAGTGCTGAGATCTCCCACACAGCAGAGATGGCTGCCCCTTGATTTAGCAGTACATACCTAAGCCTTTACATGAGACAGCAAATACTGTATTAGTAAAGTTTGTCTTCAGATCAGCTGAGCTAGCAATCCGTTTTATGGGTTTGCACTGCATTAAGTTATTAAGAAGTAATTTTGTAAGTAAGCAGCTGTTGTTTTGGCTCAGTTTTATTTCAGAATAATCTATCTGGGTGTATTATTTGCTCATATTGATACTCAAGTATTGCATTTCAGCTGTGTTTTACAGACAGAATGTCCTCCGACCTTTGACGGAAATATAAAGCTATTGTAATTTTAAAATCCAGAGGCTTCTGATAAGCCCAGGAAAAAAAAAATCTAATACTTCTCAATTACAAGGTATTTTGTTTAATCTTGGTTGGAGGGTGGGGGCTGCAGTCAGGAGCCATTTCTGCTTGTGTGTCTCATATCGAGTCCCTTAATTGTTTCTCTTTTTATCTTTTGAGGACAAAGCTTAGTAAAATCTCTCTGGTTTATTTTTATTGTTTATCTAGCATTTGGGAAGTGAATCTAGTTTTAAAAAATAGCCTTTGATTTTTCTTCCTTATGTTTAGGATGAAGTGAATCAATACAGCTTCTTTGTTACGGCTTTCCAAGTCAGCGGGAAATCTTGGAGAGCTATTGTGTTCATTTCAGTATCAGTTTAACAGTTTGCTTCACAAAAAACCTCCTCAGAATATACTTCAAGGTATTGTGCTGTTGCCTTGCTTGTGTCTGCAAAGACCAAGTAAATACCTCTACACCTTTCGCTGTCAAGAGCAGAAGTGGGTTTTATTGTGGAGGTGATGGGGAGTCTGTTTTTTTGTGTGTATGTGCATGTGTGTATGTGTGTGTGTGTGTTAATTATGTTGGAGAACAGCATCCTCTCCGCATATAAGACTATTGTCTGTCCTTCACTTGTTTAATGTCTTTGTGGCTGAAGTGCTGTATATTTTTAGTCATGGTGTGCTTACAGAGCACAGTCTTTGCGCTGGCTGATGCATACTACCCTCCAAGGTGACCGCTCCCCTGGAGAGGTTAACGGGCTACTCAATTCTGTGAAGTGCCAGAGGTTGCTCCTGCCTGTCTCTGCATGAGCAGAACATGACTGCAGCTTGTAACTGCTCCAACACGTGCTGCTTCTTAGACTATGCTTGGACACTTGTGTATATGTGAAGAACATTTCCCCATATGTAGCTATTAAGCAGATGAAGATGAAATATCTAACTTGCAGCCTTTCTCATTCCTTTTCTTTGTGGTACTTGCCATTCTGACACCTACATACAATTACCTTCACATTACTGACAGAAAATCAAGATGCAAATTGAGGTACTGAGTCTTAAAACCATCTTTCTTTTCCCACTTCTGACTCATAGAGAAGGCAGCTTGTGCGTTAGAGTGAAAAGGGGCATGCAGACAGCAGTGTCTCCCTCACCACCTGACTCTGCCTTCTCCATGCAGGCCGATCTCATGTGCAGAATGAGGCAGAGCCCCTGGGGGAAAAATAGCATCTAATCACATCACTGGAAGCAGAGCATTTATGCAGGCAGGTGCTGAAGCGAGGTCACACAGCCTCCAATTTTAGTTCTATTTCTGAAGCCTGGAGTATTCAAATTACATTTTTCCTTCCCCCTTTTTTTCCCCTCCTGCTCCCAAGCATTGTTTATTACAAATCTAACTACTCAAGCCTGATGATACTTTCATGTTTATTCATAAGCTGGCGAGAAGAAAGGATAGAAGATAGACCTAAAGTGCAGATAGAGTTTTATTAGCATACTGAGTCTGTACAGAAGGGTGAAAATCCTTTTGTCTGAGCCCAAGTGAGTGCAAGTCCTGAGGTACAGTTCTCCAGGAGATTACTTCACTGTTTGATGGGGAGTATACTTGTTAAGTTTCCACTACCTTTTTTTAATATCCTGTTGAGATAAAACTGATGTTTTATGTTAATAAGTCTCAGGGTAGGGGGAAAAGGTTTAAACTGACAGTTTGAATTCGGTCTTTTACCATCATGTGTGATGTGTGCAATGTAAAAATTATTATGCTAGAGCCACGGATACCCAGGACATAGGTGTGGGTTTTGCCTCACAAGCTGAGAGACATGGATTGGCTTTCGTTACAGAAATTGGAGTGTCTCCTCCAACATTACCTCCCCAAAATTCTTCTATTTCTCAGAACTTAAGATAGAAAATGATTAGGAGAGAGGTAGGAGGAGCAGTGCTAATCTTTGGGAAGTATTTTCCATTTGTTTCAGTGTGATAAAAAATTTAAATCAGGTAGCTGAAGTCTGGTATTAGTCTCTGTCTGTTGTTCAGTGATAACATTTTCCTGGATTTCTCCCAGACCCATTAAACGTTGTCAGTCCCAGTCAAATCTCACAAGGACATGTGCTTGGGTGACAACTCTGCTGGACTGAAATATTAAGCAATGACCATTCATATCACTGATAAAACTGGTCATTTTTTTTGTTGAATAGCTGTAATGATGCCTCACAATTTAGGGATAAGGGACTCAGTGGACTACTGATGCCAGCTGGGCTCTAGCAACTTCTGCACTTGAGCATAGCCCACTGTAAAGTCAAGCTCAGCAATATAGGCCTAACCTGGTTTACTGCTGACTAAAGTAAGTTGCTTTCCACAGTTCTTGCACATGGCCAGCTTCCCTTTCATTCAGTTAAGGGTCTGTGTAACTATTAAAAATATTGCAATAGCTTTACATGTTATTCCACTACACAAAGGTCTCTCTAATCTCTTCAGTGCTTTCTAGGGAGGGAGGCAGGATTTTGCCTTCTTCCAGGAAAAAGTCAGTAGTCTAAGCTGCCATCCAAACCCTTAATTTTATATATAAACACCACTATTTACTATAAAGAGCTCAACAACTAAAGAAGTACTTGCTGCATGTCCTTTTGGGGTAATAGTTGCTGATTGGCTCGGTTCTTCCCAGTACACATGTACTTCCTTCTTTGCAATGTTTTCGTTTCCATAAAGGGTAAGAAGGGATGTGTTTATTTTTACCCATTTAGAAAGGGATAAAGTTTAGATCAGATCTGAGTCCTGAGTTCAACACTTGGGTAGCAGCACTTACAAAGGCTGATCTAGGAAAGTGAAATTGGATTTTTGTTATCTTGTGTAAAAGGCTCTGGCATGCTTGTATCTTTAAAACATTAAAAAGTAAATGTCCTCAGATTTAAGATCCTTTAGACAGGCAAAATGCTGACATGAATGCTAGCTACGAACCTATTTTGCTGAACTCTTTGAAAATGGTTTTTCAACACCTTAAAATTATTAAAACCTTGACTGGGGAATTTGCTTGGAGATATTACTGCACATCAATGTTGCATTTTTAATAACCCTGTATAGCAAAGAGAATATTGGCTGGTTTATATAGACTCAAGTGGGTCGATAAGTGGGTAACAGATGCGTGTGACATGCTGGAAAACCACTTACAGAATGATAGTCAAGGTCACTCCATGTCATTTCTGCAGCGTGTGGCAGAACTGCGGAGCTAGGTCTCCCTCACCTACTCTTCCAACCAGGAGAAATGTAAACTCCTCTTTACAGATCCATGTATATATAGATTGACTACAGAAGAGAAGGAATACTCGGTGGCAGGAGCTGGTTACTATGGCTATATGCATTACTCACTCTAAATAGAGAAATCAAGCCAACAATCGCTGTATATATTAACTATATTTGTATATGAAGGGAGCTCATTGCCAGCAGCTGTGTGAAGGTGTCATGCTGAAAATCCAACTTTGTTCATGCCAGTCAAGGACTTGGTGACTTTCATGCATTTGGAGCAGTGCATTCTGAAAGCAGCAAAACTTAAACACTATGAGATCAGCTTGTTTGTCCTGCTTAAGCCCTTGTTTTGCTCTATGCAAAAGGGACCTCTGTGCCCATAATGATCATAGAACAGCCCAGGTGGTAAGTGACTATGAAACAATATCTGATCAACCTTTTATGTGTGGAAAAGGGAGCTTAGATGATATTATTCAGCAAATAATAAAGCAACATCTTCATCCTAGAACACTTCAGTGAGGGTGGCTCTGCTATGTCCTTGGGGATGTCGTTCCACAGTGTTGGAAACAGCGTGTCATGATGGTGGCTTGGAAATTACAGAGGTGCTAGCTGAGCCAGGGTCTGGTGCAGAGAAAATTTGAAAAAAAACCACTTCTGCCCATGTTGGCTTCAGAGTCCAACTTCTAGCCAGATACTGACTTGTAGAACTGTTACTGGAGCCATTTTCCCTTTTTCATATGTCACTGGAATCAATTAGTGAGGACAAAAGTAACAGAGTGGGGAGAGGCCTCTAGTATAACCACAGCCTTCTTTTTGTTGGTTACAAATTTAAATGTTTTATATTTCCTCCTTGAAGTTATCCACTGTGAGCTACTGTTTCTGAGAGGTACCTAGTAAATGCAGTTCCCTTATTTTGTTGCAGGGTGGCTGTCAGAGCTAGGCCTTGGTCTTTTGCTTTATGCAGTGCTGCACAAACAGGTAAATGTTGGGTAAGTGAGGGGGACTAAACCAAGGCCCTTACAACCAAAAACTCTGGCTAAAGCTCTGGATCCCGTTTCCAGTGCACAGATTTTCATGTAAGTGGGAGCAGTGGATGTAGCTTAGAACCCGAACTGATGGAGCACTTCTGTTACGTGCTGTCAGTTGTAATTCCACTGTTTAGGCTGAAGAGGTTTTTGCACTCAAAATAGAGACTGAATCTTTGATGTGAACAGAAAATAGAGCCTATTTGCTGTGAAGGCTTGCCTTTTGGAAATGGACTAGATTGTTGCAATCTGCAAATCTTTTAATTAGCCCAAGTTCAAATTAATTAAAAACTGTCATTTAAAGAATTAAGCATTTGTGGGTTTTACTGAGTTCTGAATAATCTTAATGGAGTAAAACAGATGCTTGGAACTTTCCATTTAATTAAAAATAATTGAAATCTTCTACTTGCATGTATCTGGAAAAAATCTGCTAATAATTAAGCCAAATTATTAGCAATGGCTGCATTTATTGTTACAGAGTACAACCAAGTTAAAAATTCATAAATAGGTCAACCATGATATCACAGATAATACAATTTGTTGCCAGTCTTCTGCAGTGGCTGCCACTCATATGGAGGAGACAGGACACACACAGACTTTCTCTGCTGAATTAAATGTGTTAATTAGCTTTAAAGGTTAAATGGCTGAATGATTGAGTCGTTTGCATGTTTCTTCTCAAAATATCCCCCATACCACCAAAATATTGGCTGCTGTTGGGAATGAGAGAGAACCACAGGGAACACCAGAAGTTTGCTCCTGGCAGGACTCAAGAGAATTGGATTTTCACACCAATTCTTTGTATGTGTGGTTCCTTTTAAAATAAATTCCTAAGCCCATTTTTCTACTGCAAATTAAAAGCCAAACCTGTGTGTGGAACAGGCTGCTTTGTGAGGCTCCAGTCATGCAAAATAGGTGGGAGCCTCTTTAGAGAACTGGTGACCACTAGTTGTCTTATCCTTCTCCAGTAGCTCTGCCCTTAAAATAGCACTCTGCTGTTTGGCCGTCTGCTCCTCCAGAAGGGCAGAAATCTTGTGCAGGAGCCCCAGCTGGTGCTCGTCATTCAGTCCCCACATAGTCATTTTGAAATGGAAACTTCCTGAAGGGGAGAAAAATAAAAAAGCCCTATTAAAATGAATGAATGCTAGTGATTACTCATTCAACGAATTCAGAAAGGTGGAATTAGCTTTAAAAACGCTTGTAGGAATACAAATAGTCATATGCCTTAGTCACAGTCTGCCTTCACTATACAGCAACATTAAGGCTTTTAAGAATTCCCTAACTATATGCTTCTTATTTCAATGTAGTTGGGTTTCTTTTTATCTGATATCTTAATTTCCTGAATCAGTGATGCTTGCTTCGAGATTGATGGCAGCATCGTTGTCATATTCTTAACTGTAATTCTGTCTTTAATTTGTATTTTTTTTCAAGTTGAATACATAAATACTGGCCTGGATTTTCTTAGACTGACTCATCAGAAATACTGTTGGTGTAGGAGGATGGTATAGCCACAGTGTATTTGCATTATTAATACTAGTGATCCGTTCCTATTGCCAGTTCATACAGAATTTTCATCTTTTTAAACTTTTATTTAAGGGCTCTAATCTTTATCATAGAATCATAGAATGGTAGGGTTGGAAAGGACCTCCAGAGATCATCTAGTCCCACTCCCCTGCAGAAGCAAGTCAACCTAGATCAGGTCGCATAGGAACATGTCCAGGTGAGTCTTGAAGACCTCCAAGGAAGGAGACTCCACAACCCCTCTGGGCAGCCTGTGCCAGGGCTCCCTCACCTGAACAGTGAAATATTTTTTTCTTATGTTTAAATGGAACTTTTTGTGTTCCAGCTTCATCCCATTGCCCCTTGTCCTGTCGCTAGATACAATAGGAAAAAAGGGATGCCCCAGCCTCCTGACACCCACCATTTAGATATTTGTAAATGTTAATAAGATCTCCCCTCAGTCTCCTCTTCTCTAGACTAAACAGCTCCAGTTCCCGCAGCCTTTCCTGGTATGAAAGATGCTCCAGTCCTCTGATCATCTTGGTGGCCCTGCACTGGACTCTATATCCAGAAGTTCTCTGTCCCTCTTGAACTGGACACAGGACTCCAGATGAGGCCTTAACAAATGCTGTATTCATTTTTTAGTATTACAGATCTCTAAAGAAATTCTTGAGAATGATAAATTAGATGTCAATCTTTAATATGTTTTTTCAGTTTGTAAAAGTATCCAACACGATGTGCCCATCATCTTGTCACAATGAGGGGTTTGGGTTTATTTGAGGGGAGGAAGATAGTCTTTGAAGATAGTAAGGAATAAAGGAGTGAGATTGAAAAGATATCTGATAATTAATCTTTCTTGGCCACATATGCTTGTCTTGTTTTGCAGATGCAGAGCCACAAGCAATGAGCTGTACTGGTACTCTCCTGCCATGTGCTTCCGCCAAGTCCAAGATGAAAATAGTGTGAAGGGAGATTTCGGGCCAGTTGCTAGATCATCTTGTCCTTAGGTGAGCATAAGGAGAGAAAGGAAGTGATACCGAGGAAAACTAGATCATATGAATACATTAAGACATGGCTGAACAACTGTCATTTGGCTGGGTCTTTGAGTACGTGCCGTCACAAGCAGCCTTCACGGCTGGCTGCAGTCCTTACTTGTGCCCTTGCACACACATGCTCTCCTCTCTAGGCCCAGTGGAAGTCAGACACAAACCCTATCCAGTGAAAGGGCACTGTGCAAAAATGTCTTTCCCTTGCTAATACCTTTTCACTTCTAGTTCTGATAATGGTGGTAGGAGGCCCTTAAAGGAGATAACTGGATTAAGGCAGGTGTTGCTGACTCCCAGAGCCTGGCTGTTGTGAAAGGACTTGGATGGCCCTTTTTTTTCCATGTTATGGCTTTATCAGTGACTTAGTGTGAGAGGTCTGGAGCTCAACTCAGCAGAGCCCTGTGTGACATGTCACATGCTTTTACTGCTAAGAAGTAGGCTGCAGTATGAGGACTAGAAAGAGAGTGGAAGATTTTGTTTCCTTAGTCCTTTTGGAACCTCCTTTCTAGAAGCTGTACAAAAGCACTATTCATACTTGCAGTTTTTTAATGCTCATTAAAGCACATCTTGAAGCTGTAGTCTGAAAGACTCTGTCCTTTCTGGTTAAGGGAGTATTTGGGCAGGGGTTTTTTTTCTCCTTTGAACTTTGTTTGGACATTGTGATCAAATCAGTAAAATTCATCTGCATTGCATGGGTATGGGATAAAATTGGTGCCCACCGTTGACCTCAGTCTTAAACAATGTTTGGTTTACTGTTTCTGGGGAGTGGATATGTACATCTGATTTCTGATTCTTCCTCGTATTGAAATAAATTCTACTGATTTGTCTCATCCTCCAATTTGCCTGCTTTTTGTTATGCTAAGGCACAGGCACCCTGTGTGGCAATAGGAAACATAAGTGGATCGGGTGTATTCAGGATAGTTTTATGATTACTGCAAGTAGCTAAAATTCAAATCTGTGTTTCCAATGAAGAGTGAAGCAAATTTCCTGGAGATGTAACTTGAAACATAGTGGACATTGCTATTATCTTTGAATGTACCCATCTACTGTCTTTTAAACAATAGACTCACTTAGTGCTTTTGTTCCTTATACTTTCAGTATCTGAACTCTGCCACTTTTTTTCTGGATCCAGAACAAACTGCTCAGGCAAGAACCACTTGCCATTAGTTTTTACACAGGTAAGCTTCCTACTTTTTAAACCAAGTAAGTGTGAAAGAGATGACTCAACTGTTGAGAAGCCTGTTTCCCCAGGGAGAAGAGTGAGACTTGCTTTGAGGGCTCTATCAGATTCTTACAGATCTATTGTCTGGTGTTTTATCCCAATCCAACACTGTGATCATGAACAGATTGCTTGGTCTCTCTCCTTTGGAGGTAATCAGCTTTGTAACTCCACACAGTAAAAGCAGTGGGAATGCCTCATTTTTTTTGTATGGTTACAGTCCTACCTCTGCCTCAATCAGCTTCCCTTTCCTAGAAGGATGTAAGTAATTTTTGTATCAGAATGATTATTTTAAATTTTTGTGTGAGGATAGACAGATTGCAAATCTTGAGGTATGAAGGTGTGTCAGTAATGGATCAATGCAGGTACCTAGACCATGCTGGCAATGCAATGGAAATCTTCGGCATTTCAGCTCTGCAATTCCTTCTCTGGTTCTGGTGCACATCTGAATGAGGATGGGAGGGGAAATTTGTCTCCCTGTCCTCTCCTGTTCATCAAATACAACATAACAAGGACCATATTTTCCACCAGGACCAGTATATCTTGACAGGCATGAGGCAGAATAATGCAACTTAAAAAATACATCTTCCTTTTTTTTTTTTTGTCCTCATAGTATATTTTCATACTCTGAAATACCCCATACTTTTGGTAAAGTTCTATGTTAAATTTTGCAGCTCAGCCTTCTGCTGGAAATTTGCATTCTCTGAAAAACACCAGTCATTATTAAAAAAAAAAAATCTGTACTACTTTCTATAGCTAAATAAATATATTGTTTTGTTGCCCTGCAGGAATTATTGTTAGGATTCCAGTTCTCTCCTCTAGCAGAGGCAAGGCACAGGCGCCAGACCTGCAGAACAGCATCTAGAAAGGTGAGAAACCATCTGCATCCAAAGAGCAGTACAACAACAGCTCTTCAAGCAAGACTATTTCAAAATGCTCTTTTCGTGAATAGGTTTGAAGAGATGGAGCTGCTGGTGAGACATTTCTGTAAGAAAGGCTGGATAAATCAAAACCTGAGGTTTTCTGTTGAGTGAGTTTTGGATGAAAATTTTACAAGTTATTCAACTGGGCTGGTGATCATGTCAAATGAACTGTTTGGTGTCTTCATGACACTGAGCTGCTGGTATTTAAATTGAACTCAGAAGCCCAGCAAGGCAGGCCACATTTCCCATTTTTGCTCAGTGTTTTTACAGCAATCTAGTTTTGACTCATCGTACAAGATGCATTATTTCATTTCTTCTTTCCCTTTTTTAGATCATTTTGTGAGACCTAAAAATATTTATGTGGTGCAAACTTCGGCTTTGTGCAATATGCTTTGTGTAAGCATATAATTCTATTTTCTTCTTCATCATCCTCATTTTTTTCCCTATAAAGACAAAAATGTATATTTCAATTACAAAAAAAAAATTACAATCAATTCTGTTATGACAGGATTAGCTGTTGCTAATCACTAGGGAGACAATGTGATTCTAAAGGGAGTTAGGCCTGTAGCCTCACTGAATCTCTGTTGCTGCTCACTGTTGTGGCAAAGGCAATCCTCCTCCACAAAGGCAATGCCTCAGTGATGATCTCTCAGTGGGTTTTAATCTAGACACGTGGCACAGCCTTTCCCCAAAGCGCTCAATGGGTTTCTCTGGTTGGTCCAGCATGACCTTTTCTCACCACGGCCTCCCCAACCCTCTCTCCTGTAGTTCTTGGGAGTCTCATCACTCCCTGAACAGTGATGAAGCAGCGTGAGTCCTCAGCAGCACCCGATGTGCTGCAGTTCACCCCTTTCTCATATCACCCTGCTGTGCCTTTTAGAAACTAATCTAGGGTTAGACATGATGTGCTCATCTAGCAAAACAGAAGTGCCCTGTGCAGAAAAGAGACTGAGCCTAAAGCGCTCCGGGCAGATTTTGCTGGTGTCAAGAAGTTAGCTCTAGCATCAGCCTCTCATGAGTGCTAGGCCTGGGTAGCAGGCACAGTGGAATGGTGCAGTGGGTGAGGGAGCACTAGAACAGGCTGCCCAGGAAGGTTGTGGAATCTCCTTCCTTGGAGATCAAGACCTGCCTAGACCTGTTCCAGTGCACCCTGATCTAGGTGACCCTGCTTCTGCAGAGGGGCTGGACTAGATGATCTCTAGAGGTCCCTTCCAACCCCTACCATTCTGTGATTCTGTGAATAGTGGAATGTGGCTGTGGTGGAGTCTGCTGTGCCAGTTCTAAGGATTAGTTCAGCAGGCCTGCAAAGAAAAGGTTTGTTTTATCTAGTATTAAGTGTAAGTGTTGGAGCTGGCAAGGGAGAGGTTAGAAAATAAATTTGGTTTCGCATTTATAAATATATCACTCTCTATATATGAAATGTATGGTTTTGATGGTGTTTAAATTTGATTGACATGAAACATCAAGCCACTACACTAGATGAGAAGCACAAACTTGTGCTTTTTCGAGCTGGTGGCAGAAAGTAATACCTCTGGAAATAGGGGGGCTTTTCTTCAAATACTGGCCTTATTTTTACAAGGGGCTTTGCTGACTGAGTTTTCCTGGTGGAGGTGGCCAGTTCATCATAGCTGTGCTTGGAAGGAAACGATGACTTGTCTTTGCTTACAGAAGTAAACGCTGAAAAACTCAGTCTGCTTCCTACAGTGTCTTCTTGCTCTTCAGAGTCATGCCAATCACATTGCTGGCGTTTGAAATGCTAATAAAGTAACTCCCATGGCAATTGCTTCACCAATTAAACTGTTGACACATTTTTTTAGTATAGTTTGCACTTGGCATAAAGTAAACACAAGATAACAAATAATTCTCAGCAGAAAAGTTGATGTATGGCACACAGAACCAAAAAATATGAAAAATCACTTGTGTCTAAAAAAATAATGGATGTTTTCCTTTCTCCTTCACCTCCTCTGAAAAATGGACCTTCAGAGCAGCAAAATCATGTGATCAGCAAGGACTGCACCTACCTCTGCCCACACCTGAAAGGCAGGCTCTCAATCCTTCAAGCTGAAATGTATTAAAAAGGCAAAGAAATACAAGTTGTCTTGCAGGAGCTTGGCACCTGAAGCTAGAGTATATCTGAAGGCCTAGGAGTATTTTAGGGCAGTGCTGCCTATTGAAATGGAAATGTGGTTTTCAGGCTGCTTGAGCAGAGAGAGTGCATCATAGTCACAGGCTGTTGCAGGGGTAATGAAGTACCCTGTCTTTGAAGTCAGATTGCATAATACAAACCCTAGAGAGACGTTTATTGAATTCATTTTTCCCCCTCCTGCATTGATCAAGGCTAAAATAGTTCTGACTATTAGCTTCAGAAAGGCATAATTGAATTGGTGAATGGGCTACAGTAATTCCAATGACGTGCTGTGAAAATAAATGCTTAGTTAACGAATACTGAAAAGATTAACCTGAACTACTTACATCCGTTATTAAGGCTTTTAACTCCCTGCCTTCTCCCAGTGGTTATGGATAACTGGAGTAGTTGAAAGTGGGGGGAAAGCCCCAAAACTGGCTAATGGCAATTAGGATATGTGAAGGCTGGGAAAAGGATGCACAGCAATTCTGAAAACATGCTCTTACCTACTGTGTGACCTGATGGACAGGAGAGGATGTTCAAGATCATTGGAGACAGAAAAATTTTCACAGAGGGGATGAAGCAATGTCAGCTTTTGGAGAGAGTGAGACTAGACATGACAAAATCTTTCTTTCCCTTCCCCAGTACATCTCGGGAGTCAAAGAACTGATACTAGTTATTTAATTGGGCTCACTCTTTACTGTTTTTGCCTTCCTATTTTTCTTAGGGCTGTGAGTTAGTTTGAGATTGGTTTATCAACACTGTTAATCTGCTCTCAAAGCACTGTCAGTCTCACTGCCAGAAGCTGAGCTCTCCCATTAAAACCCTGACCTATTTAAACGTTCTTAAGATACCATAATGATCGGATGTCAGCAGGGGAGAGGCAGCAATGACAGTTCTGAAATGTTTATTATCCTAGCTGGGGTTAGGAGGGGAGCGTGCCAGCACAGGCCAGAGCTGGCTGCTTGGCAGGGGATGAGAAGCAGGGGCCTGCTGGCAGCACAGTCAGGACGGATGCTGCTGTGCACCACCAACCTAAAAAGACCGGCTGCTCTCCTCTTGTGGTTTCAGGCACTAATTCTCTGCTTTCAGTGACGATTTCAAGCAGTTCAAAGCAGGAAGAGGTGTTCTGTTTTGAGGATCTGCATACTGATAGCAATAGATCATGGATTTCGGTGGCTTAAAAGGCACTTAAAACATCTTTGGTGGCTTAGAATTTTTTTTTCCCCAGGCATCTTTGCCTGAAAGCAGATACTTGTCACAGAGAAATGTAAATTTCCTTTATACTGCCACAGCAGTAGCTATCAGCAAAGAAATAGTTGGAGCAAACGATTTAAAATCATTATTATGAAAGGAGTGTGAAGAGAAGCTCTCCGTAGCTCTTTGGGTGGCAGAGGCTGTGCCTGGTGCCTGGCATGTGCACTGCAGCAGGGGGAGCACAGAGGCTTGCAGAAACACAAAGATCTCCTGTTCTAATAGCACAAATCTAGCTGTCATAAACACACTTTAAATGTACTGTTTAGTGCCAATTTTCTCATCCTTTAGAGACATAGCAGAGTGCAACTATTTTGAAAGCTGAGCTTCTCTCCCTCCTCCAATTTCTCTTTGGGCAGCAACGACTTGAGGAATTAAACCATAGCTCTTTACAAGAGAAAATGAATCTACTTGTACAGAATGGGCCTGGATTTGGTGCTGGGTATGATATTCACACTTTTTTTTCCCCACTGAAACTATTCCCACAGCAATGACCTTTCTCTTTCAAAGTGACTGACTAGGTCATTTTGGCTTTTTCTTATTTGTCATTTAAACAGAGACTGCAACAGTAGCAGGGACCAGTGACCAAAAAAACCACTCAAGGTAAAGAAGAGATGTAGATACCGTCACTTAGATGCATGTCATGGGGGATAGTCTTTCCACTTGCTTATGGTGCAGTCCAGATGATTCTGACTTGGATGACACTTTCTCCAATCATCTATATCATGCCCAACTCTGAAGCCTCTACCATAAGAAGGACATGGACCTGTCGGCATAAGTCCCAGGGAAGACCATGAAGAAGATCAAAGGTTGGAGCACCTCTCCTGTGAAGACAGACAGAGAGCTGAGGCTGTTCAGCCTGGAGAAGAGAAGGCTGCAGAGAGACCTTCCAGTACCTAAAGGGGCCAGAGAGGGACTTTTACAAGGGCATGTAGTGATAGTACAAGGGATCACGGCTTTAAACTGTAAGAGGGTAGGTTTAGATTACACTTTAGGAACAAGTTCTCTGCTATGAGGGTGATGAGGCACTGGCACAGGTTGCCCAAAGGGACTGTGGATGCCCCATCCCTGGAAGTGTCCAAGGGCAGGTTGCATGCGGCTTTGAACATCCTGGTCTAGTGGAAAGTGTCCTTGCCCATGGCAGGGAGGGTGAAATCAGATGATCTCTAATGTCCCTTGCAGCCCAAAACGTTCCATGATTCTACTGTATCTTGAACTAGTGTCCTTTTATCTCATTGATCTTGCATTTCAGAAGTGCCAGGTTATTAAGAGTGCACATTTTATTAAGAGTAGTCTAAAGGCCAGCTTTTGTCAACACACAACTGGCTGGTCAATCTTTTTTTCTAAAAAATAAGAGAGGGTTCATAACTGGGCTTTTACAGGTCCCAGATGCCAACTTTTCTATATAAGACCACAATATTGACACTATCTGTGTCTAGGGCTGATAAACGTTATTGCATTCCTTTCCAGTATGTAATGTTATTAAAAATAGATTAGCCACAAGGGCTTCTTATCAAAGTCCCTTGTTTCCCTAGAAACAGCGACCAGCATTAACCTTTCTAAAAGTAGCCCCTGCAACGGACAAATGTCTTTGGTTGTCACTGTTACAAATTTAATCTAGGAGAAACGTGCTGCAAATTCTGGTTCATATTAAAAGAAAGCAAATAAGCTCCAGAAAGGCAGGAATAACATGTGCAGTATCAATTCACATCAGGCCAGTAACGAAAATAAATTGACGGTGTTTGAACTAGTGCTGGCTGTATTCCTTTCTAAGTGACACAAGCATTGAAATTGCAAGACATCAGCTATGGAAACAGTTGTTTGCAGCCCCCAAAAGTAAAGGGAGACGTGGGAGTGAGATTGTAGTGTTCATGCAGGACTGATGAAAGCTGAATATTTGCAGAACAGAAAAAAATGTCAGTGATAACAGTGTATTTGTAAAAAGATACCTTCTTCTCAGTAAAGTAGGTGGTAATGGGAATATTCTGTTTAGAAGTAAAGCTACTGGCAATGTAAGAGAGGAGCAGCAGGGAGAAAGTATCAGTGTGTTTATATCTCCATGCTTTTAAATAATCATATTCTCAGTCTTCACAGCAGATTAAGAGCACCCATAAATCTTGGTGATGCATGCACTTTACCTTCTTTCAAACTACATGGTCGGGAGCATCTACTTGAGCTTTGCACACTCACTGTTCACCTAAGCAGCTGAGAGCACTAGCTCTATTTTGTTTTTCACCACATATAATGGAAAAAGATGGTGATTTTGATCCGAAATGAACATACATCCACACTGCAAGGCACAAAGCACCTCATAAAGCAGCAGACAGGGAGTGATGGGAAGCAATTTTCTGGTTTAAGGAAATAAGAAGAGCAGTGATCACTGGGCTGTCACACGTGCCTCTGGTTTTCAGTTCAAACACAGGTTCTTTTCACAGATATATTCAGGCCAGGACCAAAAGCTTCACCTCTAGCTTTAGTAGAGAGCACTCTCCTCAAAAGAAGTCTGGCTCGAGGTGGACATGTCTCTAGCAAAGCACTAGTGATTCTCTGTCTCTTGGTTACATTCCCCAAATGCTAAAAATAACAGGTTACTAAAGCACTCAGATCCTCAGACCTGCCACATCAATCCCATATCTTTGAGTCTACCACTTCCATAAATTCCTTTGTTTCTTACAAATACTTTGTACTTTGTGCAACTTGTCATTGTCCAGTCATCAGGACAACAGCTTTAAAAATAGAAGACTCGGCATGCAAACATTTTCTTTTTTGCCTGGTCACAAACCAAACCATTTGCTCCTGTGGGTATCTAAGAATTCAATGAAGCTATGGATAAACTCCCTCCCTACTCCTCCTTGCTTCCTTGGGATTGAATTTTCTAAAGCCCTAATATATTGTCTTCCCTTGTAGTCTAGAAACATCCCAATATTTCTTTTCTTTTGTGCTTTTATATTCAATTTATACTGAACCAAAGGAAACATATATAGAGATAGATATAGATATACTTGTGCTAGTAAAAGCAAATCAGTTTGGATGTGTCAGTTGTTTTGCTATTTATATACTGAAATGAAATGAGACCTGAGTTACTTATGGAGCTTGTTTTACAGGAAAAATGAGTTTATGATAAGAAGGCCAGACATTGCCTAAACTGTCCCATAAATGAGCCTCCTGAAGCAAAGCACTCACTAAAATTGATGCCTACTTTATTCATCGTCTATGATTTACTTTCCAGACAGAATCATTATGTTCTTAAATTTCTTCACTACCTTACCTTGTTCATAAATAGGAATACCAGTGTGTCCCAAACCTGAGCCTACAGGCTTGGCTTTTAACCTCTGCGTCCCAAGAATGTGATTTCAAGTGCTAGACTAGGATGTGAGAACTCACACCCCAGCTTTGTTGCTTGAAGGCAGTCTGGCTCATGTAACCAGGTCCACTTTATAATCACTTGCCCCTTGTGCAAGAAGCTTTGATTTTTTTAACCTAGGAGAGTTACATCTAAACAGTCTTCATTTCCACTGCACCTCCCCCAAGCCCACGGTAATTAAGTTGGGAAAGCAATACTTGCCCCTGTGGAAACACAGAAGCAGGAAAACCTTCTTCAATGAAGTCATGGAGCAAGAATGGTGTGGCGAGGGGTGACTGGTGATGAGTGTGCCGCTCCCCCCTGACATTCCTGCCCCCCCCATCACCAGGGTGCAGACACATGTGTCCCCTCCTCGGGTATTGTCTCCTCACCCAGGATCCGGTGGACAAATATAGGCATGGAGGAAAACTGCTGATCCTTTAAACAGCTATCACCAGTGACCTTGAGATAGGGGCATATAAAGCCTGGGTGAGGCAGAGTCGTGACACTGTCTGTGTGCTCTCCAGGGTGAGTACCAACCTCTGTCGCTTCTAAATGTCAGTGGCCAGCTGTGCTCTAACACCATTCTGTGGTTTTGGTGTGACTAAGGTTTTCATGTGCCTTAAGGCTTTAGCAGTAATATCACTAAACATGTAGCCTATATTAGTCATCCTAGGGTGCTGCTTGAATGCTAGGGTGGCAAATGCATGTTTCTCTTCTCTAACATCAGTGCATCCATTTAGCCAGTTAGAATATAGCCGCTTAGAGAACTGTCATGTCCCTTCTAATTGTGCATCTGGGTGGACTGATTAACCAGTATCTGCAAGTCATGTTTTCTGTCATCTCTGTCAGCTGCAAGAGCTGATGGCTTATGCAGTTTGCAAATCTAAGCAGCTTGTTGGTCCAAGGAGTTCTTTAATCCAACCAGAGTTACAACCTTGGAGAATGACTAGGTTCCCTTTCCAAGACAAGCGATGCCTGCAGGATGAGTCTGACTGGTGTCACTGCAGTAGCTCTTCCAGCAGCCTCAGCAAAGAAGATGAGATCCCTCCTTCCCAAGCCTGAACACACCACCAAATTGTTGGTGGTCCTGAGCACGCTACTTAACTTTGTTTCATAATATTTGCTTTCTACAGGGAGTAAGTGTTTTCAAGGATCTTCCAAAGTTTGTGTACGAGGTCTGGCTGTTTTTATTGTTAGCTAGAACAGACTGAAGGGAAAGCAAATGTCTTCAGCTTTGCCATGTCTTTCCCAACTACAATGCCTTTCAAAAGTAATTATATGATCATAAACTAAACAACACTTCCAGCTTCTCGTATCTGGCAGTGGAAACAACATTTCCAGTTTCTCATGTCTGGCAATGGATTTGCCTCACTGAGTTGTCTGCAGCCACAAAGTGCACGCTGCCTGGGCTCTGACCTCTGTTGCAGCTCCAAGCATACGAGACTGATGAAGAAAAAGGGATTCTGCCCCAGCCTCTATACTTCTACTTTACACAATGACATGCTTACTGTAATGGTTCACCCTATATATATATATATATATATATATATATATATATATATATATATATATAACAGTATAATGAGATAAGAAGGTGATAGATGAGTGACGGTCCCTAAGAGGTCTGCAAATTGAGTTAGGTCACACAGAAGTGGTTTAGAGTACTTTAGTGTGTACTGGGACTCGTGCATCTACTCTGAGTCCTAGAGATTAACATTGGACTGGTTCCACTGGCATTGACACAGTTAATGTGAAATGACACTTACATGCTCTAATGCCATTCTGTTTAAATGTATGAACTGATGTAATTTCATTGCTTCACCAGAGCTAAGGCACGGTGCCTGCAGGACAGAGATCTTGCCATGCTAGTTTTGAGTTATGTCTCCAGCTGGGAATTTTGGTCAGCTCAGACTATGTTAAAATAATTGGCAATAGTTGTGTTTATGTAGGCTTTTAATCTTTAAAAGGGAAAGAAGTTAAGGCTACTTCTGAGGAAGAAGAAAGCTTTTACTCTATAGGAAGAAGACAGAAGGTCTCTCTCAAGCTTGTACTGCAGCAGCAGGAAAGGCCTGAATGTGAAATGCTTGGCAGCTCTGCTGTCTTAGGGCTTTACATTCCCCCAGAGGAATGTGTTGAAAAAAATCTGCCTTCATTGATGAAGGGTTTTTATCCTTACCAAGACTTTGTTAGAAATAAATGTAATTAATTTTTTAAAGAGTACAGTGTCTGTTTTGATAAGTGAAGGGGTTTTATCCATGCCAGGGCTTTGTTAGAAAGAAATGGAATGGAGTGTCTGGCTGCTCTTGAAAATTTGTCCAGCTGCTCTGGATATCGCACAGTAAACAAAATAAGGGGTGGGGTAATATCTGAGGGTCACTTGTACAGCTTCTGATAGTAATCAAATGATGTCTTGGCTTTAAAGAAATTTGTCTGCTTGTGTGTGCACACACCTTTATAGCAGGGGAACGTCTTTCAGATGTTCCTGGGTAGTATCCTGAGTATTTTACATATGCATGTGTATGTGTGAGTATTTTTATATGCATGTGTATCAAAAAACAAAACCCCCAAAAAATGCCCAGATCTGTAGGAAAACTTTAGAGAGTGCATAAAAATCAAATCAATTACTTGTCAGTACAAACCAAACAAATCAGTCTCACTTATACCCATGTCCCTTGCCCCTTCTTTCATGATAAAAGGCTCCTAAACACTATGGCCTTGTCATCTGAGAAAACAAAGGTAGGTATTAAGCTGGACTAATAAGAGTCAAAACCATCTAAACTAATGAAGCCCTTGCACTGATATTGCAGATAAACTTGCCTTCTGCTGTACTTTGCTGCAGAGAATACCCAAGCTGCTGAAGTCAGAGGTACCAGCAACTTGAGAAGCCTCACCAGTGCAGCACTCTCCCAAGACTATTAGTCCTGATTTTTTTAACACAAGAATTTGTGTGATAAGAGGAGTGTGCCTCAGGTAACAGAGCTGTTATCAGCTCCAGTGCTGGCTCTTTCTGGCACAAGCGTGGGCAGAGATCCCTGAAGGCGCACCAAGGGTGTAAGGCACGCCCTTGCAGCAGTTCTCAGTTTGCAGCAGCCAAGGCTTGCTCCCTGATTCCCAGAAAATGCCTGCCTAAGATGATGCTTGAAGTGACTGAGAGGTATGGCCCCACGGAGATTTGCTGGAGAGCATACCCTACTCCAAGTGAATTTGAAAGGTGCCAGAACAGGCTCCCCACTAAGTGGCTTTTAAAGTCACAGCTTCAAGTGGTCTGTTTTATCTCTTGCTCTTAAGCGTCATTTCTGCCACAAAGAAGAGATTAAATTCTCCCAAGGAGATAACGCTCTGACCCATGTTGAGGTTTTGAACCACATAAAATCTGTCTGACTTTAAATAAGATGAGCCAGAGAAAGGTTTGACTAAGGGCACAGAATAGCCCAAAATCTGTATTAGGTACTCAAATTAATCACTGCTTTATCATCCACCTGATACATTGTGCCGAGTGTTTTATATTACCTCAGACCCTCTACAATATAGACTATTTCTTCCCCCCCACCTTTCTTTAGCAGACTAGATCCCTTTCTTTTTCTGCTTTGAGCTGTGCCACCGTGAACTCTTGCCAAGATGATGGACATGTCGGAATTCGGGGAGGCTGCTCCCTTCCTCCGAAAGAGCGAGAAGGAGCTGATGATGGCACAGACGGTTGCCTTCGATGGTGAGTTGCAGTACCCTTTATGTTGCCAGTGGCTGGTTAAGAGACATAAAGGTTATGTCCAAGTGTAGTTGTGGGAATGTAGAGCAAAGCAGGATACAAAGCCTCTGTTGTCGGTGCTGTGCTGCTGTTTGAGGTAGCTGGTTTAACCAGGTTCTGGTTGCTCTATTCTTCAAATCTATTAAAAACCTCCAGAGAGTAATAAATAAAAATAATCTATCAATTTATGGTAAATAAGTTATAAACAAGGTTTAGAAACAAGATGTGTTTTTACTGCTCTGCCCAGGGAAGCATCACCTTGTCTGTTTGGAAGAAAAAAGCCTCATGTTAATGTTCTACTAACGAGAAAGATCCTGTGGCCAAACTAGATGTCTCATTATGTTGTACCTGTACATTTGTTTGATTAGCATGCTGTGTGACAATCTGATGTTAGCTTTTAGTTTACCATAATTTATTTTTCATGGAATGGATTTATATGAGCACTGTAGTAAGTATAAATACACCAATAAGCACAGATTTTCCTATTTCGAATAGCTGCTGTAACTAAAGACCTAAAGTCTAGTGCAGTTTCTTCAAGTTCTAAAAAGCCACATACATATCTCTACGTGAGTTATTAATATTGCTATTTTTCAAGAAAACCTCGGAAGGATGTGCAGGAATAAGGTTAAATCTGATAGCTAGCAGGCAAATAATGTGGGCTGAATTTCTCGCTCAGATTGCAATTTTCTGTGTGACTTTAGAGCAAACGCCTTAATTTGGGCTTGGATCTCAGTTCCTCCATCTGCATGCTGGTGATAATGATTATGGATTTCCTGTGGAGGCTGAAGCTTAGCCAGCATTTGTGAAATATTTTGACACCTTGTGCTGGAAGAAGCTAGAGGAAGAAAGTGGTGGCTTCAAAGGCAAGACAGCAATTGGGAGCCCTACATCTTCTGCTTTGGCAGGCAGCTCTTCAGCACTGTTGATTTGCTGCCATCCCAGAGGTTTTGTGTTGCTTGTGTGAAAAAAGTAGCCCAGTAATCTTGCTTAGCTAGGCATGGTGTTACTGTTTGACATAAAGCTGTGAACTTTTGGTCTTCTTAATTTCACAGGGAAGAAGAAATGTTGGGTTCCTGATGACAAAAAAGCTTATGTTGAAGCTGAAATTACAGAAACCAGTGGTGGCAAAGTGACTGTGCAGACAACAGATGGAAGGGTAGGCAAATGCTTTTGTCTGATCTGTGACTAAGAAGGCTGGAGCACCAAGGTCCAGAAATTACCTGTCCTGCTTTAAGTTCAGTTGCCTGTTTCACAAAATGTGCTGTGGAATAGGAAGCCCCAGTAACTGATCCCATATCAGAATGGCACGTGAAAAACCACCAAGGGAAAGCCAGCAATGCGGTGGTGGGTTAAATGAGCATCAGCCATGGAGGTTTGTGAGCAGGGGTATGCAACCAGACAGCTCTGGTTTGGCCCCAAAATTAAAAGCCCAGGCTGTAACTAAATCCCATGGCTCCTTTTACAACCATACCACCACACTCCTTACTTTTATAATCTCTGCCTCCCCTAGTTCTTCTGATAGCTGTGAAAATAAACAGTTATGTACATCAGGTGCGTTTGAGGGGAAGGCCTTCCCTCTGCAGGGTGGGGGAAAAAAAAAATGTGTTCTCCTACAAGGTGTGTGAAAACCCCAGTGATTTATAGTGTTGTTGTGTTTATTTGTCTTTGCAGACCATGACTATAAAAGAAGATGATGTGCAATCAATGAACCCTCCCAAATTTGACATGATCGAGGACATGGCTATGCTGACCCATCTGAATGAGGCATCAGTGTTGTACAATCTGAGAAAGCGCTACAGCAACTGGATGATCTATGTAAGAGTCCTTACAAGAGTGTATTTCAAAATCCACATTTCAAATTCACATTTGAATCCGTGTTTTTCATATTCAGTCTACAGCTTCTGATAAGTCACAAAACTGAGGGTCTTGCTCATCTTTTCAGGAAAGAAGTTGTGTGGAGCTGGCTTGTGTCTGAACATAGACAAAACTGAATGAATAAGATGCCTAGTTCTTTGGTTTTGCTTTCCTAGGAGAGGGGTGTGTCATGGGACATATTTTCAGCAATCGAGGCGTTGGGGATGTCAATACCAGTGATGGAGATTTATTTTTCAAGAAAAAATGTCTCAAGCTTAGAGCATACACATAATTTATTTTAGTTCTTTAGTTCAGTAATTTTATTCCCTTAATTTTCAGTACTGACATTGGTCTTGTTTTGTTCTGCTTTTTTCCCTTGCTCTGTATGTTCCTCATGACATCATTAACATAACTTCTGTCAGCACTAGAGCAAGCTTCAGTAGCATCAAATTTTATGAGGCCAAGCTTTTACTCTTGGTTTGCTGAGTTCAATTGTGTCTGGCATCACTCAGTGAGATCTATAGATGTTCTAGCCAATCCCTGGTCTAGCTTTTGATCTTCATCAGAGGAGCAAATCCAACCTTTTCCCATTGTTAAATTGTTAAACTTCGAATTGTTAAACCTTTTCTGCAATTCTCTAATGGCCCTTGTATGGACATGTGTGCCCTAAAGCATCATCTTGCTTGCAGATCAGTAGAGGTAGAAAATTAAATTTGTCATCTTGATTTAATCCATTTACTAGTTGGGGTTTTTGTTTTCTTTGGAGAAAATAAGTCTGCTGACTCATGGCCGGGCCATTCTGGAGAGGGTCCTAATGTTATTTGTTGGAGAAGACACCTGGATTTCACCTGAAACTTTTCGAATGTAATTGAAATCATTACTCTATGTGCACATAGTGCTCGTGCCCGCAAAATAACTGGGTTACTTTAAACATTTTTACTTCAGTCTGGACTAAGTACCTGAGAAGTTACCAACTAACACCAGTTCTCTGGGGTTACATCTGAGAATGATTCTTCCTCAAACAACCAGGCCCTAACCAACTGATGTAGATAATGAAAAAAGGAATTGTAAAGATAGATTTTTACCAACTGTGCTTCTCCAAAAACTAAAGAAAGCTCCACAGCTTTGGGAAATAACACTGTGAAGTTGATTCCTCTTTGAACACCCACCAGATGTTGCCCTAAGGTGCTCCCATCAAATGAATAATGGGATATTGTTTCTCCTCATAAGAATAGAGTTTGAACAGGAAAGCTATAACTTTTATTTCCTTCATAATGTTTCCTTTGAAGGAATGTTTTGAAAAGAACATAGCTCTTACAAGGTAGCAGGGCAGAAAATCAGGCATGGGTCTATATTCACAGCTCCTTTGTTTTGCTGGAGGGGCTGTTTCTGGTTGTCCAGTTCTTTTCCTCTCCTTTGGAAAATGGTTTAATATCTGTAGTTTTGATATTAATTGCCAATAGGAAGTCACTTAGCAGACCACTAGCTTTAGAAAGTCAGGTCAAAGGCTGAAATTCAAGTCAGAATTCAAACTCAAATCAGAAGCTGGCAACACCAAGTCCTGCTTGGTTAATGAATGCTTTTTTCTTGTTCCTTGAGTGGTTTGGGTTGTTTTTTTTTTCCATTCTTGTTTTGTGTTCCTCTCTAGACCTATTCTGGTTTATTCTGTGTGACTATAAACCCCTACAAGTGGTTGCCTGTCTACAAGTCGGAGGTGGTTGCTGCATACAAAGGCAAGCGGCGCTCGGAGGCTCCTCCCCACATCTTCTCCATTGCCGATAACGCGTACCATGACATGCTGCGTAGTAAGTGTCACTCTTCTCTCTCAGAGAGTTGGCTTTGCTTTATTTAGCTCACATGATTGGTACCAAGTGTGATTGGAAGTGATTGGAAGTGTGTGAGACCTTTTACAAGTTTAAATTTCTTAAGAAGTGTTATTTTTACTTTTATTTTAAACTCCCCTGACTGTCCCTGTGATACTTCTGACACCAGTAAGCTCTCTGTGTGGATTATCTATAAGGTGCACATATCTAAATAAACTAGGTGAATCTATCAACTTAGAAATGGATCCATGCCCCAAAACCCTGTAAATATTTTCCTAACCTCAAAAATAAACTTACTGTCAGTTTATGCTCAGTATTCTAATGCTTATGAGATGTATGCATTCAAAACTTAGGAAGCCCACCTATCTTGGGTGCTGTGTGCACATCACTCATATGAGCTTGCTGTAAGTCAGTGCCACGCTGTCTGTCATGAATCTGGGCACCAACCCTACAGCAATGAAATCCTGATTTTCCTGTGAGTTTTTCTTGCCCTGACCCTCAAATTACTGGGGAAAAAATAAAAAGTTTATCAGCAGAGGGCAGCAGTGATGTGTTCACACCAGGTCCTTCCAGACTGCAGGGTAAATCCCAAAAAGACTTGGTGGGAACACATCCTTCTGTCATCTGGTTTAAATACAATGGAAAGTGCCACAGCTGTGAGGAATCGGAAGGCCTGGGCAAGAGAGGATGTGTATGTAGCTGCAGAGAGATCCTCTTTTATCAGGCAAGGGTGAAATGTGTCCAGGCTGCCCAATATGGAACCTGTTGTGATGACAAATTAAAAAACAAAAGAGGCATTTAGGCTCAATGGCTTGGAAAGCTACATTGATTTAACATTTGCTGAACTCGGTTAATAATATATTAAGGAAAGTTGCAAAGTGTTCTAATAAATGCCTGTTTGTGATCAGGCCATTAACAGCGGTGACACTATCAAACTTCATTCCAGCAGCATGGCCAACTAAGTAAGAGTATGTATGTGTAGTACAGAACAGCCTGTGAACCAACAGCAACATACTTGGATTGGTCTTGTGTTACAGGAGCAGAGTCAAACATGAGCAAAGATGTACTCAGGAGTATGAAAAGAAACCTTTTGATGATGGAAAATTATATTATTATCATTTCCAAGACACAGGGAGAATGGCATGACTGACAGATCTTTAATACCAATTTGGACAAAACATAAGAGGATTTAGGGCAGGCCAAGAACTTGCACTGCTGGAGGTCAGACTAGGTGATATTAGTTTTCATCTTTCCATCTCTGCTTCATGTGATTCTCTCTTGTCCTTGCAGGACTGATTCTGGAATGGTCATTACTCATTTGCAATTATAACAAGCAATTTGTACAGTTCACTAAATCAATCTCTCTTTTTTTCTGTCTGTCCACAGATCGGGAGAATCAGTCTATGCTGATCACGTAAGTGCTTCTTCTTGGACCAATCTGAGACTCTGTAGCTGTTGAAAAACTTAGAAGAAAAAAATCCTACTGAATTACAAGTTGACCCTTGAAAGCTCAGCTAAATTGTCTGAAACTTGATCCAAATTGCCAAATAACTGGCATCTGATGGCTGTCTTGAGCCTCATGGGAAAGATTTGATGGAAGCTGGCCCATATCTGATCCCTGTCTGGTGTTCATTCTGAGTAGGCATGAAAACAGCTCAGCAGGCAGTCAAAGAAGCTTTTTTCAGGGTTAACCTTGCTGTGGCTGCCTTCTCTGGATACAGAAGACTTCCTCTTTTCAAGGTGGTTGCTCTTGCTGCAAATGATATTTAAGAATGTCGTGTAGACATCTAAAGGGAGGGAGATGACCAAGTCAGAAAAGAAGAGGCCTGTCATTTACCAACAAGCATGGAAGATGGAGAATGGGGGCTGTCTCTACACAGTTCACACATGTGCCCGGATAACACAGGCAAATTACTGCAGCTTTTCCATATGTTTTCTAACTCATTAGCTGTATGTAGGTATACCTCACATCCTCATTTTGGACGTTAGTGATAAAACTTCATGCCCCTAAAGGAAGTGTAGTGTGAGTTTGTACTAGATTTCTGAGCTTAGTCATATGTAGAATTAGTTGCTGCTGTTACTGGCACTCACGTGATTTCCGCTGAAATGGCTGAAAAAGAAGCTGCGGAAATCAGAGTCAGAGAATCTGAGAACAGTGTGTGTGCAGGGAGGAGCTGGTAGGGCAGGGTGATGAAAGGATGAGTTACAGCTGGTTGAGAAATGACTCTGTTACCTTCCTCCTTCCTTTAGGGGAGAATCCGGTGCTGGCAAGACTGTCAACACAAAACGTGTCATCCAGTACTTTGCCACAGTGGCAGCCCTGGGCGAACCTGGTAAAAAGAGTGTAAGTTGCTGGTGACTATTTTGTTTCAGACTCCCAAAGCTTTTCTGTTTTGTACAACTAACCCCACAAGTCTGCACTGTGGACAGTGGGCCACGTGCTAGACCTCAACTGGCGTGGTTAAGAGGAGAAATTGTTGGGAAAAAATACTGATGCTTCTATACAACGTTTCTGAGAGCTTGCAGTTCTGAAGGTAGAAAAGCAATGCTTGCTTGAACATGCCACACTCCATGTGGAGCAGCAAAACCACTCCTGGTTGTGAACAATCGCTTGATGCTGCTGCTTTTTTTTCTAGGAGTTTTAGCTTCTGTGTATGTTAAATATGTTTCTGAGCCTATTAAAGCTGGTGAAAAGATGGTGAGACTGTAAAGATTAAGAAATATTTTATTTTCCATGGAAAACAGTCTTCAAAAGGACTAGGATTGTCATTTCTCATAAAAATGTCCTTTTGTCGAAAGGTTTTTTTGTCCACAAAAAACCAATGTTTTGACAAAAGATTTTTTTTCAATCAGCTTTTCTGTATTTCTCTTTAGATAAGTGCTGTTCTGCTTATAAGTGCTCTCAAAGGTTACAGTGAATACTGTATTCATGATGGCTTTTATCTTGCATTGCTATGATCTTATTCACTATGAGCTGCATTGTACTTGAAGCCTTAATTTATGGTGAATTAACTGATTCATGTGAACTGTATTTATAAGGCCAAAATTTCAGCTAGACTTAGATTCTGTATATATAACTCACATCACTAAAATCTAATATACACTCATTTGAGCCCTGCAAGGCTCTCCTTAATAAATGATTCAGTGGTCCAGAGCCAGCTTTCCGCATGCAATGACGTTGGTGTTCATAATGGTGTCTGAAACCTGGTGTCCTCAGAGTACAATTGCGCAAATAACAGACACAGCAGCTGGAAGATACGCCATGTCATTTTTCAGCTCAGGTTGCATTCTATTTTCATAATCATTACTTCTTTTTTCAAATAATCCATGAGTTCAAGTACAGCATGCTCTAATTGTCTAAAACTTGTCTGTCTGCATATACATCCTTTTATTCTTACCACCTGGCATCAATCTCTTTTCTCTGTCCTGCTAGTTAGTCTTTTGGTTCCTTGTAGAACATCTGCAGAGCAAAACCAGATAGATGTTTGGAGCAGGGGTTAAAACAACAGGCTGGGTAGAACAACACTTGGTTATTTTGTGATGTACAGTGAATGCAAAGATACACTCATGCATGCCTTTTGAAGGAAGGCTTCAGAAAAGTCCTATTGGTGTGTTGGTGGCCACTAGACATCTAACCTTGCTTAATTTTTGTCTTGTGATGTCCTTCATGTTAGTACTCATGTTCTCTCTTTTTTTTTTCCCCCTCTATTGTGTTCCTCTTTGACAGCAACCAGCCACCAAAACTGGGGTAAGTTATCAGTTCTGCTATTTTATCTTTTCCATGTGAAAACGCTACTGGGCTCTGCCAGTTCATGTCACAAACCTCAACACTTCACTTTGTGTGGTTTCCCCAGTGAAGGATCCCTGGACCCCAGGCAGTTAAAGTATCTTGTTTCAGCAAACTGAGGTTTGGGCGAGTGGCAGTTAATGCTCTTCTCATCTCCAATAATCACAAATATTACAAGCTTTGAGTGCTTTCAGTTATAAAGCATTTTAGTGCTTGTCACTGTCTTCAATAGCCCTTCTCCTACACACATTCACTTGGATGTCCTCACATGCTTCACAGTATGTGGGAAGATATGGTGATTTCTTTTATATGCAGATGGCACAAAATAGCAAATCTACAAAATAAAAAAAATGGTAGAGAGAAGAATGTTTGAGGCCTTTTAAGCACTCATAATATGCTGACAATTTGCTGTTATACCATTCATGCTGTGACACCCCTAGAGTGGAGCTTAATCACTTTGCTTCTCTCTGTAAGTGATTGCACAGGTATAGCAGACAGATGAGTTTGTGGCCTGCAGGTTTCTCAATAGCATCTCAACCTTGATTTCTAGGGAACCTTGGAGGATCAAATCATTCAAGCAAACCCAGCCCTAGAAGCTTTTGGAAATGCCAAAACCCTGAGAAATGACAACTCCTCACGCTTTGTAAGTCTGTAACATGACATAATGATGTCTTCCTCAACAATGGCCAGTTAAATATCCTTTTATAATAATCCCTTCTTAAGTTACTTCTCATTTTTTCCACTAAAATGGTTTGATTTCCACACAGTAGAAGAATAATAAAGTAGGATCTAACCAGGAAAAACTACTGAAAGGATTAAAGATAAAAGGAAGCAAAGAAAGATCTAGCCTTGCTAAATGTTTAAACTGTACATGATCAGAAATAAAGCAAAGCTTCTATGAAGCCTTTTGAACAGCAATGGCAGATTTTCTCCAGCAATGACTCTGCTGCATATCCTCATTTTCCTTCTGTGTTTCCCACTAGCCTAAGCCATTCTGTCTTGCTATAATAACTCTACTTTGTCACCAAGTGTCAGAAATACACCACAGTCCCTGCTTCCTCCCACATCTTCCCCCTCTGCAGACCCACCATACAGCAGTACTGCTGCCTTTGATCCATAGTCTCTAAGTTTTTAGCTGAGCAAGCTCTCCCTGCTTATTCCTCAGTGCTGACATGGCCTTGGGCCTCCCCTCACTTCCATTAGGCTTACATGAGAGCAATCCTCTGAGGAGCTCTGCCTCTGGCACATCTGGTTGACGTCAGCTCAGAGGTCCAAAAGGAGAGGCATAAAGCTCACAGCCTGAGTTGTAGCCTAAGCTTCCCTAACAAATCCAGTTAAAAATGAAAGTGGAAGAGTTGGAGAAGGTCAGAGGTTGTAAGCATCTGTGGAAAGCTACACAATTTTGTAAGGAGTTTGTCAGCTGGAATGGAAATTAATTACTTTAAAGAGTCGATGTGTTTGAATGCAATCAATTACAGGAAAAATACTCAATGTTAATAAAATTTGGGGGGATGAATACGCAAATGTAATGGTCAAAGCAGTGTAAAATCACAGCTCCTTTCTGACAAAAGCAGTTGCATATGTTAGGACTGAAAATGAGGAGTCAAAAAAGGAGCCTGTGTGTTTCATGCCCTGGCTTATTACTCCAAGTCCTGCATCGTGAAACTGGAACCTATGTGCATTTCCATATCTTAGCTTGGCATTTAAGTACACTGTTATCCTTTTTCCACAAGCTGATTACATAGCTGTATGTATAGATTTACACTTGGGAATGTGTAATATCATTGTTTGATATTTCTCATTGAAGATCTGCCTGTGCAAAGTCAAGGAGTTAGCATAAACTGATTCTTTGGGCCAAATGATTGCCTTCAAGCAGCATCCTTTGTTTCCCCTTTATGTATACTACATGCACTAATTAGAATATTCTTCTGTGTGAATTAGGGTAAATTTATTCGAATCCATTTTGGAACCACAGGCAAGCTGTCATCTGCTGATATTGAGATTTGTAAGCAGAAAACTCTCTCCTTTTTAAAAAAATACAATTGCTCATCTGAAAGCTTGGAGAGCCTTTCTCACTGATTTTTTCTTTGTGCAACTAGATTTATTAGAGAAATCTCGAGTGATTTTCCAGCAACCAGGCGAAAGAGACTATCACATCTTCTATCAAATCCTGTCAGGAAAGAAACCAGAGCTTCTGGGTAAGCATTACACAGATCTTCAGCTTTTAAGAAACAACCTTCAGCTTAATAAACAGTGACTGAGAAAGGGAAAGGGGCAAACCTGTGTTTAGAAAGGCCCTTATGCTTCCACTTGAGAAAACAACTCAAATACACTCTTTTGAAGATGAATATTTTCCATGATAGGCTGATGCAGCTACCCTGTAAAATGAGGTGACATTACAGATCAGACTAAGGGAATGAGACTGAAACAGCACTTTTAAAACACGACATTATAAAAGCAAAAAAGGTCACTGAATTTGTGTAATCCAAGGTCTTGAAACATCTGGAAAATGCTCCACCTGCCAAAGCATTTGTGGTAATGAAAACTTAATTATCCAAGCTCTTGCATACGTTATTTTTTTATAGGTCCATGAAGAAAAGCTAGCTCCCTTTTCCTGCCCCAAGTGCCAGAACTGGAATCCTAGCTCATTCTACAGCAAGGGAGAATCTACAAAGCTGCCTGACATTGATTGAGTGGCAATTACCTATTTAAAGTTTTCCCTGGCTGAATGTGGTCCTGTTGGCCTGCTGGAGAAAAGCAAGGAGCAGATGAGGTCTCTCTGCTCCTATCTCCTCATGCTTTGAGTAAAACCTTCACTAGTTTTTTTAAAGTGATGTGGTTTGCTGATTTTAATTTGTGCTCTGAAGAAGCACATTTTACAAAATACATTGAAGAGTCACTTTATTGCTGCACTAAACTCCTACTAAGCCTACAATCATAATCTGTTTTGAAGACTTATTATCCTGACAGTGTGTGGTCAAGTCCCTAACCCTCTTAGCTTTTATGTGGCCTAAATAATGAAGATTACGAGCAAGATTTCACTGAAATGTTGCACTGAAATTCCTGTGTGAATCCCTGTGCTGGGAAATTACGTTCTTTCTCATAAACCGTCTGTATACTCTACAACAGCACACACCTTTCTGGCTGGCAGGAGCATGTCTGCAGGCTCTTAAAGAGGCTGAAACCAATGGGGATTTTTGTTTTGTAGACAAGAAATGTATGTGTTTGTATACAAACACATACATATTTAAATATAGATAAGTATAAAGATAGAACAATATAAATGTAGATAAACAAATGCATAAAATGGTGACTACATAGCAAAGTAAGGCAGATCTTCAGAGAATATGATTTCATATACATATACATTGTTAGACATACGTATATTTATATATACACATGTTTAGACACATAGGTATGTGTATATGTAAATAAAAGATCGAAATCTAGACCAAGCTTTGGTTTGATGAATGTGAGTGAAACTTTCTGTTGATTTAGAGAAGGAGCCAGCTAGCTTTCTAGAAAACAACTACCTAGGGGGGGTGGGGAGTTATGAAAAGCAAAAAGAAAGAGGAGAAAAAGAGTGACATATTCAGACTTCCGTCCATCAGGGGCTAAAGCGTCCTCTGCAAAGAGTCTTAGAAGTCACTGTTTCCTGAGTCTGTTACAAAAGAAGGGAAACTATGCCTATTTTCACTGTTTTAAGTTATACTAAAATTTTCTTTCCTGTATTTAGATAGGATTTTCACTCATAGAGGCATGCAAGGCAGAAAATAAGGCTATCTGGAAATGATGAGTTCAGTGTACTGCAAATCATGCTCAATAGATGTGTGTGCAGTATTCCATATTCTTTTTATTCATGGTATTTCTAAATCTCAATCTTCAGACTGAAAGAGTAGAGTTGGGTGCAGCCCTGCAGTTGTAAAAAAAAAAAGCAAACAGAAAACAATTTTATGCAGTTGTGTAGATACAAATGTATGTCAGATTCTGTCGGTCAATCTCCATTTTTTGTGGATATCCTGAATGAATGGTGGTTTTGACTTTGGTAGTTCTTTTACAGATATGCTACTGGTATCTACCAATCCGTACGACTACCACTTTTGCTCACAGGGAGTAGTTACAGTGGACAACTTGGATGATGGAGAAGAACTGCTGGCAACAGACGTAAGCCTGTGTTGGTTTGACTTTGTGCTTCATAGATTAGGTGCATGTGCGGAGGCAAAGTGCTGGAAGGAGACTAACTTCTGTCGCTGAAACTATTGGACCAAAGTGAAAGCATAAATGGGCCTTGATTTCATTCATACGATGAAGCACGAGGCCTGATAAACTACTATCATTTTGAATCTGGCCTTGCTCCATGTATTGCCCATAGGCCCAATCTTCTCATAATTATGATACATAAAATGCTAGAAAAGGAGAATGTTCGAATGTTCTTCCTGCTACCCAGCCACTGCTGAATCTTCAAGATATTCCAGTGTCTACTTTCCGAGCTAACACCCATTGGCAGCTTAGTAATATCCACCACACAAAGATAGATTGCAGGGCTGCAAAATGCTGTTGCTTTTGAATAGAGAAGTGACAAAATGTCTGTGTTTCCTGTTCACAGCAAGCCATGGACATCTTGGGATTTGTGCCCGATGAGAAGTCTGGTTCCTACAAGCTCACAGGTGCTATCATGCACTTCGGGAACATGAAATTCAAACAAAGACCCAGAGAAGAACAGGCAGAGGCTGATGGCACTGAAAGTAAGAATAACACCTAAAATTAGTCCTTGCCTTAAAAAATCTGGCATGTATCATGCACTGTGTTGAGGAAGAAGTGTCTGTTTGCTTTGATCTTGCACAGTGTACCTCCCACTCAGACAAGAGTGCAGTGCTTTATTTCTTGCAGTGACTCATTCAGTGGTGAGTAACCTTTGCAGAAGGTGAACAGACACAGTCAGAGTAACCCAGTGAAATTCCATTTTTGTGGCTATTTGAACAAAATGGTTGTAAAAAGTTGTTGCCTTAGCTTTTTCTTGCTTCAGGTCTTGCTTCTTAATTTCCTCTCATACTTGAAATTGTCTACAACTGATGTGGAGATATGTTCTTTTCCCTATATCTGAAGAGTTTCTCAAGTGTGATTCTTGCAGCAATTGGGGTCTAAAGTAGCTAGATGACCTCTTCTACCACAACAAAGAGTACAGACACACCTAACACAAGTAATTAAAAAAGCAAAGCATCCATTTTCTATTTGAAAGTGGATGTACTTAATATTTTTTTCTTGGCTAGGCATGATTCCATGTAGAAGTTCAAAGCCAATTGAAACCTCTTTTCTCTTGATCAGGTGCTGACAAAGCTGCCTACCTGATGGGAATCAATTCCTCTGATTTGATTAAGGGTTTATTGCACCCTAGGGTAAAAGTTGGCAATGAGTATGTGACCAAAGGTCAAAGCGTTGAACAGGTAAGGAGAAGCTTTCTGGATATCTGCATACCTCTCCAACGATCCTTGAGGGTTAATCTATAACATCTGAGAGAGACAGACAGCTGCTAGAAATGCTAACATGTACCTCTAGTACCTGTTCTTGTTTTATAGCCCCAAACTTGGGGAATAAATAGTGAAAGTGCAGGGAAACTGGTAAAGAGATTGACAAGGGAATAGTGGCTGGTACTGCCTTTGAAAGAATTGGTTTTCTGATGTTGAGCAGTCACTTAATGAAACCAGGTGCAGTAAAACCACATGGGGATTGACATCTAATTCTGGATGAGTATAGTTACCTAGAAGAGTTGAGCCATGGATTATTTATTCACTCATTACTCATTCATTATTCATGCAATTTTAAGCTCTGTGTGACCTCAATCAGTTAAAGGCAATATCCACTTAAAGGTATCTCTTAATTTAAGAAACAAAGTCCTTGGGTTAGCACTGCTGCGTCTGTAGCAGTATTGTAGGAGATTTTGCAGCATTTTGGTTACAATGAAAATTGTTGTTTGAAGACAGGCTGTGGTACAGGCTCAGAAACCAGAAAACTGATGGAGAGAGGTCTATCAGTGCAATCAAAATCTTCTGTCAGGCTTTTTCCTATTGCTTGCTTATGCCTTAGCATCCATCAAAAATTAGAAAATGTCAATGAGCAACTTGAACACAGACTTCCTCTATTCCAGCAGTAGGTCTGCGTGTCATGGCTGGCATACCTAACTACCTACCTATCACTTTATGTACACGTTAGTATACATACATATACATAACAGCAATTTAAAGTCAGCATAGATAATGGTAGAGGCTGTGTGTTGTATGATGTATGTCATGGTGATTATAAGAACAGCTGTGAAATTTAATTTCAACCATAAGTAGGGGTTGAAATAGGCTACTGTACTGAAATCTTTGTATTCCACCGTGAAATCTGTTCCACACAGTGGTATTTTGAAACATGTATTTTAGGTTTTGTATGCTGTTGGAGCCTTATCTAAGGCAGTATACGATCGAATGTTCAAATGGCTGGTGGTCCGTATCAACAAGACCTTGGACACTAAGCTGCCGAGACAGTTCTTCATTGGAGTCCTGGATATTGCTGGGTTTGAAATCTTTGATGTGAGTATTAATGTGTGAGGATTTGGTGGAAGGACATCAAAGGTACCAAATGATAAGTCTTGTGTGGCTATTTCTTTTTCTACATGAACAGAAGACAAAGTACTGAGAAAGTTGTAAGCAAATAGTGTATATGATATTACAAGGTTTTTCCACAAACAGATGAAGAAGATACTCAGCATTTAGCACAGCTGGACATGGTGATAGTTCCTGAGGAGGAAGAGAGTGGTATTAGCAAAGACATCTCACATGCTTTTGGCTGTTTTTTAGGAGAGTGCATTGTGTCTCATTTTCTCTTTGAGAAAAAGTATATTTTGTAGGACATGATATTTATTCATCTTTGTATCTCAATGTAAGAGATATATTTTCATTTTGATGAAAAGGATTTTTTTACAGTGAGAACAATCATTTGGTAGAATAACCTCCCCAAGAACTTGGTAGAGACCCCATCACTGGAGATTTTCAAGATGTGATTGGGCAGAGTGCTAGACAATCTCATCTAGGCTTCCTCTCCCACAAAAGGTTACACCAGATGATCTTTTGAGATCTCTTCCAACCTGGGCTGTTCTGTGATTCTGTCATCATTGTAAAAAAGCCTATATAAGAAAAGCATGTCACAATCTCTGTTGCTCAGCGTCCATTCTTGAAGATAAGTGCATAATGATGTTACTACTACATGTTGCTCTCTGTATGCAACAGAACAAAGAGCATCTTGTCTCTGCTTTATAGGACTGATGTGGCCAGCTGCTGAAAGAAAGGGATATGTATCTGGAAAGACACCATATATCCTGAGAAAAATGAACAAAACTGGGTGTCCTCACTCTCTAGAGGACAGCACATGAGGCAGCCAACAGGCTGCTACTGAACTCTCTCCTCCTTTGCCTTCAGTGTTACTCTCAGTAGTTTCTCCACCAGTTACTGTTTAGGAGGTTCTGGATGCAAACAGTTTCCTTTCAGTTCTACCAAGCCCTTACCTGTGGTGCAAATTCTTCTTTTTATCTCTTTCTGCAGTTTAACAGCTTCGAGCAACTCTGCATCAATTACACTAACGAGAAACTGCAACAGTTTTTCAATCATCACATGTTTGTCCTGGAGCAAGAAGAGTACAAGAAAGAAGGCATTGATTGGGTATTCATTGATTTTGGCATGGACCTGCAGGCCTGCATTGATCTAATTGAGAAGGTATGTACAGGAGTGCTAAGGTTTATTTACTGAATTGGTTTCATTCATGATGCTCCCTTGAAGGTGTCATCAAGTCCCAGTGAACAGAGTAGGATAAATAGCAGGATGAGTTTCGTGCCTTTCTACAGAATCAAAGGAAAGTCAACATTTGTGGCATTCATGGCTACTTGGCTTGAGCTCTGTAAGTTTGCCTTACAGAGCCAACAGTAACCACAAGCTGTAACTGTTAAGTTGAATGTCTGTGTAATCTTCCTTGGTTTTTACTCTTGTCTTTCTCTATCCCTGCTGTTCTTCCATTTACTCTGTGCTACTTATACTTAACATCAAACTTACTTGTCAGCTTTTCAGTGCAACTGTTTCAGTCACATGCACTGTACCTCTCCCTGTGAGGCTCCTGTTTCTCGCATTACATTACATGTTGATGTGCAAAGTACTTTGTAGCCTTCCTAGCCTGGAACTATTGCTTCTTTCTCACCACTTTCCCAACATGGGAGGAAATGCTTTTCATTTTCTCTTCTTTGTGAGTATAATGGGGTCCTGGTGGGGACAGCTGTCCCTTGATCTCTTTCCGCCGTGTCTTATGGCATGGCATCTAACCCTGCTGATCTGTGAGGAAAAATGAAATATTGAGTCTTGCATCAAGACATTTCGAACAGATGGAGTAGAAAGGCTGATTATTAAGTACCTTTCTACTTGACGACTTTCTTCTCCAAGGACGGGATATCTGCGCATGATCCTAATCCCTCAAACCATCTGTCCAGTGCTAGGAAGTTCATTCATGTTTTCCTGAGACACGAATGGTAAAATGCTAGTTGGTTCAACTGCCCTGTAAGGTAAATCAAACTCTTTCCAGAAGTCTTCATAAAGCCTCCTAAGGCAGAAGTGACATACTGAATAGTCAAAAGTGTGGTTTCTGTTTTAACAGAATAGTCAGGGGCTTCCTCCTCAGAATGAGAAGAAATTTTGCAGGCTTCAAATTCCATCAGATCAGACTTCAAGGCTGCACAGCTACTGAACACAAGCAGCCTAGGCATTTTTCAACAAACATATTCTTAAATCCACAGCCACTGGGAATCCTGTCTATCCTTGAAGAGGAATGCATGTTCCCCAAAGCTACAGATATGACGTTCAAAGCCAAACTCTATGACAATCATCTTGGAAAGTCACCTAACTTACAGAAGCCCAGGCCTGATAAGAAAAGGAAATATGAGGCTCACTTTGAACTACTCCATTATGCTGGTGCAGTAAGTTCCTCTACTGGTGCGTAGACATCGTCTTAGTCTTCCAGGTGGCGTTTGACCCATAGCACACAACAAAGAAGGGAGGATGGGAGGATGAAGAGTGAGGAGAAAGGAACAGTGAGGAGTAAAAGTAGACATCTACTCTCTCTCTTCACAAGTATTGAAGTACAGCATGATGCCACCAGACTCCAGGACATCTGGTTCTTGGATATACAAATAAAACACAACAAATTGAGGAAGGCTACTAGTGCTTTTGCTGAAAATATACCTTACCTTTGTCACTTTTCCTATAATCAGATTCAGACTACTGATTAAACAGCAGCAGCAGCACCTGACTTTCCATCTTGGTTCCCTGTACAAATCAACTAATTTTGCATTAACTTCAGGGATGTTTAAATAAAAAAAGAGCAAAATATTTTACATCATTTTTTATTTACAATAAGATCTGTGCATCAAGGTAGCCATGGGAAATGTGACTAATTTTGCCATGAAGATTGAATTAACAGGTCTGATGGTGATGGGGTGAATGGGAATTCAACTCAGTGCTGTGACACCTGAGCCAAAACTTGGAGTTTCAAAGCTCTGTTTTCAGACCAGATGGGCAGAAAGAAGTTGAGAGGGACACAGGAAATTTTTTTATTAAACTGGAGTTGATATGAAGCCTCAGCATAGCAGAGCTAGAACCCACTTGATGCGGTTAATTTCAAATTATAATTGAACTTTAAAGCTAACTTTGTATTTGTTAAGAGAAATAATGCCTATTTTGCTCTTTATCTGTAGCTGTTAATGTATTCAGCATTAGTAATTGTCATTAGAATTTCTATCCCCTTGTGGTAATAATAATGGAATATATTTTCCCACTAAACGGAGCTGAGGCAAAGCCCAGGGGTTAGATTTTTAATCATTAAGATTTCCATCAGAAAATCTTGATTATTCCAGTGTACATGCTGTTATGAAGTGAAATCATTATTTGTACACTTTTAAGTTCGGTACTTGTTAGTAGAGTTCCTGGGACACTGCTGACATGCGGTATCTCTACAGCCAACCTCATGGAATCTCTGAGAAGATGTAGGGATCAGTGAGTTTGGAAGAGATGTGTGGGATTTAAATGGTAATTATTAGGGAGAGAAGTTTGTGAATTAGGAAGCAGAGAATTGGAGGGCAAGTGATGGAAAGCTGGGTGGCTAGTACTGTTCTGAGAGCAACACCTCACAAAACATCACTGGCTTCAAGCCAAACCATAAAGAACTACTGACTGCAACCTCTGTTTTGTTTTCAATGCTTTGCTGTAGGTTCCCTATAACATTATTGGGTGGCTTGAGAAGAACAAAGACCCACTTAATGAAACTGTGGTAGGTATTTTCCAAAAATCATCCAACAAACTCCTGGCAAGCTTGTTTGAAAGCTACATTGGCGCAGACAGTGGTAAGTGGAATTAGCTCAAATGGGTTTTCTTTCTTTCCTGGGAAGTATGCTTGGGAATGAATTTAAGAAAAAAACAAGGAAAAAGTCTCTCAGCTGCAACTGACTCAATGCTAAATGAGGCAGTGACTAATTATTTAGATGCACAAAGTGTTTGTAGGAGTTTGCCAGTTATACTAAGGAGGCTATTAAGTCAGCTAGTTTGAATACATGATACTCTGAGCAATTTTGGCAAGGAATCTGTCTGTTGTGTGAGTGCTTCAGTGGGAATTTGAGCATCCAGGTGTTCAGATATGCAGGCAAATGTTGCCCAAAAAGCTTTTGTACGTAAATGCTTAGGAACAAGTACAGCTCTTGTGTTCCATACTGTAGTCCTCCTTGCTAGCCAACCTGAATTAAGTAAGAAATACAAAGCTTAGGAAAAGCTTCGCGACCTGGGGCTGTTTAGCCTATAAAAGAGAAGACTGAGGGAGGACCTCATTAACACCTACAAGTACTTAAAGGGTGGATGTCAGGAGGATAGGGCAACATGTTTTTCTGTTGCCTCCAGTGACAGGACAAGGAGTAATGGACAAAACCTGGAGCACAAAAAGTTCCATTTGAACATGATGAACTTCTTTCCTGTGAGGGTGAGGGTGCCCTGGCACAGGCTGCCCAGGGAGGGTGTAGAGTCTCCTTCTCTGTAGGTTTTCAAAACCCACCTGGACACTTTCCTGTGTGACCTGATCGAGGTGAACCTGCTTTAGCAAGTGATTGGACTGGATGATCTCTAGAGATCACTTCCAACCCCCACCATTCTATGATTTTGTGATTCAAAGAGTGTTTTGGAAAATTTTGTTGGATTAGTAGCAAGCAGGCACTGAAGGTACTTGAGCAACATTACACATTGGCCAAAGTAGATGATTTTGTCAATACCTCTTCCTTTTGGTTGCTGTTAGTTTTTTGTTTGACAAGAGAAATGTATGTCGGAGAACATATTTAAGCTGTATGCAATGGACAGAACTGTTTTATTTATGAGAAGACAAGTAGCAAGCACCTAGAAAATTGATCTTAAGTAAGTAAGACTGGCATTCATTACAAAGATATAGCTCTTATGTCCTGAAGTTGCAATCACTTACAGTCTACTTATTAGTAACCTCATTTCTATAGATTTTGTTGTCATGAATCATAACATACTTTCTGAGGCTGCAGACTTCATAATGTGAATAAGAGATGGAGCTGCATGTAAATAACAAAAATGCTGCTACTAGCAAATTCTTGCAAGTTACTAACTGCCTGTTTGCCTGTGGACGTTCCTGTCTGTCAGAACACTACTGTGCCTTTCTTCAGTGTCAGAAGAAAATAGCAGCCTGTTCAGATTAGCCTCTTCCAGTCTCGACAGTGTCACTTTCAGAAGGGGGAAAGATTGGATAATTGCATCAAGCACATTACACTCTTCACATCTCCTTTTATGTTGACTATTGTTGACAGGTGACAGAATGCCAGACCTTCTGGGAATGATCTAATAGTCCAGTGTTTAGAAAGCTGCAGCAATTGCTGTAAATTTGTAGGTCAGGCTTGGCTCTTGTGAAACTTCGTAAAGGTCATGTCAGAAACTTGCATTCCTTTGGGTGATCTGAGTGATTTTGACTCTGAAGCTTTAAGCAAAATTTAAGGAATGCAAAGCTACTATATCTGAAATTTCAAAGCAAGTATTAATTTTCCTTTATTCTGGACAAATGTTACTTGCACAAATTCATTGTCTGCATAGCAGACACATGAGAATCAATGTCTATACAGTACAATGTGAAGCATAAATTTTCCCTAAGCATTACCTTTCTGCATCATCTCACCCTGTGGGCTTTTTAATGAACTACAAAGGACACTATTTTGATAAAAGTTACTCTTCTGCCTTATTCATATTTATGGGCTTTCTGTATAACAAGTGAGACTGTGTACATCTGAAATGCAAACGCCATTCAGTGGTCTTTGACAAAAATTCTAAGTATGGACAGAGAGCTGTAAACTTATGATATATTACCTATTCAGAATATTTTGTATAATGTTTGAGCAATCAGAGACATAAAGTCATTAGCTATGCCTTTCATTCGAAGGGAGTTGCACTTTTAGAAAGATTTGTTTGTCTCCCATGCCCTGCCTGCACCCCTTACTGAGATACAGATTGTAATTTTTGTTTATTTATTTTCATTTTTATTTCTTAGCTGACCAGGGTGGAGAAAAGAAACGCAAGAAAGGTGCTTCTTTTCAAACAGTGTCCTCGTTGCACAAGGTTTGTTTACTTCTCCCACTTGATGTTTTGAGTTAAGACAATGCATAGAAAAGGAATGTTAAAGATTGTAATGGACAAAGAAATTGAAATGCAACACTGGAATTTTATTTAGGGCTTGGGTTATTGACTTTGGCTAAGTCGATACTCTGTTATGTATGAGGGCCTAGTCCATTTTATCTTCTTTGAGGATTCAGGAGACTGGCTGTAAGTGTATTTGAGAAAGTATCACAAAATATCGCAAACAATCTTTACCTTTTATTTTTGTTGCCTACAGATTCATACATGTCTTTCAAACAGGAACTGATTACAAGTAATTTGCTTGTCTCTACCTGGTTACTGTTTCTAATTGGATCCTAGCATTAGAGCAGTCATAGGAAACAAAAGTTGTTGAATGGAGTGGTATATGGCTTCTTTTTTCCCGAGTAACTCCCTTCTGCTGAGGCCGATGTGTGGTCTTGGTGGGAGCCTTCACTAGGATCATGCCTGGGGAAAAATGCAGCCTGTAATTTACCATTAGTACCATTTCTAATAAGTAACATTGAGGAATGTAGTGTCGGTAAAGCTCAGGTAGTGAAGGAAGTAGTTATCTCCCACTAGTCATGTAATTTTATCTTCTTTGGTGGTTCTCATGAAGAGAAATCACAGGAAATCAATGTCTGTATCTTACCAACTGAAGAAGTGTAAAGATAGCTGAAGGATCACTCAGTACTTTAACAATCCACAAATAGAAGCCCACTTTCCAGCACACAAGAAGTTGCTAAGTACCCAGCTCAGGTTGTCTTATTTGTCATCCTGACTGGCATGTGAGAAATTTTCTATTTGAACAGTTGTACTGATGACATTATATTCCACCTCTAATGGTCTCTATCTTCTGCTTACAAGACAAAACATGTTCCACACAGCTTGGTGATAACTGGTAGGCATTGAATGTCTGGTTTCTTCCAAACTGTCTTGAGAGATGTCTGATTAAGATCAATAAAGGGAAAATGTTTGACCAGGAGGACAAAAAGACAGCTTTTATAAGGAAGAGATGGGAAAGGTGAACTATCATCACTGAGTGGGGAAGTGACTAGTGTCTTGGTTTTGTCTGGGATAGAGTTAATTTTTTCCTAGTAGCTGCTACAAGGCTGTGTTTTGGATTTGTGCTGAAAAACAGTGTTGATAACCCATGAAATTTCTAGTTATTGCCAAGTGCTTGCACAGCGTCAAGGCCTTTTCTGCTTACCACCTTATTCTGACAGCGAGTGGGCTGGGGGTGTGCAAGAAGCCAGGAAGGAGCATGGCCAGGACAGCTGACCCAAACTAGACATAGGGATATTCCAAACCACAGGATGTCATGCCCAGTATACAAACTGGGGGGAGATGGATGGGAGGGGCAAATCGCTGCTTGAGCATCAGTCAGCAGGTACTGAGCAACTGCTTTGGGCAACACTAGTTTGGGGGTTTATTTCTCTTTTTTTGTTACATTCCTTTTCACTACAATTATTAGTAAATTTTTTAACTATTATTTTTATTATTATATTTTAGCTTAGTTAAGTTGGTAAGCTGTTCATATCCCAACCCACAAGTTTCAAATGTTTCTTTCCTGATCCTTCTCCCCATCCCACTGGGGGAGCAGTGTGAGTCACTGAGTTGCCAACTGGGCTTAAACCAGGACACTAGGCAAAAGTGCAGTTGGCTTTACAGAAGTGCTCTACAGGATGATACTGCATCTTGCACACTGTTCATCTTCATTCTGACATTTCTGGGATCGTAAGTAAAACATGTGTCTTCTTAAGACTTTGCTAAAACTGATGTGCATTCCTATAATAAAGTTAATTTGTACTTTGGTTTATTTGAACACATTTCACTGTAATAATCCTGGTAAGCTTATAATTTTGTTTGGGACTATTTAGAGAGACGATGTCAACAAAATTAGCAACCAACAAGCCAAAGAAATAAGTGATTGGAATTCCACCAAACCACTAAAGCTAATTGTGTTTTTAACCATTCTGTTCTAGGAAAATTTAAATAAGCTGATGACTAACCTAAAATCTACAGCTCCTCACTTTGTACGATGCATTATCCCCAATGAATCCAAAACTCCAGGTATGGCAAACACAACAGTCTGAAAATGTTAGTATATTTGAACTATGTCATTCCAGTACTTCATTCCAAGCCACCAGATTGTATTTAAATACTGTCTGTGTTTTTCACTCTTAACCAGTGGTGTTGCTCTTTCAGGAGTGACACCACACATTTTCCAGTTCCCTCAGTTAAATGAAGATTAATCTCTAGGCAGAAACTCCGTTTAATTTAGCCTTGTTTTTATCCCTGAAGGTGAAATGGATGCGTTCCTTGTCTTGCATCAGCTCCGCTGTAATGGTGTCCTTGAAGGCATCCGCATTTGCCGTAAGGGTTTCCCAAACAGGGTGCTTTATGCTGACTTTAAACAAAGGTAATGCAGAGCTGTGTTGTCTCATGTCCTAACTCATCAGTCAAAATAAGCAAAGCGTGTCTTCTTATTTTTGTTTGAGTTTACTTTCTACTCAATTTGTGTGAACATGGAAGGCAGAATTCTGCTTTTGTTTGTATCTGTGTAGATGCTAAGTAGGAAACTATCCTAGGTGATTTTTTTTTTAAGTTTTGGGGGAAGAGAGGGGGAAAAAAAAGCAGAATCTAGGCCAGTTTTACTCACTCTTCATCTGTTATTAACAGGTACCGCATTCTGAATCCTGGTGCAATCCCAGAGGATAAATTTGTGGATAGCAGAAAAGCTGCTGAAAAACTGCTGGCATCTTTAGATGTTGACCATAACCAATATCGGTTTGGACACACTAAGGTAACCAGAAAAGACCATCACTGTTCATGTAAAGCAGAAAGTGATGGATCTAATATTTATTTTGCAGAATAGGACATTATTAAATTTCTAGTGGTGACAACAAACAAAGAATTAATAAAATAAGAAACCAGAAATATAGCAGCAAAGTGATGTTAATTTTTAAGCTATGATAGAGGAATTTTGTTTCTCTGGCTCACGCTCCCACAAAGCTTTTATTACAGCAGCACTACAGCAGCAGATGATGCTCCATGCCTCCCAGTAAAACAATAACTTATTTAATATAATGTAGGTACACTCAGACATAGACGGACCACAAGATCAGCTGCAGCCTTTGAAATGAGGCCATGTGCAATTATGACGTGATCCCATTATCAAGGATCTATGAGAGCTGAGAGTTGTGGTTCAGCTAACCTGCTTTGAACCCTGCTACAGCTGAAAAAAGTGCTCTGGCAATGAAAATGTGGCAATAAAATAGTCAGGCCTATTCAAAATTGAGGAGGTGAGGCCCAATTTTAAAACAAATTCGGAAGTGTACAGTGCATTCCCTGATGCAAATAATCTTGGGCTCTCTATGCCCTTTTACTTCATAATGTGTCAATAGAAATACCATTCTTCTGAATGATTTCAATAAGTTCTGTATAACTGTGGAATAAAGTAAGTTGTTATGGTGAAATTACATCTGTGTATGTACCAGGTGTTCTTCAAGGCTGGTCTCCTGGGCCATCTGGAAGAAATGAGGGATGAGAGACTTGCAAAAATCTTAACGATGATCCAGGCAAGAGCACGTGGCAGATTGATGCGGATTGAGTTTCAGAAGATAGTGGAGCGCAGGTATGAAAGAACTCCCTTAAATCTGTGTGGGTAATAGTCATTATCATTTAATTATATGTGGAATAGAGACATTATTACAGTCCCTAAAGCCATAGCTAACTTAAATTACTGGTTTAAAGTGGATGGATGATAAAAATAACAGCATGTAGATTAGTTGCCTGCAGCTCCAGTAAGAATCAGATATGGAGGGAGTTCCTTCCGTATCTTGGAACCTAGTTCTTAATATTACTGAGAACAAAGCCATAAAACTGACTGAAAATTACAAAAATCTCACTTTTTAAAATCAGACTAAGATTTAGGGAATTTTATTTTCTTCTTAAACCAGGGATGCCCTTCTTGTAATTCAGTGGAACATCCGTGCTTTTATGGCTGTGAAGAACTGGCCCTGGATGAAGCTTTTCTTTAAGATCAAACCTCTTCTGAAGTCTGCAGAAACTGAAAAGGAGATGGCAAATATGAAGGAAGAGTTCTTGAAACTGAAGGAGGCCCTGGAAAAATCTGAAACCAGGAGGAAGGAACTTGAAGAAAAGCAAGTCTCTTTAGTTCAGGAAAAGAATGATTTGCTTCTCCAGCTCCAAGCTGTGAGTAGACACATATATTCATATATTTACTAGTTATTCGTTGAAACTCAAAGGATTACAGACCAGGGTGTTAAGTAAGCTGTTGGTCTTGTCAGAGTCTTGCCCAAAAATTAAAGCAGATAGAGATCCTCATGTTCTAGCGTAACTAGGTGGGCTAGCAATGCACATCTTCACAGGTTCTGTCCAAGGCAATGTCCATGGCAGTTAGATATGAAAGTGATCTTATATGTGACTAGTAAAGCTCACTACTGTCTCATCCTTCTCTGTTAATTATTTGTTGGTCTTATCTTCTGAAATCAGGAGTAGGAAATTTTCCTTATGCTGCTCTATAGAATTGGATCAGGTTTGCTGAGCACTTACAGGATAGGGGACAAATGAGGAAGAAAACAGGCCAGGAATTCATTGCTTTCCTCTTCCTTGTGCCCCACCAGGAGCAAGACACTCTGGCAGATGCAGAGGAACGATGCGACTTGTTGATTAAATCCAAGATTCAGCTAGAGGCCAAAGTCAAAGAACTGACAGAGCGGGTTGAGGATGAGGAAGAGATGAATTCTGAGCTGACTTCTAAGAAGAGAAAATTGGAAGATGAGTGCTCCGAGCTCAAGAAAGATATTGATGATCTGGAAATAACACTTGCAAAAGTGGAGAAAGAGAAGCATGCTACTGAAAACAAGGTACATTTAGAACTTCACCACGTCTTCAAAAGAAGTTGGGCAGAGATTACCTTGAAGACGAGAGTTACTGGTCTTCTGATGGATTTGCACTGTCTGTTATACAGGCCACACTGAAGGATCAGAGTATACAGTTATTTGATCTTATGAGGGAAAATTTTTAACGCTGAGTCTCCCTTTTTCTGAAGTGTGTTTTGCTGCGATTCAGCTAAAGAATTATGTTTAGTTTGGGAATTTTTAAGCAAACAATGTTCTGCCATAACCACAAGTTCTTCCAGCTCTTCTTCTTAGATCATGTAAATGTAAAGTTCATCTCCTATTCCTCCCAGATATAGTCAGAAGCTGCAGACCACCACAATGAGAGTGACAGTGGAAAGAATTTAGTACATGTGAAAGAATGTACTAAACCCACAACAAGAACTGTCACACATTGGCTCCCTTGGTGGCAATTTCATTCAAAAAGCCATAAAAGGCTGGGGGGGAGGAGAAATCCCTTTCTTTCCATTTTCTTCCTGCATGCAAGTTCAGTACAGACAGTCATTTAAGACAGGTTATTATAATCACTTCATTCCAAGTCTTACAAATACTTCTTCCTTACTCACACAGGTCAAAAATCTGACAGAAGAAATGGCTACTCTCGACGAGAATATCAGCAAACTTACTAAAGAGAAAAAGTCTTTGCAGGAAGCTCATCAGCAAGTTCTGGATGACCTACAAGCAGAGGAGGACAAGGTCAACACACTGAGCAAAGCTAAAGTGAAGCTGGAACAGCAAGTGGATGATGTAAGCTGGCTCTGCCTTCATGTTCCCCTGCGCGTCCACCACTTAGAGTTTTCAAGAGTTTGAAATGTTGCAATGCTTTGAAATATATTCCTGTCCTTTGAGGATTTAGAAATACAGTCCTTGTTCTATCTGTAAAATGTATAATTACAGGAATGCTATAAAAACTCACCTGTTTAGTGCAGGCTTTGAAAGGGATGTGATAAGGACATTTGCATTTGCAGTGTAACTGGCATGAAATCAAACAGAGCTTTGCTACTAAGCTGTAACACTTGTAAAAATGTAAAGCGTGGACTAACCCTTATGTTGTATTTCTTTAGCCCATATGCCCACTGGCTGCTAGAAACCAAAAAACCTAAAATAGGATTCTTGTACTTAAGTACTTCTGCTTCACCACTTGGTAGAGCTCAGCACAAAGCTGGGCTCAGCATACATCTGATTTGTGAACCATCTGTGTTCAATATATTTAACGAGTGACTTTGGTCCTAAAGCTTGAGGGCTCACTCGAACAAGAGAAGAAAGTGAGGATGGATCTAGAAAGGGCAAAACGCAAACTGGAAGGGGATTTGAAGCTGACCCAAGAGAGTGTCATGGACTTGGAGAATGATAAGCTCCAGATGGAAGAAAAGCTAAAAAAGTAAGAGACTTACTCTGTTGTACAAAATAAAGCGGCACAGTTACTACCATCATTTCAGAGCCTTCAAGCGTGTCATCCTGCTCTGGTGGTGGCTAAAAGAAAATTTCATGAGGAGAGAGTGTGTAGCCAAGGAAGGAAGGAAAATCACTCTTACTTGTGCATGGTATACCAGAAACATTAGAATTCATTATGCTTTCTAGCACCTTCAAAGCGTTAATTATGTTTTTCATTGCTTAGAGGGGAAAGCTGAAGGAAGTCTTTAAAAAGTTGTTCATCCTAATGAGCTATGATAGTATTGTTGAAAGACCTGACTCTGTTAAATACATTTTTCCAATGGGTCTGAAAATAACTTTACTTTTGTATGACACAACCAGAAATATAATTGCACAAATGCATGCAGAGTCTTGACTTGCTCAGAGGAAGATGGGTTTTCATGCAAATAGCAAGACACGAGGATTGCTTTCATTTTTAGATACATTAGAAGTTTTATTGAACAACTCTGTAAGAATTACAAAAGCCTAACTTGAAGCTACAGGGAAAATTGTCACAGTAGGATTTTCCTTTCTGTGGCAGGAAAGAATTTGAAATGAGCCAGCTGAATTCCAAGATAGAAGATGAACAAGCTATAGTGATGCAGCTGCAAAAGAAGATCAAGGAGCTTCAGGTCAGCTTGCTTCTCTCTCATGTGTCTTAGGATGAGTATATCTTTGTGCCTCACTGAAGGGCTTTGCAGAAATTTCTCTGCAGCTTGATTTTGAGATCCAAAGTTGGTGTAACTCCATAGCTCCCAGAAATACTGTTTTTCTCCTCAGGATGCTTGTTCTGTAGTGCTTCCTTCCCTGTAGCAGGACCTACAACCATGGAATATGAGTGGCTTCAGGCCAGGCAGAAAGGCTCTGGTGTTTTATTTTAAGCAAATAATATTGTTCCAACCGTGGAGCTGGGGATAGGTTCAGCAGTGATAAACATGGATTTGAATTTTAGGGGAAGGGCTTGAACGTGCAGGACAATATCAACAGGATGAAAAGGCCAAAGAAAATCAACACAGTCTAAACAAAATGTCTTGACACAAAGTATCTGCTCTGCTTTTTTGTAAATAAAGAACATTTGCATAACTTGGACTGAAGCATAGTTTGGTCAAAACAATCGTTTCACAAAAGACTGCTCCCAAGGAAAATTCATTATTCATGCAATTTTACACACTGTTACATTTAAAATCTTGTCTTAATAGTTCTAGAGAAAATTGGCTTCAGTCACAGAGCTCTTAAATTGGGAACAAAGAGCCCCTTCAATGACAATTTGTTGCTGCTACTCCTACTATCAAGTAATTCTCTCATGTACTTCAGACGAGTGTCAAGTGACATACAAGGCCAATGCATTGACTTAAATGTCTTGAACTAGAGCTTATAGAGCTATCTACTGTGAGAAAGATGTGACTCATCATCCTTACTCTAGCTCAAGATCTGATTTACTGCCACAAATGGGCAAGTTCTTTAACAGCTGTGTTTCCACCTGTGTTGTAAAGTGTGGGCTGACTTCATGGTCTTCTCATGGCAGTCATCATGAAGGTGACCCAAAGATGCTCGTGTCTTTTTGATAGGCTCGTATAGAAGAACTAGAAGAGGAGCTGGAGGCAGAAAGAGCTGCTCGAGCCAAGGTAGAAAAGCAGAGATCAGATTTGGCCCGAGAGCTGGAGGAATTAAGTGAGCGACTTGAGGAGGCTGGAGGAGCTACAGCTGCCCAACTGGAGATGAACAAGAAACGTGAGGCAGAGTTCCTGAAATTGCGGCGGGACCTTGAAGAGGCCACACTGCACTACGAAGCCACAGCCGCCACCCTGAGAAAGAAGCATGCAGACAGCGTGGCTGAGATGGGGGAGCAATTAGACAACCTGCAGCGAGTCAAGCAGAAACTGGAAAAGGAGAAAAGTGAGCTGAAGATGGAAGTGGATGATCTGTCATCCAACATGGAGCAGATGGTTAAGGGAAAGGTAAGGGTCCTGAGGCGTCTCAAACCCCTAAAGGTCATGTGTAGCTAAGGCTGGTCTGAAAATTTCCCAGGACACCTGATAGGGCTGGCATGTTTTAGAAGGTGGTGTCTTGTAATCCAAGGGTGCTTCTGTACAGTCTACCTCCTTCCCCAGCTGGTGTGTAACCTTTCTTACTCGGAGATGGGACAACAACTGAGACGGTCTGTTGAAAACAGGTAGTGCTTCCCTAGTCCCAGGAATAATTTTTTTATCCGTGTATCTCAGAGCTCAAAACTGTGTCACTTAAATTATGCTCCTCCAGGCTGGCAATGACTAGGGTGATGCCATCCAAGGCAGGATATCCCTCATCCTAAGCAGAGTCCTCTCAGATCTTGCCCTTGCTTCACAGTTTTGACCTGTGTTAGCAAGGAGTGCAAAGCAAAGGCTTGCATGACTGCCATGTGTATTTTTCCTTCCAATGGCTAAATTGTAGATTTATCTCCTGAATAGATAATCTTGGTCGCTTTCAGAGCACTCTAAGGAGTTCTTTCAGTGTAAGTGAAGAAAAGCAATTTCAGTATTCTGAGAGTTAGAAAGCTGTCATCAAACTCAGTTTATGATAAATGGCAATTAAAGCAGAATCAGTAGAGCAATTTTCATTGGAGGTGATTTTCCTATCTAGCAATTACGAGGAGACTATGCCTGAACTTCATAGGCAAGTGATTGCTCTTCAAGTTCTTGCAGAGGCTTTTTGCACTGATGCTTCTGTTCAGAGCGCAGTTCAGGGAAAACAAATTGGGAAACTGGTGTGAGGAGGAGTCCCCTGGCCTGGGACTGTGGACACAGGGCTGCTATTCCTCACTTTACTACTGGGGTATTTGTGTTTCAGAAAAATGGTAGATAGCAAAGACTGACAAGAAAAAAAAAATGGATACATTTGGAAGGCTACAGCTTGCTTTGTCTTTACTCCCATTTCCTGTTAGGCTAATGCAGAGAAACTTTGTCGAACTTATGAAGACCACCTGAATGAGACAAAAACCAAACTGGAGGAAATGACTCGCCTCATGAATGACCTCACTACACAGAAGGCAAAACTCCAGAGTGAGAATGGTATGTGAATGTCCAGCCGAAATAGATTGTTTCCCAGTAACTTATTAGGTGTGTCTCAGCACTACATTGGTGAGATGTACTGTGCGATAAAATCTGCTCTGAAGGTCGCTAAATTAGGGTTGCTGAAACAGAGCAGTAGCTTTGTGGTTTTTGACATTCCTGTCTTCATTATTTTTGTAACCTTGGTGGGAGGACCTTGCCTCTGACTGGCTTTTAAAAAAAACCTATAACTATATTTACCAGCATATGGTGATACCATCTCATGAGCTGAAATGGATGTGTTGGCTAGGTACCCAGATTCAGGAACAAGGACATGTACATCTATTTTGCAATACTAGAGGGAAGGTAAAGGAGTTGGCATACTGCTGCTGTCTCTGTGAATACCATCTTCCTCAGCATGACCTTGGACATTGCACTCTAGAAGATGCTCATACCCAACTAAAAATATCACATATCCTCCAAGTGCTTGCTACCTTTTAAGCCAGAGTAGCACTCTTGAATCTTATCAGATACCATGTCTTCTCAAAGACATAATTTTAATTTCCAGTGTGTTTTCTTGTTAGTTCTATGTACTCCTACAAGGCTGCATTTCCCATCCTGCAGTGACTTCCCTCTTGTGATAAATGAAGTTTTCCGTATGTATCCCTCTGCTCTGCACATTGGTCACTGTGAGGTTCTCATGGTGCTTCGCAGCCCTCTGAAAAGAAGCATGTGGAAAAGCGATGTCAAGTAGTGAAGAAAAGTCTAAATAACACCAGCTATAACTGCACATGAAAGTAAGCACCAGTCTAGTCTGATCCATGAGCTAAACTAAAATTAATGAATCAAGGTATTGGCAGTACAAAGAAAAAACCAAACCAAACAAAAACTCTCCACAAAATAAAAAATCAAACCCCACCAAAAAAAAATCCACAAACAAACAAAAACATGAGAAAAAGTGTCCTGGTGAAGTGTCTGATGGTACAACTTTGTCTTCTTCCAAAATGTCAACCACAATCACTACCAATTCTTTTCCTCAACAGAATTGGACAGGTGAGACTTTGTCATTTCATCATCTTACTTTTCTGGTTGTTGTTAAATCCTGTGACAGGCGAATTTACAAGACAACTTGAAGAGAAGGAGTCACTGATAAGCCAGCTGTCTCGAGGGAAAACATCATTTACACAACAGATTGAGGAACTCAGGAGACAGCTGGAAGAGGAAACCAAGGTAATGCTTTGATATGTCTCATCCATTGGAATAGAATGGGCAAAACTGCTCATGCGCACTTGAAGCCTGGATAAAAGTTGAAATGAGACACGTGAATGAGAATGTTTCCTGGTAATTGTACTGATATAAATTCCTGCCCCTGGCTGAGGCAAAACACAAGAGAAGAGTTTGAGAAAATAATCAGCATCCATAATTGTTAAATAAAACGTACCCAGTAGGGTAGCCAAAATCTCAGATATCGCATCTTAAAAGTTTGGATGTTTCCCCAAAGGTGTTAGATTATCTTCAGTCTTGATAGCTTCCTCAGCATGTTACCAGTTAGAGATGACTTCAAACACTCTCACCTCACTTGACCTGGACTGTCAAGGCAAAAGGCAAAAAGAAGAAAAACGGTTTAAGCCTTCATTTGAATTTCTAAGTGCTGTCTGTTTAGGTTTGGCTGTAGGTAACCTGCAATGCTGTGACCTTTCTATCCCTGCAGTCCAAAAATGCCCTGGCTCATGCTCTGCAAGCAGCCAGGCACGACTGCGATCTCTTGAGGGAGCAGTATGAGGAGGAGCAGGAAGCCAAGGCAGAGCTGCAGCGGGCTCTTTCCAAGGGAAATGCAGAAGTGGCACAGTGGAGAACAAAGTATGAGACTGATGCCATTCAGAGAACTGAGGAGCTGGAAGATGCCAAGTAAGTGGATTATGTGGGCTTCATCATGCCCTTTGCTGGCAGGACTGTTCTCCCTGGGGCTTGTGACAGAGCTAAGGAAATAGGGCAACCTGGGTGGAAAAATCCTTCTGGCTCTTTGCTGTCATTTGTGCTTGACCTTCTTTGGTTCTTCCATTGCTTAAGTAATTAATGTTTCTGTTGAGTCCTTGTCCATGGGGTAGTGGATGTGGATACTGGAGTTTAAGAACAAATGGGATTAGGTTATCCTATTTGTTTATCTTGCACACTCATTCGTTTTGCCCCAGTTCAGTGTTACGTTCCTTTGATCCTGACTTCCCTTCCCAGCAGGAAGATGATGGCTGCCCTGGAAAGGTAGGGCAGACAGTTGTGTTGACTCATGCTATTGAGCTGCTCCCAGTTACCACTCTCAGGCATTACAGGGCAAGACCTCTAAGTGTCTCCAGCATCTGCCTCCACACATCTCTGATCTGCAGGATCTTCCCTTGCTTCCAGTCTATTTTCTTCATCTAGTGTCTTCACATTCTTTCTGGGCCCTGTTTTGGTTTTTTTTTTTTTTTCTGGGATCTCTTCTTGCTGGGACTCCCATTCACCTGCTTTCCCAATCTAAATAGTCTATGAGCAAAAGCCCAAGGTGTGACCAACTCCTCAGTTGGTGTTTCTGTCTCATATCTCTCTATTGGAGGAACACAACACTTTCATTTAGGCTAGCTCTTATAAAAATTTGCAACCAGCCCATACTGATTACAGCCAGGAAGTGTCAGGCTGTTGCTTGACAGTTCAAAAGTTCAAATATTCACACATGTTCACACTCGCACAAAATTATCTGCCACATGTCAGCATTCATAATTTCAGATGATTTTTTGCCTGTTGTAGTCTGTTCTCTCTTGATTTCCTCCTCCCTTCTCCTTGCCCCCCTCCCCTGTTTTCCCTTGCAAAACTGATGTATTGCAATACTACTTTGGTGTTAGTTCTTCTGGATAACATGGCAGTGCTAGCACCCAGTTATTTCACCGTATCTTTCTACCTGGCTTCTAGGAAGAAGCTTGCTGCTCGCCTGCAAGAAGCTGAGGAAGCCATTGAGGCAGCCAATGCCAAGTGCTCTTCTCTGGAAAAGACAAAGCACAGGCTGCAGAATGAGCTGGAAGATATGATGATTGACCTGGAGAAGGCCAACTCGGCAGCTGCCTCCCTGGACAAGAAGCAGCGTGGGTTTGACAAGATAATCAATGACTGGAAGCAAAAGTACGAAGAGTCACAGGCTGAGCTGGAGGCTGCCCAGAAGGAGGCCCGTGGCCTTAGCACTGAGCTCTTCAAGCTGAAGAATGCTTATGAGGAGACACTGGACCATCTGGAGACATTGAAAAGGGAAAACAAGAACCTCCAAGGTAGGCTTCATTCAGGCTCCTTGTCCAGTGCAAGAACCACACTAGTGCGCAGCTGGGGTGTGTAGGTGCCCCACAGCAACTGTAGAGAAAGGTGTTTATCTCATCCTTGAGGCAAGCTTTCTGATGTGTTTTGAGACACTAAGTTATGCTGGCAATTAAGGTTTTAAATGTAAAAACCTTACAGAAATTGTCATGTCCAAGGGAGAGCAGGCTTCCCTTTGGTCACTTGTCAATGAAGTTCACTGGCAGAAGTGCCAGTCTCAGAGGAGGAACAAGAAAGATGGCAGAGGTGCAGTGGATAAAGCCTAGACAGCTCACAAAGCAGAGCAGCACGGCATTGCTGGCCTGCAGATCACAGATAAAAACTAAACCACTTCAAAAAGTGTTTACTAGAAAGGCTCTAACTTCATGTTGGTCAGGTGAAAAAAGTTGCTGTAATTGAAAGCAAGGAAGCACTTGTGTACAGGCAAGCCCTTGAGGAAGCAGTTTGAAGCACAGGTCCTGCATTCATGCTCCGTGAATTGCAGGATGTTTGGGACACTCTAATTGCTAAATCCATCTGCTCTTTTTTGTTTCAGAGGAGATTTCTGATCTGACCAATCAGATTAGTGAAGGAAACAAAACCCTGCACGAAATAGAAAAAGTCAAGAAACAGGTTGAACAAGAGAAGTCAGAAGTTCAGCTGGCTCTGGAGGAAGCAGAGGTGAGGAAGTAAAGCTCAAAGGAAGAGGAAAGGGTGTTTTTATCAAGATATTCCTTCCTTTTTTGTCCTGTCAGCAACAAAGACAATGGGTTCATTGTTAGCAAGTGCAACCTCTCTGCATCCATCTTCTCTGTCCTTGCTAGCCAGCATTTTCAAGAGTGACTGCTGACTTTTGGAGATGTCAGCTCTAAGATCATCAGTAGAGACCCTTTCAAAGCAGGTGCCTTGTAGTTTTAGGGTTTTTTATTATCGGTTTAGGGTTTTTTTCGCTTTCAGGAAGTTCAGAAATCTTCTGCCCACCTCCTTAAAACCCAGTCCTTGCTCTCTTCAGCATGGAATATTTCATCCTGTCAGGAAACAGGAACTGCTGAGAATTATGGTCTTATACTATTTTATCAGATATTTCTAGTGTCTAGTTTCCAGCTGCAAACACACCACTTCCTGTTTTTGAGAATAGCAAAACAAACCTCCTGATGACTTCAAGTTTTATAAGGACTCAGATACTGTATTGGATACTGCAGTCTGCTTAAAAAAAAAGGTAGCCATCTCAGAAACCAAATTTAAGCAGGACATTTAGAAAAATCTTTCACTTCCAACAGGAGCTTGATAAAGACACCACTGCATTAATTTCTACAGTGACAAGTATGCACATACCCAAGGGGGATACGTCATCCCAGTTTCCAGAAACAAACCAACAATGTGGAACAAGCCCACTAGAAATCGTGGCTATTCACTTCAAGGGCTCGGTTGTCAGGCTTTTTTGAAAGTTGGCTGCATTGCTAAGCTAAGAAGGGACATAGACGTTGCTGGCTAGAAGCAGTACAGAACGTAGCAAGGAATTTTTAGTGAAGGATGCATTTATTTTGAACTGCACTCTAATATCTGCTAAAATGAACATCACCCAGTACTAGGGATTGGTTAGTACCTTAAATGCTGTGCAACTTCTTTTGTCTGTTACAGGATGCTTTATACTTTGCAGGGATTTCACGGCCAAACAAACAGGTGTCACAATCAGAGCAGAGGAAAGAGCATGCCTTTCTTCCATAGCTCTGAGATGTGGAGAGTGATTATATGCTCTGTCAATATACTTCTCTTGCTAGAAAAAAAATACATCAGTTCTTGAGGGATCTAAGGGAGACACTTTACTTTCTCAGACTGTGTGGAATGGCTTCCTCAAGCTTAGCAATATTAGGAACTAAGAAAAGTAAAGTGATGATGTATCTTACTTAATTGTAAAATGCAGATTTCCTCCCTTCCTTCTGAATTTGGGTCTCTGGCAGTCACTACTGGTGACACAGCACTTTGTGACTTTGTGTGCTCTTCCCATTAATACATTGCAGCTTCTTGACATGAAGCATGTGTTTGACTGACCTCTGGCTGCTGCATGATAGCCAGAGATTAGCAAGGAATTTCTACAGCTTTGCCTTCAGAACCTCTATTCTGTTTCCATTATCTCTTGAGGGAAGCAGAGCTAAACCTGTGCAATTCTACCCTTTAGAGAGCACTTCCAAAATATATATGGGGTTCAATTCTCTTTCCCTTCCCTGTTTGACGCTAGCAGCAAGGAGTCAGAATGTCACTGAGCTTAGATTATGCAAGACCTGGAAGTCAGAGGCCCTGTTATTTCACTATGGGCTGTTGTCAGCTTAGTTGTCGACTTCCATAGGAGAGAAATATAAGAACAAAGACATAGGAACAAATGTCTCTTGTTTCATAGAGTTGTCCTCATTAATGTTAATTATTAATTAACATTAATAATGTTAATTGGAAAGAGTGGACAGGATATTTTTGCGTTTTTTCATACAGAGCTGATGATTATAATTTCTTTCCTTAAAGTCATATTGCCTAATGTGATTGTATAAATGAGAGAATTTCAATACATCATGATTTGGTGAGATCTTTGTTTGCTGGGGGCTGTGTAGACCTCTTCACCCTTCCAAAAACGATCTTGCTTTAGCTTCTGCCTATTCCTTAGAAGTCCCTGAATTTCTGGAGGGTGTCTGTGCAAGGGTGCAGGGCAGGGAACATCTGTTGATATCAAAGCTGTGCAGGCAAGACCTAAGGTGTATTTTTTTGTGAGCCATGTCCTGTTTGACAATTTGTCCTCTGAGGAGTTTGCTGTTCAGTTTTCCAGCTGCCATGTTGCATTAGAAGGCAAACAAATGCATCGTTTTGCCATGTAAGCTCATGTCCTCGCCTAGAGAGAGGTAGGGAGGAAACAGTGCTATTGGGAAGGGGAAGAACAGTGTGAAAGGATCATCTTTGTGCAGCATTTTGTTATTTATTTATTTATTTCTAAAAAAAAGCAACTCCTGGCCTTGATGCTTTCTATTTCAGGGAGCTTTGGAGCATGAAGAAAGTAAGACCCTTCGTTTTCAGCTTGAGCTTTCTCAGCTTAAAGCGGAGTTTGAAAGGAAACTGGCAGAAAAGGATGAAGAAATGGAAAATATAAGGTATTATGCAGGAAGAAGCATGTTTCTTAGGGGAAAAATCTCAAAAGACCAGAAATATTCCCAAGACCTAAAACAGTCAAATGCATTACAGGTAGTTATGACAGCACAAGCAAATACTGTCCGTACTAGAAAACAAACCAGCTCTGATTATTTGCCAAAGGGTAGTCCTACCACAGTACTGTTTCTCAGTTCAAATATTCCTGTCAGTTCAGGCTCTGCCAACACAAATGTTAAGCCACTCACACACATCACGTAGCAGCCATAACACAATTGACTGGTACAACCAAAGTCACAGCAGACCAAGGGCCGCTGAGCCTGTGAGTTTACAGTGTGGGGACAAGCAGGTCTAGAGAGCTGTCTTCCAATCCTCTAGGACAGTTGCAACCCAAAGGAAACTAAAGGCAAAAATCAGCACTACTACCTCAGTGGTGCTCAAACCTCTGTTATCTGAGGGCAGCCTTTACCTCTGCATTGTGTTAATTTATGCAGTTTTAGCTGCATTGATTGTAGGAGGATGTGAGGAGCTTACCATTATGTGTACACCATTTGAGTAAGTGGTAACAATTGCAAAGGCACAGAAAGCATGAACATAAAAGGAGAGGAACTTGCAGGTGAAAGGGATAAACAATGGAATGCAATTAGATGACAGGAGGGTGATGTCTTCGATGTCTCCCCTCCCACCTAGCATAAACATTGGTGTGAAGAGTTACGTTCTTAAAGTGATGCCAGATTTTGACCAATCGCTACATGTGCAGATGTTCAGAAAAATCTGACCTTGAATTAGTGTTGCAGTGCTATTAAACCAGGAAACGTGCCATTGTTTGTTGGTAGGCTAAAGGGTAGGTAAGGGGAAGGCCAAGGCCCACATTGGCCAGCGTAGATACAGGTGCTGATATGTTAATTCTTTCAAAAACAAGAGTATTTCAGCCCTTTCACATAATATCTAGTGATGTCTTGCAGATGTCTGGATTACAGAGATCTCAGGATAAGCTCTCATAATCAGTGCTTTCTGTTTCAGCTTTGTTATCAATGTTTTGCTGCAAAGTTGCACGGCAGACATGCTATGTTGTTCCCTGGGTGTCTGGGGCATAGTTCAGTATCTCGCTGAAACAATAAGGCCGTCAAGGTTTTCCTTATTGGCTCTGATTTCCCGGAACTCACATGCTTGCAGCAAAACTTACCCAGCAGCAAGGTATATGTTTCCTTGTGTGAGTCATACTCTGCACTTTAAGTTACTTTCTGGTCATAAGAAAGCAAAACTTTCATTGTAGGACTTGATTGTTGCAGAGTCAATAAAATTAAGCACCTATTTGCATCTGCTTTGCCAGCTTTAAATTGGTACTAAGCTGCATTTCATAGCAGGAGCAGGCTGTTAGTTAGGGTGGGTTTAATCTCAGTTTAATCTCTTCTAAATTTAGATATCCATATCACAGATTTCTAGTCCTGAATTATTCCACTTATAATTGAGCATAAGAAATGTGTTTCAATACCTATTTTAAGACATAATACATTGTAGCTTACACATGCTGTTTATTATAAAGAGTACCTAGAATAATTAGCTTAGAATGTAGTTGCCTACCATCAGTTTAATTAATCCCTTCCACTAATTGCCTTCATAAGAAGGCTGAGATGTAAAACATCTCAGTAAATGATTCAGTAAATATCTTGGTGAGTGACTACCAAGCTTGAAGTGCTTCTTATTAGATTCAGATTTGTACTTGCTTGAGTTTACAAGAGATCTGAGATAACTCCTTGATCCAATATTGCCAAAGGAAACATGGCAGAAGGATGCTATAGGTACTTACAGATCAGGAGTTAGTTGAAGGTGTGAAGGACACCAACCAGTTAGATGGCAGTGAAGCACTAAAAAACTGTGCTATAGATGTCATTCATAAATACACTATTTCTGGAAATTAGATACTTTCATAAAGTTGCATGTTCTACACTCCTGCCCAGAGAGGAAGTTTACTCCATTCACTCTTCATGTGCTTTCACATTATTCCACAATCAGGAGAAATCAGCAACGTGCCATTGATTCACTGCAGTCTACTCTTGATTCTGAAGCCCGGAGCAGAAATGAGGCCATCCGGCTCAAGAAGAAGATGGAAGGGGACCTCAATGAGATGGAAATCCAGCTCAGCCATGCTAATAGGCATGCTGCAGAAGCAACAAAGTCAGCACGTGTCTTGCAGACACAAATAAAGGTACTTAGAGCTGCCAGCAGTAGGTGTGGGCTACGCTTCATTAACACAGAGCAAAACAGCAATGGTGATGGTAATTAAGATAGAAGCTGCTCTATCAAGATAGAAGAAGATAGAGGATGTGAAAGGAAAGCCCTTAGTGATTACATCTGATGTAAGAGAATGCTGGAATATGTTTTTCTTCCAGACTTGATAAAAGCTGGATAAGATCCAATCATAAACCCCCTTGCTGGCTACCACCTTCTGCCAGGGCAGAAAGCTACAGCTTGAGGATCTGAAAATCTACGATTTTCTTGTGAGCTTGCAAGGCCTGTAGAAGCAGGCTGCATATTGGTTGGCTGGAATACAGGCAGTGTGTATATATTCAGTTTTGTTGTTTGTTTTAACATAACAGCTTAAAAAAAAACCAACCAAACAACAAACTGTTTTGCTAAGACACCTCTTAAGTCATCACCTCTCCCGTGCCTAAGCAGGTAGTTCTGCCTTGATCAGAACTTCGAGCTCTCACTGATTCAAACACACAGGTTTTTTCCCCTATTGCATCACATAGCAGAAAAGCTATTCAGCTTAGAGTATGGAGGAAGCCTTTCTTCAATAAAGTACTGCAATTATTGAGCTGGGCCCTGTGCAGCCTCTGCAATCCAGGGTCCTTATGGGAGCACAGCAGGTTGAAATGGAGCTGCACTGGTGGAAAAACAAACTTCTCTCTTGTTACAGGAGATTCAAGTGCAGCTGGATGACTCTGGACACGTGAATGAAGATCTGAAGGAGCAGCTGGCAGTCTCTGACAGAAGGAACAACCTTCTCCAGTCAGAGCTGGATGAGCTGAGAGCTTTGCTGGACCAGACTGAGAGGGCAAGGAAGCTGGCAGAACATGAACTGCTGGAAGCCACAGAACGTGTGAACCTGCTTCACACTCAGGTTGGCTTTTTCTGTGCTCTCTCCCTCACTGTGCTAAGCTGAGCCTTGTGTATTAAGCACTGACACTGTCCATGGTCATCATAAGTCAGACAAACCTTGCTGTCCTTCAAGGGAAAAAATGAAGGAGGAAGTCAGTCACTTATGTAGATATGCGAACTCACTACAAGTTAGCTGGAACTGATGACTCAGACAGCTGCTTTAAACAGCTGCCAGGAAAAGCAATGACAGAAGATAATAAGAGTAAATTTTATTCCTGTCTTCCTTCTGTGCTGTAAAACCGGTTCCCTCCTTTAGTTAGGCCATGGTTGGGATGGTGTAGGCAGTTCTTTGGAAAAGCAATGCTTCAAGAGCACTGATGTTACTCAGCAATGAAAACTGCATAGGTTGGGTTCTAACAATAGGTGGTGTTGTGCAGGGCAGGAAACCACCCCAGAGCAAAGTGCTCCCTACCTTGTCACAGGCCTTTGTTAACATAGGTAGGCCTTCGGACTTTGTCACAACTGACACTGCAGTTTTTCCAGGGACGTGAAAGGGCGTGACCTGACCACCAGCATTCTTGCTACAAAACCAAATCGTCTCTTCACCAAATAATTAATGATCAGAAGGAAATGAAAACGTGCTATAGGCTGGCCATGTTTTGCAATCTTTCCTCTGGGCCATGATGCCGTGGGGCTTCTGTTTTAATCACCTCATTGGCTGACTGATTATGGATTGTTACTTTTCAAAAATGAACTGACTTATTCTTCTATTTCAGCCTCTTGCTTATTAGTTTATTTAAATCAAAACTTGAACGTTTTACAGCTTTGAGAGTGTTTTTAAGATTTTCTCAGTCTGAAGCTGAGCTATGTAGTAAAGGCCAGCCTTCACCATGTGTACGAGTCTCCCTTCCCAAATTTTACTCTCTTCAATCCAGGAGTTGCAAAAATCAGTAAGCCTCGGTGTGCTGTGATACTAAGTGAAGTCATGTCTCTAAACGTCACTTTTCCTCCCTTTCCACTCTTCTTTTGGGGAAAACGTAATAAAAGAACACAAGCCTGATCAACCAAAAGAAGAAGCTGGAGGGTGACATTTCCCAAATGCAGAATGAAGTGGAGGAATCAATGCAGGAGTGCCGGAATGCAGAGGAAAAAGCCAAGAAAGCAATCACAGATGTAAGTAGGCTGTTTCCTTGCTCACTTATTTTCAGTACCACAATGTCTTAGGACAACCACGGAAGTATATTTCCCAGGTCACCATTTCTGTGCTCGTTAACAAAGCTCATACATCCAAAGCACTCCACAGTTATCTGGAGGTGACTGATGAAACTACAAAATGAAACTACAAAACAAAAGACTTTTTACAAAGTAAAAAGGGAGGAAGGCCTTCTTCCTGATATTTAGGGTTTGCTTTGGGCTGTTTTGTTGGTTTTTGAGGTTTTCTTCCACAGGAATGCACTTTCCACACCTCAAAGTTTCAGGTCATGTCACCTTTGAATCAGGTAAATCACATACCTGGAATAGGCTAAACCAGTTCAGACTGAACTAGTGCTAACAGGTCTCCTGGTGTGCATAGAATCTGATGTGAGAAACAAAATTACTGAATCTCAAACTAGATACCCTGGAACTAGGTCTTTATTGAAAAAACGTGAGGTCCCGGGAGGAGACTGAGTGCATTCTTTCCTCTAGGAAACACCTAATTTGGGCAGGTGTTGTTTCATTTCCCACAGACCTGGAGAAATCCATGTCTTCATGAGTTCAGCTGATGTATCCCATTGTATACTTAAAATGAAAGCTAGAACTGGAATTTTCTAGGAGTTATGTGTCTGGAGTGCCTCGACAAAGCTATTCTACAGTCTTTACTGCATCTCAGCTGAGAGCATTATTACTGCTGCCAGCGAGAGGATGCTGATAGTCCCTGATTCAGCTCCAGCCTGGATTGCAATGACTGCTCTCTTCTAATGACTGCTCATTAATAGGTACAAAATCTGTAAATGGCTCTTGGTGGCAGGCACAAACACCAAAGCAGGAATGAGCTAATTGTCACCCTCATTACAGTGTCTTACAGAATACCCTGGGTCTATGCAGAAAGTGAGCTTCCTATCCCAGCACAGACTGCAGAAACTGCTCTGCTGTTACAGTCACTCTGACAGCTCTCATCTATGGCTGTGCAGGGAAAACTTTCTGCCAGTATTTTAATCTACTACCTTTCAAGAGCTCCAAGCACCTAGATTATATTTTGAATAAGTTCTAGGTTAAATGTCTGTAGTGAATGGCACAGGCTTACTTGCAGACAATATAAGTGGGACCGTTATATAGCACAGATATTAAAAGGGGGGAAAAAAAAAGTAAGGGGAAAATCGTAATTCACAGCATGAGAATCTGGGAGGAAATAAAGGCCTCTAAGTCCATTCTATGTTTTCTCTGTCATGGCAAAATATGCGCACACAAGACATTCTCTGAAGCTTTGGTGAATGATCTGAGTTGGGGATAATCCAAGATCGATCTCCCACCATTTTTTCTGAGACAAAATTCAATAGCATAAGAGAGCTTCTGTAAAATGTGGCTGTTTTTCAGGCAGCAATGATGGCTGAGGAGCTTAAAAAGGAGCAGGATACTAGTGCTCACTTGGAGAGAATGAAGAAAAACATGGAGCAGACCATTAAAGACCTCCAGAAGCGTCTGGACGAAGCAGAACAAATAGCCCTGAAAGGTGGCAAGAAGCAGATCCAGAAACTGGAATCCAGGGTAAGTTAGTGACCCAACTTCGGACCACTGTCTCCTGCTCACAGAAGAGGGACCAGGTAGGTGCCGTAGCACTGCCTGGTAGGTTCAGCAAGGCCAATAAGAGATACTCTGAACGCTTTCTCTTTTTCACAAAATGCAGATGAGTAGTTCTTGGAGGCATGCTTCCCTGTCATCGTCCGGCTACAGTGAGCTGTTGTAGCACAGCAGATGACCAGGCCCTTGATTAAAAAAATAATTCTAAAAACCCCAACCTCTAAAACCAGGAAAAGCCTCTTCATTGCTTTCTTCAGCTAAAGGTTTTTAGCCTTTGCATGGGTCTGTACCTTTGCTAGTGCAGTTTAAGTACATTTACAAAAAAGCAGAATGCAAAGGTGATATTTTGACCTGTTCCTGAAATTCGCCTCTATGAAGATGCTGAGAAAATGAGCATTTCTTGAACTGTGAACCAAATTATCTCCTGTTTTATATACACAGCATAATGGCAAGAGATTTTTCTTTTCATTTTTTTTTGTGCAGGTTCGTGAGCTGGAGAATGAACTTGAGACTGAGCTCCGTCGCAATTCAGATGCCCAGAAAGGAGCCCGCAAGTTTGAGAGGCGCATAAAAGAGTTGACTTACCAGGTATATTGAGGACTGTAGTAACCACCCTGGAGAGAAAAGTGTTCTCCCAGTGTCATGAGTTGCCTCAGTGTTTCAGATAAAGGATGAAGAACAGCATTACCCAGGGCTTTCTGACTGCAGGAAGCTTTAGGGATAGGAGGAACACCTCCCTAGGGCTGCCATCATCTTGCTTGACTCATTGTGACTAATGTTAGAAATCATCTGTTGCTGAGATTTGGACAGTTTTAGTATGGTATTAAACATGGAGCAGGCTTAGATGACTATTCAAACTGCAAGAGAAGAAAGAGCCCAATTGTCTCTCAGCTGTACTGACGTTGCAAAAAAATGGCCAGAAGGATTTAGTTGACTCTAATGCATCACTCAGTGTAGGGTTGCCCAGTCCCAGGGCTCTGTCACCTATTGCTGAGCAGAAAGGTCTGGTTGTGAGTCTCCCACAGCTTTGCTAACAGCTGTGGTTGCTGTGAAAAGGTCTTCAGAAAAGGTCTTCAGCACAGAGCACTAATCCTTTTGCTTTAAGCAGCATTCTTAAGAAGGTAATCCCATTCATCTGCTTTAGGAGATTATGTAGCCTCCTACCTGTTGCTTGACTTTTGTATGTAGAGGCTGAAGGTTGTTTTCTTAGAATACAGTGCTCTGGCACAGGCAGATAGAATTAGTTGATCCTTCTGCTTATAAACTGTGACAACTTAAACCCAGCTCCTTTTACCAGAAATGCCTGCAAACAAGGCTTTTAAATATGGAAATTACAGGCATTTTTAGGCCCACTCACTAAAAAATTACACACTCCATAATGACAAGCATGCTCCTCATTCCTGAACAAGGAACTCTCTCTGTTCTTTCATGTATACTTCTGAAACAGTGTGCATATATATGTATGTGTATATGTATACATATTTACATGTATATATAAATGAGAAGGGTAGCATCTTTTAGTCCTCAGCCTCCAGGCTTACAAACATCTTCAGTCAACCTATAGAAATTTGTTTCAGCTATACACAGAATGACCACGATGTGGCTTGTTTGTATTTTGAACTGTGTGTTCTAAAATCATATATCTGTCAGCCATACCCATTGCACTCCGGGAGATGCTTTAAGCCTTTTTACACTGCAACCCAATTAATGGTGTTTTGATGCAGTCAGAAGAAGATAAGAAGAATCTGGCCAGGATGCAGGATCTGATTGACAAGCTGCAATTAAAAGTGAAGAGCTACAAGCATCAGGCAGAGGAAGCTGTAAGTAAACTATTTGGGCCCCTTAACTTTTGAGGAATTTTCCGTCCTAAACTCACAATCTTTAATCCACAGAAGCTTTTAGTACAAATACACATTTTGAATGTGTATTTATATTTCTACTTATATTCATATAAACCTTGAATGTATAAATGCATTTGTAATATATATAAAATAAAATATGTAGCACATGCATTGATTATATTTGAGAAGAGGCATCAAAATTGTCTTAAAATTGCAGTACAATTTGCAAGGGAAAGGGAAAAGGGAAGGAATGGGAAAGACTTTTTTCCTCCTAGTCCCTCAGAAGGCATGTCATCCCTCATGAACCTCGCAGTTCAGTTAACATGGAGAGTGGCAGTGGAAACATCAACTGTATAAAATAACAATCTTAGTTCTTCAGGAGGAAAGTGGTTCCCATCCAGCTGTTGCCTAGTTGTGCTAAGCACTTTCCATCCCGCTTGACATTGAAAGCTTTGTCTCACGTGAACAAGAGAAGGAAATCAGCTGCACTATTTTCTCTTACCAGGAAGCTCAAGCCAATCTGTACCTTTCGAAGTATAGAAAACAGCAACACGATCTGGATGATGCTGAAGAAAGGGCTGAAATAGCTGAATCTCAAGTGAATAAGCTGAGGAGCAAGTCAAGAGATATTGGCATGAAAAAGGTATGGTTATACCGTATGGGGTAAATGTGCCTGTTTAATACACAGTAGCAGATGCTACGTATGCAGGAAGATCTGCTACGTCTCTTAAAGTGGCATTGGACTAGAGTAAATTCTTGTGCACTATTTTTGTTTTTAGTTTCAGTCTAACCTTTATTTCAACATTAAGGCAAGCCTTTAGGACACACAGCTGATGCTTAGGCAAAACGAATTCTCTGTCCTCTTGATGTTGTCATTTAACCTCTGTGCTCAGTAGCCAGAAGTTTCCAAAACTTGCAGTTTTGGGTTTGGAGTTTTTTTCAAGGGATATTAAAAAGCTTCATCTTTTTCTCCCTCTGATGATACAGATTTCTATGTATGTAATACAGCCTGGGGATTACTGCACTATCAGATTGCCAGATATTTTAACATTGCTCTTTCAGTGAACTTGTATTGATTTGAAGAGCTGGATGAAAATGAACTATTAGCGACTAGTCAGTGCTGGGAAGTCATTAGTAGTTAGAAATATATTTGTGGTGTTTTGTTCTTGAGCAGAATCGTAATAGAATAATATTGATGAAACTAAAAGATGCCTAAGAACTTGGTCTGGAACTGAAAGCAAACCTTCACTTGTCTACACTCACCTTGCAGCAACCAGGGCAAGTAAAAACGGGGTTGTTACTTCAAGGAATGATAGAGATAGGAGCTGGGTCACTGCTTTATTCATTTCATTTGCAAGTGAAACATAAACTGCAATGCTTAATGTCATGGAAGTTTTATGGTGGTGACAGCTCCTAAGTTCAGAAATAGGAGAAAAAAAATCCCTTTCTGGATATTTCTAGTATTTTTATCACAATCCAAATGGCTTCCTTCTCTCTTTTGTATCCACCATTCTGTGTGAGAAAACACTCCCATTTCTGCTTTTATATTGGACTAATAAAGTCACCTTTGACTGATATAAATGACTGCAGCATCCAGCATCTAGAGCGGAGCTACATTCAAACTCCATGAATATCTGCTCCCTTACATATTTACCTATGATGGAAGCAGTACTGTAACTAAACCTCGAAAGAGATTTTGCAGCTTTTAAGAGTAAAAAAAACTCCACATTTTTATTTTAAATATTTCAGTCCTACAAAAAAAAATGAATGTTCATGTAAGTTCACAAAGCTGTGGCATCACACAGACACTGAAACAGGTAAACTATGAGAGTCAATTATTTAAAAAATACTGTTAAGAGTTCTTTTTATTCCCTGTATCTTACTAGTATTGCCTTAAATATGCAAAAGTCACAGAATCACAGAAGAGCAGGGGTTGGAAGGGACCTTTAGACATCATCTAGTCCAACCCCCCTGCTGCCAATGAAGCAGGTTCACCTCACTCAGTCATAGAAAAGCCAGTGGCCCTGTTTTTATTAGTCAGATGCTAGACTTCTAACAGCAGTCCCAGCTTAAAGGAGAGTATTGTTCTGTCAAAAGGTGAGCTTGATGGTACACACAGAGGTGTCATCTCCACAAGAAGGGACTTGTGGCATCAGTGGCAGTAGCTGGCAATGGAATGGTGGGAGACATGTACAGGCAGCGAGTGCTGTCCTCAAGTCATGACACGACTCCTTTGGGAAGAAAAAGGCACCAAAGGGACTATTTCAGTTGTGTAGCATTAGAAATACCTTGTCTACTGCAACTAATACCCATGTTCCCGGAAACTCTGGGAAGTGTGTTTGATTCAGAATCTATTGAAACAGGGTTGTAGAAAAGTCATCGGCTATCAAAGGGATATATACTCTAGCATGAGGACAAGAAACCTGTACTGTGAGCTGAAGTAAAACAGCAAGAGTTGGCTAGACTGGAGCTTGTTTATTCCAGATACAAACCGGTAATATCAGGGAGCAGAAGTATTACTGAATTGAAGCTTTTGTCATTTTTTCATGAACTTACTCTAAAATCCCCTCAACACTTCAATTTTTAACAGTTGTATATTATCTCAATTGCATTTCAGGTTCATGAAGAGGAATAAGTACAGTCCGAGTTGACAGATATGAGAAGATGCTTGACATAATTAGGCATAACTGAAAGCAGATGTAGAGAAAAATAAGCACTTACAGAAATAAACATCAAGTGAAAATCCAAAGAGACTGTATAGTGTATTCCATCAATTTTTTTGTGTTTCTATTTTGCCAAGCCTCGAGGATCAATAAAAGATCACATCTTGCCAACAGCCCACTTCATTATGTTGGAACAAATCCTAATTGGCAGATCTCTGACAAAATCAAAAGCAAGGGCAAATCCAGTCATGCGTCACAGCTCCATGTATTTCATCTGTAGATCATTAAAGCGGTACAGATGAAACCCGTGCAGGAGGACAGCCTTTAATGTTGGGATAACCCCAGCTTTAAGTCTGTCCCGCCAGTGAGAGTTCCTTTAAGTTTTGGAGGAGGGTAGAAAGCAAACTTTTGCATACAAACAGTCAGTTTAGAAGTTTCCACTGCGATCAGCCAAAGGAATTTGTCCGCCAGCTGCAGGAGACACATGGGAGAGGCTCTGAATTGACACGTCCATCAGGACTGCCTGTGCCTCAGAAATGGGAAAACAGCAAAACCACTAAAAATACATTTTAAATCCCTCAAAATGGAATCTTCTCCCATGGAAACTTTTTCGTTGTCCCTTTATGGTATCCAAATTCCAAGTTTTCGTGCTGACTCCTCACAGGCAGGTGTGCATTGGCTTATTTTTTCCTACCAGTTCAGTCCTTTGTTACTGTTGCTCAGATAATCATGTGATGAAGCCACATTAACCATGTGGCTCTCAGTGTAACTCAATAGGGAAGGCGAAGAAACTCTTTGTTCTTTTTGGCAGCAGTCTCAGTAGAATCTGTGCGTGCATGCAGATGAGTTCTTCCAGTATGTCAAAGCCTCCATTTACGTTTCTAGCCAAAATAAAAATGTTTGTAAGAACTACTGATGTGTAAAATTAATCCTTTAGTGAGAACACAAGAAGTAGTCACTATAAAGATAAGTCAATATTTTCCATTTTAACATTAGCTGAGTAAAACAAGCATCCCTGTAACAGTGGAGAAACATTCCCGTTTCTTCCATCTAGACCACTGTTAATGTAACTGGAGCTGAGTTAACCTGTAAACTGTTCTCCTTTCTCTAATTATAATACGTTAAAGGTTACAACAGGTCCCAAGATAGATGAATCTTGCTTTAATAAGTTAAATTAAATAGCTGCATCTCAAAAGTATATTATCACCTCTAATGCATGTTAGCATTAAAAATAACTAATAAGAAGCACACAAGGGAAGGCTGAGACTCCGTCAGTGTTGTCTTTCTGCTGTGCTCTTGTCAAACTTGATGGTAACTGTCATAACCACCTGAAGCTTGCCAAATACAGGCTGTGACAAAATCTCGAGTCTAAAAGAATATCTCTCCAACAGCAGAAAGTATTTGTGAATAATAAACAACTTTTTATCTTCATATTTATAGAGCACAATAGGCCAAGGTGTCGTGCTTTTGCCCAGCCAGCACAGAAGCACCATGACAGTCTCTCACTCGGTGCCCCCCATCCACCCCCACCCTCCTTAGGATGGCAGAGGCCCCGGCAAAATGGGTAGAAAAAAAGACAATCAAGGGTGTTGTGGATTAAGACAAGGTCAGGGAGGGCTCGCTGCCAATTATGATTCCGGGCAAAACAGACTCGACTTAGAGAGGAAAGTAGGAAAGTTTATTCTACTATCTACAAGAAACAGAACGGAATAAAAAGCAAAATGAGAAAATTCCAACCAGCACTTTAAGATCTCCCTCCCCCATCCCTCCTTTCTTCCCTGGCCCAGCTCACTGCTCCCAATATCTCTACCTCCTCCTCCCTCAATGGTTCAGGGGGGCAGGGAATGGGGGATGTGGTCAGTCTCTCACAGATGGGCTCTGCTGCCAGGACGACTCCTGGCATTCTTCCCCGCTCCAATATGAGGTACCTCCCACAGGACATGGTCTCTGGACATAATTATAATAAACTTCTTTGGCATGGGTTCTTCCCCACACTTACAGCTTCTGTGAAGATGAGGTCCCTCACATGGGACACGGCCTCCTCTGGCCATAGTCACTGCCCCTGATGCCGGGTCTTTTAACAAAGAGAATCACTGCCCCTGATGCAGGGTTTAAACAAAGTGAGTCTCTGCCCCTGGTGCAGGGTTTAAACAAAGTGAGTCTCTGCCCCTGATGCAGGGTCTTTAATGAACTGCAAACAATTCTCTTCTTCACCAGTCCTCTCCACACAATGCAGGGGGATCTCTGCTCCTGCACACCTCCTCCTCTCTTCCCTCATTGGCTTTGAGATCTGCAACTGTCTCCCAACTAAGGAGTACAAGGGCACTACCAGCTGGAAAAGAAGAAAGGACAGAACAAAAAAGGAACAGGAAGAAGCTTCCTCTTCTGGCTTCTTCTTAAAAAGGGATTGTGGAGGCATCTAATTGGTTCAGCCCCAGAAGTGGGTCTGGCTTAGAGCTCGGGAGAGTTTTCAGCAACTTCTTACAGGAGCCATCTTTATGGGCCCTTCCCCATTAATAGAAATGGCTTCATGTCAAACCATGACACAAGGTAAGGGCATATTAACATTGTTAGAGTCAAAGTACTATTGCATAGATGTACCAAAGAGGGCCTTGTGAACACAGAAAATAGGAGGATGAGGACAATTTATTTACGCTGAGACTTATCATTCTACATTTTAAGACTTTTATTGCATGCTTTAATCCACAAAAATAAGATTTCTATTTTGGTCAAATATTCAAGGTCTGGAAGTAAGCTTAATAGTATCTTTAAAAGTGAAAGTAATATTTGTACATACCTTGTAGCAACACCAGACACAGAGTCCCACTACCACTGGAGCAGCCACCACTCCTAGCACAATTCCCACAGTGTTACCTGAATGCTCTTTAGAAATGCAAATTTAAAAAAGTTCATCAGAAGTGCTTATATCCCAAGTTCATGCTCACCATTGCTCAGTAAGTATATCAAAGCTATACTTTTCCTCTCATACATAATCTAAAAGCTATGATTTGGAGAGAATGCTTCAGTTTCTTTTTAATGTTACTAATACAGCAACATTCAAATTTCTTGACTTTTAACATGATACTTCAGTAACTTAAGTGTGAATAGCTGAAAGTAGATTATTTTACTTAATTGTGCTGAAAAATTCTGTCTATGCTCATGTAACATCATTTGAGGACTTCTTAATACAGGTCCCACGTAAAAGCAATCAGCTGCCCAGTATGGCAAACACTGCTTCCAGATACCGTGCTTGATGGCATTAACGGTACTGATAATTTTTAGTAGAACAACTCAGTAAGCATTATCCAGCCTGGAGGTGCCCTATATTAGTTCTCAGTCTTTTAGGTGGTTTTATTTAACTGCATAAAAGGCCTCTGTGTTACTGTTTGAATGGGGTGTTTTCTCCTCATTTTGGTCTGAGATTTAGAGCAGCTGCATCCCAAACAGCACACTGTTTTTTAACACAGATTTCATGATTTCTGTTGTGAAATCTTTGCAACTTTTATCTAAAACATTTTCCAGCTTCATGATGCAACCATGCAATCCAGATGGGCACAAGATGCAACAGATCCTGAGGTGGGTGGTTAACAACGGGTTCCATGGGAGGTAAGAACCCGTCTAACAGAAACCTCTGCATGGTGCCAAGCATCTCATTACTCCAGCCAATTTCAGTGTGAGAACACTCAGTTGCAGAGGACTCATTCTTTCAAGTATGGTTCTTCTACTTTAGGCTTCCTTTCCACTGCTGCACCTTGTCTAAAGAATTTGAAAATTCACTCCTCTGGAAACTCCTTATGAGTGTCTGGCAAATAGTTAAAAAATGTGAACTGACAAAACAGAGCATTTAATCTAGCCATTGCCTTTAGCTTGGCTCTGTCCCTACATGCAGACCTGTGCTTCTATCTTGATGGTTCCTTTGTCAGAGGAGCTTTAAGGTGCGACCTTTCTTTACACAGGAGGAGGCCTCTGAAATTATTGTAAATTCATCTGGGTTTTCCCCTTAAAGGTCTTCTCTTCAGTGGCACTTGGAAATCTCTCTGATGGTTGAGCAGCTGCCGTGCTACGACTGCTATCCAACACACTCATCTAGCATGTTCCCTTATGTCCTACAGTCTCTATCTGCTTATCTGCTTTCAGCCCATGCTGCCAGAAAGATGCTAATCTCTGATGTCTTTTCTGTCCTATGTAATAGATATAGGAAAGTTCTGAGTGCAGCATAGTAGTTTAGCCACTAAAGAGGGACTTTGTATCACCTATGGATATTTTAAGATCCACCCACAGACAGTACCAAGAGAAAGACATTGGTAGAGGATGATCCAGATCATAATTGGACTGAACTGAGCGTGTGTCTGCAGTAAATATACAGGGAGTCTGATGGACTTGTGCTCACAAGTTAGGAGCATCAGTTAAACGTGTAACTCCTTGGAGTTGTTCAGTGCTGGACTCTTTTCTTTAATCTAACTCTTCTCCTTTAGCTTGCATGTAGCCAGTGCCATTTAAAACAGCCTACATCAAGATTTTAGGCTGAACCTAAGCTATCATGGAGGAGAAGGGAGAAAGGAAGACAAAAATATGCAGCTATCATCACTTATTCTAGCCATTTTCTGCTATGTTAGCTCTGATTTTGACATTCTATTGGCTTGTTTCGAGTTTTCTTCTTTCTTAAAAAAAACCCCAATAACTGAAGTGTCCTCTGTTAGTTCTCAGTCTTTTAGGTGATCATATTTAACTGCATAAAATGCCTATCTGTTACTATTCGAATCAGGGTTTTTCTCCTCACATTGGTCTGAGATTTAAGGAGGCTGCGCCCCAAATAGCATATTATTTTTTAACAAATCTGTAATTGGTGTGCAATATAATTTTAGAAAGCTGGTTTACATTTTTTTTAACCTCTGGTAGGAGTTTTCACTAAATAGATGTGTTAATCCTAATCCTTGAAACTGGAGACAGTGAAATAACTGTAATTAAGACTTCACAGCTAGAAATTTATTGCAGTTCCTAAGAATGTAGACAAGGCATATAAACATTTATATCCCCAGGTCTAAAAAAGGCCTGCTATGTAGAATTAAAGCTTGGAAAACAACAACCTTGTCTTCTCCTCAAAAAGGTTTCTTCTGCAGGTAAATTTATACCACATCTTCGGGCTTTTCTTCATCTTCCTTCCATCTTTAAAGATGATACTTTATATTAGCAGAGCATTTAGGACATGATTATGAGAGTTGCCCTGTGCCCTCAGCTCTGACAGCAGTCAGTGGCAACTGAAGGTAGCGATCAATTTTGAGACCTTTGCCACAACAAGCTGCTGATTAAAAAATAGAAGCTGCTCTTGTCTTCAAATAAATACATTTTAGGTTTTGGGATTTTTTTTCCTGGGACAATGGTAAAACATCTCTACCTATCTGTACTAATTCCTCAAGATGACTGTTCTCAATATTTACAGATTTCTGATTGACCCTTTAGCTCTGCATTCCCCTTACATGTCCCCATCCTCTGAAATGCAAAGAGAGGCAACTTACCAACTTGCAAAGTTGTCATGGTAAGATGTGTGTAGAAAGGTGTTGAAATGTTGCACAGATATTCTCCACTGTCACTTCCAGTAAGATCATGCAGCACTAGTGAAAAGTCTTTTTGGTTAATCTGAACTCGGGGTTGGTAAGAGTGAGCTGTACCATTGAAGGAGGCCAGGACTGAAACCACTGCGTTTCTGTTTAATGTCCAGACAACTCTGAAGCCATCGGTGTTTGCAGTGTTATTGTTGTACTCACAAGGAATTGTAGTGCTATTTCCTTCCACGTTAGACAGTTGGTCTGAAACAGATAATTGAAGAACTCTCTGCAATTTTTTTTTTCAATACTGTGAAGATTATTTAGATATTTTCTGATTTTTTCTGAAGTCTGATACTAACGTGGGCAAATATAAAAACATACTATTTTGACATCATATGGAAACATCAGTGCGCTTCTAGAAGCATCTAAGCTTTTAAAAACAAACCTACCTTACTTTTTTAAAAATCTAATTGGTATTATCTATACTTATGAAAATTATTTTGTTTCCATTTGCCTATTTCTCCTCTAATTGAGGGGTCTCACTAATAAAGGTTATTCAGTCTAGTCCAAGTTACTGTGTAAAACAGCATGAAATTCCACATGTTGAGAGCAGAGAGAAAATGCAATTAATCGATACCTGTACAGTTAAAGCAAAGGGATAAAGCTGTTAAGACATAACAATTAAAAGAATAAAAAGATTGTATTTAGTTAGAAATAAATTTCAGCTAAAGTAGTCTTAAGTACTTTACCTGTTCGTGAGGAACACTTAGAATCAATGAACAGCTTTAATAAAATGGGGAGGAAGGAGCAGCTAGGTGTAATTAATGATTAATGTATAAAATGCTAATATAAGACAAATTAATATAACAGCATACCTATCAATTTGACAGAGTAAGGAGCATAGGCATCTATAGAAGCAGGTAAACTTTCACCTCCTTCATACAACCCACAGGTTCACTGAAGTTTCCATGTATTTTGTCCAAGTTGATTATTTTCTTGATAGAGTGTAAAGTCTGATTATTAGTTACGCCTTGAAACCTCAAACTGATATGGAAGAAATGTTCAGAGTAAAGCTAACTTACAGAAGTGTGAGCTACCCCCTCTCATCCCTACTTCTTGGACATATGCTGTCTTCTGATTGTAACAGATGAGTTGCAAAGGAAGGCGCATCCTTTCACACCATCCCATATCTGTGTTGCTCCACTGCAGAAATAATGTATTTAATTTGGCTCTGAAACAAGCTGTGACATTCAGTAGTGATGCAGGAAGAGATTTCCATTCATTCCTACCTTGCATCTTCCATTTAGCAGCCCACTCTTCATGGGGAAGATGAATACGACAGTAATAAGGATCCGCTGTGTTTATAATGTTTTGGTCACTTCTTACAGAATAGAGAACTCCGTCCCTGGTTTCCTCCCGATCTGTTTCTTGGATAGATGTATTGCCTTGTTCCCAAGATATATTTGGTGCTGGGTAAGTGAGAAAGGCATAGCACTTCAAAATCCTTCCTGTGTCTGTTTTTTGGTATTCCAGTGCATAAAAAGAGGAAACTGTAGATTTAAAAAAAATAATAATTTAAAAAAAAAGTCTATCCTACTACTTTCAAAATCCTTTATAACTTCAAGTGACTGGTCTTTTGAAATAAGATTGGGGAAATAAACGTAACTGAGAAGAAAAAATAATCTATTTGGTTTCAGAAGAAAGCATAGCACTACTTACTGTTTGTTAGTGCTTGAATCTCTACTGTTCTGAGAAGCCACATAATATTTTAAAACTTAAGTATACTATTGTCTTGGTTTTGGCTGGGATAGAGTCAATTTTCTTCCTAGTAGCTGGTACAGTACTGTGTTTTGGATTTGGTGTGAGAACAGTTTTAATAATACATTGATGTTTTCATCGTTGTTAAGTAGCACTTATCCTAAGTGAAGGATTTTTCAGTTTCCCATGCTCTGCCAGCAAGGAGGGGCACAATTTGCTAGGAGGGAACATGGCTAGGACAGGTGACTCCAATTAGCCCAAGGGCTATTCCATACTATAGAACATCATGCCCACTACATAAACCATGAGGAGTTGGCTGGGAGGGGTGGATCGCTGCTTGGGCATTGGTCAGCAGGTGCTGAGCAATTGCTTTGGGAAACACCTGTCTTTCCTTGGGTTTTATTTATCTTTTTGTTATATTCCTTTTCATTACCATTAGAGGTATATATTGTTTTTATTGTGGTTGTTACTACTTTATCTAATTTCATTTTAGTTATTAAGCTGCTGTTAACCCGTGAGTTTTACTATTTTTCCAGTTCTCCTCCCCATCTCACTGGGAGGAGTGAGCGAGCTGCTGCGTGGTGCTTAGTTGCTGTCTGGGGTTAAATCATGACAACTACCTAATTAACCCTTAGAAATCACAGTGCAGTACATTATGAGAACAAGTGCTGCACTGTAATTTTTCAAATCACCTTAACAACGTTTCACCAGTGAAAATTAATTGCTCAAAAGGTGCTCTGTTGGGTTGAAGGATTTTGATTCCATATGAGAAATAACATCAGAAAATCTGTTGGCATAATCCCATTTCCACTGGCATGATCCAATCACTTTCGATATCATACTGACCTCTTATGTGCAGGAAGACTTCCATTTCCGTTTTGGTTTGCTTTGTTCCCACGTAGCACTTGTAAGCTCCCTCATCAGTCAAGGTCAGGTTACTAAGTTTCAAGGAGGCATTTCCATTAGGAATGTCCTCATGGAAAAGATATGTTCTGTGTCTGTAACCTGGGTCTTGCCTTTCCAGCTGATCCCTCTTGTAGTAGTAGCTGTGCACAGTTTTGTCCTCGTTCTTCCAGTAAATTACCTCATCGTCCCCCGGTGGGAAGGAACAAGGGAGGATGCAGTCTTTGGAAAACAGCCCCGTTACTGTTTCCTGTTCTGTAAAACCTGAAGACCATAAGTATAAATGATTAATTTCAATCTAGTCTACAAGCATATTTCTGCCCCTCCTTATGCCTGACAGTCGAATGCTCTGGAAGGCAGTACGTTCCTACCAAGAGTGCCAGTGGCTCTCTCACAGATTTACTTGTAGCATGAGTCTCTGGGACAGCAAGGGTCTTAATTCAGTTTCATCAGTATTACCACACAGAGCTCTAGTTTGAACTTATAAACAGTTTAAGTAGATACCTGAGTAAGCATCTATGTATTCAAATCAGCACACTACCATCTTAGCATCTGAGCTTTGAATGTGTTTCCAAAAGCATCACCTTCAACCTCAAAACCTTTTGAGCTGTAGCTTGCTGATCACTCAAACTTTCATAGTGCCATGCTGCAATGACAGAGGTTGCCAATAACCCTCACAAGTGCCAAGCAGTTGTAACATCATGGGGAAAAAGGGACGGTGCAACTGACAGGAAGAACAGAACTTCTTGAAACAGCTTCATCACCATTGACAGTATCAGGGAGGTCCATCCCAGGCCCCAGATGTAATTAAGGTGCGCATTCCTCATAAGTAATTCACACAAGTGGTAGAATCTGATTGCTGCTAACATTTAATTTAGGTCTTGCTGGCACAAAAGAACAATTTTAAATTAATCTTTAAAAAAAACAACTGCACTAACTTGGCATCATCATATGGACCTTCTTGGCCATGGTTAGACAACCTATTAGGCTGATAGCAAGCATTTGGCTGCAGCTGTCCTATAACAATTTTTTATGCCCTCTCCAGCTCATCTGCCAGGGCAATCCATATGACATTTCCTCAGCCTCTTCAGTGTAAAGCCAACCAATGTACTGCAAATCGCTTTCTCTACAAACTGACAGCTACTTCCCACTGAGCAGCCAGATGACACACTCCGCTAGCTGGCTGTGGGGCTGAAATGTTGGCAGCTGACAGTATGGATGCTCAGCATGCTCAGTGGCCACAGCCATCCACACAGCCATGTTCCAAACAGTCGTCTTTTGCTTTGGGAGTGTTTTACATTATGCCAAATTGATTCTTTACAACTAGTAAAGAGTGTTTCAATTAATTCATTCCCTCCCTGTTAAAAGATGAGTAAAAATTGTCACCTTTGTTACTTTTCATAAATAATACAGCAAAAACCTACCCCAAAGTGTAGCACTTATATGAAATAAATAGATGAGAAGAGATGTTATTTTCTGTCCCTTCATGTCTTCTTTGGTTCATAACAGATTCATGTAAGACTGACAACATAAAAGGAAGGGAGAAAACATGTTTAAACAAAGGTAAAGACACACTCTAATTACATAATTTCCTTTGTACGGCTTAATAAGGATTTTAGGCCTGTTTGCAACAGTCTTGGACCAGATTTTTGGCCCTAAGGTCATTATGGAATACGATACATTTCATAATGGCCAAGGCCCTCTTGTCACCACATAATCCCTTGCAGATGGATACTTGCTGGGTTTTTTTTGTAATAAACCAAACGCATTTATCCTCAGTGTTCGTTACTACACTACACATGATACTACACATGATATTAGCCAAAAGGCAGAGAAGCGACCCAGTTCTAGGCTCCTCAGCTCAAGAGGGACAGGGAAGTGCTGGAGAGAGTCCAGCTCAGGGCCACCAAGATGATCAGAGGACTGGAACATCTTTCATATGAGGAAAGGCTGCAGGAACTGGGGCTGTTTAATCTAGAGAAGAGGAGACTGAGGGGAGATCTTATTAACATTTATAAATATCTAAAGGGTGGGTGTCAGGAGGTTGGGGCATCCCTCTTTTCTATGGTATCTAGAGACAGGACAAGGGGTAATGGGATGAAGCTGGAACACAAAAAGTTCCACTTAAATATAAGAAAAAACTATTTCACCATGAGGGTGAGAGAGCATCAGCACAGGCTGCCCAGAGGGGTTGTGGAGTCTCCTTCCTTGGAGGTCTTCAAGACCCGCCTGGACACGTTCTTATGTGACCTGATCTAGGTGAACCTGCTTCTGCAGGGACGTTGGACTGGATGATCTCTAAAGGTCCCTTCCAACCCCTACCATTCTATGGGAGAAAAATTATAACCATGGAGGGCTCACTGCCAATTATGGTTCTGGGTAAAACAGACTCAACTACTTAACTTAGAGGGGAAAGTAAGAACAATTTATTCTACTACCTACTAGAAATAGAACAGAAAGAGAGCAAGAAACAGAGCAGGATGATGAGAATACAACCAGCACTTTAAGATCTCCTTCCCTCACCCTTCTTCCCAGACTCAACTGCTCACTCTCAATATCTCTATCTTCTCCCCGCTTCAGTAGCACAGTGGGGCAGGAAATTAGGGATGTGGTCACTTCCTCACAGATGGGCTCTGCCGCTTCTCTCTTCTCAGAGAAGGACGACTCCTCACATTTTTCCCCTGCTCCAATAAACGGTCCCTCCCACAGGACACAATCCTAAACGAACCTCTCCAGCGTAAGTCCTTCCTGAGGAACCCTCCTCTTCTGGCTGCTTCTTCTTAAACAGCGATCATGGAGATGCAGAGTTGGCTCAGCCCCGGAAGTGGATCTGACTCGGATGGGGAAAGTTTAAAGCAGCTTCCTACAGGAGCCATCTTTACAGTCCCGGCCCTTACCTTTAAAAAAACTGCTCCACACAAACCTATGACAAATGGTCAAGAATGATTTTGAAATGGATGTAAGACATCCCATGTCAAGGCAGATTTTTCTGCTTTCAAAAATATGTTGCCGATTACTGCAATATTTGAATTTCTAGGATGAGAAATCTGTATTTGCAGATACTGCAGATAAAAAAAGCTTTTCACAGTTTACTTTTCCCCACGTCAAAAGGGCATCAGCTGAACTTCCAAAAATTGTGTATATGACAATCTAGAGTAGGAATGAACAGGAGGAGGTTCTCCCATCATATCTTCTGGTTTATCAGTTAAACAACAATGAACTGGGAGCTCTCATGCAACAAAAAGAATACTCTTATTCTAACCGATAGATTGCACTCCTTCTCCACCCAGGCACGTTATGCTAAAATGCAGCATATCACAGTGGAGAAATTACCTCATGAATCAAACAGCTTGAAAAGAGATAAAAGAGCTTCCCCTCGTCCTTTCTTTCTTCCCAAAGGACAGCTGTCATTACCAGTCCTAATTTACAAAGGGCACAAGTTTAGCCAGGCTTGCCAGACAGTTCTTTTAACACTTAGAGACAATTTTGACCAGTATGTGGGACTGTATTTGTGGTGGATATGAATCATGGAATCACAGAATCTTAAGGGTTGGAAGAGACCTCAAAAGATCATCTAGTCCAACCCCCCCACCATGGCAGGACCACCTAGAGGAGGTCACACAGGAACTTGTCCAGGTGGGTTTTTAGTGTCTTCAGAGGAGGAGACTCCACAACCCATTTGGGCAGCCCGTTCCAGTGCTCCATCACTCTCACAGTGAAGAAGTTTTTCTCTATGTTTCTTTGGAACCTCTGATGTTCCAGCTTGTATCTGTTGCCCCTTGTCCTATCATTGAACATCACTGAGAACAGGCTGGCTGCATCCTCCTGACACCCGTCCTTTACCTATTTGTAAACATTAGTGAGAACATCACTCAGTTTTGCGTGTTATTTTTTTTCTTAAAGCTACTGTGATTATGTTATATATTCTCACTTGTCTATTAGGGGGAAAAAAATCATAAGGCATCAAAATATTAAGCCTGAGATAGAGATGATGCACGAGTAAAGTAACCACTCATGATGCATAATTTTGTTCCACGTTAGCAACAATTGCCAGTATCTACCTTTTTTTTTTCCTTGCATTGGTAAGTGGTATATATGAAGTTTTACTGGATTTTTTGCTCATTTGACCATCATTTCCAACTTTATTGATATAATAAATCAAAGACATTGAGGTGCTGGAGCATGTCCAGATGTAGGGAAATGAGGCGGGTGAAGGGTCTGGAGCAGAAGTCTGATGAGGAGTGGCTGAGGGAGCTGGAGTTGTTTAGCCTGGAGGAGGCTGAGAGGAGATATGATTATTCTCTACAACTACCTCAAAGGAGGTCATAGTGAGGTGGGGGTCAGTCTCTTCTCCCCAGTAATGAATGATAGAACAAGAGGAAATGGCCTCACATTGCACCAGGGGACGTTTAGGTTGGAGATTAGGAAGAACTTTTCCATCAAGAGGATTATTAGGCATTGGAACAGGCTGCCCAGGATGGTGGTGGAGTCACTATCCATAGAGGTATTTAAAAGAAGCATAGATGAGGTGCTGAAGGATATGTTTTAGTGGTGAGCTTGGCAGCGTTAGGTTGGACTTGATGATCTTAGAGGTCTTTTCCAACTGAAATGATTCCATGATTCTATGAATATATTGTGCTTGATGTTTGAATTTCAGAAATTGCAATCAACTTTAAATTTCCCTTAGTGAGTGATGTGCCACGTTTAGTACACGAGCAATGTCCTGACAGTAACACCGTCCAACCTCTGCAATACCTTTGGAGGCTGCATCAAGGAGTGTAGCCTGGACAGCTCAGGCTGCCTCACATCTTCTAGCTGTATTCCATGACACTGTACTCAGATACAAAACTGTAACTAGTCAGATGAAAACCTTCACATTCAGCACAAATTTTAGCTTTGGATCTTCCCATCAGAGTGTGTTGAGAAAAATCTGTATTGGTCTGGGGGAAAATCTGATGCATGTAGGCTCTGGCCAGCCTTCTTTCCAGTAGGTCTGAGGGTCTTACAGGCATCAACTGCGCTGATAGAGCCACGTTACAAAGTATTGAAGTGTGTTTTTCCTGTTTGTTACAGACCTAAACCACACAACTGAGAAATCATACCCTAAGGCTTTGTAGTGAAATATGAACATGAAATTATTTATACAGACAACATACAACTAGAATTAAGATCACTTGGTCACTTCGGTTACTGATGCCCTAGTTTTCAGGAGATTTATTTCATACAGAACTGCCACAGGCTCAACTGGGTCACCAGGCCTTCTGAGAGCAAAGCAAGGCACTAAAACGCATTTTCCATGACACAGAGTGAAGCCAAGCACTGAGCAATTCAGATAGTGGCCAAAGCAAGTGCAGTGTTGCCCCAACAGCTAAAGGAAACATATTAAAAAAAAAAAAAAAGTGTGTGCCACTTGGTAAGTCAGTGATTAAACCATGTGTCATACACCTTAGATAATCTTTGAATTCTGATTTCAGTCTGAACCCTGGTCAGAGCCTTACCCTAGCATACGAGCTGGCATTGGGATCAATCTCTGATCATTGAACTTTCCTCTGGGACTCACTTTGAGAGCAGACGTATACATTGCAACAGTCTCTCAAATCTAATAAATGGAAGTTAATTATTACTTAGTAACTTACTTAGAATTCTGATTTCAAGCACACACACGTACTTATGAGGACTGTAGTTGCCTGAGGATTGCAAGTGTTGCAAACCAGAAAAACTAATGAGTCAATTTCTAAAAAAATCTCCAAGTTAATCTTACATTGCTAAAATCTTGTGCTAGCTACAATGATAGTAGCTTTCCAGAATTTCCCCACTGAATCTTCAGGAGGTATTTTCTATCACAGAGAAGATAAATAATTTCTCTGCTTTCTCTCAGTGAAATCCTTGTGACTTAAACGTTAATTCCATACTTCTGTTGTTGAGAGATGCTCCCAAAGGAAAATACTAAACATCCAAAGTTGTCTTAAGAAGTAGACCAAAACCCCTGTGTTTTACTTCAGTAGACACGTACCATATTCCCCACCTTCCCCATCCTGTACACTTAAAACCCCACAGAGCTCTTACAAGAATTTTGAGGGTTTTAACCTCTTCTGATTTCACAAGGTTGTAAAAAAAAAATCAGAATCATCTTGTTTCAGGTGTTTCTTGTAGGCTAGGCTTATATATACATCGAAAAATAAAGTGAATATACAGCTCTCCATAAGCTGTGGAACTTTGCTGCATCTCTGCTCCTTTCACAACCACAACTATACATCAGAGGACTATTTAACACGCAAGTTGATTCCTGTCCCACAAATCAGAGCAGTTGTTTCTGTAACATGAACCATATTTCCACACCCTTTGCATTATTCTTTTTTATTCCTTTGGGCTTAAAAATGTCCTCTTAACCACCCCCCCTTGCCTATCTTCATTGAACAAATTCCTGCATGCTGTAGCTAGTGGAAGAAATTATTTCCTCTGATGACAGTGCTTACGAATTGTGCTCAGGGATGTGCACCACAGCTGCAGTAGAGACCAGCAATTCTGTTACTAAGGCAGATCATTGGAACTCAATGCCAAGTAGGTTCTGTATGGGGACAGGGCAAAAAGAACATAAAATACAATTGTCCTGACACTCTTCTCAGCAAGCTGGTAATCTGAAACAAGATCAGTAGGTGCCTCAGGCTGTCTGCAGGGTTAAGTATTTTTCAACAATATTTCACTAGTGCTTCGTTTTCTCTGGATAACTGAAGCTTCGTGTGTGCTGTTTCCCGTAGAAGAAACTGCTATGAAGGACTCCAGTCTTTTAGGGAAGAGGGCTTATTAAAAAGGAAAAAAAAAAAACCAACAAAACCCAAACCCCCAAAAGAAATTGCAAGAAAAAGCAAAGGGAAGCCGTGTCTGTCCTCCAAGATCCCAGGCTGTTAGCAGTAGGCAGGCGAGGGGTGAGTGTCTCCTGTACTCATGAGAGAAGCAGCTTTCCTCCCCCTCCCTCTTTCCCACCTTCTCGCAGCAGCTCCAGCCGGCAATAGCAGCTATCTCCAGCCGCGGCTCCTTTGCTCGCAAGACTTACTTTTCCACACATTCCGCACAGCCCAAGGCCACGAGCTTTGCTATCCGCACGTACAGCTGCTGCTTCCTCTCAGCCTGCACGGCGTTAACGTGTTCACACCTGAAGCGGGGCAAGCCTTTAACCGGGGAACGGACGCGGAAGCCCCGTTCCTACAGCCTCTAGCCGTCAGGCAGAGGAGTAAAGCTTTAAAACAGAACGCCTTCACGGGCCAGGTCCCACTCCCGCTCCCAGCAGCGTTGACAAGCGCCCTCCCGGCCTCGCCTATGCCCAAGCCTGAGGCAACATACAGGCAACGCTCTCTGCCGTGGCGTGGCGTCTCTATGGTTACTGAGTGGCAGCCACGAAGCGCACATATGCTTTTGCATCCCCTTTCCCGCGGCGGCGTTTGTACGGGGAGCTGTGAGGTGAGACAAGGCCTGCGCCTGCGCTCCCCGCCCCGGAGCACTCCTGAGCTGCTGGGCGCGGCGTGACGCGCCGCCATTATTGGCTCGCGCTGCACAGGCTCGTCTTGTGATTGGCTTGGTCGGGAGAGGTAGGGATTGGTAGGGCTGGTTGCCTCGGTTACGGGCGGCGGCGCTGCTGCAAGATGGCGGAGGAGGCGGCGGCCGCGGGGGGCGGTGGGGTCCGGCGCGGGGCGGGGGAGCGGGACGAGGAGGGCGTGGCGGCGGAGCGGGGCCCGGGAGCTGCGTATCACATGTTCGTGCTGATGGAGGACCTGCTGGATAAGCTGAAACTGCTGAGCTATGAGGAGGACGCTCTACGGCGCCACAACATGCGGCCGCTCTCCAGGTGCCCCGTGGCCGCGCCGCCGGGAGCGCAGGGGGCTGCGGCAGGGCGGCTGCGGCCTCGCCTGGAAACTGTTGGCGCGGGTGCGGGCCGGGGGTCGCGCCGCGGGGTTCAGAACTCTGCGCGGTAGGGTCCGCAGCTGCCACGGCTGCAGCGGGAGGCGTCAGGCGTGTGGGCGGGTTTGGGCCCGTCGCTGCAAGGAAGGCGTTGAGGCGCTGGAGTGTGTGCGGACATGGGCAGTGAAGCTGGTGAAGGGTCTGGAGAACAAGTGTAAGATTTGAGGAGCAGCTGAGGGAGCTGGGTTTGTTTAGCCTGGAGAAGAGGAGGCTGAGGGGGGACTTGCTCACTCTCCAAGGGAGTTGTAGTGAGGTGCAGGTTGGTCTCTTCTCCCCAGTAATAAATGATAAGGCTTTACCTTGCACCAAGGGAGATTCAGATTGGAGATCAGGAAGAACTTCACTGAGAGCGTTGTCCGATAAGCGGATTTGTTACCCAGTGTGCAACTCACCAACAATAACACACTCGGGAGAGACATTGCTTATGCACAAACCCAGTGCAATCACAGTGGTGATTCCACAAATCAAGTACACCCTACACGTTTCTGTGCCGTGTTTCATAGATTCACAGAATGGCAGGGGTTGGAAGTGACCTCTAGAGATCATCTAGTCCAAAGCCCATATCAAGCAGGTTCTCCTCAATCAGGTCACACGGGAACAGTGTCCAGGTGGGTTTTGAAAACCTCCGGAGAAGGAGACTCCACACCCTCCCTCGGCAGCCTGTGCCAGGGCTCCCTCACCCTTACAGTGAAGTATTTATACACAAAGTTACAAGGTTATGCAATCCCATTCATGATGGTTTGTTAGTAATTCACATACAATTATAATATTGACGTGTCATGCTAAACATCCACTACTCATGCTCTAAAAGGGTCTTCAGTGGCTTCTGGTGATCCTTCATCAGTCAGTGGTTGCCATCTCCCCCTGCCTGAATTGCCATCCAGCTAGTCTCTTCATCATTTGGCAGGCATAGGCATATCACAGAAACAAAGAATGTTAAGGGTAGGAAGGGACCTCGAAAGATCATCTAGTCCAACCCCACTGCCAGAGCAGGACCACCTAGAGTAGATCACACAGGAACTTCTCCAGGTGAGTGTCTCTCGACTCCTCATTAATCCTACCCAGGTTTCTGCTTTTGACACGCATATATAATTGTGAATTGTTTCAAGCTTAATCATTGTTCTCACAGTATTCCAAACAAAGTTGTCCTCGTTGACATTTCAACATCAGTTGGGTTGTTAAACACTGGAATAGATCAGCACAGAGAAGTGGTAAAGTCCCTGCCTTTGGAGATATTTAAAACATATGTAGGTGGGGTGCTGAGTAACACAGTTTAGTGGTGGGCTTCGCAGTGTTAGGTTAGTGGTTTGACTGGATGACCTTAAAGGTGTTTTCCAGCCAAAACGATTCTGTGATTCACAGCACATGTGTGCAGTTCGAGGGGCAAACCTGGAGTGCTGGCCACCATGATACGGGGTTATGGAAGGAAAGCTGGCACTCAGATGATGAGATGCCTGGGTCAAATATGAAACAACCAACTTCACAGCTTCCTGTATGATTCTGAAGGTTTCAAAACGGGAAGTCGCTCTAACAGCAGAGATGTGATCCTTGCCCCTAGTGAGTATTTGCATGCCACTGTATCAATGCAAAAGATAATTCTACCTTAAATGAATTTCTTGTCTTCAGCCTAACTATTTTGGGGTACATATATTTGTAAGGAGGTTTGAACCTGTTTGGTTTAGGTCTGTTTTTTAAATATCTGATGTATATTTGTTTCATATGTAAATTTTTGAATAATTATGATGGGAGACAGGAAACTGGGAAAGTGTGACAGCTGTGCTCCCAACATCCACTGGCCCAAATAACTTTCAGATCCGTCAGTCAGGCTCCACAGCAGCGTGGCATCCAGTTAAGCTTTATATAAGCAATGGTGTGATTGATAGGGGAAAAAAAAAACCATAGTCAAAATTATTCTCTTGTTGGGAGGGAGGCCCAGGTATGAGCTATAAGCTGGTGTTAGCCAACTCTCTGACCATCAGTATATTTGGAACAAGGAAGCAAACCTTTGTCCACCGTAGCAAGCAGCCCTGTCTGTCAGGGGAAGAGTTTAGTTCCAAGTATCTGTTGTGCACACAGTTTATGTTTTGGAGAGACTGTGATGTGATTTTTATGGACTAAATTCTTGGTAAGACCACATCTTTCAATGTAGTGTGATCCAAAATAGATCTAGTTTGTGTACCTTGCTCTCTAAAGTGACCCAGAGTACAGTAGGTGAGGATGGGTGGAAGGATCCTTTCAAAGACACGCTCTTGATATGAGCTCATGCACTGATGTAGGTACACCAGCCTCTTGCCACTCTTGAGGAATATGGGAAAGGGAAGAGACTGGGGAACTTTGGACCAAAAGGAACTGGATGTATTGCTTTTATCAGTAAGAGTGTTTGGGGATTTTAAGGGAACACGAGCTGAGGTTACTGTGGTATAATGGCATGGTGGAGGCCAATATGCAGAAGGAAGACACATGACTTTAGGAAGTAAGGCTTCAGTAAATTTGTTCTCCCTTCCTCAAGGAAGTGCCTCAATTCATGTAGTTACTCAGTGCAAAATTTATTGTTTTTAAAGAGTCATAGTCATATACCCAAGTACAGTTACCCACATTTGTACTGTTTGTCTGAACTCTAACTGAGAGCATTATCCACTTCTAAGCATTTTTCATTGTGTTTTAAAGTAGATAAAAGATGAGGCAAATCCACTCTGGTTTCCAGCATCCGGGGTTAAGGGTATAAAGCTTTAGCAATGGATCACTTTAATTTTGGTTTTGAAGTAGGTTGGTTTCTGTATGATGTTGACAGTAATTATCACTTTTGCTACTCTGTTGAGAGGATGTTTTCCAATTTGAGTTTTGTCTTGCACCTGTCACTTAGCCTGTGAAAAATGCTTGAGATTTTGCAAAATCTTACCTCATTTATGACCTTCAAGTTATTGGCAATTGCAGATCCTTGATTTTAGATTCTTTTGATCTTGTAAATATTTCATGTTATGCAAGGGCCATTTGAATGAGTCCATTTCATAGGCTCTTAATTTGTTAGTGTTGGTACTTTATGAAATGATGGGATGGATTCTGTATCCCAAAAATTAAATGGTAACAGAATTGAGATCATCATGATTTGTGACTGCTCAGGTAAATAACAGGAGTAACTTGGGTTTATGCAGAAATGTTATTTTGATGGTGTTTAGCTGAAGCTGGATAATCCTGCAGGGGAGATAAGCACCCAGTTTCCACTTGATTCCTTGGAAGTCTAATGTCAATAGCTTACTCAAAGTGGGAAACAGATGAGCTGCATGTAGAAAACGTGGTCAGCTGTGTTTATGTGTGAAACTGGATGACTTGAATTCAGTTCCAATGTTTCACTCTTTGAGCGAGTCAGTTGAAACCGTTTTCTAGCCTGTGCTGGCCTATAATGCTATAATACCCCGGGACTAGGGGTAATGGACATAAGCTGGAATACAAAAAGTTCCACTTAAACACAAGGAGAAACTTCTTTCCTGTGAGGGAGCCCTGGCAAAAGCTGCCCAGGGAGGGTGTGGAGTCTCCTTCTCTGGAGATTTTCAAAACCCACCTGTGTGACCTGATCTGCGTGGACCTGCTTCTGCAGGGAGGTTGAACTAGAGGTCGTTCCAACCATTCTGTGATTGATACGATAATAATGCTGTCAAAGATTCAGGAGCTGAAAATATTTACCCTTTTTTTTCTTCTTTTTAAACAGACACTACTTTGCACTGCCCACTAATCCAGGCGAGCAATTTTTTATGTTTTGCACGCTGGCTGCTTGGCTGATCACTAAAGCAGGACATCCCTTCGAACAGCCACAAGAATATGACGACCCCAATGCCATCATATCAAATGTACTCTCAGAACTGCGATCATTTGTAAGTGTTGAAACGTGATGGTTTAGCCCTCACTGGGTGGCAGGGGCCCACCAAGTCATAATATGTCTTCCCCTTCTTAAACTGGACAGGGGAGAGAGAAATATAAGGAGAGGTTTGTGAGTCAAGATAAGGACAGGGAGATCACTTCGCAATTAGCATCAGGGGCAAAACAGACTCAACTTGGGGACAAAGGGGTTTGATTTGTTAATAAACTATAAGAACAGGGAGATGAAAAATAAAACCAAATCTTAAAACACCTCTCTCCACCCATCACTCTTCCCAGGACTCTCCTTCCTTTTCCCCCAGGCAGTGCAGGGGATGGGGCTTGCAGTCAGTTCATTACAAATGGCCTTTGCCACTGCTGCTTCTCAAGGGGAGGCCTCATCACACTTCCTCCTGCTATAGTGTGGGGTCCCTCCCACGGGAGACAGTCCCTCATGAACGTCTCCAATGTGGGTCCTTCCCATGGGCTGCAGTTCCTCATGAACTGCTCTGGCATGGGGCCTCCCACGGGGGCAGCTCCTCACACCCTACCCCAACGTGGATCATCCACGGGGAGAACAGTCCTTCAGGTACTGACTGCTCCAGCCTGAGTCCCTCACAGGATCACAAGTCCTGACAGCAAACCTGCTCTGGTGTGGGCTTCTCTCTCCTGATGGACTTCTAGGTCCTGCCAGGAACTTGTTTCCTCTCCTGTCTGGTTACATTGCTAAGGACTGAACAGGTTTTTCCTAGCTGTAAGTTCATGTTATGCTAATTAGTTAATTGCAAGTTTATATGTTCTATACCCACTTGCTAGGTTTTTTGCACTACAAAAATGACCTTACAATAATATATGTGATTCCAATTAGCTTTGTTCCACAATCTGTAACAGGGATTAAATCAGACTGGCTTCTTGTAGTGTCATATATGTTGCTCATTTGTAGTAGATTTTATCTGGAAAGTTTACGTGGTGGTTGAGATCCTGCCAAAGTCAATGGTAGAATTAATGGTTAAGGAAAGGGTTTAGAATTGTGTTCACATTTTGTTCTTTTTTTATTGTTGTTATTTAAAGAGTTAAAGTTTGCATAATCTGCCAGGAATTAATGTGGTTTTCTTATTTTTCAATATTAAAAACTAAACAATGGAAGGTCAGGAGAGTGTATCCACTTAAGGGAAGTGCGATCTTGTGGAAAGTTAAACTGTGGTACAGGTGTGAATGATGTTCAGAACACTGTTCCCTAAAGATGTTCAGCCATAACAAACTAAGATGTTTATTCTGCAGGAGAGCAATAAATACAATCTGGAACAAACAAGGCAATGTGGGCAAAGCTGGTGGTTATGTCTCAGTGCCTGAGTTTCTCCATAGCTGTTTTTGTCTTGCTAGCTTGTTCACTGGTGTTCTTGACCATCTAGGTCCCCTGTGGCTTCTGACTCTTCTGCTCCCTATGAGTATCCTTCGTACTGGGTGCTTTAAGATCTCTACGCTGCATCTGTTCCTTGGGTTGTTCTGTTTTCCTTTTGTTGCCTGACTGAAGCTGCAAGGGGGAAGAATATGAATTAACATTGGCAAAATCTTCATACACAATGGGCACTTTTATTTTAGTGTAAAAAATCTTGTTACCTCCCTGAGAGGAAGCTTGGACTGATGGATAGTCATTAGTAAACAGCATATCTCTATTTTAGGGAAGGCCTGTGGATTTTCCTCCCTCAAAATTAAAGGCAGGCCACGGAGAACAAGTGTGCTATGTTCTTGATTGTTTAGCTGAAGAAGCCTTGAAGTACACTGGCTTTAGCTGGAAAAGGTATAGTACATTTTTGAGCATCCCCCCTTATCCATTGCTTTCCAGCAAAGAAGTATAAAGACAAAACATGCTAGCGATAGGTTTATTTGATGTTTCATGAGATGCAGAATTCAGCTAGGCTTGAAGCCTAGTAGAAAGCCTTTTAGGGAGAACTTTTTCACTGAGAGGGTTATTAAGCACTGGAATGGGCTGTCCAGGGAGGTGGTGGAGTCACCATTCCTAGAGATATTCAAAAGACACATAGATGAAGTACTGAGGGATATGGTTTAGTTTAGTGATGGGCTTGGCAGCATGAGGTTAGTGGCTGGATTTGATCTTAAAGATCTTTTCCAAGCATTATGATTCTATGAAGCATTGGAACCAATTAATTCCTATTGCAGTTTCACACAATTTAGTCTATTAATTGATATTGGGACATTAATAGACTTAGCTAATTAATAAAATTTGACTGATAACCTTTTTTTGGTCATTTTCCTACGCATAACAGCTTATTAATCTGACAGTTCAGTTGAAACATTTAATGTCCTTTTAGGTCCTACCAATCAACAGTTAATTTCTCCACCTCTTCTGTTGGAGGTATACACAGTATGTGATCACATTACAAGTAGGCAGCAGTAACTTTGAATATTTAATCAGAAAGTAATCTTAGGAGAAATTGGATGACAGATCATTTCAAGTATACGTGTATGAAAATTTCTTTTGAAAGTTTTTTTTTGTTTCATTCCTTCCCTCTGATGGGTTTTGAAATAGATATAGGAAAGTAATTTCTACTTTGGAAATATTTTGCTGTTACTTTTGTTTATTACACAACTTCCACTGTAGGCTGAAAATAAGTGTGTGATGACTTGCACTTGACTTTCAACAAACTCTTATTTTTAAGACAAACCAAGATAGACAAAGACTTTTAAGGCTGAGTGTTAATTTTGTTTAAATATGTGAGATAGTAATCACTGTCTAGTCATATTCCGCATCATCCCTATTTCTCATGAAATGTTTTGTTCACGAAGGAGTAATTTACAAAGGTATTTCCAATTTACTATGTTTAAAAGCTCTGCTCTTCTTTGAACTATTTTCAGGCCAACATATCCAACAGAAGAGCTAGAAGAAGAAGAAATAACAGAAGATGATGCCGAGTTAACACTTAATAAACTGGAAGAGGATGTTGTGGTAGGTTTGCCTGACTGATTTTGATTAATATTAGTATTGGTCAACTATGAGGAAATCATTACTCACTGTTCATTTTGTTTGACTTTGTTTAAGAAGTCTTTTCTATTGGCTGTTCAGTCACTTTTTTTTCCTGCACCTTTATCCCTGCAACATTAGCTTCTCTGTAGAGTTTTTATTTCTTTTCAGATAAGGTTGTTAACTCTTTGTGACAGAGCATATGTTCTATGTGAACTTATAGTTAACATCAAGTGAAGTGGGACCTAACCATACGTTAAAATTACATAGGTTCAGAATTCCTTTGTTTTCTCCTGATACAAGCTGTTGATGTGAAGAAAAATTCAATGCTCCTTTACAGAACAGTCTAATATTTGCTTAAAATTTGTCCAGTGATTAATAGAGTGCTTAGTATCGTAACTCAGATTTCACTGCAACTAGGAAGCAGTAACTTGGTACTTGGTCTGAAGATTTGGGAACAGAGTAGATTGAAAAGAAGAACTAGAAACAGAGAAAGACCTGAAAAAAGGTTGCAGATTTTTTTTTTCTGTAGTCAAAGGTCATGGCAGCTCATTATATTCCTGTTACGGAATGGTATCCATCATCCGTTCTGACTGCAGATTTAAGTGTTTTTTTGTGCTTTGAAATACCTTTTACCAACAAGATGCCAATATTTGAAGATCAACTCTTTTTATTCATTCCTACTCTTTAACTATTACAGTGAAGTTGGCCTGTTTATGAAAAAGCCTATGAAATACACCTGTATGCTTTTACAACTTACTGATAGATGCATGTCGGACAGACATCTTTTCGTGCTGATTGACTTTCTCAGGAGATTATTTTTGTGAGAGTTGGAGTCTAACTGTAAACTGGTAGCATAATGGGATCACGATACATTTTCATTTTCACAGGCCTCTGTCAGTCTCCTCAAAGTGAGTCTTTTTAGTGCTGACTTAAAGGAGACCTTTCTGGAGAGGGAAGTTAATTGAAAACGATTAAAGTTAAAATTACAAAGATAAGTTAGTTTCTCATCTAATTTCTGCAAAAGCTGATGATTTTTGTACAAAATAAATGTAGATCAAAGCCAAAATATTGAAGACTGTGAGTCTGGAAGTGCTCACTTTTGTGTCAGTAAATGACTTGAGAAGAAATTGATTTTTTGGAGTGTTAAGTAAGGCCAAGCAATACTGGATCAAAAATGCCACAACTATCTCATTTTTTTGTTCATATTTTTCTAATGCTTGAGAAAAATTAAAGGTCATAAAAGTTGGAAATGGAGTGCCAGTAATGCTATCAAATGGTTCTGATTATAGTCCCTATTTATGTACCACAATAGTATACAAGAATGTAACAGTGGAAGAGTTTGCTTCTCTTCTCATGGTTTTCCTAAATATTGTATTACTGTTTTTATTAGCCAAGAAAACAAATCCAAACTTCTGTTCTTAAACTTCATATTATATGCAAGTATTTTTATATAGATGTCTTGTTATCAACTTTGAAGTCTCCACAGAAGAAGTCTTAAATAATTCTGAGAAGCGACGTTCTGTATTGCATGTTTGACCAGGCCTCAGAAATGTAAGCTGTCAGCTAAAAGCTGTAATTATGAAAGCAGTCGTCTGTCTGCTCTTTTATATGTCTCATTAAGGCCTAAGCTATTGAAATTGGGAAGCAGGGATGAAACAATTAACTAAAGCACAGTTGAAACCCTTCAAATAACCTCTGGAGTTGCTCCCAGGTAGTATCTTAGGCCATGATTTTTCACAACTGAGATATTCTGTCAGTTTGTCCGAGTTTATGTGTTAATAAACCCATTGAGATAGGTTTATACCAAGTGGAAAATTGCTTTTTAGAGCCTCTAATGGTTCTACAGGGATGAATTGTACTCTGATGTTTTGAGGCTTTTTCCCCCACTGTATTGTTGCTGCCAATGTATCAATATGTCCTGGTTGTATTAGTTGTATCTATAATTGAATTTAGCAGTACTTCCAGTAGTTGAATGCTAATGATGAGGTTCAGTGATTGCTTTTCTAGGTTTGATTCTCCTGAATAACATTGATGAGACAGACAGAGACAAGCCTACTTCTGTAAACCTTGGGGAACTGAGTAGCTCATATTAGGTAGCCAACAGTAGCCAGGAAGGTGGGATATGCAAGGGAATCTGCACCGTTTAGTTTCTCAGTTCTGATAGCTAGTCTTATTGTTGTGGTAGTTTTGTAATACATTGTTCGAAATGCTGCACATATACATATTGTCCATTTCTTGCAAGTATTCTGAGGACTTAGGGGCCAAACATGCCAGAAGAAAATAAAGTGGTCCGTTAGTTAAAAATTAGGGATGATTTTCACTAACAAAGTCTTGAAAGGTTCTACACTAAGACCTGTGTAATTGCAGCATTCATGATTTACCTAGAAAGGAAGTGGATAATGAAATGTTTGTTTGGTGGAAAAGATGACTAACAGAAGAGCTTCAGAAGGATAAGGTGTATAAGGATGAAGTGCATGGGTGGTAAGATGGCAGGTGAAGTTCAGTGAGGAAAAATGGAGATTAACACACAGAAAAAGCATTTTTGGCTTTACTTACACAGCGATGGGCTCTAAACTGACCATAGCCACTGAGGAATGCAGTTTTGAGGCCAATGTGCAGTGTCATTGGCAAGAAAACAAATAGATTCCCCTAATTTTATTTGTTTCATTCCGCACACTTAAAATGTAGCTTCGTTCTGCAACTCCAACTATGTAGAACAAACAAGATCTTGGAAACTATGTTCACATCTGATTGTTGTTTGGCTTTTTATTTGTTTTTTTGGTTGGGTTTTATTTTTAATGCAAACCTTTAGGAAACCCATATGAAAAAACAGTTACCATACAATTTTTTATAATAGTCCCCTTGATGTGAGAAGCCTTTGGTTTGGGGGTTTTGTTGGTTGGTTGGTTGGTTTAGTTTTTAAATACTGTGGCACCCTGAGGGAAACATGGGGTAGCTTTCATCTTTCAGCCTGCCCCAGATATTGTGTCTCCTCAGAAGATTTTAAGTAAGTACAAGCTCCATTATCATAAACTCTTCATGTCTTCTTTTGTTCAGAAATATAGAATTTAATATTCCTTGTCCCGTACCCCTGCAAAGTAAATTTACAGAGAATGATTGTGCCATACTTACTGAAATCTTACTTTGCAATTTTCCTTAAGGAAGAAGAGTCGGACAATGAAGAAAATTTTATTGACCTGAATGTCCTAAAGGCACAAACGTACAGATCGGTAAGTTGTTACCCATCAGTCCTCTCATGAGAGATTTTTACATTTGTAGCGGCAGTTTATTTCTGGTGGATTTAAGTCTGAAAATCCTTGTATAAACTTGAAAAAGTATTCCAATTGAAATGAACCAGCATGTTTAAAAAAAAAAATGTAGCCACTTTCTAAACTGGTGTCACTGCAAAGTTGCTGCAAACATTTGCAAGGAACTTTTGCAGAGACTTATAGAAAAATATGGTATTAGTTTCTTGAATGTATGTTAATACCTGCCCCATCCCCCTGCTATTTCTGGAATGTATTTTAATTTCTTATTGTATACATTTCATTCTTTTCAATTTTAAATATGATGAGAAGATATCATTAGTTTAACTCCTAATCTTTAAGAATTCAAAGGAAACCATTAATCTGTTACATCTGTAGTCTAGATAATTCTGGATATAAGGTTTTTTCTGAATATGAACACTGTAAGCCATTGTAACATGATTACTAACAGTTCTCACTGTTCATATCAGTGGTATTTTGTGTATAAACTTTGTGATTTTTGCACAGGACATGAATGACACCACAAAACAAGAAGAGATTTTGCAGTCCACAACAGATGCAGCAGAGTGGAATCTGGAAGTGGAACGAGTGCTTCCACAGCTGAAAGTTACAGTCAGGACTGACAATAAGGTATGTGAGAATGGATTTGTGTCTGTGTGTGTGTGTGTGTGTGTGTGTGTGCGCACGTATGGTGAATAAAGTGTGGTTTCAATCAACGTTGTTTACTTACCATTTGCTTTTTTTTTCTTTTGTTGTGACAAAAATCATGAATAATGGGCACTCTGGTGCTATATTGTTGGAACCTTTGCCACTTACTTTGACCCTAGACGCAATAAGAGTAAATATTTGCTATTTCCAAGGCATCTTCTTTCTATATATTTATTTACATGCATTTATTCAGTGGAAACTTCTTAAATTGTCAAACATATCCAATGTATTCACACTTCTAAAATATTATACCCTCAGTTTAGCAGATATTAAAACATCTTCCTGCAAGAGAGCTGATGAACTTCTTATCTTTCAACTGTTTCATTTGTCAACCAGATGAGAGGTTGATTGTATGAAATTCATCTTGTTGAACTTTACATGACAATAAAATAGGTCTGTACCTCTGATCTCGTCATCATGGGGCTTTCCTTATGTTTAGCAAAAAGTAGTATTTTTTTTACATATTTCACTTATCCAGATAACTACCTTAAGATGAAATTCATAATTTCTTAGAAGTGTGTCTTTGTCTCCATAATCTATTTCAAGGAATGTAGAATGAGCAGCTTGGAAGCAGACATCTGTCTTTGATAAGTCCAGACCTAGGACCTACTCCTGGCATTGCCATAAGCATTCTTGCTAGGAGCTTGGGTAGAACACACAGATCAACGCAGTATTGAAATTGCTCATTTGTAGTGACCTAACAAGTTAGGCTGTTGGAGCATTCTACAGCAGTGATACAGAAATCAGTGAAAGATAATTATCTTGCCAAAAATAGGCTCAGCTCTCATCTGTCTGCTAAATTGCTTGCCTGTCTTACACTGTACTGCATTCTTCTATGTGAAAAATTGAGCCACCTTTCTGTCATCCTCAGCAAGCCCATCTGTTACAGAGAACAGGATGCTTGATTCTCACAGTAGGAAATTAAAACTTGATAAACACATACATTGAAAATTAAAGCCACTGTAGGAACTGAGGTTTGCTAGCTTCAAGTTTAATGCACTATCTCTTAGCTTCAGGGAATATGACCAAATGGACATTAAAAGAGGAATCTTCTTTTTCTAGCTCCTGTGCTTTCAGAAATAACAGAAGTGTTTGGCACTTTTTCAGTCTACAAAAAAAGCATCATGTTCTATTTCGTAAGCTGTGCATGTAAACATTAATGGTTAACAGTTAATGTTAAATGTTAAGGGTTAATGGTTTAATCAATAGCATTAGAAACTAGAATTTGTTTGTAAAGTACTCGGCACTCGGGTTTTGTTGTTTTTCTTTAAACTCCTAAGTTTGACAAATTGTGAACAATTGTCACCAGACCAACAAAAGATCTTGAGTGTGCTGCAGACTTGAAACCCAACATCAGCACATTTTCTCTACTGGTTTTTGTTCCATTCCGGAAGAGGATATTGGGCAGCAGCACAATTGCAGGCAGGGGGTGAACCTCATGGGCTCAACAGCTGTTGGAGATGCTCCACTGTGCTCTTCTGAGACAGTGAGACAGAAGCACTCAGGCCTTTGGTAGTTGTGTGTATGTCCTCTGCAGGGGAATGACCTCACTTCAGATCAGTGGAACTGTCTGAGGTTGAAGAATGGCAGATGTTTAAGTGTGCAGCTGTTTTAAGCCAGAATTTGTTTTGTATCTGTACACTGTAAGTGACTGTATCCTCCAGGAGCTCCAGGACTGTGCATTCCTCTTGCTCAGGTTCTGCAGCCCAGCCCATGTGCCTGGCGAGCTGTGGGTCCTCATCCCAAACTGATGGATGCAGCTGCTGCTTCTTTTCTGTTTGCAGGTGCAACCAGTAGTGAAGTTACACTTGTATCACACAGACCCACAAAGGACATTGATGTGGCCAACTACACAAAATGCCATACACAAGACCCTGTCTTCCACAGCACTTGTGAAAGGACTCCCATGAAATAGAAGTAGAGACAACCAGGCCCCCTTCCTCTTCTCCAGCTAACTCAAAGTTCAGTAGTAGAAGCATACACCCTGTTCTCTTTAGTTTGATGAGCACATGCACGTTCATGGATCCCTCAGCTATTAGCATTGTCCTTCTGTCTGTCTGATTCTCCCTGCCTGAATCCTGTCCCCTCTTAACTGTTTCAATGCTCTTCTGCTTCCCAGGTAGTCCGGCTTGATGCTTGCCAGCAAACAGATGCACACACTCATGTGCTTATCTTAAGGACACTTTACATTTGTGAGTCCCCCTGAATACCCCTCTGCCTGCCTCACACCGAGGCCTGTAGCTAGGGCCTACTACTTGACAGCTCTTCAGTTTTAAGTCTGCTGTTGTAATTTACACAAGCATTACTCACAGTACTTGTAAAACAAGAAAGTCTTCTAAGGTTTGGTTTCAAATGATATATATTTATTTATATTATATATGTTTATATATATATAAATTTAATATATTTATTTATATATATTTATGTTTATTAACATCACTTGTTTTTTTTAGCACTTAGACCAATACAGTGCCAAAAGCGTAAAAATCTTTAAAATGTTTTTTAGCATGTTCAGAAACACAATACTGAAGTAGCAGGAGTTCTGCAGTGCTGCTACTCTTCTTCAGTTTGGACTCACAGTCTGTCTGCAGTTATACAGGTCTGGAAGATGTAAAAGGTTTGCATTGATAAGGAAAAGTTTGTGATAAAACTTTGGAACAGGAATTGATTTCTAACTAAAAGATGCAAACCTATCAAGTTAAAATGACATGTTTTCTCATCCCCTATTCCTGAGTCCGTGTATGTTTCCTGTAACCTAAATGCTGCAAATAACTTCCTCCCTTCTAATTTTGTCCCACAATCAAAAACAAGTTTGAATATTTCTGCCTCCTTCATTTCTTTCTCTTGTTCTCCTGAGAATAATAAGGGCTAAGTGGAAATGGAAGATCTGTTAGACTGGAACCGGTAGATATTGAGCATTTGCACCACTTATTTTGTCTAAGAATAAGCTGAACTAGTGCAGCTATAATCGATACTTTTAGTATTTGTGCCCAGAGAGGTTTCTAGCAGAAATAGCTCCATGAAGATCAGAGTCTAAAAAGCATAGCTACTATGGTATCAGTGAGAATGTCAGTGTTTGTTTATGGATCCGAGTGTCACATGTGACATTTAGGAGATTTATAAATTGTGTCACATTAAGCAAGTGCCTCTGGATATGAACCTGGCAGCGGCAGAATGATACACAGCAATAATATAAAAGAATTGACCTTGGCTTGCATACCAACCTTTCTTTAATAAACAGAGAAAGGTCAGAGTTTTATTTACCTATGTTTTACTTTCTGGCATCTTTTATAGGATTGGAGGATTCATGTAGATCAAATGCATCAGCATAAGGATGGAATCGAATCTTCTTTGAAAGAAACTAGGGTAGGTCGTGTATGTGCAGAATATTTCATTGATCTGTCAGCATTTTTATTTTCTCTTTGATATATGTTAAGAACTAAATTGATTTTTTCCCCTTCATTTTATTTGTGCCAGTGCTGTAAAACTGAAAAGGGAGATGTGATAATGGTGATTTGGGACAATGGGACTGGCAAAATATCTTGTAGCAAAGAGTTGTGTGTGTGAGGATTAACAGGGATATTAGGGTTGATTAACATAAGTGTGTGGAGTTGGACTAGATGATCTTTCGAGGTCCCTTCCAACCATTAAGATTCTGTGATTACCATAAGTACATCCTGACTACAGAGGGCAGAATAGAATAATCCAATCTGAAATTAAGTGCTGATAAAAAACTCAAAATACTGTGAAATGCTATTGTTAAGAGTAACTTATTGACATTGGCAGTTGCAGTTAATCAAGTGAGGGAAAAGTGATGCAAGCAATAAAGCTTCAAATATGTGTTTTGGAGGTAGGCAAATGAGAACACATTGGAAATATTTTTTTTGTTGGCCAAAGACAGCATTTCTGTATTTTTTTTCTCCCTCATTTGTAGGCTTCCATATCCTTTCTTAATTACAGCACCATTTTAATACTTTTTGCATACTATCTGTACACTGTCAACTCACAGAATGTGATTTTCTAGGGTTACCTTGACAAACTCCAGAATGAAATCAGCAAAACTTTGGAAAAGATCAATAGCAGAGAAAAGTATATCAACAGTCAGTTGGAGCACTTGGTTCAAGAGTACCGTTCAGCACAAGCCATGCTGAGTGAGGTAATGCACTGATCTCTTGTTCTTGCCTTCTCTGGTATTAACTTTCTATTAAGTGAGGGTGAAGGCAAAGAAGACTTGAAGGAGTTATCTGTGAATTCTGCTGTTGGATATGAAGTAGTGGAAATGTTGGCTGGCTGTTAAATTATGTAGTTTTTAAGCTAAACTGGCAATTTTTGTTCAGCCATTCTCCAGGGGAAAGTAAATGTTTCGTATTTGGGGTTTTTTCCTGAGTATTATGTAAATCTGTTGCCAATCTTGAACAGCTAGTAAATTGCTAGTTCTGCTTTCCCTGTGAAGTTCATACATCTGTGATGAGTGGAAAAACTACAGTCTCACTCCAGCAGTCATCTCTATTATTGATTACTTGTGCTAACGTGCACAAAGCACTCTGATTACTTCTTCATTTAGTTTTTATGCCAACAGAGTGCTGTTTGAGAAGCTTTTTGATCCCCTAGTGAGGAGGCTCTGTATAAGCTGCCACTTGGCCAGCCCTCCTATTTGTGGGCATGACATTAAAATAAGACTAACAAGATTTGACCTCTGTGCTTTCAGACTACCTAACTATTAAACGTTAAGAAATTTCAAGATAATAACTTACTGTTGATGAAGAAATATTCTGGGTTTCAGGATTGAATTCTGTGTCTGCATTCTGACAAATTTTCTGTCTGCCTTCTGACAAATTTTCTGTATGTTTTCTTCCTTACGTAAATGATTAGAAAATATCTTTTTGTGTATTAGGGCTATTATAATTTTTAAAACTGCTTTAGAGTTTTGAATGATAGTCATTACAGAGGCTGATGTTTCAAGCCTGTCCTCGTATGTACAGCACTGTAAACGTCATTGAGACTTTGGGGAGAGTTTCTGGAATTGGGACGTGTGAGAGCAAGTTTTGGTGTTCTCTCTGAGCTATCTGCATACATCTTTTCAGCATTGTCATTACAGCAAAAATATGTTTCTTTCCAGGCTAAAGAAAAGTACCAGGAGGGAAGTGGAGGAGTAACTGAAAGGATTAGAGTGCTTTCTGAGGTAAAACACATCTTCATATTAATTTGTTTTGCTCGCTTTAAAACGATCTTCAGAGAGTTTCATTTAGTGCTTGCAGTTGTATGAACCCAGTTCTTTCTGAGTTAAAGATTAATCTGTTTGCTTAGTGCAGGAGACCAAGTCCAGTCTCTTAAGTTTTAAAAAACAACAGCAGTCTGGGTTTAACTTGTGAATTCGTGCAAATTATTGTGAGCTTTAGCTTTCCCCAGTGTGTAAAAGAGGATAAATGTTCTGTGTTTTAAAACCTCTACGCTAGAGCTATTGAGGATTAATCAAGTCATGTCCATAAATTCTTTGGAAAAAAAAAAGCTTAACTCTTACTTCTAGTAGAAAATTTCTAATTGTTAATTTTATCTTCAAAGCGCTTAAAAGCAACATTTGACTAAATGGTAACTTTTCCATACCTATGAAATTACCTTAATACCTGAAACTGCTTTTCTAATTTGTTTTGTTTTGGATTTTTTTTTTTAAATCAATGCTCTGACAAATTCAAAGAAAAAACCCCAGACTCCTAACTATCACAACTTGTTGAGTGTTTCTTGGCATTTCATTTAGGATTACTGCCTCATTTCTGATTTTTCAACCTTTTGTCTGATTCAGGAAACTTTTTTAATGATTCTGTTGTTTAGGTTTGAAGAAACCCACTTTATTTGTTAGATGATAAAAGTGTCTGGAAGGGTCACATAAAATAGATCATGCCATCAGAATGTGCTGGAAATTGTAAACGAGATTTGAGGCTTTTTAGAATAGAATAGTTCAGTTGGAAGGGACCAAAACAATCATCTAGTCCCACTGCACTAAGTAACAAATACAGCAGTTGAGTGAGAGTTTTCAAGCCAAGATTTCTGAGTGCATGGATTCTGTGGGATTAGAGCTTCTTTCTATTTCACTCTCAAGGAAGCAAGATTAAAAAAGAGAGTATTTTACAATGACTTCAGAGTTATAACACTCTTGTGCTTTGGAAATTATTGACTGATTAGTAATGATGAATGTGTTACTAGCTGGCAGCGTTCCAACTCTGTAGACGCAGTGGTGCATATCTGAAATAGACACATTGAATATTACTACTGATCTGCTTTCAGGCACGCAATCAAATCCCAGCACTTGGTGAGACCAGTACCACTGTAGGTATGCATTAGCAATGCAGTGATGTTTCTTTTTGGTTACTGAAAAGGCTTATTGAAGCCTTAATGAAGGGCTATTTTTATACTATAGACAAAATATTATATTATTACTTAGACTGTACCTTAGAATCATATACTTGCTTTTTCCTCATTGTCTACAAAGACAAATTGGTCAATAGAAAGTCAGTGCTGAAGAACGCTGTTTTCCTTCATGCGTGCATTTGACTTACCTGTGCCAGCAGACTTGACTGCTGCACCATCTTTGGCTGCAGAGCTGTTTCTCGCGTTTCCAGCGTCACCTGCTCAAATCCTGACACTTCCAGAAGGGCAGCTGGCATTGTCTTTTGGTGAATCATGGTCTGTGGACATATTGGTTCCTGTCTTCCATCCAGCATCATACTGCAACAATTAGACTCTTTTTTTAATTGGTTTGGGATGCGCAGACTCTCAGTAATGTTGTGCTGTTTGGCCAGCGTGTTGGTAAATAAACCAACATTGGTTTATTTATAAAGTTAAATTAAAATTTAATTAAAGTTTGGGGAAAAAAAAGTTCTTCTATAAATTAACTAAGGTAGATTAGTTCTGTTTTGGTTGTTTGGTTTGTGTTTTTAAGTTGACAACTCTTTTAATTAAGAAAAAAATATCTATTTTAAGATTACAGAAGTACTAGAGAGAGTAAAGCAAGAAACGGATGAGAAAGGGAGCAGTATGACTGATGGTGGTAAGTATGGTTTTACCTCAAACCAAACATGTGTTTTCTCAGTGATAGGAACATAATTTGTCCTTTATTAATGAAAAATAAAACAGACCAGAATGAGTGACTAGTCTGAAATATGGATATTAAAATTCTAAAAGGTGTCTAAGAAAATCTGTTTGAAAAGGTTACATAAGTCCACAGAAGACAGAGGGTCTAGGGTTTCTCTCCTTTGTAAATTACTTGTAAAAATTTTAAAAAAATGCGTTTTATGTCTGCATTGAATAGTTATCAGCTCACTGGAAGAAATTCACACATTACAGGTTCGAGCCCTTTTTAGTGTGAAACGGTTGCTGGCAGTAGCTGTTAGATTCTTTAACTAAAGCTGGCTGGAGTCAATGAGAAAATCCATGTCGGTGTTTTGATGTTTGGACTCTTTTAGTATTTTAAACTATGTACCTATTTGAATTAGTTTATCTCGGGATCAGATTTGGTTGTTTAAGATTTTTCCTGATAAACTCATTCTGTTGTGAACGTTTAAGGAATATGAATGAAGAAATAAATTGATGCATGTTACAGTTAAGCTAAATATGGAAGCTATATCCATATTGAACTGTAACCATTACAGCTATTTTTCTTAAGTAGTTCTAAGGGTTATTGTACAAGGAAATTTTGTGCACTCTCACTTCACTGTGAAGGAGCTCTGCATTTGCCTCACAACACCTTTTCTGTATTATGGCATGGCCAAGGGTCAGGATAAAATCTCGAGCCCCAACTTACAAGGATCAATATGATGCAGCAGCAGCATCCCTAGGGTGATGTTAATGGGAAGGGAGGAGTTAGAAACAAAGTATGGAGCGCAAAACATTTTAACAGCCTTCTGTTGAAGGTACATCTAGTTTGCTACCAAACCCCAAGTCAGCGATTGGGATGAGGCCTTCAGCTAAGCAAAACACATCACTGACAAAACTAGCTTAATGTTGCTGCATGTCTTTGTGCAGATCTTAGATGTGAAGACGACAGCAAAATTGTTATTGCCTATTTCTGTCTTTAATGTGTCTTGCATATTAAAAATGATGTGTCAGTACAATCATGTCTTTAGAGTAGAACGCCCTTTTGTTCATTCAACTCTTGAATTTTAAGGAATGAACTATAGAAAATAGTGCTTTTTCTGTTAAGTAGCTGACACAGAGTTACACTGTTTGTCTTTTTTTAACAGCTCCTCTAGTGAAGATTAAACAGGCCTTAACAAAACTGAAGCAAGAAACCATTCAAATGGACATACAAATTGGTGTAATGGAACACACATTACTCCAGTCAAAGCTGAAAGAGAAATCCAATATGACTAGAGATATGCATGCAACAGTGATTCCAGAAACCACAGTACGTGCCTATTAACATCGTTTGAAACTGATTTGGTTTGCCCAAAATACTGTTTTCTACCATTTGCTTTTTTATTAGTTTAGAAGATTCCTGTTTGGGGGGGGGAGTAATTATTTTTTCTCTTTTATTTGAAAAAAAGATGCTTGTCATGCACTTCTAAGAAGTAATACGCACACATTGGACTCAACATGAAGCCATGTTTTGTTTTGTGCCATAAAGATTTACTGCAGATCCTCTCCAAAGAGACTAATAAATTCTTCCTAATGAACATGTCTCTACTTCATTGGAGAATGTTATATAGTATGAAAGTCTATGATGAATGATACTGAAAGCCTGTAATCTTGTTATTCTGCGGCGCTGAAAGAAAATTGCTTGCGAAGGACTTGAAAGGAATGTAAAATGTCTGTTATTGCCATTTACATACATTCAGTATAAAGTATTTAATTGAAGATGTTGAAATAATACAGCATTACCCTTTCTAAAAGACTCCGTCAAATTGGTGTCAGCTGCAAGTAAAAGTAAATTGTTGCTTTGAATTTAAGTTTATGAATTAAGCAACAAACTAATATTTCAAGAATATTGGCACGCTCCTAGGGCAGCCCTACACAAATCTGTAAATGGACAAGCACCCTGTTCCTCATGGTTTTTTGGATGCTTTTTTTTTTCTTTGGAGTGGTCCTTTAGACAGACTGGTATGGACATGGTTTGTAACTGCTTTTAATTTTACATTGCCTCTGTTAGAAGCAATAATAACAAAATTTCTACTAGACTAAAGACTGTGGAAAGTACAGTCTGGAAATTACTGTTGGCTTTCTAAATTTTTTACCACGTGTCATCACTCTTTCAGAGTCACTTTATATTAGTACTGGGTCAAATGCTGCTTTCATTGATAGTATGTAGTAGAGCTCCATGGACATTATTTGGATTATTTGTATTTTCTGTCCTTGTGTCAGGACACCTCATTTGGATCTCTGTTAAGGAAAAATGTTGCCAAATCTAGTTGTATAATATGGAATGAGAAGAAAAGCGTAGGAGGAAGGGGTTGGAAAGGTAATGGCAATGGGGAGCTCCCTTTGTCTTGGTAGATGTGTAGGTAGGGAGTGATTCTAGATGTTATTTATAATGCAGGAAGGTGGAACAAGAAATAACCTTATTAAAGTTCTAGTACATTGTTTCAGTTACCATTGTTTGTAAGCCATGGACAGCATTGGTAGAACTCCAGTGATATTAAAATGCTCCCCTAACTTCCATAGGCAACTCCATTCATCTTGCAATTAATTTCACTTAAAGGTGAGCAGTGTTTTGCAGAATCAGTGGACACAGTGAGTACCATGTGGCATTTTCTTAACTTTATTGTGCTCCAATATTTAATTTGCAAAAAAAGGAAAAGCCCTAAACCCATCAGATTTTCATAAGTGAAAATCTATATGTAAATGTCAACTATTACAATTCACCTGTGCAAGCAACTGCTGAAAATCTATGAATCACACTGGAAATCAGTTTCCAACTTCTTTTGCTGCCTACCTATATCCTCCCACATTCAGCTTAAATTAGAAAAGTTATTATTCATCTTCCCTTTGTTAAGTGGTGTTGCTACTGCATATTTACTTTAACAGTGGGTTTACTTCAACTTGAGATAAAGCAACCCCCTTCTGCATTGCCTGCAAAGCAGGTCACTGGTGCTTTTGGATTGCAAATATGCTGTATAAATGCTGTTTATGTAAATACTTTCCCCAAAAAACTTCTCCTTCATGCTAATATAACAAACACAATTAATCAAAACCCTTCCCTTATGAATTGAGCCTCTTATTCTATTAGGAGTGAATCTGTTGAGACAAGCATGGCCAAAACCTCTCTAATGTAGCAGAGAAATCTCCAGAAGAAAAGCTGACCTCCTTTATGCCAAAGTAGTTTGAAAATAGTGCACTAATTATGTGTAATTAATCTACAGTAGTTTTCATGGTGCTGTCTGAAATTGCATGAATCTAAGAAGGACACTTCTGTTATCTCAAGAGTGATATGTGGCCCATAATTGTATGGCAGAGAATGGCATTTTCCCATTTAGATGATAAAACCACTTGACTCTGCTTTGAAAGTGGCCACACCACCATCCTTAAAAGCATGAGGAGAGTGATGAGGTCTGTCACAAACAGCCTGAAAGGCTACTCTAAAAAAAGCAATTATCTGTGTAATTATTCCATTGATGGATCAATGCAAGGAAGCAGAAGCTACATTAATACCAAATCCCTTGATTCACATTCTTTCCTATATTGCCTATTTTCTAACACAATGTCAGAACCAAAGTCCAACAAAATTAAGGTGTTTCCAAGTCAGCAGGGTGCATGTGAAACTGTGCTGTGCTACAAAACAGTCACTCTTTTTCTAAGGAAAGCTTGGGGCAAAAGGACTGCTCATAAGAGTTAACTTTCATATACAGCTCTCCTCTTCCAAGGTCTCTTAACATTTTCAGTCGTCTGAAAAACATCCACATGGAAGCACAGCATCAGTGTTACATGTCATCTAGAAGCCAAGTAGAACCTAGCTGCAGGCAGATCCAAAAGTAGCACAGAGAGAGGCTCTGTGGACTAGTCTCTTTGAAACACGTGGCTGAGGAAGGCTCATCAGTAGCCAGCTCACTCTCCTAGATACTCCTCAAAGCTCCAGAAAAGTAGCATTGGCAACATATTACTTCTTCGGGTTTCTGCAGCTCTGAGACTCCTCTGAATCTTGTAATGTGACTCAAGGTCTTGTTTCCCTTGGCTATGTTACTTCTAGGCTAGGATGTAACAGATTCAAGTGCCCTGCTAGGAAATGGAAACACCCTTACTGCTCAGTAGCCTGTTAGGGATGCCATTTACAGGCTATTTGGGATGTTTGAGAATGATATTGCATGCAGTATCATCCTACTTAAATATACATATTCTAATCCCCATTCTCTTTTAATGTGAGCAGACTGCATGATCTACTGAATATTATTTGCTCTGGTGGTAAAAAGTGCAAGGTAAGGGCTGGATTTTTACCTCAGTCCAATTCTCACATAGAGAACCTTCTATGTAGTTAGGGACTTGCTGTTGAAATTGCAAGTGTTTTATTAAACACTTTATTAGTGGCTTTAAGTCACATGCCAAGAATTCAGTATTTTGGTAATTTCATAAGTTAATAATTTGAACTTGCATCAGGTAGTGCTGTGCAGGAAGGTGAACTTGAAGTTCCCATGAACTTGAGAAATTGTCAGCTGTTAGACAGCTCCCAGATCTGATAGAAATATGATCACTCTTTTCTGCTGATGGCATTAAAGGTCTTCCCCTCTTCCTCCATCTGAAGGAGATGAACTTGGGAGAACATTCATTCTTGAAAAGGAAAAAGAATAGCCACCCTTTTTTTTTGAGTAGCTCTGCTATGTACATACAAAAAGAAATGGCTGTATTGCTAATTGTAAGTTACAGTAAGAGCAATGAAGCCATCTCTGCATGACCTATAAAAAAAGACTAGGCATAAATGAAGAGCCTCTGTGTGAACATTTCCAGCTTCTGAGCTCTTTGAATTTTGTGTCCAAATTTTGCATCCTGGGCTTCTCTCCAAGTTTGACAAGTGTTAATTTAAAAGGAAAAAAAAAAAAAAAAAAAAACAACACGAAAAAAAAGGAAGCAAAGAGTGTGCTGCAGTTTCTGTTGCCGCTGCCGGGATGTCAACGCTGCGGTGTGCTCCCGCACGGCACCTGCACACGCGCCGGCCACATGCTGCGCTGGAACCAGCGGTCGGCTTCCGCGGCAGAACCACCCCAGTCTCGCTGCTCCCTGCTTTCTCGTTGATGATTTAATGCTTTAAGGAAACTGTTGAGTCTGATAAAGGCTTGAACTAAAACTCGGGAAAGTCCCACCCTATGACATCAGCACCTGTGAACTCAAGTAAACAAGAGGATACAAGTACCCCCATTTGTGCATGAGGAGTTTCTACTGGGAGTTTCCACAGGTGGCTCTGAGATTGCAAAAGCTACTTTTGTCTGTCATTTCCTCCTCTCAGTGTATTTCTCTCACCGGCAAACAGCTTTATCAGCTTTCTCAGGCATTAGTAGCTCCAGGGCTTGGTGTTACTGGAAATTTCTGTCAGCCCTACTGTTTTCCAAACAGTTATTCCCAGGCAACACTGCTTTTATTGAGATTAAAAGACAATTCAGACAGTTCTGGTCTTTCATTTACCGGCTAGTTTTACTCTGTTTTTTTTCGTTCCTGATCTTAAAAGTGGTAGTATCTGAGTACTCCATCCTGGAAGTGGCTGAGACATACTAGTCACATGTCTCAGCTACCTGCTCTAAAAATCAACAAAGCTGAATATTTTAAGGACAGAAGTACAGAAGAATTATTTCTAAGAATATTTCTCTCAATGATTCTCTACTTGCAATTGTTCATTCGAAATATTTTCTTGTTTCTGTGCTTCCAAAGGGTAGCAATACTTCAAATGACATCTTTGTTAATCAGTAGAAACATGAAGAATTAAATTCTGGATTGGAGGCATCCCCTGGACCAAAAGTTCTCCATCCCTTCTCCAGTTTTAGGGCTGAAGTTTCTCACTGCACCTTGGGCAGGGAGGGGGCTCTCGTAAGGTTTTCAGGAGTTCTCTCTATCCTGCTGTTAGCGTTGTTGATTCATGATCATTTTACCTCCTTTCAAAGAATTCATTTTGGAAATAATACAAGCCAGTAGTGAGACCAAGGGACATAGACCGTTTGTGAAATTTTGCCAGTGATAACATTGGTGCAGAAGGTTTCAAGAGGTTTAACAGCATCTGTTGGTCATTGTTTCCTTTGTTAGAGGAAGTGCACAAGTTCCCAGTATGATGGCAGGAGCGATTTCTGCTGAGTTTAACAAATGTTGTTCAACAACAGTAAAAACAATGAAAACTCTGTGACCTTAAGGAGTGTCATTCATGACTTTTGTACTAATCTGTCAAGCAGCCATTTCATGACAGCCTTCTGTAGAATGCCCATATTATAAGCTCAAGTAAAACATGCTTGAAGATTTTCATCACCTTCAGCTATATTGTACTGTCAATAAAAAAATACTGTTCTGAGAAGACTTTGTTCCTGGGGCAGAAAGCTATACTTTAGGTATGGCAGGCTGGGAGAGTGTTTTTTTGCTTTAAATACTCTGACATAATATACTTAATACTATGTTTGAATTTGAGAGATCTCTATTGAAAAGCAGAATTGTATGTAACTATATTAGAGAAGATAAGACAAGTGAAAGTCTAATTTTCTCTCAATTGTGGACAGGATTAATATACAGGTAACAAATTCAAATGAATAGAATGAAAAAGCTTCCTTTAAAAATCTCTTCCATGTTACCTTTGCTTAAATATCGAAAACATGCCTTCACTTAGTTATATTCCTTCATAACTTCTAGTTGATCCTCATCCTTCTCAGGTGCACAGTGTACTCCTCTGTGATAACATTCCCACCAAATACTTGAGTTTGAGAACATGACCTGTATATTAGTGATGATATATTAGTCTGTCTGAGCTTCTGCTCATCTGGGTGGAAACTATCTAGAAACTACCTGGTGTGTCTTCTGTAGAGTCCTAGTCTAAGCAGCCACTGCCTGGAGACCTGCTGATACCAACTCAGTGTAGGTGTCAAGAGGAGCACAGATGCAGGAAGCTGGCCCTACCTATCCTGTCATATGAACCTCTCTACAGAGTGTTTAAGAAAATTCTGTAGGAGACTGTAGAAGGCCAGGCAGACTGAATTTGCTATTACAGCTCTATACAGGAGGAAAGCGAACGCCATGGTGTTTGTCACACTTCTGCCAGAACCAGCTTATCAAAACTCACTGTCTCATTGATTGCTCTAATCAGGGGGAGAACAAAGTGATGATGAAGCTAGGTGGTAACTTCTGTGCCCTGAATGAATCCAAGGAAAAGCATAATATAAAACACACAAACTACTTGCAAATTCAAGTCTTTTACTGGTAGATGCGGTCTCTTGGCTTGTTTTTGAGCTTTCCTACCTTACTCATTTTCTTCAGATCTTCACCACCTCTTCTCCTTTATGCCTAAAGCCTCAGAACTCTGGATGGATCTGCTTATCTTTTTGTCTGGCAGAGAGACATGTTTGTGTTGCAGCTTTTAAAACCCTGTTATTTTTCAAACACCTGCTTCTGCAAAGAAATGTCCTTCCTATGTGCACCTTGGAGAGCTGTATTGATACCCAGAGTTTCAAAGCAGCTCAGTTTGACCTCCATCAGTGTAAAGTTTGGCTAGGAGGAGGGAACCTTTCATTTGAAAAAAAAAAAAAAAGATGTTCTGTCCAGAGGTGGAAGAAAAGGAGAAATGTGAGAAAAATATGGATAAGAGATGTAGCCTTTAGAAAGCTATAATATTCCCTGTAGGATCCCAGATTTTTATCCCATGTCCACATGTTGTGAGCTGTCTCTGAACACTTAAATGTGCCATTCCTGATTCTAGCAGAGTGACCCCCGACATAAAGCTTCAATATAGAAATAAACGGAACCCACAGCATACAGAAAGAACTCTTGCTCCACAACAGTAAACTAAGTCTGCACATGGCACTTATTTTTCGCTCAGAATACAAAATACTAGTTTGTCATAGTGAGGGACCTTCTGACAAGCCAAAGATGGAACTTTGCTGCAATGTAGAAAATGCATCAACGGTAAAGGGCTATGAAGTCTTTTTATGACACTCCATTTTATGTTTTGTTGTGGAGAATGCTGCTACCTCCTTTACACTCTCTTAAGTGTGCTAGCCCCATTTTACAGATCCTCATCTTTAAACCATGCTTTGGCAAATGTATCCTTTGTGGCACTTCTGTGATCGATTATGCTTTACTCAGTGCCATAATTGTTTACAACACGCCCCAGTCTTCCACTGGGTGAAGACACATTTATTACAGACAATGGTGCCAGTGCTGATCTGTTCTTATTAGCCATTTGAAAACAAAAGCCAGACAAAAAGGCATCTGTTTTCAGTGGCTGGTCAGGTTAGTACTGGAAGTCACTTCTTGGTGCTTTTCATCCTGTGCTGGAATCCAGCTGCCAGCACTCTGGGTCCCCTTTCATTCAGGACTGCGTCCCTAGAAGATGTGTCATGGTGCACTTGGTTTGGGGCTAATTTTGGTACTGACCTCACTTTTTCACAAATTGTGCAGGCAAGTTTTCACACTGAGTCATTAGAGCCCTACAAAGGGTTTATAGAGTTAAACCAGCCAAGAGTGTAAAAATGAGTCATATTTTTCAAGTGACAATTACTATTTTGAGTGACTGCTTTGCATTACGCTTACCAGGACACCCAGGAACCAGCAGTGTTTAAGCTTTGCTGCAGCTCTCTCTTCCCACTACGTGATCAGCCGGGGTGGTTACATCGCTCCTATCACAGAGTCGCACCCTGCTCTCCTTCCAAATCACACTCCTGGGTGTGTGGCAACCCATCAGCAGGAAGTGCCCGTGGGTTTCTATGAAAAGTTGCTTCAGGCAGGGAAGGATGTTGCTCTCAGTGGCCACCCCGAATAAGGCAGACCTCATACACAGTGCCTTTGCCTTTGGAGAGAGCTGAAAATGGAACTGAGACCCTACCAGCGTCTGCAACAGTACCAGCATGCAGTGAGAAAAAGCAAGGTTAAGGGCACAGTACTTGCAAACGTTCCCGTGGAGGATGAACTTGGAGGACAAAAGCAGGGGAAAACAAGGAAACAATTGGACATACCCCTGTAGAGAAACACTCCCAGAAAGGAAACTGTAAGGCTGCAGCATGGGAAAAGTTGTCATTAGCTAGATGAAGCTGTTTCTGTGATGTAAAGGGGCAAAGGGTAGCTGCAATTACAGAGAAAGCCAGCAAGGAAGCAAAAGCACCAGAACAAGAATATTTGCTCTGTGAGTGATGGGCAAGAGAAAAGCACAGGCGAAAGGAAGAAGGTGCAGCTTGCTTAAAGGAAGAGAGAAAAAGAGTTATTGAGGATGAGGAGAACAAACAGATATGAAACTAGAGTTTGCTACAGCCTTAACAGAAATCACTGTACATTTTCCCCAGCATACCAGCACGCACAAACACGCCAAACCAACCAATCAACCTTACATTTACCAGAATTACCTCTGATGTCCAGAAGCCACAAGAAGCAATCAAAGGAAATAAGGAGAGGTGAAAAAATGAGGGCAAGTCAAAAGGTTAGGTGAGGACGGAGGCTAAGCGACTTCATAAACAGACACACAAGCAAAGGAAATGATAAACGGAAGGAGAAGAGGAGGGGGGAGGAGGAGGAAGGCAGAGCCCAGTGAGCTGAATATGCCGGAGTAATGCTGGGTTTTGCATAGACGTCCTTTGTTAGCAGCTCTCCCAGTTCTGTTCTCTGAATAGCTGGAGCTGTTCCAGCCGTTATGTAGAGAGATATTACATTATCTGCTGCAGCCACAAAGAAACAGGCGCAGTGTAAACTGTTGCAGGAGTAAAAGCAAAACCCTACTTGTAACAGCTACAAGTTTATAAAATTGACATTGTTTGGCTCCTACCATGAGGGGAAAGGGTAATAAAATTTTTACGGTAACCCTTTCCAGGGCACTATTTTTTCCTCTTGCTGTTTTATTTCTTGATCCCTCTTTGGACATGAATGGCATCTGTAGTTATTTGGTAGATAAACAGGATTTCATTCTTGACTGTTGTATGCCCACTAAAATTTTTACAAGCAATAGAGAAATTTCAAACAAAACTGAAGTCATTTTACAGTTTTTTCAGTTTACCAGTGGTAACTCCCGTGGAGTTCTTGTTGAACACTTCTGGGCTTTTTTTTTCCTGTTTACAGGATGAACTTTGGTGTCAAAGTGCAGAGCCCACAATTATCACTTCAGGCAGGTTTAAAAGCTGTTACATGTAAATAAAAGTTAGTTGGAAAAACAACTATTGGAAATCTGATCCTTGAGGAGAAACACAAGCTAAATTTCAAGTTGCCTCATACAGCTCAGAAAATAACTTCTTCATTGTTTCTTTGTCCCAACTCCAAACTAAATACTTGTGGTGATCAGCTGGTTGAAAATAACCCCATGTAACCAAAATCAGGTGGAAAAATGCCCACATGATGAGGCCAACATGCTGTTCTTGAAACAAGGTAGTTGTAGAGCTCAAGTCAGGGTTCAGCTGGAGTGCTGCCTGCATCCCTGGCATCCTGCCCCAGAGCCACAGACCAACCATATGTCTCCATGCCCTGGGACTGGGCCAGTCTGCCTGGGAAGACTGCTGGCTTCATGGTGATCCACCAAGCTGGAGATGGCAATAAGGACTCATGGACTGTCTCTGAAAACCTCGTAAGGCCCAGCTTTAACAGCCACTGGGCTGTACAGGTGGCCATTGGGAATGAAGCCTGTCCAGAGATATAACGCTGTGCTGGCAGTCAGAAGGAAAAACCAAACATACGGCTCTGGGACTTGACCTTTACTGCTGCCTTAAGCTGATCTAATGGGAAGTTGTTGTGGGTAGGTTCAGTTGCCTGTGTGTGTTCCTTTATTTGCACTTTTCTACCACTTCCACTGCACAAGTTGCCAGTGTACAGAAGTGTGATGAGCTGGGACAGCTCACAGATCAGGCTGAAAACCAGTCCTGTAGGAGCCCCTTGGGAGGACAGAATGGGATACAGAGGAAAAGAAGACACGGGGGAGCTTTTTGTTGGCAATCCACACTTAAACCAGCCTCAGAGTCTGTGATTCCCTCTTAGCCATTAATGGCTCCTTGCCAGTACCAAAGAGTTTCACCAAGCAGGCAGGCCGACAGTACGTAATAACTAAATCCAAAATACTTTGCTAACTATTCCAGTACTTGGTGTTTCTTACATTTTATTTTGATCTTGAGAAACAAATGATCACATCTCCACATCGCAAAAGCTTTTCATTTCAAGAGAGAATGCATTCCTTGTCCCCTGTTCCCCTCTAGACTCTCTTGAATATAATTTTGAAAAGGACCTTCATGGCTAAATTAAATATTGGACAAGTGAATAGCAGAATGCCAGCCACTTTATCTCATAAGATTATAATAATAAAGATCTCGTATATTATTACTCTTTTATAGTCACTCTAGCCTTTTCCCTGTTGTCTCAGAAAATCTCCTTTGTCATTCATTGATTTTACTCTTAATAATAGCATTACCTTGAAACACAGGCTAGACTTGAGGCTCACACACGTAACCGTACAGGAAGACAGAGAAATCACATTCACCCACGGTAGCTTTCAATGTTGTCTTATGTGGAAGCTACACCTCCTCCCTTTCTCCATTGTGGGCTCTAATATACGCAGAGACCCAGAGCTCGGGAAGCCTGAGCTAAAGTAGACTGGAGGCTGAGGAAGCAAGAAAATAAGAACTAATGTATATGTCTACCCTCTTCCCCAGGCATCCACGTGTGAGCACTGTCCTTACAGGACATAGGGCAAAATTGCTCTTAGGGCACACCCAGGACAGATACGTTTCAAGTATTATACAGGACTTGAATTTCTCTCTGGGAAGTGGTAGCAATTAAAACCTGAATCTCATGGAATTTTTGCCATGGATGGAAGCTTTGTTATTTGGAGGCTACACACCATCACAAATTACATTGCACATTCTCTGGGGAAACATTCCTCACTCGGTTCCATTTCCCTGTTCAAGCAGCTTTATGTGCTATTCATAATGCTGTATTGAAATGGCATACATGACATTACATGCACATAAAAATTCTTTTAAAAAACAAAACACTTGCTATTCTTGGGGGAGCATTGTGCTAAAAGTGGTGTATCCATCAAAAGAAAACCAAATTCCATTTCATGCAAGCTCATCAGGAAAACATACATAATATGAAACCGTTTCACAGCTGCCAAAAGACATCAGTCTAATTTCCTTTTTTAGCTAGAAGGGGAAATCTAACCAAGCAAAGCTGTTGGGAGCTTAAAAAAAAAAAAAAAAAAAAAAAAGAAAGTAGAAACCATCCACCATTTCATCCAAGGGAAGAAGAGTTTGTCAGTGACACGCGTGCACTGGGCTAACTAAAGCAGTTGTGACATTAATGTGGCTGCACGTGAGGCATGTCAGTTGGTGAATTGGTTGTTTGTAATCCTGAGAACTAGAGCTACAGAACACATTTTGTGCAGTTTTGTTTCTGGTATTCCTCTGTCCTTATCTCTCTCGTACTTCCACTTCTGCTCTCTTCTCAGCCCTCCTCTATACAACAACTGGTTACATGCTAACAATATTTTTCTTTGTGCCTGTGCAAATACCATTAGACCCAAGCATATCTCATGGAATTTGAGGCTATCATCTGTTCTCATGACTGAGTAGTCAACAACTTCCACAGGACAACCATTCTCCTCACCCAGTTTTAATTTTCTCAAAAATATCTCAGGAATTCTAAGAATTGTTGAAATGTTTTAAATTAGTACCAAGAGACACTCTCCCGCTCACCTCCCCAAGCTCTCAACCTATGTGCCATCAGAAACCCCGTCAGCCCAAAGAGAGGGGCGTTTGGGGAAAAAAAAGAGTATTTAGACTGTGGGCAGACTGTGGCTGGATTATCCTGCCCTGCTGGATAATTAGAGCTACTGGGCCAAGATGGAGGGAAGACAGGCACTGCCCAGTCCTTGCCCAGGCTCCACAAGAAAGCGCAACAGAGGGGTCACAGGCTCCTCTCAGGGATGGCATGAGAGCTGTAACGCCAAGGATGCTTCCAGGTGACTTTGTGCCTTGGAGATACACCTAGGAATCAAAACTTTTCCACTCTCTGGGAGAGGGCAATTAATTACTTATTCCAAGAATAAGCAATCCAAATGCAAGTACACTTATATTTTTCTGTGTCTGTGGTGCAGTCACTCCTCAGTATGCTTGGGACTGCTTGGGACTTTGGTCACTGCCTCTGAATGGGGTGATACATCCCTAATTAGGTATTCCTCAGATGAAAGAAGTGATATTATAATTACTACAGTACCATTCTGCTGCAAGCGGACTGCTTGTGCTTGGTTACCTACCTCAGATTTAATCCTTGAGCATAACAGTCTGCTCTCTGTGTTCTCACAGCCTGGCCCTTCAGAGGAAGGCTCTTTGTTCTCAACTAGGATGATAAATTGGGTTTAGGTTTATTTTCTCAGAGGGAAGCTTATGTGATAGTGCTGTCTGTCATCTGTCTATGCCGATAAATTTTTAACTGCCACAGCCAATTATAATTATTTCCAAAGAAAAAAATCGCTAGAGGCAGACATCTCCATAATAATTATATTTCTACGGATTTTGTGAAAGACGGCAGCAGACTGGGTTGGGGCTAGGGAGGAGGAAGGAGAGGATGGAGAGCAAGACCACACTGGGAGTATGCCATGTCAAGGAAATCCGGAAGGCCTCAGTTGACCCTCAGGCCATCCTGGCTGAAGGCAGGCAGGCAGCCAGTCAGTCTGCATACACCAGAGAGTCAGTCGGCGTCAGTGTCTCTCCAAAGGGCTCACAGGATATACCACCTCCTTCTCCTGGGTGTTATTTCACAGGGGAAATCACTACAGCTGCAGCTGCTGCAGTGCAGAGGGGGAGCAGGCACAGACCTTCTGATGGCTGTGATGGAGGGAAAAGGTGGTGTTGGTTTGATGCAGGTGCTGGCACTATTTTGCCCTGGGCCTGTACTTGCAGGTTGCAAAACCTGGGTGGCGGATGCTGGGGGTGGGCTGGTAGGTACCTCCAGGGAGGAGGGATAGGCTAAGTGCAAGATATGGATAGAATGTGCTCCATGTTGTAAGGAAGGGAATGTAACAGGTGGATTGGTAACAAGTACTTGTAATATGGGGGACAAGGTGTTCTCTGTGCTTAGAGACCTGCCAACATACTCAATGAAAGCTGCCAAGGCCAGGTTTGGAGATGCATTTAGGTGACTAGGCCAAGACATTTGAAAGCACGTAGAGCCTAATTCTCTCTGACATCAAAAGCGATTTTGACTTACACTGCGTGGGAAGTCATGTATTTAAACAACTTTAAAGCTATGAACCTTTCTTCTTAAATATTTTAGAATCTACTCTCTCTCTGAGAGAATCTTGTCTGAATTTAGAACTGGAACTGCCCTCCAAAACCGAGTAGAAAATGCCATTTTTTGCTAACTGAACCGTTCCCTGGAATAACACATACTGTCTCACCATTACAGAACTTTCTTGGAAGGGGCAAAATGCCTACGGTGAAAGCAGCTCACCATCTTTACCACCTAAATACCATAAGATATAATTTCTTTAAGCTTGTTGATAATCAGATCCATTTCTCCAGGAGTCTCAATCAAGTGGAAGGCAGCTGCAGGCAGTACCCAAGCCAATTGTTCTACCTATCTGTCTTGGGCAGTGGCCCACAGCGTGTTTGGTGGCCTCAACTGCAAATCTCACTGAGATCAAACCCTCATGGCAGGAGAGTGTTTTCAGTGGCCACTAAAGCACTTAAAGGAGTAAGTCATATGGCGAATCCCAGTAGCTACAGTAGCAGGTAAATAGAGAACCAAAAGAAAAATGGAAATGCAAAAAAAAATAAGCATTCAGATACACAACAGGAGCTGAAAGAGAGTGAGGAAAGGGAGGGGTGAGTGTGGAAGAAGCATAATCCATTTCCCTAAAACAATTAGCTTTGAAATGGAAAAAAAAAAAAAAGACTGTATTTTAGCCCTATCAAACAAATGTGAAGGGTTAGCACTTTTTCATAGCATTGCTTTGTTTTTTTACTAGGTCTCCAGCAGCCATTACTCAAAAGTTAATTTGGGCTTTTGAAACTTTTCTAATGTGCTGGTGCTTAGAAGGCCATTAGTATTTATAAGTGTCACTTGAATCCCATTTTTACCCTCTTGCCCTGGCAGGATCTCTTATAAGACGAAAATAGTGTTGCTTTTATTTTCCTTTTTTTAAAATAAAAAAAAAAATCAACCTCTTTTTTCTAGAACTATAGTAAGTTCAGGGTTGAGCCTGATCTAAAAATGTCATATTCTATAAAGCTGTGATGTATAGTTTTGGTAGCCCGCCTCTGCCCCCGAGATGGGTCTGAGAGTTATATCCTAGGCTTGGAGAAATGGGTATGGAGTCTATTCTCAGCTCTGCCACTGGCTAATTATGCAACCTTAGTCAGTTCATTTAACCTCAGCATGCCTTGGTTTCCAGATCAAAAGAGAAAGCAATAACAGGCTCCTCTGTGAGTGCTTTGCGGTGCTTGAAGCAGAACAAAGTTATTACCCATCATATTGCTACTCCATTGTGAAGCTGGGTACAAAAGGTTTCTGTGAGTGTTGTATGTACATCAAGTGAGGCTGGGAACACAGATGGAGGTCTGGTCGTTGCACTTCTCACTCAGGGAGATGGCTCTCACAACGTTTGACAAACCACAGCTACAGATACCCTTCGCTTTAGGCGCACACTGTTTCCTGTACGTTAGCTTGTATATGTGATTTGTGCCTGTTGCAGCTTCACTTGCTGACCCAAACTGTGATCAATGGCACTCCAAAGAGCAGTAAAACAGTACAAAATGGCAGATCAGCACCTAGTAGTGGTAATGAAATAGTTGCTTAATTTAAAGACCAAAAGTGTCATAAAGGAGGGAAGTAATAAATGAGGGACTCGTGCAGAGTTTTGAAAATACATAACTTATTGCTTTTGGAGCATTTAGACCTAAAGATGGAATATGGAAGTCCAAGATGGGTCTTTCCTTCCCATAGCTTGCAAGACATGTTTCTGTGGAAGCTCCTAAAGTGTACGTGCACTGGCTGAAGTGTCCCGCAGTACCGCAGCGCAAAAAGAGAGGGAAATGGTCACAGCGATGTTAGAAAAAGTGGTTAAAAGTATATAGCTCTTCTGTAACAGCAGGGTTTGCTTTGCATACCTAGCTCAGAAGGAAAAGCAGAACTGCCTAACCTTTTTCTTGGTAGGCACTGGTGCTGCACAATCCTGCTTCCTGGAACTATTAGCAAGCAGAGATGTTGCAGACTTTCCTCAATAGCAGAAGGCAGAGCATTACAAGATGAAGCACTGCAGATGCACACCTAGCTGGATGGCACAGCTACCTCCAAAAACGTAAAAGAAATTGCACACACAGAGTTATCTTTCAGGATTTGTGAAACCCGGTTCAGTAGTATAGGACACAGCACCTGACATAGAACAACACTCCCTCAATGCAAGACTCCTGCCTGTGTGAAATTTCCCATGTCTACTGTGTTACTTTTAGGCTAGCGTGGGTGTTACGTGCTACCTTAGCAACGGCGACAAATACGTGCTGCTGCTGTAGCCTTCACTTTGCGGCAGGAGGAGGGCACCTCCGCTTTTCTTACAGGGGGTATGCTGTGCAGCTCCTCGCAGAGCTGGCTTTGAGTCTCCCAACACCTGCCCGTGGCTCTTGGCACACTGGCACTCTGAGGCAATTTTATAATTAAAAAAACCACAAAAAAGAAATCCTAAAGAGAGCTACTTCTTGAGGATAAACGTTTGTTGAAACGTCGCTGAAATAGTTAAACGTGTATGGCTGCAGCCTTGGGAAGGAAGAGAGCATTTATCTTTGCTTTTAATTGAAGGGCATCAACGATCACTTACAAGTTCTTCTGTGTTTGGGGCTATCTGTAAAAACTTAGTGTTTCAGTTGTTGGTAATAACTGTGGTAACACACGGAAAGGCCCAGCGCCGTGCAGCCGTGCGCTGTGAGGAGCGGGACTGCGGCTTCCCGCGCTGCCGCCCCCGGAGCGTGCGGGAGCCGGGGCGGGCAGCGGAGCGCCGCGGCTTTTGACTTCTGCCAGCGGCAAACGTGCCACTGGCGGGGTGAAAGGCTTTCTCAAGGGCTCGTAACGACCGGGATGAACTCGCCTTCTCCCCTGGATTATTTGCTAGTGCAATGTCAGGTGATTAACGAGAAGTGGAGCCGGAAACCGAAAGCGCCCGCCATCCTCTCCTCCCGCGGGGCAGCGGCCCTTCCCTCCCCTTTCCAGGCATGGAGGGGGCGAGGGGGTGGGCCATTTAAGCGCTGCTGGCGGGAGGGGATACCCCCGTAAGCGGGTTTTAGCCACGTTCATAATCATGGAAGCGATCGAGTCGCTTCGGGATGGGGAACGGGAGCCGCCCTGTCAACGCTTCCCCTTTCCCTGGAGCCGGCGCCTTCGTCCTCGCAGCCCCGGCCACCCTGGTCAGCCATTTTATTCAGCCGTTACTGAAACCAGGACCTTCGCCTCTGTGTATACAGATACAACCAAAACAGAACATCCCGGCCCCAGAGCTCAAGCGGTCGCGGCAAACGCGCCCTGGTAATTACTGGGGGGAAAAAAAAAACCCAAACAAACAACCCGACGCCGAGCTTTGTGGCAGTGATCCCGGCGGGCTGCTTCCGCGTCCCCAGGAGAGGGCACGGGAGCGAAGGCAGCCAGTGGCCCGAGACGGCCCGGCCGCGCGCTGCCGGGAACAGCCATGAGGGGCGGGGCGCGTAACGGCCGCCAGCGGGCAGCGTCCTCAGCCGCCGCGCGGCGGGGGTGGGGAGACGGGGCGCGCGTCACCGCCCCCGCGCCAGAGGCCGCAGCCAATCAGTGCCGGCAAGCACGCCCCCTCCTCCCCCGGGCCGCCCCGCCCCCGTGCGCGGAGCTGCTCGCCCAGCCGCTGCGGCGACCAGCTCTGGACGTTGTCGGGCTGCCTGGCTGCGCTTCGCCATGTGGCTGTTGGCCGCTTGGGTGCTGCTCAGCGCTGTGGGCCACGGTGAGTTCTCGCCGCCTTCCCTCTCTCTCTCTCCTTCCTTCCCCCCTCTCTCTCCCTCTGTCGTCGTTTCGATCCCTGCGGCTGGGGCCGCGGCAGCCGGGCCCGAGATGCCTTGCATCCACCCCCGCCTCCAACGGGCCGTGGTGCCGGCGCCCAGCCAGCCCCGGAGGCAGCTCCGGCGAGGCCCCGGGGGCTCGCGGTGGCCGTGGAGGCGTGAGAAGAGGAGAGCGGAGCCGCTCTCCCTGACCCGCCCGCGCAGCCGTTGGGCGGGCGGGTGGGAGAGAGAGAGGTGGTTGTCTCCCTGGAGGCGGGAGGCGGCCGTTCCCGCGGGGCAAGCGGAGAGGCGAGCCCCGCCGCCACCGTTGCGGGAGGGAGCAGCTCTCGGCGCGAAGGCTCGCACGGCCCCTGCCCGGAGCTCCCGGCGGTGACAGCAGGCGCGTCTGGGACTGCGGTCTGCTCGGCCGTAGCTCGGCACCCGCCGGCGCGGGGGTGAGCCCTCAGTTCGCCGCCTCCTTCACCCTCTCCGGGATGCGAGTGGGTTACTTCTTGCAAAAGTTGCAGGGAAGAGGAGGAAGGGACGTCTCTACCATCGCAGAGCTCCTCGCTTTGTCATTCCTGGCAGCATTTAGGGCGGCTTAGCCTGTCGTGTTTTTTTGGAGAAGTCACGATGATCAAACCAGTCGCCTGCTGTACACTTTCTGTGGTTGACGGCATTTCATGGTCTTGGGAAAAAAAATAAAAACACCAAACCGCCCACTTTGGGCGTCACTAATATGTAGACGGCATCCTGCCATCTAACTTCTTATTTTTCCTGTGCCTGAAGAAGAGTCTGATGAGGGGAGGGAGAGTTAAAAAAATACAGCACTTTGACTGAGGTGCAAATAATAGATTGTTCTTATGTCAGTAAGCAGCACATCTAACATCTAAAAAGCATCTAATATCTGCGTGTTTAAAGCTGGTATCTAAATTCACGTGTGGGTTCCAGAACACTGGAAGCAGAAGACTGGCTTAAATGCCTAGTGCCCCAGTGTGTTTTGTGGCGAGAAATGCGTCCATCAGGTGCCACTAGCAAGCTTAGCCAGTTTTTGACGTAATGTGCAGTATTCCCGAATTTGCACTGCATATATGATCTGAAACAGCCTTTCTGTGGCAGCTTCGCGTTCTTCAGAAGCAGCCCTCCCCCCCCCCGCCCCAAACTAGTTAATATAAGCCTTTGAAATTGTCACCTTAATGTGACGCCTCTAAGATGATAATCCGTGGGAAAGTTTGAAAGCCAGCAGCCCACCTAGGATTTGTGAACTATTGCTGAAGGTTTCTGATGACTTAGTTATACGACAAGAAGAATGTGGGAGCTGGATTATCTGTAGTAAGCAGGCAGGTTCCCGTTAATGAGATAGCAGCCACGCAACCCCTTCTAGAGCAGTCAGAATTGCAGAGGACAAAACCGGCAAACGTTTGTCTCTCTGCTTGTGTAGGTGCCTGCCTGCAGCCTGCTTGTTTTTTCCCCAGCGCTCTGCTGGTGGAGCAGTTGATATGAGTTCTTCTTCGGCTTCAGGCAGAATATGCCAACTCTCATAGACTACACAACAGCAAAAGGATGGAACTAGTAATTTACAGCTCCTTGCCATTCCATGCTAATACTTGGGAGATGCAGTTTTCATTCCTTCAAGATGGCTGATTTTTGTTTGCTCTGGTAAATATTTGGAAGTACAGTTGCTTCCTTTAGTTGAAAATCACCTTGCTAGCTGAAGTGGTGCCAGCGGTAAATTCTTCCTAGGAAATGTAATGTGCTAGCTCTAAAGGAGAAAAACAAACAAAGCAAACTGAAGAAGCCCACACTCAGAAACCTTTTATCATGAGGTAGTGTTAAAATAAAACAGTTGTGAAATTTATTTCTTGAAAGACTATTGAAGTACTACAACTTTTAATTGTGTACATTTATTTTTTATTAGAGCACAGTTTGAGGTTTGAGTACAGTTTCCCTTTGTTCTGCTTTTGATACTTTTATTTCTTGAGCTACAATTTAGAAAATGCAACACAGTGAGTGAACAAGGGCAGAATTCTTTCTTCATTGTAAAGTGCTGAATCAGTTTATTATAAGCTTTGGATATTCAGTAGTAATGCAGTGACTTGTGTGAGAATATTACAGCAATGTTTCAAAGATTAGAGCTTTTTAAATGTGCTCTGACTCTTGCTTTGAGAAAAAGATTAAAAAGGGCTACTGCAAATAATAACATAACTTTTATTGTTTTTTTTTTTTTTCCTTGTTCTCCCTTTCCCTGAATTGAGCATAGTCATCAAATGCATTTCACAATTCTCAGCTGGTTTGTATGTGGGAATAGCAGAAGTTCCTCTGAAGTCACAAGCTACTTCAGTTTGTATGTCTGTGTGGAATTAGGAGTTGTGGTCTTGTTTTATAGTACACGTATTTTCCCATATGTGTTTTTATCAAGTGGACATAGACAAGGATTTTGCATGATTAATGCCACTGGGACTTTGGGGAAAAATGACTATCAGGACAACTACTAAACAAAGTTGTTATTTCACACAAATGAGGAAAAACACAGAAAATGAAGGATTGAAAACCTTTGTATTTTTCAATCAATGTAGTCTCTTTTTTCTGCTTCCTGGTGTAATTTAAGTACTGATGTTACAATTTTTTGTGTTATCAAGGACTGATGAATGGATTTTCATTTCTGATAAAATCTCGGCATGAGATGTAGGTCCTTGAAACGATGGTCAGTCAGTACTACTGTTTTAGAAGTCTGATGCAGCATAGGAGAGAAACAGTAAAAAACAGCAGCGATAACGTAATCCTGTGAGATGGAGTGATTTTTCGTTACCTGTATTGAATACTATTGTTAGTAGCATTGATCACATCAATTTATAATACAGATCATTTATTGTTGCAAACTCTCTGTTTTCAGTTCTGTTGTGTGTACACTCAAATACCAAGTAAGAAAGAATCTTATTTAATATATGGTATTGTGTGTGCATCTCCTCCATGGGAAAGGAAAAGAGAATTTGCAAGAAAGAATCTAAACCTATGGGCCTTTGGCTCCACCTTCAGAGACAAGAAGGAACAAATGACAAGCGTTTGTTGACTCAGCTGGCCTGCCTGCCTTCTCTGGGAAGTGCAGAAGTAATTTTTTTCCCCCTCTGTACCTTTACAGACTGTAAAGGATGCTTGTGTGGAGCTGAATGTCTAGGCCTCTCTTTTTGCATACCTGTGGGATCAGCAACAAAAATTTGAACATCACTGGGACAGTCTGTGGTTAATGTCGTGTGTATGCTTTGCAGAGAGCAGGCCTTGATGCAATGTTTCTGCATATGGCATTTTAGGGGAAGTGTTCAAGTAAGTGGTAGGCCAAGTTTTATTGCTTTTTTTTTAAAAAAAAAACCCCACACTATGATAGATTATGGTATCTCTGCATTAAATGGATATGAGAACACCTAAGTCTGTGTAGAGGGGCTGTGGTAGACTTATAATAATGCCTTTTTTCTTGCTTTTGTTACTCCTTTAAAGCATGGTTCTCTTGTGGTTTTGCTGGAGGGTTGATTTATTTTCCCAAGTCACATTTTGTAATTGGGTTTTTTTTTCTTGTATGTTAAGAAATAATTCTGAATGTGTTAATTTTCATTTTTCTTTACAGGTTCTGCCCGGTTGTACTTTCATACGATAAGTTTTGTTGAAAGAACTGCCTGTAATAAAACTGTCATTTTACCTTGCTATGTGTCTAATCTGCAGCTGTTCAGCGTGAAATACATATTTGTTACATGGAAAAAAGAAGGAAACAGAATTTTTGCTTTTGATGGATCAAAAAATGAGTTTTTCAGACATTCAGCGTATCAATCAGCTAGCTTACTGTCTGACGAGGAATTAGCCAAGGGCATTGCCTCTCTAAAGCTTAAGGGTACAGAAGCAGGTGTTGGAAATTACAGTTGTGAAGTAACAGAATCAAACAGAGAAGGAGAAACGACAGTTGAACTTAGAAGCCGCCCAGGTAAGTTACCTGATGTTGTTTTAGAACTTGTGGGGAGAGAAAACAAGTAAAGTCTTATGGGAGTGAGCGAACTGGTGAATGTTACTGTGTTACCTTAAATTGAAAACAGAAAAAATGTAGCACCTGGGCCTTCTAACTTGAATGCTACTCTGGAGTTTGATTAAGTTATAGGGGAGTGCCTCTGTGGGAAAGATCTGAACACATTTTTTCATTCAGTAAAAATATCTGAAGGTCACTTGTCTAACATAGTGAAAACTATGCTTTCTCACATCTTTTAGATTATGTAGTTGGTGGTATTTGCAGCGTTACATCCTGAAACATATTCCTAGTAACTTTGAAATACTGAGAGGTACACATCCATCACAGTGGCTGCAGAGAGATCTTTTCTTTTAAGAATTACATTTTGAAATCTGTAGCTATGCTTCAAAAATTACAGATAGAACTATTAGAAATTCTTTATGAGAGCTTTAAAACTTGATCAGAAGGTATGTGGTTTTCCAGTGAAACTGACAAGGCTGCTACTAAAACAGCAACTTGTAAGGGTTGTCTGCCATTACATGTGGTCTTCAGAACACAGTGTTTAAAGTAATGGTGACTAAAGGGTGAATTTAGTGAGAGCCATTTTACCTTATCCGATGCAGCCCATGTGCCTCACCTGTTGAATAACGGGATCTGTTGCACGTGTGCAGCCTGTCTAGTACTTGGTAGAAGTGGCAGTTTCACTGAACATATGTGTGTGTTTTCTGTCTGATCTGCACAGGAGACTCACTTCTTGCTTCTGGAAAGCTTCCTAGAAGCACTGAGTGTGTTACGTATGGGTAGCACATGCAGTCTTAACCCTTGCACTGTAGAATTGTCCCAGGATGTTTTTGCATTTGTCACTAAAATATTCATGAAGCTCAAACAGATGTTACCTGTGTCCTGCTGCAAACATCTGTGTAATTCACAGTTGGATCCAATTATAGGTTTAACCATATACACTGCAAAACAAACGTGATCCTAAGATGAATTGAGAAGGGCATAGTCACAGCAAGAGTGTGGATGCTTACAAAATTACTCGATTCTTAGAACACCACAAAAACAGGTGAAGAGGTATAGATGATTTCCTTACTTCTCTTGTAGTTTCTTCTGTACTCTGACTTTTGGACTCTTTGCCATTCAGCGTTAAGCTCTATAAGACAAAACAAGGCTTGAAGATGTGATAGAATCAAGTCTTACTTGTAAGCTTTGTTTACTTTGTGTTTAGAATGTTGAAAGCAGTAAAAATACTACAAAGCAGGGAACTGATGCAATTTTTCTAATTTCATTTTCTAGTTGAGTTTTGCGAGGACGATTGTACCCCAGCACCAGAGGAAATAGAGGAGATATGTGGTCGGTGAAGAATTTATAGTTGTGAGGTCACATTAGATTTCAGATTATATGCTAGAAAATGTAAAACTTAGTCTTATGTTTCAGGGCTTAGCTGAATGTAAAAGTCACCGGTTCTCTCTTTTAATGCTTCTGCATAATTTTTTGTGTTCCTCAGTGTCCTAGAGAGACTTCAGAGATAATAAGCTAATAGAAGAAAGTATAGCAAGTGATTTTTGAAAAGAATAAATAATGGAAATCTTCAGTCTCTCATTTCTGAGCAATGATTTCATGCTGTCACTACTGATATGTTCCAATTGATGCTTTTGCAAAGATAGTCTTATAAGAGTCAACTATTCTCCATGTCACTTTGCAGAATTCCTGGACTCACCTAGGAAGTGAGTAGCAGAGTGAGCAAGATTTCTGTGCCAGTGCCCTCATCTTTGGGCATGCTCTTTCCTAATCAGTTATCCTCATAGGAGAGTGACTGTAAAGTTTCCCCTTTTATTTTCCTCTTTTGTCCCCTCTTTTTATTTTTTGCATTTCTTCACTGTCTTGCTCCCTTGTTTTATTTTGCTTTTCCCTCTTCTCTCTTCTCCTCCCTGCATCCCCTGCCCCAATATCTGGAAGCCTCGCGTGTTAGTTTGGAAATAACTTAATTATATTGGCCCTTAAAATAATACTTTTCAACAGGAGTTTACTTTGTTGCTATGAAACAGCAAAATAGGGGAAATTTATTACTGGGAAAATGTGTTCAGCTGTTTCTCTTATTTGCACATTGCATGCAACTAGTACTACAAGCATTTCCACACAGTAAGTGCTTTTAGACTCTCAGACTGGACCATACGTGGGTCCATGTTGCTTGCTGAAGTTCTAGCAGATAGCATGCTCTATGGCTGCTGGGTTTTTTTTTGTTTGTAATACCTGGTAGTGTCATCTGGAAATGCTATGGGAAAGGGGAAGCTGCTTTAGAGTCTCTGCTTAGAGGCTCTTTTCAGTTCATCAGTAATTCTCAGTTCTGTGGAACAGCAACAGCACCGCTGGGATTTGCCTTTAGAATCTAGAGAATGGTAACTGTGCGCTGAAGTTGCTGTTCCCTATTGGTCGTTTTTTTTTTTTTAAATGCAAATGAAGCAAAAAGCCTTCCTTTGCACAATTCATTAGGCTTCTTTTGGTGAAGTTGTCAGGTATTCTGCCGTTTCTCTGCCTTCTGTATGTTTTGTGATTGCTTCGTATTTATGTTGTAACAGCAGCGTCTTCTTCTGTGACCCCTTGCAGGAGGAGGGGAGGGGAAAGAGGGGAACTTGTAGATTTCAAACTGACCCCGAGGTATTTACTTGACGCTGAAAGCTATGAGGTATTGCTACCTAATTCGTGTTTCTGGAGCTGCAGATACAGCTTTTAGATACGGAGAGCAAGTGCAAGGAGTATGCATATAAATGATTATAAAGTTCTTCAGAAGCAAGTATGCAGGCAAATGAGTGATGACAAATGTAATGTAAGGAATGGTTACTCTGAATTCCACTGAGTGAGTCTAAATGAAGTTATGAGCAGAGATGCAAGAATCAAATGCATTTTCCAGTTCAGTGGAGATATTTTCTGAATTTTATGTTGGAAGGTGGCTTACAGGGTCTTAGAGCACAAGTCACTGAGCAGCCTTAGGCATCCAAGATGCAGGGGCAAAAAAAGCTTAAATGCATAATGGTGGGAAGACTTAAAAGAAGATGTATGATTTCTGGAATTAACAAAGCAGTGTTTCCTTCTCATTTAGGTCAGCTCCTGTATTCATTTTTGGAATTTGGATCCAAAACACACGTTTGGATTTCATCAGAAAGTATAGCAGTTAGAGGTAGAATAGAATAGCTGAGGGAGCATCAAATTGGACTTCTCATGTCTTCCCTGCTTAACTCTTAAGTACACTTTTTCTGATGTACTGTGCTGTTTATAGTTCCAGAAATGCCAACTGGCTTATACTGCCAGACAGTAGCATCAGCATATCCTCTGTCCCATTGGAGGCTAAGACCTTCAGTTTGAACAGTGTTAAAGTAATCAGAAATACTGAAAAAATAGCTTGTCACATGCAAGATTAGAGTGAAAAGAAGAGGTAAAAGTCATAGCTTTCTTAGACTATTATAACTCTTAATGCTAACTATTACATACAGTATTAAGCAATATAGACCATAGCCTAAAAGAAGCAATAAATATAAAGCTAATAATCTCAGTTGTTTGTTTTCTTCCCACCATTTTTTTCTTTATTCTCTAGGATCATGGTTTCTTCTAATGGAAAGGGCCATCATCATAGCATTGCTGTTCTTAGTTAATGTTTTGTGTTTGGCTCAGTTAAGTGTTATTGGTAAGTATTGACTCTTTAATTCTTTGTAATTATTGATTTGTCCTAAAATCACTCGTGGGCTTGTAAGATGAAAAAATGATGCTTAAATCTAAAAGATCGATGATAGAATTGATCCATATAACACACAGAGAGGTGGTATATCTGTTCTGTCAAGTAACTTGGCATTTGATTTGCTCTGGAATCCTCTCCTGATCATCAACACTGTTACCATCATTTCTGGGTTTGCTTTTGGCTTTCATCAGCTAACATCATGAAAGAGTTAATTCAACATTTGGTTCTCAAGATAGTTCCCAGTAAGCGCTGTTACTTACAGGCTTGGTCAACAAGAGCACACCAAGGTACACTCATATACTACATACTCTACCATTTCTTTTGCAACAAGCCTTACATTCCTTCAGGAGTTATTTCTTTTTTAGCACCAAGCTATGTAAACGCTTGTTTGCCATAGCATTTGCAGAGTTTGGGACCTTTGAACTGAAAACATGATCTCATCAAAAAGAGGTGTGTTTTGTTTTGAGGCTTTAGTGTACCTTATGGTGCCACAGACAGGCCCTGTGGATGCAGGCGCTCTGGTAGGCGATGTAGTCCCTAAGAAGTGCAATCTTGGCCAGTCTATTCTTTGCTTTCTAGAGGTAAGATTTTTAGCAGCTGCATGTCTTCGGAGATCAAGCAAGATGTGACGTGCAGCTTAAAGGGTCTGTGGTGAGAGCTAGTCTGCCACCTGGTGATGTCTGCTGCTGGTACTGTTGCAAATGATGGGGTTTTTTTGCATGTGTGTAATTTTTATGGGGTACAATTGATAAAGTCTACTGTCATTGGTTAGATCAGGGAAGGTTTTCTTCACTGTTGGTTCACCATGACGTTATTGAATCATTAGAAACAGAAACATGGTTCTTTTTATGGTCATAAAGTCAATATTGGAGAAAGATGGTGCTTTCTTCTTAATGTAAAATTGTTCATTAGTCTTTTAGCACCAGCTAAGTTAAAATTTAACACCCTCATCAATGATTTTGTTGAATGATTTTTAGAGGCAATACATTCACCAGTGTCAGACATCCTTTATGTAAAGATGTTCTTTATTCACCAACATCCAACATATATGCAATGTAGAGTGTGCTTTATGTCCTAGTCTTTCAGATGATTCCCTGAGTTGCAATTTGTTACATCAATCTTTGAGAGGTTTTTCAGTCTTTTTTCAATTTATAGATCTATAAAAAGAAAAAAAATCTGCTTAAAGTCCATAACAAATGGAAAGAAATTGCATTCAGAGTGATTTATACATACCTGTTCAACAGCTATCTGTATAGCTTTTCCTTTATTACATTTTCGTGAACCTCTGGAAGTGATATGTGACTCTTCAAAGTCCATCCGTGGTCAGAGGTTGAAAACTAACTTTTTATTTTTTTTAAAAAAGTTGTTTCCATAGTGTTAGATTCCCAATTTTTATTATTGTTTATAAAGGTTTAGGAGTCTCTGGTGTGTTCAGGAATTGTATTTGCCTTGCATTCATAGCAGGACTCTCATATTTTAGTGTTTTGATGTGAAAATAGTACTTGTCCTGAACTATGCCATGGTACATCCATGGACAACACTGTAGTTTTACAAGAGTAAGTTGAACCTGCTTGCTTTTTTTCTTTTTTTTTTTTTTGCATCTCTGCACTTTATTGCAAGGTCTGTGATCTCTGTGAGGAAAAGTAATCATGCTACCTCTAACATAAGAAATGTGGGTTTACTTGGTGTACTTACTGTTTGTTTTTGTTGGGATTTTTTGGTTTGTTTTGTTGGTTTTTTTGTTGTTCTTTTTTTCGTTAATTTGCACTGGTTTAGTTAACCTGTGAATCCAGCAATGCTATACCTTTAAGTAGTTTGTTAAACTGGGCTTCACATTTCTGTGTAACACTTGGGAATAGAAATTTTCTTGGTTTGGAGTTTTATGGGAGTGGTGGTAGGTTTTGGGAGGGGATGGGTTGGTTTGGTTGTAGGGGGGAATTGTTGGGTTTTTTATCCTTAAAGGATTGTTTTTTAGGATTTATAGCATATCTATTACTTATTTTTGCCTCTGTGTCCTGCTTTCCTTATTTAGCATGTTTATAGTATGGAAAAAAAAAGGTGTATTTCCAGTACAGATATGCAGGAAGTTTTTACTATTACTACTATTCCAAATAAGTCTTGGTTTAAATGACAGTAGAACTTGAGAATATGACTGGGGTCCTGGTGTGTCAGGCAATGTGAATATAATGAAAGACAGTTTTAATTACAAGAGTGAGCATTCTGTAACCCTTCCATAGATAAGACAGAATTAAAGATTTTGTCATATGTAACTTCTAGAATATTTAATGTATCCTTGTGATAGTTCTTCTTGTGCTAATGCAGTGGATGTAAGTGGAATGTTAATTCTGTACCTGCTCCTTGTTTTTCCTTTTGAAGTTACTTAAAGTGTGTGTTTGTTCTCAGTTTGTAATTACCAGTTTCAACATACACCAAGGTTGTTAGTATGTTAATTTTCAAGCTTGGAGCAAGAGCTGCGTTTTGTGGTGTCTTAGTTTTATCACTGTATAAGGCAGAAACAAACACGGCTTAGTAGGGTCTATTTGTACTGTTCAGTCATTTCCAAAGACTGCTAAAGTGCTGCTGCTTTGAAACCTTCCTCTAGAATCATTCATTTCTGTGATGGCAGCTATTTAGCAGTGTAGTTTTACTGATGGTAAGTCATGTCTATGGCATCTGAACATGTAAGTCATCCCGTATTTACTTATCCTCAAAGCGTTCTGTTGAGAAGGGATCACCCTAGTCTCCTGGGGACAGGTGACACATCTGAACTCACATGGTGTCACAGGGAAGGGAGTTAAACCTGGAATTTCTAGATCCCTGAGTAACAATTTCACTGTAACATTATTTAAACGTCAGCAGCACACCTACTGGAATTAACCTGTACCATGTCCCAAAGTTGGTAACGTATCACTTGAATTGTATAAAAAGTGGAGTTAAGAATTGGACTAGAACACCCATGCCATGTTTCTTTTATCCAAGTAAGCCACGTTAACTGTATCAAACAATGAAAGCAAATGAAATCTTGGTAATATATAGTTCTAATCTTTTAGGAGTTTGTCCATTTAGGACAAACAATCCTAATCATAAAATCTGCATGTTTTGGAGGAAGAATCTGTATGTCTGATTGTTTTCATCTCTTTGTTTTGTTTTTAAGTATTAAAATATGATACTGTAACTCAGAAGAAAATCGTCATCATTCTAGCAAGTATCATCGTCACTGTTGCTGCTGTTGTAGGCACTGTTCTTTTTGTCCAAGGTAAGTTCATTAAAATTGCTCTCCTATTTAAAGGGAATAAGAGCACTAAGAGATCTCTTCTATGCAGTAGTATGGAAGTTAGTACTACCTATTAATTGCTAGCTGCTAATTTTAAAATGAAAAAAAAATAGCATACAGCAGAAACAGCATTGTGGTTTTCAGGCCCCCAGATAATCACAGGAAGACACAGGCTCTGAATTTATTTCCGTTTTCTGTCCTGCTACCTTGGATGAATGTTAGGGGCTAGGGAGTGACTTCTGGTGCTTCAGTGTGATATTTTCCAGATGCTAAAAAGTTAATTATAGTAATGATTTATTTTTGTTGCTTTGTGCTTTACTTCCATCAAGGATTTCTGTTTTACTAATTTCCATACAAATGTTTACAGAGGGCTATTCTGTGCAGAATCAGACGGGTCTTGGCCTTGTTGTAGTCCCTGCTGTGTTTTTGGTACTGGTTCAGTACTTCATGTTTGGAATTGGTGAGTATTTACTTATTCACTAGCTCAAAAATGTACTGATAGAAAACCTGGACTCCTCTCACTCCCCAGCCCCCATAATCTACATACTATTTTCATTTTTATAAATAAGTGCTATGATAGCATCTGGGATTCCTGACCTTCATAGTGTCTGCAAACAAAATTTTTAACCTATATTTGTCTTGAATTGCTTCAGGGAAGAAGTATAAGTTACCTGCTTGAAAAATGACATTTAGGGTAGGACATCTGAGTGATTCCTGCTCTTCCATCCTGGGTCTTGAGACTGTGTTGAATATACTTCTCTCAGAGTCTCTGTGTTTAATTTTTTCTACTTATGACTCATTTCTAATTATTTTTATATACATACATCTCCACCTCCCCCATCTGTGTGTGTGTGAATACATACAAGAGCCCTGAATGACTTCCAGTGACTTGGTGAGTTTTGATATCACACTGGCTGACCAAACTTGGAATTCAGGAGAATCTGATTTCTAGCATGATGTGAATGATCTTCCTTTTGTGTCTCTGTAGTTGACAATTACAGTTTAGTTTCACTTTCTGTCTTTTCCAGTTTTTGATAGTCCACCACAAGCAACATTTGCTCTGATAGGTTTGCAAATTCTTGGTTATATGATTGCCGTGGTTGGTTTTGCACTGTGTGTTTCAGGTAAGCAAGTTACCTTCTGGAAAAGTGTCTCTTTACCTTTTTTTTTTTTATATAAACCTGATGTTTGTTTATTTCCAACACTGAAATGCTGTCAAAATGGCTTCACTAAGTTTTTAGCAAGAAACTTCTGTAAATCTGCTTTAGGATTACTGTGTTGATGCTCTTTTATCTGGTGAAAGAGGAACAGCCCTAATGTAGCATTACATGTATCAGTTTCATTAGCATGACTGTATCCAGCGTGACTGCATTCTGTGAGCAGTTGCTTTAAGAAAGAGTTATTTAATTTTGCAACAATTACTGCCCTAAAGAGTCACCTAAAACCAACACTGACCTTTATTACTGTTGCTGTTAGAGAGGCCAAGGGTATTTATAAACTAGAGTCATCATAATTTTCTCGTGTTCCGTGAATAAATCAGAACTTTCTTGTTAATCTCCACTTGTATATGACTGATAACAGAGTTACTGGGAAACAACACTGGAACAGCCTAATTTGCAAGTTTTCTGTGCAGAAGGCTGTTTGACTGGGAATGGCTTTCTGTTTCAGCACTGAAAACCAATCATTGTTGTAAAAGAACAGCCCCTGAACACCTTGCCTAGTGATACCCCTTTTTCCTGCTTTTAACCTTCTCTTAGTCCCCTGCCTGCCTTCCCCTATGGCCACCAGAAAACCTTACAGCAGAGAAAAGTATGAATTTAGGACTAGGTGTCCTTGGCAGTGTATTTAGTAGCAGGATGCACACTTAAGTTCATTGGAAGCTCTTTATAACCCCAGTTTATTGTCTGTAGAGACGTTCTTCATTTTAGTTATTTGGTTTGGGATTTAAGAACTTTCTCCTTGAAGTGGTTTCTAAAGGTTGAGTGAATCTGGGCCTTTCAAGTGGAGTTGTGACTTGAGTTTTATGCTTATTGTTTAGTATTTATAGAAGTATTTGTTAGGGGCATCTGAGTGATGTCAAATGTAATAGTGAAATAAACTGATGGGAGATTTCTGATAAAGCACTAATCCTCTGGAGTAACACAAAATGGAGGATGCTTTTTGTTATGCTCTCAAGTGAAAAGTCTCCATAGTTATTCAGGGTAACCTTTTCACAGGTCATATAAAGTAGATGTTACCTGTTTCTCTGGAAGTGACCATTGGCAGTAGAAACAGATTATCCTAGGTTGAGCTTGCAGATAGTTGCAATGACTTCAGGTCCTTGGAAACAAGGATCAGAGAACAAGGAGTTTCTGTAGAGAGCCGTCGTTAGGTTGTGGTAGTCTGTGTCTGCTTTGTGTAATATCCTTTTAAATATGGAGCATTCCTGTTACCTGTGGTGGATTTGTTTCAGAAGTACTTTCATAGTCTGCTCCCTTCTTCCCTTCCCCCTGCAGCCCTGCTTCATTTTATCAGTAGCAGTATCTGTGTTCTGTCATCTTAATGCAATTACATCTTCAATTCCAATTGTTTTGAAATATAAATTTAAATTTAAAACACAATTGATGAAAAAGCGTTGCCAGTTGCAGTGAATGACAGTAGAATAGCTAAACTGTGGTAGAATAGTACAGCTATAATAGTATATATAATAGTATCAGTAAGAGCCTCTGTATTGTTAAAGAATGTGCAGAGAAAAGGGAAGGTGCGGAAGTACTTCTGGGATAGCTTTGAAAGAGAAATTAATCACTCTGTTTATATCAGCCTTATCTGTTTAGTTATCATTCATACCCAAAAATAAGTCTGTACTTTTACTCGTGTCAGATGATACAGTTTCTTTTATCCTGTTTTTAACAGCTTGTCCTCCTTTACATGGGTCTGTTGTGATTGCTGGCTTAGCCATTATGGCTATTGCAACTTTGCTTAGTCTGGCTTACGTGTTTATTATGGGTAAGTAGCACCTTAATACTCTGCGCTTTTTTTGTAGCACTTACACATTCAGAAGAGCAATTTTCTCTATTGTACTTTTCAGAGGTAGGCATAGCTTAGTTGAACATAAGGTGTGATTTCAAAATTACATAGTTTAAAAAAAATTACTGAAGGGTTGTCTGCATCTATTGGCTTTGTTTCATAAAGCCTGTGGGGAATCTTGAGTAAAGAAACTCACAGCTTATGATAAGAAACTGTCTTGAGATCAACACAGCCAGGTTTCTTGAGTAAGAGTGTTTTCACTGTAGGACGGATGTTGCCATTTAAGCTCTGCATTTACACAGTTGGATGCCTGAAGCTTAGAATGAAAAGGATTTCAGTGATTCTATAGAGTGGATTATGGGATGGTGCAGACAAAAGCTTATCAAAATACGAGTTTAAAGCAGCAAAATCTGCCTGGTGATTTCCACTGTTAGGGGCAGGTTAAAGTATGAGCGATTTAAATGCACACCTTTCATTTCAGTCCTATTTTTTTCTTATGCTTAATTTAAAAGCCAAGAGCAATGGATAGCAATACTTTGTTTCAAAAACTGGTCTGTTCACCACATCTCAAAAGATGAAAGATTTAAAGGTATAAAAGCCAGTCAAACCTGCTAAATAAGCAAAAAAACATAGCAATGCTGTGTGATTGGAATGCTGGCACACTACGGGATTACATTATGTAGACTTTACAGCATGGGTCTGAAGGCAGAGTGACTTTATTTGCTTCAAGCTGTGCATGAAGGCTCTTCAAACAGCTTGTTAGTTTGGACGCAGAACCATGCAATTGAGGATTCATTGCTTTCAGACTCAAGCTGATGTGTACACAGTCAGCATAGTCCCTGGTCAACACTGAACTATACAGCCTTCCAAGTTTGGTATGTGCACACCACCATGTGTGGGCATGGTCAGAAACAGTAGACCCTGAAACCGAGTTTCTGTCAAAGAAAAAGTTAAGGCACAGTGTCATATTTTTGACTCATCTTCATGTATCTGAGATATCAAATATTAGGCAAAGTGAGCCTTTTAACAATTCGAGTGATATTGATTGTATTTGGGCTACTAGTATATATGACTTTGCAGTGTGCTAGTAAATTGCATATATACTGCATTTGTAGTTTGATTATGCTGGCTGAGGAACTGGAATGTGACTGTTGGGGTAGATTCCAGCACACCAAAATAAGCACAAAAGATAGCATGTAGCATAATTAATTTTTAGAGTGGAATGCATGAGCGAAACAATTCACAAGAGTGTATGTGACAAGCTTATTCAGTTCCTAAACAGAGGAGTGCTTAAAGGCTTTAAGAATTCACAGGTCATCGTATGAAGTTGTTTTTTATAGGAGAAGCTTCAATTTTATGTGTTGCTTCAATTTTATGTGTTGAACTCTGTTCCAAGTTCAATGGGTACATATTTTTGTTCATTTAATGCCAATTATTCATCTGCCTGGTCACTTTTTTGTAATTATTTTAGGTTCCAGAATGAAAGATCATCCTCGTCCAGGGGTAAGCTTAAAATTAATAAATTTGGGGTGACTAGATGGCTCAGGGGATTGTAGTGAGATACTGAACCTTTCTTCACTAGTTCGAATTCAGACCAGGTTGGTAGCAAGCAAAAGTTCTGGCTGTGTAACAGATGTCTAATGTTGAGTGAGTTGGTGGTCTTCATTGTCCCTATTGAGTGTGTCTATAGTACTGTAATTGCTACCCTACCTAACAGCTGCTCCAACTGTCATGCCCAAATGGATTTTCAAGGGCTGTCACAAGAAGGTGGTGCATGTGAAGGGAAGCTTGGTGTTCTTTCACAATGCAGTCTTTCACGTGGCTTTATAGACACTTTTTGCTCACCTTAGTGAAAACGCTTTTTCATTAAGGTGAGTGCAGAATACCATTGAGTTTTTTCATCTACGTGGCTTAAAACAAAGACTTTAGGGGTTTTTTTCCTACAGTCTTTTACACCAGAATCCTTTAATATTGTCTTGAATTCCCAGCTATACAGATGCTGTAGCCTTTATCTTTTTTTTCTTTTCATATTTTCATAACAATGCACCTTAATTCGATGAGTCCATCTGAAAGAAGAATAACTGTCTTTAGGTAACACAGAACAAATAGAAAAGCACTTTTGTTTTTTTTTAAGAAGGTTTTTCCAATCAGGTTGGGTTTTTTTTTAAATTCTAGACTGATCATTCCTAAACCAGTAATTCTGGTAGACTTATACAGTGCTTTCTAGTGATCCATGAATGTGAACTGCCTGACTTCTGGAGTTTAGCAAAGGCAGGTAAAGAGACGCAAGTACCAGGAAAATTTCCTTGCAGCAGAGCACCATGGCAAGTACTAAGTCATCCCATTTCTTGGCTGAGAGCCATCATTGGAGATACATTTCCAGGTTACAGAATTACACAATCTTAAGGGTTGGAAGGGACCTCGAAAAATCATGAAGTCCAACATCCCTGCCAAAGCAGGACCACCTAGAGTAGGTCACACAGGAACTCGTGGGTTTTCTCTCTCTCCAGAGAAGGAGACTCCACAACACATCTGGACAGCCTGTTCCAGTGCTCCATCAGCCTCACAGTGAAGAAGTTTTTTCTTATATTTATTTGGAACCTCTTATGTTCCAGCATGTACCCATTGCCCCTTGTCCATCATTGAGAGGAGCCTGACTCCATCCTCCTGACACCCACCCTTTATGTATTTGAAAACGTTAATGAGATCAGCCGTCAGTCTCCTCCAAGCTGAAGAGCTGCAGCTCCCTCAGCCTTTCATCATAAGGGAGATGCTCCACTCCATCATCTTTGTGGCCCTGTGCTGAACTGTCTCCAGCAGCTCCCTGTCCTTGAACTGAGGGGCCCAGAACTGGACACAGTATTCCAGATGTGGTCTCTTGAGGGCAGAGTAGGGGGGGAGGTCTTCTCAGTCTACAGCGTGAGACCCAGCTGTTGAAGAAAGATAGTTTCTAACAGTGAGCAGGAGAACTGTCCGCAGCAGGGCAACAGAGATTTTATTTTTTTCCCCCCCCTTTGCTTTTTCTCATCATGTTAATTTTAAGGAATAATATTTCAGAGGATTAGTCTCTTAGAGAAGGAATATTAGTGCATGGAGTTGTTTTTTTTTTAAATTGGAAAAAGAGGTTCACACAGTTCATTATGTTATAAAAATGAGCTGACAATTGTATTACAGAGTATTACAGATACTCTTTCAAAATGTAGTCTTGCCTTTAACGTACTTGTAGAATGGGAGCAAACAGGGCAAGGGGAGACTTTTTCTTTTTTTACATTTAATATTTGATTGTAAATAAGCTTTGAAATAGAAACCAACATGCTAAATAACATCCTTTGTGGAACTCCATTCTGTTTGAACTGTTCTCTTCACAAGGTGGTTTTGCACAGCAGCAAGGATTTGACAAATAAAGACATAGCCATAATTATGTGGCGATGAACAATGTATTACTTTCTGAATTGGACACAAGAATGAAATCAAAGGAAATATTTTAAATTTAGAGGTCATTGGCAATCTCAGCCAGTACAAACAAGTTTTTTTGGAGCTGCAGTTAGTGGACGATCAGATACAGAGGAATTCAGGTGACAATAACTTGGGCCCACAAAGGTAAGGAAAGGTCTAGTGGAAATTGTGTTACTGTGTTGCTCATGTCCATCAGAGGCTGTTTAGCATATACTTTTGTGCTTTGAGGCAATAAGTAGGTGTGAAATAAGTTTGAAAAAGTCACTTTGATTCTGTGTTATCCAAAGACTATAGAAAACGTAATATCGATGGAGTGCTTCATTTTGACACTGAGGCACACTGACCAAACAGTACTTGATATTTTCTTGAGTCTGGGGGGAGGGAAGGTGCATATTTTGAAACCTGCCATCTTAACCAATTACCAAATATTTTACTTTTTTTTTAACACATCTGTAGATTGTGTGTGTTGTTTCTGATGATTGTCTACCCAATGAAATGCACAACTGTGATGTATTTCCTTTTGAGGAGATTACACTTGATTGCTTGGCTACTTTTGCTTTTTTTAAAAGTCACGCTGCTTTATTACTAACCATTGATCAAATAACAGAAATAATCAGTTAGGTTTTACAGCTCACAAGTAGTGTCTGCATGCCTTTTGCTGCCACCTAGAGGTATTTCATCCGAGGAAAAATTTACAGTGGGGGAAAAAAATAATCTGGAGAATATAATTATGAATTTAGTTTTTTTTCAGAACTCTAATCATTACTTTTATTAACGTTCAGCTTTCTTCATTTTTGTAGAATCACTACTTACTGTATATGTCAATTAGAGTAATTTAAGTGTGGCGAGCCAAAAGTAAACATGAAGGCTTTTTATACATATATATATTTTTAAATGTTTTGCAGAAAGCTGTAGAAGAACCACTAAATGGTAGGTGATATTCAAGGCTTCTCTTTTAATTAGGGGATTGCTTATGTAAAAGGCTCAAAAAATAATTGTAGTTCTCAATACAACAGCACTGAGATGGCAGATGGGTATATCAGCTTATGTGGTTCTGTGAGTCAGTAGGAGTTTGATATCTTGATGAAATTATGCCTGCAGCTCCGCAGTCCCTGTTGTGTGTTACTGTGCTTGCTAGCCCGTGGCACTGGTGGACTTGTTTAGGATAAATGTAATAACTCAGAATAGTATATCCTCTCCCTCTTTGCTTTGCAAAAAGTCCAACTTTTAAGAGGAAAAGAGGGACAGCTCTTGAAGAAAAATTAACATCCGTTTTCATAAACATTCCTCTTGGTGGAACACTTAACAATTGTAACAAAATCTATCTCGATCACTCTTTTCTGTTGATATCTCTTTGGGCTGGGAAAACTCTACCATGCTGTTGGGAAATTCTGATAGCACTTAAGATGGGAGAAATTTACTTTGAGAAAGGGATTACTCTGAAATTTCTCTCTTTTTTGCTATTCTGTTCACTAATTAGCATGCTGAGTAGTAGCAAGTTCTAACCTGAATTTTAGAATTAATCTGAATAATAATTATTAAGCATTTCTTGCTGTTTTGCTCATTACTAATCAATTTGCTTGGCTTTTAAAGATGCAAAAGGAGTGATGTTAGAATGATGGTAAGTCCAAATATATCTCCAGATATTTATTTTAATTAACATGTATTTGGGGATTTTGACATATAGTTACCCAGTGCTAATATGATGAAACTTGTCCCCCAAGTTTCAGTGCAGGTGCTGTTCAAATGGTATTTCGTTAAAAAGAAACAATACATACTATCTGTATCGTACTTAGGGGATGAATGTGTATTTCTAGACAGTGAAGAGAGTGAGAGAGAACTATTAAAAAGCATGTTTCTGGTCAAATAAGGAAAGTCAAATAGTTCGTCTGCTTCCTTTACGCTTACATAGTATTTAAGATGCGTGGACTGTTTCCTTGCTGATAGATGGTTACATTTGGTTTTGGGCTCTTTTGTTGTTAATATAACTAAGCCTTCTCTACATATTGAATTGATGATGTCCCGTGGAAGTTGATAGGGAGGTGATTTAAAAGTAGACTTTCTCTCCACACCCAACCCACCCCCCCACCCAGTGTTGCTTGAATTGTCTGGGTTTTGTTAGATTGTTTGTATTCCAATCAGATTGCACTCAAATTATTGTTTTTCAGAGTCAGATAGTAGTGTTTAAAAACAAACATAACTGAAATGTATCTTAATAAAATTTAAGAATTGCTTAAGTAACTTCAACTTGTTTTTGACAAACCTGAATTTCGAAGTTTAACTTGAAAACATGCACTGTGGCTTCTGCCCATTGGTTACGCTTGATGTTTTAACATCTACCAAATACTGTAAGCAGAGATGTAAGTTGCCAGGTCCTGGCCTAACTTAAGATTTCTTCTGATTTGAAATGTCCTCAATACTGGGATTAATCCTTTTTGATTTTACAACAGTCTGTAAGATTGTAACACCTACTACACCTAAATAGACCCCTCCTGGTTTATAGTAAGCCATGAAATGAGAGGGCTTCTATTAACTTGACCCAAAATTGACAAATTGGTATCTGCAAAGGTTTTTGATTCCTTCAGCTTATATCTATCAAAAGAGTAACAGACTTGCATGGGCTCTACTTGAAGGTCTTAAATTTTAGATTAGATGATCAGGTTTGAAAATGAAACCAGTCTATTATTGATTCTTTTCTATGCAGAGGCTGTACTGCCTTTTCACGGGGGTAGAATAAATGAGCATTTGTTGATGCTGTTGGTATTTATGTTTCTTCTTGGAAACCAAGCAAGCTTGTCATGAAGTGTCACTAGACCCTTAGCCTAGTACTCTTGCTTCAAATTACAATGTTTTACTGGTCAGGACAATGGCTAAGGTCACTCTGAATCTGATAATTTACTTGAAGTATTTTTATATCATGCCACTTCTAGTAGGTGTGAATTGACAATGTGACAATAGCTGAAGTACTCGTTAGCTCTGATTGGAGAAAAGTGTATTGGTTGGTTTTTAAAACAGGCTTCCTTAAAAGCACTATGTATTGCTAGGTTTGTGTTACTTAGGACTACTACGTGATTGATCCAAATATGCCACAGGATTATTTTCTAAACCAGCAGGAATACAAGTCCTTTTGCAGTACAAAGGACAACTGCATTGCTGTCTCCTAAATGCATTGATAAAACGTATACCAGTTCCTATAGTCTGAAGTACGAAGAGTAGAAGGCAGGTCCTGTTTAAGAACGGGCTCTGGTGCATGTTCAAGGCAGTGGTTTGAGACTGGGAAACAAACAGATATTTGCATTCAAAATAGACCAGAAGGAAGATAAGGATGGGATCAATACAGTTGCCTCATACTGCTAAAAAGCAAGGTAGAATTTTTTGTGGAGATCCAATTTAAAATAGTTGTCTGTTTTCTTCCCGGGTCTCATTTAGGCTTATTAAAAACCTACCTCCTCTTCTAGTGCTGAGGCAGAGCTTCCAAAAGCACAGAAATTGCTAATTACGCATTTTGTTTAGACTTCTAGGGTAGGGTTAGAAGTCTGTCTTCTTTCTCTGCCCTGAAAGGTGGCTTCTAAAAATAACAGAAGGTTTTACAGATGGAAGGCAAGGGCTCTGACTTGCAAGCGGAAGGCAGGAACCTTTTGAGCTCTACTGGCTTGATACCTTAGCCTTCCCTTGAAAGATCACACACACAACCCCAAAGGTGGATGAGTCAGATGCTGAAGCATGCTGTCTTACAAAATAGCATATGGAAGTAAACCAGCATTAGAAGTAAAACCAGAATGGGTCTAACAGCTAAGTCTGAGAGCTGCTACAGCTTTATTCCAGGTCGTGAGTCAAAGCTCCAAGACAACGTCCGCTTTTCTCTTGTGGAGAGGCTGAAACATCACTTGCTGTCCGTAGCAGTCTCTTCCATTATTTGGGTACCAAGCATGCTTTCAAAGTTTGAAAGGAGGCATTTTGGAAGCTGTAACTTGGGTAGGCAGCACAAAATGCCACTGCTCTTCCTGATCACGTGTTTTCTTTGTACTTCCCAGAACTGAAGAGCAATGTGATGTGTAAAAAGTACATCGTTGTTCATACACCGTGGCCTTGAAGATGCACTACTCGGCGAGAAGAAATTCAGGAAACTAGTTGTTTTTGCATGTGTGGCAAAAGTGCTTTTGATATAAATGATGTAGTTTTATAGTCACAGCAGCTGTAGAGAGGAACACGTGTGTTTGCCCACATGCGGTCTTTATTTTGTTCTTCTATTCTGGTATATATGAGATTGTTGAGAGTGAGACTATGAAAAGCACTGTTTGCCCACTACAAGGTCTCCCTGCAGTAATCCTTAGTGGTGTTATTTTCAAAAACTATCATTAGTCACTGCTTCGAAAATGGGCCTGCACAGCCCAAAGATTGCAATACCATTTAGACTATTGTTTTCTTTATTTGTGTGCATGGGCAAGGTATGGTCATATGTCTATGATACAAGCAGGAAGTAGAGATTGTGCAAATACATCTTTTTCTGACATTCAGCAAAACTTTTATACAAAAAAAATAAATAAAATGCTTATACACAAACTTGTGTAAGTACAAAGTTTACTCCCAGCTCACCTTGTTAACTGAGTTCTCCTAACTCCACGAAACAGTAGTATTCCTCTCTATGGACAGTAGTCACGTGTGCTCTGGCGGCCAGTATTTCAGTCCACCGAGAGAGATCTCCGTGCCTCTTCCATATTCCTTGATGAGAAACTGCCCAGCTGTTAGAGCCCAGTTCAGCACTGGAATTACAGAGCACAGCAGCTAGCAATTTTCACGCTGAATGTGGTTCTTGTGTGTGTTCATATTGTGCAGTGTGTGGTACTGGAAGCAATTTCAGGCTTTCTTAATTCGGTGAATTTGTAAAAGTCATGGATGCTTCATAAAAATAGGAGTTGTCCTTTTTAGTGTATTTTGAACAGAGTTTTAAAATGTGTTTTCTTGAAAATTTCTCACCCAAATTTGTGATGCTGCCGTTACGTCACAAATCCATAAAATAGAAAGTTAGGAGGAGGAGCTGATGAGAAGTGAGGAGGCTCAGTTTCTGTATATATGTAAGTGGTACAGTTAAAAATCTGTTTTCTAGGACTTGCACATTCCATGAGGTTTTTACCACATTTTAAAACTGTTTGGAAAGTTGTTCCAATATAGTTGGCTTCTCTTGGACTTTATGTATACTTTGTAGAAATCTTGACACTGTCTCCTGCTCGTACTAAGGTAATGTATTTCCAAGGCACACATGTTTCTTTCCTTCTAACAATTTAAAACTTTGTTTGGAAAGCTGTTGTAATAAAATCTGTGCTTTTAAAGATTCTGAGTAATTTGGCACATCTCGGAGTGAATGTCACAAACTAAGTTTCCTCTCTGTGGTATGGGTGTGTGTTGCAGAGATTCGGGTCTTTTCACTTTGAGCTCTGAGTCTCAGTGCAGACACTTTGTATTGAGAATTGAACAAAATGAAATTAAGGTACCTGATTTTACAGCATTTACTCTCACAAACAGTCCTCTCACTGGGCCCACAGGACTAAACTGCTCAAAGCAACCCATGGTCCAGTGGAACTGGCCGCAGTTAAGAGGGTTTTTCATGTACTAAAAATGTTGAAGAAGCACGTATAGTTTACGGTTACTTCAGTTTTGTCAGTGGAACTATTCATTACAAGATTTGGGCTCATATATACATATGAGTCTTTTGAGATGGCTTTTTGATAGATAGGAGATCAATCTCTATTCACAATTCAACGTAAGAATTTACCCAGTTAAGTACCGTGCAGAGCTCCCGATTTCTAGCTAGTGATGCTCTCTGGCAATTTGAGAGTTGAGCAGTTGAGGAATATGAAACAAACCAACTGGAATTCTCTCGAGGTATTCTGCCTTATAAAAACCGTGATGTATGACAGCTTCATGTTAACTCGTTAGGCAAACTGCACTAGAGCCCCATTTGTGTGGCTGTGGGATGAGGCCGAGCTGTTCCTGGGCATCGCCTAAACTCGAGGAGCTCGGTGGCTGTGTACAGGCCTCGCCATCAGTCGCCTCAGAAATGGGAGAAACCCACCCTCCTGTTGTTGCTCTGGGTTTCTCGTAGGTAAGAATTTAAAAGCAAGAGTTTTAAAAAGTCACTGATTAACACCCAGCCCTTTCCCACCAGTAATTGAAAACCAAAGTTGTTCATAATTGTATGCTTCCATTTGTGTGTGTATGTATGTGTGTGTGTATATATATAGACATTTTAAATATCTATAGATCTATAGTCTTTACCTAAGAAAATGTTTTTATTTATGAGACATGAAATGATTTTGTAAATATTGTGCTAATATACTTAAATAAAGTAATTTTAAGTTGTTTTTGTGAGATGTTGTCTTGTTGCTATCATATTGTAACTGCTTCCATAAATTCAAAGTCATAACTCCTCGCTGCTTTTACACCTCTTTCTCCCCTGATTACTTATTGGATATACAGGGATGTTCTTGATGTTATTTAGGCTGGCTTGGATGGTTTTGGTTGGGAGGATCTTGGTGTTTCTCCTTAAAAAGGCCGTTCAGTTGGGCAAGGAAGTATGTGAGTTGCCCTCTACCAACTTTAATTGGGCTGACCAATGTCACCCGTCAAATGTTGTCGCCTGGATTTGATGTAGGAGGAAAGAGGAGCTGAGGAAGAACAAGCTCCTTGTGTAATGTTAAAAACCAGCAGCACAGTGCGTACACTGGAACGATATTTCTGAGAGATGATCATTTCTTGTGTTACTGCTAAAGCATCACTTGCATAAGTTCCAGATTTTCTGAAGTTGTGTTTGACATTTGTTTGAGAGTGGAGAAATGAGAGAAGGCTGTAAGTCCTGCTGGAAGAGTTTCTGCTTGCACGTCCCCTACAGCTGAGCTGCTGAGAACACTTTAGGATTATTAGCAATTCCCTGCATGTTCAGGGGGATTTGAGCTGTGGCTGTTTCTTCAAGATCTCCTTGAAATCTTTCATAATTTCTCTACATGCACACTTTTCTGTGATTCTGTAAAGGAGCCATGAACCACAGTTTGAGCTATGAAGTTTTAAAGTTTGAGAATTTTGTTGCCTAGAGATCTGTGTACTGAACTGTACACTTAAGAATCATACAACTGTTTTGGTTGGAAAAGACCTTTCAGTTCATCAAGTCCAACCACTAACCTCAGGTTGCCAAGCCCATCACTAAACTAAACCACGTCCTTCAGCACCTCATCTACACAACTTTTAAATATAGGGATGGCGATTACACCACCTCCCTGAGCCTTGTCCTAAAGCTCAGGAATATTGTGGAATACGTTTGGAGTGAGGAAAAAATGGTGCCAATCTCACTGTTAGTGCTTAAAGAATCTCAATGTGGTTGAACATAGTGCCTGTAATTCAGACTGTTACAGTCAGGTAAGCCAGGAAAACCAACCCTAACTCTGACTGTCCAGTCCAGGAGCTTTCTGAAGGGGCTTCAGTGTTTATCAGAGCTCCATAATTTGATATCTACTGCTGCAGTTACGTGCCTAAGAGTGGCAGTGGACATCCTCTAGTTCCTTCCACTTAACAAAATAATTGATTTGGTTTTTTTCTCCAGTAAACATATTTTTGTGCTTAATATTATGCCTTTGCCATAGATACAGCTGGTACGCTTGGGAGTGAAATAGATCCTGCTTCCTGCCTTCTGGAGGACCGTTGCAAAACTTTTCATGATGAAAAATGTGCATGGGCCACTCAAACTGCCTCTGTCGTTGTCTGGGTGGTTACAAGCTCCTGCAATGCAGTGAGAGTACGGTGTAGCCTGGTAGGTGTGCTCCAGGCCCCTCACCCACTCCTATCAGCACTGAGCGTTGGCTACGATGGGCCTCCTCTGCCACAGCTGGGCTGTGGTATAAGCATAAGGAGTAGTCATATAAGGTAGGAGAAAAGGGTAGAACTAGGCTATATTTCAGCAGGTTGATGAACTGGCAAGAAACTTTAATACAGAAATGTACTAACACATGGAGACAAGCATCATCTGCTTTGGGGGAGGAGAACTGCAGCGCTGAAAGGAGGTTTAGTTTCCTTCTGTTGCTTGTTTCTAAAGGCTAAGGCAAGGAGGCTTGAAATTACTGGGCTGAAGAGTGGGTGCAATCAGGGAAGAGAGACTGCCATGAATACATATTTGGTGGGAGAAGAATTTTAAAGAGCTTTGAAGCTGCGAATTTGCTGGAAGAGTATGAACGGTTTCTCCAACTTGACTTTAACGGTGGTACTTTTGAGCCCTTCAGGACTTGTAAGACTCTTATATAGTGTTGGCTTCTATATGTGACTCACCAGCTGGTCAAGCAGAGGTACTTGGGGACATGCAGTTGTCACACCGAGTCAGCATGCTACCACTACACCTCAGTGGTGTCCCTAGGGCACAGTAACTAACTGGTGCAGAGTTGGGCCCAGCTCACCTTTGACTTGAATTAGAAACTATTTAAAATACTGAATTTTAGCTGTCATTCAAAATTTGCTTGCAGGTAATGATAGATTGGAAGCTGGTCACTCTAGGTAGTTTGGGGTTTTTTTCTGTTTAAGATTGCACAGTAGGTAGGTAGAGGTATCTGTGAAAAATTAAGGACAACAACATTTTTCAGAACTTCTACCTTAGGGTCAACTTGATGATACTTTTATTTGATTGCATTTATTTGATTTTCCTTTTTCCATAAATGCAGCAGGAGTTGCTTTGAGGGCAAGAACATTTGGTTGTATTTTGGCATTTGTGAGTTTGGGGTTTTTTTGATTGTTTTGCTGTGTAAGAAAACACTATCCATTAATAAATTAGGTACATGCAAAAAAAAACATCAGAAATCCACTCTGATGTTGACCAGAAGGTTCATCCAAGAATAAACAATGAAAAGTTCAAAGGCAATGGTTAGGAGAATAGGCAACTTTATGGTCTATCCATTACAATTAATTTCATTTAAGTTTGCCTATAACCAGTGAAGACAGAGTTTCACTGAAGCAAAAGGTGATTTAGGATTCTCTGACCTCTCTTACGAGTTGAGCTGTGTGGAAAAGAGAAAATTCACCATGTTAAACACGAAGTGGAAGTAAAGGTGCTATGTAGTCTACAGACCTCTGCAGGTACTGAGCATCAGGCTAGGTAGAACTTGGAAGCCTTGGTTTATCCTGCATGAAGAAACACTCTGAATTTTAAGGACTATAACAAAACTACCTAAGTTCTAATTAAAGGAGCCCTGCACAGAAGCAGATGCCTCTCAACCTTGCACTGCAGTTATGAACTAGTGAGGTTTTTGGAAACACAAACTCCATAGCTAGAGTTACAGCTAGGACAGAGCAAGGCAGTTTCTATTCTAGGAAGTTTGTGAAGTTGTGGCTGGCATAGAAAAAGAAGCAGGTGCAGCTGTAGGACCCTAGAATGTCCTTTTGCTGCCTCCTCCCTTACCTAGTAGGTAAGTAGGAAAAAAGGTGTTTTTTGGTAGACAGAAAGCTGACCAGTACTGTGATATTGCTATTTATTGTATCAATGTAAAGAATCTTGGAGAAAAAAGGTTGAGAGAAGAGCAAGGGGATAGATGTGCAGTCACTGGAGCAGGATGCAAGATTTGCCTCTTAGGTATGCCACCCTTGCACCTATGCTCAATAAAGGCCATGCCTTGATACTACCATAGCCCTGTTAGGTTGCCTTTCATGCTACTCACTTTTTTTCCTTCATGGCATCTCTCCAGTGAATGATATATAAACCAAACAACAATGGGAAATTGGGGAATAAAAAAAAAATCTCCAGATAATTCTGGACCATGAAGCTGTTTGTGGCATTTGCAATGACAGTGCACCAGAGCACCAAGGCATAAACAGCTTTAAATGTCATACTGAGCGTGAAAGGAAGCTGGTTACAGTCTCAGCAAAGAGGCATGATTAATGTATGATAGGAAATGTCATGACTGTGCCAGTGACAGCGATGGAGGAGAAGTTGATTCCTGTCCCCCGGGGCTGGATAAATAAACTACGTATACTTCATTGGAGACAATGTGAGCTCTTGACAGGCTCTGCAAGTGAATTAGTAGCAAAAAGCCAGGAGGGAAAAGATGCTAAAACATAACAAGCAGCACAAGAGAAAAGCCCTGTGCCAAGGTACAAGACACTACTCGTTTGTTTACCAGCAGTACGATAACACCCTCTTCACTATGTGCACTTGGTGAGGGATGGCTCCATGCCTGAACCTGCTCTTGATCCAGATTGCAGCCTCAGGCTGGGAAACCTGAGCAAAATAACCTTCTTGGTATACAGCAGAGTCTACTGGGCCAAAGTTTGGTGAGCAGCAAAGACAAAGCACTGAGAGCTCGTAGGGCTTGAAGAAAAGAGCAGACACTGGCAAAAGGGGAGAGACAGGGAGGCTCCAGCTGCATCTTTTCTCATGTCAAGCTGGTTGAGAGGTTGGGGAAGGAGTGTCTGTGTGTCACATCAGTGTAGAGCAGCTGCAACTGGCAAGACCGTTACCAAAGTGTGGGCTAGGCCTTGCCTTGCCTTTAGCACACAGTTGTGCTGCTATAACAGCTTTAACTTCCCTTGCCACACTCCAGCAGGACACCTGGGACCCTTTGGCAGGTGACAGAAGCCTCCATCTTACTTTGCTACTCACCCCTGTTGTTTACCATCACCACTTCATCTCAAGTTCTTTTCGGCCTTCCTGAAGAGGAGGAATGAGAGCAGCTGTTTTACTCCAAAGCATTCCAGCATCTCAGAGTTGCATCTCAGTATAAATGCCTTCATTTGAAAAGTTCTTAGAATAACATGGCCAAACATCAATGCAAAATAAATAACTTGGAAGCTGTTAAATTATTTAACCTGAGCTTACACTTGCATATATGTGTACATACACAATGTACATATGCAACCACAGAAGTATTTTGGGTGCATTCCCAACTAGGAGGAGGAGGAGGGGGAGGAGATAGACAGACAACACACAGACAGCTTCAGTGGACTGGAAACAGCAGCGCAAGTGCCACCACCTGGAAATGATCATCTGTAGCTACAGCAGAGGGCATGGAGGGGAAAGGAGAGAGAAGAGATGTGCCACAGCAGGTGGATCTGGATGGAACAAGCAGAGAGGTGTCCCTGTAGCATTTGAAGAATTTGATTGAAGCACAGGCTGTCTGAGTCACCTCATGCTGTTGTTGAGAAATGCATCACACTGGGCTGGAGGAAGTAGAGGATGGCCTGGTAGAGGCTTGCCACTCTTGCCTTAAGCTCAGGGGCATCAAGACCCCAACTGGATTTCAGGAGCTGTAGTTTAGCTGTGGCTCTGTTGGAGGGGATTCAGGAGAGCCCAGGGAAAAATGACCCTAAGTCTAGAAAAGCATGGCCGTAGAGGAAGGTTGGGAACTAAAGAGTTTTTTAATTAAAAAGAAAGTCTGTGGCAAGGTATGTCAAACAAGATGAAAGGGGCAATAATCACTTCCTCAGACCTGTGGCAGAGGGGACAAAAAGCTTACTGCACTGGGCTGGGGAGACAGATCAGGTGGTTGTAAAGGTATCTTTTGCCAATGCTAATGTTTAATGATTCTTTAGAAAGAGCAAGCAATGAAAAAAAATTCCACCCTGGATGTTCCTCCCCAGCCACCTTGCTTCCATGTAGAAGAAAAAGTTCCATTAAAACACAGGGAAAAAACTTCTTTCCTGTTCAGGTGAGGGAGCCCTGGCACAGGCTGCCCAGGGAGGGTGCGCGGTCTCCTTCTCTGGAGGTTTTCAAAACCCACCTGATCTAGGTGGACCTGCATCTGCAGGGAGGTTGGACTAGATGATCTCTAAAGGTCCTTTCCAACCCCTACCATTCTGTGATTCTGTGATTCTATATGCAGCACTGGAAGCACACAGCAGCAGGCTCCATGGTCTTGCAAAGCTGGACACATGGTGGGAACAATGGCCTGGGGAGACTTCTGGTTCCTGCTGCCCTCTCATCCCACTGCTGCTCAGCCATCACAGCCTCCTGGGTGAGAAGCACCCAGGGCAGGGGAGAGATGGTGATGTGAGGATGGTGGGGTGGGGATGGGAAGTGGCACCAGTGATGCTTTTTAAAAACAATGTTTGGGAACTGCTGTTTTTGCAGAATGTGAGGGACTAAAAGGGATGACAAAAATGAGGCAAATGAGGCAATATATCTTTGTCTCCCAAGACATTCACTCACTTCTCCTGGTGGCATGGGGAGAGAATTGGAGGAGTACAAGGGAAATGGCCACTCTTAATTGAACCCTGAGACTTTTTGCTGGTGATGTGTTTCTTAGGATCTCAGTTCCTGGCATCTCATAGCTACAGTCATTAAAAGAAAAGCCATCCCTCCAGGGTATTCAATACTTGAAAATATCCACCTTCCATTTATGACAAGCACACTCCCACCAACTAGGCAGTGTCCTTATTTTTAAAGACACCTAATGAGTTTTGGCTGATACAGAGCATCATTCCTGAGGTTCCATTTCAAGGGCTGGTGTGGTGAGAAAGAGTAAGACCAAAGCAGAAGGTTTGGACGGACTGAGTTCCTCAAACAATGCATTGCTGCAGCAGAATGGTCTCCTACATGTGTACACCTCTGGTGACATAGGACTCTGAGCCTGCACTGATTGACTTCTCCATTTGGCAAAGTCACACTACAGCCCCATTGTTTTACCTCAGCTTGTAGAAGATCAGGGAGATCTGTACAGATGGTAATCAGATTGTGAGGATGAACATTGTTATTCTGAGCACTAGACCTGCAGGTAAAACCTTGTGTCAAGATGGGACAGACATGGCTGCAGCTGGGAAAATGTGTGTGAGAAAGTACACAGTCAAGGGGCTGAAATTAAATTTCATGGAAAGGGGAAAAGAAACCTCAACCTTTGTGATTCCTGGGATGGGTAAGGTGTGCATTTGGCTGGAAGAAGACTGGTGACGTGAGGATCCGTGCCATGAGGTCAAAGAGCATCCTGGATCATGAGAGATCATGAGCACAGAGGCTTGTAGCAGCTCCTTTATTTGGGAACAGCCTGTAAGATTCACAAAAAACGAGAAGCAAAACACTGTTGTTCCCTGAGAACACCTCTGAAATCATGTATGTGTTCTATGCCAAAAAGGCACACAACCATCCTCCTGTGGGGAGGAGGAGGAGGATGCCAGCATTACATTTCATAGAATCATGGAATCATAGAATGGTAGGGTTGGAAGGGACTTTTAGAGATCATCTAGTCCAACCCCCCTGCAGAAGCAGGTTCACCTAGATCAGGCCGCATAGGAACATGTCCAGGCGGGTCTTGAAGACCTCCAAGGAAGGAGCCTCCACAATTCCTCTGGGCAGCCTGTGCCAGGGCTCCCTCATCTGAACAGTCAAATAGTTTTTTCTTATATTTAAATGGAACTTTTTGTGTTCCAGCTTCATCCCATTACCCCTTGTCCTGTCTCTAGATACCATAGAAAAGAGGGATGTCCCAACCTCCTGACACCCACCCTTTAGATATTTATAAATGTTAATAAGATCACCCCTCAGTCTCCTCTTCTCCAGATTAAACAGCTCCAGTTCCTGCAGCCTTTCCTCATATGAAAGATGTTCCAGTCCCCTGATCATCTTGGTGGCCCTGCGCTGGACTCTCTCCAGAACTTCCCTGTCCCTCTTGAGCTGGGGAGCCCAGAACTGGACACAGGACTCCAGATGAGGCCTCACCAGGGCAGAGTAGAGGGGGAGAAGAACCTCCCTCAATTTGCTGGCCACACTCTTCTTGATGCATCCCAGGATGTCACTGGCCTTCCTGGCCATGAGGGCACATTGCTGGCTCATAGTTAGCTTATTATCAATCAGGACTCCCAGGTCTCTCCTTTGGGTATTTATGTACCTAAAAGGTGAATGTGAGAAGAGCGGGATGACACTTTTCTGTAGTGTCCAGTGATAGAACTAGAGGTAATGGACATAAGCTGGAACACAACAAGTTCTGCTTAAACACAAGGGAAAACTTCTTTCCTGTGAGGGTGAAGGAACCCTGGCACAGGCTGCCCAGGGAGGGTGTGGAGTCTCTAGAGGTCCCTTCCAACCCCAGCAATACTATGATTTTGTGATTAAAATCAATCTTGTTTACTCCCTTGAGTACTGAAATGGCACAAAATGTAGTGCCATCTCTGATGCAGGGAGAACACAGGGTACAATATTTAGAAAGATAGCCTTGAGGTACTTGTTAATGCTGTCTTGAGCCCTCTGCCCACACTGTGGTTTTCACAGCCCACAGCAGGCATTGGCATCACTGACCGCAGGCCAGAACGTTCCTCCTCCCTTAGTCAGGGCCTGATGCAGTTGAGAGCACCCAGACTGCCCCCTCCCAGCTCAGACACCTAGGACTCCAGCTAGGAGGATTCAAGCCCACTTTTCTGGTTTATTTTTCTTTAGTGATGTTTTGGCAGCTGTGTAGCCCAATTGCAGCTGTAGACATGCAGGCACATGAAGCTCAGTACTCTTTCCAGAGTATTGTATTTCTCTGTATTGAAAGCAATGAAAGTGTCACATCTCAGGAGAGGGCAGAGTAGCAGGTATTTGTCAAGATAGCCAGCAGAAAAGAAGCAGCATAGGCCTGGGATTGGCCAGTAGACAAAAACAACAAAAGGAAATAACTACATGAATTTGCAAGGGTAGAAAGGGAAATCAAGGCATAAAAGCTATGGCAAAAGGAGCCATATCCTACAATTTCCCCCAAATGGAGGAAAAACCAATGATGCCACAGAAGTGACCGACAACAAGCATTGGAAGGTATTTATGGAGTTTGTAAATTATATAACTGCATCGTGGCAGACAACAGGTAACAAATCAGTTTCTGATATGTCCCACACTCCATCCTTGGACACACGCAGCACCAGGCTGGTAGCACACCCAAGAAGTGGTCTAGATTAACGTTTTGTATCTTTTAGGTGGGACCTGTGAGTTATTCTTTTTCTCCTCCTATTTTCCTAGACAGGCTCATCACCATGATGTGTCATTTTTATTTTTTTCCTAAATGGCAAACCATGGCTGCTTTTCAGCTAGCTTGTAGCAGGAGGAGTATTTGAGTCACCAGAGCCATCTGTTTTGGGCTAATATTTTAGCGAATGGTCTCTCTTTTATAGTTGGACAATTTCTTTATTCTCCTGTTTAAGGATCAATTAGGTCAAGATGAAAGTGGAGTGGCCTCTCACTGGCTTGCTCACCCGCTGGCATTAAACTGTGTGCCTCATTCAGCTTCAGCACTGCCAAACACTGTTAAAAATCTGTGGACAGATTATCAAGATGGGCTAGAATTATGGATTAAAGTTTAAAAAGAAACCAGACAGTTGCAAACAAATTCTCTTCACTTCTCTGCAGATTGCTCATGGTATAAGAACTTCAGGTGCATGGCAGGAGGGATGTCCTCCAACCTGCTCCTCACGCCTGGCTCCTGTGACACTTGGACATTGTTGTGCCTCCACCACCAGCACTGCCATTCTCACATAGCACCAGAGTTCCAAAAGTTTCACGCAGAGTCTCAGAATGGTAGGGGTTGGAAGGGACCTCTGTTTTTTTCTGTATGTTTAAATAGAACTTGCTGTTCCAGCTTGTGCCCATCACCCCTTGTCCTGTCACTGGATACAACAGAAAAAAGTGATTCTCCAACCTCCTGACATGCACTATTTAGATATTTGTAAATATTAACGAGATTCCCCCCTCAATCTCCTCTTCTCTAAACAGCCCCAGTTCCTGCAGCCTTTCATCATAAGGAAGATGTTCCATTCTCCTGATCATCTTGGTGGCCCTGTGCTGGACTCTTTCCAGAAGCTCCCTTTCCCTCTTGAGCTGGGAAGCCCAGAATCTGGACTCCAGATGAGGTCTCAGAGCCTTCCACAGAAGCAACATAAGAAAAATACAAAGCAGTTAGAAACAACATTTTCTCTGCACAGCAATTGACTGGCTGGAAGAAAAGCAGCTGTTTCAGATTTCTGCATTTACTGCCTTAGCAATGCTTGATACCCTGTGTGTGAAAACTGTGTGTGGATGAAGGAGGAAAAGAGAGCCCAAATTGCCTGCTGAAGGCCCCACTGTGAGGTGGTCCTGGAGGAGATGCCACCAGCACTGCTCTCCCTCAACCCGTGTTACCCAAGGCATGCAGCCCCAGCCCCTGGTGCCTGGCTCCCCCTTGCATGCAGCCACGGGCCCGTGAAGGCATGAGGATCCTGGGAAAGGGACAGAGAAAATGCTGCTTTTTATTGTCATGGGCCAGTGCTTGCTCTCAGTTTTGGTGCAGCTCAAACCCAGGGAGATGGGTCTGGTCTGGCTTCCCCTTTCTGCAGCGCAGCCTGCACTTTAAAGCAGGGATGTGTGCACCCTGATGATGTCTCTAAAGGTTGGACCTTCACCTGCACTCGCTCTCCTCCGCATCCATGGACCAGCGACGCTGCTCTGGCAGCACCCGAGGCAAGATGGCCTCTTCCCAAGGTCACTCTTTCCTCTCGACCAGCCAGCAAGGTGAAGCAGCATGACAAGGCCAGCCATGGGCAAGTCATTTTTCAAATTATTTGTTAGCTAGTGATTTGCTGTAATGAACTAGAACAAGGGCAGCTGAGTCACTGACTCTGTACTGGAATTTCAGGGGTTTTACATACAGTCGGTTTGTCTGTCCCCATGCAGATGCACTGAAGGTTCCCAGTGTGTGTGGCTGGAAGTTGACCAAAGGAGGATTCCATATGTCCCCTTTAGGGCCAATTTGCCTTTGGGGTATGATTGTCCCAGAGCTGCCAGGTTATTAAATGCCAGAAGAAAATGAATGCACAAGCACCGCTGTCACCCTGCTGTGTCACCACAGCAGCTGCTCCAACATCACTCAACTCCTCCAGCAGAGCCAGGAGACGAACTGAGGCAAAGCACTCTCGGGTGTACCAGCAAACCTGGCTTGTCTTGGTGGTTGCATGGTGTCCCTGGGGTTTGAGTGAGACTAGCCCATTCTTAGTGGGTGCTTAGAGCCAGTTCGACTGTTTTTTGCCGACGATAACCTGAGAATTGTTAGTGTGTGACAGGGCTTGTTTATGTTTCGGTTTTGTACTACGTAGATTTAACAGCGCCCTGTCGTGGCTTAGCTCGAAACAGCACCTAACTGGTGTAAACTGTGGATCTAAGCAGCCCCGGGACCATGATGTGAGTCTACTCACCCAAAAATGTAGTACTTGAAAAGCACTGGTGTTCGCTTGGATCTGCACCAGACCAATGAGCTCTGGGCACACTGGGTCTCTGAAGAGTTTAAGAACCATTGACTTTGCTAAATGTCTAAAATTAATAGAAAGCTTTGGGCTGGGTGGGCTGTGTAATTTTTAATGATTCTGTGCCGATTTTAGTCTTTTCTTGAAAGTGCTCAATAGCACTTTCCCAGCAACTCTGGGGTACCTCCAGGAGTGTCACACCTGATGTTTGATGCTGGGAGCTTCAGGATCTCAGGAGCATGGCACCTAAATCTTGACTGCAGTATCTAAAACCGATGAAACTGAAGCTGAGATCTTTGACTCTTTATGCCACCCTTATACTTTGAGTATTTCACTTGGGAGAAGCTCCACTTGTCCACAGCTCCCTCCATAAGGTGGCTAAGAATTATTTGCATTAGTATCAAACACTGTAGTTGAACTATGACAGTACCAGCCACCCAAAGTCCTTTCAGGTAGTGATTCAGCCTGGATCACGTCAGTGGCTGAAACAAGTCTGGGGAGTAGAGGTGAGAGTGAAATGAAATGGTTTACAGGAAAATAAATGGTGCCAGTTTAACAGCTCTCAAGAGTCAGAGCAACACTGGTGAGATCTGAGAAATACCAAGCATCTCCCGAGGCTCTCAGTGATTTAAACTGGCTCTGATAAAAGTTTGCTGACTCAACTGAGAGGGATGCTTCGCCCTGCTCCATCCCCAGCACTCTGGGTAATGGGAGGTGGTTTACCTTCAGTGGCTGGTTATAAAGAGGAGAAAAAAAAAAGGAAAAACTGCCTCAATTAAGATATCTTTTGGGAAACACTTTGCTTGGCAAAGAAGAGCCATTGGAGGCATTCTTGAAAAATATTTTGGGGAGTGAGAGACAACTACAGGGACAGAGCCGGGGCCTGGCGTAAAACCCTACAACATGATACACTCACAAGGAGGGGGTAGCTCAGTGGCATGGGGCCTGGCACCTTGTACAGACTTCTTTTGGGCAGTCTTGACATTATTTCAGCTTGTGTTTTGCTCTAAGAGCAAAATGCCTGACTGTTGCCTAACTTGCTTTTAGCTTTAGCTTGGCTTTGTGTGAGAAAAGCAGGGAAAGTGTTTGTGTGGCCCTCACCACGCCAGTGAATGCCATGTAAATATACCTCCAGCAAATAAAAATGAAACAAGAAAAAAAAAAGAAAAAGGGAAGCCTGCTTAAAATATGTAAAAATTAAGCCCAAATGGATTCCTGACCAAGGAGGAAGAAACCGCACCATCAATTGCCTTCCGGCAAAGAAACAGAGATGTAGAGCACATGGTATACCAATGCATGGAAAGGGAAACATGATAAGAAAACAGCAGTAATTAGGCAATGGGATTATGAATTTCAGTAACATGGTAACTGAACCTGTTTGGTTTTGTTTCACTTAGGCAAGACCATTAATGTACACATTGCTTCACATACGAGATGTGGCTCCTGAGCCCACATAAATCAAACTTGTGTAGCACAGCAAAGCAGAAGAGCTTTCCATCAAAGTACTCACAGGATCCTTTTTGGCAAGGCCTAGGAGAAAACTGTGGGGCCCAAGTGCATCAGATAAATAGGGAACAGAGAAAAGAGAGCAGCAGCATCTTTTACACCCTCCTATTGAGTAGCTCGATCAGGATGTCAGTCCTGCTCTACATGTTGCCAGACCTTTCCAACACCAACACTTGGTAACGGCATGGGGCTTGGAGTGAGGGCCAGTAGGAGAGGTAATGGCACGCTGCAGGGCTGTGGATTCACACCTATTGCAGCTCTGCAACCCCAGCCTTTGAAAGCATAAACCTTCTGGCAAGTTTACTCAGCTCCCACTGAGGATTTTCTCCTTTCCCCTTCCCTTTTCCTCCCTCTTCTCCCCATGCAGGCATCCCCAGCTGTGCTGCAGGGAATCTCCCTTGAAATGTAGTCTTTAAATTGTCTTTGTCACTGGTGCTTTTCTAGAGCTGCTGTACCCAACCCCAGTGCTTTGGCAGAAGCAGGAGGCAAAGCACATGGCAAAGGGGTAGCAATAGCAGCTGTGTGCCTTGGGGGGCTGCGGCAGTGGGGCAGTGGCTGCGGGGCAGCTGCTGGCTATTTGCCTTTGCATGCTGGTGCTCTGCATGCTTGTTTAAGGAAAATATTGAAGTTGGGACTTTTCAAAAATGTCAGAGGGATAAGCATGTCTAATTCCCACTAAAATCAACAGGAACTAGACATTGAGCCAGCTGGGGGAAAAAGGAAAAGGACATTCACCGTTTGGTTAAAGCTGTGGTGATGAATCAACCACACTCCAGCCTCTAACGGATGAATCAAGTATACTGCTAATCCAGACTTTTCCAGCAACTAAAATTTGCCTTAAAGGTCTGTGTGTTATGAATACATCCCCTTTTTTAGCAACATTTAAAACTAGGGAATAACTATATCACACATAAATATAGAGGGATTTTTTCCACTAGCCTTTAAAAGACCTGGTTTTAAATAGATCTTTGCTGGCTGTCACTCAATTATACAAATAATATGCAGATTTAGAAACCAAAACCAGGGGCTGGGCCAGGCTAATTTCTCATGTGGTGAAGCTCCACTGACTGCACGTGCATTTAGGGCACTGCAGTGACAGCATCCCTCCCAGGAACAAAAGGAATGAGGGGGAAACTGAATCCCCTCCTGGCGTGGTGCTTTCCTGCCATGTGGCTGTGCCTTTGACATCGAACCCATCATTGTTGTGAACGGCGCCTGTCGAAAAGACCCAGTGGCTAGTGAAGCATCATTGGATAATGAAATGTGCAGGCAATAAATAAATGCAGGACTGTTGACAGAAATCTGGGTTTCTACAGCTCTGCTTTCACACAGAGGGGCTCCAGGCTCCCTGGCAAAGTGATTTATGGGCTCCAGATCGAAGGCAGCTCCACTCTGCCAGCCCCATGCAAGTAGCAAATCAAAGGCAACCATTTCTGCGATGGATGATGGCCCAAAACTGGCTTGTGAGTAGCTGGGAAACCAGAAGAGCTGACAGGTGATGAGCACCTGTGTGTTGTTGCTGCTGTGTCATGACACTATTTTTACCAGGGCTGACAAGACACCAGCGTATGGCACAGTAGTTCCTCATCTTGCTTACAGATGGAAATTGAGTGATGGGAAGCTGCTTGTTTGCTAAACTGCCTAAACTCCGTGTTGGAGCAGCTCCTGAGGCTTGGTGGCCTGCTAAATCAAACAACTCAAGGGAAGGAGCTAAAAAAGAGACACCATTTATTTGTAACAACGCATTTGGTAAAGATGCTCCATAAACAAAGCTGATGGAGATAACCTCAATCCTTTCACCAGGGCTGGCCAGAGGAGACGCCGTGGCCCGCTCAGGCACAGTCCCATTTGAACTCCTCCAATTCTTCCTTGGCACAGCCACCACAGGAGAGACACTTTCAGCTCTTCAGTCACCACTCCAGCACATTGGGCCTACCACCTGTCTGAAAGCACAGCCTTGGCCACCTCCAAACACCCATCTATGCTGCCATGGCAGGTGCCAACCACCCACATCAGCAGGCTGGGAACATGCGTTAAAGGATAACACCCATGTCACATTCACTCTGCTGGTTCCATGTCCCTTCAGTCAGGCTAAGCTGCTGCATGCAGCACCCCCGGCCCTGCTAGCTGTCCCTGGCAGCCGTGCTCAGGAATGCTTTCTCTCCATGAGACCCTGTTGAGGCATTAGGCCACGCACCACCAGCTGCAATACTAGACAGTGTCCCACCACAAGAGTCACTTATGGTGAGGACAGGTGAGAAGGCTTTTCAGTTCACTTTGTATCTAGTCTCTTGCAGGCTAAGTTTTCTTGCAGTTCTGTCAAAGCTAACTCCTGACAGCGATGGCACCGTAATGGAGTCCCTTGCCCTCCCCTCTTCAATGATGAATGCCAAGTGTTTGTGGGGGAGGACTGGCTTGTACCTCCCTACTGTAGAAAATGCAAACAAAAAGACCAGGAAGAGCAGTCACCTCAGTGACCTCAGTGGGGGTAATCTGCCCTCAGCAAATGAACTTTCTTTAGCAACATTCTAAAAAAGCAACCAACCAGTGTTAGCCCCTGGCTGATACTTTATTACTGTTATCTGAAAGAGACTCTATACCCCCTGTGCTTCTTTGTTTAGTGTCCTGAGAAGTCAGCATACTTAAACCTCACCTAATAACTAAAAACAGCAAAAGCACTGCAGGACCTTTGGAGACTCTCTCCTGCTCTTGTAACTATGAGGGACTGTGATGGTTTAATCCTGCTTGGGTGCCAGGTGCCCACCAAGTCATTCTATCACTCCTCCTCCTCAGCTGGGCAGGGGAGAGAGAAATATAAGGAGAGGTTTGTGAGTTGAGATAAGGACAGGGAGATCACTCAGCAACTGGTGTCACAGGCAAAACAGACTAAACTTGGGGAGAAATGGTTTGATTTATTAACAAATAATCAAAGTAGAGTAGGGAAATGAGAAAACCTAAATCTTAAAACACCTCCCCCCATCACTCCTTCCCAGGACTCTCCTTCATCCCCTCCCAGCAGTGCAAAGGGATGGGGGAAGGGAGTACATGGTCAGTTCATTACAGATGGACTTTGCCACTGCTTCTTCTCAGGAGGAGGCCTCCTCACACTTTCCACTGTCTCCCTCCCATGGGGTCCCTCCCACGGGAGACAGTCCTTCACAAACTTCTCCAACATGGGTCCTTCCCATGGGCTGCAGCTCCTCACGAACTGCTCCAGCATGGGGCTTTCCACGGGGGCAGCTTCTCACACCCTGCCCCAGTGTGGGTCATCCACTGGGAGAACAGTCCTTTAGGTACTGATTGCTCCAGCCTGAGTCCCTCACAGGATCACAAGTCCTGATAGCCAACCTCCTCTGGCGTAGGGTCCTCTCTCCCCATGGGCTCCCAGGTCCTGCCAGGAACTTGCTCCAGGGTGAGCTTCCCACAGAGTCACAGCCTCCTTTAGGCACCCACCTGCACTGGCGTGGGGTCCTCCATGGGCTGTGAGTGGGTCTCTGCTCCCTGGTGGCCTCCATGGACTGCAGGGGCACAGCTGCCTCACCATGGTCCTCACCACATGCCACAGGGGAGTCTTTCTTTAAGTGCCTGGGCACCTCCTCCCCTTCCTTCTCCACTGATCTTGGTGTCTGTGGAGATGCTGTTCTCACATTCACTCCCTGTTGCTGCTGCTGTTTAACATCTGTGCAGCAACTTCTTCTCAAATCCTTTATTCACAGAGGCGTTACCTCCATCACTAACTGGCCAGGCCTGGGTCAGCTTTGAGGTCCATCTTAGAATTGACTGGCATTGGCACTATGAGCTACAGGGTTTCTGGCAGATCTTTGTTTAAAGAAGCCACCCCTGTAGGTCCCTGCTACCAAAAGCTGGCCCAGCTGAAACCACTACAGAGACCCTGAGAGAAAAACTCTCTCCCCAGGCTGGTACAATTTGAGACTTTTCTTCCAAAAGGATAGCTGAGAATAGTTATATTTGGGTTCCCTTTTCCTGACTCTCTCTGAATAAAAAGGAACTGCTGAAATTTTTCAGGCAAATTTCCTTTTCTAATTGTTCACAGTATTTTAAAACCCAGGGCGTGCAGACTATGTATCAACCATTTACAACACAGAAAGCTCAAGAAAGTTTAAGGAGACATATTAGTGAAAAGAAAATAATTTTCATTTAGCTAGGGAGAAATTCAGATTGAGAAAGATGGAGCACTTTGGTTAAGATTTTACATCCATAAGCACCACTGCCACTTAGGATTCCTCTCCATGCCTTGTAATACCAGGCTTTTAATTAAAGACTCAGGTCCTTAAGACAAGCAATTAAGTGCCAGCCTAAAGGTACCTTCGAATCTATCTGCATGAACAATAGGGAGCTGATGAGATACAGTAATGGGGAGGAGGATGAGGATTCCTGTCTCAAAGAGCTTGCAGTGCCTAGCTTTATTCTTCTGTTTATTTCACTTTCAAATCAGAGGTTATCACTGCTGCTCGGTGACCTACAACCAAAGCTTCTCTTTGGTTACCAGATGACAAGGAAGTCATTTGTTTTTTGCAGGAGATGTCCAGTGCAAGGTAACAGTGGGCTGCCCCATCCTGCCCTTGCAGCCAGCCCACTGCTACTACCCAAACCCACTGGGTTGGTACAGCGAAGGGACTGGTCATTACCTGACCCACTCTGCTTTCACCCAAAGCAAACACATCCACACAGACTGTTGTCAGACCTCAAGTCAGTCTGAAAGTGGTCCTTAGTCTCCTGGCTGCAAGACCTTCACTTAGGGGATTGGAGCATCTCTATTATGAGGAAAGGCTGTGGGAAATGGGTCGATTTAGCCTGGAGAAAAGAAGACTGAAAGGGACCTTATCAACACAAATACCTAAAAGGTGGGTGTCAAGAGGATGGGGACAGCCTTTTTTTCTGTAGTGCCCAGTGACCCGGCAAGGGGTAAAGTGCACAAGCTGGAACACAGGAAGTTCCACTTGACTATGAGGAGAAACTTCTTTCCTGTGAGGCTCAGGGAGCCCTGGCACAGGCTGCCCAGAGAGGGTGTGGAGGCTCCTTCTCTGGAGGTTTTCAAAACCTACTTGGACATGTTCCTGTGTGACCTGACTGAGGTGAACCTGCTTTAGCAGGGGGTTGGACTAGATGATCTCTAGAGGTCCCTTCCATTCTGTGATTCTGTGATTCTGTGATTTGGTGAGCTGCTTCAAAATATTTACCAAACGATAAAACAAGAGCACTGCTTTGTAGCTGAAGATGTGAGGTTTACCAAACCAAAGCTTCTGGAGGAGCTTGGAGCACACTCAAGTCTTCCCTCCCAAACCTGGGAGCATCTGCTGCTTGGGGCTTCCTCTGAGGATATAAGGCCCAGCATGAACACAAGATTTGTTTTATTCATACAAACACTTCCTGTAACTGCCAGATGGACTAATCTGGAGAAGAAGGCATTAACCTCCCTAAGTACCTGCAGCGACCCTTCTTTTCTCACATCTCATTTGTGCTGGCACAAAAGCATGTGTTGGATCCAATTTGCACTATGGAAAAAGAAAAATACCGTCAACCATAAATATGCCATAATAAGCAATTTTGAAAAGGGAAAAAATATAGACACATGCATACAAAATATCCTTCATAATTGAGGTTTTACTCCAGCACTCATTAGTTGCTCAATATAAATGTTGTGGGCTGCTGTACCCACTCAGAGCTGCCAGCTTTGCTGCTGCCTTCGTTACCAACTAATTTCTCCAGGTGGGATGTCCTGGCACAAGCACCCAAGGATGCAAGAACAGTGTTTTAGGGGGTTATGATCCAAGGGAGAATCCCCACTGTTTAGGAATGTGAACCAGCTTTTGTTCGTGTTTTTCCCCCACAACACAGCAAGCATAGCAGGATGAAGCCAGGCATTTCCCAGAGGAGTGTCTCTAGCTTGTCTTTTCTGGTGACATCAAAACTAATCGAATAATCCTCTGTATACTTTTATTAATGCAAAATAGCACTTTTCCTAGCAGAAGTGGTACAGATGGTAGAGGAGTAAACTGGAGGTTTATGCTGTTCAAGAGGTGATGATGCATTCCTGCTTCTAAACAAGGAAAAGTCAGCTTGAAAATTAATAATTTTTTTTTTTAATTTATTTGCTGAGCCCTTTGATTATGACCATGTGAAATGAAGATGTGCTCCCCCCTCGCCCTTGCATACCCACCTTGAACACATACTGGGGAGGAACACCTCCCTCCCCCCGCCAGCAGCTATGGGCCACTCCTCGCCACAGGGCTGGCTTCCCGTTGTCTTTGTGTGATGGTGAGGGCACCTTTGGGTCCCTTTTTGCTCCCCACCAAGGCCATCTATCACTCACAGGTGGCTTGGGGGCAGCTGTCAGCAGTCTCACTCCTCACTCCAGCTGGGTTTGGGGTGGTCCAGGCTTTGTGTGGGGAGATGACTTGAACTGCAGGCCAGGGCCAGCCCCAGTTATGCAGCACTGTTACAGCCGAATCCCTGCTGGGAGGGCAGTGGGGCTGCATGTCACATCTGTAATCACAGCACCCTCTCCCTCCTCAGAGAGCAGTAGCTCTTTAGCCCACGGCAGCCAGGTGGGTCCTTTTGTGGCTGCCTGGCTGGGCTCTGGGGGTCTGCACAGCTGCCTGTGCCCGTCATGTCCTGTTGCATCCCTCGTCATCCCCTAGAAAGCAGTGCAGGAACCAGGAACACAAAACTGTAGAAGTACTGTCACCTTTGCAACTGCCACCATTTAGAATATAACTATCCACTGAGTAATTAGATTATTAAAAGTTAACTAGTGAGTATGAACTAAGTTTTTCAGCTGCTACCCCATGTGTTCATGTGGGTAGTATGTGGGCATACACCCATGCAAAAACCAGCAAAAGAGGTCAAGGTTAGAACTGAAGCAAAAAAATTCTGTTTGACTTACAAATGAGTTTTTTACTGTGCACAGGAAGCACAACCATTTCAGATTCAGCATGGAATGGGGGAAAACAAATTCCAGAAAGTGATGTTGACCAAGGAAGACTGATTTTTTTAGCAGCTTCATCTCCCCAGACTTCAAAGCTGTTTGTTTCTGATGAGACCTAGAGGGAAACAGCTTTGCTGGGAGTGGGGCCACGCACCCACATCCCCAAGAAGCTCCTGGAGAAGACCCAGCTTCATCTGAATGCAGCCCCCCATGCTGGGCTGAAAGGATGATGTCACCTGCTGAGAGGAAGGCAAAGCGTGGGGCCATGCTGCCTGTCTCCTCTGCAGGTGCTGATGGTGGGGTGTGTAGCTTCTGAGGATGGGGGATGCATCGCCTCATGTGAGGGGAAGCGCAGAGTGTCCCTGGCCTTCCTGTCCAGGCCGCGGACTGAGCCCGGCACACGTGCCCAGCTCTGCCTGCCTCCGTACCTTGCGGTTCAAACCCTGCACTGCCAGGGCATCAGGATGTCGAGAGAGCCAGAAGCTGCTGGGACAGTGGTACCTTCCACTGCCACCGCTGTTGGTGCTGGAGGAGCAGAAGGGGTTGCTATGTCAAATTAGAAGACACGTGGTAATTCATCTGTGTCCATCTGGTCTCCTCATGTCTTTAGGGTTGGTGAGGAGGCAAGGCTGTGGCTGCTCCTGGTTGCAGCTCCCACCTTTGCAGTAGGAAATGTGATTGGGTGCTTGCCTGGGCCCTGCCTTGTCGAGAAGCTGCCAGGGAGAGGGTGCCAGCAGCGGCTGGAGAGCTGTCCTCGTGCCAGGCAGCAGCCTTAACTCCACCATCTGGCCTCCACTGACACTGACTCCCCTTCAACGGACAAGTAAGAAGCACACCGCTTGGCTTCAAAACATACAATATACTTTATTGCCTGCTAAATAATCAAAGTGAGGAGTAAACACCATAGCTGGAAAAAGCAGAAAAGGACCAGGAGAAGGAAAAGAATATCCAGTCACCAAACAAGTTATCAGGCAATAAACCATACACAATATAAATAATCTGTTTCCCAAACAACTAAATCTTTATTTTGCTAATGGCCTTTATATGGTTAATTATCAGTAGTAAAATCTCTGGATTTCCTTTTCTACACAGCATTAGTAGTAAGAAATATATAAGGGACTCTGCAGAAAGCAATACAAAGGAGTTATATACACAGGCACCTTCTGTGGAGCAAGAACAGAACCTCATCTAATACGGAAGGGCTATCTACAAACCAGAAGACCATGGTAATACAATATTAGCTCAGACTTAGTTTAGCTGCAGCCTTCCCACAAGGTAGGCTAGCCAACTTATGTATACATATATATTTTAATATAGATATATATATATAGATTTATTATTTTAAAAATAATGTGAACTACCTGTAGTTCCTAGGCTAATTTTAAAGAGGCAGTGTACCTTTCTGAAGCTTCATTTCAGGAAGTATATTAAAAACGGTATATAAAAGACTAGCAGACCCAAGCTCGTGTTACTGACTTCTGATATCTTCCCTCCAAGTTTTTGTTGGTTTTTTTTCCTGATGCTACAGTTGCCATCTGCATTGACAGCAATGCTTTTAGTCACCTGCATTGCTATTTATGTTGCTGTAATTGCTACCACTAAGTTTACTGGATTATAGTGTTAGTAATTGTTGATTATAAATAGCAATAATGCTGCAGTACACTGTCAAAGCCTGGTCACATTATGAAGATCTAGTCTGTATGTGCATGCAGAGTTTTGTTGTCTAATCTAAAAGAATATTTCTCAAAGTGCTTCCCCTGCCAACCTCTCCCCAAGCTGTGTTGTTCACACAGCATTGCGAGGGCTCCTCTCTCTAAGGACGATGTGATGCCTCTGACCCCACACCAAACTCTCAGCAGTCTTTCACACAGCATCCAGGCATCTTTATTTTTAGGCCATAATCCTTCCCTCTCCCACGGCCAGTGTTCTTGAGGGCTACTAAATATGACATAAATTTAAACAGGACCATTTGAGGAAGTGCTTTTTAACACATTTTGGGCCAGATGTCCAGCTGGGCTCTCTCAGCCTGGTGCTCCCCACAGCAGGTATGCAGGCTGCAGAACACTGCCCATCGCTGCTGCCCAAAGGCCAAGCCTGAGCCACCAAGCAGGTAATAGGGAAGGGAGTAACGTTTGCTGGAGACACCATTAGGTCCTGGCAAGGCCAACGGTGCCTTTTGTGCCACCCGTTTCCAGTCTGCTCCCTGTTTGGGGTCCACTCGCAAGGGCAACTTGGAAGAGAGCATGCACATGCGGATGGGCAGCATACCTGAATGGATTTTCTACTAAAAGCAGGGATCAAGGGACAAAGTCCTTCTTATAAGCGATGTCATTTTGCTCTTAGTCCAGCCCTCCCCAGAAATCATTGCTCATGAGGTGCTACCTCACTTTTGTCTGTGACATGGATGTTACTTAATGTGCTCCTTGCTCCATGGGCTTCTACGAGTCTCTTCCCAAACCTGTGATGACACCATGATATGCAGTTGCTCTGCTCTGGATACCACCACAGCTGTGAGCAGTTGGGTTTGGATGAAGTAAGTATCTCAGACTTAGGAAAAGACCTGAAATGCAGCAGTGAAAGCACAGGAGTCTTCCTCTCGTGTGGAAAACTAGTAGAGCAAGATGGTTGGGGGAGGCAGGAGGGATGTTTCTGGTTTCTGCTCTGTTTTCACACATGTGTCCAGGTATCCCTGGCAGCCTGCAACATTTCCTTGCGACCTGCTAAGCCAGGACTTGGCTCACGTGACTCAGCATGGCTTCACCAGCACAGCAGGCTGATGGGCTCCCCTGGGAGCCCCGGTCTGGCATAGGCCACTGGGCAAAAACGACCTCCAGTAGAAGCTCTGACATCTGACTAAAAGCATACAACATACCCTCAACAGAAGCTATCTTTTGAGCATCGCACAAAACACGCATCAATAGCAGTGTGTCAAGAAACTCTTTCCCATAATAACGCTGATGTTTTGATAGGGAAGCCTAAAAATAGGTATTTTAAAGAAGGTTGCCTTGGTGGGACAGGATGCATTTGGAGTATTAGAGAATGAAGGATGGACTGTATTTACAAGCATACCTGTTATTACCACTTGGCCAGGCAAGCACATCCTCACTGAATTCAGCACTGACCTCTGCATCGTTGCTTACAAAATAGTAAAGCTAGAAAATTCCTGACTGATGACCTGAGAAGCAACCTCAGTTATCCAAACAGCAGATATCCTTCTCTGTCTCACCCAGGTACCCACCCAGGCAATCACCGCAAGAAAGGAGGCACTCACAACAGCCGGCAGCTGACCCATACGATGCATGTTGCAAATTCCTCTGCCTGCACTGGGAAAGTTGTTGTGTATGGATGCTGTTTAGAACTCAAGTCACTTCAGTCCCTGCATTGCCATAGAGTATTACTTAATCTTATTTATGTATCTGGATCTTGCTTTACTCTCACTGTTACACAGCTGGATATGCATGCACAACAGAAGGGAAACTAACCACCTTTTGTTTTTGTATTTTGGTAAGCACTTTGTGCCTACAAGGGCTACAGGATCAGTGCTATTTTCAATGCTGTTAGTAATTCCCATTCAGCTCTAGAGGACTCAAAGCAGATCTTGATGCTCAACAGCAGGGAAAATACACGAAGCATCCTGCTATGCTGGGAAGGAGACAAAACAAAACAGAACAAAAAAAGGGCAAATTTTAGGAGGGAAGCACTTACATTGGTTATAAAATCAACTGAAGATTTCTCTTTACTGGCTGTTTTGCTTTTGTGGCTTTTTGACTACCGAGAAAAGGGTGTAATTTGGAAGTCATGCTCCAGTTGATCTGCTGCAAAGTGCACCCTGTTTTGTCACTCTCGACTCCACTGCAATCTATTTTCACTTATTCTGGGTAGGGTTGCTAGGGCTGAGCAGGAATGAGGAAATCAGGAGGACCACAAGGGATTAAGAGTCTATTAGAGGTGGAGAGAAACTGTCAAACAGAGAGGAAAACACTTTTTCCTTCTCCAGGCATGGTTGAAGATTATATTGATCGTGAAAGCTGGGGACTGCTGAATATATTGGTTAATTTGCAAATAAAGTGTGGTCTGATAGGCATACACTGTATTTGCTAGTTTTTGTGTGAAACCAGCAGCCAAAGTCTCCTAGCACTAGGTCATCCTTGCCAGGGTGATTACTGGGCTTGGGCAAAATCCATTCATCCCTTCCACGCACTTCGTTTCTCTCTTTATAATGCCATTTCTTCCACTCACGAGGTTGCTGAGGAAATTGCATTTTCTGAACTGCTCTGTTGCACCCATTTCCTTTTTAGCTGTTAAATGCTTTTTGCTCAACACTCTTGAGATTGCCAGCTACTGCGGGAGGTTGTCTGTGGAGATACTGCCCTTAAAAAGTCAGCCTTTGCTTGGTACACAGTTGCAGTACGTTTCATCAAAGGCTTTTATTGGAACTAAACAGACTTGAGCTCCTCATCCCTGCCACATCTGTGCCCACACCTGGGGCAGGTGACAACTGGGACGCCAACGTTCCTGAGGCCTCTGCTTTCTGTCCTGCCTACAGTATCACTTAATCACTCACTGCATCCAGTCCCTGCTTTTCTTTGTTGTGCCTCCCTGGGTGACAAGGTCTATACCACCATGTGCAGAGGCTTAAAGCAGGACCTTGGGACCCCCACGTCACCTGATGGGCACCGCCTGCCTCTGGCACCACCCATGGGGCCGCCCCTGCTGCTGGTTGCTGTGGTTTCTTGTTGGGGCCACAAAGCCCTGGGTGTGCTGGTGGAGCCTGGGACTGAATGACAGCAGCATGCTGGCACGGCTGGGGCCACCTTTGCCCAGTGCCTGGACCATTAGTGATGGAAGAGGTTTGCCAATCTGTTTCTGGCAAGCCTACAGTTTCTGCTGAGCAAAGAGAAACCCTGCTCTGGCGCCAGGCACAGCTGGCAAATGCAGGCAGGAAGCTTCCTCACAGCTCGGGGTAGGCAGACAATAAAGACCATTACATCCCTGGTTTGAGGGATGTGTCTTCCCCTTTGCTTCTCCCCTGGATGCTGGTTCCCACTAACAGGTGGGATCCTGCACAGAGAAAATCACTGTCAATCTCAGTGAGTCTCCTCAGCAGACTGTGGCATCGCCCCAGGTAAATCAGTGCACCGTCAGCAAGGGAGTGCATTGCTCCTGCTAACACAATGGACTTGCTCCATTAGTCTCTTAAGTATTTCAATTTCATTCAAATACTTCTGTTTTTGGAGCTGGAGAGAATTTTGCACGTGCAGCCACGGGTGCCCAACCCAGAGTGGAGACCCACGGAGGTCTCGGTCCCTGCGCTGTCAAAGCCATCGCAGGCATCTTTTCCCACTTCTGCTGGATTGGGCACCAGGTAGGGACAATGCCTCACTGGCAGCATGCCACCAGAGGCTAGCCAGGAAAATGTCTGTTCCCAAACCTGGAGGCAGCTGAGAAAGGAGAGCCGCAGAGTGAGGGCCGGCTCCAGGGCCTGCTGGTTCACCGGCCTCTTGGCGTGGCTTGGCACAAGCATTGCTTAATGAATGGATGCTGGCCTCCTTTGGTTTCCTCTTTGCAATATGGCTTTAACGATGGACTTGTAGTGTCTGGAGAGGGTACTGAGGAAAAAGCTGGCAAAGATGGGTTGTTTTCAGTTTTGGTGTTGCTTGTGGAGTTTTTTTGTTTGGTTGGTTTTCTGTTTTTTTACTGTCAGAACTCTGTAAAAAAAATTAAAGGCAACTGCTAGATAGAAAACACAGCACGAGGAGAGAGGTCTCTTTGAACCTCTCTGGTATGGCTATTAACCGTGAACCTGACACACCATTTAAAGAAAGAGATTTTCAAAGGCATTGAGGAGTCCTGTGGCTAGCAATAACATTGGTATGCTGCTCCCTGAAAATCTCATCTCAGATTTTATCTGATCACTGTTTCTGAGGTTGCATTTATGAAAAACAGCTCAAATGCTTCTCTGTTTAGCATCTTTTGAGGATTCTGTCTTTTTCTCCTATACCCGAAAACTTTTTGTACTTAGGCACTGGGGGAATAAACCATGCTCAAAAAGTAAAGGTAGTCAAGCCTTGGAAAAAACAGCATGGGGAAATGGGTAAATCTCTGCAATTAAAGCCTTTCAAGGACAGGTTCAACACCCACTCGTAAGGTTTGTGGCAAATACCGCTCAACCTGCCGTAGGGCAGAAAAACTCTAGCTGACATCTCCAAGTTCCTTTTGGCTCTGTGACTCCTTGCCAAACAAATACTGCCAAGATTTCACCCTGCCACGATCCAGGATGTGTTTAATATCCTGACTGGCTGCTCTGTTTTCTGCCTTGGCTTGCTGTTTGTCCAGGAACACATACAAGCTCTTCAGACATCTTATTAAGAGTCAGCTTACATCCTCCTCAGGAATCATCAAAAGCCTGTCTACTTTTACAGTCCCCTAAAAAAAGAACTGGGGAGCAGCAAGCCAAGAAGAAACGCAGAGAAATGTTCATCCTAACATTCCAAAAGCTGCCACAGAGTGCTTTCTTTCAGCCTTTTGTTGAAAAACGCTGACCGAACTCTTGGCAAGTTGATAACAAGCAAGAAAACCCTCCACTGAACAATCACCGTGTCTTGTAAATATCCTCTGCTGTTTCTTGCCAATAGCTTGCACGGGTTGAGCTCTCAGAGAGCAGTTGGCTTTTAAAATCTGCTACAAGTAGTCCAAAGAATTCCCTGGTTTACATGAAACATGACTCTGTGAAAAGAAAAGAAAAGAAAAGAAAAGAAAAGAAAAGAAAAGAAAAGAAAAGAAAAGAAAAGAAAAGAAAAGAAAAGAAAAGAAAAGAAAAGAAAAGAAAAGAAAAGAAAAGTAGTCAAGCTAGGGGCTTGAGATGTTTTAAACACACCCTCACAAACACGGAGATCAAAGGCCATTAGGAAATACCAACACTGTTGATTTGTGATGTTTGATTTTGCTGCACAAAATACAACTGCCTGAAGCTGACCTCACACACTCCCCAGGGCTGTTAATGAGCAATTAATAACAGGATACCAGCCACCAGCTTACAAGGAATGAAAGGAAGTGGATAAACACCCAGCAGCAGTGTTGGCTGCAGCAGTGGCCTATCACGCTTACTGGCGGATGGCTGTGGGGACCCATCTGTTTACTGTGTCTGCACTGGAGAGTCACTTTAGCAGCTCGCTGACCTGTCCTCACCATAGAAACGCACGTGGGAGACACAGAATTTGATTTATGGTGATTCTGGTCTTCCCTATAGCCTTGCCTGCAGAACTATTTCCCCTCTCCCTACCCCCATTTACAAATTTCACATAGGTGAGACAAGACCATCTAGTGACAGGTTTAATTACAAAAATCTGTGGCATCCTTCCTGAATTCATGTTTCTCGATTAAATCAATGCCCGGTAACGATGAGGATAAACGTGCCTTCGCATCAGCAACAATGCCACACGCACACGGCCTTCAGACAACCACCACCAGGGTATTTCAAGGAGACAGATAGAGGTTACAACGGTGACTATCTGCTGCTGTCACAGCCTGTGTACAAACTTTTGACGGTAACAATTGAGAACCCCAGGGAACTGCTCACCGGACGCAGGCCCCATCACAGGAAGAGCCTAGGGACAGCTTTCAAGCAGAAGTAGGCAAAAGATGCAGAAGTTAAAGGCAACGCTTTACTGACTGACAAGACATGCAGTGTGACAGCCTTACTTTGTGATGTGGACCCTGCGGGTGCAACTCTTGCTGTAGTTTTCTGCAGTGTCGGGGGGGGGGGGGGGTCTGTCCTCACCCTTCTTGATCCATTCAGATGCAGTGGGGCTGCTGTGCTGCAGTTCCCAATGGTTGGAGTGCCTTCTTCAGAGGGAAAGCAATGATGCTTCAAGTAAACGTGGTCCTGACCCCACAGGCTTCCCCCACACATACCTGTTGGCTCAGGTGAGACTACACCAGCAAGGTACCTGGAAAAGCTGGTATTAACATTTATTGATCTAAAGGTTTCTTCGGTAATTATGAAGAAAAAATATATGGTCTGGGGAACTTTTATTTTCCCCCTCTAAGAAAGAAATTTAGAAACGTGCCAGGAGTTTTATTTCACAAGAGCACAAGCTAACATGACCGTCATATGTCTAACAGGCAGTGCTGAAGGGGGTTATGGTTTGTTTTGGAAACAAACAAACATGTGACTTCAAGGTGAGCTGCTACAAGCCATGCACTAAAAAATGAGTCAGGCCAAATCCTCATAAACTGAATCTATTCTCAACAAGAGACTGTTGTGAGGAGGAAATAATTTCTCATATTTCAAAAGCCTGCCAGGTTCCTGCCACTGGTGCTGCTTGGGCTTTCCTACAGAAAGCCAGAGAGTAAGAAGGGCCTGGAGAGCATAGCTTTGCTGCCCTACCCACTTTGTTGTGCCTGTCTTTCTTGCAGAAGCTGAGTTTGATGCACAGCCACAGTTGGGGGAAAACTGTTGTTAAAAATACCACTGACTAAAAAAATACTTTCTGTGGGTTTCTGAGAGTTGTGCAGAGGATCGGGAAGGTGTGGGACACTGCCCAGCCTAATGAAAATCAGTGGGACGTTTTGCTACTCACGTCCGTCAAGTTTTGAGCTGCTTGAGAAAAAGAGAGGAGAGAAAAGGCAAGATGACTGAAAAGGAAGGTGAGAAATTTTTAAGTGAAGCTTGACATTCTCAACTTCCAGCAACATAAACAAATGACACAGCAAAGATTTGTCTCTATCAAATACAAAGCATTTTCAGTTGGACAGCAGATTTGACAAAAGTGACAAAATCCAATCAGTTCTTATACAGCTTTTACGCTGTTTATGCCTCTTCTATCTTGACGGCAATAGATTTCCAACAGCTGAGACTTAGGGGTGGTAGTTTGATGCTGAAGGCAGCTGCACGTTCCAGACGTGCCACCACGTCCTCCCACAAGTACTGCCAAGTGTGAAAGGCCAGTGCTGCCAAGAGGCTCCCATATAGGTCTGAGGCAACGTGTGGCATCTAAAATATGACATCTGCCATTTTCTATTTATTTCAAGACTGTGAAACTATTTGTGGTTTTCTTAGTCAAAAGTAGTAGAAAATTACTCATCCTGCAAAGTGCTTGGGAGTACTTGTGTAATAGCCCAGAAATTTTTTATTTAAGAATACGTTTTAATCTCATTATTAAAGAAGCTTTGAAATCCTGGCTGGCAGCGTTTTTTTTTGTCTAGGTTTTTTTAAACTAGTTGCAGATTAATAGTCTGTGAACACAGTAGCTACTGATTTTGTATTGACTCTTAGGTATTATGGTGTTCTCTTGGTTCTCCACACGTGAAACGTACACACCCCGAGTACAACTCTCAAACAACTGTTATTTCAAAAACATGCATCTGCATATATGCTGTCTGTTTGAAAATGCTAAAATAAGGATCCACCCTTACAGGTAATCTGGAGAGTACTGTTCTTCTAACCAAGCTACGTCAGGTGCATTTTGCCATCAGGTAGACACAGAAATCTTTAACAGACACGTCTATGCTCCCCTCACACGTGCATGAGAAGCCACGTGCACAGTGCATGCTGCACGAGTAGTGCACACGGCACCAAGCACCGTGTGTTCCAGGCAATTTATATACAAGCTGTGAAAGACCGAATGGATCCTGTTGCTATGTCTGCATGGATGCAATTGACTAAAATTCTGCTTCCCTTTTGTAAGGACTTCTGATGAGCAGATAAGGACTTTTGTTTCTGCAGTTTCTAGAGCCTGGCCCAAGCAGAGCTGTCAGGAAGCTAAGGACAGACGGCCTGTTCCCTGTGTGCTCCTGCAGCCCAAGAGTGCAGTGGAGTCCACCCAAGTGACCTGCTGAGGCTTGCCAGTGCTGCCACCATAAAACCCACTCCCCATGCTCTGAAGCAGGCAGCAATTGCACTCAGACACCCCAAGGATCTCGAGGATTGCTGGTTACCACTTCATTGCCTTAAGTCTACAGCGGGGCTGCTGCACCTGTCAGTGGACAACACTGCTGTACCAAGTGTCGCTATGCTGCAGCTGCACCCCGTCTAGGCAACTGTGACCATCTCTATTTAGAAACAGGGATAAGTTACTGATGCTGAGTTGCAGAAAACCAACAACAAATGCTCAGGACAAGCGGCACTGCAAGGGAACTTCCCACCACAGCAACCCTCTAACTCCCCCTGGCAAAAGCACATGCTGCCACAGCTGTTCTGATGTTCAAATCACAGGCTCTTTTGCTTCTCCCTCATGCAAGCTGGCACAATCTCACTGTGAACCCATGCTGATACCTGCCAACAGCCTGGCTCCTAGGTCTGCAATCGCACATCTTGTACGTCCTACATCTTACGAGATCTAGCATTCGCATATGACATCCTTTAGCAACCCTTCATCGCTATGAGATTCCCTCGCTGCTGTGCATTTCTGCATGGGAATTAAGCAGTTACCTTCACTTTAAGAGATCACATAGCTGAATTAACTATATCTTAAATAATGGTACACTACAGACAGTTACTAGCAAAGACATTTTAAAAGAAATGATGTACTGAGAATAAGTAGTCACGCAGCAAATGCTTCCCTCCATTACTTCCCAGAGTAAAACCACACCTTGTGCCAGACAAGTACAACATGTTTTCTTGAAGCACAGCAGGAAGAATTTCCTTAAGCACTGATTAAAATGACGATGAACACTTGGTATTATTTATGACGTACATGCTCATTAACAACACTTACGCTACATGCCAAATAACACTTGTCATCTACAACAGAATGAGATGGTTTAGAACTGCATCACACCTCAAGTGGCTCACATATTACTTCTGACTGAAAAATTACTGCTACGATCGCTGAAGCAACACACAGCATCCACTCCAAGCCACAGACTAGAACTGCAATTTCTCCTCTTTTTTTTTTCACACTGGTTGGCAAACCTTGGCTCTTGAAGTTGGAACCTCTCGAAGACAACAAAATAGCCATTAGAAAACACCGCTCTTCAAAACAAAAGGAAACCTGGCTTTGTAGCTATAACCTGTCAATCTCTGCATACAATTCACATCGCTGCTCTAACTGAAGACGAATCACACCACTCACTCTCAAACTACTGTCCACTGAAACTTGGAAGTTCATGAAGGTCTGACTTTACCATCAAGATCCCAGAATGGGTTTGTTTCACTTTGTATCTGAGCAGTTGCAGGCAGTAAGAGATCCCAGCTGCATGGATAATGTTGTTGTGGCATACACTTTGCTGTCCCGAAGGAGAGAGGCTGGGAAGCTTGTGGTGAAAGAGCCTTCCTCTGCCCTACCTCATGACTAAAATGGGAGTCTCGGAAAGGTTCACCCATGGGCAAGAACAGGTCTTTGACTGAGGCAGAAAGGACTAAACCAGGTGGAACGTCTCAGAATGTGACAGGGAACTGACTGGATGTCAAGAGAGAGGCATGACATGAATTTGTTTCAAACGATATCCCTCTGACCTATGCTAATGGCAATGGCATGCTGCAAGCTGTCCAAATCAAATGATTTAGTTTTGCAAGACTGAAAGAACGCTAATTCAAGATCCCAGGTGTACTGTAATGTGCAGAGCTCAGAGCTAGCACTGCAGAAAGACTTGGTGGCATGACAAAAGCCACGACTACTGGACATCAACAGCAAACCTGGGTATTTTAAATGACTGACACACAGGGACTACCTGACTCGCAAATCCTCCTTACCTCCAAAACGTGGTAGAATGTTTCTATAATCCACAGTGGTAAGACAACAGCACTTAGAGCACCCCATTAAGAACAGAAATCTCATTGTGGTAAACTGTCTGAAGCTGGTATCTGAGGTAAAAGACCTTGGATTTTTGGTAATATGCTGCTGAGTCTGAAGGTCTCCAGCAGCAACATAATTTTAAGAATGTCACTCATGAAAATATCTAGGAATCAAGATTATTCATACCTGGAAAGCCTGAAATGAGATCACCACTCTAGGTGTTGACCACACATTAAAGGAACCCAGCCAGACCTTGGAAGGAAGGGAATTGATGCCAATTGATCTGACCAGAGCCCTTATGGTCTGCCGTGACTAGGAAGCCTTTGGTTGGCCATAGCTCTAATTTTAAGATGAACTCTAAATATTTCTTTTGGATTGGAAGGGCATTTCCTAAGAAATCATTTTTTTTCTTTCTCCTTTTTCCTAAATGAGATGTTGTCTGATGGCAGTCCTGTCCTTCTCTTACTGTACAAATTTTAACGGATGCACCCAGCACTCTCAATGTTATTTTCCCATATCCAAACACTACGCTAACAAAAGTAATGAACAAAATGCTAAAGAGCGGGTTAGAGTATTAAGTGTTTGCATTCAGAAAATCACACTTTGGTGCCAAGCCTGGCATTCTGACGCAACTCGTTTGATTTTTGGGTTTATTTCAACTAGTTTCTATTGTCTCATGGGCTGAAAAATAAAAGTGCTGCTCTGCATGAAATAAACTTTTTGCATCACTTTATATAGGCTGGATTTTCAATTGGAGTTTCAGCTGGGGTTGAGATAACTGCATCTTGTGATAGCTTACTTCTGTTGAAGATCTAAAGTTATCTTCTCCTATCGGAAAGTAACCAATGAAGCCTAGCTGAAATCAAGAGTCAATTACTTTAAATATGACTATATTAGAGCTCATTTTCTTACTGTTGCTGTGCCAAGAATAGTCCACAAAAAGAAGCTGACACTGAATAGTTGGTAGGCGTGGTATCTTACAAGCTTTATTTCTGAAAAGGAAACAAAACAGAACTTTGCAGCAGATACAGGAACACATCTCGTATTTTGTTATAAAGTGCTAGTGTCCTGCTGAAGAACGGAGAGCTTCACAAGCTGGTGCACAGCACGGGCACGGTATGCTCAATTGTGTTTTCACTTAATGTCGTCATGTTGTCTGTTTGAAGGCAGGGTTAGCTACACATCAAAAAACTCTGGGGTGAACCACAAAAAGGACCCAAGCAAACGATATCAAGGGGAGAACGCTGAAGCGCCTGGCAGAAGTGCAGCGCTCTAGTGGGGTAATGCCTTTCCACTGTGTTTCTTCCAAAAGCATTAGTGGAAATCCATCTTACCTCACAGTTAAGAAAGTGTCAGTGTAATGCCACACGGGTGTGAGAAGAAACGTGAGAGAGAGCTGGGTAGTCAAAGAGATCTAGATGCATTGAGAGTCAGCTGAACTCACATCTTTTGTCAGGAGAACAGAATGAGAGCAGATGAGAAAAGATGGAAGTTGAAGGAATGAAGGTGACTTGTTTTAAGGTAATTTGGTAATAAAAGCCCCAGTATAGTGACTGTCCCTGACTGGGTATACTATACTGGGAGAATATATATTTCTTTCAGATTTCTTCCAGCCTTTTTGCTCACTGAATCAGAGCTTTTCTTCCCCTTCCCCAACTATGACCTTTACTTGGCCTTTAATGCTGAAGTTCTTCCATTCCTGGTGTTTCTTTGCAGACATAGTGATGTATACCCTGCAAAGGCCTTGCAAGGTTGCACACATTTCTTCTTCCCTGAGTAAACAGCACACAGTTTAAAAAATGAAAACCCAAAAACAAAACCTAAAGGCTTCCCTTCTGCTACTTTTCACTCAGAGACAGGATTTCTGCTCCCATGTGAACTGCTGTCTACTGGCTTCATGAAGTCTGTACATGAGCCTTCTGTGATCAGAAAAACACATATCAAGGAAGCTTCAGGCATCCAAGGACAGGAAAAGACAAGATCCCCAACAGTCTAGTTTTCAAGCCTCAAGAGAGTAAAATATACAGGCAGAATAGAGTCCTCGCTTAACTAAGGTTCCAGAGTTGTGGGGACCTTTAAGTTTAAATGTTGATGACACTTGCTACTTATTTCTAAAATAATCTGTTTCAGAGTAAGTCCTCTTAGTGTCCAAAGACCGAAATCATAGCAAACGCTTCTTCACATGAGATGACTTCTCTTATAGTTGTGTGGACCACAAATGAGCTTCCCAGTTGTGCAAAGACAAAATCCATAAACACAAAGTGGGTACCTGGAAAGTTCAGGAGAAAAGGTGAACTTTTCTCCCACAGCCTAACTGCACCGAGTCCTGGCTCTCTCTGTCCTGCAATCTGCAGCTTTATGCCCATATAGATCTATTGAATTCAAGGGCACTTGCATGGGTCTGTGTATCTTTCCAACAATGTCAGTGGTGCTGAAACAGGCTCAGAAGTCTTTTTAAAAGTAAAGCTGGAGCTCCCATTAGAGACACGTGCAAGCAAGGACAAATGCCCAGAAGGTCTTTACAAAACATGTGACATCTTTACAGTCATTGTGTAGAAGTTGATTGGATGATCTGACAGGAAACTACAGCTTACAGTTCTGAGGATCCACCTCTGCGTTTTGGCATCTTCCATTTTCAGGTGGAAAATGAGCTTGTTTTAAGTAGAGAAAAAGCCAACAAACTCTTATCGTAGCGCTAACTCAGCCACGTGTTAAGTAAACAATCACTTGATAGTAAAGTAGATGAAGTATCAAAGAAGCTCTAGTTGAATTTTATTTGCAATTGTTAAGTTTTAAATGGGAAACTGTTTACAGACACACACTAGATAACCAAAATAGAATGAACCAAAAGAAATCTATTTGGAGGACCTTCTCAAATATTTCAAATATTTTATTAAATATTCTATTCAGTTTATCACAGTTTAATGTATTTTAGCATGTTATACACATGACTTAACATGTAGACTTAAAAATATCAAATTAGAGGTTTTTGAAGAAAGCATGACGTTGTGTAAATGTGTTTATCAGCTTTTACTACACACATCTAAGAAGGCGGTAGCTCTGCTATACCACTGATGGAGACAACTACTGTAAGGCATGTTTACATCAAGCTTTTGAGAGAACAAAGCCAAATACTGGGTCAATATTCAGTGGAATTATATGTGACAAAATCTGAAAGATTGAGCCCTAGGAAGAAAAGATGATGCCAAATCCGTTGTGCTAAAACTGTCAACAGATACTGGTTATTAAAAGCAAGCACTGCTGAAAAAGAAGGTTTTTGTAGCATCCAGGTCAGTAGGATCTGTGGGTTTTTTTCAGGTGTGATTTTAAAAAAAATGACACCTTATGGTGTGATGTGAAGGAAAGAGACCAAAATCAAGCCAGAAAGTTGAAAAACTATTGTCTGAGAAATCTCATGTCATTTTATGACCTAACATGGGAACACTTGCGCAGAGACCACGTTGCAAGTCATTGCACTCTGATGTGTGTGTGTGTATGTATACATGCAAGCAGATACATGCACATACGTGTGTCTCTTGGTTTTGTCCCCTTCAAAGACCCAAACACTGATTAAAGTGTAGCAGTGTGTGTGGGAAAACAAGGACTCAGTCTCGGGGGAAACAGAGTGAATGAAACCATTACATTCAGAAGCATGGTTAGTTAGCATGTACAGGTGTGGTTTTTTTCCAGTAAAGTAACAGCGGGGGTCTGCTAGTAGATGTCAAGACGGTCAAGACCCAGAAACTACAATATAATTCTTTGGAATAACTCAATAAATGTCCAGCTATTTGCAGTTGTTTTTAAAATTCCACGTCAATGAAGACCCTAGACCACGATGACGTACCTCCTCCAGGAACATCACACAAGCCCAAGCTTAACTCCAAGAGTGTAGTGGTCTGTAATCGGGGCTCCTGCACTGTCACAGTGCAAACAACAAAGCTGCCCCTTCAGTAAGGATGGTTTTCGGTGTAAGCTTAGGCGTGCTGCTGAGCGGAGATGTCACGTCAAGTTTTCTGAGATTTCTGCCTTAGGAGAATTAGTGGGGAAACGTAAAATATACATCCATCTCATAAGCTTCTCCAAAGCTGTCAATTCAGTAAAAAATACTGAGTATACATAAATGACTATAATAGTACTTAGGTGAGAGTATAAAACCTCACTGTGCCTTTTTACTGGGGAATTCAGGGGAGTAGGCAAGTAACTTTCACAGCCTAAACGTGCTCCTTCATGGCACTCAAGTGTCCTGAAGTGCCTCGGCATCCTGGCAGCTGTGGGTGATGGTTCCACCATATGTACAAGTTAAGGAGAATGCCAAAAGTATCACAAAACATGGCAAAGATACCTAGGAGCTCTGCAATCTATTAAACAAGCACGGCAAACAGACAATCTAATGGATGACGTGTAGTGCATGACTCACGAGTTGTACAATCAGGTCTCCTTGTGAGATCTGGATCAAAAACGTAAACTCCAGGCTAAGTTTTAAGAGCAGGACTGGGCTCTCACTGTGTCACCTCTGGCAGTTTCTGAAGACCACCACCCCACGAACACTGCATTTTCTGCTGTTACAAAAACCTGATCTTGCTGAACCAACTAGAGCTAGCAGGCCCACATCCTGCAAGCCATATGGCTCTGGCTGAAGTTAAACAAAAAATGCTCCAGCAACAGAGTTTGGCTACCACTGTATATTCAGCCTTTACCTTGTCTGCGCTATATAAATGTTTTGCTTTTGAAAAGTGAAGCACACAGTGATGTATGAATGGTATCAATGGAGGACAAGGTTACATGATCAAGCCTGAAAGCAAATGGAAGTTAACAAAAGTAGTCTTTTAGGAGAGGTAGCCATATTATACTCAGCATTCAAAAAAGAGAGAGCACTCAAAGGTCAACATACATTATAGTCTCTTGCAGACCCATCATGTTTTTGTTTTTCCTACATTTTTTTCCAGAATGTACACACCCCAGCACACACACACACACACACATATGTGTATATATATATATATAACTTTTCCTAATTCCCCTTTGTTGCCATACTGAGAACAAAGGCCAGCTCTCTTTTCATCCTCTCAGCTGTCCCACGTCTACAACTGTTGCCTTCAGTCCATTCAGTATCCATACAGGAGCTAAACAGACAGTGGAAATTATAACTGCTTCAATTTAATATCCTGTCCCAAAAGACAGTATCCAAACTGTAAGGCATTCCCCTTGTCCTCATTTGAGTTACAACTCAATCTTGTGTTTCTACCTGATACCAACGGCAGAGCGCTCTTCAGTCTTGTGCTACAAAGGCAGCTTTTACTCCCAGATAACGAAAGACCAAAGCTGGAATTTAAACACCACAAGTTCACACGCTTCAATGAGTCCCTTGCTCCTGTGCCCCTTTCCAATAACGCTTATCACTTCTATTTCAAAAGTCATGCACCAGTGCTATAAAATAGAAACCCAAACTACCAAGAATTCTCTCGCTCATCACTTTGGGATATTGTATTAGTATAAAAGAGCATTCAATCATCTTAAATAAATATACTCTATTTCTGAAATCACAGCACATTCAAGGGGTAGTTACTGCCATAAGCAGAGCATTAAGTAAACTCCATAGATGTATTTAGAATCACAGAATCACAGAACCATTTAGGTTCAAAAAGACCTTTAAGATCACCGAGTTTTGATTGATTTGGTCTAATATCTGGAAAACAACCTACTGTGGGGATAAGAATCTGCATCTCAAATGTTTTGCAGAACGTTTTTCCCATATTTGTATACAGTACTAAAACAATTAACAAGGCATTACAGTAATTTTCTCCCAGCTGCTTAGATCTGTAGCTTCAGCTACATAATGTATTTTGTATACCTCAGAACTACATATGAAATATCAAAGATCACTAAATAAATAAAAGCCAAGGAAAACTGGGACAGTACTGCATTTTACACTTGAGACAAGATTCCCCCCTCCCATGGATAAGTCACAGAGGACGACTACGGTAAATGCTTTGCTTTTTTTTTTCTTTTTTCTTTTTTTTTTAAAGAAAGATTTTATACACAGGTTCAGATTCAGAAAATAATGTGAAATGCATAAATATTGATAGCTTTAGCTAAGTTAAAACGGGTTCAGTAAAGTATGATACAACATATTCAGAATAAACAAAGCAGAAAAGCATCATATTTTGGTTTGCTTGAGATATACATAAGGTGCAACAATTTCTTCTCTAGAGGCATTTGTGGACAATGTGTTAATGAGTAGCAGTGTTTGCTGGTATACTGAAATACACACAATAGCAATAAGATTTTCCAAAACAAAAGCAGCTGAAATAAAAAAAAACAAAATAAACCAAAACAAACGAGGAAAAAAAACCCCTAACCCCAGTACAGTAAGATATTGGTCTGAAGTTTTTGTTGTGCTAACAGACTTTGTTACCTGAAAATACTGATACCCCTTTCTAGTAGATTCAGGGAAAATTCTAGCTACTGAAATCAAGACATCACTCGGAGAACCAACAAAGGCAAATGCCTAGTGAACTATAAAGCTTTGCAGGATTTCTGCTACTCTCAGTGCCTAATCGCTTAAAAATTAAGCATATCTACAAAAAGGTTTATAAGTATCTGAAAACAGTCATATCCAGTAAACTGACCCAAGCCTACCCCCTCTCTAAGGGAAAGTCAAGGAAAAGCAGATCAAGTAAGATATTAATTCATATAGAAAAAAGTAATTTTCTGTTTCTTTTAAAAAAGGTACCATTAATATACAGAAATATCTTCAGGAACAATATTGAAATTTAAATCGAGGAAGGATGGGGTGCTTTGACAAAAATATATCTACTCTAAAGGTTTCTAGAGAAATAAGTTAGTACCATTGTCAACGTGAACGGCCTGCACTGTAACATATTTGGATTTCAGCTAATTATAAAGTGGTCCAAAACTCCAACAGCCACCTTGCCGTGACCCAGCAGTTTTAGGTCTTCTAAGTTTTTCCTGTCTCGTTAAAATAACTTATAAAACTTTAATAAAATCCTGTTAAAAATACTGCCATAGGCTGCAATGGTATTCATGGGGCTCTTAAGTCATATATTCACCTGAATTCTTAAAAAGCCTTTTCACTGATTCATTGGCTCGTGAATTTTGTTGTTCTTTTGCTGTTGTTCCCTTCTTCCAACACATGCATCCTTGAAGGTGGTGTTTCAGTGACACTTCCCCAGCTACTTGCCTTTTGTCAGATCTTTAATCCTTCGTTACCACTCATGCTGGATGTTGTATATTGTTTCCTGACACCAAACCAGGGACTTTCCCTTAACTACAACAATGAAAGGCTAAACCTAGCAAGCATTAATAGTTACTGTCCATATGGCTATTACATCAAATTAGTTATAAAATAACCCCAAAACACATTATCAATTCAGTCAAGTATAAATAAGAATGCCTGATAGAATGATGTAAACTCGCATCATTTAAAGACTTAATTCAAAGAACTTCAAACTCAATCTAATACTATCAAAAGTTCAGCCAGTATGACGAAGACAAATAGAAAATTATTGCTGGAGTCCAATTTGGTAAATTGTTGTGCTACAATGCAAAAAGTAGGGAAACATCTTGTGCTATAGAAGAAGTACCCTGTTGAATTTGTAGCTTTAGATCAATTACTAGTGATCGTTTTGCATCTGTTGGTAGGAATCAATACTCGATTATACAATAGTGTAAGTCAAGATAGCAAAGAAAACCAGCCAAGTGATACACTTGGCCCGCTTTCGGGATGCATTTATGAGAGCAAAACACAAAAATTCAACGTAAGCAAAGACAGAAACCGGCAGATGGATCTGTTTGGTAGTCTGAATTCAGTCAAACGTTACTCTTCGGTTGTAGTTTTTCTGTGTACAACTTGCTGCTTTACCAACACAAACTGTAATTGACCCTTTATGCAAACTCTCAAGCTGATTTGGACTGTGCATAGTAACTACAACAATGCCAGCGTCTGTAAAATGCAAAAGGTATGTGTACTCTTGTACATGTATATCGAAAAGTCATGGTTTTGGGTTTTTCAGACGGTGAAATAACACTAAGGTCACTTTTGAGAAACGCATTTGCAGTACTTTTTGTTTGCAGGAAAGTTTCACCAAGTCACTCAGATATCTATGCAAAAATAAAGGAACCCTCCAAGGCATGAAAGACAAAGTCAATTATCTGTAGTATTTTCTTTTCCATACACCACTCCTTTTTCTAATGCACATCATCCTGGTTACTCAAAGCTAAATTAAAAAGAAACAAACCCAAACATAGCCTGTCAGAATTTTTGCCAGTAAACTCTACCACTCCGGTGGCAAATACAAAAGTGCAGAATATCTGGACCACATGGCTGCCCAAACACCGCTAACAATGGTACATCTGTCCAGGCTACCTTGAGTTCTCTGGAACAGGTTTTAAATTCACTCTACAATATAAACGTAGGCATAACCTATTAATATAAACCATCTTAGAACTTAAATCTTCATGTACAAAAATGACTAAGAATATCTAATAATAACTAGTGCAGTGCGTCAGTGTTTTTGTTGTTGTAGGTTTTTGTTTGTTTTTCATTTTCATTTAGAATAACTAGGTATTATACGAAACTAGTTGCCGTACTCTCTGGTTGGTAAAAGAGATGCTGTGGAGCGAACAGTAAAGGCAGCCTTTTTCACACCAACCCCCTATTTACTGTTTAAAAGCCTTCGATAGAAAGCAAGCTCTGGGATCATTCCATTTCTGTTCATTAATAGACAACTAATATCACTCTCCTACATACTGGGTTCCGATTTGAGGACCTGGCCCAAGTTGCTAACGTCTGGCTTCCAGTGAATTCTGGGCCACTCAGAGCAATAAGCACTTGCTTGCAGTCTACAGTTCCCATCATATGGACTGACTAGCTTCCCTTGGTAAAGACAAGGCTAGGATATTAGGTAAAGCACAATGTTTTACAATAAAGTGGAGCTTCACTGGTCAGCGCAGGAAATAAGCACTGGAGCCTGAGACATTTCATTTGGCTGTCCATCATGTGGGATAGGTGTGGCCCTCTGACTTCTGCAAAAGAAGAAAAACAAAAAGCCACCCATCATTATCTGGAGCACGGGAAGTGCTTTTATCAGACCAGGAAGGATGGAAAGCGGCACGTGACACAGTTTAACATCTGACATTACAGCACCGTAACTCCCTGCCGTTCCAGATGCCCACGTGCTGCTGTCACACACTCCTTTTGGAGGTATTCCTGCAACAGCAACACAATATCCCAAGGGCAGCCTGCAATGCAATGCAAAGCCCGGCAAGACCAAGATGTGATGGTACTTGACCACACAGATCAAAATGCAGAGCTGAAGAGTCAAAGAGCACACAAGTGCTGCTACTCGTTTTGTAACGGAGTGGTGTCAGTCCTCAGAAGCAGAAAGTACAGCTCAGGTGTGGCAAAAGAAGGTAAATGCACAGAGGCACATGTCATGTTAATGCGAGTAAACAGCCAGCTTTTAAGCAATATGGAAAAATACCCAACAGCAGAGCTGCACGTTGGGATTACTCCAAGTTTCATGACTTAACACTTCATCAGCCCAGCACAACATCTCCTCCATTACTACAGCAGTGTTAACTGAGAAATGATCCCCTGGCACAGGGTATCATAAAAATAAACTGTGCCAGAACTATGTGCTGGAAATCAACATCCATCATTGCAGCAGATGGACTTGGGAGAGCTCCTTTGCAGCTTGTCTTTTAAAATACATACACAAAGCACGTCACCGCCTGTTATCTAATCTCACAAGTCAGGTTCTATTTTTGTTACAGTACGTGTCATTTGCAGTAATGAAAATCTGGGGCCCACTTCTTATTTAGACAAGGGCCCCTTTATCTCACTCTGGCATAGCTAAGACTTGGGCAGAAACAGAGGCACCAATGTGCTTCACGCAACCGGAGTGCAACAAAGCACACTCGGCACTGAACACAGCCCAGGCTCGCAGTGCTTAACCCGGGTGTGCACAAGGTAAATACAGCTAAACAGAAACCTTCAAATGAAAACCACGCTGCCACTTCCAGACAAGATTTAATTACAGTTTAAAAAGGAGTTTGGCTTCTGTAGCCCAAGGCTCTATAAAATTATTTAATAACTAAATCCAGATAGTGAAAAAACATATTGGGCAAATCTCTAACGGTGTTATTTCTGCCTACTGCAAATAAAGTAGTTGCAGACGATAACAGAGGAGACAGACGTAGAATGAGAGAAGTGTCTAAACCCATGAGATTTTAGGTTTCTGTTTTAACTACCATTTGCCAAGTCTATGAGAGATATGGTTGGTTAACTTTGTACTGGGAAAGAGTCCTCCCCTCTTGTCTCTTCCCTCTAGGGTGATTTTAAGTTGGAATTTGCAACTGTTGCTGGTTTGATACTTTCAGGCCTCACTGAAGGTGCTGCATTGCTCTAGCTGCCTGATGACATGACAAAAGGTGGGAGTAAGAAAGACTCAAACAGAAGGCTATACAAAGCATTAGTTCACTTCAATAGGGACAAGAGAAGGACAAGAACTCCTAGAGGAACAAAGACAGAAAAAACACAGTCAAAGTGAATCCTGGTCAGCGTTAATGGGAATCAATGAAACCACGAGGGTGTGAGTGAGAGCACAGCATAGCACAGCGCTTCTCAAAGTCCCACTTCATGGCTTCAGACTACGAAGATGACAGAATTGAGTTCAGACTTTTGCTGTCTTGATAGCAGACACTTGTTTTGCAAAGCTGGGAGGAAAGGCCAGGCTGACTGCAGTGTGAAGAAGCTTCTCACCCAAAACAACGCTGCTAAAGTAACACAAAAGCTTCTGCCGCCATTGTGCTGGGTTCAGCTGACTTTTTTTTCTTGTTGGGACCCTGAACTTCTACAAAGCTTTTCAGTGTTTGGTCTGCAGCCTGAACACAAAGGACTGGGTTGGCTGATGAGGGTCCTGAGATCAACAGTGAACTGAGCTTGTGAAGAAGTTCATCAGCCCTTGCTTGTGGAGTTTCTGAGGTAGCTGGCAATCTGCCAAAGGCCATTTTCAGATGCTGTGATCCTTTCAAACTGTCCCAGCATTTCGTCATTGACTTTCTACTGCACCAAAGGATGAAGTTTCTTCTCCAGTAAGCTGCAGCATCAAAGTACAATACTAGGTAATTAAGAGCCAAGGACTAGCTGTCATTGATCTTAACCCATCACAGGTCTAGGATGCAGGATCTGACCACAGTGAGCTGATCCAAAAGACCTCCGTAACCTTCACATTCTCCACCTCATTTGTGTGGATGGCCTACTTGGTAACTGAGAGGACCAATCCAAACTAATGTGACTTTATATCACCCAGAATTGTTCTGACCCATGACGTTCTGCAGATGCTTTGCCTCTTGCCTAGCAAAGCACAACAGTAAAAAGAGCAAGTTAGCTTCCTTCAGTCACTTTCAGCACAAAAAACTTTAGCTAAAATTACATGAAATGCCCTCCATCGTCTTAGGATGCTGAAAAATGCAAATCAGTGTGCAGTAGCTATTTAAATCTGCTATTATCTGACAAATGCCATCTGATAGTTAGAAAACTCAAGGAGCGTATGAACCTGTTTATGTACAAAAATTAATAGGCAAGCTTAGCAAGGAGAATCATTTTACTGACTACTGAAATAGATTACGCTGTCATTTAGGTGAAGACTTATCGCTACTAAGCAAATAGTGTAAACCAGACAGTCGCAGAAAGCAGTGGAAAGGGCAACACGGGCCAAATTAAACAGTTCGCAATTCACATGTTTTCTAACAAGCTGGTAGCCACATACTATTCACTCAAGACAAAAAAAAGGGAAAGAAAACCATACCTGTGTACATTTTCCATGGCTGCTACCTCTGCCAGAGCAGCTAAGCTAAAAAATGCAGACACTGCTGGCATATCCGACGTAATACTATGATTTTCTTCTGTCTCTGTATTTCTGGAGCATTCACTGTTGCAATCTGTTTCTGCACTTGATGTTTTTTGAAGAGTACTTTGTGGCAGCTCTTTTGGCTTCTCCTCTGCAATGAAAGAAAGTTAAGCCTGCAAATCTAGCCTTCAAATTCACAGCAGCCCACTGAGATATCGACTAGTCTGGTGTTAACAGAATCTTTACCTTTAAGACTTTGATTTTACAAGTGTAATGCAATTCATACTGCAACCTCTTCTGACTCAAGCTATTGACAGAAGCACCGTACTAAGGTTTATCAAGCAGTTTACTGATTTTGCATTCCACTGAGTTCGATTTTTCAGGTCAGGCAAGAGAGCTTTTGTGTACATTATAGATACAGAAGTCCTGAATGATTACCATAACTACTTAGAATGATTATCTTAACTACTACAGTCCTGCAAAGACTGTAGTATTGACTGTCATATTATGGAATTCATTTTTATATCCTGTAACTAGGTGAAGTATAATTTCTTTGCTGCACTGGAAACAAATTATGAAAGGGGTCTGTTTCTATTTCTCTCTATTATCAGTTCTCAGAGAGAAAAATCCAGGGAAAGAAGACAAGATTTTGGCACTCAAACAAAGAAGTTAGCTATACAGGCTCACTCATTTCCTAGATGACTGCTACCTGTATTTTAAAGAATGTCCTTTCAAGCTAACTGAAAAATGCTTCCCTGACACAGCTTGCCCATAACCCAAACCCTTCTCCAATAACTCCATTTTAACAAAATTTAAACTCGAATTGCCTTACCCAGTGACCCTCCTGCTGGTGACACTCGACCATCTGCCGTTCGGACAAGATGCGTGATCTTAGTTTTCCTTGCTTTTCTTTTCTGGCTGCCAACTAAAGGTTCGTGCATCATTGCTGGCTCTGGAGTGTTTAGGGCAGATATAGAAATTTTATTCTTCCAGGCAGACTCACCAGAATTTCTGTCTTCTAAGAGTATGGCTGAAAGAGGACAAAAACTGCAGTTTTACACGTAGCTTAATTCATCTACTAGCTATGCTCATTTACCATTTTGCATCTACCTGCATTAAGCCTTCCCTCACAGGTTCTCAGAGTATAACCTATGGCAAGGTATGATACGAATACTGGAGATATTTGCGGGGAAGAGTCGTGTCAGTTCTTAAAGATATTTCAAGGGGCTTAAGTTCATAACACTTGCAAAGGCAATTGAGAGATAAGACAGTAGCACTTCAGTGGAAACAAGGTATCAATCTGTACAGAACTCTGCAACAGAAGATACTGGCAAGTAGCTATGAGACAAAATGTATTTAAGGAACAATAATGGTCCTCACATATGTTTATCTTACAGGCAGACTCACAAGCAGAACTCTGGAATTCCTGACTAATCCTCAGTCTTCTCTCTATAATCACGCTATGTTGTCTCCTCTAAGTAGAAGCAAATGCTGCTTTGCACAAAACAACAAACTTTAAAAACCACCCAAAAGGCAGTAAATACAAAAGTAGAACTAGATCACAGTTGAAGACAAGAATGCTAAAAAAGGAAAGCAAGCACTGGATAAAATACTTTGACGGAAACACTGCCCACATAAAGTTAGAGAGTGAAAATGAAATAGTTTGAATCTTTCTCAACAGTACCAGTGCTGGCACTTCAAAGCAGTCTTCTGCCCTGAATGGGAACATGATCACAAATTTTCACCTGACTAAACAGTCCCTTTGATCTTGTTCATGAAGAAACTGGTCAGACAGCGATCACTGAATCTATTTTTAAGTTTCCAAAATCTGAGACCAGTGCATAGCCATCAATTATTTGTAATTTACTTTGATTTAATACGTCATGCTAGTGATATCATAGAGCATTGTGAGTCCATAAATTCAATCTGGGACACCTTTTCTACTCCTGTGATAAAAGTATTATGAGGTGTACCCCATCTATGACTACCACAAGATGACTATGGCTAGCAAAGGGAATGCCCAGGTTATTTCCTACAGACATCCATCTAAGGAGCACTCACGGCATCTGCACCAAGTTCCTTAAGGTATTTTTCCCCAGTGTACTGCCATCCTGAGTGACTACGTATTTATTCCTAATGCCTGCACCTCATCTCACCTGCTGCATTTTCAAATTGTTATTTCCTTTATTATCCACCGGGTTATACTGCCTCTCTTTGCCATAGTCCTTTATATACTTCACAGGTGTTACTGTGTCTACAGTTAGCTTTCTCTTCCCCAGAGTTTCTTTCAGTCTTTCTTCCTGTTTTAAAAATATGTACAACACACATTTGTTCACTTTCTGGATGGCTGGGCTACAGAAATTACATGCACACAGCTCCAGCCAGAGTGCAGAAGACTGCTCTTTCTGAAGGGCTCAGCACAGAACAAGATTGGCCTCCTGCACTGAGACTGGCTATGTGATGCAGGAGCATCCAAGCCCACAAACCCTGCACAACAGCCAGGCAGTTTGCATGGCCTTTGTCTCTTTCATTTTAATGTGTATTATCTGCTTATTTATTGTTTGCTTTGTAGATTTAATGAGCTTCCTCTTCAAAGATCTGGCTTACATAACCTCTATCTTTTGCTAGCTTCTGTAACTGTTAATTGTGCAAGGATGTGGACGTGGTAAGGACAACAGTTGCTCTTACCCTTTGGTTTTTTAAGTAGGAAGGGACCTTTTAATGTTTTATGACATTAAGAATACAATCAGATGTAGTAAATATGTGCAAAAACATCTGGAATGTGCCAAACTTTAATTCATTTATCTTCTTAATTCACCAATGCATCTTCTCCTGTAAAACATTTTTTAACTTGTGCATGCTCTTTAATGCACACAGCTTTAACTAATGTTTCTCAGTGTTTAGTTAGAACTGCTAACCCTTCCAGTGCACAGCTATGCTGTGAAACTTCTCTGCAAGAAAGACTGCAAGAAAAGATTTGTCCTATAACAGTCCAATTAAGCAGAAGTGCCAATGACTGCAAATGTGATTTTCAAGTAACTCAATTGGGCTAATAGTGAGATATGCAGATAAGCTCACTGCGCTGAGACCAGCATCTTAATTTGAATGTATAATTAAATGGGCAGCTTTCTCTTTGGATTTCTTATTTGGGAATTCATAAGAGTTGATTATGTCTTAATGTAATGGTTTGGTTGTAGTCCAACACTATCTGTTAATTCTGATTTGTGGATTTGCTCTAATTAGATAGTACTTTGACACTGCTGTTTAATTCCAGTTTGAATTTGAAATTGCTCTAATCTTAGTAGTACACTTTTTTTTTTTTTTACACTTAATAAATGTTTCCAAACAATATACAACAGAAAGAAATCTGATTTGGTATGTTTTTCATTAGATGTGTTATGTATTACAAGCCATACCAGGTCACTAGAAATTAGCTCAATTGGTCAATACAGTGCAGTTCTCTTTTACATTTGTTTTCTCCTTCTCATATTGAATGCACCAAAAAGCTCAAGAAATTAAAGGTAAGGAAAAAAAGCCTTGAAAGGTAAACCAAAATGAAATGACAGTTATTAAAGATGTAAAATGGACTATATGACATCGTTGTGTTTGACTAAGAAAAAGCAGAAGGTTGCAGACAAACTCAGGATGCAGCAAGCATATTCGAATCCTCTCCATATTTTAAGGTTTTTCAATCCTTGAAATGAGACTTGACAGTCCTCTACTTTTTATCCTCTTCGAGCTCTAGAGAAAGCTTTTTATCTCTTCATCGTAACATTGCTGCCACACAGTTTTGAAGGAGGAAGGATTAAAGGTGAACAACGAATGACTATTTTTGTGTGTGTGTGGGTGGAGGGTAGGTGTTGAAGGTAAAAGCTTCTTTTTTCTTCTCTAGCAGCCTTAGTGGACGCTGGGATAAGAAAGAATTTCTTTGACCTCTTTACAGATTATTATTAAAGCAGACATAAGATCTAACTTGGAGAAAATCACACAAAGGCTTCACTCACAAGATCTTCTGCGTTGAACTGCAGAGGAGAAAACAGTCCATGTTTCAACAAGCATATAGCTATGCCAGGTACTGATAGCTGACCTTGTGCACCTCCTTCAAGAGGAACAACACTCCATTGCTTCAACTGACAAAGGTATACCCACACAGATGCTCCAAACCAGGGCTCGGTCTTGCTGTGCAGAAAACACAGTGCTAAACAAGTTCAATTCCCTGTATTTTTCTTTAACAATTTTTAAAATCCATTTTAGATGCCTTCTGTTTCCACACACTCCCGTGTTCAAGAGCTGTCCCACGTAGAGCTCACTCAATTTTCAGCAGAATGCCATCCCGTAATGAAATGTTCTGCTGCTACTGTGTAGTCCTGCAAACATGATTGGCTTTCCCTGTGACAGTGGTGCCTGCAGAACTACAGGGCTATTTTTGCAAGTAGAGTTGAGCACATGATACAAAGATGTGGGCCTTTTGGCATGCTTACACCACAGAGACAAAAACAGCTGAGAGAAAAACATCTAGAGCTCTATGCCAGATGGTTTTCTGAGCTTGATTTGTTAAAAGTTCGCATGGGCAGTTCTGCCTGTTCTGCAGGCACGCAGGGTAGATGTAGTCTTATTTCCTCAGTCTTTGTGATCAAGAAAAATGAAGTCAATCGGACTGGCTCAGCACACCACAGAAGAGGACAAGCTTTTCAGGCTGAACTCTGGCAAAACACTGATTTAGAAGAATTGAATTGCGTATCTGTTACAACGAAGAGCTGCAGAAGTTTTAACTACATTTAAGCTGAGAATGAATGCTCTGTGAGTCCAAGCACACTGGTATCAAGAAGGAAAAGCGAGCTGTAATGCTTTAATGGTCTTTATGAAGTTAAAAAGCCTAGCTAGGCAAAGCAAATCTTCAAAGCACGAGTACCTAGGGAATCACTTCACCAAGGAAGTGACACCAAACGTGCTGACCTGCACTGCTGGTGGAAGTTCCAGCTCTTCTGACAACGAGCTGCTGCTGCAATACTGCTTGTGAGGTCAGGGGGCACATGCGGTGAGGGCTGGGGACTAACACAAGTAGAGAGACAGCAGCTGACAAAGCAGCAGAGGGTCAAGTCAGGTGTATGCAACAGCTGCCTGGGCTCTGCTGCATGAGCGTATGCTGACCCAGCCCTCTTCCAGCCTGGATGGATGCCAAAGGCACAGTGGCACAGAGCTGCTGGCTCTCTCTCTCTCTCTGGGCTGCAGGCCCCACACAATAGGGCTTTCTCAGCAGAAGAAAGAAAAAAAAGAGGTCATTCTGCTAATCTTCTGCACTTTCTGTTCCTTCTCAAACATATTTGCTAAGGCTGTACAGGCTGATGTGTGTGTGGGAGAGATGATAGAGGAATAGTTGCAGCCAGTTAGCTCTACCAGCTACAAGAGACAGGGGTCCTTCACACATCGGCTAGTGTTGGGACTGGTGTATATTGTTCTTCTCCTCTTCTACCCTTCTGATGCTAAGGCACGCATTGCATCTGATTGTTTCTCATCAGAAAGCCTTGAGGGTGTGGCAGAAAATAAATGTCTGAGTGGTGTTCAGCCTCCCAAATTAGGGATGGGTTCAGTTGTCAGGCTCCCTAAAGACATATCTCCTAACACATTCAGTTGCATTACTGTGTGCTCTCTGCTAGGAAAAGCAGGGCTTGTGGCATGCATACTGGTATCACCTGCAAACTCTTAACATGGTGATTTGCCTAACACTGGTAACGCTGTGTATGACGTGGTCACATGGAGTCAAAATTCAGTCAGATATTCAAACCAGGAACAGACCCAGAGAATATGATCCCATCACATCAAAACTGTCCTTTAGCGAGCTTGCTTTTCCTCATTTAAAACACAGACATACATATGCTTTTCAAGATGACAAAACATGAATCCAGTATGACTTCTGCTGACAGCAGTCCTTCAAGTGTCTCCTCTCCAGCTGTAAGAATATGTGAGCTCCTTCTTCCGGCAAAATTAACTCCATAAAAACCCAAATCACACTTTATAGACTCGTGACTCACCACTACTATAAACCAACCACAAAAAGGAGTTGAAATTTTCATTTCGCGTTTGATTCACTAAATCCTTGTATATTTGAACTGAAGATGCTGGGATTCCCAACTTGAATGCTGCAGAACTTGAGACAGCGGATTCGAAGAGTTTAGGGCCACACAGCCTGGGAAACTCAGGAAAGGACGAAGTTATGCAGACAGTACATGATGGTGAGGCTGTCTGCCGCCTGCCAAGGCCACATTCACTTTGTGTTGCTACTTCAGAGTAGGCAAGACCCCAGATTTTTTTCGTTTTTGTAACTCAGAGAAAATGCAGTTCCCCATCAATATTTAAATCTACCATCTCTCCTCTGATGATTTCTATGAGGCTGGGTAAGACTGGTAAGTTCCTCATGTCTTTGCTTCAGTCTTGGGAGGAACTTACAAACTGGCCCTACTCCAGCAAGTGCACAGACACATTCTTAATGTTTAGACATGATGACATTGTTCACATGCTTAGCTTCCAAGGACATGTCTCTGTGTTGTGCTGGAATGAGGCCAGGGTACTCAACACTTGCCAGGCTTGAATCTTTGATCACAGCGCACATTTCACTTTATATCAAAACAGGCTGGTTTCTTTTAATCCAATGGAGGTTTTGACATTTTGTTTAGCCACATTTTTTTATCTGCAGATTTTAAGATATTCATATTTTTTACTCTATTGTGCATTTCTGTTTCTTTTCCCACAGGAGAAATTACACACCCATTTTTCTTACTAATCTGTCTATGTGGTCTTATTAATAATTCAGGAACAAAAACCTGAATGGCACTCAATAAAAGCTATGTTAATGTATGATGCCTTTTTCACACCGGCATGGAAGCAAGACAGTTACTTCTCCTAAGCGACTCCCACAATATGTTTGTTGTACAAATATAACAAAACATAGCAAGTAGTTTCAAAATATTTGTACCACTGAACGTAGCAGAGCTGGCAGAGCCTATGCAGGCAAACAGCGCCTGTACACCACAGAGGATGGAAAACACAGGAACAGGAAAGGAGAAGAAATGACATGGCCACTCCTTAGGGAAAGATATTAAGCATAAAGCTACCTGGAGGGAACTGGAGACGGGGATAATCATTTTATTATCTTAGAAATGGATATGGATAGGGGGAAAAAAGTAGAAGAAATTCATGGAGCCACTTAAGTAAGCAGAACCAGAGAAGCTCATCTACACCATAGGGACAATGTGGGAGAGAACTCCACTGCGGAAAGACAAAGGAACAGTCTGGACATGATTTGGAAAGTGTCAGCAGTATGACAGAAAAAAGAAAAGGAAGAAAAAAAATGGCCGAGGGAAGCAGGCTAAGCTATAATCCTGTACATACTCTACACTTGAAAATACCTCTTAGAGTTGTGAGTGTGTAGGTATGGGACCACAATGGTCTAACAAGAAGACTTTGGAGAGCTACCAGCAGGACAGTGGGCAGAACAAGACCAGAACATAAATTATACCGTTGAAGTTATCTTCAATTTGAGGCAAACAGAAAACTGGTTAAGGTCAGTTTAGTTACCATTTCTGAGATCTGGTGCAGAAATAAGCTCTTGTGTCCTGACAAGCTGCAGTCTGCAAAGTTCTAGACAACGGGACATCACTGGGTGAGGAGATAAGGACATAGTGAAATGCTCTGGCACAAGGATAAATAATACGGTCTCTGGTACAGAAAGAAGGAGGTAAGATAAACCAAATGATTAAAAAGCTATGAGCTGTGAAAGATGGGAGTTCAGGGCCAACTGCAGAATTGGCCTTGCTCTGTCAGCTCTGCTGCATGGTGTCTGGAGCAAGAAAACTGTAATTAAGGGAGATGCCAATTAAAAACAAACCGGCATCAATACTGGAATAAGGTATTATGATAATCTGGAGCCAGAAGCTAACATAATCAAGGTAGACAGGAAAATAAGTGTCCAAAGCAGTCAAAGACTAGAGAGCTGAGTAACTTCTGTCTAGAAGGCATTTCCTCCAGACTGAATTGAGAGAGAAGGCAGCCCAAAACCTTAACTAAGTAACGCACCAGTACCTGTGTCCGGAACATTAAGCTTCTCCTTTCTGTGCTTACATTTGCTGACAATTTTGTGGAATAAGTTCTTTTTCTGAGACTGGAATGAACCTACAGACAACATTAATAACACACACTTTTAATCAGCAGTTTTACAAAGAGTTCAACAGTCACAGTATGTACTACACAATCTCCCCTTCCACTAATATAGGATGCCATTTTATGAGGAAGCACAAAAACCTGACCTTCTGTCAGAATGGACTCTGGAGGCCTGCAGGCTGTACTTCAACCCATCACCTCCCAATGCTTAAGTACATACAAAGCATCCTGGAGAATGACAACCTCAGGAAAGCTTAGCTGTACAATAAAACAAGGGGTTGGCTTGCTTGTTTAAAGATACGCTCTCTTTTAAATGTGTACTGGGTTTTGCTGGAATGGACTGAACTTTTCTCATGGCTGCCTGGATGATTGCTGTCTTTTAGAAATGTGACCAGAACAGTGTTGGTAACACACTGATGTTTTAGTTTCTGCTGACCAGTGTTTACAGAGCACCAAGATCTCCCTTTTCTGACTGCCATCCCAGTGAGTAGGCTGAGGGTGTGCAAGAGGTTGGGAGGAGACATAGTTGGGACAGCTGATCCACACTGACCAGGAAGTATTTCATACCATATAACATCACATTCAGCAAAAAAACTGGGGAGAAAGTTTTTTTTCCCCAAAGTGGTCATTGCTCAGGGACCAGTTGGGCATCAGTTTGTTGGTGTGAGCGCTGGCTTTTGCATCATTTGTTCCTCCCTCTCCTGCCTTCACTTATAAAACTTCCCTTGATCCATGAGGCTTTTTTTAATCACTTTTGCCCTTCCTAGTCTCTCCTGCATGCCACCGAGGCAGAGTGAGCAAGTGACAGCGTGGAGACTTACCTAACAACTACGGTCAAACCACCACAGAAGGTAATAGTTATCTTTGCCTTTTTAATGGCCAGAAATGAGTTTATACTAAGTGTAGGAGTAAAAGCTCTCAGGAGAGAGAGATGAGGTTATGTCCAGCCAATGGTATAATTCTCAATTAGATAGTCTTTACTAGCAGTAGTCAGAAGACATCTTATGTGTCATCAGCCCAAAATCTGCCAGTTAGCAGAGGTCATCAAGAAGCTATTCTTTTGTCTTACAAACGCAGTAAACAGTGGCAAAACAACAACAAAGACATAACAGACCAAAGATATAACAAATGCATAATCTTCACGCTGCAAGGTCATTTTTATGGAGTTACTTTTCAGAAACTGCATTTTAAAATCCTATTTCCAAAGATATAGCAGCTAAGTCTTCAGGCTAGTTCAGAACAGAATGGCTCACACAGAAAGGAGATGCATTGCAGGTGACAAGACAGCTTATAGCCTAACTAGAGGGTGTTCCTCCCATCTGCAGATGACTTGAACACGATTTTACCCACTACAAATACCAAGCTCCTCCACTCTTCCTCATCCTTAAAAGGAACCACATACACACATTGGCCAAGGAGACACAACAGCAACCACGTAGTAAGATGCAATCAAGGTAAGTCCACATAATGCACCTGCAATTTGCCACCACTGACTCTCTTTGTGTAGGCAAAGAAGCAGAGAAGTATGTAGCATGTGGAAGAAACACCTAGTCTTATGAGAGGAAAAGTCATTAATGGGATACTAGGTTATTTTAATAATATTGATAATTACTGAGAGAAGGCCAGCAAAGAACAGGCATAGAAACCCTGAGATTTTGGACAGTGTTGGCTTTGTGTCTCACTACTGGTTGTTTTTTTACTATTGAAGAAATAAAAACTTTGGGAAAAGATTAATTGGCCAAAAACGTACAAGTCAAACAACAAACTAAATAAAGTCCAAGTGGGACACCGTCACAGGCAACATCAGTATGAATCTGAATAGCTGCACTAGAACTCAAATGAAAAATACCAGAAAGTTCAACAGAAGAGGCTGTATTCACTCAAAACAAGGAACGAAAAAGCTTGGGCAGGTTGATGGAAAGCCTAAGTAAAAAAAAAAATGAGCTTTGTTGAAGAGTAAGGTCAAATACTTCATCCACAGCAAGACAAGTCTTTCCATAACAGTTCCACATCAAGTCAGAGGCAGAGGTATGGTTCTTACAGCATTTTTAAATTTTGTTACCAGATTAGTGATTTCTGCAGGTGCTTGAAATAAGCAGCGTGTTACATAGTATCACAGAATGCTCCATTTCTACCACTCAATCTGCACCTCCTAGACCATTTGAACCAGTTATCAGTCAGTGCTGGCAACTCTAAGCAGGGCAACAGAACAAAAACTTAAAACAAGAGAACAAGTATTGCACCAAGAAGGAAATCCATGTTTTTATCTCTCCTCTACCACCTAAGGCATCTCTGTCATAAGCTTCTATCTTTGATATGTAGGGTACTCCAATGCACATCACTTACATGTACAAACCCTGTTCTCAAACGGAAAATTCAAGGACACTGACTTTAGTGGTGTCAAAAGAAAAGCTGCGTTTTCATAAGGAAACTTCCATTTTCCTTTCCTTTTACCTGTTATTCTTGTGAGACAGCATCCATGGACACTTTGACACCCTTTTGTCATGAATGCAGAAGACGAGAAGATGGGCTGAGCTAAATATGTCAACATGCCATACTTAGACCTGAGAACTAACTTCTGACTCCATGAGCAATTTCAACCACACTCCCTGCTTGAACTACTTCGAGGACATGTCCCTAGAGGACATGCTTGCTGTGCTCTGTGAAAAGCCAAATTACAACAACTCTCAGGCTTCCACATACAAATCATCTAGTAATTACTGAAATAGATTATCTGGTGGTTCCTTGAAAACGGCCACATCTCATCCTGCTTTAAGATTATGGCCTAAGACAATGAATTACCAAATACAGGATCTTTGCATGGCACGTTTACGTATGAAAAGCAAAGCTTTGCTTTTATTAGAAATTAACTGACCTAAACAAATATGGAGAAGGCAAAATACACTCTGGAACAGAGAGGTCATTGGCATTCCTGGGATCATGCACTGGTTTTGGCTGGGACAGAGTTTATGTCTCTTTGCAGGCTCTTGCTACCAAGTGCCCCAGGGACACGGTTTAGGCACAGTTACCCATGCAGCGGTTTCCAGGATAGCTGTCTGGGCTACACCTGTTTCATGGGGCCAGCAGGCAAGTACTCCAAACAAATGTCACCTGTTGACACTTGATCCAGAGAAAATACATGACTGAAAAAACTAACCTAAAAGGCTTGCTGTTAGGCAGTGGACCCAGGATGTGGTTTCCTAAAGAAAGCTGAAAAAAATCACTTCAAATATTAGTTTACTTGTGGTTATACAGCCATGTGCAAGCTAAAGTCCTTTCCTCCCACCTTGCCTAGCAGAAATACTCTATGTGGCTCTTCTTTTCCCTAGCACTCCAGTAGTTGTCACAGGATTTAATCACTCGTCAATCCCTGGCTTGTCCATTGTGCTCACTGAAGGGCAGCAGGGATTTCCTCCTGGGAATACTTGCTAAGGCAAACGCCAGCTGCTCAGGGAACCAGCAGGCAAGAAAATGAATCCACAAGGCATAATGAACCATAACTCCATTTCCTCCACATTTATGGGCACATGTCCCTTCTGCTCTCACAAAATTCCCCGCTTTGAAGGAACTGATCAAATAGAGAACACTTCAAAAAAAAAAACCAACCCAGTACAAACAGATTTGTCTGTGTGCTTCTGCATCTTGGGGGACGATGCTGTGTTTTTAGGTCACGATCTCCGGAACATTAGAGTGTGCAGTCTCCAGGCATCTGAACCCTTTGAACCCAGCCAAAAAAATTCCTGAGCTAAGACTGAGAGGAATGCCACAAAGAAGCATCCGTTATAAGCTGATGCTTTACTTCCTAGAGGCCATAGACAGAAAAAACACATAGACAATCTCTTTCACTAATAAAAGCACTCTATGCATTCCTCTCCTTGCCTTCCCAAAATTAAAGCTTTAGTGAAGTGCTCAGTGTGTAAGTGAGCATTTCTTCAGAGCACAAGGCAGAAATAATGACTATGCCTGTTGCTCATTTTTGCAAACAAGCGGATTAGTGACTCACTGCAGACTGCTGACTTTGGTGTGGTGGGATGTTTTGGCACATATGCCATTGGAAAGAAGAAAAAAAAAAAAGAAAAGGAATCAGTCACAGCTCCAGCAAATGTTGGAGAAGGCCATCTGCACAGATTCAGTATAGCTGCATTTTTCAGCCATTTTGTGACATTACTACTGTATATGCACACTCCCAGCTCAAAATGCTTTTGCCAAAGCATTACGGCTTGTTCAATCTTGCTCCTACTGAAAAAGATGCCCATTAATTGCAGAACTTGGGTGATTCGGAAAGCTCTGGAGGAAAAAAACTTGCCACTCATTTAAGACAGTTCAAATTTTCCTTTACATGTGTGGATTACAGACAGCTTTCATGTTACAGGGCTCTTCAAGTGTTTTCCTATGAAAAGAACTGTCTGAAGTGAGCACTGGACATGACAAACAGAATGGAAGAAGTCACTGGGCACTGACCCACTCATTTTCCACTTAGAAGCAGGAAAGCATCCTGGCAATCCTGGCTGTTTGTGTGAGTTAGCAGATCAGGCACCTTGTAGGTATAGGTTAATGATATCTGACAGAAAATCAATCTGGCACCATTTACTCCAAAATAAAACATATTAAGCCATACAGCTGGTGAGGGATGGCACAGTGAAACACCTCAAAACCAACAAACAAAAACACTTCTCCATTTTTAATCCAGGGGAAGTTTTCATGTGATGCACTCCAACCTGCTTTCCAAATTTTAAATGTGATTTAGAAGGCGCCAGTCTATAGACTGCAAAAATTAAATACTGGTCTGAGAACTGAGAATGCCTGGGAAGTTTACGATCCTGCACACGCTCATTCAGAAAAAGTAGGGAATGATTTTAAAGAGTGCTTACTAAATCTATTGCTACTGATTATTATCTGTTGTCTGGAAACATCCAGAGGCCTCAAACACTACTAGGCTGTATTTGTGCTTCACTTTTCTTCTAATTACCTTACTGACACAGACAACCCCAAGGAAGAGCAAAGCAGCAGAAACAACTCCACGTGACACAGTAATGTAGAGCACAGTATAGCAAAGTTAAGGTCTCCAACATTCCAACAGTATCACACCCAGAAGACTATAGCAACCCTTCAAGTTGCAGACTCATCACACTGCAAGAGTAAGATTCTTACTTTTGCTTCATTCTGATGGTGTATGAAACATGGTAATTCAAAAACCCCAGAAATATTCAAAACCACGTGCTGGTTTTTTTTGCACAATAAGCCAGTTCCATCTCCTGTAATACCCATAGAAATCAATATACAGAGCTGTACACTTCACACCTTTGGAGGTCAGTATTCTCTAACCATCTTTGGACTCGTTGGAGTTCACAGGCAAGCCAACAGTATGATGAAGCTGAACGGTCTGTCAGTACACCACAAATGAAATTGAGGATTTGGCTTAATGAATGTTTGCCTCAGCTGGAATAGTTTCCCTACTAAGCTAGTAAGCTTGCTTGCATGTAATTTGGTTCAGGTCATTTCAAATCCACAACTCACATCCTAATTTTAAGGATCCTAACAAAATGAAACAAATTAAAATGGATCCCTTGACAAAAAATATTTACTTTTTAGGAATCTTTCCTTTCCAAAAGGAAAATGGCTTGTTGGGAAGTTTTTCAGCTACCTCTTGAGAGCTATACTTCACTCTCCAGGGAGCTGGAATGACTGACAAAAGCTGACAGCTTGCTTAGCTAACTTGAGTGAATTCAACATTTGTTGAAATTAGGAGCAGATATCATTATCCCCATCTGGATTTAGCTCGGGGCTGTGGTTAGATGTTCGCTACAGAAACAGCACTGTCACTATCAGATATTCATGCCCTGGGGCTGCTTGTTGCAACCCCACAGCTCAGTTGGTGGAAAAGTTCATGTGACTGCTTACCATCTGCTTCAATGCAAAGTCAGACGACTTAAAGAGCCCTTATTGTCAGCTAGAGGCAAGTACACCGTAGTTCCCTCCACAGGGTTGTGCCAGAACTACTTATATGAGGTTTGTAACTTGCCAGCAGTTATATTTCTGACCCTCCCTTGAGATATAGCCAAATATTTTCAAAAGCTTTTTAAATTATGCAAATAAGGATAAAAATTATGCTCTCGTGCATGAATCTAAACAGAAAAAAGCAGCATGTAGTTCTGGGCTGCCTGGCCTGAGGTAACATTCTAGCACGCCACTCCCAAACAACATAGGGCCTACAAAATTTTCAGACATGCAGATGCTTCAAGGAGTAAATATGGTAGTGAGAAATGCAAGGAGCTGCTGCCAGGTCAAGGTAGCCGAGGAGATCCTGTGGCTAACAGACATTGCTTAATTTACCACTCTGCTAGCATATTGTAAAGGAATTCATTCATGCTCACTGAAGAAGTTCTGTCAAATACACACCATTAAAAAAAAAAAGGCATTTGAAGTCAGAACTTGCTTGGTATTAACACAAGTCTAATTTTGCTAATGTGACTGTTCCACATCTAATTACAAAAATGCAAAAATCAATATAAAAATTGGCATGCACTAGAAAACAACAGCTGCTCAATCCTGCATGCTGTAACGTGACTATTTGTGGAGCATTCAAACAGCATAGATCTAATACAGAGTCACCTGGATAAAATAGCTATATTAGATCTGAAAACCCATCAGTCAGAGGAACTATTATAGCAGCAGCAAAGGAAACCAGCTTTGCATAGTGACCTGGGCATAACGAGGAATCTTTTGAGCAACGCTTTGTCTTTTAGAATTACTAGTACGTCATTGCTTTGTTTTGTGACATTTCTGTACTGTATGTATGCATCAGTGTTTCTGCCACAGTCTAAAAACTGGTTTTCTCCATCACATTTTCACTTCTCTAGTTCTTCTGCTTCACAGGTTTTCTGTAGGTAGAACAGCCAAATGTGTCATAAGTTTCTCCCTCCAAGAGCCTCAGCCACAGAGCTGGACATGGAATTCATTTTCCTGTTCTCTAACCTTTTTTAACCATGTCAGGACATTCTTCTCCAAACTTAGAGAGTTAAAATCTTGATGAAGAAAAAAAATCCAAATGTTTCATTCAGACATCTCTGCTATCTTATGTTTTAATTATTGTAGAGCCTAAAATTACAGTGAAATGCAAACTGGCATAAAACTACATTTTGATATGTCAAAATGTAACCTTTTGATCATCTGCCATTTCTTTTCCCCATTTTCTTCTGGGAAAACTTGTCAAGTTCATTTGCCTCACAAATACTCATGTTTTTGATAAATTTGTTTGCTATGAGGAATATATTTCACCCATGGACTTTAACTAGTTCTACTAAATGTGAAAATCATGATCAAGAGCACAGCCTGAAAACTAATCCAGGTAAGAATGAATTAACTTCAGTGCTAAAAAAAATGCTTTCCTTGACTTCATACTTTTCACATATAACAGTAAAGTAAGAACATAGAAATTCCTGAACTTCCTGTAGCATTGTTGTTGCTTAAGAATATATTGCACGTGGTACTTTACCTTTGTTGGATTTTGGTTGTTCAGATGAGCCGCTTCCAATCTTCCTCTTTTTCCTTGGAACGGCTGAATTTTTCCTGTCAAAGGTAATAGGACTGTATTGAGGGAGGCTGTTGAATTTCTTTTCAAATTCTTCTTCCAACTTTGCTAAGCTAAAGGGGAAACAAAACCAATCAAATTAAGTGTAACTCTGTTGCTGAAGAAAAAAAAAAACTTCTTTAGGAGCATGTGTGTGTACATATATACCTATCTACATAGAGTCAGAGGGAAAGACAGAAGCACTCATACACTGCAAATATCAAACTAGTATATATTTATCCAACTCCAGGACAACAATGTACACTCCAGCTTCTGCATTTGTAACTCAGTGCAAATTGATTACATTAGTTGTATATATTGAAAAAAGGAAAAAAAGAATTATGTCATATTGGTGACATTTAGCTCTGCTTGCTGCACAGATTCATACAGTGAGTGGAATGAAAAAACACAACAAACCCAATACATAAACAAATCAATAAAATAACTTCACATGAAAGTCCTTATACCAGAATGAAAACAACAATTCGAGCCATATGAAAAATGTCAAACTGTTCAGTCTTATGTGGATATTCTAGAATCTGATGCTTTGGTGTGGGAATTAGCTTTGTATTTGCTCTGGGGAATAATATGTTCTTCTCTCATATTTTATTTGTTGCAAGATGAAATATGTAACTAGCTCATGCTTTCATGAAACCCAACGTGACTCATATTTCAGCCCAACCTGAATGACTGTCACTAGACTACCTACAACTCACGAAATCCACAGACATGGTATTGCTGTTCCTAATAGCCAGATGAAAACAGAACAGTTGAAGGGGATGGTGGGGCAAGGCATTTCTGTCTGTAACGACTATTCTGGCTTGCATAAGCACTCTGTTCCAGCAAATTTGTGCAGCCAGGCAGGAGCACAGGAAGGAATTGTATTTTAATAAAAGACAGTGCACACACAGCTAGGCAGATTATAAATAGCATCGTCAATGACGGGGGAAACAATGACATTTTCTACTCAGTTTTAATTCTGTTTGCTATAAAAACTGAATTTGACAAAAGTTGGCCTGACTGTTGAAGGAACGGTCCTTACACACTGTACAGTTGGAAGTATCACAAGAAACACGGCATTTCTCTCTGTTCTCTCAAGTAGCACTTCAAACAAATTGCATTCTAAAAGCTTTGGTAGACAAAATGACACTTCATTTTATCTCTGTAATCATTACTTCTTTCAGTAAGCAATCCCTCACCTTAAAACACAACCTTGGCTCTTGGCAGACCATGTGCATGGTGGGATTTCTTTGTTTGCTTGGTTTGGATTTGTTTTTTTTTTTTTCCTCCAGCTTGAGTGCATGAATATTTTGGTTTTGAATCACAAAAACATCTGACTTCAGTAGTGCTTGGTACTGCTACCTTTCTCTTCCACAGCGATATTGTTCCCTGACAACCACAAAACAAGACAATTCTCTACTCTGACAGTTGTCATGCAATCCCATCCTCTGCCTCAGCTCCTCTCCCACTGCCTGTTGCCACTTGCCTTGTTTCTTGTTCCAAGGGACAAGATATGATATGATATGCTTAAGAATATGATGAGCTGCAGCTCTAACTACGAAGGCCCAATGCTGAAAGCAGATGAGCTGTTATCCTGACTAGTACTGTAATTTATAGCTTGTGTGACATGGAGGCAGAGTGCTATTCCTACGTCATCAATTAATTATTAAAAAGAAGAAAAAGATTCACATTGCCATGAATTTTCAGAACATGTCATAAGTCTGGTTAGACACATGCAGCTAAGTTGAGTTCTTCGTGCTGTACAGTCTAATCCTACCAGGAGATACAGGCAGAACATTGCTTGGCAAAGGAGTGGGCTGCACATGGATGAACTACACCTGATAGGGACCATGAAGAATTGTGGGCACCTACTGATGGAGAAGGTAAGATGACACAGGGAGAAACACATCATTTCAGGGGGGTGAGGACCCTCACATACACATAAGATGAGTCTGAAAGGTGATGTTCAAGAGAATAGAAGGAGTTAAGGGGTAAACCCAGCTTTTCCAGTAGCCAGAAGATCAGACAGTGCAGTAAACAGGGATACACAAATTATCAGTTCTGCCTTTACAGACTTCCCTAAATAATATTCATTAATGACATGATTGAATCAAGGAGCAAGATTGGTAAATATCTAATTTTCTAATCCAGCCAGCTAATGGTGGCAGAACAGTATTTGTTGAATGAATTGATAATTTACAGAGTTTTCTTGGCTAGTTCGAATAAATCCCTTTTAACTATCTTTCTTTTTTTCCCCCTAGGAAATGCATTCAGTTTTCACAGTATTAGGTGGGAAAAGTTTTCAATCATTCAATTTAAATAAAAAAAACCCCAAAACCCAAAAAACTTATATACAACACACTAAAAAACAAGAGGTGTTCCATTTTTTTTTTTTTTTTTGACTATTTAAGCAAACGAGACTTGGAGATTTTAATCTATTTAATACCTTTGCTGTGAACTGAGCTGCAGCTAAATTTAACATAGACTAGGTTATAAAAAAGCTACCACAAGCTTGCATGAAAGACACATGTTACAATTTTAAGCTTGAAATGTGGAAAATCTCTTCCTTTTTAATTCGTTTTCACCCTCTGAATTCAAGTAACTGTCAATCTTCAAGAATTTCCAAGTAAGTATGAATGGCTAAGCAGCTTTAATAGATACGCCTCCAGTTAAATAAATCTGTATTACTTTGTAAAAAATTATTAATATACTAGAGAAGCAATTCTGTGTAGTCTTGCTAAATTTTAATGTATTTCTAATCATTAATTATTCTTATGATATATTTGATTTCTTCACTCTGTACATGAACAGTTTAAATATTTTGTCTCTACAGCGCAAAAATGATATATTTATCAGAATTATTTGCCAGAAATAGAACATTGTTTACTCTTCCTCTATAACCAATCTCTCCAAGCAGGCAAAAAGAACTATTCTTTTCAGTCTAATTCTGTTTATGATGATTGAACACCTAAACAGAACTTTAAATACTGCTTGCAAAGTGCTCTCAAAATGTAAGTAATTGTCTTCACCACCACTTGAGTAGGTAAATACTGCACATTTTTTTAGAAACAAGTAAATAACATCATTTAAATCTGTTTACAGTAGCATAAACCAGGAAAGATCTCAAAGGAATTACTTTGGTACAAAAAACAACAGGTATCTAAAGCATGACTCAGACCAGTGGGGGGTTTGTAATTTTGGGGAATTCTGTTTACTTGTGATGATTTGGGAGTTGGACGTAGTTCACTTAGCTGCAATGAGGAAGACTCACTATCAAGTTACCAGGCTGACCTAAGTAAAAGTTTTAACAGCATTAAACTGCAACTTACCCAAACCCAAACTCTTCCTTTGGCTTAGGCTTTTTCAGTTTTTTGTTCCCACTTGTCCCACTTTGGGAAAAAGCCCAGTTTTCTTCATTCCAGCATCCTTCATGATCTGAGGAGTTTCCTTTTCCTGAGCTTCTTTTTCCTGCGATGAAGGCAGAAAATTTTTTCTCATCTTTAGAAAAACGTGCCAAAATAAAGTGGGCTCAGAAGGAACCTGTGTACCCATTCTGTACTGCAACTTATGATGCTCAGTCTTCTTGGAGAGGTTACAAAACATTTCTTTATTTAAAACTACAAAATGATGATATTGGCAACTATTTTGTCCCTCCCCCAGCTTCTAACTAGCTCTAAAACCATGACGTCTTAAGGTATGAATAAGGAGAAGCAGATTAATAGATTTACAGTAATAAACTTCCCTAAATTACAAACATTTTTTTCCTGACTGTTCTAATTACACATTTACATCTACTAATTGGAAAAAACCATTTCAAGACATCTCACTGAAAACTTCCAGAAAATACCTCAAATTTACCCTTCCATACAATAAAGGGTTCTCACTCACCACCTACAACAAAACAACCAAAGTAAAAGCACAACACATTTGCCTCTTGCAGGACTGAGAACTGTGCTCACAACCACAAGAGTTGTTTATATAAAACCAAACTAATTGGTCAGGGTTACTTAAGTCCTACATGCATCTGTAAGCAGGCTGACCACCAAGCAAGCCGTTAAAAACACTGAATTTCAGATCATGAAAGACAAAAAAGGAGAGGTTAAGAGTTTCCGAGGTAAGTAGGAACACAGATGGCAGGACTCCATCCAGAAGACCTGCCCTAGATCACAGTCCCCTCCAACTGCCCCCAGCATCTCAAGTGATCAGACACAGCATTCCCATCACACACTGCTCAGGCTCCAGTTTAAATACAGACTTCTGCTTTTCCTCCCACTCCAGACAGGTTTTTGTGGTTCATGCTGTAAATGAAACACTCAAAGCCACCCACCTCTGTCCACGTTAGCGCGCAGAGATGTGAGCATGCCCTCTGACACCAGAGTTTTATAAAGAGCACCTTTGCAAGATCTCTCCGATTTCCTGGAGCCACAGGTTTCTATCTTTTTAACACAGTCACTGTCCTCAGCTTTGACCTGTCCTGGTAAGCTTTGGGGTACCACCTCCTCTGTTGGGGTCAGTGGTTCCACTTTAATGTTATCAGAAACCTCACATGGAACTTCCTTGCTGACTGCAATACTAAGGAAATCAGGAGGCTTTGATTCTTTGGTGGGCTCCGTGGGTTTCTCCTTTGATGTTTTCTTCTCTTTAGATTTCACTTTTTTCTTTGGTGATTTTGTATCCAACATGCTTCCCTTCACATTTGACATAGGGCGGGGTTTTTTGCGGGGAGTTTCAGCGAGTCTCTCAGCACCCCAGTCCCCCTTTGCCACGGCTTCAATTGTGTACATTACACTTTCAATGTCCGACTCGGAGGACTGCCTCTTTTTACAGGTCTTCTTGGGAGTGGATTTTTCATTTGTGTGGCGGTCCAGTTTATTTTTTTTCTTCTTCTTCTTTATCTTTTCTGGCTTTAGCCTGAGGATACTTATGTCAGCCATTGAAAGCTCTGGAGAAAAGCACATGTAATCCTTTGTGTTATCATTTCTCTCAAAAAGACTGTTCTCCATTGCAATGCGAGTAAAATCTCTGCATTTTGCAGTTTCTGATTCCTCGGCTTTTGTCTCATCCTGGTTTTGCATTTTCTCTATCTCTGATTGTTCTACTTTTCCTTTACAGGAGTCTTTTATTGTTGTTTTCTCCAGTTCATCTACTTCCATTTTCTCTGGAACTTCCTCCCCCACATCTTCTGGAGCTTCCACTTTTGTTTTCCCAGGTTCTTTCATTTTTACTCCTTCTGAAGCAAGGCACATCTATAAAATGAATTTAAAAGCAGTCCCATGAAATAAACATCAACTGTTAACATTACTTACCTATATTAACAGGAACATTACACAGGGCATCTCTCTGCAGTCTCAGTTCAGGAAAGCAAACTATGCTAACTGATGCAACGTGACAATGGCTAATTGCTTGAGTAAGGCTTGCAGGTTCTACTGCTCTAATACAAAAAGACTCTAACCGATCTCCCTCGTGTTTCCATGGCCCTTCAAGTGCCTTTTACGTATCCTGGAGACCCAGCACTAGACTAATTTTCAGAATATCCTAAATGTAATGTAACAGTACAGTATCTCTCACTATTGCCACAGACAAATTACTTAAACTCTCACATCTACACCCCCCTCTCAACTCCTCAATGCCTCTATATACAATTCTTTCCTCCATTTTTCAGATGGCCCTGAGCTGGGAGGAAGTTAATTGAATCTCAGTAACTGCGATTATTCTTTTGCTTTAATGTGTAAAATAACTTGGAAGATAGTAAAAAATCCTCCCAAATCTTTCTTCTCATGTCACAGACTTACGTTGCAAAGAACTGCAAAGCAGCAGTAGTTGCCATGGTTATCTCCTCCTGGAGATAACATTAATGGAAACTAAAACTCTCATACTGTCTGAGGAACAGCTATATTCCAGAAAAAGACCTGTAAAAAGATCTTAACACTGACACATTCCTGCAGCACTGACTGCGACCCTCTTAGTTCTGGATCACCTGTAAGCTACACTGACACTGCTACAGAGCGTAGTCCTTCATAAGACCAAGTAGTTGCACTTGGGAAGACATGCTTTCTTCTCTCAAAGTCCTCAAGCTGAATTCCCAGTGCTGCTTTAAAACAATTGCCAAACAAACAGTCACCTGGAGCAAAATCAGATAGAAAGGGCTTACTTTGAACTAGACATCAAGAGATTCCCTATCCCACAGCTCAGACCACGGGCCATGTTGTCAGTATGGATGTACCCTTCAGGTCATGGTGTCTCTTTAGATCAATTTTAGCAAGGCATTTTTTTCATTGCAAACTAAAAATATCTCTTGCACCAACATATGTATAACACCAATGACAGAACATTTTGTAGTAAGTTTCTGTAATTCTTGCTGCACAGGGTAGAAACTCTTCATGTGGTTCAGGTCAAATGAGGTTGAGTACTGGAAACATCAGAGCTTGGGCTGCATACTGTCTATTAGGAAACAGGTTAAGTTATACAGAGGAGAACTCCACTGAACTATGCTGAGATGGGTTCTTAGTACTAAGGTACTTCTGTGACTTTTTTACTGCACTGCAATGTGAACACAAGCCTGTGATTTCCAAAAGCTAGAGATAGATCTTCAAAATGCAACTCATCAGTAACATTTTGTCAATTCAATACATGTATCTCTTGCCAATGGATTTTTTTTTCTTTATACTTTTGTTTGTTCTGCAGTATCCAACAGTACAGAGGGTTATGGATGTACCTACAAAAAATGTGATGTTTTACTGGCTTATAAGCTCTAAAATTTGCAATTATTTTTTTAAGATTGAGGGAGGAAAAGAAAATATCTTAGAAACAAAAGAAATACAACATTTCAATAACTGGCCATTTGTTTTTAACTCTTCCCAGGAGGATCAGCTGAGAGTATGATAGCAGAATTTCTACAGAAATTAGTGACCTGTTTATTGCCCACTTAAAAAACCCCAAACAACCAGAAGCCATGAAAAGTAAAAATAGATGAAAGCAACTAATGATCTTTATCAGGAATTTGTAATGGCAAGGCCCTAATCTGAGTAACAGACTAATCCAGCCTCCTCTCGCAACTCCTCACACCCCCTGGCCAAAACAAAGAGTCAAAATCCCAAACCCTAAAACAAGGAATTTAAACAATTTCAGTGGTGGCTGGAAAGTCTCTTTGCCACCAGACACTAATGGTACTTCTCAGCTGCAGCACAGTTCCTTAGAAACCTCAAAACTGATGGCTAGTCTTGAGGAAATCTTAGACTTGTGGCACCCAATCCCCAATAATTTATGCTTCTTTAAGCAACAGTGCAATTATAACAGTTATAATTACACTGTTGTTACAGACTTTGGCAATCAACATCATTAACTTTTCCGCCCCACTCCACCTGTGGTAATTAGTCACCACTGTTTTAATATTACCTCTGCCAGCTGAAATAATGCTGATGTTCCACACTGTTTTGTTAAATCAGAAGGAGCTGAATGGGATGTACTTGAAGAAATCTAAAGAAAAAACAGAAGGGGAGAAAACAAAAATAAACCCCATTCTTTTACCAGCACAATTATGTTTACCACATAGCATTTGAATTGTTTCCTCCTTCTTCCCAAAATTCTTCCATAAGATTATATATTGAAAAAGTGGAGACCTCTGCATGCTGTTAATAAATAAAATCCTGGTCAGTAAAAGGTATTTGCAGGTTTAGGAATCTTGTCAGGACACCCTCTGAAGAGTAGGATGAACTGGACAGTATGCTCTCACATACAGATTCTGAAGGCAAAGCACTAACGTACACCACCATGTGACCGCACTGGTGGTATTTTTGAAGGGTTAGTTGGATATTTGATGGCAAAACCATTTCCTTGTCATAGTTTAAGAAGGCTACGGTACTACCTACTGGTGCCCTATAGGACTCTTATACAAAAGAGATGCTATGAAACCAAAGTGAGGCCGGACTCCTTAAGCCTTTGGTAACCTTTACAACTACTCAGAGTACAGAAAACTGTCAGGCAAGCAGGTAGCTGATTATTATCCAGAATCTTTTTCCTGTATCAGGCTGTGATCCTCTTCAGTGCTTTGGAGTGTTTGGTACCAGTTTTGAGCTAGGTACAAAGAAATTATATTTTTCTAAACAAATCAAAAGCATCAGTCTCAGGATTGCTCATTAGTATGAAGACAAAAATGTTCTATTTTTAAGGACATATCCCATAATCATAGAATCGTTTCAGTTGGAAGAGACCTTTAAGACCATTGAGTCCAGCCTCTGTCCCAGCCCTATCAACCACTAGACCATTTCCTTAAGTGCAACATCCACCTTTCTCTTAAACACATCCAGGGACGGTGACTCCATCACCTCCCTGCGCAGTCTGTCCCAATGCCTGACAACCCTTTCAGTAAAGAAATTCCTCCTCATATCCAGCCTGAACCTCCCCTGCTGCAACTTGAGGCCTTTTCCTCTTGTTCTACTGCTTGTTCCTAGGGAGAACAGAACAACTCTCAAATAATCTCTAATCACAGAATGGTAGGGGTTGGAAGGGACCTTTAGAGATGATCTGATCAGGCTTGCAGGTTTCTTACGCTTGCTTCTCTTTAGAAAAAGGTGGAGTTCTAGGGACTGCAATACTAAAATATTTCCAATCTTTTAGCTCCCCCTGTCTCCTAAAACTCAGTTCTCATCATTCCCAACAACTAACAGGCCCACAATATTGATTTTGCAGTCAATCCATCATTGCTGTAAGGGAAATAAAAACCGCTATCTCGGTCTCCTGGAAGCTGCAGCTCTTCACAGCATCTCCCAAGCTCTGACCATTACAGTTCAAGTCTCCAAAGGCTGCTTACAGCCAGAGAAGTGTTGTTAGTGCTGTTAGCCCTCTGCAGCAGAAGCAGCCTCCTTGCCTTGTGGAGGTGACACACACTCTCACCACTGTCTCCCTTCACTCACATGTCTCCACAGTGAAGGGTAAAGATAAGGTATGCATTTAGGCACAGCAAGAGACTCAGCTGATCAGCAACAACCTCCTAAGGCTTCAGACTGCAGAACAGCTGCTCCAACCATTTCTAGAAATTTGGAAATTCTTGGAATTTTTTAGAAAATCATTTAACCCACTTATGTATTTTATTTTATCACCATCTGTGAAGTGCTCCGAAATATCAAAAAGGAAGGCAGAAGATAAACTTGGTTAATCCTCACAGCAGAGAGACAAGGGAGGAGCAGAGCAGTGTGGTATGCTGAAGTAGACAGGCTCCCACGCACCAGATCCCTGCCATGCCAGCAGCATAGAGACAGCAATCCAGTCCCCATCCAGTGCACAGCATCTGTGGTTTGGAGTTACAGCGGCATGCCTGTAAAAATGTCTGCCAGATGCACTGGTAAACCTGAGATAACTTTGAGGTAATAATAAGAGGCTGTCGAGTTGAAAATGAATACTGTTTATTTGGGATGCTCCAAACAAAGTCCTGAACTGCCATCTGAAAACTTCAGCTGAATCTCTAACAATTTATTTATCCAACATTACAGAAATTTCCAATATCGGGAAAAAAACCCCAATCAATAGCACTAATGTCCTACAAAAGCTAGAGACACGGAGGATGTGATTAGCACATCTGCCATGCTTTTCTCAGTTTGAATCTTTAATTTTAATTTTGTACATGAAATTAGGCTTGTAGGAATACATCTGAGCAATTGTTGAAAGGTCATGGAAACCTGTCCAACAGGCAAACATCCCACTGCCAGACTCAGCTTCACTTTTTCTATCAACTGACATCCAAATTTTATACTCCTGTGGGCAACCACCTGTCCTTCCCTCAAATTCGGACTTCACAAGCTTCACAGTCACATTGCAACTTTTAGAATTGACTTCCAAAATTCAGGCTGCACTCAGCAGCAGACCAGCACCACTCAAAAGCCTGCTAGTGTCCTGTAAGAGGACATTTCAAAAACTTCTCCTGTCCCTGACTGGGTGTTACCAGCCTTTCTGCTATCTCAGGGCTGCAACAGCCAAATGTCCTTATGGATCACAGATCACAGTTAGGTGTAATCACCCTTGCATAGGCATTGCTGACAATGTAGCACATACCCACAAACATCACTACCACCTGGGACTGTCTGGTAAGGCAGGTTTTCTTCCACTCATGTCAGCTCCTATGAAGTCAGGCAGTAGCATCACTATCCACGAGACAAAACATGAAATACTTTTATTTAAGTGCTTCCAACTTCTGTCTTTTTTTCTCTGAGAGGGATTAACCTCAACAGTAAGAATATGTATGTCTGGATGCCACTAGATGGGCATCTAGAGAACTATTTTCCCTCATTGAAATAAAACATGGTTTTGACAAAAAAAAAAAACCCAAGCAAAAAAGTGTGTAAGTGCTAGCATCCTCCCTTATTTATCTGGAATACAGAATATATCTTCATCTTTCAATCAAGAAGAATAGTATTTGCACACCAAGCCTCAAAGGTATTTAAATGATTCATCTGTATCAAAGAGGAGAACTCTACAAGGTTATATTTAAGACTCATAGAGAATTTCTAGGACTTTAGGGAAAACTGGCCTAGTATTCTTTATTACTAGTGACAGTTCCCGATTTCAGAATTGAATACACTGGGGTTGGACTAAATGATCTCTAAAGGTCCCTTCCAACCCTACCATTCTATGATTCTAAGAAATTCCAGCTTTTCATACAGATTCTTGATGATCTCAAAATCTGCTTTTCTTTTTGTACTCCTGGACCTCAATTCAGCAATGCACTTCCCAGCCCTTATAACTGAAGCTTTATTTTTCAAATCCTGGTATTCAGCTCCTCATTAAGAATGCCACTGTCTCTGGACTTTGCTATTGTCTTAAGCATTATTTTACATTATAGTTATAAGGCTTATTTTTCCAAAAAGAAGTGTAACTTTTTTCTGTATATTAACAAGATTAACATATTAACAAGTATATAAAGTTAGGTCCACTGACTAATTCTCTTGCTATTCCATTCTTTACTAAATCATACTTCTGGAAATAGCAAATCTGACACTAGAGCAAGCTTCACACAATTCATTCATTTAGGGGTACAGACATATACATCTTCCCATTGTAACACTAATGAGTATAACTTTACCTCTGCCAATTGGAAGAGTGTCGACTTCCCACAGTGCTTTACTGGCTCAGAACTTGACAACTGGGAAGTATTTGATGAGATCTAGGTTTTAAATGAATAGAGGAGAAAATATTTAAGTGACATACAGAAAAGACAGAAAGGAAGAAACAAAAAGAATGAAAAAAATAGGGAGCTAGTTAAAACAGTTACTTTTAGATCTTTCTGGTAGAAAGTCCTACTTCAGATAGGCAATCCCATCCAAGAAACACTTGACAGGCATTCAGAAGTCAATGAGATACGAGCAAATAGAGAATTTCTTCCTTACATTAGTCTGAAGGATTCTTTTCTACATTTGTATTGTCCGTGGCTAATATTCTATCATGCAGTGTGTTTTACATGTGTTTTATGTGATTAAGTGAACAAGACATACCTGTTGCTTAAAAGCATCAACTGTGGTGGTCAAAGTTAAATAAAATTCTCCAGGAAAGCCTTGGCAGTAGTTCCCATTTGCTAAGACAGACCATTTGTTTGCACTGCTTGTTTCACTTTCTTCACTTGGAAAAAGAAGTAAGATCTTACACATGGATATCAAATCTAGCCTTCTAAATAGATGTTGGTTTGCCAGCACCACTGCTGAATAAATAACTACCACCACACTTCAGGGAACTGCTTTTACAGCCAATTTTTTTCTGACTTGCTTCCAAGTGCTGCATTACAAGCTCATTGACGCAGGAATTAAACATTATTTCTCATATTTGATCCTTTTTGGCACACCATTACATAATAGTATTTGACTTGGAAGCCTTGAAAAGCCCTAAGATCAGGGTCAAGACCACCAACGGCACCATGGAATCTGCCTCATCACAAAAATTGTGTTTATGATCATGGTCTTTCAGATGCAAAAACAATCAGCTTAGCATTCATTTTTATACTTAACATCTTTCTTTTGAACTAGATCACTTTAAGAGTTTACTTTTCAATTGTCAAAGAAATCCATTACACATATATTAATTTTAGTGCAAGCTCTTTAAAATATGGTGAATAATATCCAAATGTACATTAATAACAATTATTTAACATTAAACTAGAATAATTCAGAATCCTAGTTTTGCTTTGAGACAGTTCAGAGAACCTACTCAGGATCCCACTGGAGTAAGTGAGATATTGTACATTGCACTTTGTAGGAAGAGTGACTCAACTTTTCTCTTTCTACTTTTATCTCAGCCTAATGATTTTTTTTTAGTGCAATATGAATGGCAGAAAAGGAACAGAAAAACACCCACACACCGAAGTATAACCTGAGAATATGCAGGCATATCTTGCCTCCTGATGAACAATGTAAGGAAAGAGTATTTTGTTTTGGCAAGAGAATGAGCGCTCCTAACAAAATGCAAGCAACATCCTTGTAGTACTAATAGAATGAGAAGATGACAACATTTTAGTTCACCAAAAAAAATTTATCATAGTCAAGAAAAACTGCAAGAGACAAATGTAGAACTCACACTGCCTAAGTTGCTGGCCAAACATCAGAATTAAGATGCTGGCTGATCAATCAACTCTCAGTGAGATCACAGATCTCATTCATCTTCCAGTTTTAATTAGGATCATCAGAACCTGGAGTACTACAACAACAAATAGCTCCTTCTCCTACAGAGGTTTAACTTGGGGATCATTAGGATCAAGTTATTATTTTTTGTTACAATGCAGGTCAGTGTTTTAGCTACTATATTACATTCTAGTTTGCATGAGAACCATGTGCCATGGTACCACTTATTCATTTCCCTCCTAGAATAAGCGTTTCACTTCAACACAGATATTTAATAGTTTCAGTATATAAGCAAACAGTAAATATATTTTTCTATTTTATGTAACAGCTTTACCTGGGAAGGTTACAGCTTTACCTAAGGGAAAGCTGGCAAAGAAGATACTGACTAGTTCTCACACTCCCAATTTCAGCACATTTGGACTAAAAGTTTTGCATTCGAACCTTCTGCTCAGCACAGAAATAAACAGAAAACGTTGCCCACAAGCACGCTCAAAGTGATTACGTGAGAATGCACCAGAGGCAACATCATCCTCTGGCATGCATTATTTTAAAATGATAGCAAAGAAAATTCCAACTTGTTGCATACTGCATGTAATTGCTTTTTTAAAAAAATTAAATTACCTAGAGAAAAACTTCAGAAAAGCAGCCAAAAGGAAGAGATTGGGGGCTTTGGCTTCATTTTGGTTTTAAGATGGCTAAACTAGGGATTTCATTGCTTCAACTCTCCAGAAGCATTTTGTTTAATAATGGGTAAGAGTTTGGCTACGCATATCTAGGAGGTACTCTTACTTCTTCTCAACAAAGCAGTCATCACCATCTGTTTGGGTTTGCCAAGCACACATCCAGTAAGACCAAGAGAGCAAGGGGTCCCATCTGCTCTGCCTCCCTCACACGCCAAGGAGGATGACGGCAACCAGCCCATATGAGCAGACAGCTTGCAAACAGCTACTGTGCTAAGAAACACAGCCCTCTACTCAGAAAACACTGGCTTATATAATGGCTTTCCATAAAGGTACAAACGAGAAGGACAAAAGTAGGACCAAGTATTTGGGAGATCAGAGCAGAATGAGAAAGTCAAGAGCGTAATGTGGCAACATTCAAACTTCAAAATACTTTCATGAGGATGTCACATCACCTTCAAAGACCTCCAAGGCACTTTTCTGTGCACCCACAAGACACAACAAAGTCTCACTCCTGGGATTTTGATCATCTGTTGTGGCATGTCGCTGGGCAGGCCTTATTGGTCATATCCTCAACAGTTTTAATTGACGATTGTAACACTCAGGACAGACAACAAGATGACGGCCTAACTGAAGCTGTAAAGATGTAAAGAATCCCATGCTACATCTACAAATGAGCTGTTTGAATGATGGGGGACTTGAACTCCTGGGGTAAAGATGTTAATTTTAAATGACAAGTCTACTCAGTGTCTTCATATGTCTTCATATAGAAGCATTCTTACCTTGTTGCAAAGGCAGTCAAGAGAAAGGAAACATAGGAATAACACCCAGTCAGAACCAAAACTGAGCTGGGACAGCTGCCAAAAGTCTCAAGGCACATCAGACCACAGCACACTGCCCATTTCTTCACAGTTCTACCTGGCTACTGGCTAAATAACCACTTTCTCTCCCTCTCTTAGCTTTTGTAGCACTGTATGCTGCTGACAGCAGCCTACTGCAAATTGCTTACCATAATTTAGCTTACTAAATGTAGTAATGGGTTCATATAGACAGGACCCAGTAAGAAGTAGCACAGTAAGGAACGGGATTTTTGCCAAAGACACCCTGTGCAAATAAAAGCCCTTATATTAAAAAAGGCTTGAAGAGGTTCTGTGTCATGCTCAACACTTTCTCCTGGAATGACCTAAATTAAATCAGTCTGCAATCTTAAAAACGTGCCATTTCTCTATCGCTGCAGATAAAACATGATGATAGCCACTACCATTAAGGTTTCACAACAGTATAACACTGGAGGAATAACTGTGGCCTAGAGGGGTTTTTTCTTCTTTTTTTCTTTGTTTGTTTATTTTAGTGGTGAGGTTTTTTTGCATTTTCAGATTTCTGTCCCTTATTTGCAGACACCAAAATAACAACAAAATACAGCTCTCTCCAGACTGCACATACATTTAAATATTTTTTACAAGAAAAAGAGATTAACCCTGATTAAAACTGTCCTCATCAGTTTCTAATTAACTTTCTAAGCACCTGTTCTACCTAACATTTGATGACTCATACATGCACTCCAATGTGCCATTTAAGCTGGCTCAGCCTTGTGGTATGTATCTCAATGCACTGTCAAATCCATATGACAATATTCAGGTTTGTCATTTTGTTGTTTGTTCAATTAGGAGAGGAAAGGATTTTAGGTTCTGTGAAATTCTGAAAGTCAGGCTTTACATGACAGTTTGAAAACGCTGTACCAAAGCTAATTCACATTCTAGTCAAGCCTGCAGATAGCTAAAATAGCTGTTTAATTAAAATGTAAGAAGGTTACGATTTTTGAAACAAAGTTAGAAGACTTTCACCTGTGCAATATAAGTCACAAGAAATGTTCTCCAGCTTGTATCTTTTACTTGGTTTAAAAGCTTGGCTTCAGTCCCTGGCTTCATCTCGCTCAATTCTATTAATTTCCTCAAAAGAACTTTCCAAATTGACTCATAAATGTAAAAAAAGGTGTCACATTTGAAAAAACCTTCATGATTAGAGATATTAATTCTATTCTGTCTTTTATAAGGGTGTTTGTAGTCAAGTATTTTATAGCATCTGAATCAATAAATTGTTTTTTCTTATCTGAGCCTTCTAAGAGATACATACTCATCCTAGTCAAGCTAAAACTACACAGTTCACAACTAGCTTAACATTTAACAGAAAGAAGTATGTTGTATGTAGTCAATCTCCCTAAGCACATGAAAAAAACATTATGCTCCTCCATCATAGCACTAGTTCCAATCTCAGTCTTTCCAGACACACTCAAAATATATCTTTATCATAACTGACTCTGCGAGCAGTACCAAACTCCCCAAAATGGGCAAAAGTATGTATGTGGAAAGTAACTCATAGAGGCACATTAAACATCAGATAATAAATTATTGAAAGCAACCTTTAAGAACTCCAGAGCTTCAGTATGTGGAAGGACGATAGTTTACACACTTATGGGTGATTTATAGGCTTTACAAGTCACCACCTAATGCTGTTACATATCCTTGTAGCTGCTGTGATAAGCTTCCTTTGACCTGCAAAGTTATTTTTCAAAGGATTCCTGCCTCTAAGGCAGTTACCATTTAGGACTACTGCAACCACAGACAACACATACTGTCTTTTCTGAATGTCCTTTGTTGTTTTCCTAAATTAAAAGGCCATTTGGAAAATATGACTGCAGTGGTCCTTTAGTATGGAAGACTAGGTAATATTCACAAGGCCAGTATCTTTTGTGTATGGTACAGCTGGTAAAACTTGCCAATATCTTACTGGTTATTCCCTCCACAACTTTCTTGACAGAATGCTCTCTTGAAGAGAAATATCTATAGATGAAAATCCCTTATAAGATAGGGTGCTTAGCTACTCAGTGATAACTCTTACTGCTTCCTTGCCTCCCCACCTACTTGCTTCCCATCCTCCCCCACCATATTTCAACCATTATACCTCAGCAACCTGAAACAATGCAGACTCCTCTGTTTGTTTTACAGCTCCCAGGATTCCAGGCTGTGATGTGCTTGAAGAGATCCATCAGGAAAACAATTATGTTTCTATCACCTAACTCTTCAGTTTCAGTATCAAACCTCAATGTGCTAAACTTCTGATCCACCACACAGAAACACTCCTGGTACCTAAGAACATGCAAATCTGTATGAGTCCCAACATACCCATAGAAAGAACAGTAACTGCTTTCCAAGAGACTTGTAAATGAGTGACCTGTGAAATGGTGCTCTTGAATTCTATTTCACAAGTGTGTCCTAGGATCAGTAGAACAGGGTAAGACTTTTTTGAAGGGCTTTTATTTGCCCACTAACACGTCAAAACACAGTTAGCAACAAAAATGTAACATTGTACTGTATTTCAGAGTTCAGTGAAAGACCTGAGACTGCAGAATGGTATTGCTGATAGAGCACAAATCACTACTTAGTATGGGTGGAGGTACATGTGGACAAGGACACAAGGCATGCAGATACTCTGAGATACCAGATCTATCCCAGATACTAAGGTAACTGCATTTTACACCATTTCACTTGTGTCAATTATTTTTGTTGCAAATGTTAGACTTTTGTATGAGTACTGACTGTTTTGACATCGACATACCTACCATGCATTGGTTAGACGCAGCCTCGTGACCTGCTGTTTAGCATCCTTGGAAAGTCAGAGTAGCTAATGTGCATTTCTAATCAATGACCATCAGTAAGCTACTTCTAAACTATATGTTTTAAGAGGTGAAGATCAGCTTGTTTCCTTGCACCCACTGAAGTTCCTCTTTGACGGGTAAAGAAAATCAAGTGGTTCCAAGCCCTAACAAGAGCCTATCTTGCAGCATCCAAGACAATTCCTGTCTACTATCATGTGCCTCTGTCACTTTTCTGCTTGGGCGCTGTAAAATAAACTGAAATAATGAAAAAAGCTGGTATTTGTCTTACTTCTTAAAATATTTAGCAATGAAATTCAAGAAACAGATCATTATCAAGAGGAATTATACAAAGTGCTATTACTCAACTGACAGTTAATCAAAGCACCTTAGAAATACTAGAAGATGAATGTTGAATTATTACTATAGAAGTTACTACAGAAGCATCATAAGTAACACTGAAATTAACTAATTTTAAGAAACTTCTAATTAATGCTTTTCATGTGCCACCAGGCATATCCTCTTCCTAACAAGAAAAGTTAGCAGGCTGTTTGTTGGACTAATTACAGGTTATGTACTTAATTCTGACCATTACCTTTACATCAGAAATAGAAGATTGGTGCTTTATTTCTAATATATTTTGAAAACCTCAGATCTTAAGTTTCAACTCAAGGCCTTGTGGGCTGATGTTAAAACAAACCAAACTAACAAAATCATATTTTCTGTGTGCTGGGATTGCAATATATCTGCTCTACAAGTAATGTCTAGGGAGGAGTATGAAGGCCCACACAGTAATGAGTATTAAAGACACAGGAATCAGATTCACAACTGGTAATAAAAAGAAGCCCTTGCTACAATAAAACTTTTTTCCATAGGCCTTTACTCAGACACCACTCAACATCCTGTACAATCAATATTTATACAACTAAATATTTACATATCACTTGATTATGACCATTTCAAAAGTTGAGTAGATACCAACATGCAAGTGATGCCTGGAGAGGACCAAGATTCCTTGCAATCTCATTGACATGTTATTTATGTCAATGAAATCCATGAAAACTTGGATGAAATAGTGGATACTTGAAAGAAACCCAAACCAAACAACAAACCACAACACTTGCACTTGTAGTAATAACTGGAAATATGCTGACAAAATACTGTGGATTGCAAAACTAAAGCACAGTTGCATAGAGTTATTCAGTGGTTATAGAATTGAAGAAAATTTTGGAAACTACAGTTGTTTTTTATGGAGTCTGTGACTAACGCAGCCACAATAGATAAAGGACGTAATGTAACATTCAAATACATGTGTTAAATCTTTAGTTAGTAAGACACTAGTTTAAAACTAAGTATAGGAATGACATCTCTAAATTACTGCTTAAACCACAGCTCCATTATTGCACTAAGGTTTCCACCTTGTTTCTAAACATGCTCTCCTGCACTTCAAGTCTGACCTATCTACCAGATAAATGATCCAGTACCACAAAACCCAAAAGAAGGAACAAATAAAAATATCAATTACAAAGATTTTTTATTTCACTTTCAGCTGAACAACAGATGCTTCGTAATGGATATACTGGGGAAGATAACCCTTTTTAAAGAAACTCACCTCTGCAAACTGAAACAATGATGACTTCTGACAGGCATCCGTAGAATTAGTTGCATCAGACTGGCAAGTAGCTGAGGAAACCTGAAACAAGGAGTGTACAGATTAACACCTTTAAGGTACCATTTTGCAGCTAAGAACAACAATATGTGAAACAAAATACCAGGCAGCATAACAAAAAGATGTGCTTAAGAGAAGATGAGCAATCCAATGTTTCACAGTCCTAAACAAGTAAAATCAAACTTCTAGACAAAAACATAGTTTAGCACCCATTTTAATGAATTTGAAAAATCACCTAAGAAGAAACACCATAGGAATATCAGAGAATCTTTATTTTTCTTTTCCTAATTCCAAACTTTGCAAAAGAGTTTTATCCAAGAAAACACTAACCTGATGATACTAGGCTAAATACACAGTCATCTTGCATTGGCGAAGCCATCAACACTGCTGTACCTGTAACTCCTACCACCATTCTGAATAAGAAAATTACTCAGAAGACAAATACAATCTGTTGAAGACACTAAGAGCCACTATGTGATGGAAATACTTAGAAAAATAATCCCAAATCACCTAACAGTAAGAAAATAAGTAGAGTACTGCAAGCCTAAAATTGCTCAAATAGTGTACCTAAACAGCCATTTAGGGATGCTTATGAGGAACAGTGCAAGGAAGAGCTGCAACTTCTGACAACAAAATATGCAGAAACGACTATTCAAAACCAATAGCCTCATTTGAATTAACACAGATCTCAGCTGTACTATTCTTATTAGTCAGGAATGTGTTAATCAAGCTTCATTCTGTAAAGGAATTGTATAAAATATGATACATTCATTAAATGTCACATTTGAGTGGAAGACAGATGTGTAGACCTTAAAAGCACAAGGTACTTTTAGCAGGTATGTAATGTGGCTTATGAGAAATGGAAAAAAAGGAAAGAGGCTTTGCAGGATTTTAGGAAAAGTATAACCAGATAGAAAAATTATTCCTTAACATTTTTAAAAAAATTTACCATGAAATTTCAGTTGTTTTCTCTTATTTATTACCAAAACCAGTATGTCAATAGCATTTATTACTACAAGACTCAGACAGCAACTGCATCTGTAGCCAGTAAGCACGAAGCACCACACAACAAGCAGGCCTATAGTACAAACCTATGCAGTTTGTACTGCTGCTTCTGCTGCTGTTTGTCCAAGATGCTCAAGTGCTGCAACAGCATCTGCTACCTCTGGTCCCTCAAAAACACTAAATTCAAACGTAGCAACCCACAGGCCAAGGGCAACTATACCACACGGCCCTTTGCTTTAGGTACAGTCAAACTTCTTTCTTCGTTGCCATAAAGCCAAGCAGTAACAGTGCCTCCTATGATCTATGTTTCCATTACATTTATTGAATACACCAAGCATGATGCTTTATGAATGTAGTATCTAACAATTCAAAGGCTACAGGAAAGGTGCTGTTTAGCCTAGAAAAGAGAAAATGAAGGGGAGACCTCATCAACACTTTTAAGTATCTAAAGGGTGGATGTCATGAGGATGGGGCGACACTTTTTACTGTAGTGTCCAGTGATAGGACTAGAGGTAATGGATATAAGCTGGAATACAGAAAAAGTTCCACTTAAACATAAGGAAACATATCTTTCCTGTGAGGATGTCCTGGTCCAGGCTGCCCAGGGAGGGTGTGGAGCCTCCTTCTCTGGAGGTTTTCGAGACCTGCCTGGGCATGCTCCTGTGTGTCCTGATTAAGGTGAACCTGCTTTGGCTGGGGATATGGACTACAGGTCTCTTCCAACTCCTAGCATTCTATGAAAGGGTTAACAAAAATAGCTTTTTAATGCCTCTCTTGCTTTTTCAACCATTTGTGTTATTGTTTTCACTGATGTAATGTTTATTACTATTTTTCTTGTGTTTCTGTGTGATCTGTTTAAGACATCTGTGCCTCAGCAGAGGTGTGGATCGTGCCAGGGATGAATACCAATCTTGCCGCTGGTAAGTGACCCATAGCTGAAGGTCTTAGTCTCTGCACTTGTATGAAATATGTAAGGACGCTGCTTGCACATCTGAGTGCTCATTTGGTTATTTCAGGCCACTTCACTAGTGGAATTCTCCCAGGAATAACAAAATGTGGGATTTGGTTCCTGGTGTAACTTACATTTTCTGCAGTTCGACAAGCTGCCCTACGTAGCTTAGTTTATGGTATCTATTGAAGCAGTGTGATCTCAAGTGGAGCCTATTCGATGCACCATACAGAAGGGTCCTACTTTGCTCAGAAGAAGCGATGTGAATGAGGAAGATGTGTGAAACCTCTCTGTTCCTCGAGGAGGGTGGTGCAGGGCCACTCATGTCTGGACTCTGCCCACCTGCCAAAACCGAGATCCATAGCTTCCTCTGCCTGGCCAGGGGCCTATCCATATCAATGTGTCAATGCATGCTTTAGCTGGTATAGCATAAACTAGCTCTCAGGTAGGAGCTACTGACCTGCACCACACTACGGGCACCATGCTGGAGCAGAGAAGCCCTCCTGAGAGCCGCTATTACAGCTCATCCCCTGCAACATGAGTGCTACTGGAGCGCAGAGAGGGAGGATGTGCCTTTTCGCTGCCTCTGAGGTGATGTGCTGGGGGACGGGCACAGCTTCTTTACCTCACAGTAGAGGAATCACAAGACACAGAAGGTGTGAAGCCCATTTCCTACAGCTTTGTATGCAAAGAAGAGATTGCTGGTGCTCGGTAAATCACAGGTGATTTTGTCATTAGAACAACTATACTTTCCTTTTGCTATCAATTTCTGTTACTTTTACAAAGTTAATGCTGTTGTCTTTGCTTCTCAGAAGCACTAATTTGAGCTTATTTCTTCTACTCTGCTGCTCCCACACTCCTGACTCGTGGGAAATTTATCGTCTCCTGGAATTCCATCCTCTGCCAGGATGAACCTTATCAAAGCCTTAAAATAATTACTGGAGAGCGTGGATGCACAGATAGTGCCATTATGAACGTCTCATTTCCTGCCCTAATAAAACATCTTCAACACCTCATTTCTTCTTCTTTCCTCCTCCTGGCTTATCCTCAGCTGCACCAAGATATTTTTCACTTCTGATTTACACCTTGGGCAATACCACCCTGCACAGACCCATCAACATATGCAAGGTAGCTTTTTGTTCTCAAAGAGAAGGAAAACAAAAGGATACTGCTTCCATAGCCTCCATTTTCCTGTATGGTACCATAACACACTCTAAAACTGATCACGCCAAGCAAAGGTGAAGGACAGAGCCTGGCTCAGCTTCCGCACTGACTGATGCCAGGCTTTAAGGCTGTCCTGATGGGCAGAGCAGTGGCAACAGGGGGAAAACTGGTAGAAGAGACAGCTTTTGGACTTCATGACAAATTCCAGGATTTCTATGCAGCAACATACAGAGAAGCCACTAGGTGCTGCTGTAAGGCAAGCAAAGGGCCTGATGGGCAAGTACGGGAGATTCTGGAGAGAGTCCAGTGGAGGGCCAGAAAGATAATCAGGGAACTGAACATCTCTCTTAGAAGGAACAGCTGTGGGGAGACCTAGGGCTGTTTAGCCTGGTGAAGACTGAGAGGGGGACTTTACCAATGCTTATAAATACCCAAAAGGGTGAGTGTTGAGAGGACAGGGTGTGTCTTATTTCCATAGTGCTCAGTGATAGTACAAGGGGTAATGGACACAAGCTGGAATATAGGAAGTTCCACTTAAACATGAAAAACTTTTCCTGTGAGGGCAAGGGAGCACTGAAACAGGATGGCCAGAGAGGTTGTGGAGTCTCTTTCTCTGGAGGTTTTCAAAATCTGCCTAGATATATTCCTGTACAGCCTGATTGAGGTGAACCTGCTTTAGCAGGGGGAGTGGACTAGATGATCTCTAAAGATTCCTTCCCACTCCTACCATTCTGTGTAATTCCGTGTGTGAGGGAAGGAGGCAAGTGGGCAAGCAAGGAGTGCTGCTCCTCACTCAGCTTCAGCCTTTCTGCTAAGACACCTGCTATGAGGACCAGGCCTTGCCTAGCACAACTATAGTAGCTAGAACAGACCTGTCAGGTGTGCTGCTCAGATATTCAACAAAATACACTCATATACACACACCATAGTCTTCTGTAACTGATAAAAGGACCCAAAAGCCAGGTGGAAACTGGCTGGAAATTCAAGGTCTTTGTTTACTGCTGTTAAGGTCTGTAGCTTCTCTTGCCTATCTGCTTAGTCACTCCAGTTGCTGCTTGGAAATCACATACCAACGCTGAATTCTGTGATCAGAAGAAACTCTCTAGTCTACTGAAAAAAACCTACAAAAATAGGAATGTAACTGGTGACAGAGAGAGATGATGATGTGCCCTCTCTCATTCTCCTGCTGGCAGGTCATTTTGCTACCTGACATCTGGGCTTCTGACAACTGGAAGGTTAAAAATCTGACTTGAAAAGTCCCTACACACCCATTTAACATCCACTTGACAGAGAATCAGTGGGTGTTGAATATACTTAGGTGGGATTAACAAACCTCCGAGTATAGTTTCCCCCACCTTCTCCCAAGTTTTGAGCAAACTTTCCTAGTGCTGCCCTTCCTTAACAACTTTTGAGGATGGTAATAGTATTTAAGAGCTATCCTTACAAAATCATACCAGTCTGCGTAATCATACATATGCGCAGACAGTCAAACTGCATGTTGAGAGATAATCTTATGTCTGGCAGTCCCTCCATGAGAGAACCACATATATGCATGTGTATCTTATATACACTTTAATGACAATGAAGACTGCATGATATCATTTATTTTAAAAACACATCTGTTTTTTCTTAATAGAAATGCCAAGGGTTTAGATACACAATGTATAAATATATACTTTCACACATATAAAAACAATACCTACTGCCCACAGCTAAGTAACTTCTGAACCTCTTCATTAACAATCTCAGCAGTCATCTTAGCATACCACACGGACCCCAAAGTCAATATCAACTCTTTATACAATACAACCTGCAGAAAGCAGTTTACCAATTTTACACTGAATTCTTGAGCTTCTTACTAAGCCTGTCATATCACCTTCTAGCTAGGATCTTCTGCTAAACTTGCAAACACTGGTTTAAGCATCAAATTGTTTTCAAGCATAAGCGTGGAAATCCAACTATAGGCTGTCACACAGGCATGCAAAGATGAACATTCTGTGTTTCCTCCGTCCCTGTGCCTCAGGATGGGAATCCAGAAGCACTTATGAATTATCCAAGTCTAAGTATGTTTAGGATCTTTGCTGCATTTGGGGAAACCTAAGAAATATTTGCTCCATATCTCATCACCACTGAAACACTGAATCAAAACGAAACAAAGAAAAATGGAAGACACATCAGAGCTGCTGCACAAAGAAACTGAGGAAATTTCCCAGTGCACAGAAACACAGCTGGAGGCTTAATTCCTACTGATGTGCAGTTAAGAGGACTGGACTTCATCCATTTGGGTCCCTTCGACAGTACCAAGAAACCAGATTGTTCTGGAAGATGTATTTTACATAGAAGACCCTCTGAAAGAATCGGAGATGAACAGTTTTGTTCCCTGGGAAAGTGCTCTGACACTTAACCTGCTTGTCGGGTAGTACAGGACAATTAAAATATAGTAACTTGTTAGTAAGAATGGACTAATTTCTGGCCCATCATGATCCTAGCAACAGTGAATAAATCTCTCAACTAGTTTTGGTCAGGCTGTATTTATGAGAATTATTTTGCTTTACATGTTGGGGGAAAGCAAATTACCCACCTTGTCTCTTTGGTATAGAGGGACAGGTTTCAAATTAAAGGCCCGAAAGATCACAGCATAGTATAACTTATATGTAAAGTAAAAATTACATCTAAGGCCATGCTGCTTGGTTCTATTAGAAAAAACAAGGTTCATGTAGATTGAAAAAAAAAAAAGTCCTGAGCAAAAAAATGAGTTCATATATTAAAACAATCACACATCTTTTTTTTGATTTGTCACTAAATACACACGTAGATTTTATTTCTCAACTGCTGTCTGGAATAACACTACTCGAGACTTTTTTTTGTGTAAAATCAAGAAAGTCCAACTCATAAGGTCATAGCAAAGACCCTTATTAATAGACATGAGTATCTCTGACTACAACACACTTCCATCTCATTTAAAATTAACAGCCTATTAAAAACAGTTTTTAAACTCCAAGCCTACAAACAAACTACAAAACTACAGGACAGTCTCATTTTAGCACAAAATACTCAACTTCTTTTTACTTCTCTACCAAACTTACCTTACTGTTCCTCATTTTTCATGCTGCAGCACAGAAAATCAGTGCCAACATCTACACAAAGCGTACCACTGCTCAAACTGCTGTGTAAAGCTTTGAGGAGCGTTGGCTCACTCATGGCAGTACACATCAAAGGCCTCAGACATTTTGCATTTGGTGGTCTCACATATAGGTATTTTTTGCTTTTCCTCCCAATAACAACAAAAAACCAAAAAAAGAAATCCTCCTCACTTCCACCACTCTTCTTTCCAGGTTAACTGATTCATGGTAGTGACTGCTTATTTTACCCAAACAAGGTATTTTACCCACCTTTTGAATAATTTTCCAAGCTGGCCCAAAAAATAGATCACAAATAACAAGCAGTCTAAAGAAAGACCCAAGGTCTCTGTACTACTGAGATATGCAGAAACACTTTTATTTACCAGACTCCTTAAAATGGTTGTGATGGCAACTGAACCACAGACTTCTTTTTAGACACAAAGACTTAGTGAACAGGAGTAGACTGCATTACTTTGATTGTCTGTCAGCACTTGCATGGTTTTAAAATACATATATGATGATACTGACTGGATGGAAATTATTAAGTATTTATTTTGCTATCAGTGCCAAGGCCACAGTTGTGTGAGGCATTGCTCAAGCATACAAAGTCATTGCTGAGAAGAGCTTGCAAACTACCTGTTTAACATAGTCACTGTATTTCAATCCTTCGACCTGTGACAATATCCTCTCACGTGGCAGATTTGCCTGGTCTGGTCAAATATTCAGTCAGCAGTTGAACTGATATTCCGGTCAAATATTCAGTCAGCATTATTTAACCGATATAAAAACTGGGCCCAACCTCTACATTCATGGTTGGGATAAAAGACTCACAGGATTCACACTTCAGTCTCACCTGAGGTTAACCCAGGATCTATCTTAAATTCAGTTTTCCACTGGAAAAACATTCCTCTTCAGAGCTCCCTTTAAACTGCAGGCTTGCAGTAAGTTAGAGAAGAGTCTTCCTTACCTCTTGTGCAGTCAGGGCATGTTCCCCTGCTAGAAGCAGCATACTCAAGCCTCCCATTTGTGTAGGATCTGTTAAAAGAGTAAAACCAAGTCTTAAGTTTATTCATTTGCTTGTTTAAAAAACCTACCATTTGCAGCATTAAAACCCCAGAAGACTGCGTGTCACAGACACTCTAAGTAAGTTGCCATAAAACGCAGTTCAAGAGAATCACAAATAACCATTTCTGTACCCTTTGGGAGAGGCTTTCAAAGCTGTTTGAAGGATTTAATTGGATTTGTGTGCTTAACACTCCATTCCTTGGATTTCCAATTTTACTGCCAAAGGTTTTACGTACTACAGAGATGAATATCTTCAAAACAGCAATTGTAATTATCTCATACATAAATACATACAAAGATGCTCTAATATTGCACATGTTTACACCTCAATGGGTGCTTCAACCAAAGGAGTGGTTCTCTTCCTTAGCCACTGAACAAGTAAGAGGATGGAATGAAATGGCACTATCAAGCTCCAAAGCAAAATTTCTACTTTCATTTAGCTTTAATTTAGAGCTGTATTTAGTGGTGAAAAGTGTCAGCCTGACAGCTCTGAAGCATGAAACACTTGATCCTCTGTGCCAGAACTGCACAAGCACTGGCCAGACAAGCTGCCTGCCTGCTTGTTACCCTGCAATACAATATATAATTGAGAAAAGTAAAATGGAGATATAAATGTTCTTTCTCCAACTATTTGATGCTGACAGTTTCTTGCCTCCAGCCTTCCTGAACCTCAGGAGCTCAGAAGACGACAATAAGAAGTGAAAGCAATGAACGCTGGCACAGCATTACTCATGGAGTGGCTTGTGCACTCAAAACAGTGGTTGCTCTTCATGATTATGAGGACTAATTGTCTAATGGGGGGGGGGGGCGGGAGGAGGCGGGGTATGTGTATGTATGTGACAGCCCTTAGAAGAAATGCAGTGGCCTGATTTAAGAGACTGTCAGGCAGAGGAAGAGAGACAGTTTGTGGCCCAAATGTTTTGCAACAGCCACAATGTGAAAGAAAGGGAAGCACTATCCTTGCTGTATAGCTGAGACACCAACTTAATGATGAGACACCAAAGACAATAACTTTCCCCAGGTTTCATTAAGCATGCATCTATGTTTTCAAATTTCCTTTCACTGAACTATACAAAAACTTTCTCTACAACAACAAATTACACATGCTCGGGACCATTCCCTGGAACGGAGGCCAACTGTCACAAAACCTTTGTCCATTTGGCTGCATTTTGTAACGCAAAATTTGGATGCAGAATAGCTGCAACCAAAATGCCCACTGAGAAATCCCGTGGCCTGTTCCCACTCATGAGTGATGCTGAGGAATTTGTTGAGCTTCTCAGCTGATACAGGCCACACCTGATTTAGTGCTATGGATGACCAAGGTCCAGTTAAGGGAATACTTGCTAGTGCTGTTTAATTCAGTACCAGAGATGCTGCCAAAAGTTCTACCCCCAGATGGAATCCTGCACTGACATTCACAGTGCAAGTTTTTTCAATACTCTCTTAAAACAGTAGTAAATAGAAACAGAGGAAAGCAATGTGAAAAAAACCAGGCTCATCCACCTCCTCAATAAGAGCGGGTCATTACCTGAAGAACACAGACTAAGTAACATCTGGCTTCAGACTCAATTTTCAAATGAAAGTAATTTTTTCTTTTAACACAATAAACAGGTAGAAGGTGTGTGAGTCTTATTGTAGTTCTGGGTGTTTTGTTTGGTTGGTGTTTTAACTTTTTACTTTTAAATTAAAAAAGCAGCAAAAGACATTAAGATCAACAAGACTATCAGAAGTGTAGCATCTGTTAACAAGAAGTAGAGACAGAAAATGGGAAAGGCCAGCAAGTACTTAAGCACAATTCGTAAGTGCATTCATAAGCACTGTCAGCACAACACTTTTTGCCATCAAAATACTTGATCAGAAACTATTCAGTCCTTCAAACAAGAGAGCATCAGAGAAACTAAGAAGCAAGGAGTTAACATGTATCTTGAAACATGATGTCTGAAGAGGCAGTTAATCTGGAGGAAAGAGATCTTCAGGCCCATCATAAACTTACTGAGCTCCCCATGAAACCATAATAGCTTGGCTGGTTGCTTTCCATTTTCTCTATTCCCATTGAAAGTCTGTTGCAGAAGCCAAATCTTCCAAGCGTTATGAGCTTTTTTCCAGTTTTCAGCTTAAATTTATTCAGGGACGTGTGGTATACATTTTTTCTGGTGGCCACATCTACGAGATTAATTTACTGTTCTCTCTAAATGATATTTCCCTGTTCTGCCTATACAGGAATTACCCTTTCTTCCACTTGCTTTCCTAGCCTAAGCAAACCAAGATCTCCTGACGTCATCATTCATGTTCTTCTCCCGTGATCCCAGCAATTCATCTAGCTCTCCTCTCCAGTTATTCCAGGTGGAGCTCACCCTTCTTGTGTGTGAATGACCAGCAAGACAGCAATGTCAGATGAGCTGGGCTCTGTTCAATGACACAAACTCTTTTAAACAGTTCCTGAAAAGACTGTGCCTGACACAACAGTCCAGCACCTTCTGATGTCCACATCACACTGATGGTTCACAGCTGTTTTCCCATGCTTCACTTTATTTATCCGTGGATCTTTTTCCCCCTCCTCAGTTTTAGAAAATGGAGAACACCTAGCTTATGGCTCTAAAATTCTTCCCCTTCTTTGAAATATCTTCTTGACGGTCTCAGCTTTCTGCCCTTCAAGCAGCTCATCATTGTAACAAGGCAAAGATAGGATCGTTTTTCCCTCAAGTAAGCAAATACTTGAACTGTTTATTTAAATATAAAAAACAAGAGGGAGGGAAAAAATGACAACTAAGTGGAAAGTGAAAATTTAATTTGGTGCTTAAACAACTTGAATACTTATGCTGCAGCTGTCTGATCATGTTAGAAACAAAAACCTTTCTACTACGGTTTCAAATGACAAAATAACTTCACCTAAGGGATGGCAAAATGTACATGTGAAAACAGTGCCATATGCTTATGGTGCCTTCTCAGCACAACAATGTTTCTCTTATGGCACTAAGAACCTAAGAAATTGAAGTGCTATTAAAAGCAATTCACAGATAAATCAACAGTAGTGAGAAAACTGTGCACGTTTGACTAGCAGAACCGGAGGTGATTTCTGACTTTCTCATCAGCTTTTAATATAGATGAAACTTAAAACCATCCCCCTATTTGAGAATGACATACTTTGTTCATTTTGGTCTGGTTAGATACTCTGCAGGCTGGCTAGTTCATCATCACATTTTTCAGTCAGAGACATACTTTGTTCATTTTGGTCTGGTTAGATACTCTGCAGGCTGGCTAGTTCATCATCACATTTTTCAGTCAGAGGAAAGAAACTGAAGAAGAACTACGCAGAAGGAAGGCCAGCAGGTACCAGTTTCAACTAACTTGCCTAGATGCAGAGTTAAGCTTCTTTCTAAAAACCAAAAATCCCACCTCTATCAGGATACTGCCTATTCTAGGAAGTGTCTTTTTTCCATCCTTTGATTCACTAAAAAGCTTTTTGGCTCAGATGGTTTTTCTTCTGCTGTAGAAATATGAAAGTATTCGGAATCTTGCACACTTGTAGAACAAAGATGTTGCTCACTTAGCTTGTAGTTGTGAAGTCATGTTCACCTGTGAACAGCACTTATCTTTGCCCTGCACCCTACAACTGACCACAGGTGTGCCATGTCAAGAGGAAAAATATGCTTAATTCCAACTTCCAGGCTGGATGAGCAAATACACCACTAGTGGGTCTGTAGGTCAGATGCCCAATGCTGGGGCCACACCTCAAGTTCCTGACACAATAGGTCACCACAAAAGTTGAGGTGGTAATTGCAGGAATGCAAAATAAAGGTGAGCTATGATCTGCATGGGACTTAAAAAAAAAAAAAAGGAAAGGAAGATCTTATTCTCTATATATTATATTTTCCAAAATGAAATGTAGTATGGAAAAGCAATCAAGACAACATTAACAACAACCAACAAGTAAAACAGACTTCCTGTCATGATTCTGGAATCATATAATATAATCCTTGTCCTAAGGAAGCTATCTGCTTTGAAGATGTCAGTGGCATTTCAAAGGTTAGAGTGTTTCTGAGGTAGTTCAGCTACATTTTAATTCATCAGCTAGTACAAAGCCTAGATTTTTGAAGAAGTTGTGCTGGCCAGAAGAGTCAGTTGAATTGAATTATCCCATGAAGTCAAGGTGAGAAGAACACAACAAAACATATTTAGTATTAACTGGTTGACGTAACAGTAATACATTTGTCACAGCAGACTTGTCATGATTTGGACACTGTTAACGTCTCTGTCAGAAGTAGTTATTATTTTATAAGCTATGGTGACATTAAAGAAACAACCTTCATTGGCAAGAGGACTGGAGTGAGATCCCTATGAAGTACTATGCTCATTGACTCAGTCTACAGTAAAAAAAAAAACCCAAACCAACACAACAAAAAACCCAAACCCAAAAACTTTTAAATTTTAAATTCTATGTAGCATAAAAAGACTTTCTTCAGAAATGAACAGTAGTATAGATAAAACGGATTAGGAATTAATTAGAAACTCATCTAAATTCTCTGTCCTCTGGTCTGACAGGTGTTAAGATTTCTCTGTACTCAGAAACTCTACATATGGATACCTCAGTAGGGGCAGGGAGGTATGGCAGGCAGGTAGACCAAGACCTATTGCTTACTTGAGTTAATTCAATAAATCTTTAAAGTGCATAAAAATTAATCCTCTCATAGCAAAAGCAGAATGGGATTTTTAGAACTTGTCTCCCATATACTGTAACTATGCAGGAAGAAAAATTTTATTTTGATCACATTTCACAGTTCCTTCATAGCCAGAAGGAATTTCATTAAAGGAATTTTCATACCACTATACTTGCAAAAGGGTACACATGCCTTTTTATCCTTTTACACTTGCTCCGTAAACCCATTTTCCACTCTCCAGCCCATGATATCTCTAAGTAGCAAAGTTCTATCTGCCACACACTTGTCATAAACCAGGTAGCATACAAAGTTCCGAATACATCAGTATTAATAAAATTAGAAACTTGAAACTGGGGGAAAAAAAAAAAAAACCCAAACTTGCAACTGGAAAAAAAACCAATCAAACCAGAAAAAGGGATGGTGGGGGAAAGAAAAAAATATTTCTACCTTGATTGTTTGGTTCTTAAGCCAACAATATTTATCATTAATGTCTCTGTACTTCAGGGTCACGATTGCAACAGTTCTGCTATTTGTGAATGTCAGTGAGAGATTATCTGCCTTTCACCAGTTCGGGCACTCCACATACACTTATTCACAGAATTAATCTTTTATTTTAAATCTTTAAAAAGTTAGAATTTGTCTCTCCCAAGGCATAATGAGCAAAAGAGCATACTTTAAGAGAAATTAAATTACACTTCATTTAAATACAGTTAGCTCCATCAGTATATTCATCCACAAGAACGTTAACACCTCCAACTTCACAGATACCTACAAATTATTGTTGTTAACAGCAAATTACTAAACATATAGAATGCTCTATGAAAGAAAGAACACAATCAGCATTTTCATTTTTGACTAGAAAATGAAAATCTCTAGCAGCAAGTATGCCAGAATTAAAAAATAACCAATCTGGAACCCAAATGGGACATGGGTTATAATGTCACATATATGGACTAAACTCCTGAAAGCAATCACACACCAAAGAGAACTTCAGAAAGTTTTAATGCAGATGTTTAGCTAGAATCTTGCCAACTTAATTTGGGACATGAAGGGTATTATGCACTGCAGTACAACTGGCACCACAATTCAATTTCAATGTTGCATCCTTGAACAGAACTAGGATGTTTCATCTGTGTAACATAGATAGAATTCTTACCTGCCATCCCGAAGTTAAGCTGTGGCATTTCTTCACTTTTTGTCACTTTCCTTGGGCTTGGTAAATCTTTTGCTGAGTCTGATGCAAAGGCCCATAGCTTTTTCCTGTTTGTAACACTGGATGACTGGGTTTTCACAGGTTTATTTGTTGTGGGGCACCACTTGTACCCTGGATTTGCCTTCATAAATGCATCCTTGTACTAGAAAAGAAAAGGAAAGTTACCAATATCATGCCAGTCATGATACTGTACTATCCACAGGGCAATAACACATACTGCATATAAGATAATTTAATACAATAAATAATGCTTAAATGTCTTGATTTTTTAACAGTTTAATAATGTGCTTGAAGCCTGACCGCCAACATAACTTAATAACAAGAAATATTAAGATAAGTAGAGCTGTATTTAAAAATGAGTTTTCTCTTTCCTCTCCTGAGGGCTTATTACCCAGAGCAGGCTGATCCTGCAAACTCCTCTCTAGTGCTTTGTTTCTCAGAGAGTGAGCATATAAGATGACTATTTTAGTTCTTTGGCAAGTACAACCTTTTTTTACTTTCTACTTTGAATGAAATGAAAACATACGTTTTGCAATAAATGCAGCATGATGCTCCTTACCTTGCACTCATTTTTCTCTAATAGAATATTTGAGTATAAGCTTTTTCCAAATCAGGCACCGAAAATAGATCACCACCACTATTATCTCATTTTCAGTAACTTCTGATACACCATTCTAGTGTTCCTTCCAAAATGTACTATGCCACAAGGCCACATAAAATAAACTGGGACCATTTAATACTTTCTTTGGCCTTGAGTACACAGCACACATCTCAGTTGTTTGCTATGTTCTTGGTATGAGACAGCAAAACAAATGAAACCAGACAATACATGGTGGGTGGGGGAAAGGTCTGGATCCTACACAGTTTGGAGGGTAGGGGGAATGATGGGGACCTATTCTATTCACAAAACACAACACTGATGTTTTCCAGTATCTTGCTGACCAGACCAAAAAAAATCTTTGAACGCTAACAGCAATGAAAGGAGTAGATTTCAGTATTTTAAATGTGTTGCTATGCAAGGTAGAGAACTGGCAACTCAAAAGAACATGCCACGCATTCCAGCTGCAAATGTTTGCCTAACAACTGATAGGGTCATACAGCACTTGGCTGCTGTAGGAGCTTATGCACTAAGTGCCAGCACTCCCTGCAGGGAGTGGGAATTCAGTACCTCCTCATGCACTTGGTTGCTCGGGATGGCAAAAAATGACCAAAAGAGTGGCTTTATCCTGAAGTACATGGCATGGCAACTGCAGGAAGTTTCTTCTGTGATTACGTCTGTTCCTTCCCACCCATCCATCTGTCAACCAGTCCCAGTTACAGGACAACCTATGTGTTTCATGCACCTGCCTGCACAGAAACACAGCCTGGGGAGGAGCATGTAAAAAAAAATTCCCTTGGGTATCAAACACAGAAGCAGCACTGAAAATCTTGTCTTTAGAAAGTCACTGCAGTGTTTTTCCCAGATTAACACACAGCATTCCTTGTGGCAGGATCACCATCACATGTATATCGCTTACTTTTATTTCCATCTTAACCCATCAGCTGGCACTTGCTACCTCCAGACTGTAGCAAGGATAAAAATGTTTCTGTTTACGTGAAGCACAGTGCCATGTGAACCCGCTGTGTGAAGGCTCATATTTATAGAAATGGCTATAAATAATAAAAATCTGCAGGGACCGCTGACCCATATGCATATTGGAATTTCTGAATAGGGTGTATGCATTAAATCTACAAACTAAGGACTGCAGCACCTCTCACCTTGCCCCTTTTTCCTTTCCCTCAGTTTAGTTTGGTAGGAGCTCAGTATACCACAAAAATAGTCTAGCGGAGGGAAGGGGAGGGAGTAAGGGAAGAGGCAGAAAGGAAATACATTTCAAAGCAGCTTTGCCTTCCATTGTTAAAGTCACAGCCCACTCACAAATCTCGATTCCAGTCTGCAGAGTGAAAAGCAGAGAATTGCTAGCAATGATGTATGTAAGCTCTTCATATCAGCACTGCTCTCTTGAGTAACTGAATTATTCTGTGGAGTAATTTGACAAGCTGACAGGCTGCCCATCAAACAAGGAACAGAATGCGTGCCACTTGCAAGATGAGGCAGCAATAAGCTTTTAATCAGTTTCCAACAAGAGCAATTCAAGTGAGCTGGAGTATTAATGGATTTTTTCCTTGGCAAAGCCAAGAGGCGAATATTAATCAAGCTCTCTGAAGGAAAGGGAGTAAACTGAGGGAGGACAGCTCATCGGCCGCTTTCGCAGTTTCAACACCCAAGATATACAGAAAAGAAGATGAAAAAAGTTAAACAATAGCCCTGAAGTAGTTTTATAAAGTGCATACAGGGGCCTCATTCAAATCTTAGAAAGACTTTTAGTATTCATTTTTGTGACTGTTAGACCAAGGTCTAAAATAAAGTGACATTCTGCTTGCTAGGTCAGGAAAAGGTAACAAGTGAGCTACACATTCAATCAACTGTGCAGCAAGCAACTTTAAAACAGCCTAAGGATATCTCTAAAGTTGTTTAAAAAAAGTAGTTCTTAAGCTGGAATGTAAAGACCCCACCTTGGTTGCCACATGAGTGGCAGGGGCAGCCCAACACTGTCATATCCCTAAGTTCTAGGTAAGATAAAAAGGCACAGGATATGTTTGTGGGATTGGTCTGATGTTATCATTTCTGTTTTGTGAAAGCCTGGGGAAGGATGTGTTACTCAGTGGGATCAGTTGCGCTTCAGAGCTAAGGTTAAGAAAAGTGCTGCACCTCAGTGCAATTCCCTGAGTTGCTTTCATCACCAAATAAAATATTTGCTTTTTCCAGTGTGGTGGGAACAGGAGCTCAGGAGTGAATTCCAGGTACACCTCAGGGCAGCAGTTAGCAAGTACTTAACTTTAAAGTATGCTTAAATCCCACCAACTGGCTATTAAATGTCACATGAATCTCAGAGATCTAACAGAGCAAAAAATCCCAAAAGAAATCCCCAGAAAATACTACACTCTGTTTTTTCACTTCTGAAGGACACAGGGTTTGCATTACACATTATGGTCCAGATGTCACTCAGTGAACTTGCCGGACTCCAGCCAGCACATCAGAACATTTGTCCCGTCCAAACCCAAGGTGTCTGCCAAAACAGCAGCAGGGCAAGGATGGTGGCTCCCACTGGGGCTGACAGCACCTGCAAAAAAACACTGTCCGACTGCACCTGCAAAACTACTGGCCAAGCACTAGCAGGGAGCAGCCTTCAGCTCTGCCACTGAATGGCAGCAGCCTGCATTTACCAGGCTGCTGCCCACAGGAAACAATCCTGACAGCTGGATCTTAACAACACAAAGGTATATTTAAAAATAAAATGGTTTCTAGCAAGGCAAACCAGGATCAAACAGTAATGCCCTCACTAGATATTTTCCAAGACAGTTAAATATTCATAGTAAGCCCTCTAAGAGTTAACAGAACACCACTACCCCTATTATTATAATAACTAAAAAATATGCTGGAGCATATTTATGAGCGGCTGGAATTCATTTTCTCCTAAGTGAAGGGAAATGCTAACAAATGGCAGGAACATTTGTGGTTCCACTTGTCACAGCCTAAATAATGAAACTTTCAAAGTCAAGTTGTTTCAGGAAGCCTGCAGGACAAAAACAGAAAGCCTGCTCCTAAAGAAAACACCAGCAGAAGCTGACATGGAACTCCCCAGGTGCAACGTGAGGCCTCCAGGGCAGGTGTTGCTATAAGAGACTATAAAACACAACACTGAAAACAAAGAGGACATGAGGCCAGCTTTTGTAGGCAATTACAGCTCTCCAAGGTGCAGACAGGTACATAATGGGATTTTCCAAAAGCGACTAAATGAACTATAGACCTGACTGTCCTCTCAGGGGGAATCAGGGCTAAACGTCCAATCCATTAGGAAACTTCTCATAATTCCACTTGGAAAAAAGTTTGGGTGCCTCACTATCTTCCAAAATGCTGGATCTTGCATACAGATAGAAATATGTAAGTAAATATACAAATGTCTTGACTGGCACACTGCTGAGATAGTGTCACTGCTGCTTCTAAGTAGATAAGAAATTGAAAGCTTCTTGTTTGTTGCTTGATCTAAGCTAAATGGCTTTGTAAGCTTTGGTTGGTTTCAAGTAGTGAAAATATTCTTGAAACTGTAAAAAAACAGAGGTTGCAGCTACTGCGGTAGCAACCACTTCTGTTGGGCCCATTCTTATCTCTGGAAGACCAATTCAGATGCTCAGGGTATACAAGACATGTTGTAGGAGTAGTAGATGTGACACAGGGTCCTTTAGGAAATGTATGCCCTGCCAGGACAGTGGCTACAGGCTATATGGTGAAAACTCAAGTCAAAGTGCATTGAAAAGCAGCATTTAAGTAACAGAAGCTAATCACCTGTACTTTAAACCTCCATGAGCTTATACATATAGCTACTGAAAAAGATTATTGGTACAATAGTAATTTTACATCTTTCCAAAGGCATTCACTTTCTGGACTTTTAAATGTGCTCTCCCTAGGAAAAATATAAATGAAACATTAGAGTTGACATCAACATCTTCTTGACAGTCTCAGCAGTAAGCCCAACTACAAAAGTGAGTGTTAAAACAACCGATATACACACACAGAGAACAGGCCTGTTGGTGAAGAAGGCCCAAATATATTCAACAGCACATTATAGCTCCTAATAATTATTTTAGTAATATAAACTTGTTTAAAGAATAAAAATTATATGCTATCTCTCTTCTACACATTCTTGTAACTGGTTGTAATGATGTAAATGATGCAGATTTATTGTTTTGCTTTGATGTTGAATATGCAATTTGTTCTTTATGTCAAAAAAAAAAATAGATCACTACAGGAACAATGACTTCTACAACAATAAGATTAATAGTTTCAGATCTGTCACTTCTGTATGAAGTTCTGCAATTATTTTCCTTCTTAATGAATGAGTTTCCTTCACATGACAAAAGGCTAAGAAAAACAGTTACATCAGGTTTGTTGCTTCCAAAAATTGTTTCTTCATTTCCTTCTTTCCTTCCCCTGTTATCTGTACTGGATCTCCTAATTGCCTTTTCCAAGAAGTATCGCTGATTTCTAAGTGGGAATGCAGACCAAATCAGCAACAGTTGGACAAAGCTGAGAGTACTCAAGTACTTCGATGCTGTCACAGACAGGGAGCTACAGAAATACCCCAGCCCCTGCTTCAAAAAGCATCTGCTATGTTGAAGACTGTTTTTTCCTGTGGAACTGTCTATGCTCACATGAAGCACTGAACAGCCAGACCTTATATACATGCGTTAATAGTAGCAGACAACTTCAAGTGACAGGAAAGGTACAGAAAATAGTTTCCTCAATTGTTTCACAGCTATCTGTACTTCTTGTAGTTTGCTAGCATGACTCAATATTTGAGAGAGACACTCCTTCTCAGTGGCCCTCCATTATTTTTTCTTACAGGGATCTGTTTTGGAGTCATGTTATCAGCTTAGACAACTGTGTCTCTCTCTCTACTGTCAATATCCGTAGCCTTCTTGGGGCCAGCTTACCAAGCAAGTTATTTCCTAAAGAGCGTCATTTACATTTTAAGTTGACATAAAGATATTTTGTGAAATAGGGTAATAAATCTCCTTTCCTTGCTCCCAGTTAAAGGATTGGTTCTTTGATTTGGGTACTGGACTCTGCCTCACCAAAGGTCACTCTATGAGAAACTGGTTAACAATACATCGGGAGAGTACTTCACAAAACACTAGTGATTTTTACATTCTTCAGTAGGAAAGGTAAAAAAGGACTACATTTCTTGACTGTGCTTTTGGTTTGGTCCACTTGTATTATAAAAGTAACCTGTATTATTGATAGCAAATGCACAGTCTGATCTATCTATCACGAGTCAGCTGACACTGAACTGTATGTTACTTCTTTCAATGGTCACTATCCACATTAATAATGCTTGCACTGAAGGATGTATCAGGTGATATCTGTAACAAGACACACATATTTGTTCCAAGGACTACTAGAGACAGATTAGTTTGTGTACACAGGCCAGTTTCTTTTCATTCTGATCCAAAGGACCAAGAAAATCAAAGCAAGAACAGTAGCTGCTCTGGGAACCGTAATCTCATGGGGGAATACACCAAGAAACGGAAGACAGACAAGTATGTAATGAACTCCCTTTACGTCCACCATTCAGGCAGAGCATACCTCCTTGGCCATGTCTGTGTATTTCTGCTTTTCTTTTGGATCTAGAACCGCCCACCAATCCGCCAGGATCTTGGTTGCGCCACGATTATCGAGGCGAGGGTGTTCTTTCCGCACGAGAGAGCGATGGCGTTTGCAGAACAAGAGGAATGCATTCATTGGTCGGCGAGCTCGTTGCTCTGAGGACTCGTCATCCTCAGTCTCGTCAGCATCCTGCTCTAAACCGTCAGTGCCAAGGAGTGGTACCTAGCAGAACCCAAACGGAAGGGGTTGTAAACACAAGTTATCCACGCTTCTCAGAGACCGAGGATCTGTGTATGCTGTGCGTGAACAAGGGAGATGCACACAAATACACAAAGCTCTCCCCAAACGCCATCCGTTCCATCCAGAAGACCCGAAGTTCTACTGGAAGACCCAGAATTCTACATCAAACCTCCTCATCTGACAGCCCAAGACTCCCTTCAAGACTTATTCCAACTTGCAAACAGAGTAGATTTTTAAGATGAGGACCATTCTCCAGTAACAGTACTGAAGAGGCTGGACCAAGGAGAACCTTCCTACTCCCTTCCTACAACCTAAAAAAGTATCTCAGTGGGACAAGGTGAGCAGAGCTAACTTGTACCTCAGTCATGTGTCTGTGCAACTACACAGTTCACAGGAAGGAAAGTGTAGAGGAAAAAGTTTCCCTGTCTCCTGCCATTCACTATTTAGTCTGTAAGCACAGCTGACCAGAGACAGAGGGCAAATCTCAACATCAAACACTGCCAAAATACCCTGTCTCCACTTATAGGCCAGTGTATCATTCTTACAACGGACACATCACAGAAGACTACCTTTGATCGAATGAAAAGAATTACCATACAAGACAGAAAACCATCTTCTCCCTAACGACAACACCACTATTTTATACCCCACTGTGGAAGTGACCTGTAAGGTCAACAGAAAGCACTGTCAAGAGTATCAGGCTGCTCCTTATCCTTGTCAAGGTCACTTTGCCTTGAGCCTCATATTGATAAGGAAGTCTCATCAGCACTGACCTCTCCCTCCCTGCCCTCTGAAGACATTAAGGAGATGCAGATATGAATGTTATCCACATGAAAGAAACATCACACCTCCATAACCCATTCCTACTTCTTGTTTCAGAGGATGAATCTAACTGGTTTTCACACATTGTGAGGTCCTTTCAAAAAAAGGGTAAGGCCAGTGTCAAGGAACAAGATCAAAATACCAAGCATCAAACCAGAGACAAGATTATTCCATCTGTGCTCTCAGTACTCTGGAGAGTAAGTTGAATTTCACAAGCAAAGATGGTAAAAATAGTTGTCAGCTTTTTTCTTTCTTTTTCCTTTTCAGTCTTTTAATTTATTAATCTTTAAAAAAGAAAAACCAAAAACCATTAGCTTGGTATGTCCTCAGAGACGCTAGAAACAGATATCAAGCACAGGCTAATCATGTCTAAAATAAACAACTAAAAAAAACCACATCAAAAACCCACTGTGAGCAATCAAGATTGAGATGTGCAACATGTTATTATAAAACAATTCAGTTAAAACTCTTACAGTCTAACTCCAAAAACAGAGTTTTGTCCAAGATTTGAAAAGCCTGAGTGACAAGGCACTTCCATGTTATTTGCTATTTGTCTTTATGGCCTTATGGGCACAGCCTGTTTTTATATGACTTTGTTTTACTGGCTGTGTTTGCTCACAAGAGAACAGCAAGAAACAAACAAAATAGAAACACAGATAGGGATAATTTGACCCATCATTAACCTTCTATGGTCAAAGCATCCAATTAAGACTACCTTATCAATATCGTCCTCCTCCTCTTCTTCTTCCTCCTCTTCAGAGAAGTCAAGGAGTTTCTTGGCAAGCAGGGGATGCCACTGAAGACACTTTCTTTTAGGTCGCTTCCCAGTTCCTTCTCCTTCTGTCGAATGATCCTTATTCCTACTACTGCCTTTCATTACTGTGACCTGTCATGCAAAAAGAGTCATAAGTTCACAACAAACCCTTAGGCATAAACCACAACATAGCTACTTAAACAAATCAGTGACAGGGCATAAGTTTTTGGCAAGATATTTATTCCAAGTACCAACAACAGTATAGATGTACTTTTTTCCATTCTTAACATTTCCACCTAATGCCCAAATAAACTAGCAAAGCACAATTCAAGAGCACAGAGCAAGGACACTAGCCAGTCCAACTCTCGAATGTACTCTTGTCTGAAGGATAGCAGACAAGCCTTCATACTTCATTAGTCAAGTGAGTGAGAGAATCCACAGCTCTCTCACACCTGTATCCACTGTAGTTTTTCACATTTTGACACTGAAAATGCTAGGATAGCCCTCTTTTTAGCAGCTGAACATACTGCCAGCCACTCCTCTGTTAATCATGAATTTATATATAGCCATGTTGATGCAGAACCTCACGACACCATGAGCTAGGATTTCCTAAGTGCCATTAAATGGTGCAACAGGGAAATCTGACTCCCTGACTAAGAGAAGCGAATTTTAAGACACAAATTTGAAGCAAACAAGCAAAACTAGTTACCCTGACACTTCCAAAGTACTCATCAACAAAAGCCTCCATGCGGCAAAAAACATGCAGGCAGAAAGTATATAATATTTACTTACACATCTAATGTGCATGTCCTTATCTAAAAATCACCTTGAAACTACCTTTCAGTAAAACGTGATGAGCACAACCTAACTACCAATTTAAGGGATGGCTTAAGAGTTCTGCTACCCAGTTATGAGGAAAATAAATATAAAAATAAATAAAACCAGTGCATCACATCCAAGTACAGAAGCAAACGCTGCCAGCACACAGTCTGGTTCCTTGTAGCTTTCTGTTTACAACGTGTAATGTCAATGATAATCCTGACAGGAGCATGGCTGGCTTTCCAAAAAAACAATGCAAATATCAAAAAAAACACCCTGAACCTGTAGAGTGGTTAGCCAGCTAGACCTTTATAAAGCCAATAAAAATTGACAGAAGTCTCACGGGGCCTTCTTGCCAGCAGGATAAAGAAGCTAGGCTTAGTCCTGGTCACACAGGCAAAGCCAGAAGCAGCTTTGCTGTTGACTCCCAGTAGAAGGGCATGAAATGAGGTTGAACCTTGTAACTGTGAAGTGACATCACATTTTAGGATGCTGCTTTCTGGAAGATGCCTGCTAGAGTACTAATGTTTCAGCCTACAGTGGCAGAATGTAAAGCTGCAGCACCTGCACTTATATCAGTTGCCTGTGCCCTGGTGCCAACTGTTGGGCAAACGTCTCATCAGAACCATTCCATGTGGCGACTACAGCCCCTACAGCTCTAGCAGCCATTCTCCTACATATCCCATCCATTTAGCGATCATGAATTCTGGTTTTGGATGATCTCCTCCACATGTATTTTTTGTTGGTTAACACATTGGCATTTTGGCAATATGTCTTGTTTCCACCAGGAATGTGTGTAGGCAGCTACTTCCCTTGCAGACTCATGCTGCACAGAAAGCTGAAGGGTCTTCAGATGCTGCTTGCTGGAAAAAAAACAACTGAACATTGAAGGAAGCAGGTTCTGAAATTTTACCCTACATTTTAAAATGGCACTTTCCTGGATGTGTATTAAATTTTGTTGGTTCCTTCCCACTTGTCAGCAATATCTGCCCCCCACCAGTTAGGGATGACCTGTAACTTTGTAGCAGTTTCCTGTTAAGCTCCACACTTTTGTTGTCCCCATCACACCACTGTGACCTGGAGAATATTTAAACTTTGATTTCATGCCACCTTCTCTGCTCCTTTTCTGTAACCAACTTCTGTCTTTTCAGCAAATATTATATGGCATGTAATCACTCACCATTTCACCTAAATCCATGTCTGTGACTCACAAAGCAGATACAAATACACAGAAACAACTTCAGTTTTAAAAGAACACTAAGGTGTGAAAAATCAAGCTACACTCCAGTATCCCGACTTGCAGGTTTGAAATTGTTTCTATCCCACCATGACTTCTACCATGTACCTTATTCCCCATCTCTCCTTCCTAAAGTGTTGAACCACCATTTGTATTTGCTTGGGGTATTTTTGGACACAAGTTTACAATGTAACTCAACTTCAACTCCTGCAGGTAGCGGAGATCTGTTAAGTCTTGGAGTTTGTTAAATGACAGAGATCTGTCTATTACTGCAGTCAATAAAGTACATGGCCTATTTCTGAACAGGACAAATGCATGACGACAGGGAGTCAGCTACTCCAGCCCTTGCCACTAACTTCTCAAGGCAAGCTAATCATCTGGTTTCTGCTCACAGTCAGTCCTAAGTAACATGAGTATTACTGGTAGCCTTTTACCTTGTTGGCATGAAACTAAATAAACGTTTGAAGAGTGCTCCAAGATTCGGCTTTACAAAGCTCAGCTGAAGTCTCCGTGGCATTTCAACAACAGCACTGCCTTTAGTTGGTACCCATCTGCCTGCTGCCCTTTGAAAGACCAACAAGAGAAAACTCTGCAGGACTTAAGCAATCTTGTGAGTGTATTTTACATGTGTTCTTCATCGCCACTGAGGCCTTGCCTATGTTTCATGTTGTGCTTAGCAAGGCAGCACAGCATCCTTGCAAATTACCTTGCATTACCTTGCAAATCCCAAAGGAGATCTCTGTATGTTATGTCTTCCTAATGCCACACAGATAACAATTTTTTTCCTTTTCCATGCATGAAGGCTAGGTACTGAACGCCCAGTTAACCCTAAAATAAATTAACTAAAGCTCACTGCACATCAGTGCTGAAATAGAAAGGTGTGCTCAGCTTCGGGAATTAAAATGATGCTCATTAGTTCATTCTCTTAAACTGTGAACCATTTTAACATAGTCATCATGGTGAAGCAGCAACTCTGCTATAAAGAGGCTTTCTAGCAAGATGGAGCATTACTCTGTCATCTTAACAAGCATTTAGGAGATCCAAGACACAGGATAAGTCAGATCCTGTTTGTTACAGAGGTACCATTTACTACAGAAACACATGTGGTCATTTCTTGCTTTCATTATGGAGTGAATCTCTGCAATGGTCAGTAACAAAAATCCTCCAGATTTAATCCCACTGACAGAAAGACTGAGGCCACGGACTAACTTCAAATGTCTTTTACCGAGTGGCCTGAAAGCCCCTCACCCCTTAAGTATGTCAAGATATATCCTCTATCCTCTATGCCCTCTGTGCTTTCCTACAAAATACAGTGTCATTCATAACACGAACACATAAACTATTTCAGCTCTCATTTTTAAATACTTCTGTGTTTTTAAAACCTCTTTTCTCTTTTTGCTTAAGTTCTTGTAAGTCTTGACTTACATTTCAGAGATCTTTTTTGTGTTCACTTTTTGTTGATGGCTCTCTCGGTCAAATGTAGGATTGGCATAATGAAAAATGTTCTAATTCTCCATTGCATCACACGTAAGTTTTACTCTTGGAAAACCCCAGTGGATTTCCCAATCGACTTGACATACAGTGAAGAACTTTTTTTCCATTGCATTCAATTTCCAACGAATCTTCCATATTGCTACTTCTACACTTCATAAGCATTTCTGTCATAATTGTTTATCCATTCATATACAATTATATAATTATGAAAGAAGTTATCATGTTAAAAAAATCCAGTCAAATTTAAAACGCAGATAACACGGACACTTTCATTCACGTTTTTTGTATGGAAGACCTTGACAAGATATAGAGCAACTGCTTAGATAAGACACTCCATGGTCATATGAATACACACATGATTAAATGATGGCACACATTTTATTGGCATTATTTACTTGCTGAACGGCAAAACATTAATGGAATCCACTTAATGGACTCTTCAGATTCTATTTAGTTATGTGGGTTTTTTTTCCCCTCAACATATCATCAATAGCATGTAAGTTGCTCATTTTGTACAGGAGATAGAAAGCTGGCAGACAGTAGCAAGCAAAAACATCTGCTCCTCTCACTCTAAGGGATCCCTGAGTGCTGGCAAGCATCCCTCCAGCAAGCTTCTGAAAAGAGAGATGGGCTTAAACCCTACAAAAACTGAAGTATGTGTTTAATACTTGGCAATTACATAGTTCCATAGCAAGTCACAGAAAGTGTCATGGGCACTCTTTGCAAGACTTTGGGCTTAAAAATACAGGGGATACAAAGCAACCAAAGCTTGCATTAACAGGAACTTATGAGGTAGACCACAAAAAAAGGTAACTTATTCTACAGTATCATTAAAAAAAAAATATGTACCTTTTAAGGCAGTTGTAATGGCTTTTAGAAGTTAGTAGGAGGAAAATCAAAACCAGCTAGCAAGATTTTACAAGATACTTCTCAGCTTAAGAATGACAAAAAATGTGACAGACACTAGGGAGAAAGCAGGAATATTCCAACAATATAAGACAAAAGTACAGACAGCTTTGCTTAAAATAAGCCACATATGCTTTATAACATCACCAGAGGACACTTGTCAAGGCTGACACTCATGATCCACTGACAGCAAGAGATACCTTGAGGGTGATGTTCTACACCTACCTTTAGTGCTGATACAGATCAAACATTACAGAGATATTACACTTGTAAAAAAAAAAACAAAAGTAACTTTTTTTTCCTACTTTTTTGTGTGTGTGCTGGATGTATTTCTTCCTTTTTCTAGAAATACTAATCACAGAATCACTGTTTTCTTGGATGTCTTGTAAACATATATATACCTAATGGATTTTCAGCAAGCAAAGAAATTATGATTTGATGAGAAAAAGAGCTGGATGGGCGGATGAGCCAGGCGGAGCAATGACTGTTCAGCTTTTTAGAGCATACATTTCTATTTCAATTACATAACTGTATGCTAGTCTTCATTTTTTTGCCTGTTCATTAACAACAAGTGTTTGATTACCTTCAATTTTTTTTTCTCCTGTCTCTCTATGTTACTTAAAATACCTGATACAGATTGGTTACCAAATTCTGCAGTCCTTATTTTGGGACTATCTCACCCCAGAGTTTAGTTACTGCTAGTGCTTGTGCTGAACTAGCTACACTCACCAGGCATTCCCCAAACTATGTCCACAAACACCAAAATCCTTATAAAGGTCTTCAAAACTAACCAAGTGCTTGCTGTATGGCATGTGTTATAATACAGACTAGAAAGAAATCCAAGATCTGCAAAAGCAAAATACCAAAGGTACGAACTCGGACTATGGTATAGTCCCTGTTGGAAGGTTCTCTGTGGAAGAATGCCTGAACTTCAGTAACATTCATCCTATTTCCATGAGGAGAGTAGAAATTAATTTCTGTTTTCCTGTTACCTTAAAAGCATATCTCCTGGATTCCAGCTGGGCCCTCGTCTGATTTCATGCATATTACTAGTATAAAAGAGAAATTGGGAAGTTTCAAGTGGATTTTTCACACTTTCTGCTCTGCTTTACACTATCTAAATTCTCTGCTACTTTATAAAAACAAATACCAATGACAGAAAAGAGGACTGATCTATGACACTCACAGGTTTTGTGGTTTTGGGGCTACAATCGGTGACTTGAGCTGTTTCAACAAAGAAGTAGGAGACTGGGAATTGAATTTCTGTTCTCATAGGTCTAGCAGGCAAAAGAAGTATTTGAATTTTCAAATGAAAGCACAAGGAGACTTATGAATTATAAAGTACATTTCTTTTAGCTGTAGAATAACTAAATCAGACTATTTCTAGAATGAAGGACAACAACTAGTCAGCACTAATTACTGACCAGTCAATAAATATACTCTTTATGGTTTCATGGTTGAAAGCCATTAATTAACTTTCTTACTGTAAAGAGATGTGGTGGTTTAATAGGGGACATGCTGAGACTCAATCGAATCCTGTTTGCTAACACAGGTTTGGGACAGATTGTCACAAGAAATGCTTAGCAACACAGCAAAAAGTCTTACTTAATTTTTAATAACACACTGTCTCATCTTCATAAACGATTTTAAACTATTTCCTGTTTTCTTAAACTCAGGTCTGAGTTGCTTTCTTTCTTTGTTTTCTAATACATTAAACCCCAAGATCATCAAAAGCATTTAAACAGTACTTTTTTAATTTTTTGAAGTGAATTTTTCATGCCTACCAAAAAGGAACGAAAGCAACATACAATAAAAGTCAGATTTTAAACTTCAGTTCTATTTTTTCTCTGCTCACGCAGACAAAAAAAATATGTTGTGGTTTTTAATGCACAGAAATCAACCAGGTTTTGCCGAGCACTTTATGTTGAACAACTGTACATGGTTTTAGCATGGTATCAGGATGCTTCAATTTAGAAATCAAACGAGGAGCATAAACGTGTTACTATTTGTACTTTTGCTTTTCGTTAATACTCTTGTAGTTAATTCTTCAGACCTAATCAGTAAGATTGATTGTAACAGCATTTCAAGTGCTAGCCCCCTCTAACTCCGTTTTCAAAATGGAAAACACACAGACAGCAAGTGCACAGGATGGCGGAGGAAACCATCACTGAACAAGAAAATCTCATACAATCAACAAACAGAAAAAAACTTGCCTATTCTGTTCAAGGAATACTCTGCCCAGATATGCTTGTGTCACCACTTCAGGAAGCTGTGTTTTAAAAGAGGAGCGTGAATCTTTCCATGACACTTAACTATAACATAAGAAATAAAGCTTGAAAAGTCGTAAGAACTACTGCAAAGTCTTTAATGATGACTAATTTTAAGTGACAACTTCTTGATTGTTTTTCTTTCTAGGGTTTTTTTTTCCCTCCTCATTTTAGACAATAACATGAAGAAATACAATGAACTAATATTTTACTTTGCAGGCAGTTCTTTAAGCTCTACGAATGTCCTCATTAAAACGAGTGAAAGGCAGGCAAATCCCACCTCCTACAAAGATGTCCTTGGAAGACACAATTAGGAACTGGTTTCTTTCATCACAGTGCATGAGTAGATTATTACATTAAAAAGACAAAATTTAGCATGGAATTTGGCTATTAAATTTTCCTTGCACCTGATGGAGAACACACACAGCTGACTGGACCTTACTTCGCCAAGTATTTCAACCAATGCTCAGCCTGAAATTGAGTATGAAACCCAAATTTAGGACTGCTACATTGGCTACGGCACTGGAAAATCATTTTAAGAGTGTATTGTGGTTAGGCTGTCAGCAGGTGCTTGTTATCAGTAAGGCAAACTACTTGTTGGACTACAACTTGGTAGCTGGAGTCTAGAAAATAAACTTTTTTTTTTTAAAAAAAGAGAGTAAACAGTAAATAGGAAAGATAGGGAAGGGAGAGTGAAAAAAGGGTCAAGAAAAACAAAGGAAAAGCTCTGTGAAAAGTAGCATCATTTAGCTTGAAAAGACAAAATAAAAGGTCTTGAATACATAGACGACATCAGCAAATATTTCATTTTCCACATTCATAATGCAGAGCACAGTGGGTGGCCTCTCTGGATGGGAAGGAAAACAGAGGCCAAGTCTTGGAAAGTGCTGCCTCGCAGGCAGTCCTGGAGAAGCAGAAGGGAAGTGTCTGTCAGAGGGGTCACCCAGTGCCCTGGGACCCCCAGGGCTGCAGCATACATGGCAACGGCACTGCTGAACAAATTGCTCCAAGTTTGTCACCATCCCTACCCCATATGCTAAATATTAAAAAAAAAAAATTAATCTAATTATGAAAGTTAAGTGGTGCAAGACATTTCAAATACGTAACTAAAAAAGTATTTTAAAAGTGTTCTCAAAATGTACTGAATGCAAATGGGACAGTCAGACAGGAATTTGGACATCTTTATAAAAACTACCATCCCCCGGGTTCTGTAAAGTCTTTAATTATATGGCATTGTCTGGGATATTTTCCCCTCTATTTGGATGTTCGTTCCCTCATCTGAATGCCAGGTAACACCAACTTACTAGGTAAAACCAAGTCAGCATATGAATCTTAAACTTATCATTGCTGGAAAGTACCAATTACCAGGCTTGCAGGAATTGGGTCCTACAACAAGCAGCTTTATGAAGTGACAAATGGCATAGGAAACAGTCTAGCTTTTATTTTCCACTACGTTTTATCCTATATAAGCCTCGTTTTACCATATATAAACCTAATCTCTGAAAAAAGTCAGGACTTCAAGCAATAATTAATTTTTAAAAAAAATAACAAAGTGCCCCACACTTTTCAAAGGGACTTGATGTCAGGTACAACAATTTCAGCTTCACTCCAGACCAAGACTTTGATGAAGCTCTTGTAGGTGAAACGGTAAGCCACTGATCCCACAGGAAATGTTTGCCCCGTTCGGGCAATGCAGTTTCTGTTTGCTCAGAAACATATCGCTTCCACATCAAAATAAAACATCCACATCACTCTAAACTAACACACATCCACAAGCCAAACACCTACTTGGTAGCTAAGCATTTAATGCAGAAGAAGGAGGGGACATAGGAAACATACCTGCCCAAACAGCACAGCAATTTGGGAGCGGGAGAGAATGGCATGCCATGCAGAGCAGATCAGGGAAAACAAGGAGGAGGCATCAGAAATGCTGTTGCTACCTAGTGTTAACAGTTACCTGCACCAGGACTGACACGAAACAGCTGTTAACTGCATCATGGCAGGCGTACCCACACTGATGGGGTACTCCAGGCTTTCTTGGAGCTGGAAGAGGAGGATGCAGAGGAGAAGCTGCTGAGCCTAGGCTGCAGGTTAAGGGCTTGGAGGTGTTTATTTCCAAACTGGCCTTAGCCCTGGAGATTCCAAAAGGACAGCCTTAGGTTGGAAGGGAAGTTTGCAACTAAGAATTGCCCTTTTAAAAGTTATCTTAAAAAGAATGAAAAAAAACAACAAACCAAAAAGCAACAAGTAGCAGCACTCACCATGGAAACAAATCACAAAGCAGCCCACCCAACTACTTGGATGCAACTATCTCTGTGAAACAGCTCACTGGTGGGTTATGGGGAAAGGTGCTTGTCTCTCCCATGCTGCAGAATGTGTGTCTTCCATGGGAAAGTTCAACTTACAGAAAAGGGTTTTGAGGTGTAAATTGCTATCATGTTTATTCAAATACATTGATGTCTCCAAACTGGAGCCTCCACAGAAAGATGCAGTTTACACAGTTTGAAGTAACCAGTCATAAGCCTTTTATATTAATGTTTTTTTTTCTTCCAGATTATGCATCTTTCTTCCAGAGTCACACTAAAAAAAACTACCAAGTTGTCTGAAGACTTGGTTCTGAACCAAAACAGACCTTTTTTGCCTTGAATTTAAGTTACAGTAGGACATTTGCTAACAGAGGATTAATTTCAGCCTTCAGCAGCTGCAGAGGCAAAACAAACAGAACAAGAAATCCAGCGAGCCACAAGCCACAGCTACACTCACTTCACCAAAACATTAACTGGACTCTAGTGACACACTTCGCTAGCCAAAATTTCAGGGTCATAAAGTGCAGAAGACAAGCATTTGTTAGCCTGAGAGCTGCCTTTCCAGACATCAGGCATTAACCATCCCACAGACATGGCAAGTCTGCCCACAACCATGAGCATCCTCTGGTAAAATCCACTTGGGTTAGCCTAGTGGCTTCTTTTGCCTGGAGTTCCTGGAGAGCAGGCAGGGAGCATAAACATAAAGGAGTCAGGCACTGAGGAGCAGAGCCAGGCCTCCTGCACATGCAGGGAATGGATGTGCTGGGACACTGTTAAATCTGGTCCTGCTCTGGGCTTAAGGAGACACGACCCACTGAGGCAGGAAGCCTTGGCATCCTTTTGCTACAAAGCAGCTTTTTTTTTTTTTTTTTGCTCCTACATCTGCTACCACAAAAGGGCACAGTGCCAACAAATTCAGGAAGGTGAGCAGAATAAATGCCTGAAACTCAAAACCCAGAGGAGGCAGATTCCAACCTACTTTGTGATGCTTCCTCCCAGGGAGATGGGGGATAATGACAACACACACTACAAAAGCTCTCTGCTGACGCCAGAGCAATTTATCAATAGTTCATTTTTTTCTCCAGGAACAGAGAGTAGACTGTGAAATGCAACCACCTCTCAAATGGGAGATGAGTGTTTGTCTGCAGAGCGTCACAGACCACAGCAACAGCACAATCCAAAACCCACTGACTTTTACCAAGTTAAAGCAGGGGAGAAATTTTGATGGACAGAATAGCTGCCTAACAGTCATGAAAACAAGGGTCCAAAAACCGAAAGAGTGTTCACATATACACCCAGAAAAAAAAATTGCTTTGGGCTTTTGTGTTATTGAGACTACCTGAGTCTTCACAAAGAGCAGCTATTTCTACAAAGACAGATGTTTTGCCATTATTTTAATATTGTCCTAAAAAGAAAATCTTTTGTGATTTGCTAACTGCATGACCAGAGGTTCCCTCTAAGTCACTAAACGGTTAATCGTAGCATAAAGAGCTTTAGAGCCTGTGAGATCAGAGGTACGATGGCCACAGAAAATACTTCATGAATTTCAGTGCAGGGGTACTCCCACCTGCTGATTCTCAGGATGGCATCCGCAGTTCAGCAATAGCTTCTTCGCTGAAGGACCTATTGGGTAAGAACTGAAAGACAAATTGAAATTTTATGTGAACAAGGGAGATGGCCTGGAGCTCTGCTCACAGCCTTCAGAGGATGAGACCTTCTCAATTGGGGGGGGGGGGGGGAACCACTCTTTTTGACTTGCCACTCCCAAGCTTCTTTTTTTAATCTTTGGTTAGTAGGCATACAAATTGCTGTAAGGTCCAGTCATGGTAGAAACACAGCCAAGTGCTTTTGTGCAGCAGGGAGCAGCACAAAGGAGGAGACGTTCCTGCAGCAGACATCGCAGGGCGAGTGCAGCTGAATGGGAAAATTGTTTGAGTCTCCTCTTCACCTCTTGTTGATTGTGTCCTTGCGCCTACTGCAGGATCAGCACAATGCGGCTGTGTCTAGCGCTACTGTAATCCATTCTAAGGTTTATCACGTGCATACCAAAACTTTCATAATAAAATTCAGTCATAACTACCACCAGTGTCAGGGGAATCACACACAGCTGTACGAGCAAATTAAAGAATTAGACCCTTAATACATATTTAATAGGCCCTAAAATATCCTTGCACAATCCAATATTACAGTTTGTCTACTTTCGCTCTCTTTGACTCAAGTACAATAGGCTAAGATGGTTACCCAAACCACCCCTTGAAACAGTTACCACCCACTTCTCCTATGGAAGAAGAATCAAATTAATAGCTACGGACATTATTTACTAAGCTTTGCTCATCTTCAATATTACTAGCTCATAAATTATGGTAATGTTAACTCTCAGGCATTTCAGAAACAATAAAGTGCCTACATGAAAATTTCAATAAAACAAGCTTGTGAAATAATCACTGACAGAAACAGCACAAGATTGACCTGATAATAAATTCCTGGTTTCCATCATATTTTCTGCAAAATCAAATTGCCACAATCTCCTTCTATCCTCTCCCTCAAGCAAGAGATATATTGAGTAAAGAAAAAAAATAGTGAGAAGTAAACCCTTGGAGTCTGTTCCTTGTCTGAACCTTCCCCTACCAGACTCTGGGTTAATTTCCAAGCTATTCACTTAAAATAATATTAAAAGATATATTAAAGCAGCAGCACTTTGTCAAAATACATTATACCTCAAATTAATCACATTCTCAGAAGACAAATGGCATGCCAGGGCAGAATAGAAATTTTGTTTAAAAGCTCAATATAAATAAGGGGAAAACAAACAAATTTTCAGACATTTATCCACTATACATGTTATCTCTCTTCTTTCTAAAGGTAGCATTTTAAGCTACGGGAATAAGCTTTTAAAGCAGACTAGATTCCCCAATCCAGTGGTTTAATTTGATCACAGAAGAAAGAGATTCAGTTCAAGGTGAGTTTTTAGAAGCACCATCATCTCTTAGAACTATGCAGATTCACATAAATTCCTTTTTGATCTACTAAAATTTCTAATGATTTTGACAGCAGATGGCACTACCTGAATACACAAGTTTCAAGTGCCACCTAGTGGTTACTGTCATTTTTATATTAATTTGAGATATTTTTAAAAATAAGTTTTTCCACTTTAAAAAAATAAAGTTTGTTATTTCTACCACATATTGTTATTTTATTATGCCACCCTTGGCCCTGCAATGGTAAATAGACGCTTAAATTAAGCATAAGTTTAAGCATTCTGATGGACTAAATTTGGGCCAGAAGACAGCTGATTTCAGGACTATGGAATTAAAAGAAAAAAAAAAATCTTATACACCTTGTCAATAGAAACAAAGCAAGGCATAAATGTCAGTTCACTATTTCGAGCTTTTACAGTACAGTTTAATGACTTATGAGAAAATTCTGACATGTTAAATCTGTAAGTAATTAGTCTTCAACTAAACGTAAGAGAAAACCCTAGAGAATAATATTTGTTCTAAGCATTCTTCACACCAGACAAATATTCACAGGTTTCTGTTTTACTCTCACCTCGTGATCTCACACAGGCCTAAAACTTTGATACTCAGCTAAGTTTGATGACTTAACATACCAGTCTCATAAGGCGAACAATTCCTTTAGGTCTTCCACCTCAAATATCCTCTTATTCTCCAAGTATAAGGAATTAGGCTGACTAGGTATCCTGAAAAATGACTAAATGTGCACATGCAATACAGAGCACTCATGAAGGCATCCAACCTTCACATTCAGTCATCTTTTTGTGTGCTTGTTATATGGGTAGAGACATTAAATACGCCAAACGCTTTAGATCCACCTCCAGGCTGGCCTCCATGCAGCTGCAGAATCCAGATGATGAAGTACCCATGTACATATCACTTCATGGGTGCACACTGCTGCCCATGTCCTGAAGGGTCCCGTGCCAACCCACCTTCCATGCAGGTGACTCTCACAGTTCATGTGCAGCAGAGCGTGAGCAAGCCAGGTGCATCACCCCACCATGACATCAGCAGTAAAGAGTTCACTGGAAAATCCAAACTGCTTGTGATGACAAACACTATGTGGACAAATCTGAAAGCATCTCATTTTAGACCTAAGCAATGTCTCACAGTCGTAATACATTACAAAGCTTTACACACACCGTGGAACATGCCTATCTGATTTGGGGTTTGTCCAACATCCTCGGTGGAATATGGGTCCTGGAAAAATTACAGGGCAGTGCAACTACCTCTGGATGATTAGATAAAGAGCAATAAAAAGGCATGGAGATGCAGGAAATCACAAAGCTACCACTGAATACAAGAATGGGCATACACAATGCCAGAAAGAGTAATAAAATCTCATGACACCCAAATTAAAAACCAGCAATAAATGTTACTTTGAAAATTCTCAGAAAGAAAAGCATTACCTTATTGCATGTCTAGGCTCAAACAGGCAGCCTCAGCTACTCAGCACATTATTTCAACAGGCGTTAAAAAAGTTTAATTGAAATAACATGGAAGTCCCATTGTTCCATATCTCATTGCCTAAATCGGTACAGTTCGTTATTCAATTAATCCATTAAATAAAAATCTGCATTTAATTTGGAAGGCATGGAAGTTTTGGCTTACATGGCTGATAGCCCTTTTCAGGTTAAGATGATTTTGTGTATTTTCTCAGGTGTATGCCTACATGTCAAAATTATCTGAGACAAGTTAGCAAAGAACTTTCCCCAGGTTGTCATGCAACACCAAGCCTATGTCTGCTGGTGTTTTTGCAGGTGAAATGTACAGGCGGGTGGAATGTAATCTAAAATTCCTCATGCCATCTTAAGCTACTTCATTTGATGGAAAAAATCTAAAGCTCAAACCTTACGCAAATTAAGAAAGAAGTATTATTATTGCCTTTCATACAACACTTTAAAAAAGTTCCTTTAATTGAGAGCTAAATGAACATCAGTATGAATTAGAAAATCCTGTATAATAGCAAACAACATTTAAAAAGATACGAAGTGTGTAACTTGAATGAACCTCTATTTAAAGGTTGCTATTTCACTGTAGCATTATAGCCCCATTCTCCCAAAGCTCAATGGATATTGGACATAAATTACTTAAAACTCTGGAAAGATGGTAAGCTATCAAGAAAATCTGTTCTTTGCCAAGGAGATACCTTTATGCCATAAGACGCAGTTTTCAGACTTTTCTCTAAAAATCTCTCTCTAAACTTCAAACTAAACTAAACAGGGCTGCAGACAATGCTCCCATTCTTGAGTCATATGCATGCTCTCTAATGTTGCAAAACTGCATCACCACCTCGAGTTCTGACGAACATAACAGTCTGTTTTAAACAGAAAGAGACTCGGCTTATTTTTAATTCACAAAAGGGCAATCACATGATTCAGTAGTGTCCACTTCATAAGATCTAAAGCTAGGAATTTGACATGAGGTGCGTTTAAAGGATTTACTGCAAACATTTTTGCATTGGTCCCCTTAAAACTAGGTAATTTTTAATTTTCATCCACCAACAAACCATAATTTCAAGGAAAGGGAAATGCTAAATACTACACTCACAGCACCTGGAGGTCTCTAGTCCTGCTCAAGGTAGGCCTAGGTTCAAAGCTGGAGCACTATGCACAGGAGCCTGTCCATGGATGGAGAATTCACCACCTCTCTTGGCACCTGCTCCACTATCCTGACAATGGAGAACATTTGTCCTTATGCCCAACTAGAATTTCCCCTGCTGCAACTAGTGCCTCTTGTTTGACTCTTCACTGTGCTCTTCCAAGAGGAAACTAGCTCCATCTTCTTTGCAACTGTCTTACAGATCACTGAAGTCAACTGCAGCCTACTTAAGCCTTCTCTTCTCAGCTGAAGTGCAACTAGCTCTTGCAGTTGCTTCTGCTCTGCCATGTGCTCCAGACTCAACCACCTCAGTGGTCCTCCACTGTGCTCCCTCCAGTTCTCAAGCCTCTCTTGTATGGAGGTCCACAGTCTCAGAACTGCAGAGCAGAGCATGAAAACCCCTTCTTTCAACATGCTGGCTACATTCCTGCTCACACAGCCCACAGCCTTCAGTTTGCTTTTCAGGCTACATGCTCTTGAGTCCTTTTCAATTTACTGTCCATTAGTATCCCCGGGTCTTCTCTGCAAAGCTGTTTCAAGGCCTTTTTTGTTGAATTTCCTGGAGTAATTCTTAGCCCACTCTTTCTGAAGTCCCTCTGAATGGCAGCTCTGCCCTCCTCCATATCCACTACTTGCACCAAAACTGTGTCTGACTTGCTGAGGGTGTACTCTATCTCATCATTTTGATCATTAATGAAAATATTAAACAACACTGACACCAGGATGAGTGCCCAAGGAATACTGCCAGTAACATTCTGCCAGTTTAATGCTGAACCACTGTTTCAGCTGATTTTTCCACACATTGTGTAATTCACCCAACCGTCGTCCAATCTTTATCCAGTCTGGCTCCAAGGATGCTAAAGGAAGGGTCAAAACCTTGGTATCAACGTAAGCAAGGCCCTCTGTTCTCCCCTTGCCCACAGCATCTTGCCTTGATGACACTGATCAGGTGCAATTTGGCCATAGTAAATCCACATTTGGCTATTATCAGTCACTTTTTTGTCCTTCATGTTCTTGGAAATGGCTTCCATGAGGACCAGTGACCCAATCCTCCCTGGGACTGAGCTGAGATCAGAATGTCTGCTGTCTCCCAGATGCTTCTTTGTGCCTTAGAACAAAATTAGACACGTCAGAGTCTGACTTCCTCCTCTTGCATGATCCATGAAAATGATGACATCATTTAATTTGACCGGCAGTAACCCCAGATTACAACCACATTACCATATTTGCCAGCAATTCTAAATGCAGAAGAGCTGGAAACACTGGTAGCTGGAGAACAGGTAACTCAGCTGATTGGCATCAACCCTTCCTGTATTTTTTTTCTGAAAGAAGCTACCCAATACTACGAATTCAAGTTTGCAAACACCTCTCCCTCACTCAAACGAAAAAATCCACAAGATTTAAACACAGCACGGCATTTTCACTGCGTTTGGAAATGTGAGTCCAATCTAAGTCCAAGCTTTCCTTCTTACTTCGATTTTTCCAAAAGTTTGTTTTTTATAAGGGGGAAGGTCCATGAAGTTACCATGATTCCGAGGAAAGTCCCAAAAAACCTTATCAAGCAAAAGCAAGCAAGTTATCTTCCTGGTCAAGTAATGTGTATAAGAATATGTATTAAGAAAACATAAGAGCACCTGGCACCTAATGATCAACTTCTTACTAAAATCCAGATATTTTAACATCGTCAGAGATCTGCTGTGAACAGGCTAGTTCTCAAGTCTGTTCAAGGGCCTAAATGCAAACAAATCTTCCTTGAAAGTCCAGGTGCCTGATGACTTGGTAAGAATCTGGAGACACAATCCCACATGATTTGCTGATCAAAAAGTTACCAGAAACAGTGAAGATACCCAAAGACTTCGATAAGCTTGGACAGAACTTTCCAATTTAAGTTTAAAAAATAGCCATTTGCCATGGTTTGGAGTACGGAAGAAAGTAGGTGCAAGGTCTTTTTAAATACTGAAGAATTGCTGCAGGATGCATTAATTTGGCAGCAATCTCTGTGATACACGGGTCTTCCATAAGCCTGAAATGGCAACATAAAGGATGTCACTGCAACAGATTGATGTCAGCTCAATGAAGACTTAAAATCAACTATGACAGTTCCTTCTCTGAGTTTGCACAGAAACTTCTGGAAGAAGTAGGAAAGAGTTTTTCTTTTTGAAAGATTTTAAGTGTTGGGACACTTTGGAATGCAAAAGACCTCTCAAACCTGGCTATGTATCCTTGCTTATTAAATGCTAGGCTCTTAAAGCCTCAGAATGACAGAATTTCATGTGTACGTGAATGCAAGCATGCAGGACTCATTAAGCGGTAACTCAGAAACCTCCACATTTGAAACAGTGGTCGCTTTATCTTTTGATGCTTATTCACAATGCAATACAACTCAAAGCCAGATATTTTTTACCACCTAATAAACTGAAATCTTAAGATGATTTTTTAAAAAAAACTAAGGTTTTTTTTTTAAAAAAACATCTGCCAACAAACCACAACTCATTCAGGCTGTCGTCACTCTCAAAAAAATACCCCCATGTGCATCTAACATTTTCAAAAGCCTGGGGAAACAGATGGGTTTCTCCTGACTGCTTTGGGGATCAATAATGGCAGGCTACTGTGGACAAGAAAATACTTGTGCAGCATACTGTTCCTTGTGCTTCTGAAGAGAGCACATCCACCTATGCTATCTATGTTACCTATGACCTGACTTCCTCCAGTGATTTCAACTGTGACATAGTAAGGAAAACAAGCAGACTTAATTGTGTATGTGCCGTGTTATTTGATTAATTCTACCTACTTTACACTCCTATATAAATTCAGTAGGTGGTCTCCTTCAATCATCTCTAAGGACTTTTCTTTCCCCTCTATCAACAGTGACAGAGTACTGAATTCCTACTCTTTGGAAACAACACAGCATCTTCATGAAGTTACACTGCAGAGAGCTTAAAAATTTCCTTCTGATTGGAAAGATTTTCTCTGGAATGTGAAAAGTGCAACTCTGTACTTCAACATCATTCCTGCTTTTCTTGTTTTCATTGTGTCAGCTTAACAGACTCATCTCAGTTGTAAAGACTCAACTGTATTTGTGAGAACTGGCTCTTGGATGTTGGCATTAAATATCTCAGTTTCCCTTATATCACAATCAAATTATGGGATGTCAAACATTTGGCTAAAGCTTAGAAGAGTAAATGAATTCCCACCATTGTAAATATTCTCAGTACAAGGGCAAAGTCAGCCCAGGGGAAAAAGTACACCACTTCCAAAAGTCAGTTAGCTTTAATTTGCACTTTCACTGCAAAGGCCTGTCACTGAAGAAGAAAACCACAGAGATGGTGCAGACAGGTTCCCAAAATGTAAAGGCAGAGTACTCAGTACAACATTTACACACTGAATGTTTTCTTGAAAAGGGAGATATCTAGAGACTACTCATGGTAGCAACAGCAACCTTCTGCAACAATGAAACCAGCCAGAAAGATGATATGAAGAAAAAAGTAAAGAAAAATAACCCTGTAGAAAAGCATTTGACATAGCCACTCCAAAGTAACATTAAAGTTTGGAAAGACAGCGCTAACGCATAAAACACGGTTCCCTCTGTTGTCAATTCCCATGGCCTGGGATTCAGCTCTTTATGCTCATTATGAATACAAAAGGCGTGGAAAACAGCTGCCTTGTTATTTGGGATTTTGTTGCTGTCAGCTCTTCTTTCTTAATAAAGCCTTGCACACCTCAAAAATATGGAATAAAATTGTAAACTGCTAGAGCTGCAGTAAAAAAAAAAAAGATGTTGCCACAAGTAGAGTATTTTGGCCTGCATCATTTCATTGTATCTCCTTTTGGCAAGGTTTTCTAGAGAGCCATCACAAAAGCACAAGAAGCCTGTAAAAACTGAAAGAAGTCCTCTTAGTAAGACAGATTATCTAAACTTTGAGTTCTCATTTTGGTTACATTATCACCTATTTAAAACTCATATTTCTTAACCCACAATCAAAGAAGTGGCTTCATGAAAAAATTCCAACAGTCCAGCTCCAGTTGGGTGTTGAAAACTGCTTCTGTAGCTCCCCAGTGGAAAACAACAAAACAGTAAACCTCCAGCCAACATTAAAAAAACCACTTCACAAGTATGCCACACCTTAAGCAAGATTGGATAATTAAGATTACAAGTAAGCATTACTGTTTTATCTTCATATCTTTACGATTACAGAAAAACAAAGACGGCAATACTGTTTTTCCTAGTTCTTTTGATCACTACTGGGGATCTTTGTTGATTAACACAGGTAAAAATGAGTTTTTGTGAATGTCTACAAAGTTTTTATGAGCTTGATAAAATGTATTATTATGTCTGGGCAGATACTCCTAGATGAAAATACAGATACATCTTTAGACAAGATATATCTACACCTAACTATGTATACATGTAAAGTCAGAAACTCAAGGTTTTACATCTAGCTACTCTGCCACCAGCAAAGGAGTAACTGCAGCTGTGCCCACAGATAAGTCAAAATATAGTTTACTGAAATGAAACTATCAATATAAAACTACTCCTGTAAAGAGAACCATTTCAGAGAAGCTTCTTCCTCTAGAGTTCAGCACTGGATCTCTTTGAGCAAAGAAGAATTTTCTATTATCTCTGTTTAGTGGCACAGCAATGACACCAAGGTTTGCTATTTTAATATTAATTTGTTGCCCAGTCAATTGAGGGCGCCAAAGTAACTCCAAATCATACAATGAAGTCACAGATGGTTGAAGAGTACCTATCTGCTGTAATTCTGATTTACTCAAATGTGGTAAATCTGCCTTTAGTTTTTCTCCAAAGCCAATCAAACTCCCTTTTCTGTTTCTATCATAAACCTAAGCAGGTAGTTTTAAACTGCAGAGCAGAACCACCCTCTCAACTTTTCATCTTCCTGCAGTGAACTTTACTTGTCACAGGAGGAAAACTATTTGCCCATCAACCCTATCCCAAACTTTGCCTTGCCCAGAACATCCACTCAGCTCCTGGGAACAGAAGGGAGTAGAAGCTGGGATGACAGGACATCAACCATCCAGTGCCAATGAAGAAAGAAATAGTTAACACCCCACACTGCACCCAAACAACCATCAAGTCCCCCTTACTCTGCTGTGTCCTTATGAACAGTTTGCTTTGAAAACATCCAGGTCAATGCAGTGGTCACCATCTCATAGTATGCCTTTAACCACACTGCTTCACCGCAGGCAAGTGGCTTTGGCCACCCACATTCCTGCCTGTAGCTACCACAGGGCAAAACACTCTGTTAGAGCCACCAGGGCATCTAAATGGCATACTGGGCCCTACACATGGCACACGAGGGGCCACAGGAAGGCAAGCATGGGAGTCCTTCCAACATCCAAAGGTGGTAAATGGTGTGTCAAGGGCAGCAAGTGCATCCAGCTACAGGATTAACCTCAAGGCCTTACAGGTTTTTTTTCCACACAGCATATTCCCTTCCTTGCTACATAACATTCCCAGTGCTCTTCCTGTGTCACCAAGTAAGCAGAGATTTCGCTTGAAACAGCCCCAGATTTCTCACTGCAGTGCCAAGCTCCACAGAGCCCCCTCTCCATTTACCACCAGCCTCCTCTCCAAAGGCTTACTGTTAAGAATTTTGTATACCTTCCAATCTGCAAGACTTACACTTCCAACAGTCGCAAATTGACTACAAAACAGATTAAAATCATTAGGAGAGAAGGGGATGCATAGTGAATAAGCAAACAAAAAGCCTCTAAAGACTAATATCTTCCAGTTACTATCATTTAGATGTTTCCCATAAGGTTGATAAAAAAGTGTGTGTGGAAAGTGGCGACAGGACAGCAGATATATTAGACAGCAGATCTACTAGACAGCATCCTTTGAAGACTGTATTTTTTACAATAAAAGCTGTCATCAGTTATCATTATACAAGGAACAACACACAAAGTATATTGATTATCTGCTAGCGCTCAGGATGACTCTAGGCAAAACTCAGAGGATGTCTCCTGAAGTCTCAAGCTGATGTTAGGTCTTTGTCTTACAGAAAATTGTAGACTTGAATTTACTCTATTCAGCTTCAAAAAACATCCTTAGAAAGCAGCATAATTCCCAAGAAAACATCTCTCCTTTTTAAAGAGACTATGCATTTAAGTAATGAATGTCAAGGAAAAAATTAATTAAAAAAGAACAGTGTTCTCACACACAACATTGTAAACAAGCTGTGTCTGCCATAACCACCATACACAAAAAAAAAGAAGCCAACTCCACGAAGACATTTCTCTGGAGAAGATATAAGTAATCAGAACAAACAAAAATCCCAGTTTGAATTGTTTTTCTTTTCCCTCCTCCCTGCCTTGTTTTCCTAAGGAAGCCCTGATGTCTCTACTGTGTTATCAGAGAAACTCCATAAAAATATATGAGGTTACACCAGGCTTAGACTTGAAACTAATATAAATCAACATTCACAAGAGATGGGGATACAGACAGACCAGTTACTGAATTACTGACATTACTGTATTAAAATGGTTTTCTTACTCATCCTCTGACAACTTGAGATTGCATCTTCCATGCTTCATGGAAAAGCAGCTTTTACAATCCAGATAATGACCATACAATACCTATACCATGCTATGGAAATAAAATCTTATTGAAGGAGAAAGATCCAGAAAGAGTGAAAACAAATTGAGAGTTTATATGATGCCTGAAAACTTCTGAACAGCTCTATGACATTATTATGGAGCATTTCTTCATCATACTGAGTCCCCAGCAAAGCCAAAGATAAATACAACTGGATAAATAAGATAAACATATTCAGGTTGGTAATTTCATATTTTGTAGGCTCTACGATGCAACATAGCATCCGGTATGCACTGTTATTGTCTTGAATGAGTATCTAGTGAAGAAAAATTGATTTATGCTGTTTTTTTAACTCCTACCTGATAAAACATTCTAATGCAGTTTTTACTGCTTTGCATAATAACAGAATAAGGGAATGCAGAAATTATTATAAAATGGTCTCACTGGAGAAAGTAAACAATAAGAAATTTGCCAGAGATCACACTTTTAATTCTACTGCATTACACATTTCGTGAAATAATATCTGAATTGAAGTAGTTGAGATACAGTTTAATATGTACAGCTTTTGGATTTTGTGGCTCTATCAAACCTGTTTATATTACTGTATACATGTATTTGTAAGAATCAGGAAAGGAGATTTTTACGCTTGGGGGGAGAAAGAGAGAGAGAGAGAGAGACTCTTCCAAATTATTAACTGTTTTATGACATAAATGCCTGGAAGATGGATCTCAGAAGACCATTTATGCTAGAGTCTGCTAGAGCTCAGTGACAAGATACACTGTGTGCAAGCTCTACTTCAAATTAGAAGACACACCACTCAGGGAGTTTTCAGTATTTGACATTTTGCTTTCTCCAGATTACCTGTGTCACGTTACTTTTCACAGGCCAAATTCCAATCGGCAAACAGACTTCCAAAACTTTCTACTTGTTTAGGCTGTGGAAGTTACATTTCACACACAAGAATAGGCCCGTATTTACACAGGGACTCGTATCAGTAAATTAAAACCAACTCTGATGTTTCCAATTCTTATTTCAGTCTAAGAGTTGTTTATTTTCAGTTTAGCTTAGGGATGTTTCCTCAATACCACAAAGCTCAGAGAATGCCAGGGGAATAAAGCTGTACCGAATGTTGGAATTTACATCCGTGACTGTCAGGGTCACACAGAAACCACACTGATTTCTGACAATCCACAAAACCCACAAAGCTGAAGCTTCATAAGCCATAATCATTTAGAGAGTTCACTACTTCAGTTAGGTTAAATGAATTTATGATCTTAGAAACAGGACTAAGTTTGAGTAGTTGAGCTGTGTAGCTGATCATACATGTTCACTTTAGCCTACAGCAAAAGTCAAGTCAAGCACGTTTTTGGTTTATGAAAGACAAATGATAGGAGATTTGAATGGAGAAAATTCAATGAGAGACTTGTGGAGTCTATCCACTTAGCCTCACCACTGGGATAAGAGTATTCAGTGGAATCTATAGACATTCAGTTATCAAAACTTCTTCGTGAAATATATCCTCAACTGCTGCAAGTGTTCATCCTACCAGAGCACCAGACTGGTGTTCACAACACCCATGTGGTGTCCACATTCTGGAGACCACCGTGACCATATAGAAGGCTCCATAGGTGAAAACAATGTGCATAGTACGTCTGACCGTACACCTGGCCACGCATCTAACACGCAACGGCCAGTTCTTAACGCATCTCTGATGATACAAAAGGGACATAGCGGCAGCTGGCAAGTAACTGCAGCAGTCTGGCCATCAATACAATAATAGAAAGCCAAAGTCACTACAGCCAGTAACTACACTCAAAACCAGAGATACAGGTTTGCAAATCAGTGACATTACCCAACCCACTTCTTCATGACTGAACATATCATTAAAAGTCTCAGATACAGAACCTGATGCTGGCCAGATAGATATTGGCTATCTGACTTACGCTAAAATCCAACAAAGCTGCTGTCCGGAGGCAAAAGCAAACAGGGATTATTTGAAGCTTTATATGTGCCCTATGCTCTTCAATTTTCACATGAACGAAATGTCACAATACTGGATCTGCTGAGGCTTAATCTAAGACTAATATTTAAGATACCATCTTAGCTGGAGCAAAATTAGGAAGAAGGCATCTTCTTGAACAGTGACATAGTATTAGGTGCCACAACTAACCACCACACTCTTGTTACCTATTTTAAGTCCCAGGTCATAAGCTCACCAAGGACACTTTCTTCATCTGACTACACTGATGCACAGCACCTAGAAGGTCTATCCCATGTTATCAATGAACTCCTTGTGTCCCAAGTAATACAAATCATTACCTTTGGTGTGATAGGAATAAAATCTACGCGCCTTCTTCCCACTAGGACTCCTGGATGAACAGCAACTGCTGCTAACATCAATACAAACTAGAGAGAAATACTTCAAGATTTTTTGAAGCTTTCAACTAATCTCTAGATAAGAGATTATTCTGGGTGAAGATGTTAATAGTTTGAAAGTATTGCAGGCCAGAGGCTCAGGATCCCTCAGCAGTGACCATCTCCAGGAGAAATAGAAGCACCATGGAAACACAAGTAACTGAAAAATGAACGGCCACTACCAGCACTCATCAGGATGAGGCTTAGCTGCCTGCTTAGGATGGAAGCTATGAATGCACCTGATGATGCTTGTAATACTCTCTCCTTTTGAAGGAATCAAGTTTGAGGAACGCCATCTAGAAAGCAGGTACTGCAAGCAAACCTGCAAGATTTGTATGTCTACAGCTCACAGCAGCTGGCTTGACAGCAGTGGTTCAGTTTCATTTAGCAGCTCACTAAGATCTACACCTCTCCAGTGAAAAGATTTTTGAGAAAACAGTTGCACGATACCAAAATAGTCTACCTTTCACATACAATCTTTTCCAAACACTCAAGCAACACAGATCTTAACCTAAAGACCTCACAGCTTAAAGATTATCCAATGCAGAAAGCTATATGAAGCAGTAATCAATCTCAGAACTGGAAAAGGCTCATCAAAAAGCTAGAGATCCAAGTACTATCCTGACTAATCATGTTACAAGTTATGATCCTGGGTATAGTTCAGAATCACTATACAGAAAACACAAGGCCCCTAACTTGTTGGGCGTATAACACATGGACTTTGAAAACAAACAGAGGGTGATAAAGCACAGAAGATGCTCTTCACCATTGCCTCCCAACAAATCTCAAGTCTTGTCTGTTAACTTCTAATAGACTTTAAATCTAAGGTGGGAGTGGGGAAGGGAAAAGGAAAAAAAAAAAGAAAGGAAATGTTATACTCGGAAATAGTTATACTAGGAAACTACCTGCTTTACATTACATGAAGAGAGAGAAAGAGATACAACTGAGAATGCGTTTATCCTGGATTTCACAAGTAATTTTCCCCCTTCTTTCTCCACAGCTTTCCATTCGCAGGGAACAGGATCAGCGATAGAAGGGCTGACCTGATGATACCCAATTGATAACCAATTTCAAAGGAAAAACATAACTTTCATAGGTTAACTCGGCTTATGCCCCCAAATAAAGTCACACAATAGAACTTCTAATGAAGATAAAGCTTGGCATAAGGTATAATGATTCCTAACACTATCATACAAGCAGGAGTTATTTAGCTCGGGCAACTTTGCAAACATGGTTCTGAAAAGATACTTGAAAAAAGGTGGTATTTCCTTATGTGTGCAGCTGGCATCTTTCAGCCCACTCTGAACTACTGGGGACCAGTCTCTTTGTCTTGCCAATCTTTTCCAAGCCAGCATATGGGACCTGCTCACAGAGATGCACAACTGTTCAACAGAGGAAAGAGGTGGTTGACAGTGTACATTTGCCTGTAAATTGAGCAAAGTCACAAATAACTATACTTAATGTTATTGCTATGCAACAGTTTGAGAGAGAACAGCAAGAGCTCCCAATTACCCATATAGGAAATATATTAACCATGAAGCAAGTACCTGCACAGTGGCAATGAAGTTACTGTGACTAGAGAGATGCCTGTGGACAGACAGTTGAAGCACGAGAGGACAAGCCCAGAAGGTGTATCAGTCAATTCCAACACACTAAACAAGTTCATTTTAGTGTTGTCCTCAATCTGAAATATCTCCATGAACTTGGCATAGTACCTGGTATGTATTTAGTATAACATACACAATATATTACTGTTCAATGCAAAGCTTCTGGGAATCACAAACAGATGTCAACCAGAATAAGGCAAATTTTAATTCCATTTAAACAATTATCTTAATTCTCCAATTGATTCTGAAAAGGCATCCATCACAAGCAGTTGTAGATTATCTGTATAATTTATAGTCCAACACTGTTTGCACTAAAAAAAACACTTAAGTACAGCACAAAACATTTACTGCAAATAAAGGGCAATCACCTGATGATACAAGAATGTAGTGATACTGCTTGTTTCCTTAACTATCATTTCTTAAAAGTGCTTTAAATGGGTAAGAAAAGCAACTGTCCTTTTATTTTCAGCCCTGATTCACCCAAGTTTCAGCATTCCTTAGAAATGTTCAGAAAAACTAGAACAAGAAATTAAGCAAAATATTGAAGTCAAGACTTCAATATGAAGAAAAAAAGCATACATCCAGTTTCTTATAGAGAGGGCAGTCAGAGCAAGGCAAGCACACAGGACCACCTGAAAAATCAAGAGCAGAGCAGTCCAGGGAACCACAGAACAGAGCAAAAAAGAAAAGTGGGGGAAGGAGGCAGAAAGGCAGACAACGAGATCCATAAAAGACAAGCTGAAATACAAGTGTCAATTAGTCTTCAAAAGCCTTTGTGACTTCTCAAGTGATTACTCAAATGAATGTGTCTTTGTGATATGTCTTGCAACAAGTCAACCTCTTCAGCAAACACCTGAAGGCTGCAGCGGCAGCTCTTATCAGCCAAGCACAAATGCTGCTGTCTAGTATCACCTTCAAGTATCATAATTTTGATCTGAGTATGTGGTACCTGCTACTGTTAAGACAACTGGTAACATGCTTATAAGTGAGAGGAGGCGAGAAATTATCCACCATTTGCATATATGCTTCTAAACTGTTACTCATTTCACATTTTAGCCCTTATCAATAAGCCACACAAATTTAGTGTCTGTTCACTCAAGCTGCAGGAATTATTCAACTAAGAAACAAAAGCAGAAAATAGAGGGTGTTGAAAGAGTTCTTTGTACTAAAACGAAGAAATCCTACTACATTTTGAATCTTATGTGTGAACAATGTGCATGCCCCTTTGCTTTGGCTCTGTTGCAACTCAAAACAGCTTTCTGCCCAACTGAGAGGTATGTTTGTACTTAACTGAGGTCACTATTCTTTCCTCAGGGCCTGCAGAGGGAGATCTTTACCATCTTCGTACCAGAGCAGTTGAAAACGAAAATGCACAAATCTAGAGTGAGCTAAGGGAAAAAGATACGAAAAGGCCCTTTCAGTGTGGTTGCTCTCATCTATCAAGAAACTTGTACTATTGGCAAGTTAAGCAGAAGATATAATCTTATGGAGAGAACACCTTGAGGTCAGAGGAGATTCCAGGTGAACGAGAGTGAGTCAATAACTACGATTTCAAATAAGGGTCATTATGAACTCTGCAGTTTGGTGTTTAACTCCGAAGCTTCAAGGATTTGCACTTAGTGAGGTTTTTTTGTTTTTCTGAAATAGTACCATGAGAGGTTGTTTTAATTAAAGTCAAGAATTTAAATGAACATAATTTTAAGAGCTGAACCTTTAAACCAGTCATTAGACAGCTCCTCTTTTCATCAGTTTTGTGCTGTTAATAGCAACATCTCTTTGAAGACTACTTCTATAAATTCTTGTGCACGAAAAAGAATTTTATAGTGATAGCTGAAAATCCCCACTCTCCAACACTCTTATGCCAGGTTATCAGCACACTTAACATCTCTATCAATTAATCAGACTGCTAACAACATTGCTAAATAAACCTTTTACCTCAATACAGGCATATCCCAGATGTTTTTCACTGTTTTTTGAAGTCTGAGTTAACAAGCAATAAAACAGAATTTTGTCTACGACCCACAAGACAGTGTTGAACAAATCAATTCTGTTGCCATATTTTGTTAACGTATCTGCTACGTGGAGACAAAAAAGGGAAAGCACAGCTTTCGCTTTACAGACAAGTGGGCATGAAATTCTAAGACTGGGAGAGGGTTGCTTTTCATTAATCTCAATGTCAGTTAAAAGACAATTACTAAAGCCATTAATTTCATGGTATTTTGTACATTATAGCTTAAAAAGACAAAGTTTGGCTTTATTATCTGTTGGTGTATGTCATTTCTCATACCAGTGCAAAATGCTTTCCACTTACATGGTAGAATAGTCTTCAAAATTCATTACAGAAATGCAGTGAAATAATGTTGATTTTTGGCCCCAAATATCAGGTAGCTCATTTTTATCTGCAATATTCTTTTTTTAGTTCACTGAAAGGAAAATTTGATGAACTCAGTAGACTTCAAGCACAGAATTGATGCATATACACAGTTTCAATGAGGTAATGTACATACAAAGAAGGAGATGGAAAGGAATTGTGCTTGCCTTCCAACACCATCAGTGTTATTTCAAGTAAATCAGAGTAAGCAAACTTCAGAGCACTGAAGCAATCCAGAAAACAGGGCAACAATTAAATCCTTCATGAAGTATCTTTAACTATATTTTTTTTCTATTTACTAAAAATGCATAAAAATGTTTACTTTCATTAGGCAACAATTTCTGCTTCTTTACATAGAAACTAATTATGAGCTGCTAATTTATAGAGTGAAGTACAAGTCTGCCCTCTAGTGACTTAAATGTGCAAACTGAGTGATATTAAAGCAGATTTTTTTTTTCCTTTGAGCATTAAAACAGCCGACTCTTGATGCATCCTGCTTGTAAGATAAGGTGGGACAGACAAAAAAGCATGTAGGAAGGCTGGATGCACATCATAAAGATAGGTTGGACCAATGGAGTTAATTAAACTTGCTCTCATCGAGAACCAAATTAAGCCAGTCCAATTTGGTTTTCTTTGACACCATAGAAGTCATATGGTTTGCTAGACTCAAATAAGTAAAAAAATGGAATGTTGCAGAAAGATCTTGGGCTTCTTAGAATGCTGAAGAGATGTAACCTGCTCTAGGTAAGACAGAAACAGTAAATGACACAAAAATAAAAACAAACAAAAGACCAACTAACAAAAAAACCTCTCCTAACATACACACATAAACATCCCGCAAATAATTCTCAGCAACCTGTATGTGGGATTTGCTTTTCTTAGGATCAGAAAGGAAACCCACAAATTCAAAAACCAAAAAAAAGGAGATCAGAAGAATGGGTTTTCAAAGGGAGTGTATGTTTGATTTGAGGTTGATTCAATTGGGGAAAAGGAAATTATCTCTTCACAAGCTATGCATTGCAAAAGAAAACGTCTGGCATCCCTAAGCTACAGGTTAAGGTCAAGAATGTTGAAGTACTACTAGATGAGTCATTTCTTCAGGTGTCCTACAGGAGATTACTGAGGAAATGGTTCCTGAACCTTGATCCTCTCAAAGATCGTCCTCACATGACGGAATACACTTGGAAGGCTGAAAAACCACCCTGGAAATGGAAACATAAAACGCCTCCACCCATGCTGTCAGATTATACATCTTTATAGCTTGCTCTGTGGTATTTGAGGAAGTAGCCTTTTGTAACTTCAAATAATATTCTGTGTTCAACTCAGGCACACACGTACGGAAACTTAGATGGTATAATTACTCTGTTCACATGCTGTGAAGTCTTGACATTAAATGGTTTCTGCTTTCCTTCAGAGGAAAAGATGATAAAGCTCATAGCTGCAGCGGAACATTTGAAAATAAGTCACATGCATGGGAATTAAAACCCACAAAGTTGAAAAAGCATCTTTGTCTAACCTCATTAAAAAGAAAGACACACTGTTAAGTTCTTGGATCTCTGGGTTTGGGGTTTTTTGTTGTTGTTGTTGTTGGGAGGGGTTTTTTTTTAATAGTTGGAAATGGCCCTGTTCTTGAAGGAGCAGGTTCAGCTTTACACTGTATCACTATGATGTTCAGAGTCTAGGATGAAGCTGCAATACAGCTTATGAGCCATATTCATTACTATATCCAGACTCATTTTTAATACAGTTACCAAGGCAGTTGAAACTGCGCTCCTCATCTACTGAGGAAGGACCAGCACATACCAAAGGATGACGTGGAAGCTCCTAGCCACCTGCTACAGTAAAGCGTCAGGCAAGGAGCAAACTCCTTTGTCAGAGTTTGAAGAAAGTATTAAGACATTTAGAGGAAAAAAACTGGGAAAGAGTAAGATTTCACTTCTATAACCTTAGCACCTGTGGGGGAAATTTGAAAGCCACCTATTCTATATGCAAGATACAAAATATGTATATTACTTACTATATACCTGTTGTTTATATTTTATATACACACACAAATATAACCTGAACAAACAACAGGCTGCAAAAGAAGGGAATTTAAGCTTTTCGCAAAATTTGTTATACTGCTACCTTACGCTCCACAGGACACTTTATTTCTGTTACACTGTCCAGTCCTCCTACATGCAACAGCACCCTACATGTTATCTAAAAAATAAATAAAAAACTCCATAGACTGATGTCTCATTAAAAAGAGGGACATTTCTACTCCAGCACAGATATACACACATCCCTTTATTATTCTGAACAATATTCATTTCAAAATCTCATCTGGATTTCTTTAACTACATACGTTTTAAGTGGATGGTCTCAAACTAAAAACTTGACACTGCCAAACTCCCGTTCACTGGACAAAATGGAGAGTGGATGTACACAAAATTGCACTAGGAGTAAACATCCTTAAGTACACACTCCTAAATGCAGTCATGTAAAACCAACACATTCTGACTCAGCAGATAATCTCCCCGTCGGCACTCACTTTAATGACAGAAAGGAGTTTTATTAGTTCTTAGTCCTATTACTCTCACTGAGGCAACTGAGTGACAAGCGGATAAACAGACTGCAGCCTCAGCTCTGCATTACCAAAGCTACCGGCCAGGTTTTGTCTGTGAGACCGGTTTCTGTACATGTGACCAGTTTTCCTTTTTTCCACACTCAGCCCAAGAGGACGGCAAACAAGGCAGAATCAGGCCTAAAGTTAACTTTATCAAGCATGGTAAAACCCCAGGAAAGACCCAATTAACTTTGCTCCCCCAAGCCCAGTTGAGCAGGACAAACAATGCGCATTCCTATCATTCTTCCAACTTTTGCATTCAGCAGATTTGTCACAGTAACCCTATAACTAGCCTGCAGCCTCACAAGCCTTTTTCATATGATAACGTTGAACTTACCAGGAATTCCCTAACACTCTCTTCCACCTCTCACTAGTAAAGTTCCTCCACATACAAGTCACCTTCAAGTCACATTTGAGACCTGGGACTGTTTAGACTAGAAAAGAGAGGACTGACAGGGGGACTTCATCAACATTTTTACCTGAAGGGTGGATGTCATGAGAGTAGGGTGAGTCTTGTTTTCTGTAGGACTATGGGTAATGGACTTAAGCCAGAACACAACAAGTTCCACTTGGAACATAAGGAAAAAGCTTTTCTCTGAGGGTAAGGGAGCCCTGGTACAGGCTGCCCAGGGAGGGTGTGGAGTCTCCTCTGGAGTTTTTCAAAACCCATCTGGACACATTCCCGTGTGACCTGATGGAAAGTGAACCTGCTTGAGCAAGGAGGCTGGACTGGATGATCTCTTGAGGTCCCTTCCAACCCCTACCATCTGTGGTTCTTGGTTGACAGAAGTATTTCGATGGAACGGAAGGACAAACAGATGTGCAAACTCACTGCAGCACTCCTATGTCTGGAACTGTAACCATGCTATTTAATAAGCTAAAATAACTGCAACTCTTAGATGGTTAGTGCTTGGGAGTACAATTTATCTTTCGAGGCTCATTTGTGCTTTGTTCAGCTCAACAGGATCCTTATTCAATTCTCTTTTAATGACAAAAATAAATTGGAAAAGCATGAATATGCCCTCATAACAAAAAGAAAGAAATAAAATTAATGATAAAATCTTCTCCATTGTTTTGTTTTTAAATCAGCTGACAGACTTTATTAAAAAATTAGGGCTCTTTTACAAGAGCCTGGAAAACAGTACAGAGATGAGAAAAATTATGACTATTAATTCTTCTTAATCCTATAGAACAAAATTAAATACTGAATGATAATGCAGGAAGGGAAAAAAGGAAGTGTCAAAAAAATGGATACATTCTTTCACTCAACAAAATCTTGAAGCAAAAAACCCCAAGCCCAGACACAAAAAACACCAAACCAAGAAAACCCCATCCCAAGAACCATAGTACAGCAAAATACTCCTCAACACAAATATCCTTTGCTACACTGCAGCTGTCCGTCTCAAGAATCAACGTGAGTGGCTACTTCTATTTTCACCCATTGTAACCAATCAGATTCTAAAAGATGATGTAAATAATGTGCCCAGATATAAAAAAACACCTATATGTAAACACATGCAATTTAGCATTAAGAATTATTTTGTCCCAACATGCTGTTAGAGCATCACCAAACAGCTTTGAACTCTCTTATTTCCTGGTGTATAAAAATAAAATAAAACCTCAGAAGGGTGGCCCTAACAGTTACCTTAAACTTTTATTGCACAAAATTCCCAGAGACTCTGAAGTGGGTAAAAAAAATGAAAAACTCAGATCTTAGGCACTCTGAGAATCTGGAAAAGCACAGAAAATGAATTGCAGGAAAAAAAAAATCCTAATTAGTTTAGACAAGATTTTTTTTTTTGAAAACTCTACATTTACCTACATTGTTGTGTATATTTAGAAGGCTGTGTGTACACCCTTTATCAGGTTTTCTATTAAATCCAGTAGCTATACACACACTGAGAGCAGCGGGATTAACCCACATACAAAAAGGTTACAATCAAGATAAATGTCAGGAAAAGAACGCGATCCTTTTCCAAACCTATCTGGTACATTTGTATCCATAGACATTTTCAGTATATCAGCTCCAAAAGAACCAATGGTCTTGCTGAAGATAAACATCTGAGTAAGATTTCTGATCCAAACTAATTTGAAGGAAATCAGGGACTCCCACAGGGACCCCCTGCCTTCTTTACAACCCCACTCCAGCCTGATTTTGTCTCAAAATGGGAGGCATTGCATTTAAATGAAGGAAATAAAGATATTCTAAGTATGATTACAAGTCCATCAAGATGTATTTAAAAACAAACTTAGCAGAGTTAGAACACAGATTTTTTTTCTTAAGGTTTGAAAAAAATAGTCCCAGTTGCTTTTGCTGTTTCATCTCAAAAACACAAGACTAAATCTGTACTATGGTACAAGTTTCACACACAGCTTACATAAGCTTGCTGTAAGTATATAGATTTGCTATGCTTTGAGATCTTTGAATTTTTTCGTCCAAGTGTGCCTTCAGTTATATTTTCAGTCCTTTTTTTTTTTTCTTCTTCAGGTCCAGGGAAATTACACAGAAGATGTAATAGCTCAACTTTCAATGCAGCCCTCATACTTTGTGTGAAGTTAAAAGGAGATGTGCTGTGATGGAAGCATCATCTTACTGTGGATCAACTGGAGCTTTACTGGCAAGCAGCTGAGTAACACGTATGCCTATGTAGGGTCTCACAACTTTCCCACAAGCTTTTCCCATTTAGGTCCATGAAAACAGACCTGTTTGGATACTGGTCAGTGACAACACCTGTCCCCCTTTGAGGAGTCAGCTGTATGAAGAAAACTTTCCAACACAGTGATCCTCAAGGAAACGTACTCTCTCGGCAGGCACCACTCTGATCTTAATTGGTCATAATCGGCTTTTTCTGTAAAAAATGAGAGGCTATATAAAACTGAACAGAGCACTGGAGGTGTTAAAGAGAGCTTTACCCCAGTATCTATTTAGTTGGCACCTCAGGACATCCATCCTATTCCAGCTTTCTAGGAAACATGGAAGAACACCAGTTAACTCCTCTGTGAAGAGTACCAGTAATACAGTAATAAGGAGCATTAAGTGTCACATAGGGATTATTATTCTTCATTTCCAAATTACATATTTGTTTCTGGACTACACACTGGAAAATGGCCCTGAATTCACCACAGAAGTAGTCTTTAATAAATCCAGTGATGGTTAGTTACCTCAAATTAAGTGGTCAGTTACAAATCACTTGAAAAACAACTCAAAAGTTATAAAGGATGAAGAATCCACTTTTTTTTTTTTTCAAGAAATGCTGATGTCTTGGGTCCTCAATTGCTTTGTGCCATCACTCAGATACAAGCATTTACTTTAATATGTAATTACAGAAAGCATCTCTATAAGTACTTTCTCCCCTCCTCAAAAAAGGCATTTATGGATAGCACAGAGCTGTTTCTTAAACAACATTAAGTGGAAAGTTGACAGAGAATTGAAGCAACCTGAATGGGCCAAAGGTCAATGAAGTTTTTTACCCTATCAACACCACACATAGACCAACTGAACCATTGTCATTCATCAGCCCTGAACCTCTTCCTCAGCATGAGTTCCAACACTGTGAGCATCCCCAGTATATCGAAGGAAACCACTCAGGATAGCCATGACTGCTTTGGGAGAGTGATGCAGTTGCTGGTCACAACTCTGAATACAATTTCAGTAATTACTGCAGTGTTACTAAGAGCTTCAGAAAAACTACTTTTTACAAGTCTATGAGGCACTACCTTTTATCTCAGTTTCATCCTTCAGTAAAACATTTGTTTAGTCTGAAAGAATCAAGCTGCTTAGCATGGGACGTTGTTACCTAAAAACAGGCCTTCAGGGCCTTATGAGCACGTGAGAAGTGCTGGAGCATCCGAAACCTCTCCAGGAGCTGGCAGCTATGCCCGTGGATCCCCAGAAGACATCTACCCTTCTGGAGTAGTAGCTGGAGCCGAGGCAGACCATCTGGAAGGCCAATCAATACCCTAGAGGCCAGAAAATGAACACTGCTCTTCATAGCAATGCATTTACACCTTGTCTCCACCTCCTGTGGTCACCAACTTTCAAGTACTTACATTTGGGCTCCATTTCAAACACACAAGTCATCCCTGAGGTCAACAGACGGCAGCTTTGGTAGAGAAGTTATGCCTTAGTGTAAATATTCTCAAGATCAAAACTTAAGAGCTGTGGCCTTTGAGTCCTCAGTCATTCAAGAAGTCCTGTTGACCTTGTTAAACTTGGCTGCACACCAAACTCCGTCACACAAGCTGAACCTTTTTTTTGCAGAATCTGACTTTCAGCACAAGGTACAGACCAATAATAATAATAATGATTATTATTATTAGCATTAACATTACAAAAAGGATAAAGATCATGGGATGAAGGACAAATTCATTTTGTCTTGCAAAAAAAAAAATTATGAGGAGAGATAATTCTTTGTCCTGCCACAGCATCTTATTTGATGACAGAAGGGCGAGGAAATATAAAAATCCAGATTTCACAGAGTCTGCCCCAGAGGAGAAGTCATAGGGGAGCTCAGCACACTCTAAGTATCATACTACTGTGTGTAGACAGGAAAGATTCAGAAGCCAAAAAATTAGCAAGCTAGGAGTTGCCTAAAGGCAACTAATAGGGATGAGCTTCCAAGTAATTCCAAAAATGCACCAGATCAAACTACCTTTGCTTTACATGCTGCTCCAGGGCCAAGTACTGGCAGTACACTGCACAGCTGGACAGGTTATGATCAGTGCAGTTAAAATGGGAATCAGCTAATTTTTCTTTAGAGTTATATATATGAAATTTTCATTGAAGGAGATGAACCTGCATGTCAACACCCAGACTTAGCCATGAAGGCTCTTGGTAATTCTATATACAATTTTATTTCTGTCTTCAGACACAGTAACACTCAAATACTTTTCCTAACAGCACATTCTGAAGTTACAGTGTGTTCTGAGGACACAGCATGGCAATGCACTTGTAGCATCTCATAATTAACTGTAATTACTATACGATCATTTCCAGACTTAAATGTAGTTAACCATTAACCTGTATTTGTAGACTGTATTTGCTGAACAGCACAGTATGTTCCTTCATTCCCCAATGCTATGCAATCGTGCAGTTACAGACTTTATCAGAGTGGGCAACTAAAACAGTTTTTGTGGGGGTGGAAGGAAAGGCCACAGATATCTAGTTATTACTGAAATAATTTCTTATAATTTAAAAAAAGCCTTTTAAATAAAACTTTACAAAGAAACAAAATAAATGAAAAGGAGACTGCTAATTTTCACACTTTCTGGACAAACCCCTTAAAATCTCAAGTTTCAGTCTTTTTGTCTATACTAGCATAGGAAAAAGTGACAAGACAGCTCTTCAAGGTTTGAGCTGGATTTCCTTACTGTACTTGATCTGTATATGTACATGTCTACTAGATAAATAAAAGCAAATTTTAAGTCTCCACTATAGTATAAATGTAATTTAATTCTTCATAATAATGAATGTACATATCTGTAAAGCATTTACAGTAAGACTCAGCTGTTATGAAAAAATAATCCAACAATATAGCATAGAGAATACTAGTCAGTATTTGTTAACTATGCTAGCAGCATAGATGGTCAACAGAATGCCAAGGTTGACTGCAGAACTGCTGTATATACAAAATTATGTATAGTGATTCTACGGTTGTGGCTTTTTTTTTTTCCTTTAAATGGGGTTTTTGGGTTTGGTAGATTTTTTAAGTTAGTTAACACTCAAACAGTTTGTACAACCACATCTATGGAATTTGCTCTGCACTCTTATCACAAACTGAGGTGCTATAGACCTCTACTAACTCTAAAGAAAGTGTTTGATGCAGAGACACACCATGAGATAACTTATCCTGTCAATCACAGAGCTATAATGGCTATTATAGCCAAATAAATATCAAGTACTGTATTTTAAGTCTGTTTTGTTGCCCCTTTACATTTGAGAGGGAGTAATAGAAACAATTTAGAAATTCAGAGCATGTATCAACTAGTTACCACCAGGACTCCACTTCCACACAGAATCTGCTGTGGCATATCTAAGGCTGTAAAAGCCCTGCTACAAACAGTTCACCTCTTTGGAAACTCAATCCACAACTTTCAACTGCTTGAGAAAGACTCCTGGCTGCCAGCTTGGCCAGTGTAAGGTGTTACTTTGAGGTCTTTAGCACCACCTTACGCAGAGTTTCCATCTGCAACCTCAGTTAGGGAACCAAGCTTTATTAAACAAACAAATTCTTTATCCTCCTTACTGCACATGCAAAAAGCAATTGTGTCATCCTGTCCAGCACAATGCATTGGAACAACTCATAGGTATATTGTTTAGTTGTAAATTACCTGGAACTACTATGCTGGAGACAGATTGAGATTATGACTGACTTCAAAAGACTCTCCATGACCCAGGGATATTAGTGCCAGTATCATCCCAAAATGAGGCATTAGTACTAACAACTGCTATTTAAGTATTTCAGCAGTCGTTTCCCATAGGTTTCCTGTTCTGAAGGCCAGGAGGGGTAAATAAAGAAGATGGTAGGAGTTTGGTTACCCTGAGTGGGAAAGACTTCTCCCGCACTTTAGGGTGGCCTAGACAGTTGTTACACAATGCACTGAAACAGGCTTTTATGTCAATTCCAATTCTCAGTAGTACAAAAAACATTCATCTTAAAGCAGCTTTGGGAGGATGATGAAATCTAATCCTAGATGGAATCCCTGTGTCGATGTACAATAGAAATCCCACCCACACCAAAACAATTTTCTGGATGCACAAAGAACATGTCCTCTTCAGAACAAACGCTAAATATACCCATCTCAGAACTGTGTCAATATTGGCACTATGAAGTGAGACCTGGCTTCTGAAACTGATGCTGGGAAAGCCTCCAGTTGTCTGAAACTTCATGAAAGCACCAGTGCAATGCTATCCACGTTTCAGACACTGGTAATACAGGTGCAGATCTTCATAAAACACAAAGTTAAGGCATGAAAATATCCTGGGCGTTTTGCAGGACTAATTAGAAGTTCCAGGAGCTCTTGTTTTAAGACACATTCAGTTTACAATTACCTAATTCAATATATAAATGAAAAAGGCAAACTTTTCCAAACACACCTGTAAACAATCCTCAATCAAATGCTTATATCTGAGGGGAAAATTGTTGGAAGTGGATAACAAATATCTCAAGCTTAACTTCTTAATCCCAAATCCAGTCACTCGCATAAGTAAAACTGCTGTTATTACCTTGTCTCAAACAAAACTCTCCTCATTGTTTAAAAGTTTCTCAAACTCTGGGGGAGTTTGTTTTGTGATTGTGGTTTTTGGGTTTTGTTTGGGTTATTTTTCTAAACACACACAATGCAATCCTCATTATCTGTTTCAGTTTGACTATTTTTAGTACTATTTTCCCTGCTCTTTGCACAACAAGGCATATTACAAACTATGGCAATTGACAACTCTGAAAAGTTACTACGCTAAACGCTGGAATAAAGAAATGTCTAAGGGACTGGCTATTCTAACACCACATGACAGTTGATGAAGGCGGAAGAAGCAGAAAGGTAGGCAGGCAAGCACATCAGAGTCTGGCAAGCTAGAAGCCTGCAGAGGGATGATGGCAGCTCACTCAGCTTTTTCCCTGGTTCTTCACTCAATTCAGCCACTGAAGAGAGGAAGCTAAACATAAAATACACCACTGTCACTTGTGTTCTTGACTGCCGCAGCAGCCCGACTAATTTCTGAAATGCCAGATGCCCTTGCAGCTGATAACCTGTACACACCCCAGCATGTCAGCTGGAGCCCTGGAGAACGTGAAGAGGGACCAGGCAGTGGCTGAAGGAGACAGGACTGATACACATGTACATACATGAATGCCTCTCCCTTTGCATAGTTCTGAACAAAATTAAGCAGCTCACGTCATTTCTCCTGTCAGATTAGCTGAAGCATGGTAAGAGTTCCAGTTCAGCTCATTCACCTCGCTTCAGTCCATGCTTCATGCTGCCTTCTACTCGTACTGATAATCATCACCAAAACACTTTTAAGAGAGAGAAGGTAATGGGAACTACAAGATTAGAGTTCTTTTCTTTCTTTTCTATTTTAGTAGTCTGATGGCTACATGCTGCAGCACAGTTTTATTTCTCTTCTTGCATATAGAAGATTAAAGCACTGAATTCACCAAAACTAAGTAAGTTTAAATAGGTGATGATGAGCTTCCTCCCTAGCTTTGCCCCTGAACCTTCATCCTCGACTTTTCAATCAAGGCAAGGGTTCTCCTTAGGACTATCACTTTTAACTAAATAAATAACACAGAAATCTCAGAAAGCAAGTGAAACAGAACATTCAGTGTAACGAAACAACAAAGCAGCAGCAAGGTGGATGGAAATTACTTACGCTAATGCCAAAAAAGTCTCCTTATTTCAGGATTTCTCCTCAGCAGTTTGCCATACTTCATTTATAAACCACTAATCTGGTTTTAAAGAATAGGTCACTCAGTTTCCCTTTATATCAGTAAGAAATCACTACAGTATAGCTTTTAAACCTACAAAATCCCAAAGTATGGGGTCTTGGGTCAGAAAAGAAAGTTAGGGAAGAAGGGAAGGATGCCTACACTTGTATGTCAAGGCATGTATATTTTGGAAGTTAAAGAGTGAGTGAGAGATAAGGGATGTTTGCATGCATAAAAATTACTACTACATACATGTCCTACACACCATCAAATAGAAAGTAACTGAAAATCCCGTATAGCAGCTGCTTTTATACCATGTCTGTGATACATCTGAAGAACTAAATCCCAACACGCTGTTGAGTAAACATAACCTTAAAAGGACATAAGTTTGGGTCAAGAAAATTCTAGTTCTAGTTTGCAAAGACTCAACTTAATCGAGAATTGCATTTTTTGACAGTTAATTCAGAGAAGATTTTGGACTGATCAACAGGTCTTGATTGTTTCAGAGGGAAAAGGTAACTTCCAAACATGACAGAAGCAAAAAGGCTGGTATGCCTGATCCTAACTTAAAGGTAGAGAATACACTCTTAAATCTGTATTAAGTTTAAAGCCAGGACTAGTACTATGCTTACCACGAACCCTGAAACACTCAAATATCACAACTTTAAAGAAAAAAGTCTTCACAGATCACGTCACAGTTCAGGGCCAAGTCTCCTAGCTATAGGACTCTTTGCTGACAAAAACATTTTTGAAAACAAATTATGTATCATTAGCTATGTCCACTACTGTTTTATCCAGCACATGCTTTGCATGAGGAACATGTCATATTTAATGGCAACTAATGATTCACTGTTACGTCTTACAAATAATAACGGATGTGAGAGGAACACATGGAGCAACAACAGTACCACCTCATCATCTAATTACCTTGATAAAGTGACTACAGGCTTAGTACAGACATTGGCAAATACATGTTTATGAAACTGTTTATGCTATCTCTAAACTACAGGAAGATTATTTAAGCATCACAGAGTGAATGGACTCATTAAGTATGAGGTGAAATCTATAGGGAGTTTGTGGAAATTCTGCTTGGGCCTTGATCTCAATATAGTCTGTTCAAAATTTTTTAAGCCTAACAAGGTTCATTCATCCATCTATAAGATGCAAGGAGGAGGAAAAGACTGTGTTATGTGCTGGTGGCTCAGGTGTGTTTTTCTGTGAATTTTCTTTTTTTGAGAAGCTTGCAAAAGAAGAGCCGTGATCACAGAGCTTGACAAAAAACAGGTATCACTTGTAATCCAACTCAAGGAGTAACAGAACTTGTAAAATTAGCTTCTTCACATGCTCATTGCCTCAATAAATCCACCCTGACCTTAAAGACGTCTGGACCTTCCAAAGTACACATAAAAAAGCCTCACAAATCAGTGATTTGGAGATGTTTCAACTAAAACTCGTGTTAGCACTTCTGTTTGTTGCAGGGTATGCAACTCCTTTATTCTGATGCATCTCCCTTAGTATGGACTAAGGACAGCCTTCCCCTTCCTGTATCAGTTCTTTACCTTCATAGTTTTTTCAGCTCCGAGTTTACCCATCAGCAGACTGAAGGAGTCATCTAGTGGCCACATATCATTCCTGCAGTCTCACCAGTTTCTGCAGTCTGGTTAATAGGGCAAAACCCAAGACTTTTGAACCTTTAAAGCACACACAGCACTGATAAGAATCCAGTGAGGTCCACCATCTGAGGTGTAATTACTGCTCCAGCAGCCCTGTTCATGATGTTCTGTGTCCATGTTCCCAAACATGCCCTAAGCATTTGTTTCCCACTTCTGGCCCACGTCAAGGCCAAATTCAAGTTCTGTTTTCCTTAAACAGGCTTGGAAGTACATACATCTGTGCTGTTTCTAACCTATATGTAAAGCTCCCTGCTTCTCTTCAGTGGTGGGCAAACAGATATTCTGAATAACCCTGCTACATATGTGAAGCACCAGTTCAAGTGATAGTCTTGTCCATTAACTAAAGAGCAAAGTAGCAGCACAGCAAACTAACTGATCTTACTCAGCTCCCACCCCTCCTCTACCACAACTTGCTGCGTGGGTTTGGACAATGCACCTAAGTATTTATTTATGCAAGGTATCTCAGTCATGATAGAATCATCTGCCTAATAACATGCAAAACTCAGGAAGAACCATAATATATTAAACAGGTATCTGAAGTATGACTTAAAATAACAGATTTGTAATACACTTTAGCAGTTATCTGTTCAATATCTGTGGCTGGGTAAGTTCCAGAAATTTAATGTAGTATAACTTTATTGAAAAACCTAAGAGAATCATCCCTCAGATGAATGGTCATCTCAACTATTTTAGAAATGAAGAAGTGATCAATAGTGATTTCTAACTTAAAACAAACTTAGATTCTGATCAATTTTTGTTAGTCTGCTATTTACATCTTTTTAAATGCTTGCACTCGTGCTCAGAGATTAATACAGTAAGCATCAAGTGTTCATATTGCACAGCCATCCGCCTAATTTTCCTTAATTTCAGCAGCAGTAGCTCCCCCCTAGAAATCAGGAACTGTAAGTTCTTCAGACCTCTCATGGACAAGACTCCCTTGAATTCATACTCAACCTCCCTGTGACTCAGAGCCTCCATCACCTCAGTCAGAAAGGTGTCACCTAGCTTTCTTTATCAATCCTATAAAACACTCTGGTAATTCAAGTGAAGTGCAAATTATCATTATGGTATTGTTAAGGAGCTCTGACCTATTTCAAGTTGCAGTTGAAGGTGAAAAATGGTGGTACCACAACTATACCTACAGCGAAAGAAAGAAAAATGAGCCTTGCAATCCAAAATGTCAGAGTTAAATAGAGACAGTTCCTTTAAACCAGTGTGGCATGACCAGCAGCTAAGTGATGTCTAAAGCTAGTATTTAGCTCAGACACCCTCTGATCTCAGCATGCGACACTTCCACCTTGCTTGTTTACAGGTCCAGTAAATTAAGGGTTGGTCAGGTCTGCCTTACATGAAGGACCTGGAGAAAGGCTGGCTCTAAAGCCCATTTATTTCAGTAACTTTGGGGACATCTTACCCTTTTAGGTCAGTAAGTCTGCAAGAGCTGTTTCTTGCAACTCACTACTCAGGGGCTCAGTCACACAAGTGTCAGGAAACAGTTCTGCAGCACTACCAGGTTCGCACAAGAACATCTAGGTCTATTTTTCTAGTGTTTAAACTGGCCTAATTTGTACCATTAATAAAAATAATATTGCTATTCTGTAGTCTTAAGTGGTCAACATCATATGAAGTGTAAGCTTATCCTGGAGACTTTCACAGAAATGTAATTCATCCTATTTACTTTATTTACATATTCTACACGTAAGAACCTCTTTGGAAACAGCAATGGAAGTGTGGGTTCACTACAGGTCTAAAACAGCAGGCTAAAAAAATTTCACCAATGAAATGAGTAGCAGAGGTACTGTGTTAGGCCAAGTCCCATTGTCTTGTCTCACACCACACTTTCAGTGAACTGCAAAGAGTGAATGAGGAGCAGTAACAACCACTTAAGCCCATTTTGTCCCACCAGTACAAGAAAGATGCGGACACTCTTCATATTGCAAACATATACATATACACACAAGCATATGCATTTGTGTATGTATCTATACATACATTTTTGCAGGCACATGCAAGATAAAAACTAAACACCACATAGTAGGCTGGTTCGCAAAGTAGCCACAAAGACAAAAAATAGCGTTAGACTGGAATAAAATTACAAACTTAGAACAGCCCAGCCACTCTTTATCTACCTCCCTTTATGCATCAAAATTAAATTCTTAATATGCAGATCAGCCAAAGCATGGCTGTACTTTGTAAGTGCTGCCAATACTTGGTTGACATACTCCTTTTGATAAAAGGTGTATTATATTAATCAAGCTTTTATCACTCCAAAAGACAAGTTGAATTTTTCTTTCCTAAAGGTCTTACCACACACTACCTGGGAACTTTCGTTAGCTAGGTAGCTGCCACACCCCACCCCCAAGATGTTCATAGGGGGCATATTAAACTCATGTTCCAGAGATGGCATAATTTCCCAGAATTATTTCCAGGTAGAATTCAAGGCAGCTGATCATCTTGTACACATTAATGACTGAATCCTAAGCATTTAAAGACAGCCTCTTTTTGCACCTTAATACTCAGTAGAAGCCAGTTAAACAATGACGGGCAACTGAAGATGCCTTCCTCTAAGGGCTGAGAGCTCCTATTCTTCAGCTTGCTGACCTGCAGAACAAGCTGAAACACTTCTCTCAGGACCACTAAGAAGAAAGAATTTATCTGCTTTTATGTACAGTTATTAACTCATACTGCAGCATATCTCATCAGAAGCAGAGGCACATATTTCTGATAATACTTAAAATAAATTCACTTGTTCCAAAACCTCAGCTGGAAAGTACTTCTTTTTCCTCTGCCTAACCAACATTTCACGAACACAACAATTTGGATTCCCTGTCTCACTAGAGGTCCATCAAAGATCTAATGTTCCTACCAGCAACAAACATTTCCAGGTGGAGATTCACAGTTCACAGAGCTGTTACTCAAAGTCAGGTATTCAGTCAAAGCCCAGGACCTACTTCCGAAAGCCTCTACCATGGTCTTATTCCTGTGATCAGTTTGAATAAACCATGTACGACATAGCAGATGCAAAGGCCTTGGTGGTGTGGTTAGACTACATCATAGTTTTTTTTCAAATGGGACTGTCTAGCTAGCTGTCTGCCTTCTTGCAGCCTTGACGGGGGGGAAAAAGATAAATATCGTAACACTTTATTGGCCCTAACAACAATGTGCTTCTTCAGTGAGTTCCACCAACATTTTGTCAATGCACAGAATCCCACACGGAATCTGCCTGCAGTTTTACCCAAAAAACTTCCAGGTGTTCACACACATGACTGCTACTTAGTTACTCCACACATTAACAAGCTTCAAGGGGTACCATCAGTTACAAAAGGCAAGTAATTTGACCAAGTATGGAACATACTGCATTGCTTTAATTTTAAACTTAAAAACCACACATTTTTGCAGCTTTCTGGAAATGAGAAAACTCAAATTATTTTCACTTATAAAAACTTTATTAAAAGTTTCACTTTTTAGTTAGTTTGGAAACAAACATTTTGCTTCAACATCTGCACAATGATATCCCTTCAATTTGAGAATATTTCAACATCCTGATATCATAAAAACCACTTGAGCATACAGTAGCGATCTAACTGATAGAAAGGCGGGGGAATCCAGATTTATTCTGCAGCAGATCTTGCTCATCCTCAGTTGAAATGCACACATTTTTTCCATAGCATCTTTTGGGGCTGCTTTTGGGGAGGAAAAAAAAATCCTCTGAGCAGCATTAGTCCTCATTACAAATAAACATGCCCTGCCATGTATCACTTTCAGTATCACTTCTGAAAAATCTCAGATGCTGCCAGGGTTTCAGCTGAGGTTAGCTGGCCATCAGGGAAAACTATGTCCTGAGGCAGCATCCCACACCAGCTCCCCACACCATGCCCTCCACAGCTCTAACAGTGCTTCCCAGTAAGACCCTCCCACTATCATCCCAGACAGAAGTCTATGGAAAATGCTGCTGCTATTACCCATGTCCATAGAGAGGGTGGACAAAACACTGAGAAGGTGCTGGAACAGGGGTAGTAACTCCATGTCCTCACCAGTAGAAGCTGTGTACTTACAGAAACATGGAAATGAGTTAGGTACCTTGTATTTTGCTACAATTTGCCTAACAAAGAAAACACTATTCTTGTGATTTACTCTCATTAACTAGCTTGTCCACTTACAGGGAGTGGAGACGTATTTTTCCCTCCAAAAGAAACAGGTATTTTTTTAACTTTTTTTTTACGCTTAGGATTCTGGGTAGTTCTTTCAATCCTTCTGCCTTTATAGAAGCCAAATGAACTTCATGCTGTGCAAGTTTGATAGAAACATTTAAGTAAGTTTTCTTTCTCATCCAGGAACTATGATTCCTTTTGTTCCCCTATCATAAACACCGCTTTTGTTTTGTACAAAGTTTTAGTTGGACAGCACTGTTTGGTAGCTTGAAGTACTCTGACGTATTACTCAATGTGCCACATTTTGCTATGGGTTTTCAGTTTACTTTGATAGGGCAAAGGAAGGAGATGGTGTTTTCAACTCTTTTCTGTTTCAACAACTTCCAAGCAAAGTGAATATCGATCGATCCCTTGTCAAAATCCACTAGCATAGATCCCTGTACTTGCACAGAGTATCACATAGAGTAACAAGGTCCTGAGCAAATGCGGGGATCTACACTAGCAAATCTCAAAACTAGACCTTTATCTTGGGATGTAACATTTGACTACCCTAGCCAAAATATAGCCTCAGGTAATTAATGTAGAAATATTTACTGTTACTTTTTGCCAGCACCTAACACACATAACAGACTCTTGAAAATCACTAACAAAAACTTCCTGAACTCCAGGAATTACACACAAATAACAACAATCACCCTCCTATGCAAACAAAAACCACTATAGTACTGGCCACAGATAGTCCCTTCTTCAGGTCACTGATGGAGAAGCTACATTCTCTTTTAGAGATATTCCACCATTAGTCTGAGTAACTGAACAATTTACAGCACCAACTCCAGACCTAAAAATTTAACCAGCACACTGAAGCTGTAGTAAGCTGGTACTCTACATCCAGGCGGAGCTACCTTGCTAAAATCACTTACCAAACACGCTCACTGAAAGTTTCATGCAACTTTTAAGAACAGTCTGGCATATACCATGTTACAGGAGAAAGATAAAAGCAACATCACAATTAAGACATATTATCTTCAGCATCAGTAACTAACTGATGCTATCTGGACTGGAAGCTATCCAGACAACAAAATCACATTTAAAAGATGTGAATAAGTCCCCAGTAGAAGAAATATTGACAACAGTGGTCTATTTCTGGAGATGTACCCTCCTTGTCTTGCATTTTGCTTAGCTTGCCCTTAAGGCTGTAGCTTGACAAGCAGTAAGATAGCATAAGCCAGTTGTGAAGCCAAAAGCAGTCCTGTCCCTTGTACTGCTTCTATTCCCCACACTCCCGCACCACTTTTTTGGGGCAGTTTTCCAGTCTGATTCATGACACAACATAAGATCTGCCCAACAGCAGTCAGTTCTATCTGTGGTGGACAGAAGAAGTTAAACAAACAAAATCCATTCATTTTAGGTACAATCAGTCCTCCAGTTCAGCTCATTACACAACTGCAAAAAACACTAGCATGGCCTCATGAGGCAGGATGCAAGTGTCCAAGGCTGAGACTGTTTCTTTCAGTGACAGTGCTGACATTTAAACATGATGCTTCACTTTTACTTCTGTCAAATAAGTCTTATTCCCTTCTTCGTCAGGACACTGTAGCTCAAATGACATATTTTATCATTGAAAATGGGGTCAGCATTACACAGGTATAAGGAACTGAAGGCAAAAAAAGACTCTGGGAGTCTGAAGACTCTTTACTCTTCATGCCTACAGATTAAGACCACTTAATATCCTTGCAATCTCTCCAACAAGGAAGGATGCAATTTGCAGAGAGAACTTCTCATCTCCCTTCAATGCACTCTGAAATAAATTAACTTCCACAAATTAACAGAGGACTAGGTTGCCAAAATGTGACAGAGAAGTAACAAATTCTTTGACCCTAGCTGTTACCAAGGCTGGCAAATCAGTTGCAAGCACAAAAATTTAGAGCCATTAGGGTAGAAACCTTGACTCTTCTGAGTACCAGTTGGATTTTTTACAGCAGGCTCCTATCAACCAGAATGAAGATTCCAAAAGTACATAGAAATAAAGAGAAGTACAACAGTTGTTGGGCTTGATGCTTCACATCATGCCTGTGTTCTCAGTGCTGCAGTTTCTCTACTTGGCAGAATGCAAGTAAAAAGCATTTTCGGCAAGTAAGAGTTGGATACTTGGGTCCACATGCAAAATATATTTGCATTTCTAGAATAAACACATTTTCTTCCACATTTCTTGTGGGAAACATTAGCACTACCTTTAGAATCAACACATTGAGGTAAACAGGCATACATCATCTTTCTAATGTAATGACATAAATAGAGCAGAAGAGGTCTTTAACCATGGTTTTATCCCTCAGAGTAATATCGTAACACAGGGTTCATATCTCAATCATGAGTCTATACAAAGAAGTAAATTTAGCACTAATGAATTTACAGATTGCATAAAGACAAAACCATGCAGTGTAGCGTACCCAGCATCTGATATAGAAGATGCGGGGCCATACTTAACTAAGTTTTACGATAATTTCCTACACAATGTTTTTCCACCACTTCCACAGATAGGTCACAGACCAGGCAATAAATGTGGTTTGTTTCTTACATGTTTACCTACGAAGCTGTTCAATTACAAGTGGTAAGTATGGCCCAGTAACACAAAACAACTCTCAGAAAACATATTCCTACTTGCTCCACAACTGAAAAGAGCCATGCTAACTTCCATCAAGGAAAAATCAGTCATGCCCCAAAATGTTACCACAAATAAAACCGCAACTTGTAATTTACCATCTCATTCGTTTTCCATCAAAGTGCATCATACTTTGAAGTTCCCCTGGACTACTTTCAGCAGATCTACTGTAAGAGAAGTATCACTGGCTCCCACAACTCAAAGACTGCGTTTCATTTTATAGCACAACCAATAAATACAACTTGGCATTGCAGAAATCAACTATTGGAGGTGTGCACTCTGGTTTGGATCAAAAGCACATGCAATTCTGGTCAGGTCTCGGAGCTTGGACACATCACATCTCCCATGATCCTCAACAAGATCCTTAATTTCTTCCTATTGTCCCTTGCCACTTGGAGAGAAGCTCAGACCTGTGGCAGTACCCTGTAGCTGAAGGCAACATTTAACTCCAGCCGGCCCACCACAGCAATGACTTTTGAGTGGATTCTCATGAAGAGTCCTCTGCAAAAATCACTCAGGGAACCTCAGTTAGAATGAACAAAGTTGTCCCATTAAACTGCCTGTTAACAGGCAGTAATGAGAAAGTAGCGAAAGAAGTACAACACAAACTAAGTAACAACCTGCCATTGGTTACAGATTAATGACTTTGCAGCTCCGTTAGGAGGTATACAGTGAATGATGCACACCTGTTTAAAAAGCTGAAAATTGTTTGGGGAAGCTGCAGTATTTACATTCTTCTCTCCATAAATAATTTTAAAATAATAGCTTTAAAAATTGCAACCATGCAAGACAATGCATTTCTATGTAAGTTGTCCCTCTGTCGCAACTGGGGTATTCTTCCAAACAATCTGTTTTCTCTCAACCAACCTGACTTCCATCATGAGATGTGGAATTGTATAAATGAATCGTTTCCTTCCTTTTTTTCCTGTGTATAATTTTATGTCTGCACACAGTAAAGTCATGTTGTTCCCTCATATTTATCACATTATTCTAGATCCACAGTTACTACAAAATCACTGTAAAGTATCTTTCTGGCATTATTCAATCCATCTAAAAAGTTCTCAAACCACCTACCTGAGTGTTTTTGCTATAGTAAGTTGTTTGGAGTGAACCTTACCTTTATCATCTGTCCTTTATGGCTGTATTTGTGACCTATCTACCTGCACTTTTCAACGAAAGAAAACCAAATTTGCACAGTATAAACTTTCATTGACTACAGTTCTTTGCTAAAGCAAAATCCATCATTTCCTGAGTATACTCCATTACAGTACTGGTAGGAGCCAAAGCATCTAACCGGGGAGCACAACAACGTAACTGCTCGTTTCTTGTTACTGAGCAGGGGGATGTTGCAACGTTCCACCTCCCAACAACTGCCCGGACCTACACGAGGCAAAACCGGCACTCACCTCCTTTGCCTTCCACGGTCACAGAGCTGGCACAGAAATGTTTTCGGTGCAGCAGTCAACCATTCTGCCTACAGCTCTGGTTAGCTGCAACAGAACAAAAATCACCATGATACCGCTTTCCCAGCTCGGCGCGTTCGCCTGTCAGGAAAAGAGCCTGCAGCCACCCATAAAAATTAACTCCAGACCGATGAAAATAACTCTTTTTCAGGGGAGGAGTAACAACGTCGGGAGGAAAATGAAAAGCAGGAAGCTGATCTCAGCAGCGCGGGGAGCGCGGACGGGGCGGAGCGGCGGCGCGGAGCGAGGAAAAGTGGAGCACGGACTGGCTGCCGGCGGCTGGGCTCCGGCGGCATGGCCCAGCGTCGTCGCCTCACCGGCACACCCGCCCTACGGCTCGGCTCCTGCCGGCGCCGGCACCCACCCCCCAGAACCCCTCGCACACGCGGGTACCTCCCCGCCCCCCCTCACCGCGCGGACCAACGTCAGGGGCACGCAGCACGCAGGTAGCCGGCCCTGCAAGAGCGAGCGAGCGAGCGAGCGCCCGCCGCCGCCAGCCCCTCAGCCCCGCGCTGCCCTCGGGCGCCGCCCCGCCAACCCCGCGCCGCGCCGCCGAGGCCCCTCTCACGCGGGAGCCGCTCTGAAAACGCACGTCCCTGCAGGACGAATCCCGCGCTGAAGGGAATTCTTGCTGCGTGTCAAACACAACAGATGACGGTATCTCCTAAAAGATCGAACTGCCATGTTTAGTGCAAAACTATCTAACTTCCTTTGATGAAGTTATGGCGGGAGGGGGTGGGGTGTCTTTAGGGAAAAAAACGTCAAGAACCGAGAGGCTTTTTCGGGCTAAAATTCAAACCGACACCGAGGTGGGCTTTAACTCCAAGACAGCATCTCCTGAACCTCTCGAGCCGCCTCTCCCAAAGGCACTGGCCAGCCCCACCGAGAAACCCCTTCCTGGGGCAGGGCTCCCTGCAGGGGCGAGGGTTGATCCTGCCCCGCCAGTCCGAGACTCCCCTGCTGGCCCTCCTGGCCCCTGGCAAGAGTCTGGCTGCGTCTGCCACTTGCTGTGCTGTCCCCACGTTCCTCAGAAGTGAGGTGTGCTCACATCATTAGAATGGCATTGCAAAAAAGCCAGATAGAGCGATATTCGTAGCATTCTAAATAAACGTCAGCAGCAAGTGTCGACGTAAAGCCAAAAAGTTACATCACAAGGTGGACTCACTACTGTGGGGGCCATCAGCTGATGTTTCACCAGAAGAATTAAAACCCATAATGCAAAACGGCATGTAAATGCACCTTCCTAACACTTGTGTAGTCAGAATCCAAGCTATACTTCTTAACTAAAAGTAAACAATCCCTATTGGTTTACCTTTTTTCCTAATTGAGACTGCAGAAATAACCACAGAGAGAATTCCAACTTAGACATATGTCTTCCTCCCTTTTAGTTCTGAATGTTTTGCCTCCTTATTTGCATGGCAAGATTTGCTGGTATTTTGCACTGGGAAGATAGAGGGGACATGGGATCAGAAAACAATGAAACAGTACATCAGTTTGAGTCAAGTTCTTACACTTTTTAAAATCCTGTCTGATGCCTTCCACACCAGTACTGATGGCAGAAGGTAAAAGAGGAGCAAGGTGGCCAACCAATTTGATCTTTACCACTTTTCATCTATTTTCTCATCTGCTCAATATAGGAACCTGTAGTATGTCTTTAAACTCACATATGGAAGATCTCATTCCAGAAGCCTATTGAAATCCAGCAACTTTTAATAAAGCATTTAGCGCCGTCTTTGAAATTCATTGTGCCTCTTTCACTTTCTGATACTGTTTCAGTGATATACTGTTTCACTGTATGCCCTATATTCCGTCTGCAGTCAAATCCAGACTGAGCTGGAGACACAAGCACACCTCTCTGCCTACCCCTCTGCAGAGCCCGACAGCCTTTACTTCTAAGAGTGGACAGACAGGAGCCAAACCTTCACCCTCAGCCTTCCCAATTCACAGCCTTCCTTTGTGTAACTGCCATTACATTAACTAAGGCTGTAAGTTTAAGGTCACTCATGCAGACATACACCCCTATCTACAGCTACTCGAGTAGTCCACTCTGACAGAGTCGATGCAGAGCTTCATTGCAGCAGTATGTTCAGGTGCTGCAGCAACATCAGCAGAGCCACAAGGAGACTAACAGCAACCAAAGTCTCAGCACACAAGCTAGGCCAGCCAGCATACAAGCAGCAACACTCCAGATCCTATCCACCTTAATATTACTCAGTGCCATTTCTGCATGAATGTCCATATAGTTTGGCAGCTTTATCCCTTTTCATTCATAGATACTCTAGTTCCACTCTCAGCAGAAGTTCTGAGAGTCTCACAATTTATTCTCACAATAATTCTCACAAATTATTCATTCTTTTCAGGGAAACTATTAGCACTGAAGCAATGTGGAGCTGCTTCCTTACTAAGAAAGCATACAGTTTAAAGCCAGAACAATGAGGACTGGGAATGTAATTTATACACTTAGCTGTACAGATCTAGTGAGTATTAAAACCAAGTAGCCACAAAACCTGTGTGAGATACTGTGCTGGTGGTGCACAAACCAACAGCAGGCAAGGTTAAAATACACCTAAGAGTTCAACTTAAGGGAAATAGCAAAGATATTGCCAAGCTGCTTCTGATCTAATTACTGTTACATAAATGCCTAGGGTTCTCTTCAAATCCAAACCAACACCTGTAGAGCATCACTCACAGCTCTGGGAGTCCATCGCACCAGATATCACGCACCTGCCCTCCAGTCCCAGGACTGTACTGTGGATTTTGGAGAAGCTGTTTCCTACTTGCTTTTTAAGAAGAGAATCCACAGCACTCAGTACTGGTTTTCCTCTGCTATTCACTGACACTCAAGTGTTGAAAAGGACACTTCCCAGTTCTTACAAATACCAGTCAGGTATACTCTTCCTACAGTGTACTAGCTTCCCTCCTCTCAACTGCTTCAGTTCAAGTACACCTGTACACCAGTGAGAGTATTTCATTAGATATAGAAGAGCAATCTCTGGCACTCTTGACATGACAGCCAAAGACAATTTGTTCCAGCAACCTAGAAAACATCAGAAGCACTTTAAACAAAAGTATTCTTAGTAAATAAAAACCATTAACCAATTTATAAGGTTGACTAACAAATCATTTCAGGCACATCTTTAACATCGGTCTATCTTGTTTTAGTACTAAACTAAAACACTCTCATACATGTTTTTCCGTAACTTGCTATTATTTATTTTGCAAACAATTTTGTATAAGTGTTCTGAAAGACCCTCCTCTATCAGCCTAACTTCAGCACCCTTAAGACAATAGTTCATACAAAGTTGCAGAGACAGTAACTAAAGAATTGCATTGTTTTCAGTACAAAAAGCTCCATTTCTTTAACCCTGCCTTTCTACAAAAGAAACTTCCTTGAGAAACTGAAGTAGCATCTGCTTGTACTTCAAATAATTATTCTCTGCTTCTTTGCTCCTCCCAAGTTTCCTTGACTGAGGTCATCAAAATAACAAGTATGTTTTAAAATCAAAGTGTAGCATGTGTAGGATTTCAGGGGCAGTACTGCATAAGACATTGTTAGGCAACCATTCTTCTCAAAATGAAACAATTTGTGCTTAACACTACCACTTAGACTTCTGCAATTATCTTTGCTGGCTAGTGATATTACCCTGTTTGGAGGCCTCTGACTTCAGTATAGATACAGCATTAGATCAGCAGTTATTTACGCTGCAGTCGTTATTTCCTATAGGTCTGCAAAATTAACTAAAAAGTACAGTCCGCTGTTGGTAGCCTTATATTAATTTTTCAGGCATCCACATCATCTACAGGACACTTTTTTAGTTTTTTTAAAGTGATAATAATAAAAAAAAATTAAACCTCACTACTTTAAATTGTTTCAACTTTATTCTCACAGGGAGAATACATACAAATATTTTGAAAGCTTGAAAATGGTCATGAAAAGAGATCATCTAACATATAATCATCCCTTAGCTATTAGACAAGATAAAAACCTACCTCAGAAAGAAGACATGAAGTAGGAAGTAGCAAGCACCTACAACTGTACACACTCTGGTGCTTTAAACACATTTTCATATGCACAGAAGTCCAAGCATTTATAATCAAGTGGTTATTCTGCACTTTTTCAACATTAACTTGAATTTTTTGTACTGCTTAAACAACCAGTACTCACAATTCATTGGTATGTTACAATTTCTGACCTCTCATCCCCTACATTAAAGGCAGGTGTAGATTAGGCACCAAATTAACTTTATTTAAAACAAGCCAACCCAGAGACAGTTTGATCAAATTTACTCACTCCATCAGTACATCTATCTTCTCCTGAACTGACATGACAGGATGACTTCTCCTGGCTTGTTACTGTGGTACTTTATGAGCACTAAAATTATTTAGAAAGTGACCAAGATGAGGAAGACCTGGTGGAAGAAAATACAAAGGGAAAAAGTAACACTGACGGATCTTGCTTGACTGAAAGCTTTCTCCCCCAAACCAGCAAGGAACTAGTAGCAGCAAAGAATAAAGGAAACAAGCAAACATTTTGAGGGCATATTTAAAACACTCCAAAACTTAACCTGGAAGTGACTGTCAGTGAAGACATCCAAACAATTCCCCAATCAAATCCACAATATCAGTGTACTATTGTAATTTTGCCTCCTGTAAAATACACAAAATAACTGTGCTCACATATACATACAGAGTTTGCAGTATTACCAATAAATTACCTCCACTGAAGCTCCATATTTTCTTCTAATCCCATGAAGAAATATAATATTAACCAGGGAATCTGAAAGAAGTCACTATTCAGCTCAGAATGGACACAGTCTCCCAATCCAATGTCTACATAACTCCGCAATACTGCACAGTTAATATAACACTAAAGAGATAAATTAATTCAGAAAACATTCCAGAAAACACCATCAACAATCTGCATATTCAGAAATTGCAGAACCACCATTTTGGTGGTTCCTAGATCTCAGTACTTCTTAAGAAGTTGCTCCAAATACTTTCATACACACACGTACACACAAAAGCTTTCTGAGCTATGTAGTACATGCAACACCCTATTTCCATCACTAGAAGGCCATTGCCCCATTACCCTCTACACACACCCACATGTCACAAGTGTCAGAACAACTTCAGGTACAAATGCCATACTTAAATAATGCATACAATACCCAAGCCAAAAATCCTAACACAGGCAGCATGCTGTCCCTTCTTATCCCTACCACACACTGTTATCCTGAGAAGTTTAAATCCCAGTTCTCTGCTATAGGTGGAAGGCACTGAGATATTACACACAATGTGGCAGAATAAAATCCTAACACCACTTCTCCCTTTTTAGCTTTATTACCAGAATAAGATACTGGCAACTTTAGTGATGCAGAAATTTACTTCTCACAATGTAAGATCATGCATTACCTGCAGCACAAAACTTATTAAAGTTTCTTAAAATTAAGAAGGTTTTGCCTGGTTATTCCTTTAAGAATGAGCACTGTTCTCTGTGAGATTTAAATGCAAAACACTTTAAAAGGAAACTGTATTAGTATAACTTTATCTATTTTCTATTTCTATCGGAAACTATTTATTAGAAAGACATCTACTTCTGGTTTTTAACAACTCAATTTTCTTCCTAGATGTACTGCTGCAATATTCTGTAAGCATATTCTTAAGAGATCCAAAGGTTCAAAGACCAGCTGCAAAGAAAGCTATTTCACTCTGCTAATTTGCGTCAAGTTTTATGGTTCCTATCTTCCCTCCTAAATGGAAAACTAACTGTGATAAAACATCAAGCCCAATTAGAAACAGCCACTACACACAACTATTTATTTGAATTATTTCCTTTAGGGTATTTGCAATTTTTTTTTACAGAATCCTTTAGTGTTTGGGCCAAATACTGCCATTTTTCCTCAGAAAAAAAAACCCCTCCACTTCACATCTCATTCAGTAAGTACTTCATTGAATTAAAATCTTGATACATATAAAAATAAATCCTTCAAATTTAATTTATTATAATGAAAAGCCAGAAAACCACTATGGCAGCCTTAGTGCTGCATTCAGGATACACTTGTGATTTTCTTCAGGTTACAGTGAGCTTGCACATTGGAAAGCCCAAGTTTGGCATTTGTTTGAATATTAATTCTTAAGACAGTGACCAAGTACAATGTAAGACTTTAGCATAAGAATTAAAGCTCAGATTTTTCGAGCTCGGTCCCACTGGTAACACATTTGTCAATCCTCTGAAGTTTAGCTTTGTTTTGGGCTGTAATCTACGATACAATTATTTTCAGAAGTAAGGGCCAAAAATCTGATAGAGTTCTGTGGGCATTGGAAGAAGTTGGGGAACAAAGGGGGTAAGATTCAGAAAATAGGCAAGTGACTTATAGAAATGTGTTTTGTCCACATCTGTGGACTGCTGGCGGCTGTGCCAGCCACAGCAGGAGATGAGATCAGTCTGTGGCAGCACCAAGCGAAAGAGCAAGCAAGCACAGAGGAGAGGTCAGGTCCCTGCAGGTGGGCTGCTATCCCATTTGTAGCATACCCAGGTTCTATTTTCCTGCACAGACATGTTCTCTGGAAAAGTGAGCAGGGCAGCAAAAGAAGTAGGGAAATAATTTTCGTTCACTTTACTTCAGAGCAAACCCAGCCTGACCTTTAACTGTCACGTTGTTTTAACCTCTGGCCGCTTTCCCACCTCTGCAGCCTCTCCTCCTGCTCTCACCCTCTGGCAGAGGGGCCCAAGCGCCATGTCCTGTCCCGTGGTGCCCACCCCGGTGCAGGGGTACACCAGCACACACCACGGCTTTCACAACAGCCGAGCCCAGCACAGCCACCCCCTGGGAAGCAGAGCTGCCCAGGAAGATGGCTGGCCCCAGCCAAGGCCATCACAACTGTGAGCAAGGACGGATGACTCCTCCCTGGAAACAGGAGGGGGGGGGGGTTATGCCAGCAAGAAAGCATCATGTAAACATAGTAGCCAACACGCAAATCCAGCAAATAAAGTAAAATTTTCAGCCACTCCTATGGATTTCTCAGAAGTCATCCAAACTCTAGCTGTTCTTTTGTTTTACCAACAACTAATTCCTCTGAACAACTGCAAACAAATTGAACACAAGGTGCTTCTGCAAAACTATTACTTATTCTTGGTTAATTGGGGTTTCATATGCCAGAGCAAAACATTTGCAGTAACATCTCTCGTGATGATGTTCACTCTTATCCAAAGAACTGACACCAAATCCGGACGTGTGAATCAGTGGCTATCACATGGCCTTCTCTAAGAGCTTCTCTGTGTTTTGTCAGCATACTATCTAAGCCAAAATGAGTAATTTTTCCTCATTCAACCCCCCCCAAATAAACCCAAAACCAATGCCTCCCCAAAAAAAACCCCACACTATTTCTTCTCTGGTCTGTGGTTTTCTCCTCACTGTCTGTGTGGGACTCTAAAGCTAAAAAAAGTTTCTGTTATGGAACAGTCCACTTTTATAGTAAAGAACACAAAACAGATTACCAACATTCAAAGTCCCTTTTTACTTCAACCATGCAACTGCCTACCCCCCTCCAAAAAAAACCCCAATCCCAACTCATTTTTTTTTACATTCTACATTCAGTCAGTAAAAGTCAATTTAAAGTGCTGAGTGATGCACATATGAATACATTAAACCTTTTCATCACGGAAAACTATACAGGTTTCTTGAATGCAAGGTTAAAACACATCTATGAGACATCACAGAAGAGGGTGAGTCTCTTCCTGCCCCTCCAGCATGAATGCAAGGAACACAGATGCCAATCTATCTGCTACCTACCTGCCTGTAAAAAAAAATATATAAACATAGTCATGGCATTAACATTCTGTAACATACAAGCAGTTTTTTTTTTTTTTTGTGGGGGGTGCATTGTTTTAACTAATAGGAAGAAAAGGTTTAAGATAAGACACTTGTTACCAAAAGATGGAATGCTTTATAGATCCAAATTATGTCCTTGATCTATGCAGAAGAGCAACACTCTAGTTGCCAGAAGTCACTGTACAACACTGGCTTGCCAATAACACAAATTCTCCCATCTTGTACCTCTCCTGCACTCCTTAAGTTAAGCACAGGTCAACAATAATAGCTATTTACATGAAAACCTCATCCTGTGAAATGCAATGGCTGCAGAGATGATGCTACTAGTGCATTTTAGACTGCCACAGAAAGGTACGATGGTCCACAGGATACAGTAAAACTTCCAGCTGCTGCTGCTTAACTTCAAAGAAGTAATCAGCTGTGTTCCTGCATCTCCCAATCAAGCACCACTGTTGCTCCCTAGGACCCTGAGTGGTACAGCCCAGGAGAAGAGAGAAGAGAGAAAGCAATTGCTAGCTTTAGTGCTGAAAAGACCTGAAAAAGGGTAAGTGTACTCCTCTAAGAGCAAGAGGCTGCTGTAACAAGCAACCTGGACAACTTTAGTATCTTGTCCATCTTGTTTGTTTTTTGCAAAGTGATTCCACTATTATAATTTGATCTTCTGATCTGTTGTAGATGTGGGCTGTGAATTTAACTGCATCACTCATAGGCCAATGCAGTATACAAACCACACAGACATAGTAATTCCCTGTCAACAGACACTTACTTAAATCTTCACCGCAGTAAATGCTGTATTGATTTTTTTTTTTTTTTAATTTTGCTTTTTCTAGAAGACGGCGGAGGGAGGACAGGGGAGAATGTTAAACATGGCCATGAAGGCTGGTGTAAGAACACAAGGCCTGGCCCAATAATTGGAGCAACAACTAGTCAGTCATCACATTTACAGTTTCCTTTGATTTGGACATACTTGACGCCCCTGAAGTCACTGGAACACCAGCTTCATATACTTAAGCCATGAGTACTAAACAGATACTAAACTGACTGGCACACACAAGATATTTTATCTAAATGCAGGTAACTTGGCCTAAGTGTTGACTTCTGCATTTCACATACATTTTCAAGGACTCTAGTTTTCAATCACAGCTTCTTTAAGGAGAGACAATAGAGCAGGGCAAAAATTTTACCCTGAGCATCAAAGGCAATATGCTTACCTTCCTCTGCCTCCCCCAACTTCTATAAAATCCAGGAACAAGCACTATAATAAGCAGATCTTATCCCCAACTAGTTTCACTTTCAAGAACTTAATATCAAAAGAAATACCAAGTTTATTGATTAATAACTTCCCAAGTACTATTTTTAACATCTACTGCTATAAAAGAAATTAATAAACAGGATTTGCAACTTGCTAATGTAAGAAGAGTGGTTACTGCAGCCTAACCAGATTTTGCATCTTGAAGGAATGTCCAAGATGTACCCTCATTGCATACAGCACTGGCTGTGACTGGCCTCAAAGACTCCAGATGGTTTCAGCAGTCTTATGGTTGTAGACACAAAAATCTGATTTAAACCAACTAATTGAGTATGCAGAACTCTGAGCTCATGCAGAGCTGAGTTAGGCTACTGTGGTTATTTACCCTTACTCAATGCAAGTTAAATTAGTGTGCACAGAGCTCCGTTTTATCACTGCCAAACCACTTCCGATACTTGCTCTAACTTATTAAAAGCACACTCAGGTAACTACAAAACATGGTGGTCTGCAAAGTAGACATACCCTCAACATTTGAAATCATGCTAGGTTTTACCAACAGGTTGGATCTTAAACTGCTACATTTTAACAAGGTGCTTCTAAAAAGTTGGTAGCAAAGAATCTTTTGATTTTTTTCTTTTTAAGACCCTGGGTACTGCACAGCCAACTCTCTAGATCTAAAAATCACTCAAATCCCACTGAAGATCAATCAGATGTGTGACGGATGCAGGAAACTTTTAGCTTTGTTAGTAAACAGGCAGTATATATTTGCCTGGCTGGCTTGCCTCTTACGTTGAGCTGGGCATTTGCCACAGCCCAGTGGTGCCCTGCATTCCCAAGGAAGCCATGAAGAAGACAAAGCACTCAGCACCTCGGTAGGGGATCTGGTGGATGGGACAACTCCAATTGTCCCTGAATTAACTAAAATCAACAGAATTTCATTGAGACATTTAAAATGGAGTTTGGCAGATAGGGAGAGAAGACCTTGGGTTTACTGGAATAAGAGATTTACATTGAAGAGGCACATGTTCTGTGTATTCCTCTTCACCTCCCACCTCAATTTCTTCTAGTAATACTATGATTAATTTGGAGTTACACAGCAATGTCATCAATTGTCAAACTACTCAGTAATCTTCACTAGGCCTCACAGCTCACTTAAGTACATCACAAAGCAGAAATCTCCCACAATCATGTATCTATCACAGTAGAGAAAAAGCACCCAGCGTCCATTGCCCTCTGGAAAGCTACCACTCTGCTCAGTAAGATGTGTAACTGGGTATGTCACATCATATGCTCTGGAGCCTTTTGACTTTGTGGTCAAACTAAAGCAAGTTGCTTACACTACTCTTTCTACACCAGGTATTACCAAGGGTAATACCCTGGTATTACAGTCACCGACTTTTTACACATCAAACTTCATCTTGCTGTGGTACTTTGCACATACAGTGGTAGCAAACTCTGCCAGACACATTAAGATCCACAGTTTGCAGCATACTGGAATTATGCTTGAAGAATACTGTTGAACACAGACACCCTGGCAATACATGATCTCTCATCTTAGAAGTTGAAAATTTTTTCTTTCATCATACACACAAATATGTGGAGTTTTTTGAATATTTCAAGTTAATGTAAGTGACCTGTAGCTTCTGAGTTGTAATGAAAACGAGGAAGAATCTCTCTCATTTGTGTGACTGAAAGTTTCAAACAGAAGTAATGGCAGCTATAGCTAAGTTTGTTTCATTAAGTGTCAACTCCTTAATAATTCATGACTGATAGTCATTTAATTTAAATACTGACAGACAGTCCAGTCCCATTGGTACATCATGTACCTTCTCAATTGCATAGAACAGATTTCCAGTAGTGTGTTTATCAAATACTGAATCCTTGCTTAGTTATTTACTTTCCTAATCATTATTTTAGGATTTTTATTTAAGAACTAAAAATCTTTTCAAATTAACGGCAAGTGAAAGGTGTAACCATTGGAAATCACACAATTTTCACTTTGAAATTTTAACTATCATCTGATTGCATTCACTAAAATTATTCAGGTCAGCCCTAACAACAAAGATTTTCCTAAATTTCATGCATTCCTGCAAATAGGAGTACAAAAAAATACGCTTCTGAATCTCTCACTTTTTGGCAAGACAATGGTGTTTGCTATTCCTTTCTGACAGCTGCTAATAATGCTCATCCTGTCCTCTCATCCCTTCCCATAAAATGAGGTGTAGGTACTTTGCTGGACAATACATGCTAGTACTACAGGTCTGTTAGTATAGAATTGATTTTAAATGTTCTTAAGTTACACCCATCATTGCTAGAAAAAAGAAATAGCACTACTTCATCTACAGGTATGTAAGAATTTTCACTCAATTCACCTCATACAGCTCATCACAAATGCTTAGACTCTTTTTTCTATATCATAATGACAAACAATTGACACTAACTAGGATGGCAGAAACTGAAATTTTGTGTAAGAGACGAATTCTTTTGACTCCTACTATCTATCTGCTAGTTAAGAAAGCTACCTCGTCTCAATTTCATCTCAGTCCTACTGAATTGCATTGTCTGTCCAGATGAACACGGTTGTCCAAATTCCCAAAGATACCTGCCTAATACACAGACCTGTCTTCTCTTTCAGAAAATAAAAATAGTCTGATTTTAAATAAATTCTCTTAACATAAATCAAGAGATTCACAAGTCTCAAAACCAAAACTTGTGGTCCACTGAATTAGGACCAATCACTTCATCTTACTACTGTTTGTTCAATGTTATTTCTGCAACTAAAACCTTGAAGTCCATAGATATCTTCTAACACAGGCCAGAGAGACTTGTACAAAAATGAGACTTAGAATTCAAACTGCAGGGTTAAGCAAGCATGAGTCTCAAATTATGCCTTTGATGAACTCCCTTGCTCTTTTACAATGCTTTACATCCTGATCACAGAATGTTTCAGGAGAACACTGACCATCCACAGAATAAGTGGAAACAAAAGCAAGAAAAAGTGAAAGAAGAACTCTAGCAGCCTAAAGAAAGATAGAGGCACTGGGAAGAGAAAGGAATAAATTTTAGTATTATGGTCTATATACTAGACAACAGAGTTTCACTACTTAGGATAAGCTATTTTGATTACTTCAAATGATCTCCAAACTTAGATACTGCTAGTGCCACTTGGATTCTTTTGTTTCCAAAGAAAAATATCTCCACAGCCTCACTGAAATAGCAGAGAAATCCTTCACTTCTGCAGTCTCTCAGTCCCAACTGCTGTGTCTCACCACGTGATCAACGTTCCTACAATGTCAAAGTGAGTTTGCAAGTTAGTTAGTTCACTGACAATCTGTTAAACTGTGAACCTCATACACCAGCTAAGTTCCAGCATGGCTTCATCCCTGCTTTCCATTTGCAGCAATGATGCACCATTACAAGCAAATTACCACCGAGTGAAAATTAATGTCCTTTTTGTTGACAAAGTAAGATGCTTGAATTTCTCCTTTGAAGTAAGATTCTTGAGGTTAGAATCTCATTCATTTGCCAAAATTATTTGGAAGTTCAAGTAAGATTTTGAAATTTTGGTCTAACTTGCTCATTATTTGAATGTACGCAACTAGCAAAATCAGCTTATTAGCTTTACTTTCCTTTGGTCCACAGCTCTAGCATAGAACAGTTAGCTCCTGCCACCTTGTGGGACTCCATGGATTTCCCTGAAAGCTTGTTTCAGCAGCAAGCTAGTCAGATATAAAAAATGTAAACATTCAGGAGTTACTTTGCTTGTGTTTCACCAGGTTGAATGTTAAAATGAGAGAGAAATATCTATGGATAAGGTATGTCATTTTGAGTATTTGCTGGTTCATTATTCCTAGCATTGTTTATAGAGTCGAACTGCTGGATTTAGTAACCTTAGGGAGGGTGTTTTAAATATTTAAATACCTGTCAAGAATCCCAAGTTTTGCAGCTCAGTTTAAAATAACACCATGATCAAATACTTATACATTTCACATATTTGAAATAAATTCCACATAAAAATAATATGAAAATCCTTGCAGTCAGGTATAATTTTGAAAATAAGTAATAATCTTAGTCTTATAAGCAATGATGCCAAGTGCTTAACTTTTAACATGATGATAACACACACCAAATTCTTCCAAAATATAAGACTCCATATGATTACTTTTTAACTGCAACTTGACTTTCTAGTTTTTTTTCCTCTCCTCATCTCCCTCCATCTCTATCATATATGGCCAACTTAACAAACAAGTAAAGTTCTCCAAAGAATGAGACAATCAGAATGGAAGAACTTTCACAACACTGTAACAAGCATGTGAAGATCCATGGATTTCCATCCTCATATCTTACATGTTGTCTACTGCTTCCCAGACAAGTAAGTTGTCATATCTACTGCGCGGAGGTGTAAAAGACAATAGCTGTTGCAATCAATAGAGAAAAGGTTCTCCTTTTTTTAATTAAGCAAAACCTCTGCTGCTCTAGATCTCAAAAAATGGAAAACAGAGGAGTGCAAACGAACTCCATGAATCTGCTCAACAACCTCAACTGCTCCTTTCTATCCTCAGAGCTAAGCTGTTCATTACAGATGCACAGAAATGGAACAACAGTTAGGGAGTACTTCTCCCCTCTCTTGCCATCCCCCCCACCCCATCATTCTGCAACTGCTTCACTGAATCTGGTGGAGATACACTGCGCTGTGCATTTGATGCCAACTGTAGCAAACTTAACCCCTTGGAACTTCTTTTTGGTAAAAGGAAAACTGTCAGTCAACAGACTGAAAACAGGAGCAACTCTTCTTGATGTCACAAGCAAATAATCTCCAGTAGAGGCTTAAATAGCTCACGAATAAACTCAAGAAAAATAATTAACGATCCACAGCCAAGGCAAATACAGCAGGCATGTCTTTTTCATCCATAAGCAGAATGCATTTTTGCTGAAGAATGAAACGATGACAAAATGTCAGGCAACAAATCAAGTTGCCACAGTATACCTGAAGAAAAGAAATGTGTTCTCCAATAAAAAGTTATCCAATCTCACAGGCTTCCCTGGTAACTTCACAAGTGAGGTTGTCTCTGATAGCCATCACACTCCTTTTAACCAGTATAGAATTAACTGAGACATCAAAGTTCTGAGTTATTTGTGAGAACCTCTGACCACAACTCAGCTCCAGTACCAAGAATCCCTCCCAGACTTAAGTGTGTCTGTGTCTTGCCTGGAAGATACCAAAATATTTCTCACAGTTGTCCTTACCCATGCCAATCTCCACTACAGCAAACTCAGAGAGAGGAACAGGTTGTAACCTCTCTTCTGGAGTCCGCAATCTGGATGACCAGGGAATTAGAACTTCAGAGCATGCCCTACCCACCCTAGATACAGTCAGCTCCTTCTAATGACAGCCCAACTACCACTATACTCTTACCTCACCCTGGGTATTAAGAATACAGACATCTCCTCATCATAAGCTATTTGGTTCCCTGGCTCTGATGTTTGGACCCAGCTCTGGCCCAGCTGGGCCAATCTGGCCCCTCTGTGATCACAAGTGTTTGGGAGGAGGTGCACAAGTGGTACAAGATGGAAGAGACCATGCAGACCCCACAGTCAGAGAAGGAAGAAAGACCACCAGACCAGAGACCTCTCTGCAACTCTTGGTGAGAACGCAGGCTGTACCCCTGCAAATCGTGGAGGGCAATGGCAGCACTGAGAGCCACCAACAGCTCCGTGTGAGTGCGTCCGGACAGGCAAGAGGCTGTGTGAGGAGGCAGCCATGCCACAGACCGTGTTGGAGAGCCTGCAGGCCCCAGGGACCTAAACAAAAGGAGGAGAGGAGCTGCAGCACTTGGGATGAATGCACATCAGTGGCCCATGCAGGACTGCCTGGCCTGTGACATACCCCACAGAAGAGCAGGGAGAACTAGCAAGGACCTCGCCCACCCTGAGGAGAAAATGACACCAGGATCAAGGCTCTGAACCCGGGAAGAGGGGAGGGGTGGGGAGAACATGGTCTTAAAGGGTTGGTTGTGCTCTTCATCATTGTACCACTCTGTGTTGTTTTCTGTTTGTTACATTTTGGGGTTTTACGGTTACGTTTTGGTTGATGGTGGATTAAATTATTTTCTGTTTTCTTCCCCAAGCTGAGTAGCCTCGTCTGTTTTGTCCGGGACCAGAAGCAGCAATTAAGCCTTCCCTGTCCTTTGGGAATTCTTAAGTCTGCGGTACTCAAGTCTAACCACGGCCTTTTGTCCTCAGATGGGCCTAAACCACAACAGAGGAAAATATCAGGACCTTACAAGAAATTCCACTTCAATGCAACTTAAGGCATATCCTGCAATATCCTCTTTTTCCCATTTTATTTCTCTAATAGTCTTATACTATTGGGAAGTGGGAAGATCCAAGCTAACTTTCTGCTGGCCTACATGCCCATAGCAGTCTAAGTGCAGTACTAAGGAGTTGACCTACTACCTCACTCTTCAGGATGGTTTAAAAACAGTTGCAGCATTGACACACTTCACATACCCTGACTAGAAGTGCTCTTGTTTGTGAGTGTTAACTTAGTTGGACCTGATTATAACAGCACTACCAAGCATCAGCAGACTGATAAGTACTTGATGATTTTCAGTTCTCAGTGTTGTCCACAGCATTCTGAACACCAGCAGTGAAAACTGAACAGCCTTAACTTTGCTACAAGTTGCAAGTTCTATAAGGAGCCAGAAAGCATCTGGTCCAGGTCAAGGAAAGATCACAGCATGGTCTCAGCCTGGTTCCCATCTGAAACACTACTCCTTATCCATCAGGGTGAGACTTTTTCTTAGAATATTTATTTTTCTGCAAAAATATTATTTGACTTTTGCAAACTTTTGTTCAGGCAACTTTCCAAGTAGTTACGTAAATTACTTACTTTATTCATGTATTAACTGGATGAAGAAGTATAAAGACAACCCCACCATCACTGGGTCACTTATCCCTTCTCTTTTTATTTAATCTATAATCTTACTCATCTCCTTTTATTGGCAAGTGTTTATCCTTCCATTTTAACAAGAAAAGATGAAACTTTAGAATTGCCTATTTCTTGCAAAACACCTCAAAAAAAAAAAACCCAAACCACTCAGGTTACAGAATTTGCAAACATCTGCACGTAACAAGTCTTATCAGATTTCCATGAGGAACTTCTCTGCTTCATATACTAGAATCCACAATCAGATCCATCTTCACCAATTGTTTCATTGACGCCAAGTCACAACAGCTTACTCAGAACTGTGCACGTGCCCAAGGATTTGTGCCAAAACATCTCAGAGCAGGATTAGGTCCCTGTAAGACTAGCTGCACGCAGGGCTTCAATCCTGTAGCTGCAACAGCTAAGGGAGATGGCTATGACAGAGGCATGACAGGACTGGACCCTAAAATAGTCATAGATCAAGTATATAAAGATCTTTGTCCTCTCCACAGCGGGTAAAAACCAACCAAACAAAAAACTTTTGTGTTTGTGAAATAAAAATCGATTCTTTGGACAGCAAGCAGGATCAGCATTGTTCAGGCCTAGCTCCTTAAGATCTATAGGCTATTTCCCCAATTTTTTGTTTTGTTGGGTTTTTTTAAGTTCTTTTTCAGGGTTGAGGTTTTTTTTTTTCCTTGAAACTAAATATTTTTGTTTTAGCAATTCTTTCTCATCTCCTTCAGATGAAAACCCTACATGGCTCTTGTCTTAAAGGTAAACTCAACAGAGGAAAAACTCAGTCTAAAAAAATGCAAGTTTGGCAGCACTTGAAAACCAGTTAGCAGCTAAAAAAACCTGATAGCGCTGGCTGGAACTGTAGGGCAAGGATGGGAGATAACTCCTTTAGGATCTACCAGTTTTTACTGATTATCTTCTTAGCTTTCTATCATTTTATTTCACAGTACAGCACACATTTGGCTGGATCTGAAATCAGAAGGTGAACAACATATCAGGAGTTTTCTGTGAAACTGAGTTCTGGGAACCTCAAGACTGTGTACCAACTCAGAAAGTGGAACATGCTTAAAACCCTAGGTCGGCACAGAAGTCCACAGCTCTGAACAGTACAAACCTAAGAAAAGAAAGCATGAGATCCATAGATTTAGTCATTAGGCTTCCTTGTTAACGACCGACTACAAAACTACAAGTTTAAACTTGGGACCTGAACTATGAAGGGCTCCATAAAACCCCACTTTGGCACAATGACAACTTCCTTCCAGAGCACTTGTTCTAATCATTAGAGAAAGAAGCTCAGACTAAAGAGCTGAACTGAACATTCCAAAATATGTCAGTACAGACCAAACCTGCATTAAGAAGCCCCTTTGAGCAGTAGCACATTTTAGTTCAAGCCTGATACCAGCATAAGCATGTTTCTGTCATCTTCACACATCTTGGATCACAAACAGAACATGCTCATGCGTCCTTGCAAAAACCATTTTCAGAGAATAGGAAAAGTGAAGGGCAATATTCACACATCATGACATTAAAAAGAGACATTGGCTTGGAAGAACAAAGTGATCAGGTCCAAAAGCTTTGGACTACAAAGTTATCTTTCTATCACACAGCATAAGTTCTTAAATGTAGACGAATTCTGAACTGAACTTGGATGCTAACAGATTTGTTAAGTTCACAAATAGTTAACCAGTAAGCCTGAAATAGACAGATGATAGCTCACTGTATTTTTTTTCACCTAACAATATGGAAAAGTTGTATGTGCATATACAGAGGACAGATATTTTAGTAACAAAGAGGTAGACAGCATAATAAATTTAACAATCATGTAGAAACTAGCAGTAAGTTCAAGAGTTCTGTATTTGGTTCTGCCATCACTCATGTGGTCTTACCTGAACATCCCCAGGTCTACTCTGCAATCTGCAAAACGAGGGTGGTAACACTGGTTCTGAAATATTTGTAAAATGTAGTTAGTTGATACCTGTAAAAGTACACAACAGGAGAGTGAAGTGTTATTACACCCTAATAATATGCTGTTTTAACAAAATATGAAACACACCAATGACAATAACACCTGTGCTCTACAGTACAAGCTATTAAAGACTTTGTTTATATACCTGTTTAAAAACAGAACGGTCTTGATTCTCTGGTAGAATGGAATTGTAAACATCAGTGTGAAGTCTATCTCTCTAGAGAAAGAACCAGGCCTCATTTCTAGATCTTCACCAACATTGAATGAAACGAATCCTCATTGTACAATTTTCACCAAGTACTATAACACTGAATGATTAAAGCAACTGCTGTTTTACCCTGTGATAGAGCCAACACAAGTAATAAAAAATCCAAACGAATGAAAATCTGGACAACTCTTTTCGCCTTTTTGTCCTGCTATATCCAGTACCAAGTTTTTCTTCCAGAGGTTGCACAACACTTTACAAAGGAAGAAGCTATCATCATCCCAACTTTGTGAATATTGTGAATACAGAAGCAGAGAGAAAGAAGCAGCAATCTGCCTAAGATCATGAAGCAAACTAGACATAAAATCTGCAGCACTGGCCAGCAGTTTGGGTTTTTTTCTTGTCCCACCTGGCACAATCTTCATTTACGATTTTCTGGAATCCTCAAAGAAAATGCTAACCTCTCATTTGCTTGCTGTAATAAAAGTGCAGATCTGAAAGGTATTTTCACCCATCTCTGAATACATTTGAGCTTAAAAAGTAAACTGTACTAGATACAGCATTGAATATGTCCTAGGTCATATTTCAATAAGTTCATTCAGTGTCTGGGACACATTTTACTAGAAACACACTTCAAGATCACTCTTCTTTGCTCCTAGCACTAACACTCCTTCACTTAGCCTAATTTATGCATTCTTCTATGCATTTATCTATTTAACAAAATAGTCTTGTTTCAGCTATACTAGAACACAGTCAAAATACATCTTGTGGCACCAAGATACCAGAGTATACCTAGCAAGTGACTTTTTTTGTGTGTATACCAGTTATTATGCCAACAAACCTTGAAGGACAAAAAAAAGTAATTAAAAAAAAATAAAACATTCACACTTTCACCCACATTCACACAACAGGAGAACCCACATCAACCAATACAATTACACCAGTGTAGCATACGTGATCCTTAAAGAATCCTGAACGACATTCACAAAGATTTTCTTAGAAGTCAGAATTTATTTCCACTGAGGACAATAGGACAGTGCTTGCTGAACTCAGCATGACAGTGATCAGACCTAAAGGGGCACACAGCTCCCAGGTAACAGCATAGTTCCCTTTTGGGCAGAAGGCAGGGGAAATCACACATATGGTTAGTTGCCCCTGTCACTTTTGGGGGTGGGGGGGAAGAAGTACCTTGGAAAGTGAAAGAATCTATTTTGCAGTCAGTGAATAATACACATGACACCTTGCAAAGGATATTCCCCTGCAGCTTACCTTACACAAACTTGGGAGTGCTCTGGCAAAAACAGTGTACCTGCCTTCCACTCCTTCCACACCCAGCCAGAACTGCCATGAAAGCTTCAGCACTGCTCAGCACTAGTAGAAACACTTCTGGTTGTGAAGATACAATTTTGTGGAAGTTCTTGAGTATAAAATTGTCTCCAGAAAAAGATTGAACTGTCATCTAAATGTGGACTGTTGGTGGGATTATTTCACTAAATTGATCCATCTGACTAACTCTCCAAAGCAAAGGGAAAAAAGTGAGCTTTAATTGCAGTGATAGAATCTAACCCCCTCCCCCACAAATAAAAAACAAAAAGGAGAGAGGGTGTCTCATTCTTCTGATCGTTACTGATGTAGTTACAGCAATATTTCAAACATGCGCTGCTCTTAGCTAGTTTTGCCAGAATTCCTGTGACTAACGCAGACAAATTCTGTTCAGCAGCCTCGGTGGAATTGTACAAGTTCACCCCAACTCCAAATTCAGACTAAAGTGAATTTTATACCCAGAATTTTAGGCTGACCAGTAGCCTATTTCAGTGTAACCTAGCAGGAAAACACTGCTAAGCACATGCTGAGTAACAGGCTTCTCAGACAGAACACCCTCAAAGATACCAATTCTCCTGAGAAAATCTTGGCTTCAATACCTATTTTCTGAAAGGGAAAAAAGCCTCAACATTTCACGTGTCTAAGGGGAAGAAAAAAACAAGTTAGAACAAGGAATGGTTTAATTCCATGGAAATGCAATAACTATAAAATCAACTATATTAGTAAGGCATTCTGTCTAAACACTTAAAACAAGAGCTAATTGTTTTAGGTCAGCTTCACAAAACACGAATGTTTCAGCAATAAACAGCTTCCATCAGAAAAGTTGCCCAAATACGCAACTCTTTTCTTACTAACCTTGTAACAAACGTATGTGAAAATGAAAATGACGACCCTTTCAGGATGAGTGATTCATCTTAGTTTGGCTTTTTTTCTTCTTAAGAAAAAGTGTAGGTAATAGGAATTTTCTCATTTCAATTTTTTAAGGAAGGTTGTTTTTTTTTTAATTTTACTATTTTTAACATTTGTGACCTACAATAGCACTTTGACGTTTGCTTTGATTTCCTTCTAATTTCTATTTAGCTTTATAATCTTATCTTTTCATATTTAGTGTTACAAGGCCATCATAACTGTTGAGACTTCGAATACCCTATACCTTGAAATAAATAAAGAAAAAACAGGAAAAAGAGGATCACAAAACTTACATTAGCATTGGCAAGAGAAGGCCACCAAAACACTTCTTAAAGTGTGTTAACTCCTTTGCGGGTTGGGATGGGGGGAGACGGTGGACAAAACTGTAACATAAGAGTAGCCTGTGTAACTGTGCCACCAGGCTTCAGATATATTCTACATTTCTGAGCACTACCTGAGGTCTAACTCTGCACTCCTTAGCAGACACAGATATTGGTACACAGGTGCCCTGCTGCAGAAAAAAGCCCACACAACTGTGTGCAGCTACAGAGTCAATACATGTTATCAAGTTCTTTGACACTGCCTAGATGCTATTAATATTTTGGTAGGGTGTGGGGTGGAATTATTTACCTGTGTTAGCTCATAGAGATGCTATGACATATTTACTTTTTTGTTGTTATTTGCCTACTCTTTCTTCATCTAATACATTCAGCATCCAGTAACCAACTTGCACTTTTTTTGTTTCTGGACAGTAGAGGTGTTACATCCACTCCTGGAAGTTAAAGACTTCCCCCTCAATCACTAAAGTCAGTTACATGCCAGAGGAAAGCTTGCAACAGTAATTTTAAAATAACCATATCCACTTTTTTTTAAGGTTAAACACAGTTATCTGTTGATCTATACCTTTATGTCGTCTAGATGATACAGAGGGGTCTAGTTCCCACAAAACAAAAGGTTAATATGGCCACATCATTACCTAGAAATCTACTCTGCATTCCTTAATGGCAGAAGACACTGCCCAAGGCATCCATTATTACAAATGGAAACTTCAGATAACAGGTATTGAAGTTGCCTGATAAAACACATTCAGCTTAACAGAAATAGGCAAGTTACAAGTGAATCCCTTATGAACAAAGAAACTGGATCTAAACTTCAATCACATCATGGATACTAAATGTATTTTAATAAAAAATCCCTAACCATTAATTGCCTTTACATTATGACATGCCTATGTTTAATCCTACTGTAAAATTATGGAACTCAAATTATATCAAATTAAAATTAACTGGAAATATTTCATGTCAAAACTGTAAATAAAGTTCAAATATGAACAGGTAAGTATTCAAAGGACCACGAACAAGTATTAGGTCTAGAACTAAGTTACCTGAAAGTTGCAACTTCCACTGCATTTGCAGAAAAAATATCTTTGCTCCGTAAGTCACCTAGTGGAGTTGGTATAAAGTTGAGCAACTAACTGGGAACTGCAAAAGAAAGATCACTTGCTTTCAAGCTTTCCTCCTCATCTGAGAAAGCAAAACAGAGAAGTTTGAGTTCTACTAGTTCTAGAAGCTTGGATTTGGTTACAGCAGAATTGGTTACTTTATTAGGGATAATACACAATTTTAAGTACAACCTCTATCTGGTTTAACTTGTGTGCATGCATGTGTTTGTACATGATTGTGGCTTTATTAAATAGGACTTTTTTAAAAGCCACAATTAAAACCTTATCAGTTCCAATATAAGTACATGCATGTAAATCATGTAATCACTTACAAAGTGTGCAGTGTATCCTCTGAACAAAAAACTAGTGCCAAATTTAGTGTAAAGGCTATATTTGGCAACATATTTTAACAGTCGTCTACCAATAGAGATTGCTTCTGTGAGAACAAATACAAAAATACCAGAGAAAAAGAAGATTCAAAGCATCAAATTGAAATCAAGTGTTTATTGCACAAAATCATGATTTAAATCAGTTCAGTAGGTTTAACTGGAATGCCAAGGCAGCAGACACATAAGCAGACAGAGAGGGAGTTCACAAGGGCCGGGAATACAAGGCGTAAAAACCTCCCTGCTCTCACTATGCCTGCCCCAACTCTCCCGTTCAGCCCTGCTCAATCTCTGCAAAGCCTGTTAGTGCTTTACAAAACACCATCCCCCACTCACAAAGATTTTTTTTCTCTGGGATCCTTGAATAAGAACACATACTGTCCTCACTGAAGATCTGCACTGTACCCTTCTCTGCTACAATGGACTGCATGGGGACGTTTGTGATGACCGCCTCACCTCCCATTTTGATTTCTCTCTTCCTATCTCCCTTAAGTAACGATTAACAGCAAATTTCAAATGCAGCCCTGTGGATCCACCCAGGAAAGCAAAGCTGCATGCAGAAACTAGATCATCCATGGCACCGAAGCCAGCAGAACAATTCTTAAGACAAAACACAGCATCTGGCCAGTTTTCTCAAGTGCTTCTCTCCTTGCACTCCAGCACCTTCTCACTAACTTTGGCTCCATCACCAGAAGGCACAGCAAAACAAAAAAGCTTGACAGGGACATCCTTGAGAGTCCATTTCATTACATAAATAAATAATCCATTTCCTCTAAACATGTGTCTCAGCAGGGCAGGATCTTCCTTTGCTGATTCAAGACCAGGAAGTCTTTGCAGGCATGCAGGCCCAAAGTTTTGTGCGGAGCTCCCACCTGAGCAATGGGCCAGCCCTGAGTAACAGCAAACTGAGAACTCAAAACCTGCAACTGAGCATCCAAGTGCTTTTGAAAGCTTCCTCTAAAAGAAACTAATGGTCCAAACTGTGGTGAGGGCCCTCAGAGCACAAGATTTTGCCTAGGTTACTTTTAACCACAGACTTTATTTACCTCTGCTGCTACTGCTTTGGTACACAATGCTGAGACAAGAGCGATGACCACAAGCAAACACATACAAGAGATGAAAGGAAAATATCAATTTACTACCAAGAGAAACATTTAAAGGACAATTTTCCCCTCACACACACAGGCATTTCTCTCTCATATTAATGGGAAATGAACACACTCAACCAAAAGTTACACTTAGCTATCCATAATTTATTTCTCTTATTCAAGTTTTTTTTTTATACTAACAGTTAAAAAATTCCTCCTCTTGCTCTAGTTCTGGTGCTCCTTCTTTAGTCCAACAGTTTTAAAAGAATGGTACTGGAGCTTCTGCTTACTCTTTCAGCACTGGAACCATTTTTAATCAATACAACAAAGGAAGTAAATTATGAATAGTTAGATGCATTTATATGTGTATTGCCAGTTTTGTCATTCTTCATTTTGCAGACACTAAACTCTCCCCTAAAACACCTCTGTTCCTCCAAAAGCAGCTGGAAATTAATGATGCTATTTTTAATTTCTTACTAATTTGTATGCCATAGCTCTGTAATCAGTGTTGGATCATGCTGCAAGTTTGTGTACTTATTTCAAAATATATTATGAGCACTTGATGACTGATATTCAATACAACGTATGAAAGAGTGTTTCAAACAAATTAGAGGGAAGAAATACAAATAAAGACTTAAATAAGAAAAAAAAATTTACACAAATAGTCGAATAAGAGGAAAGCCCTGAAACTCACAAGTTTGTGGCATGGAGCACTAACTGATCAGAACTGAGCCAAACCGGGAGCTTACACTATTATACACGAAATCTGGGTATAAAGAAACCTTTTGCAGAGAGAGGGAACATCTGAAGATGTACTTAGCAACAAAGTGGAGGTGATAATGCTACTTCTTTACAAATCCATCATCTCCAACCATTGATCAGCAGTGTATCACAATGTGAATCTCTTTGCCTAGCCAGATAACCAACTTGGGATGCAAAAAAAATGGTACATATGCCAAAACATGTATTATCTACCACATGGTATTTTCACACTTTATGCTCTTCTACTCTCTTCTCATTTACAGGAACTCTGCATATTTCAGCAACATCTCTATTCCTAACCCTTCTACATTGCTTGTCTTCAGGTCAGGGGCTGCCTATGAGCTGGTATACCAAAAGTGCATGACCCTGGCAGGACTATCTGCACATTTATAATTAAGAATAATGGGAAATCTGCAGTTTTCCTGATGCATTACAGGTCACTAGCAAATTCGAGCAGCAGATCTGTGAAGGGATGCACATTGCTCATGCAGCTCTGCTTCTGGCTTTTTGTTCAAGAATCCAATTACATAGTTATAGATACAAGATTGAGTTCTTCAGTAGTTAAGACATGATACACTCATGTCCCTGTGCTTCACCCCGTAGTGGAAAAAAAGTAGAAATTAACTGCTATTGCTCAAAGAGCACTTGTGGAAAGAAAATCACAGACAGACAACCATAAAAATGCCTTTTTCATCAGCCTTGCAAAAAAAAAAAAAAAAAAAAAAGCAACTTCTTCTCAACTTTCAGAGACAGATCTTAATGCAGAACATGACAACGTTTCTGCTCCACTGACTTTTGCGGAGTTACTTCACACTGAGGAGGCTACAACAAATCAAGTTCTCCCTCACTCCTTCCATTCTCTCAAGATTTGTTTTTGAGTTTTTTTTTTAATTCAGTTTCATCTCCAATTCTCTTGTGCTGTCGTTGTCTTAAATATTGCTTTGACAACCAAAAAATAACGCATTTTCTAACTTACACAAACAAAAACCTAGGGTTATTTGCTTCATAAAAGAACACACAGGATGAAGAGTGAAGATTTACTACTCTACCAAAAGAGATATAATCCTAACCATGTGACATGCCTTACCATACTTATCCAACTCCATAGTTGGTTAAGTGCTGATTGTGTAGGACATGGGTACAAATGAAAAACAGAGCAAACAAACAAAAAAAGCCATCAACAACAAAAAAGAAAACTACAGACAACTCCTGACAGGGCATGTGTTTAAAAGTCCTTATGTAAATGGCACAAAAAAACCCACATACCAGGGAAAGAACTGAAAAGTATAGGTTTAAAACCATCAACCCAACAGCAGTGCCAACACACTCAGCAGTACAGCATAGCCAACAATCCATGACCCAGCCTATTAGAGACCCAGAACCATGTTTAAGATTTCCTCACTTAAATCCTGCCATAGACCAGTTCAGCTCTCATCAGCAGTACCAAGGAGCAGGCCTTTAACATATGTACTCAGCCCCACCACAGGGAACTTTGGGTTTCAGAAGTGCAGGACGAAGCCCCTCCTGAGAGCATGGACAGCAGAAATCTTCCTCTTGCTACACCTACACAAGAGGAGTGTAACCCCACAGCTGGGCAAGCAGTTAGTGTGGTTTCACAATTTCTTCAAAGCAGATCCCTCAATGACTTGCTACATATATGTTGCCTTTCAAAAAGAAAAAAAATAGTAATAAAAAAATAGACAAAACCATCAAAACAGGCAGAAGAAAGATGCACCTTCCCATTTCCCCTCTGCAAGAGAAAACACAGACAGAACTCTTAAGCTTCCTGTCAGAACTTCCACTTGAATCAAGTTCCACAGATCCCACATTGTGCAAGTCCACTGAATTACTTTCACCTTTGCTGAATGAGGCTCTCTATGACATGAAGGGTCAATAAAATGCTGCTTCTTATTTTCACCAATTTCTACATTTTATAAAACCTTGTATCAGAACACCCACATGAAAGATTTCTGACAATAAAAATTCCATGCTTCCTAAGCAACTGATTTTCTTAGTGTAGTCTAAGAAAATCCTGTTAACTTTCCTTCCCCTCACTAAAAAATGAAATTTTGTTGTACTAGTGTCCTTTGTACTCGGATATGCCTGAAGCTAGTTTCTTTTCACATGCTGAATTGTCCATGCTCATAAGGACTTGCTATTACATTATGCATTTGTGTGCTATAAAGGAGAAGGCATGAACACTGGAAAGTGTCAAAATCATACTTCTCCTCTTTGTTGACTCATCTTTTATGTAATCAAATTTACAAATATTAAAAATAATAAAATGCTGTTATCACTGTAAGACTACTACAATTAAGTCTATACTCAAGCATTAAGTATGCTTTCCTCCTCAAATAAAACTTCTATTTTAAAATCAAAGACAATCCATGTTCTCACAAAACAGTAGTCACCAGAGAATCTGAAAATATTACAGGATGAAACGTGTTTGGCAGGTTCAGAAACAAAAGTTCAAAATAATAAATTAACCTACTTATCACAATACTGCCACAGTGTCAAAGTAACTACTTCTGTCATTCCACATTTTGTAAGAAAGTTACCTGGGATTTTGCACTAAGATTATGAATACGAAAAAGAATTTAATTGTAAAAAACTATTTTACACCAATGCATATTTTAAAAGCCTTGCCACAAAACCCCAAATCTTACTCTACAAAGTTAATACAAGGAAGTTAGCATTAGTGTGATATAATAAATATTGTAATATACACAGCAGCTTAAATACCACCTTCAGTGGCAAAAACTCTTAAGTAAGTTTTCCTACTACTTTAGACTCTCTTGTCAATGAATATAACTGAATTTAAAGTCTATAACTTCACACTATTCTGAAGGTGGTTTGTTGGTCTTCTTGTTTAAAGTAGCATTTTGAATGAAAGCTGACTATTAGTGAAAGATGCCCACCTGGCACAGAAGTCTCACAGCAGTGAGACTAATGACATGTCAAGACAGGCATTTACCAGGAAAGCTTCAGAGTGGTAGCGTACACCAAAGGAAAGGACAAACAACTAACGAGTCAGATGCGGATTTTATTCCGTTTCCTTCTACTGCTAACCTGCTAAAGTAACTGCAGGCAAGTCTATGCTCCTTCACTGCTTTGTATCTCAGATGCCTAAAATAGAGATAAAAAAATGACTGTTCCTTGTTTTGAGGTGTGTGATTATAGTATCATAGAATCATAGAATGGTAGGGTTGGAAGGGACCTCTAGAGATCATCTAGTCCAACAGTAGTACAGGATGCTTATGTACTTTGACAGGATATACACATATGAATAAGGGAATGCCTACAACTGCCAAATATTAAATGTATCATTGTTACTGAGACAGTGACATGTGGTTTATTTTTTTCCTTTTCAAAGCAATGTAATCTAACAGCAGCCCAACACGCTACTCTTAAAGTTGGAGTAATCCTTATGCTAGTTCAGGTGTTACCACTTCTGAAACTGTCAAGAAGGGTGACAGCAGTTGGAGCTTTTTGTGAAATTCACATGTCCACTAGTACCAGGCTCACTATGTTGCTCTCAGACAGAAACACTGTATCATTAGTAATCTTTTTTTTAAAAAAGAAAAAGAAAAATTAAGTCCTAATAGTCTTTCGGTGTAAAATGAAAAAGCTTCTGACCATGATATCTCAGGAAAAGGGGAGTAAACACAGCAGAACAAAAAGAAATAAATTAATAATACTACAAAAGTCAGAAAACTGATTTTTTCCTGGTTCTTCTCAAGAATATTTTGAAATACATATGACTTATTTCAATCATCTTTACAGACTCCAAAGCAATGAAGAAAACATAAGTTATTAAGGTTACAGCAAGGTAAAACAGTACCCAAACTGACTTAAAATCAACTTGGTTCACAATATATGGGCATCGTATGATTTAATGATATAGGGAAGTATCCTTAGGCTCCATTTGCAGGTACCACCTGCATGGCAGGGTACAAGAAGTCAAAATCTGGAAAGTGGCCCCTGGTTTTTACTATCTCACTTGCCACAGCAGACAGAAGCATGCTGTGGCACACTCAGAAATTAAAATCAGAGTTTTATTTCAGTTCCAACAGTAATTTATAGCATCTTCCTCCACTAAGAAGCCAACTTCAAAGAGAGAGGCCTGAACAATCCACGTGCCATGTACTGTCAAAAGAGAGGCAGCGTTTCACCTCCCAGGTGCCCAGATTTCACTGCACGTGTGTTTACAGCTTTCACACAACAGCAGCCTTGCACACCACAGGTCTTGTCTACCTCACCTGTACCTTCCTCACCACTATGCACAGTGGAAGAGTAACTCTTCCCAGCTCACTTGGTCAAAATCTCTTTTCTCCATATCACTCTCCTGTCAGCTCTATGCCAGAACACTGCTCTGCCTAACTGCCATGTTGCCTGAGCTTCAGACACGTTGCCCATCCTCAGCCTGCAGATCACAAGCAGCAGCAACCTGGAATAACTTTAAGCTCTGAACATGACCAATTATATCAGTGAATTTAAGAGGACTTTCATCTGCTTAAAGATATTCACATGCTTACAGGATCGCAAGCTATAGAACCACTAATTTATGAACAAAGTGTATTAAGGGAAAAAGCTACAAAAATCACTCCACAATTACCTCTAATATTTTATGTGGAAAACTGACATTTAATTATTCCCACAATGGCTATGAAAGAGAAAGGTTTTCCTCCCTGAATGAGAGAATAAACATGGCCAAATTCCTCTCACCATGACTTCTATACTCCTTTCCTAAATAAACCTCCTGGTGAAACCTATGGAAGTTTTGCAGGTGACAAGTTTACGGCAAGTAGCCCCCAAAAGACTCAAGAGCACCGAGGGCAAGTTTCCTAAATATTTTGAGTTTACTTCAACAGAGAAACCAGTTGCATTTCTGATAAATCGTGTCTGCTTGAAATGGTTTATCAGCTTGCTGTGCCAAGAAGGACAGTAGTATGCAAATGTTTGAGAACATGGGCCAATTTTCGCAGCGTTCACAATGTCCCTCGCTAAGCAGCTCCCCTACTTTTAGCTTGTGACACACCAGCACTCTACCCAAAGATTGTTAACCAAGACCAGAACCCAGGTGCCTTTTTTCTGTACATCGAGACTGAATTACTAAACTCCATTCATGAATGGTTACCTTACTGACAACTGTGTAATAAAAGATATTCTTCCCTTTTACCAAAATAAAAGCTCTCTAAATAAAGTAAACGAAGTTTCTAGTCACAGACAAATCTAATGAAATCTCTATTCTCCCCTTTATTTGGAACATTATTTTTATTACCTCTTTTTAAGCTATGAGGAAATGTATTTCTCCGCTTCCTCTAAAGCTTCTACAATGCTCTTTTGTCAAGAAGATATCCTACCCTTCTTTTCTTTGTAATTTGTTCATGCCAGTTCAAAACCAGGTAAGACCTCCATTTAGAACTATGCACAAAATTGAAGTCTATTTTTCTTAAAGTTGTAGGCAGATTATGATCACCACTTCATCTGAGGGATCAAAATTCCATGCATCCAAAAGACTTCCCTGTATAAAACTAAAAACCAGATAATGACTGAAGATACTACCTAAAGCAAGGTCCCTGAGCTACTCTTTTTCAGTACATTTTACTATTACTCCAAATAAAGAAAAAGTCCTTGGCACTTACAGCACTTTAATCTGACTTTTACCTGAAAACACAGAAAATTAAGTTCAGAAATCAGTGCATTTGTATTCAGCTCTGAGCAACAGTTTGAAGTCTGTCTGCCAGTTTTTTATTTTCCCAATACATTTTTACTTTGTAAAAATTGTTGCACCAGTTACTCTACATTGAACATGATCCTTGTCAGCAACACTATAAAACTGAAACCAATATCCTCCTGTACAACTAGTCTGTCAAAGAATTTCAGTTATTTAATTTGGTACAAGTACACATACCAACATATACAAATATCAACCTCACTGCCCACAAAATCCGAAAAAAAAAGACATTTGTGTGTGATGCCACAGGTACTGGGGAACAGGCAGAATCCTCCCCTCAAACCATCTCCACACACAGGCTATCCCAGCCTTAAGACTAATTTTGTGGTTATATCACATCAGAACAGCTATTCTCAACAGCCCTCTCCAAGCCCACGTGTTTAGGACCATCATTTACCCTACGTCTGCTGTACATTGTCTGGAAAAGGTCAAGAGTATGTTATTAATCATTCACATTTATGAATACTAAGCAACCCCAAATACATGTCTTTTCTTGTTTTTAATTACACGCACAACAGTACCATAAAAAAAATATCACCTCCCACTTCCCCATTTTGGGGCCTAATGCAGTTTGGTACCACCATGGCAATTGTATGAGAAGCACCCTAAGTGCCACTCATCTTATGTCATCCACGAATGTGATCCCACAAATTCAGAACCTCTTCCTGCAACTACCACTTCAGTTTAAGACACATCAAACCTTTCAAGAGGTGTCAAAACTTTTCCTGGCATACAGACCAAAAAAAAAAAAAAAAAGTTATATACCTGAAAGTTCAAGAATTAGTCACTAAAATTCGTCTTTCAAATTGATACGTACCTGCATTAATCAATGCCCAAAGAAAAACAGTAACATAGAAAGAACACAGATGGAATTCTACTTAGCTCTCAGTTTACATGTCAAAACTGAATCAACTGCTGTTGCAGTAGCATTACACTTCTGCAAAACTTCTCATTGATTCCTGACCTCCAGAGATTTCTAATTACCTAGTCTGTTTATATTTTCATATTTCTCCTACCACTGAATTTTAGAAGGATCTTATGTTCTCATTAAGTTTTCCACCTGTGTGTTGCACTGTGCATATTCTAATTTTACTTTGGTTTAAAACTTTTGCCCTAAGTCAATCAGCTGATTATCCTGACAAAACAAGGTTTAAGAAAAAAAAGAAAAGTGAGTAGATATTCATATATGCACAGTCTTTTAATACTCAGGTTCTTCAGACATGTTTTCTGAGGCGCTAAAACCTGAACAAGTGTCTTCCACGTAAAAAGTGGCAGCACGAGGAGCTCTATCATATCAACAACAACTGAGCTCTTTTCCGTGTGCACAGTTTACATACTTACCTAGGAAGGCAAATGTAAATTACAGACAGATGAAGATGAAGCTGTCTCAAAGCCTTTGTCATGTGATAGTGACCTATAAAGTATCAAATAAAAAGCACATCATCAGCATACCATGATTTTACAATATTGCGACTCACCACAAAGCCAACGAGAGGCAAGATCCCAAAACTTGAAACTTGGCTCCTCCTCACCCCAGATAAGTAGTCATTAAAACAAGATGACAGTCGCAGGAAACCGTAAGGAGCAAACAAAAGATGCACCGTGTCTTTAAAGGGCATTAGGACTGGGCAAACGGAGAAAATCATCAGAAAGTGCATCAGCAGAGTGGGTTATTTTTCCTCTATACACATCGATGCATTTTTATGCACACACAGAGACATACATACACACACACGGGGATTCATCATGTAATTATTTACATGCACACACAGAGAAACGCGCACGCATTATCAAAATAAAAGGCAGAAAGTTGACCACCATCTGCGAGCAGACATACATAACAATAACCCCCGGGAACTTACACAAGTGAGCGATCAATCCCCGCGCGCGGATAAGCCAAAACAACGCAAAATTAACAAGAAGAAGAAGCCGTCAGGCTGCAGGTAGGAGATCCACCCGGGGAGATGGAGAGGGAAACAGATAGAGGGACTGACTGCAAGGCTGCAAGACAGTTTCAGGTAATGCCCGTTCCGCCCCCCCGGCAGAGCCCAGCCGAGCCACCCGGAGTCCTGCGGCCGCCCAGCCCGCCCCTCCGCCGCCGCGGCCCGCGGGGAATGCTGCGAGACCCCCGGCTGCCGCGGGGGGAGCGGCGTTTGAGGCCACCGCCCGCTCGCCGCCCACCACCGCCCGTGCAAAGTGAAGGGCCACCGGAATCCAGGCTCCGGGGTGGGGTGGAAAGAAAAGGTATTAAATATGGAGAAAGACCGCCGTGACCCAAGGTTTTCGCGTCTCCCCTCCGCGCCCCCCACCTCCCCCGTCGCCAGTCATCATCAAGTTTGCATCTTAGTTACAAAATGTCGATCTTGAAGGCTGACAAGACACAGGGAGAGGGGGGAGAGAAAGAGAGAGCGAGAGAGTGTGAGTGAGTGAGTGAGAGAGAGAGAGAAGAGAGAGTCCATCTTGCTTTGAGGGGGGAGGAGAGGAGCAATAATGCAGCGCATAAATCTCACCCTCCCGGGGGAAAAGTCTGCACAACACCTTTGGGGGCGGGAGGGCGGGCAGGGAAGGGGCGGCGGCGCGGGGAGGGGGCGCGGGGGGCTTGCCGGCCCTCCCAGCTGCCCTCCCCGGCGGGATCTGGCGAGGCAGGCTGGCAGCAAACACCTCCCTGCTGCTCCCCTCCTCCTCCCCGCGGGCCCGGGCGATGATCCCGCTGCTGCCGCCGCCGCCGCCACCGGGGAGGAGGTGCCGCCGCCGCCGCCGAGAGAGCCACATGTAGACCGGCACCTCGTCCCTGCCCCGGCGGCCGGGCCGGGCCCCTCCGCTGGCCCGCCGGGCTGCAGGACTTGGACGTGTCACCAGCAGGACGGGCAATGGTTTCGGCGCCCCAGGCCCGAGTGACCACCGCCGGCCTGCCGGCGCCCTGGCCTCCCCGCACATACTCACCTCCGGAAAAAAACTTTTAACCGCGGGCCTCCCCCAGAAAAAGTGGCGAATCCGCCCTGTACACGGTTAAAGCCCCGTGGCCCCCTGGCTCGGCTGGCGGCGAGCGGGGGAGACCCGGGCACGGTCCTTCCCCGCCCCGGCGGGGAGGGAGGGAGGGAGGAGGCAGGCAGGCAAGCAGGCAGGCAGGCAGGGAGGGAGGGGGCGGGCAGCCGCCTGCCGGTGCCTCTCGCCCCGCCGCCGTACATGTCGCCTCGGCGGCTCTCGCATCGCTTCATTTTACCTTCCTCATTCAGCGGCGGTGGACTGCCACCGATATTTCTAACGCAAACCTGCTGCCGTGCGGCGCCCGAAATTAACGCGACTGCCTCCCTTCCCCTGCCTCCAGCCCTTCCCTTCCCCGTCCTCCTCCTCCTCGCAAACCTACACTGGATCGGCTCTCCTCACAGCCATGCAAGTTTCATACATTGCAAATAAACCCGAGAGGAGGAAGAGCGAAGCGAGTGGCGGGGGGGGCGGGGGGGAGGAGGAGGAGGAGAGCTGCTTTCTGTAATTTACCAGCGACCCGATCTCGCAGCAGCAAATAACAGCCGAGCACCCATCCGGCTCCCGGCGGCAGAGAGAGGCCCTCCCGAAGCGGCTGCCCCCTCCCCGGGGCGCCCCTCGCCAAGTTTTCTGTCATCGCGACCACCCAATGTCACAACTTACCTTCAGAAATAGGACTTCGCGCGGCCGAGGCCTGCCGTTGCCTCCCCTCAGCCCCCGCCCGCCTCCCTTTCTCCCTCTCCACCTTAAACTTATTGACACAACATAATATCACATCCACGCGAAACTCCAGCAGGGCCGCCCGCCCTCTCCCCCCCGCGCTGCCCACCGGGGCCACCGCCACCGCCGCCGCCCCGGGTGCATCGCCGATGACTACCGGAAAACGCACAGCCCAACTCTCCGGCCGAGCCCGGCCGCTGTTGTTGTCGGGGTCGGCGCCGGGGTTTTTCCTCCCAGCCCACCCCCCGCCCCGTGCGGCCGCCGGATCGGCTCCCTCGCCCTCTCTTGCTTTTATATGCCGCCCCCCCACACATCACCCCCCCGCTGCCTTTCTCCCCGCGGCGGTGCGGAGCCCCCCAGGCCGGCGACAGCCGATACCGATCCGCGCACTCTCCCCCGCGCCGCGCCTCGCCTCGCCGCCCCTCGGGATGAAGTTTCGTTTCTGCCTGCCGCGATTTCCCTGTCAAGTCCCCCCCGGAGGCACACACCGAACGGCGGCCGATGGCTATCCCTCCTCCTCCTCGCCCTCCTTCCCCTTCCTCCCTCCGCCGCGGCCGCCGCTGCTCTCGCCTCTCTCTGTGGTGGCGAGAGGTGCCTGGTTTCAAACGCAGCCTGGCACTGGCTGGCCTACCCCTGCCGCCTGCTTCTTCGGGGTTTGTTGGGTTTTTTAAATGTACTGCGCTGTATTGCAATTCACCTCGCCCCCCGCCTCCCCGGTGAAACACCCCCGGTCACCCCTGCCCTCCTGGCCGAGCGGAGGGCTGGCGGCACCAATCCACCCGTCCTCCCCTGCCCAAACTTTCAAACGAAGGCAGGGTTGACAAGAGCCAGGAAAAGTGACTGGGAGCCGCGGCAGTCGCCGCGCAGGGAAAGCTCCGCGCCTCCCTACCGGCTGCCGACGCCGCCGGGAGGGCCCAGGGAGCTGCCCCAGCGGTGGGGCGCGGAGGGGAAAGAGTTGGGCGAGGGTACCCCGCGCCTTGCCTGTCGCTGCCCGTCTCCCTGCCGCCCAGTAAGGGACGGCGGGCGGCGTACACTTACCTCGGCGAGGCCCGCGGGCGGGCGGGCAGGGCGCCGCTGGGCCGAAGCGAGGCGCGGCGCGCAGCGGAGCCCCTCCGCCTCAGCGCCCGCGGAACGCGGCTCCACACAGAGCCATGCAACCCGGGCAGAGCCACAACACTCCCCGGGATATAAGGAGGCCCTCCATTGGCCGGCGCGTTGAGGGACGGGTTCGCCAGCCATTCAGAGGCGCTGTTACACCCGCGGCCCGCGAGGGAGCCGCTGGCGCACACACTCCCGCACATACACACACATACACACACACACACACAAAGATCATCGGGTTGCTCTTCACAGTGTTTGAGAAGCCAGCGGCATTGGCAAAGCGGGATAGGCGCCGGGGGCCACCAGCCGCCAGTCCCCAGTGCCGAGGGGAGCGCGAAGTCGTGCCGGCCACAGCGCCTGTAGCCGCTGTCCTTTGGTCGCCCGGTGAAGGGCTGCGAGAGTAAACTACGCCTGCCCTGGGCAGCGCTGCGGGGTAACGGCCACGGCGGAATGCGGGCGGCGGGCACGGCCCCGCGCGGCCCTAGCCCCGGCGGCCCCCCGCTCAGCCCCTCGGTAACTTACTCTGTCGAGTCGGGCGGGTTTCATTGAGAGGCCAAAGCAGGGCTAGCGGAGAAGTTGAGGGAGGCAGCCCTGCATCCGCACAGCCCCTGCTGAGGGAGTAAACACGGGAAGCTGGCCCCGCGGCCCGAGGGGAGCGGGGCACTCGGGCCGAGGCCGGCGCTCGGCCCCTGACCCAGAGAAAGGGCTCCAGGCAGCGGCGCTGCACGAGGATGTGGCGGAGCACCGGGTGGTGCCCGCTGCCGTCAGTAATCCTCGCCCAGACGTGGCAGAGAGGCCCTTACCGGCCCAGCATCGACAGCACGACAGCCTTCGCATCAGCTTTCCATAGAGACAGTGGGCGCTCATTGAGCACAACTAGTAAAGTATAACGGTGGCGTCCGTGCCACCCTCCGCGTTGTGCCCGCTTCTCTGCCCTGCACCTGAAGTGGCTTACCAGCCACAAGGATGTGAAGTTCCTCTGAGAATTTGTGTGACTCTCAGACTGCTAGGGACAAAGCGATGTGAGGCCAGCAGCTTTTGGGTAACTGCGTGGCGATTGTGCTGATGGGTGTCTGACAAGCCCCGTGGAAATGTAGCCTAACTTTTTTGGAAAAGCTCCTTTCTCCTGCAGGAGTCAAACAGAACGTGGAAGCATATACTGTGTACACAGGCCCAATGCGTTAATGTTTGCAAGAGTTTGGATATGTTTTCTAAGGAAAAAACATGTAGCATTTATTCTTACAGTTTGGAAGCGCTAATTTTTGTGTGGCACTGTTTCCAAGTGGGACTCCAGTCAGCAACTGCATATTAAAAAAAAAGCAATAGCTGCAACAACAATGGAAACTGAAGTGCACTTGTTTTTTTTTTTCCAATAAAAGAGCAACGTTTCTACTTCACGACATATCCAACACTGCAGTGATGTTGCAGGATTTATTCCGTATGTTCTTTGTTCTGAGCTTTTTTAACATGGTGGTACAGTTGACTTCAGCATCTCCCCATTGCTTTCTTTCATTCTCTGCCCTCCCTGCTTTTCTTTATAGCGGAAGTATGTTAAAAATCTTTGAAAAGATAGTTCTTATGTCTGAATAAAATAGTGGAGTAAAGTACAAACTGATTTTAGAAAACCAAATCGTATCTGTGTCCCATTTTAAATTAGCCTGCACATTTTTTGTGAAGATGTGCAAAAAGTATTCTAAATGCCCCACCATCTTGCTTGTTGTGAGCAGGGGTCAGTTAGTCAGTGCGTGGCTAGTATAAAAATCACAGGATAAACATATTCTGTAATTAGTGCATTCTACCTAATGTTTTCATTTTCAGTGCTAAGAAAGCAGAGCTGACCCTCCATCCGATGAAGTCTGGTGCATGGCAGGTGGCACAGGTTGGGACACTGGCAGGTGAAGGCACAGAGGTTTCATTAGTCATGTATGAAAAGGTTGCCTAATTTTTAGGCAGAACTTCCTCCTGTCGTTTCTAGATTATGAAGTGCTTTGCGGTTGTAAGTTAGCAGCATCTTTTCAGTAAGCATAAGCAGTTGCAGCTACGAGTAAGAGACTGAAGCCAGACAGTTAAAACTTCTACGGTATAGTTTCTCACTTATTAGTATTAGTGCTTTATTTCTTGGATTCTTTTACCCATATTAATATTAGTATACCATAGAGCCTCTCGTACCTCTTCATTGCTAAAATCTTGCCAAAGCAGATTAATTACTGTTCAATATAACTGATATAGAAGCTTGATAATATACATCAAGTTTATTTTAAAGGATGCTTCATTGTGCTGATAACAGGATTCTATTACACTCAATGCCTTTACTGGCCATTTCAGAAAAGAGGTTGATATAGAGGCACCTTCCATGCAATGTAGTTCTTTACAGCTTTACAAAATAGATATACAGTGCTACTACATAGAACAATCGTGGTTTGTGTCCACTTCATACAGTTACAAATGGCTTCCTGAGTTGCAAGGCTTATAGAAGGCAGAAGTATTTTGTCCCGCTTTAAGAGAGGTGAGTAAACTAAGGTATGCTCAGAAAATAAATGCCTTTGATTTATTTTGTCCATGGTAAAAGAGAGGACTTTATTTTCTTGGGCTACCAATCCAAGACCTTCTGCAAGTAGCGTGGTCATGAGGGGGAGAGGAAGAGGATGGTTTGTATTTCTGGGTTTCCATTTCTCTAGGTTTGATTTTAAGCAAATTAATCTCTTTGCATGCCCACTTGGAAATATTTGTGACTTCAGTCAGTCACTGCTATCAAGAGTTATAAGGTGCTAGCTGGAGTCTGTGCAGAATTTCTCAAGGGACAGTAAGTCTTGACATTTTTAAAATTGCTTGCTGGCTGTTAGTTGTTTCAAAACTCTGCACACGTTGCATTTACTGATTTTTCTGCAAAAAACTTACATTATCAGGTGGCATTTTTCTGTCACTTCTGCATAATTGGTGTTAGTTTTTAAAAGAATGATACTCTGACCCTACCTTGTGGACTGTTCATGTGTACTCCTGCGTACAGCCAGTGTCATACTGGAGCCGGTGGAGCTCAGCACAGATAAAACAGTTTGCTCAGTTGCATGTGCAGCAGGCTTTGGGGCTTCAAAGTTGCACGTTTGTGGCATTTGGTCAAGTTCATCTGTGCCTGGTTTGCACTTAACTGACAGTGGAGTGTGTCCCTCTCAGCCTCGTGTCCCCTCTTAATTAATCCACAGCACAACATAAAAGACACAAGTAGCCTTGTGTCTACGCTCTGTCAAAAGGGGAAAAAATTCAACTCTTTATTGTTATTTAATCATAATAGGAAAAAGAGTAGCAGTGGTATAAATAATAGTAATCAGCATTTGTTCTATTCCCTGCCTTTGGGGCCTGCCAACATTGTGGGTTGGTGGCAGAGTGGGGGATGCTGAGTTTAGTCCTTGATTACCAGTTTCTCTTCTCCTCCACCTGGCCAGGGCAGAAGCTACCTGCTGCCCGTGGAACCAGGCAGACCACTGGTAGTTCTCCCAGGCTCAGATAGACATATAATTCTATGGCCATTTTAAATGTATTCAGATAATAAAAAGGAAGCTTGGACTAGCCAGCTGCAGCCTGAGCCTGCAGGCCCTGTATCCCTTTGAGCTGCTACCATGGCTGACTACAAGTGACGGTTGTCATGTGAGCAGGGAAGGAAGGCCATAAGGCAACTCTGGGAGCATATGCTTTATCTGCGTTAAGCTTTGCACACAGCCTGGGGAGAAGGACAGGGAAGAAAGGGTGAGGCAGATGCTGCCTTATGGAGCCTGTCCCACCTCTGTTGCTTTTTTTTCCCTGTGGCTTGTGCCCACCCACCGTCCATGGAATAGCATGGCATCCTCCAGGTTAAAAAAAAATGGAGCAGGACAATGCATTAGTGGGCCTATTTTCCTCCCCAATGCACTTGTATAACATGGTAACATTAATAGCAATTTATGTGCAAGCACTGAAGGGAGGAGGCATTTTATCTGAAATAAGGCTGCAGAATATCCACTTTAGAGTAGGAATAGCCACAGGATTGGTGCAGGACGGCAGTTCTTGAAGAACCACACTTTTAGGAAGTTACTGTTCCCACCTCAGCTACTTTTAGGAACACTTTCGGTTTCTTGAGAACTCAGTAAAAGTTTGTAGAAATCAAAGAAAGGACCAACTTGCTCTATTGGTTTCTCTGTAATAGGGCACAGTTAAACTCTTGACTGTTTTTCTTTGCTTCTATCCCTCCTATTATTTTACAATATCAAAATAATAAAAATATTTTCTTCTTTGTAATTTTCAGATACTGCTTCTGAACATTTTCTTTCTATATTTCTGTGTTCTGTTCGCACTGTCTTCTGTTATATCTTTTCTTACTTTTTATGCCTTTTTTTCCTAGTAAAAACTGCAAACCTCAAACAGAACCAGCTACTAAGAGCATTAGATCCTACAATCAACCTCTGGGCTAAGCTGCTAGCAGTTTAATTTGTCAAGTTAGGCAAGAGAGTAGGAGGTGGGACAAGTGAAAGGACTTGCCAGGAGTTTCACATTATAGAAGCAGCAAAATCAAGAGTAAAATCTGAGCTTCTGACATGCGTTGCATTGCTTTGTACATTTCTCCATTGCTCTGAGATTTCTCTTTTGTAGCACCTCCCATTTTCAGATAAATATTACTACACCTTGAAGAGTTATTTATATTTTTTTTTCCCATTTCAGAAGAATTGAGTAATAGGTCAACCAGAGCATTCAGATCTAATTGTGCCTATTACATCTGTAAAAACACCTTCCGATTCTGCAAGACATATAGATATATGTTAAACTAATATACATATTAGCAACACATTAGTGTATCTGAAATAGACAATGCCACAATAATTAAGCAATTGTTTGCTAATCTCTAAACTCAGTATATTCTCCTTGTCCTATACAAGCATACTGCATTAAAAAGGTAGATAAATCAGCTCAGACATGCTCACCCAAGGTTATGTAGCCCACTGAGCTAGTCTAGTGCAAGCAAATCAGTTTCCACAGCCAGCGACACACAATAGAGCAGTGGGTCTATCATTTACCTGCAGTAGCTTGGGCTTCCTTCAGATTTGCTGTCAAAGTCTCTGTTAAAAGCTTGACCAAAGGACAGCAGCTTTCCCTCAACCCCACACTTTTGATTTTTACAGTTATCTACTTTAACTCTTGTGTAAGCTGCAATAACATTTAACTGCTTTAAGCATAAAATGTAATTGGAATTAATTTTTCAATTTTAGACTGTTTGCCCCTTATTGCATTTTAGTGCTATCAAGCAGCTTTCTTCTTCCTCCACTCAAGGGCCTCTTTTTCCTATCTCTGTTTCTGGTATTATTTAAACATTTATTTGTTTGTGTGGTTGTTTTCCCTTTTCCATAAATGTTCATATTGCTTTAAAGAAGCTACAGCTCTGTTCTACTGTCCTCCTCCAATGTCCAATATGCCGCCAGAGACTTCAGAGATACCTCACAAATATATGTTTGCTTCCCTGTAGAAGAACAAAGGATCAGTGAGTTTATAGCCTAAGTCTGCTGCTTAACTGAAGGGGATGTCACGGAGTCTGTGCTTGGCAAGTGGCAAGTCCTTGCAAGGACTCAAGTGAAAGAGCAGCACCCATTAGGTCAGAGCACGAATTCTTACAGCTTGGTGAGCTGCTTAGATGCACATCCCATTGCTCCACTGCCACACCTGTACTTATGTCTGGTTTGCGACCACAGCACACTTCTTTGGCCTCACAGTGCTGCTACCATTTGTAAAGTAAACAAAACAAGTGACCATTTGACCCTAAATAACAAGAGCACGCAGTAGTCAAAACTACTGAAAGGCACAGTATTTGACTCTCGTTATATCTAAGGAAAATACAGAGCACTGTGGATTTAATATTAGTGATCTTGTTCATCTTGGCAAGGGAGAGGCTTCAAGGAGGCAGAGATCAGAATGTTATTCCTTCAGATGGTAGTCATGTGCAGACACAGTGAAGGAATCCTGACTTAGCTCCTGGCAAAGAGGGAAGAAGCATCCAATCCAGTGGAACCCAGAGGCAGGGGACCAGATCTAGCCTTCGCTTTTTGAAGGATTGCTTTTGGAATTAGTATTATCAGCTTTGAAGAATAATGTAAGGTGGGAGAGAAAACTCTATGTATCTTGAGACCTTCCAGAAGGAAATTTAAAAAAAAAAAAGAAAAAGGAAGGAGAGAACAATTCATGTCTTGGACCAGTACAACTCACTATAAATATTCTTGCAGGAGCAAGGCTGTGCACTGCTTCAGTGCATCCAGGTGAGAAGCCTCATGAGAGGAAATTAAATCAGAACATTGCATTGTTGCTGTCCCTCTGGGTTAAAATGGAGAAGAAGGTGAAACTTAAGAAGGGCACTTTCTCCTGCTCCTCCCTGCTCCAACATGAGTATCATTGGCAGGCGAGCCTGTAAGAACTAGCCCCTTGAAAAATATACAGTGTGCCTTCCTGCATGCCCTCTTAATATGGCTTTTCCCTGAAGTCAGCAGATTCTCATGGCTTTCCCCATGCCAGGGCTGTAGCAATGAAGATATTTTACTCTATAAAGTAGGCAAAATCCACACTTGAGTCTGTCTGCCAACCCTGCTTGGTTTAGCCCTCAAACACCCATGGTGTGCGTTGAGATCCACCCATTTGTTTGCGTTGAGATCTCCGCATCACTAAAAGTTACAGCCTTCCTCAGTTGTAATTAAGTAAAATGTAACTGGTGGAGCTGATCTGTATTTTAAGTTTTAACTTTATGAGAATAAAAATCAGTTTGATAATACTGGGCCATTTTTTTCAAATGGTGAGTTTTGTCAACTGCTGGTCTGGGAGATTATGTTTATGAGGGAAAGTTAGAGGGAAGGGGAAGGACAAGTACCTGTATTCAAATGCAAAAGTTTAAAATTCCAAATTCTTTCTAAATTAAATGTTTTCATGTTTCAGTTTAAAAAAATCCAAATTCTGAAAAATGCTCATCCCCAAAACACAGCATTTTCAGTGTATTTTCTTGGCCTTCAATGTCAATTTGCTTCAACATACATTTTTGAAAAAATAATCAATCCAGGTTAACATAAGTGATCTATTGTCCCTTTTCCCTTTTTTTTTAACTTCCAGCAATATGAAAAATCAGTGGTTTGCATAGCCCTGTCAGCATTTTTTTCAAATGGAAGTTGTGGAAGGCATGCAGAGATCTCTGGTGAGATTTATGGTCTGTGATGGACTGGATATTCATAAAGAAACCTTAAATCTATGACTCTGTTGAAATCCTACTGAGAAGAACTCAAGTTATGCATGCTCAGCAGTGCTCAGGTTAAGTTAATAGTTATTTCCTCTTTATTCTTAAATTCCCAAGCTGACTTGTTGCTTCCACTCCACTTTTCCTGCACATATGAAAACCTTATTTTGAAAAGTACTAGAGCACTTTATATCCAAACCTAGATCCCAGTCAAAGGAATTTTTATATTTGAGAGAACTGCTCATACACGTAAGTTTAAGCCTGTGCGTGCTCTTGATTTCTTCAAGAAGACCTGCCTAGAAACAAGTGACTATGGCTTGAAAGGTCTACTGCTTCTCCATTTTCCTTGTGAAGCTGGAGCTTTGTGTTGAGACGCATTTCTTGCTTCAAAACTTTACAATCAGTGAGTGATATCCTGATAGCACAAAAAAAGCAGTGATGGAGCTCTTGTTGACTGCAGTGGGATATTCCCCTGCTATCATTAGTTTACAAGCCAGGATCTCTTATTTTGTTATACAGATGGCAATGGCTAGACTGGTCTAAGATTTCTCAATCAGTGCTGAATCCCAAATCTTTGTTACTGTAAAGAATCAAGGAAATTGGTTGTTATAACTATGTTTACTTGCATAGGTTTAAGTTTATGGGTTTTTTTTTTCATTGTGCTTCTAAGTGGGTATGCAAAGTACCAAAAGTCAAACAAAATTTATCCCTCACTGGCACATCTGCATCAAAGCTGGTATCCTCATACTTCAGTAACAAGAAAATACTCCTGGTATTCATACTTTGGGGCTACAAAGCCATTTTTATCTGGGGATGAAATGTCATGTGTGATGTTTGCTAATGGGGACAGAGTGAATGAGGGACAAAGGCATCACATTGGGAAACTCATTGCAAAGCAGGTTAGCATCCCTGGTTGCCAAGCAAGGTGGCATGTGGAGCTTCACACATCAGCGCATCAGCTCTAGAGCAAGGGAAGCCCCTGCTCTCACTCAACTCCTCTGCCTGCTGCTCCACCAGAGGCTGGTTGCATTATATACAGGTTATAAAAGCACGGTGGGAAGTGAAGAAATTGACTTGGACCTTCACTCTCCAAATGTGTGAAGACAGCAAAATGTGGCTCTAAGAATTTTGGGGAAAATCTGGCAGATGCCGTGGTGGAACAGGGGATAGGATAAGTATCTCAAACAGCTGAAGTGACAGATAGCAGGAATATCTCTGCATGCTGACAGTAATGACAGTGTGCAAGTATATGTACTGGGCTTTCTATAGAAACTTGCTAGCACAAGGGGCTTGTGGCAACCTTGCAGAGGGATTTGGCAGTACTTTTAGTCGACTGTGAGGGAATCAAAAGGTCTCAATAAGCCCTTCCAGACTTGAGTCACTGAAAAGATAGAGAGGAGTGTGCAACTTTACCTAAGCCAGCTCCTGGTTCACTAGCAACTAAGATTCAGGACTAGAGTCCAACCCTGTATTCATTCTTTTAGCCATGGTGCTTACATGTAGATTACTGTACTGCCTCCAAACTGTAGACATTGTATGTTCATCTCATTTCCAAATGGTAAGAAAGTAGGTATTATTATGTCTGTTATACAGGTAGAAAATTGTTGCACAAAGAGAAACAATGGCTCTTTCCAAGCTACGGTGGAAGATGGTGGCCAATCAAGAGATGGAGTTTTGTCCAGCCCAAAAAAACACACCCAGAACCATCCTTATGCCTATGGTCACTCTGTGAACTGGCTCAAGGATCCCCCCAAGCCAGTTCATCATGACTGGGGCTTTTTTTAATATTCACGTGGCTTTCAATTTTCTGGCTTGTTCTGACTCTTGTCATATACCTGAATCTGTCCTCAAACTGTTAGTCCTGTACATTCACACTCATGGTTTGGTCCTGCACCAGTGCAACTCCTTAGTCAGCTGGAAGTAGATGAAAAGATTTTTTTAAAAATGTACTTTAAAGGAACTCTCTCTATGCATTATTTAATGAATAATCATGAAATAAGATGCAGCCTTGTCAAAGCAAAAGCAAAGTCGTTCCCTGACTGCCTTCACAAAATGATTCACAAGGTTAATGATGCTGTGTGCACACATTCTAAGAAGGGTCATGTACCAAACTCTGTCAAAGCTATTGGAAAAGATCGCCTTTATGTCGATCAGCAGAGGGTGGTTTTTAAAGCTCTGCTATTCTGATGAGATTAGTATCATTTAGAGCTCAGCGCCTTTGCATCCTCACATGCAGGTATAACAGGCACATGTAGACAAGTGGAGGAGAAGCTGTGACCATGCAGCCTCTTCTGTTTCCATTCCTTACCACATAGAGTGTTAACTAATGTGGGAAGTGTTATTTCATTAAAGACAAATCCTCCTAATCTTTCACATTATAGTTGACAGGAAACCCTTCAGCTTTCAGTGTCATAGAATCAGTATTGTTTCAGCTGGAAGAGACCTTTAAAACCAATGAGTCCAGCCTTTGTCCCAGCACTATCAACCACCAGACCATTTCCCTAAGTGCAACATCCAACCATCTCTTAAACATCTCCAGGGACGATGTCTCCACCACCTCCCTGGGCAGCCCGTTCCAATGCCTGACAACCCTTTCAGTAAAGAAATTCCTCCTCACATCCAGCCTGAGCCTCCTCTGGTTCAACTTGAGGCCATTTCTTCTTGTTCTATTACTTGTTACTTGGGAGAACAGACTGACCCCTGTTTCTCCACAACTTCCTTTCAGGTAGTTGCAGAGAGTAATAAGATCTCCCCTGAGCCTTCTTTTCTCCAGGCTAAAAAGCCCCAGATCCCTCAGCTGTTCCTCATATGAGATGTGCTCCAAATCCTTTACTAGCTTGGTAGCCTGCCTCTATGTCCTCTCCAGCACCTCAATGTCCTTCTTGTAGAGAGGAGCCCAAAACTGGACACAGTATTCAAGGTGCTGCTTCACCAAAGCCAAGTACAGGGGAATGATCACCTCCCCCCCTCCTTCTGCTGACAGCACTGTTCCTGATACAGACCAGGATGCCATTGGCCTTTTTGGCCACCTGGGCACACTGCTGGCTCATATTCAGCTGCTGTCAACCAACACTCCCAGATCCCTCTCTGCCTGGCAGCTTTCCAGCCACTCCTCCCCAAGCCTATAGTGCTGCTGGGGGTTGTTGTGGCCCAAGTGCAATATCCAGCACTTGGCCTTATTGAAACTCAAGTCATTGGCTTTGGCCCAGCCATCCAGCCTACCTAGATCTCCCTGTAAAGCTTCCCTACCCTCAAGCAGATCCACACTTCCACCCAGCTTGGTGTCATCTGCAAACTTACTAAGGTTGTGCTCTATCACCTCATCCAGATCATTAATAAAGATGTTAAACAGGAGTGGCCCCAGTACTGAGCCCTGGGAACACCACTTGTGACTGGCCGCCAACTGGATTTAACTCTATTGACAACAACTCTTTGGACTCAACCATCTAACCAGTTTTTCACCCAGGAAAGTGTATGCCCATCTAAACCAAGAACAGACAATTTCTCAAAGAGAACACTGTGGGAAACAGTGTCGAATGCCTTAATAAAGTCAAGGTAGACAACATCCACAGCCTTTCCTTCACCCAACAAGCAGGTCACCCTGTTATAGAAGGAGATCAAGTTTGTTAAACAAGACCTGACCTTCACAAAACCATGCTGACTGAGCCTGATTACCTGGTTGTCCTACATGTGCTGCAAATGAATACATTTCATTAGAAATTTTCTTTATTTCTTTTTCAACATATGCCAAGAAGAATATTATTCTTCATTGAATTGTTTGCATTTACTATCCAAAACTCCCCCCCAAAAAAGTTCAAGTGGAAATGACATTTCCCCATGGCCATTCTCATAAAAACAACCAAGCAAACAAACAAAAAGCAAATAAACCCAACTAACTTCCTGGCAAGAGGAAAATTCTATGGGTAAAAATATTTACTTGCTTGATTCTACATGCAGCTCTCCTTTTCAGGGAACAGAAATGCTTCATTGTGGAGGCCTCTAACTGCATACAGACAGAACCTGATTATGTGAAGCTAGCTTGTGGAGCTGTAATGTGTGTTGGCAAGCATTTTCTCAGCAGGTACAATGACCTAAGTAAATTCCCACTATCATGAATAAGGTCTTCACAGTTGCACCTGCCTGTTAATACACTTATAGAGCCTCATTATATACACAAGTTTGCAAGAAGAAACAGCTAAACAGAAGGAAATAGGATAAGTGTTCAAAGATGAATGCAGGTTATTGCCAGGGACACATTCACTTATGCAAAAGGTACGTTCACCCAGTATGTTTATGAGGTTCATCCCATGTTCAAAATATAACAGTTTTTCCTAAGTTAGTGCCTTTCAGAGTAGGAAATGGCATGAGTAATACAATGTATATCCCTGTGTATTTGAACATTTAATTGGCAAGGCCGTTTCTGGAATGTTTTACCCTGTTTATGAAATGTGCAAGGAAAACAAGTTGAAGACACTATTAAGAGATTATGTACACGAATATTAAATGTGGACTGAAACTGTTGGTTACAAAGTGTGATTGGAAAAAAATTTTGGAAGTTAGGACAAGAAACTTTATCTGTCTGCTAGTTTACTGGTTTGAGATGTTTCACACCAATGAATTCTCTCAGTGAAGTGTTGCCAGTCCAAATGAACTAGCAGCAATAGCCTCAAAATGATGCTAGGTGGAAGATCTTGGTTTCACAGGTGCCTGACTGAGCTGCTTTGAGTGCCAGTGCCTCTAAATCATTCAACAGTTAGACACAGCATGCGTCTGGGAAGCTGTCAACTTGCATGGCTCTTACTAGCAGAATGACTAGAGAATCCCTCCTTCAGTGTTCAGGGTAGGTATAGGAAGGTATCTTCTAGAAAAATGAGAGCGCAAGGATACCATTGTACATCAAAAGTGTGTTATTGAAGTAGGTGGCTCTATGCTAGAGATTTTTTGTAGGTTTTCATTTGTCAGTGTTGCGTCTGTATTAACTTTGTTTGACTTCTGATTATAAGCATTGCCCCCTGAGGGAAAAGCTCTTGCTGTGTTGTGTTTTCTTCGGATTCCTTCTGTCACTGTAGAAAAGGCTAGAAAACCCCTTGTCCTCCAAGACACATTCAAGTAGAAATATGAGGCATACTCTATTTAATGCATTTTCTCCACCACCTTTACTTATCTTTCTATCTTTTCTCTGCTTTGGTTTTTCATTCTGCATGCATTTGGACGGGCATCGCCCCCATTGTTTTCCCTGCTAGTTTATTTTATTGCTTTTCATATTTCAAAATCTCTCATTCTGAACACAACCTCAGTAGCACTTTTAATCAAGAATATGTGAACACCTTTGTGGTTTAGAGCCAGTAATAGATATAGACTCCCTCCTCAAAAGCAATTTTTATGTAATCAACTGCAGAGGTTTAATTGAAGGACCCAAATACTTCTAGGCATTTTCTTGTTACCATGAATAATAATGCACTTTCTCCAAGGGTATTATTTGATCTTAGCTAATCTGTAACACCAAGAAAATTGTGCAGTTGCTACTTTCCCTGTTAAGATCATTCAACATCTTCCCAAGAAAAGACTCATCTGGTGAAGTCTTGGTGGTGTTTTTATTAGAATACCAACTATTATTTAAAATACCATTTTGACTTCTTTTCTTCTCCAGCTTTGTTCAAAGCTTTTACAGGATCTCTGAAGTAAGTCCAGGGTGTGATTTTGTCAGGTTGTCATACCCACACTGTGGTGTGAAGGCGTAGCCTGCATTCTTGTGGCAGTAGCCAAGCACGTAAGTTATCACCGGAACTTGTTGCTTTCTTTTGCAAGACTCCTGTGTTCTTAGAGAAATTTTGTGGATTGCTACCTAGTCAGTTTTCACTCTGAACGAATGTAGAATGTATGAAGTGAGGAGGGAGATAACACCCTACAAAATTAAAAGATTTCAGTATGGAAATTATGTTAGTCCACTTTGGGACTCCTTTGTGTATGGTAAAGCAGTATTTTATCTTAATAGTAAGATGAAGGTCTAATGCTTCAGGTGAATTAACTTTTAGACGCTCTAATTTTTTCACTGTCAATGGATGCAGAGGTAATACAACAAAGATGCTAGAACATATTCAGCATTTACCCTTTCCCAGTACACAATGCTTGAAAATAGAATCCTGTTGATCTTTGTCCTCTGTATTAAGCTTTATAAAAGCCTGTTAGGAAACAGTTGTGGTGCTGGGGCCTGATGAAGCCAAAGGATGCCTCTGCATCTTTGTTTCAACTAGAGATTTCATGAAAGTTATTTCTTGTCTCTGAATAAATGCAAGGTTTCTCTCTCCAGCACCGTGAAACTAACACCTTTCTTTATAATGAGAATAATAGAATAATGCATACATGCCTTCACAAATATTTTTAAATCAATCATGTATCATATGTTGTAACAGAAAACTAACCATTAAGAAGCAGACTTCCTTGCTTATTCTCCAAGGGTGAAATTCAGTTGTAGAGAGGAACAAAACAAGATTCATGTACCATCCAAGTCCCTCATAGTCCTATTTGTGCTGACTCTTTACAAATGCATAAACTCTGCCATGAAGAAACAATTTCTGGTTGATATCTGAGTGCCGCAATCAATTAAATTTTGTCTGTAGGACCCCTGTCAGTATCGTGTGTGAAAGACTGAAGAGATGCCAAGTGGAGTTTTATGCCCAGTGGACCTGGCTCATGCCCAGCTGAAGTCAGTGGAACTTCTGCCACTCCTTCCAAAATCAACAGGATGGCTCCTCTGCTCACTCCCTATTCCTCTTGCTAAACCGCAGTTTTCTGATATTTTCAGACACTCATGCTCATCAGCTTGGAATCCACACAAGCCTCGATTTCATAACAAAAGGCAGACCCAATTCTTGTTAGTTTGAGTAGACAGAAGAAAGCAAGGTGAGTAACTTTTTTTCCCTTCCTAATCTTGATGGTATATTTCAGGTTTGCCAAAGATTACTTGAGTTTTCCCTGACTAAGGTGTGAGTGAAGATTGCAGCAGTTTGGATCAAACTGGGATGTTGTTTTTGTAGGTTTTTCTTCTGAATTCGCTGGAAAGGACAAAATGCATGTGCAGCACTACCCCAGTGCCACTTCTTCAGCTGTTTACATTTTAGAAGTGACTGTCACCTTTTTAAAAATACTTTGTATTATCCTCAGTAAAAGATCTCTCTTAGTCTAAAGAAATCTGTTGTTATAGCAAGGTTCTCATTTTACAGCAGTCCAAATAATCTGTTGTTCCAGAAAGGTTCCCCTCTTCTGGTAGAGAACTTAGAGCACCTTGCAGTCCTGACACAGCCTTTAAAGTTAATGGAAAGTCTCTTAATGACCTCAAGGGTTTAGATAGTGAGCCCCGTGGACTGCACAAGACAGGTAACACCATCAAAAGCACCTAATAACTACTGACAGTCAGTAGGTCTTAGTTTCCAAATTGGGTGGCTCTGAAAATATTTATCCCAGGGCTGGCTATACATTCTCAGCAGTACATGAATGGTACTCAATTAATAACATAAAAATTCTTCTAAGTACAAAAATCCCTCTGTTCAGGAAAAGGATAATTTTATTATTTGCTGTTTCTTTTGTGTCACATGCTTCTTTGTGACACCTGTTAGGGCCATTTTACATTTTCTCTTGTCTGGAGACAATAAAAATTTGATGCTTCACAGTTCTGCAAAAATAAATGACTTAAGAGAATTTGAATTAAAATTTAGCACAAAAACTCACTGTTGCTGGAATTCCAGGACCAAACACAGGACCACTTACATCCTCAGGGTAGGGACAGTTGTCTCTACCAGAACTGGTCCTGACTTGTAGTGCAGGCTGGTCAGTGCAACCCGTCTAAGGATACTTGAGGTGAACTATGGTTTTTCTAATGTTTCTGGAAGGGGCAAAGCCCAGGCCTTGGTTTCTTCTTTTTCTTGTAATAATCCTAGTAGGGAAAGCATGAGCCAGCAGAAGACTCAGTATCTTAACAGTATGGCCTGCATCACATGTATGCTAAAATATGTTCTGTAGATAAGCTTGACATTACTGAAGGAAAGTACTGCTACAACCTCTGAGAAGGAAAGAAAACATACATTTCCTGACCTCCAGGGAGTCTGCATGGTGGATAAGAAACTGAAGAAATTTCTGGCACTAGCAGAAATTCAAAAAGCCAGCCTTGGATTCAGTCAGATGGTCCTTCCTGTCTGAGAAATTTACTTATGGCCAGAGGACCAAGCTGCTATTCAGATACTGACAGCAACACACATTCATATTGGTTTTACCTGATGAAAAATTATACAGTTGATGACAGCTCATCTGGAAACAGGAGGGCACCTTCTCAGAACCTCATAGTCCATGTAAGCTATGTGCCGAAGTGGAGGTGGGCATGGGAAGTTCAGGCCTTAACTCTATGTAGGAATCCCCCATGACACACCAGAAGTTGTAGCTACTGCTCTATTCTGTGTTTGTTTCATAAGACATCCTGCAACCCTCAGTTGTGTATCTGTTAGAAGAGAGCCTTGAGGCATCTTAAGACTCTTGCAAGAGCTGAAGGACAAACAAAGCCATTGTTATCCAGTTATGTGCTTTAATTTGGAGACAAAAGCAAAACTTTGGGCATGTTTTTGAGGGAGGACCTATGAATGCCTAACTGGGCCTGTGCACAGGCTCATAACCAAAGAGCCTGTGAATGGGGAGATTAAGTTCTGTTGTAGTTGTCTCTGTTAAGTGATCAGGTCCTTTGAATATGTAAGCAAGAGAGTATGAGGCCTAGAACAAGTAAAATTAGGTGAGGATTCACTTTAGGCTTGATGTCCTTAAGCTCCTCCTGTAAGTGGTGAAGAGACATACAGGCTTCCCTTGGACCTTGACTCACCGGATTTTGTTTGGAGGTTGCTCATCTCCCCTCACATCTCCCCTCACCATCTACAAACAGAATCTAAGATGTCTTTTGGCAGAGGTACTTAGTTCACAATTCTACTTACCTTTCCTGTGTGAAGTTTTAGAAGAATAGAGAACCTAAAAAATGCTGACTTCCTGTCCACCAGACTTAAATTAAGCATCCAGGGACCGTTGCCTCAAATAATTGTTTGTATCATTCAAGCACTTTTCTCAAACAGAAATTTAACACCTATTTTACTTCTTCATGCTGTTGCAATCATTTCAACCATCAAAATAATGCCATTATTTTTAATTCCAACATAGGAAACCAAATATTTTTGCTGATTAACTCTTTGCCTTCAGTGGGATATTGACTGATAGAGAATGGGAATAAAGATCTGTCAAACAAAAAAGACTGAATGATGATTGATCCTTCAAATGATAACTCACATTTCTTAAAAAACAAGGAAATATCAACCTCTTATTTTATCTTTGTGTCTTGTAGCATTCAGAAAGAGGTCTTGACACTCTTGAAAGCAGCTCAGAAGCTTCCACATAAGGTGTGCATAAAGAACTGCAGCCAACACATAAAAAGTCGAAAGAAACGATTCTGCAACTGTGGCTAGACACACTGGCATCAAAAAAGGTAAAAGCTATGCCCTTGCAGAATGTTTCCAGAGTTCAGCTATACTTTGAGAGCCGTTTGTGAAGATAATCCTTGCACATGTTGTAGATGAGGTTTAGCTAAGTTACAGGGATGAGCTTATTTCGTTGTCTGTATGATTGGAACCAAAGACTCTTGATTTTGAAAAGATTTATTATATGTGCTTACTTTGCAGTCAGAGACCTATCCTACTGAAATAAATCCACCTCTGTGAAAAGTTAACCATGTCCATAAGCTTTTGCAAGATGGGTTTGAGTTTGTGAAAATGTACTGGGAAATCTGTGTTACCTCCTCAGTTTACTTCAATAAGAAAGCGTGTTAAAAAGCCTATCTGTATTGCTCTAGAATTACAGAGTTAACTGTATTAAAAATAACATTTTCTTGCAAAAAAATTCTGGTTGTTTTAGCAGATTTTGTTCTTTGACAGAAAATGTATTGATCTGATCCTGGGAAAGTGACTGTAGTACTCAACAGAACAGTTCCTGCCATATAATTTTGATGTTCATAAGGTTGTGTAATATTTCATATGAAAAGCCTCTGTCAACTTCCACTGACTGTTGAATCTTAAAATGATTCATCCACACAAATACATTTTTCAGGAAAGCTTCTCAAGCAGGAGACTGACCTGATTGCAAAAGACAATTTAATTGAACATATGTTGATTTTTAAAGTATGTACCTATCTATATATATTTCTTTTCTCTTTTATGATTTATTTTTGTGACTCATATGGAAATCCAACGTTTAAAAATGTATGAAAAAGGAAATTCATTGGAAGAAATACGTTTAGAAGAATAAACTTGCAAAAGCATGTATATCTGTTTTGTAACTTTTTATATTTACATAAAACTACAGAAGTAATGAAAGTTAATACATTAAACTGTTAAAATTGTCAACATTTCTCAGTTTTGAACCAAGCAAATTTTGTGTTTCCAATAATCTCAGTCCAACTTTGTATCTTCAGACTTTCATCTCAGCATATCGGATTGTTGTTACCAGTCAGTTTTCCCATTTATCAGAGGAAAATCTATTTTCTATTTCTGCCTTTAACAATTGCTTTTTCTCTTATTCTCATAAGAAGAACCATCCGTAATAAACTAGGAAGGGAGAGGTTGATTCCACTGACAGCAAATTAAGCTTTTTCAATTAGTTCACTGAAGTTAAGAGTTTCAGTCTCAAGACATAATTACAGGTAAAGATTGACAGGTTGAGGTTGATGGCTAGCTGTTGGGTTCAAAGGGGACACATTTAATCCTCAAATGTTTTATTTCAGTAGTATTTTAAAATATTTGTGTGACTAGATGTATATAAAAACACAGAGGTTTCTCTCACTCATATATAATATGGGAGAAAACATGACAGACTCAAGTGAAAGTGCATGAAGATGTAGGTTTGTTTGGGTTTTTTTAATTCAGAAATAAATTGCAATGTAATTCTATCTCTCACTTTCTCTCTCTCTTCTAGATGAAAAAGACTTCTTTTTCATGAATGAAAAAAGAGTTTTGTCATCTTGTCTCTGATTGTGTTGTCACGACCACTGTCTTACCCATGTGGGATGTTTTCTCATAAATATTTGAGAGGAACTAAACATTTGATAGGATAGAAACTTTAATTCATTTCTTAGTCCTGCAGTAGTCAGTATTTTACAAATTTGAGACCAAATTTCATAGTAAATGTTGCAAAGATCATTGTGTTGCATAAAGACATGATTTCTCAAGCACAAATGACATCACTATTTCAAATTTTTCCAACCTTTAAGCTAAGTTTACAATTTTGTGACCTGTTGCACATTCGCATGTTGCAGCATTCAGATTGAAAGCTAAGCAGACGGCAAGTGAGTGCAATCCAAACCTGCCAACCCAAGTGAGACCAATTTGAAAAACTGTATCTAAAGAAACCTATCAAAATATCAGAATCATAGAATAACCTACCTTGGAAGTGACCTCAAAAGTATAGGAATTTTTTAATGTCTGCTCTCTAAGAACAAAAGAAGGTTCAACACAAGAATTGTGTGTCACTAAAATCTCTTGACATGATTAAATTGGATTTAAAGTGGTTTAGAGGCCTTGAAATGGTCTGACTGACTTCATGTTTGCTGACAGTGGGGATTGAGCCATGGGTCTTCAAAGTGAAATACCATACACCTCTGCAAATCAGAAGACTTGAGAATTTTAAAAAACATTTTCCATGGAATGACTGCAGATAGAGACATAGATAGGGACAGCCTGATACCAATCAAAGCTTTATTGATACACAGTTAGTATAATGCTTCTGCATAATGCTTCTGCAATGGCTAAATGAAACCAGAAGCACACACTGGTATGGATTCTAAGCAATAATCAGATGGAGAAGAGAAACATATCCCAATACTGACTGAGCCCTTCACTGTATAATTTTCATTGCCATTTAAAGCCCCAATAAAGAATTTCATTTCACAGATGCAAAGCCCTTTCAAGAGAGCGATGCTAGAAATTAGAGACCTCAGAAGTACTGACCTAAATAAAAGCTACTCCTTCCCTAAATGTAACTTTTGAGGTTTATTTCTGATTTAAGGGCTATTTCCCCCTCTCCCCATTCTAAATAGTGCCAAGGAAAAGTGCTGATCTGCCTGAGAGGAAGGCTGTATCTTTTTTGTTGCTGAGTTCAGCTGTTCCACTCAAGCAGCGATCTTTGAACATCTCCTGGTCCTGTTAAGTAGTCGTATGTTGTCTCCATAGAGCTGTTGGGTCATTGATGCTGTTTTACTGTTTTCTTTTGTTTTCAGTTGCTAAATCACTTAAAAGGAGAAATGATATAACACTGTCCTAAGATGACTATTTCAAATGAGTAACTGCTGTAGTTGCCATAGGGATACTGAATGAATGCAGATGAGTTAGGAGATATCCAGAAGGCTCTATGAGCACGAGTTTCCTCTTCAGCAGCCCAGTGTGACCAAAAGAAGGGAGATTTCTGCACTGCCAAAATGCTGGGCCATAGCTGCTTTGTGGCCTATGCTGAAATGGCTACTTGACTGCCTGTGTGCTGCTTTGACTGGAGATATGGGCACCTCACTCACCATTGAAAGTAGAACTTGGGCTCTTAGGTGATTTTGAAAATGTTACAAGTTCCCTAGGAACAATATGTTAGAAACAACCTCTTAGCGCCAAGATTAAAATATTACTAATAGTGCATTTGTAATAAATCCACCAAGGTAAACTGTGGAAGCTGTATACAGATGAGATAAAGAGCTGTATTGGGGGACTTACAGAGTCTAATTAAAATGAGCTGATATTTGGAGATCAATAGCTCCTTCCTCTGTGGAGCTTTCTCTGTGGAGGAAGGAGCTATTGTATAGAAGGTGTTCGACACCATGATAGAGGCAAATAAACTTTCCATGGAAGAAGACTGATAGATGAACCATCCCTCAGGAACATTTTGGTTCTGTTGTTAACTTATTGATGACATGGGGTGAAAGTGATCAATGGCATAGACAATACTGATTATTTTTGGTTACCTGTGTGTTTGTGACTGTTACAAACTGGACTAATTCAAGGTTCAATTCATTACAGATGTAACCTGTTAAGATGATGACATAGTTGCCTTAATCCCAGAAAATATTAATGAATGTAAATGATATCTGGTTAGCACACACCAGTACTCACAAACTCTACCTTTAGAATACTGTTTACTTCCAACCTACTCATAGAAAGAGATGGATTTTGTGGCCTAAATGTCCCCAGATTTGTGTTTTCCTCTGGAAGCTACAGACAAAGACCAATGACATTTATGACAGTGAGAATCAACTTTGTCCTCAAGTGCCTATTTGCTGTCGTATATGAGGACTTGGTTTAGCACTAAATTATTTAGTTAAAAATACACAAATAAGTACAGATTCAGACTGTGCTTTTTTGACACTGATGCAGCTCCTAATTATTATGGCAGGGCTAGAGCCTCAGCTATTGTGGGTTGACATATTTAAATTGTAATCAGAGAAATTGTAATGATTTACTTTAGGTCACTTAGAATATCAACTCAGACTTCCAGCCCCCAAAATGCAAATTTGTGCTGGAAGAAAACCTGTGCAGGCTGAGAGCAGGCTGCAAATCTTATACTCTTGTGAGGCAAAGTGGTATGATCCCAAGGATGTATTAACAGTGTAAGACTCTCTCAAAAGGATTAACTCTAGAAGGTATACCCAAGTTTGAACCAGGCTAATTAATTTGGAATAGTGATAGGTATGAATGGTATTTTTTGAGAACAGATGTAAATGTTCCCCAACTAAATTGAATAAATTAGCAGCCAAGGTGAAATTAGAAGACACATCATTCACTGATAAATAAATATGCAAAATCTAGCTTGTCTTGGTCAAGGGTGAACTAGATAACTCAATAGCATCTCTATTCCCACTCTTAAAAATGTTTTCTGTCCTTCCTATTTACATCACTTTGAAGCTTAAAGTTCCATACCTTCTTCTAAAGGTCCTCTCCCTTCCTATTTTTAGTGTTATTACAGTATTATGAACACTGTACATTAGTACCTTTCAAAGTTGTCTCATGGCAGTTAATTAATCCCTTTTAAAACACTCAACACTTAATTGAAATAAACAAACATTATCATATCCATCTTCCAGATGAAGAGGATGAATCAGAAAAGTTAAGTTGTTTCTAAAGTCATAAAACATTTAAGTAGGCAAATCAGGTGCAGAAGTAAGCAGCCATGGACTTCTAGACTCCTACTGTAATGATTGCATTAGCCAGACTTCCTAGAACCAGTATGTCTGAATGAGATAATTTTATTCAAGAGAGTTCTCAATTATGTTCACATTTAGGCTTGATCCCAGTATTGCTGTAGCCAGTGGGATTTTGGTGCTAATATATCCTTTTCAGTGAAAGGAAAGACATCTGCGAGACAGGGAGGGTGAAATAATTTTCCTAATGGGGTATTTTTTTTTTTGATGTTAGCAGGTGTCAGTATTATGAACTTGCAAGAAGGGCCAGGTGCTATGTTCTGGTATGACCTCACTTTCCTTTGTAAATGAGTATTTAATATGTCTCTAATTTCCTTGGTCAGGCACACCTCCCTCTGCCTACTCCCCTGGACTATTCAGCCGTATCCACAGATAGTGCTGATGATGGGATTGCAAGGGATACTACCTAGGTTGCAAAAAGAGTCACCTGGCCAGCCACTACTGTTGCTGTGGACCTTCCCTTGCTTTCCAGTACTTGATAACAGAGCATACAGAAGACAGGGGGGAGGAGGAGCATGGAGGAGGGCTAATACTATGTGTGAGTGGTGATACAGTTGATACCTTGGGTACTGCTGTAGCAGGAAAGGCCCCTGAGAGCTGGTGCTTGCTGCAAGTGGGTCCAGCCACCAGGAAACAGGGTCCTCTGCAGGTTCTCTGGGGAATTTATGCAGAGTAACTAGTCTCAACCCCCCTTCATTGGGGCTTCACAGTATACCAAAATAACAGGGGCAGCAGCTTTCTGAGAGTTGGATGTGCCCTCCGTCACCCTGAGGAGCATAACCATACTGAGGCAGGTCTACCAGGCTTCCTCCTGCTCCCTCTCTGAGGCGGTAGGATAACTATCTGTATACCATTCTGATATGTCAGCACTAAACACCCAGCTTGTACATGATGCTTTATTTACCATTCTGTACGCAGCCTATTGACACATGACAGCAGTAGCAGGACCTCAGCGATTTTCCTGATTTCTCCTATTTACTCCTGGTTTCCACTGGCACAAGAGAAATGGATCATGGTTAGGCAGCTTTTTACATAATAACTGGACCACCAGTGGAAGCAGAAAGAACTTGCATTTAATTTCTGATTTAAAAATATCAATGACAAAAAGGCCTTGTGCTCTATTTCTGCAAAGGTAGACTTTCACACTAATGGAAGTTTAGGCCAGGCAATTCAATAACTCTTACTATTAAGAGCAAATTTAAAATATCTTAATGAGTTCATACACACAAGAATTCAAGTGTAGCTGCAAACCTCATCAGCACATGATACCATGCTCAATTTCACATGCAATTATCTGGATAGACCATATAATTATGCCATATAATTACTCATGCATTTTAAGGGTGAAGTTGCATGTCTGCAGCTTAGGATGATATAGCTCTTTCATGCCATGCAAAGTCATTTGGTGCATTTTCCACCCTCTCTGTTTTGAAAGAAAGGTCTAGAAGTTGAAAAAAGTCCCCTAAGACCACAAGAAAAAATTAAACGTGTCTTAGGCAGTGAATTTTGCTTTACGGCATAAGGACTGATTGATGGAACTTATTGGCAGAAGCTTGTTTAGAACCTGTAAATTGTTACAAAGGTAACCTGTTCTTAATATGCTCTAGGCTTTCTCTGAGGGCATACAAGAGACAAATAAATAGGAAATTACCAGTCAGGAAGTAACGGCGGGCCATGTTCTTGGCTGTGTCTAAATCTGCTCAGTGCAGCAAATAGCAGGAATTACACCGATGTTGGCTATAATTCCCAAATACTCTGTGGTAATCTATTTCAGCCTCCACATGAGTTTGGCCATATAGACCTTATTGTAGTTCAGCCTACTAAAAAGCAAGACTGCCTCTAGAGGCCAGCTATGTCAATGCTGTTGGACTCCTGCCTAAATTGTATAGGCAGTGCACAGGTATCACCCTTAAAGACAAAAGGCCTGATACGCCATTGCCTCATATCTTACTTTGCCCTTTAATTGTATTTGTTCAAAGAGAAGCAGGTATAAAATGCCACAGGTCTGATTGCATCGGTCTGCAACACCATGTAGTGGGAGTGGGAGGAGTGTCTTAGAAGCGATTGCTGCTGGATTCATTTGTCATTAAAGAAGTAAAAAGACAACACGGAGAACTATATTAAAAATATATTTCATATGACCTCACTAAAAAAAAATGTATTCTGGGTTTGAGAGTTTCTTTTAATCATTTTATTGTTTCTTCAACAGAAGGAAAGCAACTTTAAAACCATAGCAGTTTGGAGAAAATAATTTGGTTGAAATGAAACCAACCAAAAAGAGAGGCAGTCATTCAGTAGTGCAGTGAAACAAAGTCAAACTCATACCACGTTTTCCACATCCCAAAAGCAAGCTATGTGCCAAAACAAATTTTGGTAGTTAATATGGTCACCAGTAGTGCCAGGTCAGCTTTATTTTTAGTAGGTAACATAGCTCTTGGGTTCCTACAAAACAATTGCATTAAGCACAAGCTTAGTTCTAAAAACTTGGGGAAAAAGGTAAAGTGGTAAGATAAGCCAGATACAGAGATACAATCCCAACCACTGACATGGCCTTTAGTAAATTAAGCAGTTTTAATGGATTTGCTTTCCCTGGAAAGAGAGAGTAGTCTAGTTATTTCCTGTGTATCTTCTAACACTGTTAGGTAGCTACATCTTTTTCTCTGACTGCCGCAAGGGTATTTGGACAAGATTAAGAGAGAAAATACACAAAAGAACTGCCCATAGACAGAAATTGTAGTACCTTGTCCGTATATAGTGGGACAGTTAATGTCAGTCTAGAAATCTTAATGTTTGGCTTTGTGTTAGCTATGTCCTCTTGGTAGCCCACTAATGAAAAATGAAGCAAGGTGAACAAACACCATGAATTTTCTCTTTCGTGTTAAATTAGAGCAGAGTCAAGTAAAAATAAAGCTTCCTTTATTCAGAGGGTATTGGGGGGGGTCTTACAGCCAGTCCTGGCCAGCACATCCTCAAAACTATTTGTAGCAACTTAAAATTCTAGGAGACAATTTTGTCATTTTTTTGTGAACATCAATTTTCACTTAAATTTTAGAATTCCTGAGCAATCTTGCTCTAGTTTACATTACAATTTATTTCTTCTTCTTTTTTTTTAACCCATAATTGCTAAGGCTGCTATTTAAACAGGCATTTTAAGTGTTTATTTCTTAAATATTTTTTTTAAAACATACTCCAAGGTCCTGTTGTCCATGTAGAAATAAAAGTATACAGTACTGGATAAAGTTTACAATGAAATCTCCATCACTAAGTCTGTGGCAAAGTAATAATAGCTGTTTCACTGATGGTAATTTAAATGTGTAGATCTCAAAGCCCTCGAGGAAAGCAGTTGTAATCATCGGCACTGACGATCACTGCTGATTGAAAACCTCCAGAGATAAAGGGATTTGGTGAAGGTTGCCTGAGACGCCAAGACCAGAGCTGCACCCTGCTCTCCTTGGAGTTAGGCTGGCACTCTATCCCATGGATCACACTGCCACTTGGACAGGCTGATGGCCTTTTTTTGGTTTTTTTTGCTTCAGGTGCTGTGGTGGTAAGAGTGCAGTGTTCAGAGTGCCTGCATGTTGCCTCCCTGTGCTATCTTTTCCTCTCCTCCCACATTTAATGTATCTGAGCTATTTTTTTTTTTTTGCAAGGATTTGTGGGAATCGGTGATAGGCAATGGGATGGTACTCTTAAGGCTGTAATAAACAAAAGCCATCATTTGGGTTTAACTGATAAATTGATCACCTTGCTGTGCATGAAAATCCTTGTGTCCAGCTCTCTTTTCTCCTGGAGGTGAGCAGGTTATACCATCTTTTTCTTTAAAATGTATCACTGAATAGATTACCTTCTCTCACCTCTCTCCTGAAAGGTTGCTCCAGAGCCTCTCTGATACTAGAGGTAGAAATTGTCTGTTTTTAACTCATTCTTAGCTAGTTTTGGACCATCTGCTTCTGTGCCAGCATTGTCCTATAGATTAAAGATGCTCCTAAGTTTTACATATGTCTGAGTGTATAAATCCTTCTTCCAAGCGTACAATAGCTACACTGAATAAGGGAAGATTTAGAATACATTTATCTAATGACTCCAGGGAAAAAAAAGAATTTCCTTCTACTTCCCTTATCACAGAATCATAGAATCTCAAGGGCTGGTACGGACCTTGAAAGATCATTTAGTCCAGCTCCCCTGCCAGAGCAAGACCACCTAGAGTAGGTCACACAGGAACTTATCCAGGTGGGTCTTGAAGGTCCCCTGTGAAGGAGATTCAACAACCCATCTGGGCAGCCTGTTCCAGTGCCCCATCACCCACACAGTGAAGAAATTCTGCCTTGTATTTCTTTGGAACCTCTTATATTCCAGTTTATACCCATTGCTCATTGTCCTGTCACTAGACATCATTGAGAAGAGCCTGACTCCATCCTCCTGACACCCACCCTTTACATATTTGTAAATGTTAATAAGGTCACCCCTCAGTCTCCTCTTCTCCAAGCTGAAGAGCCCCAGCTCTCAGCCTTGCATCATAAGGGAGATGCTCCACTCCATCATATTAGTGGCCCTGTGCTGAACTCTCTCCAGCAGCTCCCTGTCCTTCTGGAACTGAGGGGCCCAGAACTGGACACAATATTCCAGATGCAGTCTCAGGAGGGCAGAATAGAGGGGGAGGAGAACCTCTCTTGACCTACTGCCCACAGCCCTTCTAATACACCCCAGGATGCCATTGGCCTTCTTGGCCACGAGGCCACATTGCTGGCTCATGCTCATCCTGCTGTCCACCAGGACCCCCAGGTCCCTTTCACCTACACTACTCTCTAACAGTTCATTCCCCAACCTGTACTGGTACATGGGGTTATTTTTTCCCAGATGCAAGACTCTACGCTTGCCCTTGTTGAATTTCATTAGATTTCTTCCTATCCAACCCTCCAGCCTGTCCAGGTCTCATTGAATGGCAGTACAGCCTTCTGGTGTGTCAGCCACTCCTGCCAGTTTAGTATCATCAGCAAACTTGCTGACAGTGCCCTCTGTTCCCTTGTCAAGGTCATTAATGAATAGATTGAACAGTACTGGTCCCAGCACCAACTACTGAGGGGCTCCACTAGACACAGGCCTGCAACTGGACCCTGCCCCACTGATCACAACTCTCTGCCTTCTTCCCTTCAACCATTTAACAATCCACCTCACCACCTGATCATCCAGCCCACACTTTCTGAGTTTTGCTGCGAGGATGCTGTGGGAGATAGTGTCAAATGCTTTACTGAAATTAAGATAAACCACATCCATTGCACTACCACCATCTATCCACCTAGTTACATTTTCACAAAAGGCTGTCAGGTTGACTATCAGGTTGGTCAAACATGACCTACCCTTTGGTAAAGACATGTTGACTGGTCCCAATGACCCTATTGTCCTTTAAATGCTAGGAGACAACACCCAGGATAAGGCATTCCAACACCTTTCCAGGGATGGAGGTGAGACTGACAGACCTGTAGTTGTCGAGCTCCTTCTTACCCTTTTTGAAGACTGGAGTGACATTTGCTTTCCTACAGTCCTCAGGCACTTCTCCTGTTCTCCATGACTTGCTGAAGATGATGAAGAGTGATCTAGCAATGACTTCTGCCAGCTCCCTCAGCACCCATGGCTGCATCCCATAGGGGCCCATGGATTTATGCGCATCCAGACTGCTCAACTGATCCTTAAGCCAGTCCTCAGCAACCAAACAAAACTCCTTTAACCTGACTTCCTCTGGAGTCTGGGGCTCCCAAGGACAGTCTCCAGGATTATAGACAGAGGCAAAGAAGGCATTCAGTAACTCTGCCTTCTCTGTATCCTCTGTCACCAGGGCACTCATTCAGCAGTGGGTCTACATTGCTTCTTGCATTAGTTTTGCCTGCAATGTATTTGAAGAAGCCCTTCTTGTTTGACCTCCCTTGCAAGGCACAACTCCAATGAGGCTTTAGCTTTCCTAGTTGCCTCCCTACGTTCTCTGATGACAGTCTTATATTCATCTCAAATGGCCATCCCTTCCTTCCATGTTCTATAGACTCTCTTCTTCCACTTGAGCTTGCCCAACAGTTCCCTGTTTAACCATGTGGGTCTCCTGACTCCCTTTCTTGATTTCCTACCCACTGGGATGCTCTGATCCTGAGCCTGGAAAAAGTGATCCTTGAATAGAGACCAACTATCTTGGGCCCCTTTATCCTCTAATACCTTGTCCCACAAGATGTCCCCTAGCAATAGCTTGGAAAGACCAAAGTTGGCCCTGCTGAAGTCCAGGGTTGTGATCCTGCTTGGTATTCTGTTCCTACCACACAAGATCCTGGACTTTACCTTCTTTGGTCACTGCAGCCAAGGCTGCTCTCAAGCTTTATCACTTCAACCAGACCCTTGCATGTTTGTGAGTTTAAGATCCAGTAGTGCTCCTCTCCTAGTTGTATCATCCACCATTTGCATCAGGAAGTTGCCACCAGCGCACTGAAGGGACCTCCTGGACTATAAGTGGCTAGCTGTGTAGATCTTCCAGCAGATGTGCAGGTAGTTATAATCCCCCATGAGAACCAGGGCCTGTGATTTTGAGGCTGCTCCCAGCTGCCTGTGGAAGGCCTCTTCAACTTCCCCATCTTGATCAGGTGGCCTGTAATAGACACTCACAACAGTGTCACACATGCTAGCCTGACCCTTAATTCTAACCCACAAACTCTCAACTTGCCTCTCATCCTCACCTGCACAGAATTCAGTACATTCCAGTTGCTCTCTCACACAAAGAGCAGCTCCACCACCTTGCCTCGTTGGCCTGTCTTTCCTAAAAAGGACATAGCCATCCATGACCACATTCCAGTCATGTGAGCTGTCCCACCATGTCTCTGCCATAGCCACCAGATCATAATCCCTTGCCTGTACACAGACTTACAGCTCCTCCTGTTTATTCCCCATGCTGCATGCATCCGTATACAGGCATTTCAAATATTGTTTAGATGGCTTAAGTAAAATGTAAACTATCTAGTGACTCTTTGCAAAATTTAAATCCATTCAAATTAGTTTTGTGGTTAAATTGTCCCGCCTAGACCTACTTGAATATTTTTCTGGTAAAATACTTCTCTCAGAGACATAACATTTGTTTTTGAAAAAAACAGGTGTTCATTGAGAGACTATCCTGTCTTTTAATGTTTTGTTGTGAAAATAAGTTGTGAAACAACCTTTTGTGTAAAAAAAAAAACCCAAAATATAGAATGATTGTTCTGTAATTTTGAATTACACCCTCTTTTTCACCCAGTAACATCCCCTCCCTGGGAAATTCTGTTTTTGCAGAAAACGTCATGTTCCTTTTAGTTCATTGAAGGTTGTCATGAGTAGTCCTTGAAATCCTGAATGCTTTCAGGGACAAGAAAATCTGTTCCCTTGCAGTTCTGCTCCCACTTCACTCCCTTACCATAGATTAAGATGACTGTACCTGTGCTTGGACATAGGTTTTAGCCTGTGCTAATTATTTAATATATACTACGAGGTTTTAACTTACAGTTATTATTGACAGTGCTGACAATGTTTATTATTGGCAGTACTCTTGAGAGTAGGGAGTGGTGAGGAGGGAAAAGCCCATGGAGAAGTGACTTCACCACAGAACTTCAATCGAGAGTGAGGACAATGTACAGAAAATTTGATCAGAAGAGAAAGATAAGAAGTCAGAAAAACACTGAACGTAGGACTTTGTGGTCTTAGTCTTCCACGGCAGTTTTTTACAAGCCACTCTGGCAGTTCTGTTGGGCTGCGCATGGACTGCATAGTTATCCATTGGAGATGGCAAAAGGGAGAGGTTGCAGGAGTTTAGAGTTACTATGATTTTCATTCTACTCTTTCATTATTATTTTCTCAGGCTGAATCAATGTACTTCCTCCACTGCCACGACACAAGCATGGATCCATCATCCCTGTTTGCCCTGGGCTGCCCTCTCTATGTTCTCATAGTGGTTAAATGCCAGTTTCCTTTATGTGCTGTTTGATGGAGGGCTTCTGCAGCTAGATTCTGCTACTTTGAGAGATGCTCCAGATTCATTCTGAGCACATGGACCAGATATTTCCCTCTCCTTTTTTCTCTGGACGACCTAAGAACCTGTGGAGCTCTCTGCCACAGTGGCTGTTACAAATTCAGTATATCTAATACATAGTATCTGCTTTTGAAGGTGTTTGATCTCTGTCTATGCCTTTGGTGGATTTCTGGCTCTCATTGTTGTGTGTTAAGATAGATGTAACTTTGCATTGGTATCTGTAGTTTTGCATTGGAAATCTGTAGACTTTTTCTGTCAAAATCCTGTTTAAGCAGATGGTTATTTCTCTCATTTATGATTCCTATGGACATTTCATTGTCATTACAATGACAAAGATTTGATTTTCTCCTTGTATTCCTTCTGCCTTTACATAGCATGACTGAGTTGCAAGGGAAGGAGTCTCCAATCTGCACTTGAAACAACTGGCAGTTCACCTCATTGTGTTGCTAAGCTCCTCTCTTGTCTCTGCAGACTCTTTGGGCTTCATCATGAGTTATGAGTTTAGATACTGTAAAACATGAACTATAAAGTAGTTATGTCTATGAGTTCATATATGAACTTTGCTCCAACACACTGTTCTGAGGCTACAGAAATGGAGAAAACTTTGCCACATTAGAATGCACCTCATCCTAATGAGAAGTTCAGGATTCAGGAAATGATGAACCATAAGAAAACATGGATAGCCCCGTCTTCTTGTTCTCAAGAGGCTAGGAAATACTAAAGACCAATTGTATTTTAGAATGGAAAACCAACACTCCAGCATAAAGTCCTTACACCTAACACACAAATCCAAGCCAGCAGCTCTCTATCCCTTCTTCAGATCCTCGGTAGAAGATGAAGATTTCCTTCTGCTCTTTCTTTTCAATTCTGCTCTTATTATCAGCACCATTGCTAAGAAGAATAATGAAAAAGGAAAAAAAGGAAAAGCACATGTAAGAAGTAATTTCAGAACATTTTCCTTTTAACACTGAAGAATATTTGGAGATGAATACCAAAGAAAGACACATTCAGTAGAATTAATGCCTTCACCAAACAGTAAGCCTTATGTTTCTGGAAAGCTAAGCTGTTGTTACAGTAAAGCTATCAATTAAAGGTGAGATCCAGCCTATCTAACATTAAATAGATATCTGTGGTGTAGGCACCTTGACTGAAGATATCCACAGCTGGACAAATCATTCCAGGCTTCCTTTGAGTCCATGGAAAGAAAAATAGGCACATCTAGACTGTGATTCATTCCACCTAAAGTAGATCTAAAATAGGTCATATGAATCCTGTAAGTGCCTGATTTCCTCCACTGATTATAAAGAAAAACTAACCTAGATGCAAGTCTGCACCTTGTAGGCCTCAGAAGATGCACAAAGTGGATGTCAGTTCAAACACTCTCTTCTGACACCAGAATTTTTAGAGAGAAGGTCTAAGGGCAAGAAAAACAATCAATTATAAGAGAGACGTTAGGACAGGTAACTGAAGACAACAGCAAGTTTGTCAGAAATTGGTCAGAAATTATTTTGAAAAAAATAGACTGCAAGGCATTGGACCTTGTACCATCTGACTGTACAAAATGAATGTGGTGGACGTACTTAAGAGACAGAAGGGCTGTGTTACTAAAAAATGACAAATCAGGCATGTCCATACACTCCTTCATATCTGAAGCCATACTTTTTCTTTGTTCTTAATGGTTTTGTCAAGAATTAACTGCAGTCTGGGTTTGATCTACTGATCAAATTTTTGCAGCTCCACTGAATTCACAGTGTTTTCAGTTGATCCAATGCCAGTTTAAGCACCCCAGATCTAGGTGGATGTAAAATGTCCTTATGTCAGTGAAGGTACAATTTTTGCCTGTGTAAATCCTTCAAGGTCAGTTTTTGCCTCATCATTGGTTCTCTTGACATTTGTTCTCTACCGGTCATTCTGATCTCTGAGTATGATGACACCAGAGAGCTACCTCCACAAGGGAGACCAAAGTGAAACTGTTGATGTATGTGTTACATAACCATAGAGTTCATCAAGGAACTTGGCCTAGAGTCTGCAAAAAGGAATGGGGTATCTTATTAGGAAGATGACCAGAAATTTTCTGTCTCACAGAAAAAAATCTTAGCAGGATTTAGAAAATATTAATGCAAACTACAGAATCATTTTTAAAATACTTTCACAGAATCTGCACAGATGTCATATAACATACACATCCAGGGGAGCCTGAATGTATCTGGAGAGACTTAGCTCGTTTCTACCCAAGAAGTAAATATACTCAAAGTAGATTTTCTTTCAGAAAATAATTAACTCAATTTTAACTTGTGCTTCTGTTTGGACTGTTGGCTGTGTTTACTGTGTATTCTTCTCTACAAAACCACACCAGGAATTTCATATTTCCAGAAAAAAAAAAAATATTGAGACTCATTTTCTCAGAGTAGTCTTTTTCTGAGTACTTTTTCAGAGTACTCATGATTTAGCTACTGTTTTAGATCATTTATTTTTATTGACAGTGAGACTAGTCTGTTTGACTGATTTGCTCAAACGTTAACTGCTATAACTTTCATTTAGACTGACAAAGTTTCCTCATTTACAAATAAAATCATCCTATTCACTCCTCTAGGAAAAGGCAAATCTTTTGAAATGTCTATGGCATTTCTTTCTCTCAAGGGGAGACAGAGGAGAAATGTCAGCACCACCTCATTGGTATAGCTCTTTCTGATTTACAGCTGTCACTACTGAGGACTCAGGGAAGATGGGCAAGGACAGCCACTCTCCATGTTGTCTTCTTACAAAAAAATGATGTGTATTCTTTAATCAAAATTTGTTTCTTACTCGCCTTTTCTCTGATTCACCACTGATGATGTTCTCTGATAGCAACACTGTCGAACTTTGGGCATCTTCTAGAGCATTTGTGAATTTCCAATGGGTAAGACAGAAAGACAAGTTTACAGATAACATGGGATTAAGCAGGCAGTTATGACAGCTGGGTGGCTCTCTGTGACTGCAGTGAATGGGGTTTGGTGTCCATAGTGGTTCTCTGGTCTCTGTTTCTCAGCCTCAAATCTCTAGATGGAAAGCAAAAAATCATGTCTGACTCTTCAAAGGAGGAGGAAAAATAGCTTTAGAAAACAGACCTCATTTATCAGCTGTAGATAGCAGTGATTTTTACGAGTATTTTTCCACACTCCAGTTCATGAAGCCACAAGCTCTTATTAGGCTCACATAGGACACAGAACAATTAATTAAGAGTATCAGAAAGTTCACCTCAACTCATTTGATGACCATTCTGATCACCTCACATAGCCTTCTACAGAGGAAAGGCTGTAAATTACTAAAAATGAACAAAACAGTTGAATTCTGAGGTTTTGCCACTAGGAATTAGATTGATATTTTTCAAGGAAGCATTTTTCTGTAGTCCTGGAAATAATAATTGGTTTTGTGTTGCTCAGAGACTTCTATAAAGAGAATTATTTCTTTCAGATAAGGCATCAATTACTTGATGACTTCTGCCCTTTTTAAATCAGCAACTGATAAGCACTTTCAGATCTTGAATCGGAGGGAGCCTTAAAGATATGAGCTAGATCCTATGCACCTGTGCCTGACTCAAGCTGTGAAAATCAAAAATAATCCCATGTAAAAAAATATACACCCTTAGAAATAAGATGAGGATTTTACTGTGTTTCATGCCTCTATGACCTAGACTAATACTCAGTTTGAGGGTATAGATCTACAGTGTTATCTCTTCTTGTGTTTTCTAAACTTTTTTTGCTACTCTCCATCTGAGAAGGGTGCTCAGGGCTGGATCAACATTTCATGTAAATTAAAACAGCTCCATGAAAATCAACAGAACTATGATGCTCTAAACCTGCTAAGGATCTTTTCCTGCATCTTATTAATATATTTTTTAAATGGACATAGTATGTTAGTTCATATTAAAGTACAGAATTCATTACAGCACTAACGTCTAAGACACAGGCCTGCCTATCTTTTATGATAACAGAATTAACATTTCTTTTAGTTGGGATGATAACAATCTGCTATTCCTGGGAAGATGATTGGAACCTGGATAAATTCAACATACTATTCTCTGTGCTAGGTGTTGAAGAGTTGTGACTGCAGGCCTAACCGGGGAAAGAAGTCTCTGATGTTCCTGTAGTTGAGCCACCAAGACTGTGCTAGTGTCACTCCGGTGGATAGTGTTGAGCTTTTTATGTGCTTATGAAAAAACAGAATTGAATTTGTTACTGTTATTGTGGCTATGCAAAATACATGGATCCAGTTTGGGGTACCAATAAATTGCTGCAGGATATATTGTAAAAAATGCCATATTTTCCAGTAGGCAGAACTCAGCCCTGTCACAAGATTTAATGCAGTCTGCTGCTTACTCCTTTTTTTTTTCCTGAAGTCTGGCAAACCTGGAGAGGGAGCAAACAATGTTCTCAGCACAGAAGTTTGGTATCTTTCAGCTTGCTTACTGCTATCCGCTTTCTTACGGACCTCATGCTGTCTGACTGCACTAACAAGACATATATGTATTAAGTGATCAAAGCAGAGGTGTCCCCTTATTCATGTGGTTGACAATGGAGGTGTTTGATGGGGCTGTATGACGTGTTCCTCAAGTACTGGGAAAGCATGGGGTTGTGAACGCAACACAAAAAATTATGCTCATTTGCTGGAGGAGGCAAATATGGTCTGTTGTGGTCAAAAGGATGGACAATGTTCCTGCAAAGAAATGGTTCTTGGGCAGTAACTTGCAGATTGCATCGTGCCCTAAACGTGCTGCTAAGAGCAAAGTTTAAATTGCCTGCAGCGCATCACCTACTCAGCAGCTTTGCCTTTGGCTCAGCCAAGCCAGGTGTCTCTGGCTTAACTGGTAAATATTCAACCTCTTTTGAAGAGACTCTGGTCATAATTTATTCAATTATCAATTTTCAAATAATGAAATATTTACTTATTTTTAGACTCCTGGGGTGCACTTTCTCTTTTTATTGATGTTGCTTCACACTTCTCAATGCCTGGAATATTTCCAGCTGTAACTCTGCAGCGGAACATTTCTTTGTTGTTTCTGTTTGAGTTTTATGGTCTAGAGAATGTTTAGTCTTAGTGAATGCCTACCATTTCTATTCATTATTTACTGTTTGTACTACAGCAGGAGGATACGAGAGCTGGACAGCTAATACATCAGATAACTTTGCCGAGAGCACAGCTACAAAGTCTTGCTCTAGATGGCTGTTGAGGACTTCTCCAAGTCAATGTCACCAGGATTGAAGTCAGACTGATTGCATGCACGGTGCACCTGCTACCATGGGTAGAGCTGCACTGTTGAGCAGTGAGGTGGAAGCCCCTGCATCAGCATAGCCACTGGCCTGTTGCCCTGTGGTGTGATCCAGCAGACACAAGCTGATCTGTATGATTGCAAGGGAGAGGAAGAGTGGTTCTAAACCAAATTAGGGCCTTCTAGTTATAACTGTACCTTGAGAAACACCGAGTCAGAAATGTTTCTTTGCCCTGTAGAGCAATCCTGAGGAACAGCCGTGGAGATAGGGTGTGAAGAAGGCAGCGCAGCCAGAATCTTTTGCCTGGCATGAACCTTTAATTGCTGTTATATATGTGAATAAATCGTAGCTGCCCATGTTACCAGTTCAGCACTGTGACTACTCAATGACACTCTGTCCTATTTGCTCAGCTTTTCAAAATGGCTGCGCTCACTCTGCCATCCTCCACCCCTCAATGAAATAGGAAGACAAAATCTTTTTTCTGCCCTATTTTCTTTTTTTCCCCTTTTTTTAAAAATTCACAACACCGCCAACCACTTTTGCACAGCAGTCTCAGTCGTCTTTCACTACGCTGGTCCATCCAGTCTGTTATTTAAGTTCTCCCTGAAAAAAAAAAAAACACCACTTTCTTCCACAGTGCCCACACAAAGTGAGTCAATGTTCTTTTCCATTCATCTCAGAGAGACCAGGATTGCATCCAACATGTTTATTTTAAAAAAGAAAAAAAGGAAGAAGCATGGGTAAACCCACCAGAACACTCATACAAATCAGCTGAATAGATGCACAACTGTGTTTCTGCAATCCTCAGTCTTCCTCATTCATAACCTCCCTACTATCAAACATACTATGTGGGCCTAGCTAGTTAACTATTAACTTACTTATGCATAAGAGAATATTAAAAACCCCCATAGTAGACACTTTTCTTTCCATATGATCATGCATTTCTTCCTGAGATGGATTACCCAGTTGGATATTTTGAGTAAGAATGTCCCCTTCCTCCACTCCTATAGCAATCTGAGTCCCAGGTGGTGGTTCCATCTCTGCAAAGCTACCAAAGTACAGGCCTCAAGGATTCAGAGAGCAACATACATGTTTATCCTCTTTGATACCAATCTTGCGTGTTTCAATATTGTGCTCAGATTCATCCTTGTTATCTCTAAGACTTGTTTCACTTGACCATGGTACCCCTCAGTGTCCAGTGCCATAGTCCCCAGTGCCATAGCCACTGGTGTTTGATGGCATTAACTGGCTTGGGGAAAAGTCTAATGGTGAGGAGTGACAAATGACCAGCAGGTTCAGAATGTAGTGTCAGATACGCTTAAGAGTTCTTCTGGATTCTTCCCTGTGTTTCACCTGGAATTTGCATGGACAGCTTTATTTCTTATAGCTGAGGTCAGCTTTCTGAGGCCAATGATGCTGCTTTGGATTTTGTCCAAACATAGGACACTCAGTCAATGGACTGGCAATCAGTTAGAGGCTGCTCAAACATGTCAGACCTTCAGCCTCCTTCTAGCAGTGGCTTGGGAGTGTGCTGTGTTGACTTTGGATATGGTGAACAGTTTCACTGCTGGCAGTGTCTTAGAGCAGTACAGAAACATAGGTAGAACAGAAGGACTTCTGCTGCAGCTGGTTGTGCTGGGAACTGACAAGATGTGAAGGTAAAGATAAGGTTTCATAATACAGTTCTTTCCTTTTCCTCTAAGGAATCAACATTAAATATCATTAAGCCAAGTTAAAGGTCCGTACCTGATGATTATTGAGATAGTGTAACTGAGCAAATGATACAGAAAAAGGCTTTAACACGTATCACCTGCAGTCTCTTTTCTTAAACTATACAATAACAGTAATAAAAAGGAATGTATTTTATTTATTTTTTTTCCTAGCTGATGCTTATCAAAAAAACATGAGACCCATGTCCTGTGTTCTCTTGTCGGGAGATGCCTAGGAGTCAGGAGAGGAACAAACAAGGCACCCCTGGATACTGCATGTCAGTAAGTTTCATACCTCAACCGGACTTTAACAACCCTGGTGCATCCTCATGGGGTGGGTTTCTGCAAGGCAGCAGAGCAGCAGCAGCAGCAGCACAATATTCCCATTTTGCAGCTAAGACATAGGGCTACTGAGTGGCTGTGTGCTTTGCACTTCTTCCTTCAGGAAACCAGAAGAAAAAGCCAGACTTGCACCGCTATCTTTGAAGCACGGTGGGGGAAGACTGAGAGGATACTTCTGCCAGCCCCAGGAGCAATGCTGCTTGGTCCGTTCAGCAGCAGGGTGTTTAGGGCAGGACTATCTTTAGGGGAGGAATTGGAACCTGGTCATGCCAGGGGGAAGGTGTCTGTGTATCTTGCAGGGCTTAGTTTTTCGCCCTGCAGCTGTCTTATTCCCTCAGCACAAAGCTGCCAACTGATCAGTGTTTATGAAAAAAAAATAAAAGAAAAAGAAAACCAATCCAAAATACCCACCAAGCTTCTTATTATAAGTGTGCAAATGGAACTCTAGGAACCCAACTTGTTTTATAAAATATATTCAGATAAAAAAAGTATGGCATTTCAAACAGGGAGAGGTTTCCTATCAAGATTTTCCCAAAATTTTGCGTGCAGTTAAATTCTGCAAATCACAGACATGAAGCTCTGAGAAGGAAGCACATCCAGTTTCTGAGTAATTATGATTTGTAATAAGTTTTGGGCTCCCCTGCAGTCAAATTAAGTTGTAGAATGGATTTAAATCAGATCAGAATTTCATTCATTGGCTGTAAGGTGGCATCCTTGGTTTTGAACAGACTTAACTTTCTTGACGTTCCAAGAACAGTGTAATTGTTGAGGATTTTTACAATTCAGAACAATATAATACCAATTGCATTCCAAAATTAGAGAGAAAATTTTGAGCTGAAAAAACCCTGATATTAAAACAAATAGCCTCCCCATTCCCTCTCCGTATTAAATCACAATTATGAAATAAATGCGAACAATTTCAGGTCCTCTGTTGTCAGCAATTACAGATACTGTATCTGAGCATGCTTAAAGTTATATCAAAGTACAAGACACTCACATGAAAACAGAATCAGAGCCACTGAATGCAAAAATGTTATGCTGTCAATTTCTGAAGTAAGGAGAATGGGCTACTGAATCTTCAGAGACAACATCTGTGTGCTGAAGGAATCAGTATGCTACTGCTCTTTAAAATTCACCTCTGTGTACAGTGCCCTCTGCAACGCTTCTAAAGTGTGTTTTAGGGATGAAGTTTTGCAGATGTCTTCTACTGAAATGGAGGAAGGATTTCATCCCTTCCAAGCTGAGACTTCAGGAGCGATCATCAATGAAAGGGTAAGAAAGCTCCTTTTATGTTGTCTCTAGCCTTCCAGCAAGCCAGGAAAGACAAGGTGTGATTTTAAAAGTAAACAGATCATAGTTTTATCTCCTCTGAACCACCAGCTGGATTCACTGGGTAACCCACTGGAGCCTTCTGACTGTGACATGCTATGCTGGGCTTAACATTGAAGTGTGAGTGAATCACAGGTAAATGATAGGCCACAACTTGAAAACAGAATGAAGAGGTCCTGCTAAACAGAAATAATTGGCTACAGATACGAGCTTTCTAGTGTCTCCAGCTCTTTCACTTCTGCAGAACTGCTCCACAAAAGTGTCAACATAAATTTGACATTCTTATGTAAAACCACCTCTAGGTGGAAGTATTGACCCTGTAGACACAGATGAGATCATAAATATCTATGTGACAGAAGTGATGGCAGTGTTTTTTTAAAACTACTTCCTCCACTATTTTGCTTTTGAAACTGTAATTAGATGAGATGCCTTGAGATTTATATACCTGAGGGCAGGTTGCAAAGCTCACTGGAGTCAGGAATTCTCTCTTGACTCAGATCCAGACACCATGGTTCAAAGAAGCGCTTTGAAGGTGCTGGACATTCACCTTTGGTGAATGTAGCAGCAAAAAGTGCATTCTTAGTTTTAAACATGCGTTCATGTGCAGTCCCCAGACTCCATGCTTGCCATCTTGACTGTATTTTAACCAACATTGGGGCCTGAACCTCTGACTGTTCAGTGTAACAGAAACTTTTGATATTAACTAGACAAGAATATTGCTGGTACTTCCTGTTCCCTTTTTGAGAAAAAAAAAAAATTGTGAAGTTCTGACACCTTATTTGGGTAGGTAATCGAAAGGATTAGTCCTGTATTTTGAGTGCCATAGATTGAGGTATGTAAAGCTAGGTACTATCTCTATTACTCCCTTGTGATTCACAAGGGATCAGAAACCAGCCTTCTCGGTAAGATGGACTGTTTAGTTCACTTATCCAGATAATCACGACATTTCCCACTTTCTCACTGTCTTGGCTCTTTGTTAGAAATTACGAGAGAAGTTTTCAAAAGGCACAGAAATAGACTTCCCCTGAACATCAACAAGGGTCTGGTGTCCCACCTGCATTTTACTCTCTAAAAGTAAACTATAAATCCTTATGCTATCTGAAAGGTTTAATTTCCTTTATTTATTTTTTTCCCCTGTTTTTGTTTCATAATGGAACCTGTTGAAGGTTTCTGTTGGGTTAGGCCAACATTTTCATAAATGGCTAAGTGATGTAGGAATAGAATTAGGTTTTCCCCCCCCCCCAAAGATAGGCCTTATTTACTGTCAAAAACATTGTTTATGTTGACTGAACATCTCTCATTGTCCATTTATCATGGAATTTTGCAGAGGAGAAGCTGGAAGAAAGGTGAGACAGTTGCTGATACACCTTAGAGCTCTGTGGTCACAGTTCATACCTGCTTAGATTAACAGGGCTTCAACTCCACTTTCTACCTGAAGGAATTTGCTTGTGTCTCCCAACTGTCTGATGAATGCCATAAATGTTATACTTCTGGGTATGCTAAGATGCAGCCTTGTTAGTAACTACTGGTAGCTCTATTCCTTGCTGCCAGTAATACTCTTCAAAATTATAGAGCAAGGCTAAGCTGAAAGCAAGGTACCAATAGATTAACTTTGGATCTGAATTCATGTCCAGGTAGAAAAGCTTGCACCTTATACTTTGTGTACCTCCCGAGTCTCTAAGAAGGGCTTTACTGTTTGTTCAGCACCTAGGCAGTTGTCCTGGTTTTAAAGGGATAATTTTCTTCCTAGTAGCTGGTACGGGTCTCTGTTCTGGATTTGTGTTGAAAAACAGTATTGATAACATGGGCATGTTTTGGTTATTGCTTGCACAGGGTCTAGGCCTTCCCTGCTTCTCATCCTTCTCCCAGCAAGTGGGCTGGGAGTGCACAAGAAACTGGGAGGGACCGTGGTCAGGACAGCTGACTCAAACTAGTCACGGGACTATTCCATACCATAGGATGTCCTGCCTACTATACAGACTAGGGGGGAGATGACAGGGTGGGTAGTGACTAGTTGTATCAGTTATCTTTTCTTGGGTTTTGTTTCTCTCTCTTTTTTTGTTATATTGTTTTTCATTGCAATCATTATTATTATTGTTGTGTTGTGTTGTATTGTTCTTATTGTTATGATATTTTATTTCAGTTACTACATTGTTTTATTTTCCAGTTCTCCTCCCCATCCCTAAGGAGTGCTTAGTTGCTGGCTGGCAGTAGTGCTTCCAACAGCACAGTTACTCCTCACTAGCTTCCGCTGTGGAATGGTTTAGTTTTCCCACCATAGCCATCAGGTCATGCCTTAATCCAAGTTTCCTGGGTTTCATTGAATTGTGTCCTGGAAAGGTGTGTGTGTGCATGTGAGCACTCGACAAGAGAATTGTTTTCCACTCACACTGGAGTGCAGTATGAATTCATTCAGACATGAAGCAGTAGAAGTCACTTGTTCCTTGGAGGGAGATGGCAAAAAGAGGAAGGCGGCTAACCTGGCAAGCAGAGACTGGCCAGCTCTCTAAATGGATGGATATAAAAAATATTGTAACCCATGTGTAAAGAAGGATATATCATATTTCTGTCTATTTATATCTTTCTATCTATATCTATTCTTATGAATATTTGCACATAGATGAAAATATACCTTTTGCTGTGTATCTCTATATATCTATGTATGTATGATCTTATGTATTTACGTATTTACACATATATAAAGTTACTTTCTTTAGTCAAGATAAGCTCAGATACATTACAAAGAACTAGCCATATTAAGAACACTTTTAGACTTTCAATCATGATGTGTCCACCTATGGTGTTATGTGGACTGAACTGGAGCAACAATTCGAGAGGCTCAGGGAGATTGTGTTACTCAGCTGAGTTTGACACACTCTTCCAATAGATGCCAGAGAGGTTAACTGTTAGGCAGCCTCCAAAAGCCAACTTACCCTACTGCACTTCTCACTCTGATTGACCACTGTTCCTGATATATCCAAATATGGGCACTTTGTCCAAGACTGGAGCTGAGAAATAATTTTTATCACCCCCATCAGGTGGAAAACCAACACTGTTTTCTAGATGCTCTTATTTTTAAGTAGAGAACTAGATGACCAGGAGGAAAGTGAGGTTCTTCATAATAATGGGTTGTGAATGTAACCTTTACTTCAAGCTCCAGTGGCACAGGCCTGTGCACTATGTTTTATACAAAACATATAATTTTCTCATAATCTCTTCAAACACCAGGTACTGGAAATGTCTCTTTGTTCACAGGGTAGCTCACTGATTGATTATAGGTTCATATTGGGTCAAAGTCTGATCTTACTGCTGTCACTGTAAACTGCATGAATTGTCTTTATAGAGGAATATCAATTTAATTAAGAATTTAGGTTTTTTTAATCACTAAATCTTTGTTATCATTAAAATATTTGACTAGTCACCAGTGATTGGTTGAAGTTACTCTGGAAATTTGAACCTTGCATTCAGCCTTCTTGATCTGTTTATCTAAATGATCAAGAAAGAAGCTTAAAGATGCAGTTGCACACTGGGGTTTGTGCTTCGGATTTCGGCATCTTGTTTGCACCCTTTCTTTGTCAGGAGGAAAAGAAAAAGTCTAAATGGCAGAGCATATATCCTCCAAGCATTTCATTCTGCCCACACAGTTCTTTTCTTTAAAACAGTGGCTTATTCCCAACTGGAAAGGCAGCAGTCTAGTTAGAAGACAGGTTATGTTCAAGAGAGAAGGGAAGGAGGCAGTTGAATCATAGCAATTTAACTCTGGCTGGGTGGATGTAAATCCAGCCACTGGTTGCTGCTATTACAAGCATAGTATGATTTCGGATAGAGGGAATGGCATATTGTTCTGGGTAATGAAGGCTAGAGGTCAGAGCAGGCTATGCATTTGCCTTTATTGCTTGTACTCCAGCAGGTGCAATATTCATTGCCTCTGCTCTGTGCACAGCCATCTCTAGCATTACTAATGAAATGTCAAATCATATTTTTATTTACTTCCTTTCTTCATCACCTGAAAACAACCACACTGACAACCCTCAAACTGATCATTTGAGGGTTTCTAAGAATGCCATCAGTAAAAGTCAGTCATTAGAAAAGAACACCGTTTTCTGGAAATAAACTAAACAAGTTCATTTGAGGCTTTTCACAAAACAAATGTTGCAACAAAATTAATTTGTCCAGCATTAGTCATCACCCTTTCTGCATGTTAATAATGCTTCTTCTGGAAGAAACTGGATTTTTTGTGTTGAAAATATCTGGTTAACACTGAGCACTCACAGAGGGTAGAAAAGGCACACATCTGCATGCGCTATATTAATATGCTTCACTGTCCTGCATGGTCAAGACATGCAGGCTGCTTTTGGTCACAGCGCAGTTGTTATTGTTTTCTTGTGAGTAGCTACTTACACCCACTGACTTGTCAAAATCTTTGCTGCATTTTTTCATTGATATGCCTCAGAACCAGGTGGCTTCTAAGGAAGAGGCATTTAAGAAGTAACAATCTCTTCAGGAATGTGGTAGATGCCCCATTTCTGGAGGTTTTCAAGATGTGATATTACAAGATGCTAGATAATCTTATCTAGGCTTCCCTTTCCTCAAAACCTCTTTTGAGATCCCCTCCAAACTAGACTGCTCTGTAATTTTCTGCATAGTTGTGAAAACACCTAGGTGGAGGAATGTCCTATAGGCTCATCCCCTCAGCCGCCTTTTCTTCCTTTCTTCTGGAGTTTGGTTTTTGCATTTTATCTTGAGAGGTTTTTGGTGAAGGGAGTGTTTTGATTGCAGACAGTTGCTCAGGAGGCAAAAATTGTTGTAGAGCTCTTGGTTACTTCTGGAGAGCACTAGGTTTGTGCTGCTCAAAAATGGCAGGGAGCTTGTCAGAATTAATCTCCAATAGCTCAGAGATGGGGTGTCTTCTTCATATTAAAAGGACTTCTTGTCTACTCACTGTTGGAAGTAGAGAAGAGGATGGGAATTTACTCAAAGGTCTCGGGTGGGACATGTTGCCATCTTTTCATCATTTAGCCCCTGAATGCAAATTTTCCAATGAGTTGATGACAACAAGTGATGTTTGGGGCTCTTCCTTCATTTGCAGATATTGGACATGAGAAAGGCAATATTTTCTCCAAGGAGGTGAGCAATCTGTCTGTGCCTACAGGTCTCTCTCTGACTACAATTAATTCATCGCAAGTACATGTTAGAAATGTGCCAAGCGCTCTCTGACCAGAGAAGCTCCCAGTCAAAGGACAGGCCTGTAGAGAGAATTTAGAGGAAAGCCAGGCATTGCGTTATTCTTTGTGGAGTAGCTGCTGCAAGAGCAAATGCATCAAATTTCGACCTTTTGGGGGGAGGATATTTTAGGAAACCTATAGAGAATGTCCACTAGGATTAAAAAAATACTTCATAGTTTCTGATGAAAAGGATGTTCAGCCTCCCAAGTTTTTCTTCAGCATGTCTTGCTTTTCCAACCTATGCCAATCCATCTTTTGCTCAGAATTAATGTGGTAGGTAAAAGTGACAACTTTCTCTCAACATATGCTGAAGATACTTAGCCTGAGTTACATTTCAATGTGTCTCAGGCTTTTGAATCAAGTACAAGTTTCTTAAAGGTATTTAGACCTATTTGTGACTTTTTTTGTTCTGGCTGAAAACTTGAAGAACGTGGGAGATGTTGGATGTTTACACTCCTTTGGTCTTTCAGTTTTTTTGTCCTGGAATTAGCCTTTTGTTAGGTGGACACTTGAAGAAGGGGAAGAAAAGCCTTGATTACTGACCCCCTCCATCATGACTGGCTGGAAAGTGATGATTTGAGGTATGCTTACAGCTCCTGCTCAGAAGCAGTATGCTCTCTTCTTTGAGAGGAAAGCATTAGCTTGATATTAGATCATTTGAAATTTAATCCAGTGAGGGCTTTAAAGATTTATATAGATTATCTGTGTGTCCTTTTGGGTGCAGAATTTTATAGTCATTGACCTAAACTGCCTTCACAATCACTGCACCATTCCTCAGCATTGCAGAGACATTTCATCAGCTCTGACTTGTCCTCTGACTGGCATATCTCAGGTTTACTTTGGATGAGAGTTAACTGCAGTAGAAATTTAAGTACTTATGCCTAACTCTGGACTTGCAACTGCTCGCCATAGGCTCTGTGTACCTGACCTGGAAAGTTAGTAGCAGTAGCAAAATTCCTCACAAACTGCATGGGATCTGTGCTTCTGAATATGAAAACTCTCCTTAGAAGAAAGAGTGGAAAAGATCATGGTGTGCTTTTCAGAGAGAAAGAGGTGTCAATAATGTGATACTGAGCAAGTTAAAATCTGTATGGAAATGTAACACCTAAAAGACCTTCCATGGTGCTTTACAACATTTTTCTTCAAATGATTTCCCTCTTCATTAGATGAGTTAAATAATTTCCAGGTTCTGGATCCTACCATGTTGCTGAACTAGTGTTATTAAGGAGAATCATGATATGAAACAGTAACATGAGTGTCCAGTTATTATTTACTATGGAAGCTCCTGTGTACATGTGCTCAGAGGCATCCAAGATGAGGATCATCTTTGTATGGTCCTCATGGCTTTATTAATTGACTGCAGCCGACCTGTTGCCTCACAGTGATAGTGAGCATCAATGTCTACAATGTGCTTGCTCCCCTTTGAGAGATGTCTTGCCTAAAGCTTAAAAACCTGAACTAGTGACCTCAAATGACCTTAGTTTCTCCAAAGTAGAAGTTCCATGTCCTACATGTCCACAAAAGGAAAATGAAACAGAGTGTTAAAATATTACTGTGATGACCTTTTTGTGACAAAAATACTAAATTTTGAAGTTGTTTTTTTTCCATAATCAGAGGAGCAGAACAAATTTCAAAATCTTAACTTAAAGGGAACATCAGTGTTTGAGATCAGACTTAAAAAAAGCCCTGACCTTCTGGTGATCTCAGAAAGAAAGATAAAAAATGAACTGTGCTTCTCCTTCAGTTCTTCTATGCAGTTCCTCTCCTAATGTATGGGTATTCCAAATTTCAACAGCCTAGCATTATGGGAACATAGAAATCAATTGTGTCAGTGATTCAACCTGATGCATACCTCTGTATTATCTGTATTATCTGGGAGACTGTGGTTCTCCAGTGACCAAACTCTGGTGGCTGAAAGGCTTGCTTGCTGTGTGGGAGACATCTCAAAAATCAATATTACAGTTATAGTTCAATGCATTATTTGATATTAAGGACTCCATTACAGAGGTCTCTCTCCCAGGGGGGAGAGGGGAAAAAAGGCTTTACTTTTGTGCTTTCCCTCAGGAAAGTCAGTTTGGTGGCAACAGCTGCTAAGATTGTTAATCTACCAACTGACTGGTCATATGACTTCAAGGAGACCTGCTATTATTCATATGCAATGTGCTCCTGTTTTCTTTCTCCATGCTCTGTGTTATGCACAGCTGGTATCAGTACTGCAGCTGTATTATATTGAATGCTTTTTAATCTGAGGTCTTACTTCTAGTTTCTCTGCCACATATGTTGAAGAGGGACAAAGGCCCAAGTCCCACATCATAGTCCAGTAAGGTTACACCTTTCATTAAGACTCCTCATGCTCTGGTCAATAACATACTGCTCATGTGACAAACTGTATTTTGTTACCTAGCAAATTAGCACAACCCTTTATTCCTAAGACCCAAGGATCTCAAGCCTTGTCACAGACTAGCCATGGCTGGACACACCAACCTTATGGTTGTCTGTCTTGGGTGAACCCATTCATGTCTTCAGTAGCTCGAGACACAGAGACTCTATAAGGTAAATTGCTATGGATGTGTGGAGGCTGCAGATGGTCAGACTTCTTCTTTGAGGTATGGTAATGCTGTATCTGTCAGGACATGTGAGGCAGGCAAGGCTTTGCCGTGCTAACCACCCCAAAAAGAGGGACAAACAGAGCTTTCCAGAGCACTAAGAGGAGATAGAAGCACATTACACTGACAGTGCAGCCAGGTACAAGGGTTTTGATGCTTTTGGCTAAGACCTCTGGGAAATTTCAGAAGCAGGTTTGTTCAGTGCTGAGATACAAATCTGGATAGTACAGAAAGGGGGAAGATTGATATTTGCTAGTAGTATTTTATTCTGATCCTTACAGGGGTCGTTAATCCTCTTTCTTGGTATGAATGACAGAGGAGGTCAGGTCCTATAGCATAATATTGGCCACCTTGTGGATTGAATTATGGGGAAATGTCTGCTGTTTTCTGCTGCAGGTGATATGAACTGGGCTCAATGCATCACAGGGTTGTTCTGCATGGGCAGTTGCCATGTCCCTCTGAAAGGCATTGTGCCCTGTGCCTGTGCTCTACCATTCCATACCCATTCCTTCTCTCCTCCAGGGACAGCTTCGTAGCTTGTCACAAGAGTGACCAAGGGAAAACCAAATGAATCACTGAAAATACCTCTGACTTCTCGAAACAAAAGTGGATTTTAAAAATACAAAGCCATTAAGCAGCAGTGCCCTATGCAGTCAAAGCAGAGTTCAACCATTAACACTTCAAGATATCCCTGCAAGGCAAACACACTGCTATTTCCTCCATACATCACAAGTAGGGAAACTGCAGCCTATGTGACATAGCTGCAGTTTCAAGCTAGGTATCAGAGAAAGAATTAGCATTTACACTCCTTAACCACCAAAACTGGTGTTTGCTCTTCAAGGCAACAGTACCTCTGAGGTCTTGTGTTGCAGATTAACAAAACCATGCAACTTTAATAATGTGTATGTATATTTTATGCCTCCATCATAAGGACATGGATTCCTTAGGCTATATGATTTTGACATACAGTCGACAGCAGTGCAGATGTAATGCAAGGAGATGGTCATATAACCAAATCTGTAACAGAAGAGGTTTTCCCTTGCTGTGCATCTGATTCCTTTCTTAGCATGAACTCTCTGGATTTGAGGTGGGAATATGAAGGTTCTAATTTACCTGGATCTGAGATCCTCAAGCTAAAACAAATGTTGATTTTGCTGCCATGCTGATTTGTTCCCATTTTTACATGAGAGGTCCTCATTGCTGAAGAGATTACATTTTTTTTTGTCTGAAAGATGCCAGTCCCTCCTGTTCTATAACTGTAAGTAAATGTGTTTACAAAGGACTATTTCTTTCCTGTCCCGACTGAGTCACAAAGAAGCACTTGCATACCTTATACTTTTCTTCACAGATTAATGTAGCTGGAGATTTTTTTTTTTTGGAGTGGGATAGATTTTTCCTCTTCCATGAGAGAAGGGAGTTAGATATATAGTTATGTATGTGTGCTAACGCAGATGTATAAGAGGATGCACCTTGCTTTCTGTTGCCAGTGTCAGACCTGCTTAACACTGCATAAATATCTCTGTACAGCATCTGGAGGTGAAATATCTGCATGCTGTAAAAACAGGAAAGTCGCCTTTAAATTCAGGATACAAGTCTCCAAATGCTGTTTTCTGGAAAAAAAAATCATAAAAATTGGCACCATTTTTTTGGTGGAGAGCAGCATGTGAAACAGCATGTATAGCAGAGCTTGGGAGCCTTTGCTCTCTACCTCGATACAGAGAGTGGAATTTCCAAAACAGCTCTCAGCGATGGCAGGGATAGGGCAGTGGGAAGCAGGTTTCCCCATGCCAGGCTGTCAGCCTGCAGAGCCTGCCTGCCGGTGTGGGATTGCTCTGTAGAGCAGAAACATGTTCCGGGAAGAAATCTTCCTCTCCTCGGCTCACGGGTAGAGATTTGGGCCATCTAGTGGAGAGCGAAATTAATAGCTGAGAAAAGCTCCCATTTCTGGTTTATCGCCGGCTGCATTCCTGGTACAGCCTCTGTGTACACTGACAACACAAGATGTACAGCTAAAGAATTCTCACATTTAGGAAGGAATAGAAAAAGTCAAGTTGGTGTAAAACATCCAGCAGTACTAACACTAATGACTTTTTAGTCAAGAGACTTCTGCGAAAAGAATGAACTGGTTTTAGTCCTTTACTTCAGACAAAGTGCCCTGTTGATGTGAAAATGTGTGCCCTCTCAATATCTTTGTGTCACGTTACTTCACAGAAACGTAGAATCACTGCAGTTGGAAAAGAGCTTTAAGATCATCAAGTCCAACACCTAACTATATATCCAGCCCATCCAGGCCCCTCTGAAGACCCTTCAGAGGGACCTTGACAGGCTAGAGCAATGTGCTAAGGTCAATTGGGTGAGGTTCAACAAGGCTGAGTGCCAAGTTCTGCACTTGGGCCACAACAACCCCATGCAACACTACAGGCTTGGGGCAGAGTGTCTTGTTGAAAAGGATCTGGGGATGTTGGTTGACAACTGGCTGAACATGACCCAGCAGTTCCAAGAAGGGCAGTGCCATGCTGGCCTATATCAGAAATAGCATGACACGGAGGTGATTGTCACCTTGTACTCAGCACCGATGAGGCCGTGAATTGAATATTGTTCCCAATTCTGGTCCTCTCACTACAAGAAGAACATTGAGGTGCTGGAGCATGTCCAAAGACGGGCAACAAAGATGGTGAAGGGTCTGGAGAACAAATCTTATGAGGAGTGGCTTGAAGGAGCTGGGGATGTTTAGCCTGGAGAAGAGGAGGCTGAGTGGAGACATGATCACTCTCTAAAACTACCTGGAGTTGTAGTGAGGTAGGAGTTATCTCTCCAATAATGAATGATAGAATGGGTTTACATTGTGCCAGAAGAGCTTTCTTTCTTTCTTTCTTTCTTCCTTCCTTCCTTCCTTCCTTCCTTCCTTCCTTCCTTCCTTCCTTCCTTCCTTCCTTCCTTCCTTCCTTCCTTCCTTCCTTCCTTCCTTCCTTCCTCTCTTATAATAAACTCATTGAAATTTGTTCCAAAAGGTGATGCTTCACAGGAACAGTACTCAGTCTTTTGTATCAAAGATCTACATTAAGATCCATAGATGGAATCTGGATAAAATGAAGTCTCTGTGACTGCTGACAGAAAGAAGATCCACCCTGCATTGCTGTGCTGAGACATGCATCACAGATTAATCCACCACCCAACCTCATTGCTTTGAGTGCTGCTGTATGGGAGCTACACCACTGCTGTGAGGGAGGGAAGAAAGATGCTCCTGTTTTGGGTGCCTCATGGAAAATAAAGAAATTTATTTGCATGCATAATTATTTTTCCCTTCCAGTTGCTGTGATCATTAAGATGCTTTATCAGCTTTCCTGACTGGGTCCTGCTGTTGGAGTGCAGTGCTGGCTTTGGTCACAAACAGGAGTTGTTGCCTTAAAAAGGGGCATCTGTGACTTTGCTGACAGTGTCAAACCAGCCCCACAATGTGTATCTCTTCACCTCCAACACCCTTCTTTCTCTCTGGTCCAGAGCAGGAGGCTGAGCAGCACTGGCTACTTTAAGCACAGGAGCCAGATGCATGATGGAAAAGGAGTTACCTGGTCTGTCAAAAGCTAGTGTTGCCTGAACATGGAGACCACCTATCATCCAGAGAAGGTAAAACCTCAGTAGTCTGAATGTTAGACCAGTTTGGGAAAATGAGGAGCTTTCCTTGGACTGCTAGGAGAATTCCAAAACTCACATGGGGTGGTGGTGGACAGTAGAGTTGTTTTTGTCATCTCTGGAAGGGCCAAATAGGTTTTGTTGGCACTGCTGAAGCTCTGCTAAGATATGTTGACTTTCTACATGATGGGGCAGCCTCGCATGAGCAGATCTGACACTCCATCCAGCAATGGATGTGTCCTGTAACAAGACAAGAACTGTTCACCTTGAAGAAACAGATAAAACAGGAGGGAGAAGGATGTTTATTGACAGTAGAATACATAAATTGTGTGCTTATTCCCTTTCCAAGAAAAAAAAAAAATCTTCCCTAACTCTTGTTTTCAACAAACATTGAACAAACATAGAATTTGAATCTGGCCCTTAGGCATTAACCCCACTGGCACCCACCACAGCTCTGGGGTGATGGCAGAATCTATCACAAGTCATGAAGTGGTCAGTTATGACTAGACTCGATAAAGCTTGCCAAATTCTCCAACAAGCCTAGCTGCAGATACTACCTATTGATTGCAAAGCTTTCTTCCCATAATATTTGATTCTTAGGGCAAAAAATGCTGGTGCTTATATGGCAATTGTATAATCTAAAAACGTGTTCAAAATTAACACCCTTTAAGGTAATGTTTCCTTTTTTATTTTACTGTTTATGACGATGGTGGAACATAGTGAGAACCAGGGAAGCTATATTGCTGCTCTGCTGCTATTATTGTCTTCCATAGTTTCGAAGACGGAGTCTTGCACCGTTTAGATCAGTGAGCTCTGCTGTGTGGGAGGTCCCCCGTGAACTGGTTCCCTCCCAGCCTCTTTCACTTTCATGGCTCATCATGATCCCAGGGAGCATAAGCCCTGGTTAATGAGGTCAAATATTCAGAAACTTCCTGAGTGAGTTCCTGGAAAGTATGTGATAGTTGTGCAGTTCTTGTCTGTATAGTAGACTTGACCTTATTGCTTGTTTCTGACTTCACACTTTATACAGAAAAGCAGACTATGCAAAGTGCTGGAAATAAAAGCAAACTGCAATCTCTGGTTTCCTTAAGCACCTCCATAATGCAGAATGTGTGTCGTCCTATTGACTGCAGTACCTAGATTTCAGCTCATTTTTTTTGTGTGTTTTTGGAAGCTAAGCATCCCACCAAGCATCTGACACTGATTTTCTGCTATGGTGAGATCCCTGTAGTATTGACCACACAGGCTTTAAACCTATCACTGCTGTGACAAAGACTCACACCTCTGACAGACTAACATCTTTTTTAGAAGCTGAACTGCATGTCAGAGTTACTCATGCTGGAATTCTTGTGAGAAACTAACAACTTTTTCCTCCTGAATGCACTGACAATGTTTATGCTTCGGACAGGCACGTGTTTTTTATTATAGCACTGTGCATCCCTTGCCTGCTGACACTTCTCAGGGAGTGCCCTGGGACCGAGTCTTCCCAACAGCAATCAGCAGATGGGTGCAGGGCTCATGTTGGTCTGCTCAACAGCAGGGATAACCCCAGGATTGTTGTTCTTGCTTTTGTCCTTGGGATTGCTCACTGCAAGCAAAGCCAGCCATGAGCAGTGTGCAAATTCACCTCCTCTATTGGAAACATCAACTGCCTGGCTCTGAAGAAGCTTGTGGATAAAGTGTCCTCCAAAACAGTAGAAAAGAGGCAGAAGGTACTCTTTCATCTTCAGCTGTTCCTAAAGGTATGGAAAGGCTGTGATGCCTGGGGCTGTTTAGACTGGGGAAGAGAAGATTGAGAGGGGATCTCATAAACACTTACAAATACTTAAAGAGCAAGTGTCAGGAGGATGGGTCAAGTCTTTTCTTCTGTAGTGCCCAGTGGCAGGACAAGGGGTAACGGGCACAAGCTGCAACAATAGGAGTTCCATTTGAATATAAGGAAAAACTTTCTGGTGAGGAAGCACTGGTACAGGCTTCCCAGAGAAGTTTTGAAGTCTCTTCTGAAGGTTTTCAAACCTACCTCTTGTGTGACCTGATCAAAGTGAACCTACTTTGTCAGGGAGGTTGGACTAGGTGATATCTGGAGTTCCCTTCTGACCTCTACCATTCTGTGATTCTGTGAATAAAGTTGCAGCCATGGCAGTGAGTGGAGCCAGAGGGACAGTTCCACGGGCACAGCGATGGTAACAGCAGCTAATGAGACCTGTGGGCAGCCCCTGGCTGCAGGACAAATGCTGCTGAAGGGGTACTGGTGGTTAGTTCAGAGGCTTGCTGAGACTCTGTGAGCCTCAGAGGTTCTCAAAAGGACCAGAGGCCCTCTGGCTGCGGCAAGGACCAGGGCTGGCCAAAGGCACCGATCCTGCACTGCTAATTGCATTTGTCTTCCCCCCCTGGCTTTTGGGAAAGCCCTGGCACTTGCTGCCCACCACTTGCCTCAGCCAGACCCGTGGGGGCTCGTGGTGCCACTGGACCCCAGGCAGCTCGTTCCCTTCAGTGCACATGTCTGGCCCTGGCCTAATAACTTCATTACCTTGTTTGTGTTGCAGGGCTTGAATGCTACGATTGTTTCCACTGTGCAAAGGCATTCATTTAACAAGAAAGGCCTAGCCCGAGTTTAATTTTTATAACTCCAGTTCCTTTTTTTTCTTTTTTTAAGAGCATATATTGAAATGCTCCGAGGGGCAGGAAAGCTGTCTCTAGGCTTCCCATAAAGCCCAGAACTTCCTTCTCAGCGTTTGCTCGAGAAATGTCTTTTTTGTTTTTCATTGTCTCAGCCTGCACGCTTTAGACAGCACAAAAGTGAAATTGTCATTGTTTTTGCCAAGCTGATGAGATCCTATGTTAAAATGCCAGCCCAATAAACTCATGGGGGGGTTCCTAATTATGCTGGCACAAGCATAATTTAATTCAGATTGCTATAACAACAGCCAGTGTCCATGCTCGCTGTAATCACGTTAAGGCCTATACATGAAATAATTAGCATCTTTATATTTGATAAATAGAGGTCCACTCCAGGTCAGCCTCAATGAGGACACAGCATTGTTAGAAGCTGAGGCCTTTTAATGCTTGTGCAGAACAGGCATTTGCAAATAAAACTCTGCTGAAAAGGACAAAAGGAGGGCTTGATTATCCAGGAAGCATCTCCACTTGCCTCTTACCCACTTTTTATTCCTCCTTCTGAAGAAAACTAATAATTAATTTATTCAAGCACGAGGAATCAAAGGAAATGGTGTGTAGTAGACGCACTGCTTGTTCAGTTTCCTTTGCACAGCTGAGCGTGGTCTAACAGACTTCTCAAGAGCCAAGGGTGTACTCCTGCACTCCCAAGTCTGACAAAATACAGGGGTGTTTGTTTATTCATTAGACATTTCTGTGGTTATTTGTCCTGGGACAAATTTACCAGAACTTTGAGCAGTTCAGAAAAGCCAGAGAGCAATTCCACAAGTAAGCCAGGAGCTGAGAAGTCTTTGCTTAAAAATGGCCCCAGTCTGCAAATGTCTTTGTTACTAACATTTATGCAAATAACATCCCAACAGTTTGAAATTTTTAGAGATCTGTAGTCCAGATAAACAAAAGAGGATATGACAGAGGTACTTATGCTACCAAATGATACAGAGAAAATGCTCAGGAGAAGGGGATCGTCTCCTTATTCAGAGGCAATTCATGCTTTCCAGTGAAAGATTGACTTGCTATATAACTGCTGAACTTTTCACAAAAAGAAATCATTGTGTTGGACTTTTTTGGTGTTTTGTAACAGTGTCACAAAACCCCTTATCCTTTTAGATTGATCTAAAATTGAGATAATCTCTCAAACGTTTTTACCTTGCAGTTTTCATAAGCAGAAAATGTTGTTTAATAATTTTAATAATGGTCCATCAATTAAGTTGCTTGAAATTGTCTGGAAACTCTCTCATGAACCTATATTTAGGTCCACTAGGCACAATATTGAAATTTCAGCTGTTTGTCTTCAGTCTGCTGTACGCATCAGTTTCAGCATAACAAGGTTGGTCTGCTCCATCAAATTAAGAGATGGCTCATTCATTCAGAGAGAATTTTCATGTATGTTAATGTCAGCAACCTGTAGATCAGCCTGGCGTGTGGATATTGTTGAGTCCAGAGCTTGGAACATTTCCACAGCATTTATTACATTTTTCTCTGGATCATGGAAAAAATTCTTTTCCTTTTGTAAGGACCGGTACACTTGTCCCCATGTAGGTCTTCTCCCTTTCCAGTGCTCCTGAAGCAGCAAAGTTTCTCAGGAAATTTCAAGCACATTCCTCTTATCCAGAGGTCATCATATTCTCTTTTTTCTTTTTCTTTTTTTTCTTTTTTACTCCTTGATGTAGTTAATGTTGGTAATTGCACCTCAAATATAATACTGAATGCAGTCGGAGAGGGAGCACAGTGGCCAAGCAGAGCTTACTTCCTCTGGGGATGCTATTTCCTGTAGAACAACATTCTTAAACACCCCTATGAAGCTCTGCCTGTCTAACCAACACTTGTTTATTTAAGGCATGTTTTATGGGCTGTTTGCTGGAAGATAGTGAAAGTTTTTGGACAACAACGAATTTTTGAAAGCGTTTGTAACAGAATCATTTAGGGCATTTGCAGTCAGACAAGAATTCCTTGACAAAACCAGAAAGAGCTCAACTTATCCTTTCAAGTAATTAACTACAAAAATAACTAAAAAAAAAGGTTCCAAAAAAAAGATTTTTTGTTTGTTTGTTTTTTTTGTTTTAAAATTATGCTATCTCAAATTCTTTTGGAACAAAAAGGGTACCAAAACACTTTCCTTTTGAGTTCCCAGAAAAATTATTTACCTGATTTTTTTTTTTGCTCTGCTATTAAAAAAAAAATTAAATAGTTATTCAGACAGCTTTACTTTCACTCAATTGCTTTGAAGTTTTTTTACGTACACTCTGCATGCTCCTAGAGGTACCGATGCTTTTCCTGTTGTTCCTGCCCTTTCGTGACCGAAGTTCAGCAAAGCCTCTGCAACTCCCTCCTGGTGCCACCAGAGGCCAGAGCAACGGCAGCAGGTCTGCGTGGGGCAGGGCGGGGGGGATGAGGGGACCGCCCCAGGGGCAGTTCGGTGCTGTCAGGAGGATGCTTTTCAGCACACCCGGCCAGAAAACTCCAAGTCATGAACTTGACTGGGGCTTTCTCAAATCCCGTTCCGAAGCGGGGCGTGTTTAAGCGACAGTCAGGATGAAAGCACGAGGTGGAACTGGAGCGAGTTACATGCTGCAGCTATAGCCACACAAGTCAAGTTTTGAAATTCGGGCTGTAGGAATGGTTCTCTACACTATCTGTCTCTCTAAAGGAGAAAGCCTAAAGGCGTACAGATGGTGGAACATATTTATCAGTAGCAAATCTTACATGATTGGTGCTTCTTCCCTCAGTGATGTTTGTGGTTGGGGTGATTCTGTGTCACTCACATTGACAAACTAAGGAGGAGCTACCTTTTCCTATTATTTGAGGCTTTCTCCTGCTTATGTGACATTTCAGAGTCCCCTTCTCTGGAGACCCTGGGGTCCTCCCAGATCTACTTTCATGCTTGCAGGGTTTTGTGGATCGTATCAGCTTGTAAGAGTTAAGTTAGAATTAAATTTACCCCTGCCCAAACCCACTGCTTACCGCTTGCTTCAGAAATCCCGTTCTGCCTATTTGGTGATTTAACACACTTCACCTGGAGGTCTGGGATAAGGCAGATCTGAAAAGCAGATGTTAGAGAAGAAATGTTATCCCGGGGGAATTACTATAAAGCTTCCTATAGGCATCACTTTGCAGTCTTTCAGGAATGCAGTCCAATGTCCTCGTTAGGCACTCTGTGGCGTGGTCAGGACTCATGTTATTCACTCATATGCTCTTACTGTCCTTTCAAATCTCTGCCATATAATAAACAGATGTGCTGTTCTTGTTTGTACTGTACCATACCTGAAGGTCACACCTCAGTTCAGGGTTACAGCTAGCTAGGACTATTTTGGTGAAAAGCAAAATGTGTCACAGTTTGCAGGTTTATAGAAGCCAAAGTCTTCCTTCAATGCAGCATGTTTTGGTGTCATCCAGGTCTCAGCAGGACAGAGTGTACCACGTGTGGGACTCCCCAGGCAGGAGTGCCTGGGGCAAGAGGAGGTTGTGTGAGAGATGGCATCCAGGATTTTTGCTGCAAAGCAGAGCTGTTTTTTCTGAGAACAACCATACTGAAAAATATCTATTTCACAAATAAACACTTGGCAGGCTTGGTTTGGCTCCAAGTGAGAGTGCGAGCAAAACCGGAGAGCTGTCATGACCTTATTCTGCCCCTATCGCTCTCTGGAACCTGGTACACCGGGTGCAGAGCAGAGACATGACAAGCCTGCCTTCCCTGCCCTGCTACCGGCCTGAGATGGCATGATAAAAGAGTGGGAGAGCAACATTGTTATTCGCACTGAGCACTGCACGGCTCCTCACTACCTGGCAAGGCAGCGCACTTTCTGCTGCTGAACTGCTCTGCGTGTTGCTGTGAAACGTTGTTTGCAGCTCTACTGCCACAAGTATGAGAAAACGCCTGTGGGAGGATCCCCTTTGTCTTCCAATAGGAAAATCTTCCTTCCTTCCCGTAACCCATGGAACTGCAGTTAGCAATGGCTGAAGCAGTTCACCACCTTTCCACAAAAGACAGGAATGCAAATTACACCTATGTATCATCAGTAAAAAGCCTATCAGCCTGGCTTACACCTCAGCGATCGTATTTTGTACTGTTCATTGATGATTTGCTTTTGGAAATGTCTGGAATAGTGCTGTTATTGTACTGACTCTTAATGTCTCTCTATTTATGGTTATTTTTCACCAAATAACTACAATGAGCTATTCAGAAAAAAGTGTAAAATATCTATTGTGGATATTTTTTTCCTTTTGCTTCTGTTGCCATTTGGTGAAGTTTTTGTTTGATTTACTGAAAGTTACAGGCATGTATATGACTTAAGAGGGCTTTGCCTCTTTTCACCTGATCTACACATCTTTTAAATATCTCTGGAGATGGTGACTCCCTCCTGGTTTTAAACTCTAGTTTTAACAAACCTTTTGCTGAAGACATTTTTCCTAATCTCCAATCTAAACCTCTCCTGGTGCTACTTGAGGCCATTTCCTCTTGTTCTATCACTTGTTACTGGGGAGAAAAGACTGAACCTCACCTCACTACAATCTTCTTTCAGGTAGTTGCAGAGAATAATAAGGTCTCCCCTCAGCCTTTCATCCTTTACTTCACCATATCTGCAGTTCTTACGATGTTCCACAGGCAACTCAAGGAAAATCAGGGAAGAAAACTTTGCCAGGCTCATTTCACAGATGCGCTTTTATTTTTCTGTTACAAGAATTCAAGACAAAAGTGGTCGCTCTTCTCATAATCATTTATGTTTTCCACAGCTGTCATGTTTCCTCCAGCTCAACAGTCCTATTGCAAGATCTCCATGTCGGAAATACTCAGAGATCCTCTATTCATTTTCGTGGCTTGCCTTTGTACTCTACCTGTGGGAGGATTAGGGAACAGTGCAGTCCTTGCAGAGGCAGACCTACATGAGCTACAGAATTTGTCCCTGGTGTAGGCTGCAGCAGTGTCAGAGCCCTGGGCGATGTGGGAGTGCAGCCTGCCAGGAAGTGCAGCCCAGCTGCGTGGCGAGGCACGGGTTTCCTGGCTTGTCTCTCCCGTGCTCACGTGGGTGGAACTTGGTTTTTAAGGCAAGAGGGATTTTTTCTTTTGCCTATACAAATCATGCGTGAGGACACATGACAAAAGCATACCTTGTCTGCCCTTCCCCACTTCTCCTGCCAGAGTTTTGAGGTGTCTTCTTCTCTGTAATGAGGTTAAGCAGGTCTTGCAGAATGAGCTGAGGAGACACAGAGCTGGAGCATGGAGACACCTAAGGTCAGTTAAGGTTATTAGGCTCCAGCAGCATTGCTGCAGGAAGAATGCTTCCCTCGCATTTTTACCCTTTTAGCAAATTCTTGTGGGGAACAGCTTGCCTTTAAAGACAGAAAAAATTGTGTTAGAAGAGAAAGAGTGAGAAAGCTGCTTGCAGCAATCAGCAGACTTGCTTACTCAAATGAGAGACCGATGTTTCCCTGCAGGTCTCTGTTCTGGCTCTCCCGCCTAATACAGCTCCTTGCCTTTAATTTATGTGTTGGGAAATGTGCCTTGCTGCTGTCTCAAAACAAAATCTCTTTATGATGCATATGTATATGTATGCCTATGTGCACATACATACATACACTTCAGTAACACACTGCTTGCTCCCAGTGTGTATATATAGAAAAGAATAGTTCCAAAAGACAGGCATTCATCTCTCCAGAAAAGACCTTTTGAAAAGCTTATTTTAGATGGTACTGATCTCGATTTTTAATTGGGGAGCTCTGAGCAGAAATAGCTGCCAACGTGATACTGATGTGCCTGGATGTAGATCTCTTTAGCACCAGGATTCTTGTTTACAGCTGAACAGTGAAACTCTAAAATGCAGTGATGGGCAGATGAGGCTACAGGGGTAAGATCCCTGATGATTTCTTTCACTTGTAGAAGGATGAACGCTTTATCTCTCTTGCAGTAACCATCTTCAGCCTTTGATGTGAGTGGAACTTAATTTGAGTGAGAAGGTGATTCCCAGCAGCATCCATGGTACTGAGACAAAAGACATTACAGAATTATGCAACCAGGACAAAATGATATCCAGCAATCTAGGTGAACCTCTTTTAGTTAGGAGCGTTTGACTAGATGATCTCTAGAGGTCCCTTTCAACCCCTATCATTCTGTGATTCTGTGATTCATAAAATACTCTGTTGCTTTCTTACAGCTGAGCAATGAGCTGCATGAACATTTACGCCAAGACTTGAGAATTTCCATGCTGGAACCTCTTGTCCTCTCATTTTGGCCACTAAATGCAATTACAAGTTCATTCATCAATTTCAGCTATGAAGCCAATCACCTTGTTTCGAGGAGGTTGCAGCCAGTTAGATTAGCAGAGGGACAAGGTAATATGAGAAGAGAGGCTTACAGTCAATTAACTGATTGAGGAAAGTTATGGGAGGCTGGTGTTTAAATCAAAGTAGATCATGACCGCCACTGCAGCACCACACTTAAGGCTTTACATTCAGGAGAGACAACCTCTCAGCTGGCACCTTGTGTGCCACCACACTGAGCCTACCCGTTTGTCCAAAACTTGGAAATGGCAGGCAAAGGATATTTTATAGTAGACACGCAGTGGGGTTGCTAAGGGGAATATGGAGCCATGTGATGGCTCCATGAACAAGGAGCCTTGAGTGGGGGTGGTGGTTTTGCAAATTCTGAGAAAGTTCAAGAGGTGTCTGGGGTGTCCTTTCCTAACTGCAGATATCGAGCAATAGTGTTGTATTGGCTTGGTGTCTGAGTAAATAGATTTATTGCACCAGTACAGGCTGGGGATTGACCTGCTAGAGAGTAGCTCTTCCGAAAGAGACCTTGAACTCCTGGTTGACAATAAACTAACCATGAGTCAGCAATGTGCCCTCGTGGCCAAGAAGTCCAATGGCATCTGGGATGCATCAAGAAGAGGGGATGAGGGAGGTTCTGCTCCCCTCTACTCTGCCCTGGTGAGGCCTCATCTAGAGCACTGTGTACAGTTCTGGGCTCCTCAGCTCAAGAGGGACAGAGAACTTCTGGACAGAGTCCAGCATAGGGCCCCCAAGATGATCAGGAGACTGGAACATCTTCCTTATGAGGAAAGGCTGTGGGAACTGGGACTATTCAGTCTAGAGAAGAGAAGACTGTCTCTAAAGACATTGTATAAATGGTGGCTGTCAGAAGGTTGGGGAATCCCTTTTTTCTCTTGTATCTAGCGACAGGACAAGGGGTAATGTGATGAAGCTGGAATAAAAAAAGTTTCATTTAAACATAAAGAAAAACTTTCCTGTTCAGGTGAGGGAGCTCTGGCACAGGCTGCCCATGGAGTGTGTGCAGTCTCCTCCTCTGGAGGTTTTCGAAACCCTCCTGGACACATTCCTGTGTGACCTGATCTAGGTGGACCTGCTTTAGCAGGGGGTAGGACTAGATGATCTCTAAAAGTCCCTTCCAATCCCACCATTGTATGATTCTATGATTTCTTTTTGTTTTTCCTTCATAAGCATGTGCTCATCAGTAAAGTGCTGGTAGGAGAGACTGGATGCAACAGGCTGGAAAGTGAAATACTTGCATTTCGCTGAAAGTCACAGGCTATAAACGCATCAGTAGCTTTCATCTTCAAGGCTTTTGAAAAACAATATCCAGAAGCTTTTTGAATGTCTGAGAAATCACTATAACATGAAAAGTCTATACACGTGAGTTAAGACTTATGAGGGTGAAAACACATGGGCAAGGAAGAGGATAAACAGTGAGACATAGACAATGAAGGTAAATGAGTGAAGGGATGGAGCAAAGACAGATGAAGTGTTGGAGTTGGTTCTATAACAAAATTCTATGTTCTGGAATAATAAACTAATACTGAGGTCTTCACTCCTCTGGAACTTGTGTTTCATCTTGTTTGAAAACATTTAGATAGCTGTAGTATAGTCACAAAAATGTTAACAAATCCACAGCTTCATGAATCTGCTGGAGATGTACATCATTTGTCATCTGCTATTTGCTTGTAGCTTATAAAAACGTCAATCATCCAAGCAAGGTTTGGCTAGGGTAGCCAAATTCCAACAGTAAATACTGAATAGGAGCTAAATCAGGAACTGATAGTCAAGACAATCTGCTTTCCTTGAACACATGTTTTTTCTTAAGAGAGGCCAGGATGACCTAATGTCTGGGCATTATAGATCTCCATGCTATGGGAAAGAGGTCTCCCTTCACTTGGATTGAGTTTACCATACTTTACAGTCTGCCTGGTACTGATGTCTTGGCTTGCTGCTGCTGCTACTGTTTCAGCTCTTTTCCTTGAAGCACACCTGGGCAATGGCAAAACGTTTTTTAGGGAGAAAAGGACAAAACTGCAGTTCTTTAATCTCATGGGTGAAAACAGAGTGATACAATGCACTCTTTCCCCTTGCTCTGCCTTCATCTCTCATGTCAAGATTTTTGGAGCAGTTCTCCTTTGGTTTATCCAGCTTTTACAAGGCTGGGCATGGCTGGAGGATAAGGTGGAAAGTTGAAAGTCTCACAAGCCCTTTTGCTTTATTAGAGTCAAAGTATAGGATCTTACTTTCACAGCTTAATATGGACTTGCACGGCAACACTATCAACAACACTTGCAAATCCCTACACTCTCATGCAGTCAAGCTAAATTTACATTACAATATTATGCCATGGAAATATATTAGCAGTAATTGCTATTAAATGAGGCAGAAACATTTGAAGATAGTTATTTTTGTGGAGGAAAAAAGAAACCAAGCAAAAGAACTCCTGTAAGTGGCTTAAGAATTTGCATAGTATTGCAAAAATGCTCTCAAATAGATGACAGACAGGTTCATCTGTGACAGAGCTATCTTCAGTTCCCCAGCTCCAAATCCCTATGGGTTTAGGATTCTGAGGAGCAGCATGAGTTACCAATGACTGGCTGATGCTCTCTATGTAAGGATGCACCATGGATAGCGTGTACTTGCATGTACTATTGTGATAAAAAATACAGTAGATCAAAGAAATTATTGAACACTTTCTATCCTCCTGCCTCCTCCAGTGGATATTTCTGAGAACAGTCGCTCACAGGAAAACTTCATAGTCATTTTCATTTTGCACTGATTTTTCTTTTCTGCTTCTTTGGAAACAGCAACTCGTTCTTCTTCTCTGAGTATCGTTATTAGTTGGTTTTTAGCACCACACAGTTACACTCATACATGAGGAGCACAGGACATTAGGTGTGGTGTGGTCTCACTCCAACAGTGTGGTCCAAGCTACAAAGAGCCACAAACTATGCCAGGAGGCTACATACAGTACGAGTATTTTAGAACCTAAGTTGCTTCATCTGTACCAGCTTGGAGAAAAAGCCCAGAATACTCTTAACTGGGCAAAATGGGAAGAACAACTAACAATCTTCTTCTCTTGGATGGCCAATTTACTGTCCTTAGGAATGTCAAAACAAACAAACAAACAAACAAACAAACCCTAAACATTTTCCCTTTCCTCAGTATCATCCTTGGACTGCTGCCTGAGTCCTCCTGGCCTGGTTAACTCCTGCTGGCACGCCAGGAAGCACTCACCCTTGTAGTGTCTGCATCACTGTTTAGATAAGATGTGCACCAATTTTCCTGAGAGGTTGCTTTGTTCCCACTACTATTAAATATTGTGGAAAAGCACTCATAAATTCTTCTTACATGAGACATAATGAAATAAAGGGGGCATTATTTGAAAAACAATTTTTGAAGGAGTTTCTTCATGATAAAACAAAGCTATCCCTTTGTGGGTGCTCATAAATATGAAAGGGCACCACTTTCATTTGCCATTTTTGAATGATCGGTTTTGTGGTAGCTGGACTGTTAGAAACACAGGAATCTAAGCCATATGGTCATAGGAAATAGAATCACCTCATTCTTTCCTCTACCTCACCTAGCTTACAATGTTATCCCTAGCAGACAGTTCACTCACGGATCCTTAAAAACTGATATTCATGACTGTTCAGGCAGCCTCTTCAAATCCTTCATGATTCCTACAGTTACTCCACAACTGAGAGAGGGTGTGAAATGGTTTTCTTTTGCTACAAATGATTTGGGGATGTGGTGGGTTGATTGAGCTAAACACATAGCCAGCCACTTATTCATCATCCCCAGGAGGAAGGGGAGAGAATAGGAAGAATAAGAGCTAGAAAACCTGTGGGTTGAGGTAAAGACAGGTAGATCACTTATTGTTGCCTCTAATAACTAATTATGGGCAAAACAGGCAAGGTCATGAGGAATTATCTTAGTTTATTGCCAATTAACTTAAATATTTAATTGCTGGTTTAGGTATTGGGAAACAAGGAGGACAAACATTTCAATATTTAGGGAAAAGACTTTTTCTCTACCTTTCCCAGGCTGAACTTCACTCCAGACACTTTCCTTCTCCCTTTCTTGGTTTTTACTCCCCTTGTTATTGCTGCAAGTGACACACACACCCTTTGCTGAAGCGATGGGCTGTACAGGGGCTTAGGGTCAGGGAGAATTGGTTTATTTCTACCACTCACCATTTTGTACTCTTTTCTTCTGCTATTTCTTCTCACTCTTTTTCTGTCCTCTGATGTGAGTCCTTCATGGACTATAGTCTCTTTGTGGGAGCACCTGCTCTGGAATGAGTTATCCATATGCCACAGTCCCTTTTTGGGGGGAAGTGTTACCAGATCTGTCATGGAGTGCCTCCTAATCCCACAGTCTTCTTGTTCTCTCTTTCTCATCCTTTACTGCCCTTTATTGAATATATTTTCACAGAAGAGCCACAGCCTCCTCTGATCAGTCCAGAAGTGCTACCATCTTTACCTGAAGGGCTCAGCTGTGCCCTGTGGTAGGTCAGTTGGAGCTGGCTGGTATGGGAGGCAGTCCCTGGTGTCTCTTCACAGCCCCTCACTGCCAACAGCTTTCCATGCATACCCAGAGCAGCAGATTTCAATAATTTTGCACTCCATGTCTGAGTGAAATAGATTTGAATGTTTTTGTACATGAGAAATCCGAAAGTGAAACTCACTCATGCCCAAATGGCCAAGAGCAGGTTAGCTACTGTCACAGAGCAGAGATGCTCACCTGAATGTCTCAGTTCTCAAAAAGTGTCTTGTCCTGCAAACTACTTAAGCTTTCCTTGTTAGGGCAGAAAAAGGTGATGGAGACAGGAATGGTTTTCTCCTTTTCACTGTGGGTCACCAATACTAAAATAGCAATGTTTTACAAAGAAAACCAGCTCTGCTGAAAAAATCCTGATCCATTTTACTACCAAGAATGTTTTTGTAGGAGTCCCCACAGCAATCTGCACAGGGTAAGGCTGCTGATTTACTTCCACCATTGAAGGATAGGGCAAGCGAGTGCCATCATGAAATAAGAATGCCTCTTTGATGTCAAGGTCTGCCTACATGCAACAGAGATGATGGCAGTCATTTTGTTAAGGCTTTTCCGGGTGATTGAGTGATTTTGATTTACATTTCCTTGCTGGAAGGATGAAGAACAGTCCTTACCTCAGGAAAGCACGTTTCTGCTGACATACACCACTCAAGGACTTTTTGGCAGTTTTAAACACACATATCCTGGTCTTGAGCTAGCATAAATTGATGTAGGGCCACATGAAATGATGAAGTGTGGACATATGTGTGAGGTAAACAACAGGAATAATACTAAAATAAAATTATTTTAATGGTTCTGTTTTTTGTGTAAACCTATATGGATTTTGTTTGGTCTAAGTACTGTGATTTCACTGGACTTACTACAGTAAGAAGACCTCAGAGTTTTGCATCTTGTACTTTGTAGGTAGAAGTGGCAGTAGATTACGTGCTTTGCAACGATGGATGTAGGAAATCCACACCCATCTCAGTCCCCTGGGTAATATATTTCTCTTGGGAAAGCAATGCAATATTAGGAAAGTACAATTTGTATAAGCCTCTAATTAAATTTTTGCACAGTTCTATTTCCTCGGGCTTGAATTCACATTTATTGGATTACCAAAGTAATCTGGAGTAATGTCACACTGTTGCAGGATATATTCCAGGTAGTCAAGGCTACTCTAGTGGAAATAAATGCTTGACCATCTGCTTTCTTTGAATCCTCAAGAACTTTAGAGAGACTCCAAAGTCAAGTACCGACTTTTCTATTTCACTCTACAAGCAGGCTGTACAAAAAGTCTGCTATTTAACAAAAAGAAATCTCCAGAGTTTGACAGTGAGTCCCAATGGACTTTTAAACCTTCACAGATTCATCACAAAATTTGAGGAAACATGGAATCAGTATTTTTACATTCTTCCTCTAAGTCCCATAAGGCTCCTGTGGATTGGTCTCAACTTCTAATATACTCTACCTTGCTTTTCTCAAGTCTCTTTTCTGGATCTGTGGTTTGACATTGATGCAGAGAATTAAATCCAAGGGACACATATTAAAAACTAAAAAAATGTTAAATCTCTATAATATTCCACCATTGCAACTGTGAAAGTGCATCTTTACCTTTGGAGCCAGAAAGATGCATCATAAAGCAGCATGTCCTTCAATACTCAGGATGCTGTAAAGAAATAAACCTGCATCTCTAGAGTGCTTAAACCACAACTCTGTCCTTATTGCCATACATTCCTTTGAAATTTAAGTTGTAGCCATCTGCAGAATACCACACTGATTCTAATTAATTTCCATATAGATCGGTGGTAGGATTGCAGCAGGGATGGTCTAAAATCGTAGGCAGAAGCAAGTTTGTGGGCTTATAGAGGAGGAAGGTGTGCTCGCAAGCCTGACTCCTTGCCAATTTTTACCCCATTTGCATTAGTTAATCTAAAAAAGGATATATTTACATACAATCTACATACTTATCTAGTTGCACACATCAAGTTTATCTTTTACTGGTATCTGAGTGCTTGATACTCTTTCAGAACTCCAGTCCTTGCTTCACCTCCATGAGGATGAAACTTATTATCATAGTCGTTATGTTGGTATTTTGCTGCCACAGGAATCAAAAGGAATGAATATACTCTCCCACCCCCAGTACTGGGACCTGACCAGGTTCTGCCCTGCAGGAAGGCTGTGGCAAGGCCAGGAGCTGGTGGTTCTTTCAGGGCTGTGCTCTGCTGCTTGCTGATGCCCCCTGAGGATCAGGGTCTGCATGGATACACTCAGAACCACATGGCAAATCCAAGGCACCACACCTGGCTGCTCTTACTGCATCTGTATGGCCCATGTGCTACTGTGCATATGACCCTCAACACATTTCTTCACCTGAGCTGAGCTTGGTCCCAAGAGCTCTCGGTGGGAGTTGTGCTGACTTAATGCTAAGGGCTGTGTTCTAGTGATGAACTGCTTTTTTCACAGTCATCACTTTTGCATTTCTACATGAAAAAAACTCAAACAGCTTTATTTGATCTCACAGCTGTCTATTCAGGTGTAACTTTAATACAAAAGCATAAACTTGATGTAAACAAAAAAAGTGACTCAATAATTCTTAATAGTTTGTGTTAAAGACTAACACATGCAGAAATAAAGCCGGTCTTCCTATGATACTATACAATTCCCAAGGACTGCATGCCACTCATTTTGGGTTTTGGGCTACACCGACGTAAATAACAATATCACATATAGTCTAGGAGGGAATCAAATCCTCTGCAGCAAGAGGAGAACCAGTTCCCAAGTTTTATTTATCTTCCAAAGAGAGGCAGTGTTTTTAGCAGTGATAAAAAATCAGAATTAAATTTGCATCTTTCAGTTTAAAACAAAGGTTTCTTTCAAGTATTGAGAATTTAACAGGCTCTTATGTTATTGTCTGCCGTTCCAAGCTATGAAGGGTGGCATTGAGGGCAGATGAACTCTAGAAAGTGAAAGGTGAAAAACAGTAACCACCACAGATTTAAAGATGTCCCACAACAGAAAGTTATTTCAGGACAGAAGCGAACAGGAGAGAGAGGAGAGGTGAGGCAAAGGCAGGAGAGGGAAGGGAAGGGAAGGGAAGGGAAGGGAAGGGAAGGGAAGGGAAGGGAAGGGAAGGGAAGGGAAGGGAAGGGAAGGGAAGGGAAGGGAAGGGAAGGGAAGGGAAGGGGTAGCACATGAATGATTTGGGGTAGTCTTTTTGCGTCATTGTCTTGGTTTAGGTCCATCAGGGGACAAAAGACCATGATTAGCCTCAAGTACCAAAGACCTGAGGATTGCCAAAGGGCAGGGAGAGCTTAATTGCCTCTTAAGGTCCAGGACAAAACAGACCAGGCTACTTGGCTTGGGAAGAAAATAATTTAATGCAATACCAACTAAAGCATGACCATAAAACCCCAAAACACAACCAACATAAAACAATACAGAATGGTACAATGATGAAGAGTCCAACCAGCCCTTTAAGACAACCTTGTCCCCATCCCTCTCCTTTTCCCGGGCTCTGAGTCCTGATCCCGGTGTTTTTACCTCCTCCCTCCTTGAACAGCTCAGGGGGGCAGGGAATGGGGGTTTCAGTTAGTCTATTCCTGATAGCTTCTGCTGTTTTTCTCTCCTCAGGGCAGGTGGGCTCCACACCAGTCCTCCCTGCACGTCCATAGGGTACCTCACACACACGTCAGCCCTGCACGGGCTGCTCTGACATGCATTCATCCTGAGGGCAGCAACTCCTCTCTGCCTCTCATGTGGATCTGCTCTGTGGCCCGCAGGCTCTCCAGCACGGCTTATGCCATGGACACCTGCCCACAGTCTCCTGCCCGTCTGGGTTCACTCACATGGAGCTGCTGGTGGCTCTCAGCCCTGCCATTGCCCTGCATGGGTTGCAAGGGCACAGCCTGTGTTCTCACCATGGGTTGCAGAGGGGTCTCTGGTCTGGTGCTCCCAGTTCCTTTCTCCTTCTCTGGCTGAAGGGTCCACGTGGTCGTCTCCATCTTGTATCACTCTTACACCTCCTGCCAGCACTTCAAATTCCCGTCCCATAATAGTGATCACAGAGGCGCCAGATTGGCCCAGCTGGGCTGGACATGGTTCTGAACCCAGGAGCCGGGGGAGAGTCCACAAACTCTTTACCGGGTCTTCACTGCAACCGGCTCCCCCTGTTACCAAGCAAAAGCTGCTCTCCTTGCTAAATCATGACAGCCATGCAAATACTGCAGACATGGCTCTGCAGCTTGGTTGTGAGACTGGCAAGAGAGGCAACAGAAGTGCTGAACTTGGATGGTAAGACTGGACCTGGAAAGCTGCTGAGGGTGGAGGTCTTGTGGAGATGCACCAACCTCTGAGGGCTTCAGAGTACTGAGAACTCATGCAAAACCCAGACTGAAACTAGGAGCAGTGTAACTGGTCTTCTGTACATAAGATGGTATACGTGAGCCTGTCACTCACTGTGTTGGATTTCTTTACATATTAGTGTCCCATTCTATGTCAAGAGACTGAGGGAGCATGGGCTTTCTTCTTTTTCTGCCTGTGCTGCCTTTAAATATTTTGGAATGTTGAGAAGCTGACCCAGTAAAACATCATTGATGTCCAGAGGATAAAACTCAAATCACTAGCCTCCTTCAGGAGGCCCTTTCAGTATTGTACAGCCACTGTTCTCTGAATAGAGAAGCCTAAAGCAGAGCTATTGGTTTCATCTGACAACACAAATAAGGATGGGGTGGTGGAATACCAGAAACAGTTAATAAAGTCAGGGATGTTTTTCAGATACTTTCCAGGTGTTCTTCCTTCTTCCTTTTGCCACTGTCTCTGAAACCCAAAAGAATTTGAACTGTGTATCACAGAAGATAAAGTTTACACAAGTATAGTAAAAATGAAATGAATGTGGTATCAGGAAGATGCATTTCTCTGCTATAGTCAGAAGGATATGGAATAAAACAGGCATGGTAGATAAAAGATGTTTTCTATTATTTCCCGTGTTCTACAAACAGCATATGTCCAGAAAATATCAACATTAACCTGCATTATTTTGGGCTAGATCATTGAGCTGAAGACGAAAATGGCCTTTCTTAGACATTTGGTAGGTGACTACTTGAGAACACACAAAAAGCATTGCTGAGGCACCTTGGGTGGATCATGACCACATGGATCAAAGCCCCAGGCCATGGGGTCTTGCTCCCCTTGGACCTTGGTGAGTGCTGGTTTTGGAAGATCTCTCAGATTGTACATCTGAGGTCTGAGTGTTCACTGAACTAGCGAAAGTGGCACTTTAAAATTGCAAACTGTCCCCTCTAGCATTATTTTTGGGGAGGCTATGACAGAAGAACAGTGCACAGTGGAGCCATTATCATTCTTGAAAAGAAAGAGCATTTCTGTACTAGGCTCTCTACACATTTTTGCCTTTTGATATTTCTTCCAGAGAAGAGAGGAAGAGACATAAACTATGAAAACAGCTCAAACAACAGCTGAATGCCATTCTATTAAAAACCAAAATGAGTTACGCTGGTCCCCTAAGCTCAGGCAGCTCCTCTACCTACCTTCATTCCTGCTTCTGTTGTTGAGATGGAGAACACTGAGGAGCCAAGAGGTAGGCTTTTGCCAGGGCCATGGCACAGGGATGACGTTGTGGCACTGTCACCCCAGCATACCTACCTGAGTCTTCCAGGGACATGGATAAAGTGTCTGGCAGAGTATTTGATGTCCCCATGCACAGAGGCAGTGCTGGCCGGTAGAACAGAACATTTCTGTCCTTGGGAAAGCAGCGTCAGTGCTTGATGCGGTTCAGAGCACAAAATGAGATGCCTTGGAAAGCCTACAGATAGAAATAAAAAGGAAGCAGTTTTGAAGTTGGAAGAACTGAATGTTTTGTTTTGGTTTTGTTTTAATTGATGGTATTAACTCGCTTCTTGAAGGAATCACAGCAAGGATGAGTCACTGGCAATGGGAGGGGAACGGTACAGTGAGATAAAGGTCTCCGCTTTGCCTGTGACAGGATGGGGCAAGACACGGCAGTGCCAGATGGGGGATGAGCAAAGCTAGAGGGGTGAAGGGTGAAGGATACAGAAGAAGCAATGTCAGCTGAAGTGTCTCAAGGACTCTGCCTTTCCAGCAGAGTACTGCAGGACAGACTAAACGATGGGGGGAAAACACTGATTATGGGGTTTTCTACGGAGAAGACATGTGACTGGGTGCTGTCACTGAGAAGAATATAGGCCATGCTGCATCTCCCAGGAGGCCTCCCTGCTGCCCCTGTGGCACAGGGTCCTAGGAGCTGAGCATACCTGCAGGCGAATGTGGAGAGCAGGGAGTGCATCCTGCAGCTGGGATGTTTGCCTGTGCTGGTTGGGACACGTTGCACTAGGCCCACTGGTGCCTGTGTCCCCTGTCCCCAGTAGCCCAGAGATGAAAGCAGAGCATGCCCTGACGGGCGGGAGCTTGTGAGGGGTTAAAGCAAACATCATCCCACAGTGAAAGGCAGAGTGTGAGAATGTGGTGACAGCATCAGGAGAAGAAAGCATGGCAGGTTACCAGACTCTGCTAGCTACGCATGTCTAACAGCCCTGCAACGTTCATGTAGTTGAGCACATTCATAATAAGCGACATCTTGTTAGTTTCTGCTCCACAAGAAGGAGACCAAACCCCAACTTATTCCATAAATCTATTCATTATATTAAGTATATTAAGCACAGTGACTGTCAGCAATATGCACAATTTGACCTTGAAACTGCCACCACATTCTCTGACTAGAGCACACTCCTGGCAGTTAGATGCAGTGGGTCCTGAAGGTTAGATGAAGTGGAACCAACATCTTAAGGATGTTGCAGATGCTCACATAACACACTGATAAGGTGCATCTCATTATCATTGAAGTGCCAACAGTAAATGCATATGTTCTTGGTGCCAAAAGAATGCTCTGATGCATCTTTTATCAGTCATTTGAATGACTGCAGTTGTATTCTAAGATGCAAACCTGGTGTCGGGCTGTAAAAAGTCATCTGCCTTTGGAATAAAAGGAGAGTGACATTTGCATTACTGTCATTATTAAAGTAGGGATACAAGCAGAACAGCAGACTGGAAGGGAAGCTAAGCCCTCTCCCATTGCGGCAGTAAATGGCCTTGGAGACAAATAAAACGAATCTTATAAAGGTTCCTGTGAGCCTGTGCTTGTACACAACAGAGGAGGAAAACTGATACAGATCCAACTTCACCATGTCATCTCCACGAAGAAGTCATCTCAAAATCTCCAGTTCAATTGGTGCAAAGCTATGTGTGAAGTGCACTATAATGGAAACTATTACTATTTTTGTTAGATCTTCCCTTTTCATCCAGGGAAGTCAAAGCTGAATGAATCACAAATAAAACCTGGAAATTCCCCAAGTCTGTGCATCATCACCAGGCCCAGTCACAAACCATCTGGATACTGGTGATGATTAACTATCTCCGGTCGGGAAGCACTGTCCACTGTAGGTGTACCTTTGATAAGACTTTCTGGCTCTGAAACTCAGAATCTTGGGAAAGATGGATCCAAAACATAATTTGTAGCCACTGTCTTGGAGAAGAACAATAATATTTGATTTACAGGTATGACAGGGCATGGAGGAATTTGGCTACTTGAATAAAGAGAAGGTGGAGAGCATGGCTGTTTTCTGTAACACACAGAGGAAGGAAAAAAGTAAAGATCCATTTAAGCTGAAAAGCTGTGCTGGAATGAGGGCAAGTGGAACCACAGAATGGTAGCAGTTGGAAGGGACCTCTAGAGATCATCTAGTCGGACCTCCCTACCAATGCAGGTCCACTTCAATCAAGTTGCACAGGTGGGTTTTGAAAACCTCCAGAGAAGGAGACTCTCCCCGCTCCCTGGGGATCCTGTGCCAGGGCTCCCTCACCTTCACAGGAACGGAGTTCCTTTTTGTGTTCAAGTGGAACTTCCTGTGTTCCAGTTTGTGCCAGTTACCTCTTGTCCTGTCGCTGGGCGTTACAGAAAAAAGACTTGCCTTATCCTTCTGACACCCACCCTTAGCTATTTATAGGTGTTGATACAGTCCCCCCTCAATCTTCTCCAGGCCAAACAGCCCCAGGTCTCACAACCTTTCCTTTTAAAAGAGATGGTCCAGTCCTCTAATTATCTTTGTAGCCCTGAGCTGGACTCTCTTCAGAAGTTCCCTGTCCCTGTTGAGCTGGGGAGCCCAGAACTGGACACAGGACTCCAGATGAGGCCTCACCACGTGCAGGTGTCTCTCTGCACAGCTGCTCTCCAGCAGGTCAATCCCCAGCCTGTACTGGCGCATGGGGTTGTTCCTCCCCAGAACAGACCTGGGAGTCCTGATTGATAACAAACTAACTATGAGCCAGCAATGTGCCCTCGTGGCCAAGAAGGCCAATGGCATCCTGGGATGCATCAAGAAGAGTGTGGCCAGCAGGTCGAAGGAGGTTCTCCTCCCCCTCTTCTCTGCCCTGGTGAGGCCTCATCTGGAGTCCTGTGTCCAGCTCTGGGCTCCTCAGCTCAAGAGGGACAGGGAACTTCTGGAGAGAGTCCAGCACAGGGACAGCAAGATGATCAGGGAACTGGAACATCTTCCTTATGAAGAAAGGCTGCGGGAACTGGGGCTGTTGTCTAGAGAAGAGGAGACTGAGGGGGGATCTTGTAAATATTTACAAATATCTAAATGGTGGGTGTCAGGAGTTTGGGGAATCCCTTTTTTCTCTTGTATCTAGCAACAGGACAGGGGGTAATGTGATGAAGCTGGAACACAAAAAGTTCCATTTAAACAAAAGACAAAACTTCTTTCCTGTTCAGGTGAGGGAGCCCTGGCATAGGCTGCCCAAGGAGATTGTAGAGTCTCCTTCTCTGGAAGTTTTCAAAACCCACCTGGGCACATTCCTGTGTCATCTGATCTAGGTGGATCTGCTTTAGCAGGGGCATTGGACTAGATGATCTCTAGAGGTCCTACCATTCTGTGATTCTATGATTCTATGAAATGTCCATCCTCTTAGGTTGCAGTTTCTAGGTCTTGCTCCTACATATGTTTTTGAGCAGGGACAATCAGTAGCTCAAAATCTCACCTTGACAGGTAAAGGGCAGCCTGTGAATTTAGACTGGGAAAAGTTGAAATAAAATTGGTTTTGCTCTACAGTTCTGACTGAAAATGAGAGGTTGTTTCAGCTTTTGTTTCTTGGTCTGAAAGTGTGTGTAAACTATGGGGGATTCCAGGATTATAGTAAGGCTACAAAAACATCCTGGCAACAGACTGTGATTTAGAGTAAAGCATTTTAATGAGACAAGTCTGAACAATTTTGTTCAGGGAACATTTGCTGGCTGGTGAGCAGCAAGCATGCAGCAACAGGTGCTGATGCCTTGACCATAATCTTGTCCCCTCCCCCACTACCACAACTTTCTCCCCCACTCCTTCCTGCTGACACACCAAGCTACAAATGTCACCCCTGTGCCCACGAGTTGTCCTTACCAGCTTGTGTGACAAACAGGTGTCTAAGGAACAACGTTGCTATTCACCTATGCAAAGTCCCACAAGCAAAAACATCGGCTTGCCCATGAGTGCTATTGCGCACCCTGTTGTCCTTGTCTAATCACCAGTAGCATGCAGCTTGTGAGGGAGACTGTTTGTGTGACATTGCACCATAGTCCCTCAGAAAGGAGGGAAGCCTCGAAAGGCTTTGGATGCAGCATATTTTCACAGGAAACTCTATTTTGCTTTCCACAGGCTGTTTGGACAAAAATAGACTCAACTTATGGCCTCTGATTTTTACTTTTTCCCCCCACAGCTAGGAAAAGCAGCGTCAGGCTTCCTAGAGGAGCTAACTGTTTGCATGTGCAGCCTCCAAATGTCACAACTCCTAGCATGGAACAGGGAGGTTGCTTTCCTCTCTTCTCATCTGTCTTTATTAATGTAAAGAGAAGATACATTCATCTCATTAGCCTAGAAAAAAAGAGTCCTTAATCTGGACTATACTGATGTCTGGAGTTTCTTTTTAAAACCCTGTACAGCCATAAAGTCTGATTCAGAGAATGCTGTTGACTTTGAAGACCACAGAACAATGACTGCAAGAGAATTATACAAATTCTTCAAATAAAAATATTCAGTTATTTTTTTTGATTATTGGATGATGTGTAAGCTCCTTCTCTCTTTTTTCTCTGTCAGTTTAATGAATCTGCCAAAAATAGGTTTACACATTGGCGTGCAAAAAGCAAAACCTACTTCCTGGTAACATAAACCCAAATCCAAATGGATTTCAAACTTGTAGCTGCAAAAATGTAACAAAGAGTATTTATAAAAGCCCGAGACCAGAAAGGCATAACTGTAGCTCTCCATCCTTCAGCAGGGGAACCCAAGCTAGATGAAAGTGTTGGAGCGTGAATTGCCTTCAGGCCTTGCTGTTAGCAATACTGGTTGAAAGAGAAGAGCTGGAGTGTGGTTGATAGTGATAGGAGATGCACGTGTCCAGGCTGAGGTAGGAAAAATATGCAGCTGGCTAAACCTGGCTGCAGAAACATCTTCAGTAAGCTGCAGTAGCCTGGTAGCTAACACTTTTCACTGCAGTGGGACTCCATGCAAGTCACACCAGCAGCAGCAGTGATATTGCAGTATTACTGGTACAGAAAGAAAACTCCTTTCCAAAGGATGTGGTCCATACGTGACACCTCTTATAGCACAAGTAAAGGAAATTTGTCCTTACAGACTCCCTGTGTAGATTTAAAGTACCTATGGGACCCCAAAACTGTCCAGTTGTAAGAGTTAATCTAATTAAAGCATACTATCTTTCCCTACCAACTTTGGCTTTTTGTATCCTCAGACTTTATCACAGCTAAAGCAACATCTCTACTAGCAATAACTGGTTACATTTAAGCATCACAGGTCTATAATGTTTTAGTCTCTTTCTGTGATGCTTGCTCTTTTTCCGTGCTACAGGTAACACATGTCATTCAGCACAACTTAATTTCCTTTTTCAGACATCCAGTCAGGAAATAAGAACAATAACAAGTGATGTATATGATAAATATGAATTTCCATGTACTTGAAGTAAACAACATGTACATACCTAATAAATGGGGAATTATTCTCTCTCTATCAATACTGAAGTCAGTAAAGGGCCAGGGCAGTGCTCTCCCATCATGCCTTTATTTCTCTCAACTTTCCCCCAGATTTCCTGCATGTTCATTTCCTAAATTAAGATGCATAAGAAAATTGGATGAGTCTGTGAAAATTTCAGTTTAAAAATCCAAATAAAGCAAGATTGTGCCTTGCTTCAGGCAAAGAAAGGGTTTTTTTGTTCTGTTTCCCTTCCCAAACTTCTTCCATTAAAGAGAGGTTTCAAAGGTAAAAATATATTGGAGGAGGATTTGTTTCTTAAAAGTCTTGCTACAAAAAAAAACATTAGAAACCTTTCAAATTAAAACACAAACAAGTAACTAACAAAAGGAGAAGGCAACATTTCAGTAATTTACAGGAGAGAAATAAAGTCTAACTAATTGAGAGATGAGCTATGCTTCCTTGGAAGGTCTATGGTAGTAATTTAAAAAAAGATCTGCTTTATGATGAACATATGAATACTTATATTAATGCCATCTCTACTGCCCAGTTGATTCCATCAGCAATCAACCTGAGGATGGATACTGCAGTTAGGGGTTGATTTTTCTGCTTTTGGAAGGGAATTGGACCACCTACAGTCTTAAAATTAGGCAGATGCTAGCCAGGATGCAACAGCTCGCAAAGATGCAGAACAAAATACCTAGCATTATAAACACTTCCCACAGTGACTTCATTTTTCAAGTAGAGCTCCAGAAAGCCTGGATGACAAAACAACAGAGAACAAGAAAGCAGAGAGGCAAGGCCCAGCGAGGATTCCTGGTATGCTCTTGCCCCCTGCTGTCACACTGCCAGGGCCCAACCCGGTGCCAGGCCTGCTTAGGGACAAGGTTCCCTCATGCCCCACAAAAAAATAATCAGCCAAAAAAAACACCCCACCCCAAAAACACCCTAGCAGCAAAAATACCCGGTGCTAAACATGCTGAAGTGTCCTCACTCGCAACAGTCAGGCTTCAACCTTGAAAAATGGATTAACTGACAAGTGGGAGACCAAAGTGGATACAGGGTGCTGCTTCCCTCTGCTTGATATTGGGGGATATATCATGTCTTTTACAAAATGTAATGTGAAGTCCCCAGCAATTTGTTGTCTCTGACAGATATCTACTGCATATAAAAAAAGAAAAAAAAACCCAAACGAAACAATGAAGAAAAAAAGATTTCCAGAGGTAATGTCTGGTGAGGAATGAGTGTGTGGCACCAATATTATGACTTACTTTTCAGAGGAAGATGTGTAACTTTATGTAAACATCTTGTCAGGGGAATAATTCAGCTCATCTGTCAAAAAAAAAAATCAAAGTCAGGGAAAGAAAAAAAACCTGCTGACATCTTCATTTTGTTCTTACAGTACACAGAAATATATTTATACATTGGATAACAGATGTTCTGAACTAATTTTGCTGCTTCACCCACCTTTGCATTCACTAATATGACTGTCTTTTATGGTTTGTGTTTGCCCACTTTCTGCAAGGAACCTTCAGGTGGCACCGACAAGGATATACAAGGAACTCAGTGCTGGGACCAGAACTGTTGCTGTTGCAAGACACATCAAGACACAATTGTCCAGATAATTTCTTAGAATGTAACAGAGGACAAACTATTAGACAGTCTCGCTTTTCTAGCTGAATTTGATTTTTATTTGAAAGTGATGTGTCTAGCTGGCAGATTTTTCCTTATGAGACTCTCCAAAATAAAAAAATTAGTTTCTGCAGATTGCTTACCAGATTGTTCAGTGCTCTTTCAGGCCCTGTATTTCTGCCTGACCTCAACAGGAAAAGTTTTGCCTCACACATGCAGAAAAAAAATAGTCTGATCTTTAAAGATATGTAAGCTCCTTGTCCTTTTTCCACACAGCTTTCTAGCTATCATCAGATTGTTTATAAATTACTCACCCTAAATTTTAAAGGCATTTAATCTTCCTTTTCTGCTTTGGGCTGCTCTATGAAAACAGCCTGTCCTTGCAAACTTTGCCTCTTTTGCCAGTTTTGCACCAAACCTCAGTGCTTTATACAGCTTCATCTTGATAATAGGACATCCCTCAGTATGTTTGCTACAAACAAATCCCCTCAGTGATGGGGCAAGGACATATGGTGTTGATTCACAGGGAATTAATCACTTCCCTTCCATAGCAAAGCAGAATTCACCTGCTACTCACCTGATACCAAACCAGCTGTTTCTAGGTGAGGGGCTTCCTGAGAGTCTCCTGGAAATCTGGAAGAGGAACAGCTATGGGGTGCAGTGCCCAGTACAGGCATCTGGGCCCACCATCCTCTCTGCCTGCTGGGACCCCTAAGCCAAAATGAACTAATGGCTTTGTACTGCAAATTGCATGAACTACATAGAAGACCAAAGGAAGGGAAGGGAGGGACAAATGTGTACATGGAGCAGGGGAGCAGTTAGCCAGTGCGATTGGCTTCACATGACATGCTATCACCAGAAAATTTGCATTTCAGAAAAAATCCTGTGAGGTTTTTATATACACAAGAAAGGAAAATGGCAGTAACCAAAATGCTGATGTAAAGAAAAGAGAAAAGATGTGTACAACACCACTTTCTCTAAAGGTATCTTTTCATGGCTACGATCTTGAAATGCTAGTAAAAGATGTTCCACTGGAGAGCGCAAGAAGATCAGGGGGACTGTGCTAAAGAGGAGTTCTGATGGGTATTAGATCTTCAGCCCTCCAATACAGCATTATATATGGCAAACATTGAAGGAAGAAAAGCCACAAATGTTATAGCTATTAAAAGTAAAATAAAATAAAATAAAATAAAATAAAATAAAATAAAATGGAATCAAGCACAAAATATGTGGAAAGCAGAGACACAACCAAAGCAGCTGAGAAGACACAGTAAGAATGAGACTTGGTTGCTCTGGAAACTAAGATAAATTGCAAACATGGACTCAGGAACGCAAATGATGCTGAAGCTATCAGAGATGAATGGATGAGCAAAGGCAGCACCTCAGATGCATCAGATGCTTTCCCATAAAAAACATAGTCACCAAATCTGGGCTGGAAGCAGAGAGAGCAGGACACACCACCTCAGAATCCCCACAGGTTCAGCAGTAAGCATGCATTGGAATCTATAGATGCAGAGAATGATGGTTGTACGGAACTGGTAGCTAATGGGCACAGCTGAAAAGTGAAATGCAAATCTCTTTGATATTTGCAAATATCCCTGGATAAATAAAAGCTCTGTGAGGAAAAATAATGTTGTTGAGGTGTAGTCATTAGTTGTTCTTGATTTATTTTTTCTACCTCAGTGAAACAAATACTCTCTTGGGTTTAAATGGCAATCCTTTTCATCTTGCATCCTGTTTCTGATAGTGATCAACACCAGGTAAAAGTGAAAATAAAGCCCAAGAGGACAATGGTGAGAGGATATTACTTCTAATGCTAAGACATGGAACCTGGCTACAGAATTTATAATCAGCCCATCTAAAACAGGTGCCGCAGCAGAAACTCTCATCTGCAAATAATTGCAGAGTCTGTTCTGGATCTTCAGATGCACAGATGGAGATAGAGTAGATGGTTTTCCTTCCCTCCTTCCTTAATTGCTTATTTCCACTGAGGAAGCTCAGTCAGCCTATCCAGAAACATGACAGAGACTGATCGCATCAAACCACTGTTAACAAAGACATAAATAAGTGACTGGGAAAATTTCAGCCCCAAAATAAAAAGCTTTTAGAAGATTGATGGACTGCATGCACAATCCTTCATACAAAGAACCAGTTTCCAACATCCCTATCTCCTAAACAAACAAACAAAAATATTCCTCCTCCCAAATATTGAGGAATTCTTCTCATGGTTACTGAATGAGGTCTTGGCAGATGTGAGCAAAACAGAAACCATTCATTCAGGTCTGGCAATGAATACCCCATTTAAAAGATATGATTGTGTGTGAACTGCCCCATACCTTATGAAAATCAAACTTTCTGGAGGTTGAATAACTGTTGAAAGATGTTCTCGTGCTTTCTGGGAGCTGCTACATGTGTCCTGAAGGAATCCTTGTTCATTTCCTAATGACATTATTTCCCTGAGGAGAAAAGAAGAAAATGTTTCTTGTGCCAGAGCTAAAACTTGTTGTCAGCAGAAGTGGTGCTGCATGTTTTGTTTCTATTTGGAAGCCATGGGCCGTGCTGCTTCATCCCCAGCAAGCAGCTGTGCTGATGTTGGCCTGAAAGTTGCATCCATAAGGTGCATTAGCTTGGGGACTTTCACAGGAGTGAATTGAACTGTTGTGCCTGGCCCCAAGTGTTAGGTTAACAGACCATGACATCAATGTCTCAATGACCTGGTAAGGTAAGTGTGGGCTTTGTGGATCATACATCAGTGCATGAGCACTCCTGTATTGGCCAAAATATCCAGTGGAGATCTGAGCTTGTTCATCCCTAGGAGGACCAATGTCATCATGGTGAGATAACAGATTGTCATAAAGACCTGTTTTTCTCATAAGATGGGTATAATAGCCCTTTCTATGGGTACATTTGGAAGTTTCCTCTCCCCACAAATCAATACAACTTTATGAGCAGTTGTGCTGGTTTTGGCTGGGATAGAGTTAATTTTCTTCACAGTAGCTGGTGTGGGGCTATGTCTTGATTCATTTTGCAAACAGTGTTGATAATACAGAGATGTGTTCATTATTGCTGAGCACTGCTTACATAAAGTCAAGGCCTTTTCTTCCCCTCACCCCATGCCACCAGCAAGCAGACTGGGCGTGCAGGAGAAGCTGGAAGGGGACACAGCTGATGGGACAGCTGATGCCAGCTGAGCAATGGGATGTCCCAGACCATACGAGGTCCTGCTCAGTAATCAAAAGCAGGGGGAAGAAGGAGGAGGCAGTGAGGACATTCAGAAGCATGGCCTTGGTCTTCTCAAGTCATCATTGGGCATGACAGAGCTTTACTTTCCTGGGGAGGACTGAATGCCTGCCTGCAACTGGGAAGTGGCGAATCAATTTCTTCTTTTGCTTTGCTTGGGCATGTGGCTTTTGCTTTACCTATTAAATGGTCTCTATCTCAAGCCAGGAATTTTCTCCCTTTTACTCTTCTGATTTTTTCTCCCATACCACCAGAGGGGAGTGAGCAAGAGGTTGTGTGGGGCTTAGTTGCTGGCTGGGTTTAAACCACAGCAGCAGTCAAGGCAGATAGGTGATGTTTAATTTATTTAAAAAAAAAAAAGAGCTAACCTAAAGGAAAAAAATCAGATCAATGTCTTGTAAACTTTCTATTCCCTTATTCCTGGCTTTTCCTCTCCCCTCCTACCCTTTCAGAAAACACTCTCACCTCAGATAACATATCTACTATTTCCTGGTGCTGTGACATTTGAAAAGAGAAACGGGAAGCAGAAACTTAGGAGAGGGACCAAAGAGCACTCTTGTATTTTGGAACCATTTCCTACTTCAGCAGTGACACAGATAAAAGCCATAACACATGCTACCTCTGTGGCCTTGGTTTGACCATGGTACTGTTAATTCATGCAACATACTTCATTTGGTACCTTATATTCTTTCTTGGTTTTTTTTAGTAGGAAATCTTTTCCCGTTTCATAGCTTAACATAAAATCTCTTCAACTTTTTACTGGAGGTGAGAAGCAGAAAGAGCAGATTTCATAAAGAGTCTTCAGTCATGGCCTCTCGAGAGCAGAGACCAGTGAGTGAGTCATTGTTTATTCTTTTATTTTGTTTTATGTCCCCTTTTTATTAAGCTGAACAATAGTTTGGCTTTATTGTGTTAATTCATATGTTACGTGAACTTTCATGTAAATAGTTCTATTTTTAGGTGTAAAATGTCAAGTAGAAACTTGTGTGTGTGTTCTCATTGTTTCTGGAAGTAATCCTTTACTGCGTGTTTTTGATAGAGGGCATATTTCTCTCACTGGAGGTGGGACTAGTAAAGAGCAAGGCCCGCTACTTTCTTCCTCTTCAATAACTTCAAAGTCTTTTATCCTACTGTTATTAGCTAAAGCCCTTACTTTTCTGAGGGATCATTAAACCAGCTGAAGCCATTATGTCAGTTCACACAGACAAGACTTTTGTGATGGCATCAAGGTTTGCAGAGGCTCAGTGGGTTATCTTGGTTCAGCAAAAGCCATACAGCAAGCAATTTGCTTTATATCCTGCAACAGCTTTCCTGTACTAGTGTGAGAAGTCAGTGTCAGGTGGCTGACATAATTACTGAAAGTTACTGTGGCCCACTAAAACTGTTATCCTCCCACATTGTTTGAAATGACACTTCTGGCCTCTTTCCCTGCAAAAGGGAGAGCTCTCATTCAATAAATGGGAGGCTGGACCTGCTGAGGGAAGACACGTCTCCCATCTCTTGTTTAGCATGAGGCCTGGCAAGCAGATCTGGGTGCTGGAGCAAGAGAAGCACACACAGATTCTGCTTCATTGCTGGATTTGAAGAGGGGTGTTCAGGAATACAGGAGATGAACACCTAAAGAGGACTTGTGATCATAGGAGAGACAACCAAGATCTTTTTTTCTTCTTTAAGATGTTATGGTGCACATTCAGAAGGGACCAAACATTTTTAATGATGTCGAAGATCATCATATGGTACATTATAGTAGAATGAGGCTAGCTCTGTCGTTACTGACGTCACAGAAAGGAGATGGTGGTGTGCAAAGTGGTCTGCAATGAGTCAAAGGAGCAGGAGATTTCAGTTCGACATGTAGTGCAGATGCTTAAACTAAAGGAAGAGAGGAAATCTTTTGATTTCTTGACTTGAGAACTGAGAGATAGTGGTCCCATGTGGCCTATTTTTAAAGCAGCAGAGATGACCTCCAGTGCAGAAGTGACTGCAGTCAGAAAGCTTCTTCCCATCTCACCAGCTATATTGTTTGTTTAAACTGAGACTCAAGTCTCAGTTTAAGGATTCCTTTCCCCACTATATTCTGCTCTCAGAATTTTCCCTAAACACTAACCTATTACATAATCTCTAGTTCCCTCAAACACACTGCTTTAACTACCAGAAAGCATCAAGGAGAAGAGAAAGGAGAAACTAAGTTTCTTTTTAGCTATATTTTACTATATTAGCTACATTTTTACCCCAGCACAGGAAGCACCTCTTACCATCATCACTTCTTCTATACTGACTTCTCTTTTATCACCATTACCTGATGCAACCCAGTTTGGCTTCTGCCTTGGTTGGGTAGTGTGACTGCAGGATTAAATCATTTCTCAGTCAAGCTTGATAGACCAGACCTCATCCCCTCACACATCCCCATCCCCCTTGAACCTCTTCCTTAATAAATCAAACTGTTAAAGAAAAATAAGCAAGTCTGTTTAAAAGGTCAGTGTGTGAATTTGGACCTCTTGAGTCATAAGCAGCTGGGATGACATGGCATTCTCTCACTCCCTTTCAAGTGATGGAAAACGATACATGGGTCCAACTCTGTAGGAAGGGCCCAGGCTTCTTTAGGAGAAAGTCCAAAAGGGACTGCAACGTTTCACTCTTGACAATCTTATCAAGGTTCCAGGCTCCAGAAAAGGCTTTTGCATGGACTCAGTACTTGAGTAAGGTATAGAGACTGTTTTGAGAGCAAAACAAATCAGCAGTCCTCTCCCTGCCCGCCTGAACATCCTAACAGCCAGGTTGGAAAGTTGCGTTTCTTTTCGTGATGCTTTTTTTTTGGTCTCCACTCAGGATGCTCTAAGGCACATACAAGATCCTGTTTAACATCACAGTGAAGCAACAAGCTATTTCATTTTTGCATCAGCATAATAACGAGATGTCATGGTTTGGCCCAGCTAGCAACGAAGCACCATGGCAGTTTCTTGCTTAGTGCTCCCCAACCATCCCCCACCCTTCTTGGGATGACAGAGGCCCCAGCAGAATGGGAGTAAAAAGATAAGCAAAGGTTGTTGTGGATTAAGACAAGGGCAGGGAGGGCTCGCTGCCAATTATGATTCCAGGCAAAAAAGACTCAAGTACTCGACTTAGAGAGGAAAGTAGGGAAGTTTATTCTACAAGAAACAGAACAGAACAAAAAGCAAAAAGGGAGTAGGATGATGAGAAAATTACAACCAGCACTTTAAGATCTCCCTCCCCCATCCCTCCTTTCTTCCCGGGCCCAGCTTGCTGCTCCCCATATCTCTACCTCCTCCCCCCTCAATGATTCAGGGGGGCAGGGAGTGGGGGATGTGGTCAGTCTCTCACAGATGGGCTCTGCTGCTTCTCTCTTCTCAGATGAGGATGACTCCTGGCATTCTTCCCCTGCTCCAACACGGGGTCCCTCGCCCGGGACACAGTCCTTAATGAACTTCTCTGGTGTGTGTTCTTCCCAGCAGCTGCGGCTTCTGCCGATACAGGTTCCCTCACATGGGACGTAGTCCTTGGTGAATATCTCTGGCATGGATTCTTCTCCACAGTTGCAGTTTCTGCAGTTATAGGGTCCCTCCCATGGGATATAGCCTCCCCTGGGCATAGTCACTGCCCCTGACACGGGATCTTTAATGAAGTGTAAACAAATCTCAGCTTCCCCAGTTCTCTCCATAGAATGCAGGGGAGTCTCTGCTCCAGCACACCTCCTCCTCTCTTTCATCACTGACCTTGGAGTCTGCATGGTTACTTCTCTCTGTCTTCCCACTCCTTGTATGACCACTAGCCAGAAAAGAAGAGACTGAAGAAGGAAGAAACAGGAAGAAGCCTCCTCTTTTGGCTTCTTCTTAAAAAGTGATCGTGGAGGCATCTAATTGGCTCAGCCCCAGCAGTGGGTCTGGCTCAGAGCTGGGGAGAGTTTTGAGCAACTTCTTACAGGAGCCATCTTTACGGACCCTTCCCCTTACCAGAAAAGGATGTAATGTCAAACCATGACACCAGAAAAAGACTACTGTGAGATCTAAAGAACCTTAAAAGCATATGTTTTTAAAAAAAAGTATCTCAGCATTTGATTATGCAGATCATCATGTCTGTACTTCCCTTAGCTACTTTTTTTCACATCTGGATTGGTTCTCCTGCAGTATGTACCACACAACATGGGGAAAAAAGGGTGTAGTGGAAAAGCCAAGGGCTAGATGCATGTTGTGTCTGAGAAGCTTTGCAATTTTCTGCCCCACAGTCATATTGTCTGTATGTGCACAGTGATATCTAGCTCTGTAGGGACTAACCTTAAGGCTGTTTGTGGCAGTACTTGTAGATAATGGATCTGGCCTTGAAGAAATATCCTTCAAGGCTTCATAGAGGCTGTTCCACATCTGGGTCAGAATTTCGGGCTACCTGAGGGCTTCATGGGCCAGATGTGTAGCTGCTATGGATCTCTTTGGATTTGTGTACATCAATGATTTTGAATGTATAAAGGAACGAGTCTGCACAGTAAGAAATGAGGTAAAGTAGGAGAAACAGAGATAGATGTGTCAGAGATGGTGTCATTGCTCACAAAGCATGAAAGCACAATAGCTCAGAGAAAAAAAAGTCCTCCAAAAGCCTAGTACTTCTAGTACTTCATGACTTTGCCCCATTAGTGAGCCTAATGTGCTGTTTTTATCTGTAGAGATTTGCTGTCATTTATATCAGTAAGAAGCAGCTAATTTCTTAAATCTCTCATACTCAAAGACTGACAACTACTTTCAAGAATTGTCTTATAAGCTAGAAAAAGGTTCCTAAAAAGCAGTGGCATATTCTCTTCTCAAAAACCCCATTTTAAGGGGTCTGTCACAAGGACCAACATCTGTCACACCCTCCAGTGCTATTTCCTAGTTGCAAACTTTCATCAAGGCACGGGCTGGGAGGGGAGAGACAAGGAGATGAGGACCAAAGGCAAGGGCAGAGTGTCTCCCCAGGGCATCCCAGTACACAGAGACACATGCAGCTGCCTCCTCACCAGCACTGCCATTGTCCTGATGAAACCACTTTGTGGATTTCACGTCCTACCTCACACTATTGTGTGGTGGGAAGGATGGCAATGAGTCTCAGATGGGTATATGTTGTGATGGTAGATTGGGATTAAGGGGATGAATTCATGCTCATGTACAGGAAAATTGTTTTATTTTTGCCCTTCTCATGTCAGTTTTCTTTTCCTTGCCACGTCCTGCAATGAGCATGCAATGCTGAACTGGCAACATCTCTTGCCTTCCCCTCGCAGTGAATCACCACGTCTCAAGCACAACAACGGATGCTGACTCTTCTGCCTGATTGTTTAGGGAAGATGCTGTGCTTGGAGAGAGAAAGCTTCTCTCCACCTGGAGAGATGTGAAACCCCTTCTGAAAGGCTGATGAAGAGCAATGCCTGAGATCTGTGGCTCTGTGCCATAGAGCTCTGTCTCAACCAAGTCAAAGTTACCGTCATGAGCATGTTGTAAAAAAATCCCACAAATTGAGCATCTGTTTGAGCTGATGAATCAGCTTGGCATGCAGATCACAAATGTGGTTATTTCCATGGGGCTTCACTCGCCTTTCCTTTTTGTCCTGAATTTGCAACCAGCCCCACTGATACCGTAGGGCGAAGTGGTGAGTGATAGAAATAAAACTGGTCCTTTCTGCAAGTGTCTTGTGCCAGCTTGGGATGAGGATTTGGGGCCATGCTGATTACAGAGTCTCACAATTTCAACATCCCTTATGGATGTCTGTATTTGCATGTAGTGATCTGGTGCAGCACATCAGAAGCTAGTTTATCCCAACAGATGAAGTGTGTGGCTCTGACTCACACCTGAGGTAAATACTGGATGGGCATGCAAAATGTCTGCATACATCTATAAAAGACAGTTGCATGAATTTTCAAGCATTTACAGGAGCTGACTGTCTTAAAGTGTATTTGTAATTGTGGTGGTTTGGTTTTTTTTGGTACAGGTTCATCTTAACCTCAGTGCCCTGAAAACACAGCAGCACAAGTGCTTTCTGGGACTGTTGTTTTTCCTTGGTGGTCCCCAGGGTACACGAATGAAACGGTGTGTTATTTTTCCCCCAAGCTAGTGGCAGACATTAGAAAATTGAATTTAACGTTCCACTGTGCCGGGCATGAATATGTTTTGCATATCTCACAGTAAACCTAAATGAAAGTTCTGAGAAGGCAGATAGCCATTTCTCAATTATATATGACAAATGTGCCATTTCTGATAGCCTTGTCAGTAAAAAGCAAGAGCTGGAAATGCCAAGCAGTTTAGGAAATCAGGATCAACATTCCTAATACTACATCACTAATAGGTTCCACATCTTCTGAGACAATCAGCCTTGATTGTTCCTCTGGATGTATTCCTCCAAGCTTCATCTCACTAATTGCAATATTTCAGAGCTGATATGTGTAAATAATAACAAGGATTGCCAGCGTGCGGACTTTGAAAAGAATATTCTATTACCTTAATGCTGTCAGCTTGTTTGTAGCAAAGCAGTTTACAAAGTGTACAAGCTATGAATCAAAGGCATGGGAATGTGCTCTTATTTTATTCAGGCAACTTAGCACAGAAAAGATGAAATTATGTTTGTCAACTTTACTACTGAAGGTGACGAGTTAATGTGTGGGTGATGGTGAATCTTGTAGAGACAACTTTTTGCATTTGTAAAAGTAAAATATTGAAACATACAGGTTCTCAGAAGCCTAAGAGTCACATACCTCCTTCAAAAATTTACAGGCAGCTTGACCTGAAATGAAAGCAGAAGTTGTCTGTTGCAGGTGTGCCTTAGAATGCCACGTGCAGAGATTTTTCTTCCTATGTTAAACTTTCTCTTCAGTGATTTAACATCGCAAATAAAACAGTTAAAGATCTTCCACAAGCACAGTCAGTATTTTCATTTAAAAGAACCAGCACCATAGCAAAGTGATCTCTCCAAAGATTTAAGCTGAAAGAATACTTAGTTAAAGTTTTCAAGAAATTCTTCCATTTGCATGTGCTTCATTTAAGTTAGGTGGGAAGAATGTCAAACTCAGTGCCAGGGACTTGAGACATAAAAAGGGATTAGGCATATTTAACCTTGTTCTTAAATGATACTGGAATTATGCTGGATAACTTGTAGTTTATTCCCATTAGGAAGGCATGGAGTTTCTTAAATGACAATTGTTCTACACTTAGCAGTAAAATGAATAAAATACAGAAATGAGGAAGAATAAAGTACAAAATTGTATGTCAGCCTCAATTTTCTCATCACTTTGGAACAGTCTTTATGCTGAAGATTAGTTATTATGGGAGTGTCCAGGATCTTCCTGAGCTCTGGAGGCCTCTCAGACAAGCTGTGCCTGGGCTTGACATTGGCCAGTAGCTTCTCTGTTGCTCTGGCATGGAAAAGTCCAAGGATACCCTTGCTAGTGTCTTCTCACTCTCTCCTGCAATATGTTTCCTGGTTCTTTGTGTGAAGCTACACATCAGCATCCCAACACCTTTGCTCCTTACCAGTTCTCTAATCTGTAGATAGAAAAGAGAAAAATATGTGTTCCATGACTATGCTATTGGAATACAAAGATGAATGACTTTGCATCTGGGAGAGACAAAGCACACTTTTGTTAGTGTCTACATTAAAAAACCAAAATAACATTTGTTTCCTAATTTACCAGCCACAATCTGTGCATTATACTTGTACAGATTTGCAAAGACTGCCATCAGAGTTCTTCTGTTGAAAGCTCCTACTCAAACATACTTAACATGAACACCATCTGACTAAGGTGTTAGGAAGAAGAGTTTAGTGTATATACAGTGTATGTTTTGATGGCTTTATTTAGGAAAAACCCCAAAGCCCTATACAATATCTTTAAGGTTTTGAATAACAAAACCCTTGGCTCTGTGGAGGACTTTTGCATCTGTATCTCAAATATCTTACAAATATCAAATTCCACAAATTTTCTAGAACTTATCTATGTAAAAAGGAAGCAGGGAAGTGAGAAAGCTGTATGGCAAGCTAGTGAGCAAAGGATAAGCCAGGGGTCCCGAAATCCTGGCAATCAGTTTTATATAGTAACCACTAGACAATATGTCCAGTATTTGGAAAACAAATACTTTAAGAGCAGCTTTGCCACCATCAGTTTGCTCCTGGAGATACTGTGCACTGTAGGGTGCACCGATTGAAAGCTGTAGCAAAGCTCCTGTTTGCAAATAGGTCTTTACAAAGCTTTCAGAGAGAACCTACATCCTGTGAAGATGGGGCCTCCTGGCAAACATAACCAGTACTTCCCTGGGAACTCACCACCCTTCCAGTCAGTCTAACCTGCCCCTCATAACCACTGAGATGGTCCACCAAGGCTCCCCATTTCCCTCTAGCTTACTGATTTTTTTAAGGACCTGGCCCTCATCTATTGCACGGCCTTGATTAGCTTGTGCAATAATATGACCCTGAAGAATCATTTGGTTAACCTAAAGAAGAGTGATTTTCTCCAGTGATAAAGTTCATCTTCACAGTCTTTGTGAAAATAAAGTAATGGCTAAAATAAGCATTTCTCCATGTCAGTTTTATTTATGGTAAGCTGCAATTACTTCCTATTCCTCCTTGGTATCTGAACAACAGCTAGAATCACTGACTCTCCTCAACTTACTCCCACAGAAAATGTCAGCAGGATCTAATTATCTGAATGAAATGCACTTTCACTGATGCCTGCTTTCTTATCTGCACAATAGTTGAGCTAGACACTCTTATTACTGCAGTTATGAGTGTGCACATTTCATTCTCTTCCTGTAAAAGGTGTTCAAATGTACGTACCCCATGTATGACTAAGCTGAAGCAAATCAAGCCTTGCGTGAAAATGCTAAGAGATTGTGTAGTGTTGGGTGAAGGATTTATTGCAGTTCCTCAATTGGTTGTAAGGACTTCTCCTTCCTCTGAAACACAAGAGGTTCTAGTTCTGGAACCCTTTGACCAGGCACTCTGCATCCCTACAAGCTGCAGTTTGTCTCTTGCCTTTCTGCAGGAAACAGGTTAGTGTTCTTCATCTGAAAAAAACATGTGGTTGTGTGACAATGCTGCAAAAACACAGGGGACAGAGTACTACAAACCCAAGAAGCACAGAGTTAATTTTCCTACTCTGGCCCAGAAGATAAGCAGTAACTTTTCAATGTCCTCTGTTAACGTTAATGGTGAGCAACAAGTCTGAACTGTTGTCTGACTGCAGGAAAGCCATCTACAAAGAGTTTAAAGACGTTACTGAGGCAAAGACAACCGAAAAATATACTGGAAAGAAAGTGCCAGAAGAGAGGGTGCCTTCATGACTAAAACAATTGCAATGGGATTAATGAAACACTTGTTTCTAGGCAGAAGGAGGGCCTGAGTTGAGCTCTGCTTGTCCTTCTGCCTGTCCTGCTGATGCTTATGGCATTTTTAGCTCTCTGGCCCACACTGTGCTTAGAGATTTTAAACTAGGGACAGATGGACACTGTGATCATTTGTTCCTTAAATCTTCAATCAGAGATCCTCTCTCTTCCAGTGAGCTGCTGTTCCCCCAGGAGTGGCACTGCTAATGAGCATGGATGTGACTCAGTTGATCCAGACTAGGAACTGGGATAAAAGACTCTTTTTTTTTTTCTTCTACCATTTATCTGATCCTTTTAGACTTTTGACGAAAAAGAAAAGTAGCTCTCCTTTTCCAGCCCTTAGGTTAGAGAATATCTGTGACCTTCTCCTCGGGGGAAGACAGCTTCCTCTCTAAAGATGGACAAGACTGGCAGCCCTGCACTCCTTGCATTGGTTGGATTATATCACAGAATGAGAGAACCAAAGCAGTGTCACCTACCCGAGTTACAATTTCATTAGTGTCACACCTTCTTCTCTGCAGGTATGTCCCGGCACAGGCTGGAGAACAAGACACCTTCCTGTGTTTTTAACTCTCTTTTGGTCACAGATGCATGTAACTGCTGAGGATGAGGGTTTGTCATCTGTGTGTTTCTCAACCCTAGATGGAAGTGAGGAATACAGAGGCTTCTTTAGTCTAAGAAATGCTCAGGGAAACAAACAAACAAAAAGCTGAGTGGAACTTAGAACAGAGCAAAGTACATAAAAAGCCTGACAATTCAGGTGTCCATTTCTTCTGAACAAATCTGTATCTGCTGTGAAAACACATCCCATGCTAACTCAACAAATGGATGAAAACATAAACATTGCAGGGCTTAGTTAGGTAGTGGCACTGAAGATCAGTATGAATTTTAGCATTCATAGCAAATGCGCAGAAGATGCCCACTTAGTTTTATTCTGCAGATTCACCTTGAATGGACCATCAGCAATCATACACGCACATGTAAATGCCTGGAGTCTGAAATTAGACAGCAGCTATGCTGTGTAGCGTAGTTATTTTATTTGAGCTTTTTCTCTAGCATTTCACTCAGCCAGGGCATTACTGACTGATCCTTTATACCTAATGTTCCTTTGGATGGAAGAGGATGCTTCAGAAAATGTAACAATTCCCGTGGCACTCCAAATATCAAAGATCAAGGACTTATATATTATATGAAGTGATTAAATACTGCAGATGGGAGGGAAAGTTAAATATTAAATTCTCCCCTAGTCCTTGATTGCCCATGACCTCCCTCAGCTGGTATTACTCTTCAAATAGGCCGCTGTTTTTTTCCTCAGCACCAGTGCCACTGTTTTATACCCAATATTAAACTGCTTAACATAATATACAGTCCTTGAGCTTTGATACTTCTTCTAAGAAGTAGCAATGGATGTGCTAGTTATTTTGATGAGGTGAGATATAGCGCACTAAGTTCCCAAGAAGCATTGTTTGTCAAAGCAATTTTGGCGCACAGGCATATAAGCCAGATAAGTGAAATGTAACAACTTGCCATGCATAGTGCTCTACCTATCAGCCTAAAGTAACTTCTTAATTTTTCTTCCAGCTGTAAAAACGTTGAGCAGTGTTGTATTGCTCTTACTCCTCTGACAACTGGGAGAGATTACAAAATTGTCATTTGTTCGAGCTAGCAATTACTCTCTGTCATTTTCTAATTCCAGTTGGAAACAGAAAATGTATTAAACGGTCTTCTCATTTTTTTTCCTAAGTGTAGAAGATCCCAAGCAAAAACCCAGCTCCTGCTGTGGGCAGTATAGGGATCTGTATAGCATTTCAAGGCACCAGTAACTAGTGCTGGTGTGCCCATTTGTGCTGGCCCTGACCAGAAAGAGCACTCGAGCATTTGTGAAGCTTTAAGCACACGCTGAAGCCCTTCTCCCTTTTACTACGTGCTTCTCTAAGCCAGCACCCTGTTCCTGGGCAAGCATGGTGTTCTGCGAGGCGGGTTGGACACCCTGCCATGCCATTGGCTGCATCTCAGGTACATCCGTACAGGGTGCACCGACAGCTTGCGAGGTCTCTGTGTGGCTGGGATGGGTGGGCTGCAGGCACACACTGCCCCCAGCCACCCATGAGCCCTGGCACAGGTGGCTGCAGACAAAGACAAGGTCTTGGGGATGGACAAAGCAGTGAACAGATTGGTTTTGCCATTTGACTTTAATTAAGGTGGTGTTATAATATTTCCTTATAACTTCCTTGTAAGTGTAGCTCTGCAGAAATGGTTACAGAAAGCCCCTCTGGGGGTAAGGACCAAACGGGAGTGTGAAGGACGCAGACTTGGCTCTTTTCACTCTCAGAGATGCCCTTAGCAGGGATCCCCACCTTGGGCCCTGCGGGCTTGTGCTCCTGAGCAAGCCTCCAGCAAATGCCTCCTGGCCTTCAAGGCCAGCTCTCAATTCCAGCACCTTAAAGAGAGCCTGACACCACAGCTGTGACCCATCTCCTCTGGTGTGTGGCCACTGCAGGGTGACTGCTGGCAACGGAGCCACCTATCCGTGCTCCTGGAAAGGCACTGCTGACAGCAAGCGATACTGCTCGCCAAAGCCTGCGGGATTTGCGCGGCTCTGCTGCATTTCTCCCCGAGTCCAGTAGATGGTAACGTTATCCTACACATGGGCTCGGCTCTCGTTCAGTGAGCCAGAAAGAGAGCGCCTTTGCTTGTTCAAATGCCCTGCACTCTCCCACACAGAGTTAAAAGAAAATTTCAAGGAAATGATTCTGGTTTTTGGAAGTGCATAAGTGCTCTGAATGCGATCGGGATTGCTTTGAAGCTGTGTACTGCAGCTTTCTTTTGAATGTGTCATTTATTAGTTTATCAGTTGTTGAGGTATTAATCCCCAGTGTGAATTAAAGCTTTAGTTTTCAACCAAAAAGTCTGGCATTACCTAAGCAACACAATCTATTTTCAAGGATTCAGACTTTTCTGATGAGAACTAGTCCTTTACTAGAATGAGAGATAGGGAGTCAGGAAAATCACTACAAAACAACGAGAGAAACCTGATGGGTTTTTTTTTTCCTCTCCCCCTTCTGCTCTCTCTCATTTCATGATGCTATTAGCAAAAATGAGAGCTCCTTGGGGAGAGGACACCAGCATGCTAAGTGAGGGACTCACAGCTGTGGAGAAGAGACTGAAGATTTTGCCCCAAACCTATTTTATAAATGAAGAATGGTAGCAACAAAGCAGTGCCCAGCCACTGAGTTTTTAATTTCAAAGAAAATTTCTGGTGCAAGTGTGAGGACATCACAAAAGCGAGGGTGAGCCAACCACCAAAGCAGCATTTTTACAGAATCACAGAATCTTAAAGGTTGGAAGGGACCTTGAAAGACCATCTAGTCCAACCCCTCTGTCAGAGCAGGACCGCCTTGAGGCAGCACAAAGCACAGCATGCAGAAAAGCAGCCATATTATGCTGGGAAATGCAGGAAAAGCCTAAGATAGCAAGATGAAGACTCAGAGAGCAGTGCAGGAACTGGAGACAGCATCCCAGAAGGCTTACAGGAAAGGATTGAGGCTAATGGAATGACCATGAGGTGCCTAGATGTAGGAGGTACAGATAGGCCACTGAAGTTGTGGGCCAGATTGACTAGAAGGCTCTTGAGCACCCTTTTACAGTAAGCAGTTAACCACTGGGTATGTGACTTGGAAGCATTAGTAGCAGAACTGTAGGATGCGCATATGCTTTTAAAATAAGGTTTGTTTATTAGGCGTTGAAAGATCTCTCAGTTGAAGCTGTTTTACAGGGAATGCAAACTTGTGACTGAGAGGTACCTGTGTGTGTGTGCCTCACACGCAAGAAATTGTGCCAAGTGATCCACCATTTTAGTCCTGGCTGTGTACATGCTATGTAAGGAGATTATTTTGGTAAAACTGCCATTTTGTGCTTAGAAGAAATGGAGAAACAAGTTTGATTATTGGTACTTGATAAAATTTTAAACTGTACATGTTAAATCCCAGGATTTAATTCTATTAGTGTAATATAACCTTCTTTTTTCTAATTTTACTTTCCATAGTGTCTTATCTTCAGTGTAATTTACTTAATAAAGCTCATGAGTTCAGCAGTAATATCAACCTTCTCTTTATCTAAATAAGAAAGAATCCAGTAGAACTGTGATAAATACAATGTGATTAGTTTCTTAGCCTGCTTTTTCTGTTTCTTTTTGCCTTTTGAAAATAAGGGCCCTTTAGGAGAGTGAGTTTAATTTTATTTTTCGACACCACACACACTGCTGCTTGCACTATGACCTTTGAGGGAGGAACAGAGGCTTCACTGCCATTTGGCTGGGCAAGGTCACTTCAACCTTTGAAGAGAAAGAGACATTTTTTATTGTCCCTCGAGATTTCCTAGTTTACCACAAACAGGTCTGCAGTTGGCTATGGATGGTGTCTTGCCCATGGATTCCCTTCTGAGTTCCTCAAGATACACTGGCTCATGTTTCTCGCAGTAATGCACTGCAAATTCCGCTGTTTTTGCAGAATGTTATCACTCAGGAAAATTCAAAAAAGGTGAAGTAAATACCAGTGAATGCAACAGTACTGTACTTACATCTTGATAATGACATTTTAAAGTATATTCCAAGTACTGGTAGCAAAGATGAAAGCAAATTTCATTCAGGTGCATGAAAGAGCTGCAAGGGCTGATTGCTGGCATGAAGAATGCATTCCTATATAAACGTTTGATCTTCCAAACTTTAATAATGCTATGAACAAATCTTTCCTGATGAATGATGACTCAGAACAGAGCTTTTCACTTGGCATTTGATAGTTCATTTCAACTGCAGCAGAAAATAATTGTTCCGTTCAAGCATACCAGGATGTACTTACTCTGTCCCTAATGAGTACATTAGAACAGGCAACTCATCCTGTCTGATTTTAGCACAGGCCACCAACTTTATGACTGACTCATTATTCAGTCACCTCTCGGTCCCAAAGAATAAAATTCCAATGAGTTGCAATGATTTAGTAACAGTGTTTTTCCTTTTTATAAATCATTTGGGTACTAACTGATTTATTGGAAGAATCTGGGAATCTTTGGGAATACTATTGATGAACCTCATGTTGCATCCCCTCTATTTTGCTTGAAAGGCTTAAAAATGGAACGATATGATTTTGACTGTGGAACAGACAGACTACAGAAAAATAAATGAGTTTCCATTTTGTCTACAGTCAGGATACGTCCTAAATAAATAGTTCAAAAGCAGGTAGAGTTTTTAAAGAAAAGTGGATGACTCAGAGAAACATGTCATACCAGCACTTGGTATGCTGGTATAGCTTACGAGACTACAGAGACCGTTTAGCATTGATTTGAGGAGGTCTGAGTCACCAATAATGTCAAAAGACGTGTATCATTTGTGTAAGAAATTGCTCTCCTTGTCTCACTCAGAGAACATAAGTGTTTGCTTTCCAGAATGTCTTTTTTGGTTTTGCTTCCACTAGTAAAAGACATAATTGGACTCTTCAGGTTAACCAGCTTGTTTGGGTCACAAAGGTGTAGTGAGGGTGCAGATCAGCCCTTGCAAAAACCGTCAGGTTTCAGAAAATGGTTTGGTCTGTTTCTGAATCCTTCAAAATAGCAGGGGAAAATTTGGTAGGTGTATCATACAGCGTGGAACATTTGTGTACTTAATTCTCACTGAGGCAGTCTTGCTGTCTCCAGGGAAGGTGAATGAACATACCAGAATATCTCTATAGTAATGAAAGAAAACTCATTGTGCCACTGGAGATTGAAGCTACATGGCCCCGTGGGTAATAAATTGCTACTATTCAGGTTCATGAAAGCACCAGGAAAAAGCTGATGCAGAGTACTCTAATGACCATTATAACCGACTGCAGTGAAAAAGACTGATATTTAAGTACATTTCAAAATGTACTGTAAATTGGGCAAAGGTACAGCTGTGCTTATGTGCTGAGACATCCTCTGGTTTTATTCAGTCTGACAGACTTTACTCTTTGAATTGAAGTTTTATCTATGTGAGCTGAATGCTCTCAGTATTTACGGCTCCTGTTTGTAAGGGAAGCAGCAAAGTCAGGGAGAAGTGGTCATGTTTAACAGGCTGCAGATGGACAGCACAGGATTTGGGTGAAGGTAAGGCAGTGGAAGGGAGGGTCCAGCCAACAGCTCTGCACTGTTACCCTTCCCCCAAAACACCTACTTGTACCTCGCACCAAACATGACCTCTATGAAGGCAGTGTTTCTGAGTGAACCTAGGAAGGATCTTTGAGACCAGGTGACAATACTCCACAATTACCTTGCCATGGAGAACCAAGATTTTTGCTTTCTGTGGCCTTCTGGACAAGAAAGTCCAGAGCCTCTTCCCCATTGCTCATAAGCCAGGTTTGTTTGACTGATATGTGCTCCTACCCCACTATACAGGCTACTTGGCTTACAGAACCATTCAAGTGCTCATGTATATCTATTTGCTTGAAAACAAGGGAAGTCTATGTTATACAGTCAGTGAAATTTATGGCATACTGTCAGTCAATATGATACATCCTTGCCTTGGAGTTTCCAGCTTGAGGTAGGTCACCAGCCTCCATTGTATGCTTTTTTTTTGGCTGGGTCTTTTATGATTGACATCATCTTCTGGCTGTTTAGGTCTTTTGGGTCTAGCTGAGACTTTTTCTTGAGGGTAAGAGGTGGTGTGCTGTGTATTATTATTTTTTTCCAAAGAGACTCTTGTGGATATTGGAGAGTCATGTAATATGCTCATTTAAATCACTTTATCACCTGGCAGGTACATTGTGATCAAGTTACTGAGACAAGCAACTTGCAGTAAGCAAGCTGCCAGCAATATCTGGGCAGCCAACAGTGCAACAAATCATTTGTGTGAACCTCCTGTTCAGCACATGGGGTCAGACCTGAGCTTCCCAGGAACCAACTAATCCTCAATTTGTTTCAAGTGTAGTAAATAAAGGCAGACATCTTAGCCAATGAATTAGCCACGGAGAAAATAAAGCACACAAATTACAGTCAACTGCTTATAATTGTGACCTTCCTAGAAAATAAAATGTCTGAGTCAGGATTAAAGAATTATTACATACGTGTTTGCTGACGTAATTTGGTTCTGCAATTAATTTCCAGTAATTGGTGGTAATCAGTTCGGTCTTTGTCAGGCAAAATAGAGACTTGTCCTTGAGAGAAGCCCATGAAAGCTGGCAGAAAGTGTCTAAAAGACAAAGGCAGTTTTCTAAGGAGGGGCTCTATGGTCTGCACGAAGCTTGAGCTGAAGACATCATCCAAATACTGATTGTGTCCAGAGCATTGCCAAGTGACCATAAAGAGAAAGGAATGAGCTGAAAGTTTCTTCTCCCAATTACTTCTGAGTTTCCAAAGATTATGGAGAAGCTGCACAGAAGTAGCTCATTAACTTGCAATTTCTTGCTTTTTCTGCGTCTTCATGTCTGTGAGTAACAAGATCACTTAAGTCATCAGTCAGACGATTAAAGTTTATGGGCATTTATTAACAGGTCAATTTCCTTATTACTGTTGAAGCTTGTATAAAACACTTCATAAAGTTGTGGGGTTTTTTTTTTTCCACATGCCTCCCCTCATGGCCAAGAAGGCCGATGGCATCCTGGGGTGTATTAGAAGGGCTGTGGGCAGTAGGTCAAGCGAGGTTCTCCTTCCCCTTTACTCTGCCCTTGTGAGATCGCATCTGGAATATTGTGTCCAGTTTTGAGTCCCTCAGTTCAAGAAGGACAGGGAGCTGCTGGAGGGAGTTCAGAATAGGGCCACAAAGATAATGGAGTGGAGCATCTCCCTTATGATGAAAGGCTGAGGGAGCTGGGGCTCTTCAGCTTCGAGGAGACTGAGAGGTGATCTCATTGATGTTTACAAATACATAAAGGGAGGATGGACCCAGGCTCTTCTCAGTGATATCCAATGATGGGACAAGGGGCAGCGGGTACAAGCTGGAAAACAAGAGGTTCCAAAGAAATACAAGGAAGAATTTCTTCACTGTGAGGGTGACGGAGCACTGGAACAGGCTGCCCAGATAGCCTGTGAAGTCTCCTTCTCTGGTGACATTCAAAACCCACCTGGATGAGTTCCTGTGAGTTCCTACTCTAGGTGGTCCTGCTTTAGCAGTGGGGTTGGACTAGATGATCATTTGAGGTCCCTTCCAGCCCTTGAAATTCTGTGATTTACTTCTCATGGTATCATCATCTCTGTACCACTCCTGAATCCAGAAGAAATTCAAAGAAGCAGCTGATGTTATATTATGATGTTCTACATGCAGTGTGTACAAAAACAGGATCTGACCAAGCATTTCTCTTTCTAGGTTAGCATTCTGCCACATTTGTTTGATTCTTTGTCTATTTATGACCCTTTTTGAAACCACTCAAAGGCATGAGAGCAGAATGTCTTGAACCAGCTGAGAGCACTTGTGTTTAGACATGAAGTTAAAGATCAGAAGTTTTGATGAGTGACAGCTGTAGAGGAAGTAGGTGCTAAATGCTGTCAGCCTGCCCAGATTAGTCTCCTTCAGGCAGATAGCTGGCTGGAAATTGTAGCTCACCCATATGAAACAGTTGTTCAGTGTTTGCACTGAACAAAATGTCTTTTGTCTTTACTCATTTCCAGCTTACAAAAGCAAAAATAAAGGTCTGTCTCCATTACAGTTTCAGAAAATCTCTGCCATTTGGAGCCTTTTCCTTTATGTATTTGGAGCATTTGGTTCATGTGTTATCCAACATGCCTTATAGTCACGGATTCTTCTGGAGAATCAGTTTTTTTCATTTGCCCATGCTGTTCAAAATGCCTCATGTTCCACTCCCACCATCTATTTCAGGAGGGCTAAAATCAATTTGTACCATCTTTCGATGTTTCTTTTGACACCTGCCAGCTTGTGAATACATGTAATGACTATGCTGGTAGGGTAGAAGCATGATTAGGCAAAACAAAAGACACAAGTGAAAGGAAGGATTAAATATAGTTAGAAGGATTGCCAGTATTCTGTGGCATTAAGGTTTCAGAGCTGTGAAGAGTTTATGTCAATGGATACTCTTTTATAAATTGAATTGTTTTGACTCACCTCATGGCCTGATTCTGAAGGAAATTTCTTAATTAGCTTCCCACATGTTTGACAATAAAGTTCAAAGGAGGAACCAAGAAGTACTTAAGACACAGAATTACAAATAACTCTATTTCTGAAATATCTGATATCGGTTAAATATGTATCTTCCAGCTACATTTAATTACATTTTCCTTTTAAAAATATCCCCTGGTTTAAAGAATTAGGTCAGTTGCTACAAATATTTTGACTCATTTAAGCAGTTTTGAATATTACAGTTATGAAAACTGACCTATAGAATATTTATAGTTTAAAATATTTTTTTCTTTTCAGCTAAACAAAACCTTTCTTATGCCTCTAAAATGATAATAATAAAATAAAACACCTTATTTGTGGTTCCAAGTCAGATAGAGACCTGTAGTTGGCTGTAACATTAAGGCAGACAAGTGGTCACTGACTTCAGTCTGATCTCCATCAGGCATACAGGCTGTTGTGTGTCCCTCCCTGTGAAAGTGAGCTTCTTTGAAGACTTTTTTCTCTTAAAACTCCCAAGAGAAGGACTCAGAATTTAAATGGACCAAAGCTGGTTGTGCTTGTCTTAAGAAAGGAGCTCAATGTTTGTGTTACACAGGCTTGAATAATTCTGCTGAAACCAATGAGACTCTTGGAGGGTTTTAGCTTGCTGCTGCTGAAGTAACTGAAAATCGGATCCGAGTCTGAAGGATTAGCCACTCAGGCATCACTAGCACTGAGTGAAAGATAAAAAGCTGTAAGTGTGGAAATCCTGAAAGAGCATTTATACCATCTAGCAAACAGTGCCTTGGGCACTTCGCTTTGATGTTGGAAGTGCACACCTCCTTCCTTTGATCATGTAGGGAACTCAGCCATCAACACTTGGGTTAAATATCAAACACATCTAATGTCAACAGTGTTAATAAGCCTCCACTTCTTGTGAAAACCTATTCTTTTTCATGTTTGTCCTAGAAGGAAGGCATGCAGCTGGGTGAATAACCCCTTTCTTAAGAGGACACATGAACTGAGTGGGTCCACAGTTAGGAGAAGTGACACAGTGATGGTCCCATCCACGGCTTGAGCCATCTGGACTGCTTCTGACACTAGGTAGTCTCCCCAAGCATGCAGAAGCACATTGTCATGAGGCAGATTTCCAGGTCAGGGTCTTAACTTATGAATTAAATACGACTATCATTGCCTCCAAAAGCCAGTGGATTGAGCGATCCAGAAGGCTATGGTGTCAGTCAAGTGGGAGTCACTCTGTCCAGGCAGTGCCACATGCTGTTGGTTTGAAACAAGTAAGTTACATACCAAGACTGACACGTTGGTTTCCCAAGCATGGACAGCAGACATCAGTGAAGACTGCAAAAATCTGAAAAATAAAATGCCAGTCAGCAGATGCTAGACACAAAAGTAAGATACAGCTTGGAATGAGGTAGCATATTCCTGAAATTGTCGGTGCTCATGATTTGACGGTGTTACAGAGGAAATAATTTGCCTGGTTCTGAAATATGCTTTTGAACGTCTGTTCCATTAAACACACATCAGTATGTTCCCACCTGTTCCAGTCATGCTTGATAATGAATGGTATGCAGAGATAATACACCTGCCTGGCCTTGTAAATGTTCTGCAGGGAAAAATCAAAATCAGGTAATGTAAGTCAAATTTGGATGGATAGTCCTGCTACAGTCAATGTTAAATCCAGTGCCCTTAATTGCTTTGTTGCCTGAATTGGAAACCCTTCAAATAATGAGAGGGAGAAATAAAGCTTCTTGACAGTTAAGAGCCAAGGAATATAATTTCATTGCAAGGTCCATCAGTTACCCACAGATGATGGCAAATCCCCACGTAGATCAATCAGAGAAGTAGTAGAAAATGAAAGAAAGGGTTGGCACACGCACTGTTTAAAGATATTAAAGCTAATGTTGCCATGACTAAAGATAAAGCAAGCAAGGATGCCATTGAGATCCCACTGAAATCAGTAGGAGTCTTCCAGTTACCTTGCAGGCCTATGAAGCAGGCCCTGAAGTAGTTATTAAAAAAAACCTAACAACCAAACTACGAAGGAAAAGGCACCAATTAAGGACAGGAAAGGGTTTAACTTTAAGCATGTGCTAATGCCTTTGACATACACGCTTAAGTACTTTGAACACCAGCTTATTTTCTGGCTAAAAGCTGGGCTTCTTTTAATAGCTTCCAAAAATCTTTGTCTGAGGGAACCTCACTCTCACATCCACGCGGAGCAGATGTGGGCTTATGCTGTGCTTTAAACCTTGGAGGGGGAAATTTCTGCCTAGGAAGTTTTCCTGACTAAATATTAAAGAAATTGAAGCTGTAGGTGTCTCTGCTAGAACAACTGTGAAGTGCTGTAAATCAGTAAGAGATGAGAGGATAATATGCACATCTCAGACACTGATTTCTGCCTGTTGGGCTCTTGCATGGTGTTGACTGTGCGAAGAACCACTGCCAAATGAGTTTGCTCCAAACAGGCTCTTGGACTGTTATCCCACCATGGCATTTCATTACCCATCATGTTAAAAGAGAGATGAATCACTACAAGTGCTCATTGCTTCCAGATTTACCAGTTTACCATGCTCACATATGGCTTTCCTAGGGAGGAGTTGTGTGAAACTCAGAAACACTTTTTCCTTATTCGATTACTGTTCTTTTGAGAAACAAGTATCTACAGCCATGCTGCCTGTGGGGCAGTTGGCCATTCATAGAATCACAGAATGGTAGGGGTCGGAAGGGACATTTAGAGATCATCTAGTCCAACCCCAAAACCAAATTCATGGGTCCCAAATCAACTTACTGTTACAAAGTGTATCTGTCCATCACAAACAAGGTGTATGCTATATAGCTGGTAGTTCAAAGGCTTTGTGCATCACATTTATAACACATGCATATGAGATATAGCAAATGCAAGTGAATCAAGGCTGGATGGAAAGAGTTAGGCTTTGTAACTAGTTAATATTCCTTTTGTAAGCTTTTCCCATTAACAAGATGTCACCGGACAGGAAGATACTAGATCATGCCTCTAGACACTTCAGGTAGGAGCTACTCTGACCTGATTAGAAACTGGCTGTGAGCCCTGTCACTGAAATCCAACTACTGATCCAACTTTCTCTGAAGTTCAAAGATCATCACCTCTGGATTCAGAAAATTGTTACTCATCAGCTGGGATGTTAAACTTAACATTGCAGACAAATGCCAGGATAATTACACAGGGAGGTTTTTGTACCATATAACTTAGGAGCTAATTTAGGTACTCAAGTCACTTAAAGAGTCTGCAAAGAAATGCTGATTCCCTCAAGGAAGATTTCAAAGGTTCAAAATGAAATATCTAGGAGAGTTAAAAATAGCTGATGTGAACATACCAACTGCCCTCCATGGTCTGTAATTCTCCTTGTACTTTAACTGGTCATGACATTTCTCACAATCTCCTTGCATAAAGCTGTTGTGTGGTCTTTCAGCAGTCTGCTAGGTTTCTATTGCACCCCACAGTACGGTGGGTTGCTTTTGCCTAGTCCCCCTAGGTCATCCTTTAGTATCAGGGGAACTCTTCTACTGCATGTAAAAGATATTTGTAAAATTTGATTACACGTTTGGTTCCCTGGTGTTTCCAAACTGCAGATGTGGTACCGGGTTCATATAAAATGCCCCTGTCAGAAAGTGCTTTAATGGCTTAAAGTACCTGAGGTTATTGAGGCTTCTATATACATGTGTGTATATGTGTGTGTACTACATATCACTCACCCACAATATTCTCGCATGAGTATAAGATGGAGCAAGGCCTGGCAGCTATAAGGAAGAAAAAAGTTCACGCACCTTAATCTCTGCAGTGGTATTGAGAAAGGCTCCTAAAAGGCCCTATTGGTCTGATCCTTTTCTAACAGATGCCAATGACACAATTGTCAGCAAGTACAATGTTGTGAGACACGAGGCTTTCTATCACATAAGCAGTCTTCATAAATACATACAAAATAGAGAATCGTAGAAAGGAGAGATTGAAAGGACCTTAAAATGTCACTCGTAGCAGGACAAATGGCCTGAAGGACACTTCTCTAACCTCTTTAGGAATGTTACAGATGGATCTTCCTCAAGTGGACTATTCCTTGTCTTTACTACCCTTAACTGAGCCAACGTGCTTCTTGATGTCTTGCCAGGATCTTCCTTTTTTTCTTTTCTGCAGATAAAGCATGCTGTTTTTCGTCTTATCTATCATGGATGCAGAAAACAGAATGCTCCTTTCTTCTTTGCAGCAGCCTTTTATGTATTTGAAAACTATTACCATGTCTTTGCTTCATTTTCTCTTCCATAGACTGCACAGAACCAATTAGTTCAATCTTTCATTGCAGGTCATGTTTTCTAGTTCTCTGATCATTCTTGCACTGAATAATAAGAGCTTTGTGAAAGGAAAAAAGAACCAAAATTATTGTACTGGTTATTATTATTATTATTAAAATTAATGATTCAATCACAATACTTTTTATTTGGGTTATTGCTAATCTAACTTTACCTTTAATGCTTAATAAGGTGTAAACAGATATATCCCTATGGACTGTGCTTCTGTGTTATTTTAGCTCATAGTCTTTGAAAGTTGTATTTCAGGAATTAGAAAAAGCCTACAAGACAAATAGATGTGCTCCCAGAGCTAAGAAATACAGACATCCTGTGTGTCTTACTGTGTGGTAGTTAATGCTTCATGGATAAGAACAGATACTTTCCTGAAATTGACACGAATGCATGGGTCCGCAGCACTAGTGTCAACAGTTTTAGCTAGACTGTCCTTCCTTGTCACCGTGGGAGCAGTCCCAATCTCCATACACCTTCCAACTTCTGTTGCAAATTCCCAACAACCCAGTTACTTCTCTAGTCCTTGCTTATTGCCTTAGTCATTTGGGTGACCACAGACTTGGGGACTGCTGTGAAATGGATGGGAGAGTGAATTTAGATTACAGCGCTAGCCTTCCCCTGTCTGATGAAGCTGTCATCCGAAAAGCCTTCTGAATGCAGAGGTTGGAGGAGGGATACATGATACAAAAGTCTATATAGAACACCACCTCCAAAGCGTTTCCGATTTGGCAGAAGTTTGCTTTGAATGGAGACTTAAGTGATAATCTTACACAGTTTATCAAACAAAATCACAAAAGCAGTTTGAATGGGGCTGTTATCAGAAAGAAGCTTCAGTTACTGACTCTTCTAGTTGAGTGCCATCTAGTAACAAAGCTACTGAAGTTCTACGTAACACCAAAAGAATCTTATTATAATGATCCATACGTAAAGACTTAGTGCGATACTTTCATGGACGTATTGTTGGGAAAACATTCTGTCCTCAATGATTCCAAGAAGGAACTTTGAAGTATGTGTACCAAAGTAGATGGTCCTAAGTTAAGGTGAACAGCATTTGTCATTTCTATTACCCCAGGTGCTATATAGAAGGATATCTGATAATCAAAGGGTTGATCCAGTTGCAAAATCAAAACTTTTCATGCAACCTGCTTCCTTCAGAGATGCATTCTTCATTTTCACTCAAAATCTGTAAGAAAAATCCTAAAAAAATAAAGGAAGGAAGATAAAAGCCGCTAGAAAGCTGTGCAATTTAGGGGAGAAAGGAGAGAAACAAAACTGAGGAGGAAAGAGGAGGAACAAAAGAAACTCACTCAAGAAAAGAAGAGCAAAGAATATCCACAAAAGAGGAGAGAACAGCTGCCTTCAAAAGATGTTTTCAGCCTCAGAAAGCATCCAGCAGCCAGACACTGCAGGTGATATCATTGCCAAATCCCCTCTGCAGAGAGAATGAGTCTTTCGCAGGATGTGCTACTGGTGTAGGGGTTAGGAAAGAAAGTGTGATTTTACAAGACTGAACTTCAGAGGGATTCTTTGAGCACCAGAATTCAAACTGTTTTCCAGTTGCTGAATGAAGTGCCTTTTGGGTTTCTCTTTTTTTTTTTTTTTTTTTTTTTTTTAATTTACCTGTTATTTTTGGACTTCTGCTTCACTGAGCTATAATAATTAAAAAAGATATAGCTTTTGATTTAAGGTACAATGACTTTGGATTTTGCTCAGAGAGATAATGTTCCCTGTGGAAAGCTGACATTTTTGTATAGGAATAAAATGTCTCCACTGGAACATCCTTTTGAGGGAGACACAACAAAAGAATTGGGATATGATCAGAATTTTATGGTCTGCTTGAGCTCTTTATTTTCCCAGTAAAATAAATTATGCATTAATGTCTTTGAGTTCCCTGGGTCATCTAACTCCTAATATCCCCCCTAGGATGCTCAGCATCCTAATGCACCCAACAGTGATGTCACATCTGTGAATCGCTGTCACCAGAATCAATTATTCGCAATCTGTCATGCACGTGCTCCCTTTTGCTAAGTGGCAGCCTTGCCCCTGCAAAGGCACTGTTTGAAGGACTGATCGTTCCCCCTGTGAAAGTGTGTGCCTTTGACTTTGCACTTGCAGTAGTCTGGGCACCTGAAAGCAGCCCCCTCCCAGCTCCCAGCACCCTCAGGAGCAGAGCAGGGCAGCATGCACACAGCCCAGCGAGACTCCCTCCGTGGGAACCTGTGAGGTTTCCAGAGCCTCTCCCCTCCAGTGCCGATCTGTCTGTGGGCAAACGTGGAGCAAAAACACAAGCGAGAAGACTTCATTTTCCTGGAGCCATTCACAGGGCAGGAGGTCCCCATTTGGAAACTCAATTCTTCGGGCCGTTTACGAGGCTGTCGTTCACTTGGTGTATTATAGTGTTAAAAAAGCTAACGAGCTCTACCAGCCGCAGAGGTAATGAAATTGACTTTCCAGTGGATTTGTTTCTGTTGCTTGAGTGACTTTTTATACTGAACTACAAGACAATAGTTCCCCTTCAGCTCTTAATTTCTCCTTTGGTTATAACTAACCCCTTTAGTTATAAAACGAGCCCTGTTCTCCCTCACAGCCCTCCTCTCTTAAAGGGGTTTGGTGGTAATACGCTCTCCACAGTTTAGAAGTTAGAGCTCAGAGTGTTGAAAGTGGGTTGAGGAATAAGGTGATTGTTTAAGCCTGGTCTTAGACTTCTGCCAGTGGTAATTTTATGAAAAGGGGAAAAATTAATTTATTTAGGAAGCCTCTGCTTCTCCCAGATTTGACTGGAAAGCACAGAGAGGGGAATGGCAAAGCAAATAGACTTGCAGAGAAACCAAGCTAGGAAATGTACTTAAAAGTATCTTCAGGTACTGCACTGACCTTGAGCTCTCTTACTTCATTAATTTTGTGATTTTATCACCTCATTTTCCAATTAAAAAAATTTCCCTCCTCCTTTTCTGTGTAAAAATTCATGGCCCTCCTTCTCCTACCCCTCACTGATTTCCCCCTTTCTTTCAACTCTCATAATCCTTGGTGTGATAATGGGTAAGGAAATGTTTTCAGACAAAAGTCTGATATTTGAATTTTGATAACCTCCCCGAGCAGCAAGGTTTGTGTGGGATGGAGATTAATGAAAGCAACGCATGATGCGCCCCTGTCACCAGGTAGAGTTAAGAAGCAGATAACCCTCAGGGAAGGAAATGGTTCAAAAGGGGAATAAGTAATAACGCATTTTAATTTTTCATGCATCCCTACCCACTCTCTAATGGAAGGAGAACATAAACTGTGAATGAAGAGAAGATGAGAAAGAAACAGCAGCCTTAGCCTACCTGCAGGAGCGGTAGCCTAGGGGGTCCCTGCCAGTAGCAGTAATTGGGACTGACCCAGGGCATGCTGTAGCAAGGGGATGTTTTTCTGCACATTTTTATCACTTATCCTAAGCCCAGTATGCTGCACAGCCCCTTAATCCCCAAATCCACATGTTGTCCACTGTCCCAGCTAGCTGAGGCAGAGGCAGAAGGAGAGATGAAGATAGGGCAGAGCCCTGAGCAGCCCTTGCAGGGCTGGTGGTGCACTGTGAGGCGTGGGGGATTATGAATCAGGGCCCAGAAACTGCCCAGGCAGAGCTACACATAGTTAGCCACAGCTTGGCAACTTACCTGCCCAGCAGAAGGAGATTCCTTGCTCCCTAGGGACATCTTCTCTCATCATGTAGCGTTCAGCTGGCAGGGATTGTCTTGAGCCCTGAAAACTGCTGAAGAACCCATTCATTGTCCTCTGTGCCCCATGGCTTGTCAGGCCCCAACAAACCCACAGCACATTTGAGTCCCTCAGCAAAAATCCACTCCTGAATCCTTGCACAACCAGCGCCTTTCCTGAGGCACAAAGGTTGCTATTTAGTGATATATTTCCCAGTAAAACCTATACTGGGGGTCTATCCCTGGCAATGCACCCCCCCAAATAGGGCAGGAGAGGCATAGAAAGCACTGCTCCTAACTATTAAAGATGGCACCTAAGACATGTGTGTGTTTTCAGGGCAGCGAGCCCCCATTCCCTCTCTCGTAGACTTTCTGCATCTTGCAGGTGGCCACCACCACAACTTGTTGCACATGTGGCCAGTGAGATGAAGATTTAGTTCCTTCCTAGTGTTTTAACCACAAAGCCTAGCTGCCCTTGCCCTTGTGTTGTGATCAGACTTGGATGTACCTATAATACAGTTTATTACTTGGATGATTTTTTAACTCTGTGTATAGCTGTTGGCCTTCACTAATCTCCCATCGCCTCACTCAAATTGTATTACAATGAGAAATTACTAAAATGACTGGAGGAATCACGGATAAGTAGTTCACTCCTTGGCTTTTCATCTTGTGAAATAAGCTAAAAATTGTTTCTGAAGTGTTTCCTGAGTGATAACAATACTCTGTCAAATGGTTTGAGAACCTATTCCCAATATGTTCTGAATGAGTACATAGCCTGAGAAAGCTGCTATGAGTGAGGCGAGGAAAAAAAAGCTGCCTGGAGGAGACAGGATGAATGAATGAATAAAACCATGCAACTACAGTACAAATACTATGTAACAAAAATGCTAAACTGCAATAAAAAAGGAAAATGATGGCTTCACATGAGACAACTTGAGGCTGTTACCTATCATAATGCCTTCCTGTCACTCTTTGCATGAGGAAGCTACCAGAATACACTTGCAGAAGGGAAAGTAACACGGTCAAACTGCAGCCCCCAATTCACTCTGCTGCAGACAGTTAACCGAGGCTCTTGACAGAGAGGACAGCATTTCAGCAGTGACAGGGACTACCCCTAAATACAGTTCTGGATATGAGTAAGAATTATTGAGCAGGTCAGACAATTTGTGGATCAGTCCCTATTGCCCTTAATCATGAGTACAAATGTGAGCCTTTCAGTTTCCAGAAGGCCCAGACAGTAGCCCACTTGCCAGTCTTGTCAACTCAGAAGTCTGTTGTCTTCTTAACAGACCAGACCTGTTTAACCAGCTCCATATACATTTGGTAATGTTTGTCCTCAGGACACTTTGCCCTCCCAGCCAGGTGTCAAGCCTGTCCTTGAGTCCTGGCTCCCTGCCTGCAGTCTCACTCTGGCTGCACCTCAGGCAAGTCTTGACACCTCATGCTGTGGTTTCTTACTGGTTTCTTACATAACTGTAGACACACATCAACCCCCCTCTCCCTTAATCTATGTACTTGCTGCTCTGTTGACCTTTGTGTGTTTGGTTTGATAAATCTGTGGCTGGGTTTGAGCAATAACAACAGCCTAACCAAAAAGCTCAAGGAACCGCATATTTACAGGCATGCATATAAATAATCACAACAGATAAAAAATTATTCAACTAATTTCACGTTCTAGCAAACAAAAGCAACACCTATGCCACTGGCCCGTTATTATGTTTATGCTGTTTTGTCATAAGCTTTTTTCAGCATCAGAGATTCAGTGCTGGAACAGACCCTTAGTTGGTAAGACTGCATCTAATTTTGGAAACACTACCAGGTTCTGGGTTCTCCTCAGACATCTTGAAACTCCCCCTTATATCTCAAACATGACATATCATCAAAAAGCTTGTCTTGCAGATCCTTTCCTGACTACACGTTTTTAAAGGAAGTTTCTGCTCTGCTCAGCTGCAGTCCTTTGGTTGTAACCAGGTTTGTGGATTAATCTGTTTTGTAACAACATAAGGAGTTTGTAAAAGATCTTGTGCATAGGTACCAAAAAAAGTGTCTACTGTGATTACTCACTACCATGATATGCACTGCATAAATCAAGCAATCTCCACCTCAACTGTAGCCAATTTTGTCCCTGCTCTTCCTTCCAAAGGCTGTTCCCCAGCTTCACTCTTCTCATGACGCGAAATCTGATTTTCAGCCTAAGCTTTTTCATAGGTGCAGGGCATACCTATGTTTTTGCCAGCTTTATCCATTGCCTTACACAGATTTTCTGCCTCCCTGCGATAAATTGTCAGAGGGCAACAGGATCTACCGCTGGCTTTGTTTTGCTCCCCTTTCCTGTTCCTCTTTACCCTCCCCTTTGAGTGTCTGCATCCAACATCTGTTCTCCTGCTTCCAAACTTTTGCCTTTGATCAGTGAAGGGGGGTGCCTCCAGCAGTCACCGAGGGCACAAGGATATATGTCTCTCCAAATCCTCACTTGAAAGCAAATGAACAGCAAAAAACAGTCCACAAAAGCCTGTAATATTTGCCCTGCAGGTAACAGGATAATCAGGTGCAGCTATCTGGTGTCAGGTTCAAAACAGACAGAAGAGTCCTGCTTTACCTGTTGCCTGGCAAGCTGCTCGAAGAGCTGCTCAGCACCCCAGGGCAGTGATGATGCCAAATGTGGACTAGACAGATTACAGATTACAGATTGATAGTTGTTAAAAACAAACCCACTCATTTTTCCTACAAAAGTCCTTGAGTTGAAACTTGCTGGAGGCAGAGAAAAATCTCCCGGGGAAGTAACAAGTCTTATGAGGAGCGGCTGAGGGAGCTCAGGTTGTTTAGAGAAGAGAAAACTGAGAGGAGACATGATCACTCTCTACAACTACTAGAAAGGAGGTTGTAGAGAGGTGGAGGTCGGTCTCTTCTTCCCAGTAATGAACGATTGGACAATGGGATATGGGCTCAAGTTGTACCAGGGAAGGTTTAGATTGGACATTAGGAACAACTTTTCCACTGAGAAGGTTATTAAGCATTGGAATGGGCTGCCCAGGGAGGTAGTGGAGTCACCATCCCTGGAGATACTTAAAAGAATGCATAGATGGGGTGCTGAGGGACAAGGTTCAGTGGTGGGCTTGGCAGTGTTAGGTTAGCAGTTGGACTCGATGATCTTTAAGGTCTTTTCCAACCAAAACAATTCCATGATTCCTTAAGTAGCGCTAGAGGCTCTCTGGTGTGCTGCCATTCCTGGTGTAGGCTAAGCGTGCCAGCCTGCACAGCGGCCCAGCCATCCATCCACCCTCGGTCCCGCACGTCCAGGCCGAGCTTCAGGTAGTCGAGGCTAGGAGGGAGAGGATGAAAAGCGAAAAACACCCAGGCACTAAGAATTGGCACTTTCGCGCCTCTCTGAGGCCGAGCTGAAGCGCGACCGGCGCTGAGAGTGCTGCGGGACCGGGCGGCCCGCCATTCCCGCCCCCGCCATTCCCAGCCCCGCCGCCGCTGAGGCTGTCGGCAGGCAAGCCGCGCTGGCAGGTCGCTAGGTGTCAGTGTTAGCCCCGGGAAAGCATTGTCACCCGCCCGCCCCTTCCCTCCCCCACTACCCGTCGGGAGGAGCAGGCCGGCCGAACGGATGCGAGTGGAGACCCATGTGGCTACAGGGGTGTGGGGTCTCGATCCGTCGTGAGCTTGTTCTCATGCAAATGCTGTGGGGTTTTGTTTATCACGTCCTCCTTTACCCTGGTCAGTGTTAGCAAATCTTAACATCTTTGTCCATTCCATATTTCTCCCGGGGAGATAGGGGAATATCTGAGACAGATTTGGACTTTGGCCCTAACTGAAGTCACTCGCTGCGCCCCACCTTCCACCTTGGCCCGGCAAAGGAGGGCTGCTGCTTCATCTGCTGCTGTTCAGGCAGTGAGGAAGGAAAGGCTTTCATGTGATACCAGATCTCAGGAATGAGTTTATGAAGAGACTGATAATGCAGTATTATACCTCCACCATCTCAGCACATCAAGGTGTTCCCAAATTTTGAAGAATTACAGTAGCGATTCCAAAAGCTGTGGCTATGGATCACTGGTCCAAGGGCTACATCTAGGGGCCCGTGGAAGGTAATTAAACCCAGCAAGGTGATTACCAGTGGGCTTCAGATTTAATCTGTCCATGCAGGCATCCACTGGAAAATAAAGAGGGCTCTCCAAGCAAAAAAAGATTGAAAAGGAGCTCTCTCTAAGGTTTAACCCGTGCTGAAGAGTGCTGCTTCCATTTAATTTTCTGTCAAGTACCTACATTTGTCTAGAAACGGTTTGTCATAAAAATATTTTTTTTTTCCTTCTGGGTGGTATTGAAAAAGTATTTGCTTATGTGTACAACTGCCTCTGGAATGGTAAAATCAATTGGGAATATAACTGCCCTGTCATTGCACCTACTAGTCCAAAGTCAGTACTACTCCTGTAGGAAAATATGATGTACAGCACAAATAAGTACTTTTTTTTGAGATAGACTGCAGCTTTAAGTCCTGGACATACAAAATCTTGCGCTTTTAATGTTACGCACTGTGAGTTGCCTGATTGAAGTTCAATAGGTCTCTTTGCACTGCATGAGGCTAAGCAGATGGGGTAGGCTTTGAGGGACTGGGGGCTCACACAGTAAGCAATGGACTATAACTATACTCCCTTAAGGGCAGACAAGGGAACAACTAATAACTTTGCCTCTGCAATAAGGATCTGTTTGTCTAAGGATGTGTCTATGTGGTCTTCAGGGTTGACAGATTTTCTCTGTTCAGACTCCAAGAGAGCTGAAGAGCAGCTACCTCTCAGCATCTGGGTACGTGTATTAGCATCGCATTTACTGCAATGGATAGATGCTGCCATACAGACATTTTATGCCTTTAACATGCTATGTGGATTTGCCCTCATAAGAACAGGAGAAAGGCTGTAAGAGGTCAGACCAGAGCTTCATCTAGCGCAGTGTCCCATCTCTGCCGTTGACCGACAGATAATTCACAGGGAAAGTGTGTAAGGGAATGGGCCAATATGAAATGGCACACATCTGACAGTGAACATCCGATCATATCTGGGCACTTTCTGGAAAGGCAGTCACATCCAAACTGTCATGTTTAATAATAACTGAATGTGAATAAATGAGTCTAAATATTTTTTTAACAAATATATACCATTGAGTTCAACATCCTTCGACAATTTGTACAGTTTTTCTTAGAGCCACAAGTTGTTGTTTAACTGTTATTGTCTTATTCCAGAAAGCTAGTAATTTGTTGCTCTTTCTTCCTCAAAGCCTGCTGAGCCAGCCTGGGTGAGACCAGAGGCAAGATTTTGACTGTCTTTCGTTCTACAAACCAGCTGCCTCTGTGGCTGCTACTTGTCTTGCCTTGTGTCTGCCTTGTGACTGACTGCACCAGTAGCTTGCTCAACCTGTATGCCTCCATGCAGTTTCCTGGAGTAGGTAAATATCTCTGCCTTGGTGGTAAGTTCTGGCATGTGACAACATCAGATGGAATTTGAGCTATGCCTAATAATAGCATTACCATGCAGCATTTATCTGGGAATAGCAGTAGTTCTCTTAATGCTACCAGATTTTATGCATGTGATTGAATATTCCTATGTTTTTTCTTCCCATGTTCTTTCTTTCGTTTCTTAGGAGGCAAAGTCTACTGACCTTTTGGAGAAACCCATCCACCATGCATGTGCCAAAACCCATGACAAACCCTCTAGGCAGAGGGGACTCACTGTTTTCCTTTATAGCTGTTGCTGTTCAGGTGGAGTTTCTTTGCAACTCATGTTAAGCTGCAGAAGAAATCAATCCTGTGGAGAGGAAGAAATCAACTTCTAGAGCAGTCTGAAAACAGCAAGGTACAGAAAAGGACCCTCTGCTGTGCCCAGCTGTTTAAGGAGACTTGAAAGACAGGCCAAATGGCATTCTATCATTTCTGAGGCATTTTTTTGTCTTTTTTCAGTGGGTATCACTGTTCTTCATCTTGATACAGGTGAACTCTGGAGACATTAAGAGACTAAGGCTACCACTTTTGGTCAATATAAAGGGTGTTTATTTGTCTTCTTAACAAATGTGCAGCAGCAGCTTCATTATTAACAAAGAAAAAAGGTGTACCTCACACTCATGGGGTACTCATATCGTATATAATTCTCTTATTACTGTTGGCCTTAAAATACTTTAGCATGACAAGATCAGAGCCAGCGTCATCTTTTTTTATTTAAATTTAATTTACACAAAATAATGTTCTTCTTGCTCCATTTCTTCCAATTCCCTCTCTTTTCCTCCCCTGTTCATTTTTCTTTATAATTTCAAAGTTAGTCCCTTCACCAAAGTGACCCCCTTCCGCAGTCCCACATTTCACCTCTGTAAAACACAGCAAAAAGCCACCCGTTTATTCTGTGTGTCATTTGTGGCTATTTATTTCAATTAAAAAGAAGAGTTTGCAAATTGAGTCGTGCTGTCATTCAGCAGATGCCATTCAAGGCTTTTGCAGAGACAGACAAGAGTTGTTGGCCTTCGCTGTTGTCTGATTTGTTTTCCTCTGGCATTGTTGTTACCTCCCCTGGTGTCAAACCCTTCTAGCACAAGCACACATCATAGCATGCTTTCCTTTGTACCATTTTTTACCCTTCATAGGCCCTACCAGCCTTTTTTCAGCTGGCTCAGAGTGCCTTCAGAAGCAAGTTTGTAACTCTGACAGGTGGACCTATGATGTGTGGTTTGGCTCCTTTAGGCCTATGCTCAAAATCCTGTCCGGATCTCAATGAGGGGCAGTAAATGAATGGTGGGACGTGGAGCACTGCATTAAATCACACACACTCCAGTCCGTAGCTGGTACCAGCTGAAGCTACCTTGTCCCAGATCAGCTGCAAAGCTCCCTCCCTTAATTTTGAATTGTTCCCTAACCATTACTGCAGACAAATGGTTTTATCAAAAAACCCCATCTTCTGACTCTTCTTTCTGTACTTTTTGACACTCAATAGATGCTCCTCTGTGCTTAGGGAGTAATCCCTGCTCCAAAAAATGCCCTCAGGAAAGGATGTAACAGCAAAATCTTCAGCAGACTCTGTGCACCCTGAAAGTAACAGCTTATTCTCTGATGCCTTGAGCTCATGCAACTAGAGGCAGAGACAGTAGTAGTTTTAGGTATCCCTGTGTTGGTGAGCATGCCAAGAGTTCACCCATTGCCAGCTCATCGACACGCTGCCACGCTGTAGTGTTCAGTCCTCTGAAAAATCTCATTGTACAAAAATTACAGACTCTGCAATAAAACCCCACGGCTTTCTGACAGAAACATCGTTGGCTCCAATTATAAAAATAACATAGACCCCAAGCATGTAACGGAGGGAAATTTATATCTTGAAGCTCAGGTAATGAGGCAGCCAAGCATGACTGCTTTGTTGGGTGTAACAGAAGTTAGTGCTGAAGCTATGCAGCTAATATATTAATGCATACATATATGTCTGATTATGTATTATTACTACAATTAAGGAATATTGCCAGTGGAATACAATGTTATGACAGTGTAATGTTCTCTAAACTGCCCTCTTGGCAGATATAAAAACTAAATGGAAAATCTGGAGACAAAAAGGCCATAAATTGCACATTGGATGAAATTGGCCCACCTTCCTTGCTGGCTGGCTCTGGAATGTGATGCTGGATCACATGCTTGTACCACAACATCATCTGCCTGTAACCAACCATTTAATACTCAACCTCTCCATAGTCCCAGTCACCATAACTTGCAGTGTCACAGCCCAGGCTAGCAAAAGCTAGAATTTGGATTCTGATATGGTTAACACAAATGTTTCCTTTGTTTTCCTTTTCTCTTTGTTCTTTTTTTTTCTGTGCAAGATCTTTTGGCTCACTAAAAGTGGGAATTGATGTGGGGTTTGCTGCAATCTTACAAGATTATCATGTTTAAAAATGAATCTTGTGCATTTATTGTCTGCTGAACTGGTGTTCAAGTGTTTAAATAACTGGTGCTCCAAAAGACATTTAATACCAGGGTCATATGTAACTGTCATCATGGCCCAGCGCAGCCCCTTAAGGGTCAAGGTTGCATGGCAAGTACAAGAAGAGCCATTCCTGGGAGCCAGAGCTGAGCCTGTAGCACTGAAGAAAACTAGGCCCAGCTGGGCAAGGTTGTCTTTTTGTGGTAGATTTGTGCTCAGATGTTTGAGTGGATGGCAGTTCTGGCAAGGCTGCAAGGAAAAGCGAAAGGAAATGAAGAATAATTGCGTTGAAGTTTTTCAGTCTCCTACCTAACACCCCCCTACCTGGGCTATACCAGGTAGCACAAAGATAGCACAAAGCAATGCTAATTTACTGGCTGTTCAAATCTTTGTGTCCTAGAGATTGCCTTCTCTTTACTGCCTCAATTTATGCAGACAGGTGAGTGTATCAGGGTAGAGAGTGACTGTAGGAGAGCAGCAATGAGCCCCTGCTGGCTTCTAACAGCAGCATTATGTTAATGGTTATTGAATGAGGTGAAAATAAGCTGAGGGGAGACATGGGAGGAAAATTCAGGGGCAAGTGGCAGAGTTCGGTGAGCCATGTCATTAAGATGTTGCAAGAGACAGAGGACAAACATTTGCAGATCACAAACACATTTTGCCAAGCTCAGAACTGCAGAGAAGTTTGCCAGTCTCCCTCTTGTCCTGTGCTAAGTCATACAGACAGAGTTCCTTTAAAATAAACCCATTATAAAACCTTCCAAGAAGCCCAGCACAAAATAAAATCTACCCCCAAGGCCTTGCTAGAGCTATAACTTAGCAGCTAAACAATTACATAGTCCGGTGAACAATTATATTCTTTGCTTAAGGAAAACTCTTATGCTCTAAAGAAACCTTAAAATCCCCCAAGAAAACAGAAAACAGCAAGGTCAAATTTTCAGGATCTCCAACCGGCAAAAAAAGTGCGTAGATAATATGTATTTTTCCAAATCTACTTTCCTGCCTCTTCTTATTTGTTTTATCCTTAGTGTGTAATTTAGAAGTCTGTAACAGACAGCACAGCAAGACTACAAGCGAGCATCACTACAGAAATCGACGCTGTGTCTGCCTGGTGGACAAAGTCAAGGCAGTACCTGAAGTCAAACAGTAGCTGTGGCAGCGTGCACTCGGACTCTTTGGAGGGCACTGTGTGTATGTGAAGGTCAGACCTCCTGCCAAGAAAGGCCAGATTGGGTATACATACAGCTCCACTGCTGGCATGGTTGGCATTGCTAAGCTACACATTATAGAGGCCTTTGCATCGTTGGTCTTCCCACATCAGTCCTGGTCAGATCGTAGGTTTTGATAGGTCTTTCAAGCCCAGGGAAGGAAACTGTTTTACTGGCTGGTCAAAGGTTGGTCCACAGCCTCCCAGCCTACAGATCTTAAAACTACAAAGCAAACATTTATTTATAATCTAAATACTATGCAAAATTTGTTATCAGATAGGAGTTTTGTTCGGATTTGTGTTTTAACCAAATAGCAGGGGATACCTGAGTGAGCTAATGCAGTCTCTCAGTCCTGCAGTTGGACTGAGAAGGCTGGTACTGTTTACTCAAATGGTTTGTCCCTTTAGAAGCTCCCTGGCTCTTTTTCTAAGTCCAAGCTCCAGTCTCCAAGAAAAGATTCTATCTTCCTTGCTGGTTCTGCAGATTCCTCTAAGCTAATAGTTCACACATTGCCTCATGAGCATCTGCTTGCAGTAGCTCATCAAGATTTATGGTATGGCTCTTGTCCACCTTTCCCATGGCTCTCTACTGAGTCAGATCGATACATCATACAGGAAAGGAATAACCTACTCGTGTTGGACAGTGAGGTCACCTCACTGATCAGGTCACTTAAAATACTCCCATCATTATTACACACTAATATTAACACACTTCTGTGATGTCCCTGGGGAGTGGGAGGGAAGGCAGGTGTGTAGTGGGCACACAATGTGTAGCTCAAGTTGTTTTCCTACTTGGATTTCCTTGCCTTTAAACACAGCTTCAACTGGTCAGAGACGCTGTTTCGCATACCTAGTGAGGCAGAAGTGGAAGAAGTGAAGCAGCTTCTTGATCTTACATCTGTTAAACAGCCCTTTTCACTCTTCTGCTCTGGATGGTGGACAGCAAAAAAAAAATCCCTTCTGACTCTCTGACCAACCTGTTGGCTTTGAATCAAAAGTCATACCTGTCCCCCACCAAACAAGATGTGGCAACCCCTCCTGGGGAGTATACCCTGTGCTAACAGACCAAGTGGAGAAGGCACTCAAGGCTGTCACCCTGGACTGGAAAACCCAGCTCTGGGTACAACCAGAGCTTTTAGCAAAGCAGTGGTCTGGCCATACCCACAGGAGGATCTGTGCTCTCAAAAGCTGTCTCCAACAGTGGTGACGTGCTCTGGAGAAAGCTTGAAGCATATCCTGAGGACTGGATCTGTCTTTTTTTGAACAGCCTCCAAAGACACTGCTGAACACCAAGACTTTGACAATATAGGCATGCTTGAGTCTTTTGATACAGGATCAAATTTGTCAAATCAGATGCAAAACCTTGGCATTATAATGGCTGAAGTCTATTTAGACATCAGAGCATTTTTCTGGTATTAACAACCAGCTTCCCTTCTTCCTTCCTTTCTCTGCAATTAGCTGCCAACAATCAGTCTTCCTGATAGCCCTTTAAAAAATGTAGAGATCAAATATATTCAAACTGTTTGAAAACTCGTATGTCCTTAGGAACAAAAATGAGAGATTGTGACACTGCTGTAGAGCTTGTGGTCAGTGGTATGAAAGCAGGTTGTTTTAAAGGACTTTAATTGCAGCTGCCTATTAGCAATGAGTTAAGAAATCCCAGGGATATGGGACTGGAGATGGGCCAGAAAAAGAGGGGAAAGATGCTAAGCAAAGGCATTTTCTCTCCTCACATGTGAAAAACTGGGCTGACAGCAATAATTTCAAAATTTCTAAATGAGGTGTAGAGTGTTTTTAAAGTGTTTTTAAACCGTGTATTCTCCCATCTCCAGGGTTATTGTGATCTGCTTTTAACAGGTACGGTGCTATGGAAGTGTTTTAACTAGCCCAGGAAAGCATTTCATTACATGCCAAGCTTTAAGCCAGCATGAAGCTACACTGGATCCTATGGGACACGTCTGTACTACTTGCTGCAGAAGAGTTCTCAAGATAGTATGGAGAAGCTAACGAATTCTGCTTTCTAAAGCAGACCGTTGCCTCTGACTGGGATAGCCGTATGCTGTGTAGACATGAACAGACAGCATTTTTGATGCAGGCTTACTCTCTTTTATAGCTTGATATTTCATGAGAAAGAGCCCTATGTTTTTTCTAGTGGTCTGGATGGTTTAGGGGGAGTTAAATATTATGTGTCACTCTTGAAGGCTAAGTTCTTGTGGCTGTATTTGAAAATCACTTTATATGAACATTTTGGCTTCAGACCTTAAGAAGGGCCTGTATAGAAGAAGGCTTGTTTGGTATTTCTGAGAAACCATCTTTATTTCATTAAAAAAAAAATACTTCTTGCCACCAAACTTGCCTTACTCCGTACAATATGGGAATTGAACTGTAAAGAAGGAAAGCAAATTAGCATAAATATCCATACACATATATATATATGTAAAAATATGGTATTTTTATGAGTGGAAGAATTTGCTATGGTTCCACTCATCAAAATACCATCTCCTTATCCAGTGTATTTTGCCACTATGACTATGAAAGTTCAAGCATAAGCTGTGTTCTGTTAGTGCTTGAGGCACATGGCAGCACAGAGATTGCTCATGCTGTTGGGCAGGCTTAATGAAAAGTTTTGGGGAAGCCTCATCAGGACACACACACTATGGGGTGGTGGTGTGTTGTCTACAGACTGAGTGCTGAAACTGACAAAGAGCTGCCTTATGAAATGGTGGCAGGCAGTAAGTGACATTACAAATAAAATATTGCAAACATTCAAAATCTGGCTAGGTGAAACCAGTTATTTGGGCAGATAGCCATGGGAACCAGACATTTTCCTGCATCACATATTATCTATCAATCTCAACAACAACAAAAGGAGGCTGTTGTAGCCAAGCACCTGCCACAGATTGAAAATATGGATTGGTTTTCAATTTTTTTCAGGAAATTACCGTTCAAACGGAGGTAGTTTGACTCTATGCCATTGAAAGCCCAAATGCAGTTATGACCTAAATCTGTGGCAATGAGAACAGCATCTAGGGAAAAAAATCTGTCATGGTGGCATCTGTCAGAACCTCATGGTGTTTTAATGATTGATCTGAACATTTCTGGATAAGGGGATTAATTCATTACTTTGATGTCCAGTGCTTATTTTATATTATGGTGTCATGGTTTTGTGTGGAGCTCTCTCTGGTAATGGGGAAGGGGCTGTAAAGATGGCTCCTGTAAAAAGTTGATCAAAAATCTCCCTAGCTCCAAGACAGACCCACTTCTGGGGCTGAGCCAATTAGGCACTTCCACAATCACCTTTTAAGAAGAAGCCAGAACAGGAGGGTTCTTCCTCTTCCTTCTTGTTCTTTTCTTTGGTTTTTTTTTTCCAGCTGGTGGCAGTGGAAGGAGTTGGAGGAGGTTGAAGGGACTGTGCAGGCCACAAGGTCAGTGAGGGAAGAGAGAAGGACTTGTGCTACAGCAGGGACTCCCCTGCATCCTGTGGGAAGAACTGGCAAAGCTGAGATTTGTTTGCACTTCGCTAAAGACCCCACATCAGAGGCAGTGACGATGCCCAGAGGAGGCCATGTCCCGTTGGAAGGACTCTATATTCGCAGAAGCCGCAGCTGCTGGGAAGAACCCACATCACAGAAGTCCGTTAAGGACTGTGTCCTGGGTGAGGGAACCCTGTATCGGAGCAGGGGAAGAATGGAAGGAGTTATCCTCATCTGAGAGAAGCGGCAGAGCCCATCTGTGAGGGACTGACCACATCCCCCACTCCCTGCCCCCACTAGCCATTGAGTGGGGAGGAGGTAGAGACATGGAGAGCAGTGAGTTGGGCCTGGGAAGAAAGGAGGGATGGAGGAGGGAGATCTTAAAGTGCTGGTAGTAATTGTCTCATCATCCTGCTCCCTTTTTGCTTTTTGTTCTGTTCTGTTTCTTGTAGGTAGTAGAATAAACTTTGCTACTTTCATCTCTAAGTCGAGTGCTGGAGTCTGTTTTGCCTGGAACCGTAATTGGCAGCGAGCCCTCCCTGCCCTTGTCTTAATCCACAACATCCTTGGTTATCTTTTTACTCCCATTTTGCTGGGGCCTCTGCCATCCTAAGGAGGGTGGGGGGTGGATGGGGGTCACTGAGCAAGAGATTGTTGTGGTGCTTCGTTTCTGGCTGGGCAAAACCATTACATATGTATATTCTAAAGCCAAAATATAATCTAAAGCCTTAATTTTTTATTATAAATACAAAGCAAAAACTGCTGAAGGCTGTGAGAGCATTTGTGGTCAAACAACAAATTGTGTCAAACAACATAGATTCAGTTTGGGAGATGGGGAAGGAAAAAAGGAAAAGAAGGTTTCTAGGTTCCAAAAAAGATTATTCCAGTATTTCCTTTCTTCCCATTGTGTTGTAGAGAAGAAAATGCAGTCAGGTCATGTTTTGCAGAAGACTTGTAATGTGAAGATCCGTGTAAAAAGACTTTTCACAAAAATCCTCTCTAACATTCCATTTTTGGGGTGGCCAGTGATATGAAATCCAGAACTGTCTAGGGAGAATTACTGCACCATGCAGCAGAGCTGATGCTGTTACCTAAGAAATACATTAACTTTCTCTTTTATGACCAAATTATTTACAGCTGAAGAGCTCATTTTACTTGTTTTTTTCTGTGAAGCAGATAATACTCAATCACTTGCTGATTTATAGTCTAAAATACTGTAGGTCTTCATTATCCAGGGTGGTGAACTCAATTCTCTCATGTAAAGGATCTGGACATCCATTGACTACAACAAGCGCAGTTCAGACAACGCTGGAAAATGTTCTTTGTTTTACAGGAATCGAAAAGTGATTAAATACTTGACCAGTATAATGCATTCACGTAAGTTAATATCATGCTGCAGTGTCCCATTGCAAATACTTGTTTTGTAAAATTATCTCAACTGCAATAACACAGGAATGGCTCAGATGTGGCATGTAAGGTTAACTTTTCATACTTATTTTCAAAATGATTTAAACCAGCCTACTCATTTTGCTTTAGAAACTGCAGGTAGGATATATTTTTTTCTCAATAAACATTTACTGAAGACCTTTACACTTACGTTTTCAGTGAATATTATTTTAATGGGTAGCAGTGAGATATGAATGCAGCTCACTGCTGTGCAGAGAATATGATGTTTTCTCTTCACACGAAATCCATTTCTTCCAGTGAACCTTCATACCAGCGCTATCAATGAATAATACATGGAGGTAGGAAAAAGATAATGTCTGAAATACTTCGATCCCTCATTATGCATTGTGCAAGGTTATGAATTAAAACTTCTATTTTGAGGTATTAGGCTAGGTCCTGGCAGGGTAGGATGTCTAGGTTAAAATTTTGCCCTACTCTGTATTGGTCTAGCTGAGATATTTTACTTTCTTGGTGTCAATTCTTGCTCAGTGCTGACAGATCAGATAGATACTGGATCTAAGTTTCCACACCAATTGTTTGGATTATTCTTCCAAATATTCTATTTCATTATGAATGAATGGAAGTTTCAGAGCCTGAAGTTTACTGGAGTTAAGAATTATTCTGCTTGTTTTCTCTCAATCTTGATGCCCTTAGTTCTTTATTTTCATTTCCAATGGCAACATAGATGCTTCCTGCATTCAGAGTTACACCCATGTTACATCTGAGTTCAAGAGCTGAGAGGATCTCTGTAGCACTTTGAGGTACTGCTTGAGCCTCTGCCACATTTGCCAGTGTTTTTACGCCATCGTCTAAGGATGGATGTATGAAAAACAAAGCCCAGTAAACCCAAAGGTAGCCATGGTTGAGCGGGAAAAAGGGAGAATACAGAAGTTACTTGTATATAAATTATATCCGGGTATATTATAGATATACCGTATATATATATAGAGTCGTAGAATCATTATGGTTGGAAAAGATCGTTAAGATCAAATCCCAACCATTAACTTCACATTGCCAAGTCCACCACTAAACCATGTCCATCAGCGCCTCATCTATGTGTCTTTCAAACATCTCCAGGGATGGTGGACCACCTCCCTGGGTGGCCTGTTCCAGTAACCTGTTCCAGTGGACTGTTCTAATAACCCTTTTAGTGAAGAAGTTCTTTCTAATCTCCCATCTAAACCTCTCCTGGAGCAACTGGAGGTTGTTTCCTCTTGCAATATCACTCATTACTTGCGAGAAGAGATTGACTCCTGCCCCTCTACAACCTGTTTTTGGGCAATTGTAGAGAGCTATCAAGTCTCCCCTCAGCATCCTCCAGGCTAAACGTCCTCAGGTCCCTCAGACACTTCTCACAGGACTTGTTCTCCAGATCCTTCACCAGCTTTGTTGCCCATCTCTGGACACACTCCAGCACCTCAATGTCCTTCTTGTAGTAAGGGGCCCAGAACTGAACACAGCACTTGACATATGGCCTCACCAAAGCCAAGTACAGGGGAACAATCAGTTCCCTGGTCCTGCTGGCCACACTATTTCTGATCTAAGCCAGGATGCCACTGGCCTTCTTGGCCATCTGGGCACACTGCTGGCCCATGTTCAGGCAGCTGTCAATCAATACCTCCAGGTCCTTTTCCACTAGGCATCATTCCAGCCAGTCTTCCACTAGGATAATATATATATGCATAATATATATAGTATACAATATGTATTCTGTACCTGTACATAATAATTTTAACATACAACAATGTATATTTATTGTGTATTATGATGGTGTAAATAATAATTACACTATACCTCAAGATGTGTATATATACAAACACAGAGGTATATAATATATATTATGTGTAACAGTCATGAAATAAATTGTTAATATTAGAAAAACTACTCTGCAGAGATTTTGTCTGAGCTCAGGAAACTTCTGTGTAAGGAGACTTTAATAGCTGATCTGATTGGAAGGACACAGATAAAATGAGAAGTTATTCCTGGTGATTTTATTTGTAATTTCATGGATAGCATTTGCTGGAAAATGTCAGAAGAAGATGCATAGTAGTTTACCCTTGTGTTTTGCCTTAGGGGCTATCTATGGAAGTGATCACTAGTGTATATGCAATTAATTTTTTTAAAGGTTCAACAATCTGCAATACCAGAAAAAAAATGGACTGACACTGAGGCACTGGAATAGCAGAAAAATGACTGACAGAAAGACAGCTCTTTTCCTGGCAGTGCAGTGCCACAGTCAGTGGTTGCTAACAGTGTCAAAACTACATATGGAAGTTTTTGTCAACAATGTCAAAGCAGTGTCTTCAGGGACAAAAAAAATGCATTATTTATGGGAACAAAAATCTCTCTGTTAATATAGAAGAAGCAAGGACAACTGAATGCAGGCTCTGTAGGTTAACGGATTTTGAAAGAGAAAACTTCAGTCTGGAACTACACAGTTATGTATGACGTCATTAAATAAAAGAGATGAAATTATTTAAACTTTGTTAACTTTTTTCAGGTAGAACAAGTAGAGAGAGGGTACATATGTGTGTACATCTTTGCCTTCATTAAAGGCATAACTCACTAGTCTGGCTTATGATCAGGTAAGATACTTCTTGGTGATTTGGATATGTCTTGACTCCCATTTTTGGGAGTTACTTGTATGTTTGGGCGTTTCAATCCTTTCGAATGCTGGAGATGGAATCAGAGGTACCCTGCGGTAGCTGGTTAAGATGGGACTTTCTTGGTTGCCATCACTGATGTCTGGACTTTGAGTGAGTTACACTTGCATGTAAACTGCTGCTACTTTGAACTATTTTTTTCTCTTTAGCATTGTGTTCCTGCTGCTGTATAAATAATAAATACTGTTGTTTCAATAATTTTGACTAGCCACTATATGCTGATTCTCAAAGGGAAACTGCCAAACTTGCCAAGGGGTAAGAGCAGTTGGCATACACGGAAAGCTCTAATTGGATCCTCATTTAAGAGGAGGAAAATTATGCAATTTAGGCAATTAGGCATGGATAGCATAAATGTCAAACTATTCCTGAGAGTGTACAAGCAGAAACCAGGAAAAAAAAGGTAACTAATCCCACAGCTGTGACATGGAGGAACAATAATTCCTGCAAGGGAGAAAGCACACTTCTGATGACCAAGTCATTTTACCCACCCTCCCCATGTGATTCTGAAACGAAACAATGGTAATGTCTGCTGATTGTGGCTGAGTTTTGTAAACTATTAACCCTTTTAAAACAAGAATATTTGGTTTATAGCTTCACTGAGATAACCCCAACCTTCACTTTATATTTGTGTTGATGGAGAAGGTCGCAGGCTTGCTGGGTAATCAGTAGCCACTGTTTCCTTCTCTACCTTACTACTCACAGAGAGACTCAGAGAGGGTATGAGAGCAGCTGCAGCCCGTCAGCACTGTTGCTGTATGATGAAGGCAATCAAAAGATCATAGAGAAAGCCATTCAGGCTTTTAAAATGTCTTTCTTCTTCAAATCAATAATAAAATAGTTAGAAAGCTCTGCCTGAAAACTAGGTGTGAGGGAAAAGTGAAATAGAAGAATGTCAGACTTTTTTGAGTTAAGAAATGTTGTTTCCTTCTGGGACCCTGGAAGATGCAGACACAGAAGAAACAGAGATATTTTTACTTCAGATTATGCAGGCACTGGGGATAATGATAATTGGTTCATCTACTGTAGAAATCTCCTGGCTGGAACTCAGGCATACCGCCTCACACCTTGAAGGAGATTAAGTATTGTTTTAATTTGAAGCCATACAGGGAAGACAGGTGGACAGAATAGAATTACTTATTTCACTAGGACACTGAGGATAACTGTCTGCCTCTGAAAAAAGAATAACACAGTGTCTTTAATAGCTGTGAGCAGACAGGATCTTGTTTTTTCATCTGCAACTTGTATTTCAAATAAATCCATAACTTTCTCCAGTGTGCTGTGTACATTTGGAAAGGGCAATTTTTGGAATGAAGATTGAAATTTCAGGGACACATCTTGCTGTCACATAAAGAAGTAATTTCTAAACTGCGGAGAGGATCATCCTTTAATATCTCAAGACAGGAGCCCTCAAAACTTGATGCATAAATCCTGATCTCAGTTTGTTTGAAGGGATCTATACTGGATTGTCTTATCCACACAACCTGCATCAGTAAAAGACTGAATTTTGTTATACCTAAATCATCCCTAGTAAATTTTAGCACAAGGGTCCAGTCTGGTTTTCATGCCTGAAGAGTTTTATTTGTTCTGATTTATTACTGAAACAGCTCTTTTCCTGTAGCAGAAAGTATGATAAAAGCAGAGTGAAAAAAATGAGGAGGCAAGATCAGCTTATCACTCACATTGATGGTTTGTCGATAGATTATACCTATGTCTCTCATCTTTCCAGGAGTGTGATGGCAGTTCTTCAGGATGGTGATTATGAGGTAAAAATGTGCATGGTGCCTACCTTGGTATGGCACAATCACATGAAAGTAAGTGATATGTCCTAACAAGGACATATCCTCAGTAAACTTTTCCTCACTTCTCAAACCTCAGTTTCACGTTACTAGTAACAGCTAGGAACACACTGTTGAAAACCACTCTCTAGCCAAGAGAAGTGAATTTAACTTAAAAATTACTCAGACAGCCATGTACCTAGATACATACACACAAGTGCTTTTGACAGTGAGAAAACTAGTGACTGTGATATGCATGAAAGAAAGACAAGCAAAGCTGTTCTGAATTTACTGAAACAAGTCTACAAACTGATTAGTGATGGATGGTTAACAAGAACTCAGTAACATCTGTGGATGAGAAGAACAGGGCCCACTGAAATCCAATAAGTGTTTTACTGTCTTGAGTTCAATGTTAAAATTATTTGTGGAAATAAGAATTGCTTAAGACCGACAGATGCTTTATGTCAGAGTTGATGGAAAATTTGAGTTTGATTTTAAAGGCATCCATTCATTGTTATTTGGCTTACATACACGTGCTGCTTTTAAGGAAGACAGTATATAATTTTTCAGTATGTGACAGTCCAAGGGTAAAGGATCGTATGTGCAGGATAGCTGGAAGGACTCTGAGTGGGTAAAGAAACTTAGAAAATGTGATCTTTTAGCAGAGAGGAAAAGCTAGTGGCTCAGTATACTGTGAAAAACTTCTGATTTTTACCACTTTATTTTTTAAAGTAAAGGCTTTCCTTTCTATTTCTGTCATTAAAAGGAAAAAAAAAAAGATCAATCATACTGGTGCCTTGTTCTACCATAAAGGGTACTGTATTGAGACTGTCTCCCACAGGCCATGCAGCAAACTTGTGCATCATCTGCATGTGGTGCTGAATAGCAAAAAAAGCATTTTTTAAAAACATTAAAATTTTCTTGTGAAAAAGTTAAGTTCTATATAAAATGTTAAAAGTGAACAAAAACCTTCCATGTCTATGCGGATCCTTGCAGAGGTCCCCTTCCCATGTGGCATTTAAGCATATCTTTAACTGTTTAGCTAGATAAGGACTACAGCTTTCGTGTTCTTTGCAAATATCATATTCTATGCATAAGCTTACTTTTTGTGATTCATTTCCCCGGTAAAATAAATTACAAATCTTCAGATGGGATTTAGTCTGGATTTCAGAGATAAATGTGTGTACATTTTCCATAGATTCGATTTGTATATGTCTCTGCATATATATATTTATAATAAAATCCTACATTTTGTTGTCCATTGAAAATTCCAGTCAAATCGAAGAGTTTGGTGATGTTCAGAAATCTTTTGATCACAAGTGATACTACATGCGCCCTGCTGACAAAATGAATGACAGAAAAAATCCTCTCTAGTAACTTTGTACTTGTCCTATTGCTCATTGAAGGACAGGACATGAAGTTATTTTCTTTTAATGCTTCAGAACTGTTTTTCATGAGTGATTTTTTTGGGGGGATGGGTTCTTTTTTTTTTTTTGCAACAGTTTTCCATCTCTGGCTAGAGAATTGTGCTTTGTTTTTTTCCTAGTTTCATCTGGGACAGAGTTAATTTTCTTCCTAGTAGCTGGTATAGGGCTGTGTTTTGGATTTAGTGTGAGAATAATGTTGATAACACATTAATGTTTTAGTTGTTGTTAAGTAGCACTTCTACTAAGTGAAGGGACAGTTTCCCATGCTCTGCCAGCAAGGAAGTGCACAAGAAGCAGGGAGAGAGCATGGCCAGGACAGCAGACCTGAACTAGCTCAAAGGATATTCCATACCATAGACCATCATGCCCAGTATAGAAACTGGGGGTAGTTGACAGGGAGGGATGGTTCATTGCTCGGGCCTCAGTTAGTGGGTGATGGGCAATTGCATTGTGCATCACTTGTCTTTTCCTGGGTTTTATTATCTTTCTTTATGTTATATTCCTTTTCATAACTATTTATATTGTAATATATTATCATGATAATACATTGTCATTATCTAATTTTATTTTCATAGAATCATAGAATGTTAGGGGTTGGAAGGGACCTTTAGAGAGCATCTAGTCCAGCCCCCTTGCAGAAGCAGGGTCACCTAGATCAGGTCGCACTTTTAGTGCACACTTTTAGTTATTAAACTGTTCTTAATACAGAAATTTTACTTTTTTCTGATTCTCCTCCCTGTTCCACTGGAAGGGGAAAGAAGTGAGTAAGAGACTGCTTGGTGCTTCGTTGCTGCCTTGAGTTAAACCACAACACATTTGTGGAAAGAAAAAAAGCGTACTATTTTTAAAATGTTGTGGTGGAATTCATGAAAAGCCCCGCTTGAGTTATTTTTATCCTTTCATCTGGAGCTGTGGCATGAACTAATTTTGCTTCCTTTCCTTGACCAATGAGGTCAGAACCTTTCAGTCTTAAGAGAAAACCACTAAACTGTGCTTATTTTAAATTCACCGTTGACAAGATTCAGTGATGTGGAATCAAATGTACGTACCCTGTAGGTTAGAGTGCCACTGCACGCTCTGCTCCATGTAGCTATTCTGAGTCAGGCAGAGTGACCCAGAGGAACAGCCATACATTGGAAAGTCATAGTTCCTTCTTTGCTCCCCTTACCTCTGTGTGGAAAAAGAGAGCACTGTTTTCCCTCCTCGCCAACAGAAGCCAATTTCCCTTCACTGGTGCAGGATTTAGGGCATGAACTTTTGAGCAAAGGGTAAAATGATCCTGCTAATTGCCAGGTGCCAGGGGTACTGCTTTCACCGAACTCACAGATGGGAGCTGGTCCAGGACTTTACTCTCCATTCATAGGCATACAGACAGAGAGAAGGAACCTGTGACTTTCCTCCTACTGACACCCTGATCCCAGCAGGTATGAAAAGAGAAGTGGATGGTGCTCTCCCTCCAGGAGGACCTCTAAAAATCAGTATGGGTGTGTAGAGTGCTTTGGCAGGGCAGGAGATTGAAGATGAGCTGTGGTCTCAGACCTTTAAAAACTAAATATTTAGCTTAAGATAGTAGTAACTATCACAATCAACAGGCAATGCTACGGAGGATAATTCACCCCATTCTGTAACAGATGCATAAAAGAGACTTTTTCAACAAGAAACCAACACATTTCCTTCCTCATTGGTTGTAACAGAAAAGAACAGAGAGTAAAAGCTTGAATCCATCTCCTTAACATCTGCTAGTGCATGAAACTTAAGGTGTTACATATATAACGAACACTTTAATTTAGAGAGCTGGGGACATTTGCAACAAAGAAGTGAAAGACATCCCCAAATCTGGGAGAGGTACACTGCTGTAGCTGGATGCAGCTTTCACAAGTCCAGCTCTAGTGCCATTATTCTTAGCAAAGCCTTTTGATCCAGCGGAAGTTCAACGGGAACAGGTTGAAGCCATGTGTTGAGGGAGAAAAACTTAACATGTGACTTCATAGTCACAATCACCTGTAATAAGAGCAAAATATAGCACCAGTCTCATGTGGTAGTGTTTCACACATAGGTGCTGTGAGTACAAATGCATACATAAAATGCTGAGTTGTGGGGGAGACCTTTACTACCAAGTGAGGTAGCTGTGCTGTATCAATGCCTTAACAAAAAGAGAAATACAGATATGTGTTTTAAAAAAAAATCTAAATCATTAAAACTAGAAAACACATTATTAGGCTTTTCCTATCATTAAGAGTCAGACATTTTGTATACTTGCCACTGCTTTCTCAGTGCCATAGGCCTACAGTCATCAATCTGAAGCAGTGTGTATACTTCCCCTGGTAAGATCAATCTTGCCTAAGAAGGAAACAGTGCTGCAAAGTCATAGGAGAAATCTTTATCTAAAAATATGTCCTGTGCTCTGAATTTAGTTAGGACACCAGCAGAGAGGAGTGAATCAAATACACAGGATATGAAGCACCACTTCAATTGCCAAGTGTAAAACTATGAGTAATGTTCTATCTGTTATCAGTTGATTCACTCAGGAAATTTTCACTGGGTTTTAAAACCACAGTGACTGCACCAACCATTATAGAGCAGTGGCATTTCTCCTGATGACCTCAGATTTGGTTTGATAAGCTCTTCTGTCACATGCAGTAACTGTGAAATGGCACCCAAACCTGGGTACGGCTTTACAAAAAAGCAGACATCAGTGTCAATATTCCCATCTTGTTTCTCCTGCTCACAATAGGATCCATAAATTAATGATATTCATCTATAATTTTAAAATACATTCTAAAAGCAGCTCACATCTGGCCTTGGGAGGTATTCAACTTCTAATATTTTGGAATCTATCACTTGGACATTTTATCCTGCATTTTGGTAGGAGAGCACGGTCCTCGGCTAAAGAAAAGAAAGACAATTGATCCAAATAAATATTAACTGTAGCAAAGATACCTTCATGGTGTGTCTATATATCTATATCACTTGTGTATACCTGTGTAGCATAGGTAGTGAGGCTAGGCTGGACAGCTGTATAGTTGTCTGCACGTGTTTGTCTCAACCAAAAAGCAAACTCCATCTCACTGACCATAGCCCTCTGTGGACTGGCTCAAGTTTGTGCTTTTGTGCACAGGAGATATGCAGGCTGACGGGACCCAGCTCTCTCTCACTGTTGTGTCTGAGGGCTCTGCTTCACAATGAGGGTGGAGGCAACTCTCCAGACCTCTGGGGACATGCTGCATGGTGAGGAAATCTAGGTAATCTAGATCTCTTGGAAAAACCCCACACAGGCCTGAGGGGGTGGCCTGGATTTTGCAGGCAAGGAGCAGAGGTGCTCCATGGCTGCGTCAGCAGTCTTAAAAAGACCCTGAGTTTACCCACTGCCTCCCCAGTCTCCAAATGCTACAGCACATTTTGCATGGGCTGTGTGCAGAGTCAGAGGTTGACATTGGGTGTGGATTTCCACATGAAGAAGAGGCAGAAGTATGTATAATTATACATTATAAGTGAGAACATTTGAGGAGAAGAGAAAGATAATTTCATGTTTATGCCTCTGGGCAGGGGCAATAGATCATTTTGATGAGCAATTGTAATGACACAGCAAAACTAAACTGGGATCAGTAATTTGATGGTATGGTAAAATGTTCTGTTGGTAAAAGAGAGCTAGTGCCAGCAATCAATCACTCAATAAAGAGAAGCAAACCTGGAATCTGATCAGGACTATTTGCAGATGGGCAGAGATTTAACCAAAGACGAGGAAGAATCCTTGACTCATTGGATGTGATTAAATGCAGGTTTCTGTATTATCTGCTGCAAAGAATATCCGTGACCGTGAAAGATGTTTGGTAGCGAGGCACATAGAATGTCAGCTACTGCTTTCAAGGGGTTGAGCAAGATCTATTGCCTGGTGGTAATTAACTATCCATCAATAAATGATAAGTGCTCCAGAAAATCAACATGAGGAAGAAGTTGTTCAAAGGAGAAAAGCAAGTCGTTAGAAAGGAGCAAACGTATTGGAGCATTTACAGGAAATAGATAGCACATCAAAAAGCACAGATCTAATACACATGAAGGTCATGAAAGGTTGGCAGGAGGATGTCAGAGTTGCAAGCATCTGGCTGGAGGCTGCAAAATGAAAAAATGATGAAAAGAAAACTTCCAAAATAGGCCAGATTCATTGCACTGCACTGATGGATCTTGACACAGAATTTGTCCCTGTTGCGTGAGGCTGACTGTCAGCAGAAATTGAAAGATATTTCAAGATAACATTTACCAGCAGAGAGGAAAAAGCCACAACACTTTAGTTTCCCACAGACAGGCTAATCAGGTCCAGTAGTCCTAACCTCAACCCCTGTTGTGGGGTTTCTCCAGGCAGGCAAGAGCCTTTACTAGCAGATGTACCTCCCAGTCAAGCTGCTGGTCTTCCAAGAACAGTAAGCCTCAATTATTCACAAGGAAATTCAGTGTTTCAGTGGGCTTTCCTCTGTTCTGGTAAGTGCCTGATGTTGAAGGCATTCTGCAAGACCTTTTTTCTTTTCTCTTTGTGAGCTTCTACAAAAGCAACCGGCTTACATCAATTTGAAACAGCCTGAAGCTTCTTCTTTTCTTCTATATAGTTGCTTCTGTGTCTTTGGAGAGCATCTTTTGGGACTAAAAAAATTACAGTGAATTAAGTTAGACTACTAGGTAGTGAGAAAGGTGAATGAACCTCAATGTTTCACCTAACACAGAGATGTGGGGAGAACAGTATCTTTGCTTGCGATGATTACTCTGTCTTGGTGCTGCTGAATTTAGATTACAGGAACTGAGTTTTAGGCCCTCAGTTCAGCAGTGACTGAATTGCTTTCAGGTGGAGACGGACTCCCAAAATGTGACAGCAAAGACATGAGAGGAAGAAGGAGAGTGTGTGTCGTGGTTTGGCCCAGCTAGCACAACAGCACCACGACAGTTTCTTGCTCGATGCCCCCATTCACCCCCACCCTCGTTAAGATGGCGGAGGACCCAGTGAAATGGGAGTAAAAAGATAAGCAAGATTGTTGTGGATTGAGACAAGGGCAGGGAGGGCTCACTGCCAATTATGGTTCTGGGCAAAACAGACTCTAGTACTCGACTTAGAGAGGAAAGTAGGAAAGTTTATTCTACAAGAAACAGAACAGAATAAAAGCAAAAAGGGAGTAGGATGATGAGAAAATTACAACCAGCACTTTAAGATCTCCCTCCCCCATCCCTCCTTTCTTCCCGGGCCCAGCTCACTGCTCCCGATATCTCTACCTCCTCCCCCTACAATGGCTCAGGGGGGCAGGGAGTGGGGGATGTGGTCAGTCTCTCACAGATGGGCTCTGCCACTTCTGTCTTCTCAGATGAGGATGACTCCTGGCATTCTTCCCCTGCTCCAACACGGGGTTCCTCCCCCGGAACACAGTCCTTAACAAACTTCTCTGGTGTGGGTTGTTCCCAGCAGCTGCGGCTTCTGCCGATACAGGTTCCCTCACACGGGACACAGTCCTTGGTGAATATCTCTGACGTGGATTCTTCACCGCGGTTGCAGTTTCTGCAGTTGCAAGGTCCCTCTCTCGGGACAAGGCCTCTTCTGGGCCTAAGTTTAATGAGCTGCTCTGTCGTGGGTTCCTCCCCACAGTTGCAGCTGTGGATATTGGGTCCCTTCCTCGGGACAGGGCCTGCTCCGGCCATAGTGATAAAGGGCCCCTCCTTCGGGACAAGGCCTCCTCTGGCCAAAATCACTGTCCCTGGCTCGGGGCCTTTAATGAAGTGAATCGCTGCCCCTGGTCCAGGGTCAGCTTTAGCAAAATGAGTCTCTGCCCCTGATGCGGGCTCATTATCAAAATGAGTCTCTGCCCCTGATGCGGGCTCATTATCAAAATGAGTCTGTACCGCTGATGCGGGGTCTTTAAAGAAATGAAAATAAATCTCAGCTTCACCAGTTCTCTCCATAGAATGCAGGGGAGTCTCTGCTACAGTACACCTCCTCCCTTTCATCACTGACCTTGGAGTCCGCATGGTTGTTTCTCTCACTGTTCCTACTCCTTGCACCACCACCAGCCAGAAGAAGAGAAGAAGGGGCAGAAGAAAGAAAAGAAGATGGAGGAAAGACACCTCCCCTTCCGGCTTCTTCTTAAAAAGTGATCGTGGAGGCGTCTAATTGGCTCAGCCCCAGAAGTGGGTCTGGCTCAGAGCTGGGGAGAGTTGTGAGCAACTTCTTACAGGAGCCATCTTTGCAGCCCCTTCCCCCATACCAGAAAAGGCTGTCATGTCAAACCATGACAGTGTGTTGGACTGTCAGGTCTGACTAACTCTTCTTCTGCTTGCAAAAAGAGAACCCAACTACAGGATTTCTATGTTTTAAGTTATTTCCTGACCCTTTTGATATTGCAGTCATTAAAAGTAGAGGTGAAACCAAGTTGGAAGTTATTGGAAGTGTAGGAATCACAGTTCTGATGTTTGTTAAAGATGTATTTCTAGCCTGGACAAGGACAAAGATAGAAAACATAGATGTGAAAACATAGATATGGCCTATCTGGTACAGAAATTGGAATAGAGCTCCTGGTCAAGGTAGCTAAATGCCTACTGTCACCTGTCCTCCTAACAAGTGTTTCCAAACTTTCCCTTGTGTCATGATGATCATGTAAGGGGCATGCTGGAAGCTGAATTATTGATGGAAGCAAAGAGCTTAAAGAGAAATAATATAAATCTTTCGAGAGCCAGGCTTTATTAATTCTACTGCCTGCAAAGCAACTCATTTGACTTTTCAGATATTTAAATTTTTAAAGATGATCTCTAGCTTTTGGAGACTTTGAGGCAAGTCTGGGGTATCTAAGAGTAGCAAAAGTGGAAAACAGCTCTCTATGGAATTGTTATAAAGACAAAACAGGAAAAAGCATGGCAAGAGACTGTAAACATGTAGAAAGAGGGAAGAAGTCCTTAATGTGATCTATGTGGTGGTACTTCATTAGCACTGCAACCGTATTTCTGATAATAACATTTGTGTTGTTTCCATGCTGACCATGCAGGTTTTGTTGTTGGAAGTCACTGTGCTTGCTGGCATTGTTCTCAAGTATCAAAGGCATAAGCAAGGCTAGTACTTAAGAAAAAACCCTTAATGCCGGGATTTCCTGTGAGTGATAGCTAGCCTAGAGTTTTCCCCAGGGCTGGACTGGATTAAATCTTCTGAGCCCCCTGACTCCAAAGCTCACTTTGTGGTTGTAAACCTGCAGTTGTATTTGCAAAGCCTTTTCTCTCATGCTGGCTGTTGGTACACAAGTAGACTGGCTCCTCGGCTCTCCACAGGGACCCCAACCTAGGGCCTTGTTGTGGTTTTGCCCAGCCAGCAAGAAAAACACCATGCAGCCTCTAGCATACTGCTTCCCATCCACCCTCACCCTCGTTAGGAAGGCAAAGGCCCCAGTGAGATGGGAGGAAAAAAGATAACCAAGGATGTTGTGAATTGAGACAAGGGCAGGGAGGGCTCACTGTCAGTTACAGTTCTGGGCAAAACAGACTCCAGTACTCAGTTTAGAGAGGAAAGTAGGAAAGTTTATTCTACTACCTACAAGAAACAGAACAGAACAAAAAGAAAAACCAGAGCAGAATGACGAGAAAAATAGAACCATCACTTTAAGATCTCCCTCTCCCATCCCTCCTTTCTTCCCAGGCCCAACTCACTGCTCCCCATGTCTCTACCTCCTCCCCACTCAATGGCTCGAGGGGGCAGGGAATGGGGGATGTGGTCAGTCCTTCACAGATGGGCTCTGCTGCTTCTTTCTTCTCAGAGAAGGACTCCTCACATTCTTCCCCTGCTCCAATACAGGGTCCCTCCCATGGGACACGGTCCTTAATGAACTTCTCTGGTGTTGGTTCTTCCCAGCAGCTACAGCTTCTGCGAATATAGAGTCCTTCCCACGGGACATGGCCTCCTCTGGGCATAGTCACTGCCTCTGATGTGGGGTCTTTAGCGAAGTGGAAACAAATCTCAGCTTCACCAGTCCTTTCCATAGGATGCAGGGGAGTCTCTGCTGCAGCATATCTCCTCCTCTCTTCCCTCACTGACATTGGGGTCTGCATGGTCCCTTCTCTCTCCTACAACTCCTTCCACCACCACCAACTGCAAAAAAAACCAAAGAAAAGATCAAGAAGGAAGAGGAAGGACCTTCCTGTTCTGGCTTCTTCTTAAAAGGTGATCGTGGAGGTGCGAATAGGCTCAGCCCCAGAAGTGAGTCTGGCTCAGAGCTGGGGAGAAGCTTCTTACAGAAGTCATCATTTACAGCCATTACCATTTTTCTCAATTACCAGAAATGGCTCAAAACAAAACCATGACAGGCCTACCATCAGTCCTGGCATGGAGCTTTATTCTCTTTGAACCTTTGTTCCTGACATGTTGTTTTGTTGGAGCAGACCTAACAATTCAAACAATACTGCAAAAGGTTATTCCTCCATTTCCTCACATCTCCTTCCTGTTTGAAATCAGTCTTCTGCACTGGTCCTGTCATTACTGCCCACAAAACATCACCTTAACTACTGTCAAGTGAGGTTTTAGGTCAGCAGGCCTCAGTATTGAAAAGGTCGTCACCTGCTGTTTACGTTGTAAGTAGAGGACCTTTACACAAGTTCTTCTGAGGGTTTTAGCTGTTGTCAGGTTTTAGCATACTAGGTGAGGGCACTGTGCAGTTAATTTCTATTCACTATACAAAGAGCCAGATTAGTTCATCTCACACACGCCGATGAGAGATCAGCTTGAATCAGGTTTGTTTTAGCTGTTAAATCATATTTTTCAATTGTTTAAATAGTTCAGACAGAATTTGCACAGTAACATTTTAGCTTTTTATAGCTGTCAAGAAGTAATACAAATAATTACCAGCTTCCCTGGTGGGTTTTATCTGATTAAAGTGACATGTCTGCTTATGGAAGATATTTGAATAGAGACGTTCAATAAAGTCAGTAGCATTTAATTTCCCCTCTCCTCCTCTTTTTTTCCTTTTTAAGCTACATTTAGTATTTATTTTAAGGTCTTGTTTTGAGGTTCTGGATTTTTTTTTAAAAGCTTTTAGATAATGAAACAATTTAGCAGTATATTTTACATGCTTGTAATGAAATATTTCCTCACATTATAGCAAGGTACTAATGTACCTTGTTCATGCTAAGGAACCTGTCTGCACTAACTGCTGAGGAAATACTGGAGTAAGGGGTGAGCGAAGGTGGAAGCCAGAATTTTCTCCAGATTGCAACTGGTAACTGCTGAAAGAAGTAGGAATTAACCAAGAAGCTGCCTGTGGTGCCCAGAGCTTGGTGAACTTGCATAGAAGCAGTCTTTTATAGTGTATTCTGCTAGTACATTTCCTAGGACTATATATTGTTGGATACCACTTTCCTCTGTTTCATCCATTACCCGACTTCATGTACAAAGACATTTCTTGAAAAAAGTTCAATGCCTGTGTCAGCTTTCAGGATTGGGCTCATTGGTGCATAGATGGTGAAAATGAGGTGCTTAAATTCCAGTCATAGTTTTGACTCATGAATTTTTGGGTCCTGTGGCATAGGATTCGCACCACACTCCTGCAAGTAATAATGATTTAAATATCTCTCTTAAGGAGTCTCTTGGGCTTCTGTTCTTTAGAAGGTCAGAGGAGGCTGCCACAGCGATATTTTTGACAACAAACTATCTTTGAGGTTATGAACATCAGGAAACGAAAATGAGCCTTTTAGCATCCCAAGCAATATGCAACAGCTATGAGAACCCATTCTTTCTGTTAGTCCTAACTGGTGTTTATGTGCGTGGTTTTGCGAGCACTGCCTAATATATCTTGTCTTAGACATAAAGGCAGATGGCAGACTTGATGCTTGCCCCAGGCAGCCTTGTGTCTCAAATTTTCTTACAGAGGAAAGCTTTGGCAAAATTAGAAACATGCGAAGAATCTTATCTGTGGGGCTGAAGAAGCCAAGGCCACCCCTTCCCATGCAAAGGGGAGATGCACAGAAGGCTGGTGTTGGTGATGCAGGCAGTCCCTGAATCACCTTCTTCTATGGCAGGGAGACAGGAGCCAGAGCTATTTCATGTGTCCCTGCCTCTTCAAGCTATAAGATGTAAAACATCTTGTAACTCATATTTTCTATTCTGCTGTTAAAATACCCGCCAGATTCCCAGCTTCTTTTGTGCTCTATTTCCTCTTTTTTATGGTTTTGGTTTAGGTGTGACATTTCCCTCAGTTTTCTGAGACTGCTGAAGGTATTTTGCTCCATTTTAAAGCTGTCAGTGGTCTGCTTTTAGATTTCTGTGTAGATTACATGAGATGAGTGAGGTTGAATGTTTTATAGCTTCTTTCCTCCCTAGTGCTGCCCTATGCTGTGAATCCTGTAAGCCAACACATTGATATTTTGCCCATAAAAACAATTCCATGAAATGCAACTTCATATATTACTTTGTCATTACTAATGTTCATTGATTTCTACTAAAAATCCTTCACAAATAGTAAAACACTGTATGGAAAGACACAAACATCCACAGCAAATAAAAAATGGTATTTCTTTTTATCGACACTGTATTTCTTTGAATCTGCTCCTCAGTTACACTGAGGCCATCTTAAGCTGTTTCAGAGCATAAAAAAAAAGACCACTCAGAGGGAGTTTAGATATAATTTAATCCTACTTTGAGAACACTTTTCCCTGCCAGCATAGTATGAAGTGGTCTTGGTTTCAATGAGAACCTTCCCCTACTCTTGCAGGGGACTCTCAGGACACTGAGGGCAGGGCAAACACAGATTTATTTGCCATGGATTTCAACTCTGTATATCAAAATACAAATACTCCTCATTGCCTTACCCTGATAATTCTGCACAACCAAAGAGAGAATCCAGAGGGCATCAGTGCAGCACTATAATAAGCAACTGCAGAAACATTTATCATTCCTGATAGAAAAGATTAAAAAACTCACCATTTATTTCAAAGAGATGACACCTTAACAATTCTGTCTTTTCCTTACTGCAGACATTTCCATTCCAACACCCGACAATATTCAGGAAGGGATTTATTGGAGTTCATCACACAGTATGAATCCTTTGGAGCCAAGGTATTTATAATGATGTAAAAGTGACAATGTCAAAAGTGATTTAAACTGTTTAGTCACTATGATAAACACCGTGTTGCCCTAAAATTTAAGGGATGCACGAAAAACATGTCACCCTGAATAAAAAACAAAGTCAGTGGCAAATGGCTTGGGTTTGCAAAACCCATAATGACCCAAAATAAAAGATGGAATGAAAGGAGCTAATGATGAAGTCATAATATCCATGAGATAAACGTTCATGATATCTCATAAGCCCATGAGATAAAGACAAATGTCCTGTGTGAACACAGTAGATACTTTTACACCTGATGATGAAGTCAGCACTGTATTTATCAGCAAAGAGATAGAGTGGAACAATATAAAGTACAGATAAGATGTTTGATGCATGTCAGACAGACACTGCTGTGGTCATCATTTTACTTAATGAAGGTTTGATGTAGATTAATTTTTGATCAATCTTTTAGATGCAGCCCGGGATAAATTAGAAAGCAAGAAATGCAGATGAAAAAAAAAAAAATATAGATCAGACTTCCATCCTAAACTTCTGTAGGTAGGAAGGGATGCAAGACAATTGGGGAAGGCAGGAGATGTCACTCAAGGTGTCTGAAAGAGAAAAAGCAAATTGACATGAGAGTGAACAGGGAAATTAACAATGAGGCAACAAAGATGTTAAAAAGAAATATTGTGATCTTAGGAACCTGGGAGACAGACCTAAATTCAGAAGTCTTCTCTAGAAGCTTAAAGACATGGGGAAAACAAAGCAGCTAGGTCTCCCACACAAGATACGAGCAACTCCTTCTATATGACATGATGTCAGGAGCTGAGAGAGTGGGGGAAGAAAAAAGAGGTGAAAAAGTGTCCTCAGCAGCTTAAAAGACCTTGTGAGAAAGGTATGCTATGCTCACTCTGTCCAATATTTCTTCCTGTTCCTTTGGACTCAATTACCCAAATTTTCTTCCCTCCTCACTAGCTAAACTTGTCACTATTAACACAATCTAAAAAAATTGTGGTGCTCCTCAGGGCACATCTCACCTGATCAAATTGCACTGTACCAAAATCATTCCATGTAAAAAGTCTTCACCCCTATAATTTTGTTTTCTAATTTTTAATTTTTGTTGTGTTGATGTTCATACATTTCTGCTCACTTTTCAAAGAGGATAAAAAAAAAATATTCATGCACTGAACAAGCTGTAGGGAAGCCTGTTACTATGAGTTTTGTCAGAAAATTTCTTATCCTCTCACAAGATCCTTCCAAGTTCTTCAAGGCCAAAGTATCTTAAATATTTCCTCCTTTTCAGCAAATTAGGAATTAAACTCAGTTCACCTTGGAAAGTTAATTTTCCATCAATTTTGTGTGCAGCTGCCTAAAGTGTGATAGAAAATGCCCTTCAGCAATTTTTATACTTCAGCCAGTCAGTTGTGGTTCTGAAAAAAATGAAGAAATGACAGGCCACAAGGGTGATATAAAAAAGCGTTTAGAAATGTACTTATAACATGGAGCTGGATGTTATGACTTAAAATTAGTAGCTATTTCCATCCAACTTTTTAAATTCAAAAGAAGCACTTGAAAGAAGTTGAAAACTGTTGGTTGAATTTGGCATGAAGTCAGCATAGACAGAAGCAGCAGAAGAACAACCAACAGCTGTAGGAAAGTTACCCCGAGTGCATTTCCATTATGTCCAAGCAGGTCTATGAGTGCTTCTGTAAGCCTGCAGTGCGTGTTCACAGTCAGAAGCTCCTTTCCACAGTCTGCTTAGGTGAGCATGAGTCAGATGCAGTGGCTAAACATAATAACTTTCTTTATCTCTCCCAAAACAAATAAAACCAAAATCAATTCCTAGGTTGTGGCAAATTGGTGTGGTTGAATTGTTTGGAAAACACGCTACAGCTCAGGAGAACTGCCCTGGGAACACTACAGATGAGCCTGTTTGGTTTTGTATGGCCATGAACAGGAAATTTGCCTTGAGCTTTCAGGGTGTACTCCTGAAAAAACTTACCCTATGGGAACAGCTTTAACAGAGAACAATTTCCTTAAATAGAACCATCTGCTACAGTGAATAAAATGAATATCATGTAGGGTTTTTTACAAACCATAGCTTTAGCCAAATTGTTTTAATTATTAAGGAATTATTGTAGTTAATAAAGGATTACTTGTTGCCTTGAGCAACGTTTGACAGAAGATGATAGAAGAGGTTTTGAGGTTTTTTAAACCGTAGACTTTTCTATTTCAGTATCTCTCAGATGAACTGTTAGGATTTTCATCTTTCGTAACATTGGTTCAAACATGTAATGAAGGGTTTGCAAGGCACAAAGTGAAAATTCTGTAGCCAGCAAAAGCTCTGGTGGAGACAGCAGCAGAGGAGGAAACCGGGTGTAGCTCTTGTGCTTGATCTGCTGCTCTGTTTGCACCCATCACTTGTATTCTGAAGAGTAACTAAAAAGGAGGCAGGGAGAAAAAGAGTGAAGTGAAGCAACATCAGTACCCAGTGCTTGCCTCTACTAGTCAGAAGGCTCTAAAACATGTCAATGAGCGGTCAGGATCCCGCTGTAGCCTTGAAATCCTCAGTTATTTATGGACATCACAGAAAGGATGCAATCTCCTGGCACAGGCTGCAACATCTCTGAACCCTGTTTGCACTGTGGGTGAGACACAACTTTTTTGTAGCTCCCTTTTCCATGACCCTCTTTCCACTTCCATTGCAACCATGAGCAGAACCTTACTGGCTCTGAGATCCTGTGGGTAAGTGGATTTCCTCAAATTCCTTCTGGCTTCTGCTTTCAGGAAGAAGAGGCAAAGAAATCTCTTTTCTTTCTGAGGTATTATATGCCATGAAAAAACAATAGCAAAGAAGAGTAAAAATGCTAAGTAAGACAAATATCTTACCCAGTGAGAAGTGACAGATTCCCACTTACATCCTCTATAACGTTGCTCTATGAGTTGCTGTGTTTGAAGCAAAGATGGCTGCATCCTACATCTGCAAATACCTAACAGGCTGCTTTGTCTTCTCTTTGCTTTTGCATTATTTCCTTAAGACACCTCCTGATTTTTACTTCCAATGACACATTAATTCTTGAGAGCTGAGAGATCTGACTTTTTGCTTTGTTTGACAGTACCAATTTGAGTCTGCAGCAGTGGAAAAGCCCAAGCATGAGTCTTGTTGCTTTGCAGGAGTGGCTGCACGGGGATGCTCATCAACTGGTGTTACTAGCCAGGGTATGCATGGGCTAGTGAGACAAAACTTGCTTGCTTTTGCGCCTCTTCCTAGCCAATGTAACTGCATTTATTTAGGTTAATTTTTGGCTGACAAAATTAAATTGATTAAAGCAGATTCAAGCATTTTGTGCTATGAGACTGTCCTGGTTTTGACTGGGATAGAACTAACTTTCTTCCTAGAAGCTGGTACAGTGCTGTGTTTTGGATTTAGTGTGAGAACAATGTTGATAATGCACTGATGTTTCAGTTGTTGCTAAGTAGCACTTATCCTAAGTGAAGAACTTTTCAGTTTCCCATGCTCTGCCAGCAAGGAGGGGCATGAGAAGCTGGGAGGGAGCATGGCCAGGACAAGTGACCCCCAACTAGCCAAGGGCTATTCCATACCATGTATGTCCTAGTATATAAACTGGGCTGAGCTGGTCTGGAGGGTTGGAATACTGCTCAGGGAGGATCAGGGAATTGGCCAGTGAGTAGTGAGCAATTGGATTGTGCATCACTTGTCTTTTCTTGGGTTTTATTTCTCTCTTTTTTTTTAATATTCCTTTTCACTACCATTATTATTATTGTTATTATATTTTATTTTAATTATTACACTGTTCTTATCTCAATCCTCAGGTTTGGTTTGGGGTTTTTTGTGATTCTCCTCCCAATCCCACTGAGAGGGGGAGGAGTGAGCAAGAAGCTGTGTGGTGCTTACTTACTGGCTGGGGCTAAACCATGACAGAAACCATCCTTTCTCTTTCTCTCTTGTGATTTCAGAAGGTGTTTTGGCAACTATAGTTGAAATTAGGCTCTGAAAAAATGCTCAGGCTACCAAGGAAGTGTCTGGTTATGGGCTTTAAAATGGACTTCTCTCTGCTTTGCACCTCTCTTTAGGTACCACCTCTTTAAAAATCTGACTCATGCAGCTTTATTTGTCAGGGTGGATGGAGAAGGACAGAAAAGAGATTAGTTTTAGAGCTGGCTTATCCTGAGGTGATAGCTCTTGGAAATGTCAGCACTATTGATGATAGGCCCACTTCACCCACGTAATTAAACACGTCTACTGAAATGTCACTGCTGCTGCCCAGCTGTCTGATGGATGGCTCTGGATGGGGGACGTTCTTAAACAGCACAGCCAAATTGTTGGGATGCCATGGTCTCCCTCACATGTCCCCTTGGTTCATGAGTGATGAAATGCTACTGAAGGCAATGAGGGTTAGTCAGTGTTACATAAAATGATTAGTCTCAGAGTCTAATTGTCCTAACTGTCTCTAATATGGAGTGGTTTCACATGGCCTTTTCCCACAGCTCCCATTTTTTGACACGTTCTACTGCCTAACCTTGTTTTCTTAGTCCTGACTGAGCAATGCACATGGACTCCTTTCAGCAAATGACTGATAAAGGAGACTGTCTCTTTGTTTTAATTTGGACTTTATTTATTTACTGAAGGTACAGAAACCTGTTTACTGACACTCAGAAATCTTAGTCCTCAAGGCTGAGGATAGCATTTCCTCCTTAACCTTGCCTTGCTGTTCTGCCGTAGGAAGGCTAACATAAACCAGTCCAAGGAGATTTCTAAATGGGAAGAAGTGCCTACTGAATATCAGAAAGTACACAAATCTCATATTTGGGAAAAGTAGGTCATGGATCTCTCCTCCAGTCATGATTATCTTAAAAAGAAAAAAAAAAAAAGAACCCCCAAAACAAGAAAAAGAGAAACGTTAGCTCTTAGCCTGGCAAGAAATGTTCCAGGAAATGAAAATCTTATAACTGCCTCTGTTTGTCAAAAACCTCATGAAAAAGAAATGGAAGACAGTCACCAAAGGAAACTTGAGATGAGTTGTGGGACCCACTGCTCATTTTCTTTTTCCTTTGCACTTTGAGGGAATTGCTTTCACCAAGCAGTGCAAAATATCAGGGCGCGTGCAGACAGCATTCTCCTGGAATATGTGACAAACTGCTGCAGAGTAGTGTTAGATTCCACTGTTATGTGCAAGATCTGGTTTTGGAGATAGTTTGTAACACTGCAGGCCTATACTGAAAAAAAGGAATAAGCCATTTCAGCTGTCAATCTCATTAATTATTACACTTTCTAGAATTACTGTTATTTGTTGAGGCCAGTCTATTTTTTCCTAAGCTTTTATTTTTCAAAAATATAGCCCCTCACACAGACCCACAAACCTCAGGATGAAATATGTGTAGATTTGTCTTTCCTCAAAAGAAGTACACTATTAGAGTTTTGATCTGCTGTAGTTCTTGAAATATTCCAACTTTCATATAAGAAAACACAGAGGTGCAAATGGCATTCCTCCCTACTTCTGCTGTTGGACAGCATTAGCTCTCAGAGCCTTCCCAGCCAAGATGAATGACCTATTGTGCTAGATGTTGTCAAGCATATAGCAGGGGGATGTGTCTACAACAAAGAGATTATTTTCTAGATGGAAAAGCTGTATAAAGGGCAAGCAAAGGAAAGTATTGTTAGCTATATTTCACAAATAAGGAAATAAGATGCAAACATTAAAGCCCAAAACTCCTCAGATGCATTGAAACCACTGAGAGCTTGGCAGATTATTGCTTGAATAAAGCAACATAACTTATGTCACACAGGAAGTATTTGACAAAGAACTGAACAGAGATAATGCAGAACCTGTGCCAGAGATCAAGAGTCCAGCTTTCTTTTTGAAGAAGAGAAGAGAGAGTGAAAATTTCTGTTAATGGGGTATTGTGCTGACACACACAAGCAAGCAATTAGAAGGATAAAAGAATATGGTTAGTCTAGAAAGTTTCTCTGCAAAAGAGGTTTTTTTTTTTTTTACAGTTGAAACAGACCTTTAAGATTATGGAGTCCAACCAGTCACCTCACACTTCCAAGACCATCACTAAACTGTGTCCCTCAGCACCTCATCTACGTGTCTTTTGAATATCTCTGGGCAGCCCAATGCTTAATTACCCTCTCAGTGAAAAAATTCTTCCTAATGTGCAATCCAAACCTCCCCTGGTGCAACTTGATCCCATTTCCTCATGTTCTATCATTTGTTACTGTAGAGATCAACCGCCACCTCACTACAATTCCCCTTCAGGTAGCTGTAGAAAGTGATCATGTGTCCTCTCAGCGTCCTCTTCTCTAGGCTAATTTGGAGAGGCATCTCACTAAGTAGGCAGAAAATTGATTCCTTGTTTGTCCATGAGTTTTTTAACCTTTCCTGGGCCTTACAAGAGTCAGGGATGCAATGGAAGTGCAGGCTGGAAGAGCATCAGTAGGTTTGCTTCCAAGCTGTTCAATTTGGTTCATTCATTAACCTGGAGTGTGGCTTGAAATTGATACAGGAAACATCAGAATGAAAAGTTTATATTTCTAAAATTTGATCTTCATAGCATCACAGAAGATTGAGGTTGGGAGGGACCTCTGAGGAATATCTGGTCCAACATCTCTGTTCACACAGGGCCCCCTACAGCCTAGGTTCATGTTCAGGCAGCTTTTGTATATCTCCAGGGAGGGAGACTCCACAACCTTCCTGGGCAACTTGTGTCAGTACTCAGTCACCCTCACAGGAAAAGAAGTGTTTCCTGATGTTCAGAGGGAACCTCCTGTGCTTCAGCTTGTGTCTGTTTCCTCTTGTCCTGTCACTAGGCACCACTGAAAAGAGCCTGGCTCCACCTTCTTTGCACCTTCTCTTCCAGTATTTATATACAGGAAGACCAGTAGATCAGGTGCTTGAAGATATTCAGTATGCACATATTGAGCTGTTTTGGGGCTTTTTTTTTTTTGTTTCAGTTTGACTTTTGTTTTGTTTTGCTTGTTTGTTTGCTTTTTAACAGTATTTTGGAGAGCTATAATTTATGTCAGTGGGTATTAAAGACAGAGGTGTTCACAAAGGACTTTACTACATTTTTAGGTAAGCAAATAGACTCATTGTAAGTGAAACATACTGTTAAAAATTTGGCTTACACTCCTGTTGTTTGAAGCATTTATGCATACATATATTGCAGACTGAGAGCAGATTAGAATAAGTAATGTGCAATGAAGTGCAAGTTATAGCAGAGTATTTAAGAGAGACATGAACCTTCACAGTGCCCGTTTCTCAAACCTGGAAGAAAACAGACCATTTAAAGAACCCATATTTCATGAGATTATCCTGTGATCCACCTCTCCTCTTTCAGTTTAATGTGCTTCTTTTAATTAGCTGTACTAAATTAACATTTGACGAGTATCAGACGCTCTGTTATTACTTTTGCCAGTGCTTGATTGTCTCCTGCAATGCTTTTCCAGTCCGGATGTTTTTTCCATCCCATGGTTATATCAAAAGGTCTTGGATCTCTGGACCAAAATGAAGAAACAGAAAACATACAAGCAAAATATATTTATCTGAAATTTGAAGTAGAGCTTATCTTGGAAAGACTTTTTTTTTTCTTGCTAGGTGGTGAAGGGGAAATAAGATCTGAAATACAGAGGAAATCCTGCATAGAAGAAGTAAAAAAAGACCTTTTCTTGAATAATATATAATTACAACTAGGTACAGTTAAACCAAATACTTTTGCTATTCATTCTGCATGTGAGTAAAGTGACAAACCCAAAGAAAAGATATACTTAGCTATTTGCTGTATCAGTATGATTCTAGTTAATACCCACCTCTACCTTTTCAGACAATTATAACCACTGACCATGAAGCAGGATCTAAATGAAGTCTGAATCCTCCTCTGAAGATGCCATTCATCTCCTCTAAGAGGCAACGAGCGAAACAGAAGTTTACTGTGTGCGTGGTTCTGTTTAGATCTTTAAAGCAAGAACACAGAATGAGTAAATTAAGCTGTGGAATTGTTTGTTACAAACAGGCTGTATATCTCAACTTTTCCCAACGGATTGCATAACATCAGATCCTAAAACAAACATGGACACAAACACAGACAGATACATACTTTTCAGCAGACTATAGCCAAACAAATTATAGTATAGTATAAAGAAAGGAGTCACTATACAGCAAAGTATGAATAAACCCTGCTTCCTAATAGCTAAGGTATTGACGCATGGTTTATAGCTAAACATAAATGGCCTTTCCCTCTTTTTTTTTTGGTTTTGTGGCTTTTATTGCTTTTTCTGCTGATATTCTAGGAATATAATTTTGAACCACTGCTTTGTAACAAACCTCACTCTTCCCTGAGTTAGACAAGAGGGGCAGACATCAGGTAGAAAGACAGGAAGCCAACTGCTTGAGGAAGAGTGCTGAATGTAAAACAGAGAATATGAGCTAAATTATAGAAATAGATATGGTGATTGACTAGGAATGGTATTGATATGTCCATGGAATCAGAAGGAATAGAGATACATGCTTTTTCTTAATGTGGTCAAATCTAGGTCACAGCCAGGCCCTGTGCTCCGTTTTGTACCTATAAGACCTATAACACCTGCTTGGTATCACCTTAAAACATTCCACCTGTAAAAGCCATTCTGCTAAGAGTGGGTGATTTTGGTCTAAACCCTTTAAAAAACAATAAAGCTGAAGTTAAAAAATGTGCTGTGCATCACTGCAAATTGTGAGGCACCTGTGCCTATTCCCCCACTGTGGTCTGGTGCAGCACCCTTTAGGAGAGAGCCTTGAGGCAGCCCTAACAATGCTCCTACTGCTCAGGTGCACCCTAACAGGTTGAATATGGAAAGCAAGAATCGCCTCTATACAGGGGTTAAAATGAGAGGAGAGAGGCAAGAATGTTTTGAAAGCCCAGATGACAGTAGATATTCTCACTTGTCAGGCTTGGGAGAGCTGATGCCTGTGTGTGCCTGGCACTGACATTCACCCACTTCTGCCAGACTTTCTTTGCCAGGAGTGAGTGTGGGCATCAGCATAGCTCTGCAGAGACATGCTAGTGCTTCAGGCTGGGGAAGGAAAAGGAAAGTGAGCACTGCCAACCTCCAACTATCATCTTCAGTCTTGATTAATTCTGTGTTCACGGGCCTAAACTGCAAAAGTGTTTACAAAGATTGAAGCATTTCTTGTTGCCCAGGAAATGACTGCACTGTCAATTCCTGAAAGGTTGTCTTTTAGCTTACACAGGAAAGTTTCAGGAGCGAGATATCATCTGCATCATCTCTACTCACCTACTGTGTAATACATTAATTTGCAGCCTTCCTATTCACTGGCTTTACATAGGCTATTTAAGTTATCTGGGTCATAGGTTCTCAGTATATCATAGAACAGAGCTTTTTCAGACACCTTCTTTCTGCTCATCTTTAATCCCCAGCAGTAAGCAACTGCCATCCCTGTGGCAATTGCAGCGATGTTTATATTGAAAAATAATTTCTGAAAAATCCTTAATCCTTAGCTTCCTGCAAACCACTCCAACAGCTGAATAAAAAGAGTCAACATCCCAGGACCAAAGTGTTTTCCATAGACTGCCTGCATGTGCTATCGTAGGCTTCAGATCGATAAAGAACAAAGATTTGCAACACTGCTGTAAAATGCTAAGCTGAAGGAAGTATACAGCACGTGTGCTTTTGTGAGTCCCTGCAGTGTGTAGACATTTAGATTAAAAGGAGTGTATTTAGGGGGATGAATTATTTCTCACGAGGTGAAAGAAAGGGTTTCAGACACCTAGTAGGGAAAAGTGACTTGTAGGTGAAAGAAGGCAAGGAAGTTTGTGATAAGGCAGCTCAAGGCAAGAAGACAGGGAACTAGGGGACTGTAGCCCATACTTTCTGGTCTTCCAAAGTTGCATTGCCTCTTCCAAAACTCAGATTATGTTAGAGAGAGAGCTCACCGTTATGACTGATTTGAAAGCACGAGCATATTTGGATGTTGGAGAGAGTATCAATGTATTGGATGCCCTTTGACTTCCTCTGAAAAAGAACAGAAGCCATCCATACATTTCAGTCAGAAGACAACTCCTTGGAGTGGTTTTCTGTGACACCAGAGATCAGAAATCACTATTGGATTCCTGTGCTTTCAGCATTTAGTTTCTATGTTCCAGGGAAGCTCAGCTAGCCATTTCCTTATACATGCCTTAATTTTTCTTACAGCTGCTGTTTCCTGTTGCCTGAAGTAGAGATCTTATCCATCAATTCATCTCTTTGTTATCATTTGTGAACATAAGAGAGAATAATTGATGACATTGCTGTATAATCCTACATTTAACAATTTCCTGAGGGTTAAAGGCTTTTCTCTCTATTGCTTTAGAGATAAAAAAAATCCCATAGACTCAGGTCATAATTGAAAACACACTACTTTCAATATAGATTAAAGCACACACAGGAATGAATGTCTTTAATTCATGTAAACTCAGCCCTGCAGTCCTCCTTTTTCACTGTTCCCGTCCGTTAGACACCAATTTGAAAAGAGCAGAGAAATTATTCGATTTCATAATCAAATAGCTGAGCAGAAACCATTTCCTCCAGCACAGCTTTTACATTTATATTTAAATGAACTGCCTGTGGCTGGGAAGTTCTGCCTCATTTAGAGGCAGGAGTTAAAAAGACCTACTGTGAGACACAGGGCAATGCAGAATTAGGAGATGAGGATGAATTTCAAGTGTCTCAGAGCTAAAAGAAAACATATCACTTGCTCACATGTGCTGAAGCTGAGACCTTGGAGAAAGATTGGACCATGGTAAATCTGGTCTCGTGCATGGATTCCGGCAATCACAGAGGTGCCTGAAGCTGGCACCAGTATGGGACCTGTTTCAGTATAACCCGGTGTGACTCTAAGCAATGCCGGCTCACATCACCTGCTGCTCACATTGCAAACATGGACACTTTGAAGAATGATGGGAAACAACTGAGCAGGTAAAGGAGTAACAGACTAGTTTTGGGTTCAAAGCAATGGACTGGAGACCTGTCTCTTCTGTTTCCTCAGTAAAGTTTGCAAAGAACTTTTTGCTTGGATGCTAATTTAGCAGCACTAGTGTATTGTGCTCGCTCCTCCCACAGACATTTTCTCCTTTGCAAACTACTTTGCAAACAGGAACTAATTAATCCTTATAACACACTTCTCAGGGGAGAGCATAACAGTCTTATCTCTCTTTACAGTCACAGAAACCCAGAGACTGGAATGATTTGCCCAATGCCTGCCAGGATACCAACTTGAGAGAAATAAGACAAGCTAGCAGCGATAGGTGATCCTATCCAGCTGCAGATGGAAACAACCTCCTGCCAGGCAGGGCCTGCTGCCTAGCCTCATTCCTCCTAGTTTTCCCACAGGGATGCTGATGCTCTCGGTACATGACAAGTCACTGTAATTTCACAGGAGAGAGAATGACAATATATAACTAAAGTATAACACCGCAGGAAAAGGTCAGGATGGGGCAGAACCCCTCTGAGAGAAGTCTTTCAGTAACCCGCTCTATTCTTTTGTGTGTGCTCTTTTGTGTGTGCTTTGTCTCCAGGAGTTAAAACAAGGAGGTTGCCACTCATACCTTGCATTTGCTCCTTGACTCAGGTCTCCAGTTCCCCAGCCAATTTTCCCAGTCAAGTGTTAGGAAAAATACTAAGTACTGAGAGCTCCTGCTGCAGATTAAGTGCAGTTATTCTGCATCTGCAGGCTGCTGCTCCTGCTGAGCCCTGCAGGGGAATAGGCTGCATGGGCACGGAGAGTAGCAGTGAAAGAAAATGCCAAGCAAAATTGACTTGAGTGGGGAAAATGTTGCCTTCTTGGCTGCTTCTGAAAGTCCTCCTGCTGTATTTTATTGTTATAGGGAAGAATTCATCTATATGAGTGTGGAAGTTTGCAGGGAACTGTAACAAGATGTAGGCAAAAACTGAGTGGTCATCGAGCTTTCTGCTACAAGTTGAAAGAGGAGTGAGACAAAGGGACAGATTTCCCTGAAATAACATCTCTCTTACTGCTAATATGTATGCTTTAAAATGTACAGAAAGATTACAACACTGTGCAACTGACCATCTTGAGGAAGTAAAGCCTAGTGGTATCTAAGCAGGAGAGAAGGCAGGAGTGATGGAGCTTGTTGAGGGAGTTGTGTACTGGCCAGTGTACTTGTCAGCCCTCAAGGAAATCTTCACACTGGTGTTTCATACTTCTAAAAAATACAGGATAGTGGTTTTAGAAAAGGAAAGATGAAGTTTCTGTTTTCTCTATTGCTTTGTTCTTCTTTCTGTCAAAAGCCTTTCAGATCTGATTCAAAATTTGTAAACTGCCTACAGTTACTTCCTCCCCAGCTATTCTCCTCACCTCTTTCTTTCTGAACTTCTATTAATTTCTGCTCTTCATCACTGACTCCTCTTGGCACTGTTACTTGTACTACCTATCTTCAGGATAGCACAGGGTATCTTGCATATATTTTTATTGATCCTGATGTGATATAACAAAGAATACAATTACAACAGTTACCAATGGCTGAACTGCAAAAGATCAGAGATAATTTTTCATTTTCTTCCATGAAAATGTCATTAAAATTTGTTATTTTCTCTGTCGTACTCACTCCAGGCCAAATCTAAGCAAAGAGCCTAGACTCTTAGAGTTTTTCCTTTAGCCAGTTGGAGTAAGTATTAGAGGGGATAGTTTTCCTAATGCTGGCTGGCAAATGTATTTTGGTAGAAGTCAACAGCAGTTAACTACTAACAGCAGTTAACAATAACAGTTAAGCAAAATGGGTTAACAGCAAGGCCTTGATTTTTTGAAACATATTTCAAGCTTCAAACAAATCACTAGTCAATATATCTGCAGAAAATTCCTTTCATATCCTCGTGCATCTGTCCCCTTAATAATAGTTTGTAAGTGCTTGGGAGCAAGCTTGAACAGGATTTCCCTAGAAACCATGCATGTTATTAGAACTATTCTTCTTCAGAATGGGTTGACTCCATCTAAAACCTTGATCACTGTAATGGTATTCCAAGTGAAGTGATTTGCAATAAACAGTGTATGACAGTGTCTAGCAAATGAACAAGCAAAATAAAATATATTGTGAAGACGGTATGTTTTGAAGAAACCAGTATGTGTTCTCAACTTCATTCTTTCCCTTGCCCATCCTTTGGACCTAAAAAAAAGACGGGTCCAAACTGTGCTGAGGGTGTCAAGGTGCAGATATGGAGGTGTGGAGGCTGATGACAGTTAGAAGAAAAATCACTGAAGGGCACAAGACACATTGAGCACCTCTAAGACTTCTGATATGCTGCAGTCCCAATGACTGTTTTCATCCCTCTTTTTCCTAATCACAGATCATCTAGGTTTAGCCTAATCATCTGGTTTTAGCCTCCTAAACAACAGGCTTGGGCTACCCCATGCACTCCACAAGTCTCTACCTTTCAGGGTGTCCTCCCCATTGTAATGCCTAAGGAATTCTCTTTCAAATAAATTCTGTTTTACCATGAGGTCTCAAAGGTGGCAATTTCATTAAATCTGCACAGACTGAAGAAGGTGTCTCATGCTAAAACAAGTGTGTAATACACTTAGGTATCAGTGTATATCGAAGGAAAGACTAATACTCTCACCATTTATTAGCCATCAGAGATTCAATTGTTGGGAGAGATACTGGAAATGGGATGTCATTACTGCCACATCTAAGGAACTGCTAGCCAATGCTGGGGGTGCACTATCATTTACAGTGGGCATCAGTGTCATTTCTGTGGAAAGCTGATTAAGCCTGGGATGTTAAAGCCAGCAACCTGTTTTTCAGATGGCATCTGGTGGCACAGTGTTATAGACTATGTTATTTGCTACATCATTACTCATGAAATATTGTTAGCAGGGTGCAGATCATTCGTCCATTAACACCCCGTGAAGTCACCTTGAATCCCATGTTTCCAGAACACTGGAAAAGACTTCTATTTCACAGCTGAAAAATAAGCCATTTGGATGTTTTTAAAGTGTCTAGTGCAGAATTTAGCTATTTCAACAATGCTCTCTTACCTATCACAATTTTTCAGCTTTAAGATCTCATCTGGGAGAGATGCAAATATCACTCCAGTTGGTCTGAATAAGTGGTATGTCAAAAGTTAATATGACCCTTTGTCTCTTTGATGATAATTCTCTAAGAAGATATTTTTAAAGGTATGTGTCATACATACATTATTATATATATTATATGAATCTATTCTCTATTTAGTCATGCTGAGAGGTGGAAGAAAATGTTTAATTCTCATGATTTGTTGCAGCTCCAACACACTAATCGCATGTATATTGTAATCTATCTGATAGAAACAAATCCTTACAATGGAAAAATTGCTGAAGTAATCCATTTGGAGAAATTTCCTACCCATGCAGTTTGGAAGCCGATGACCAGGGAAACTGACAGGTTTGAACTCTGATGTGTTAGGAGAGATCATGGATAAAATAACGATGGTCCATTAGTCCAAATTTGTCTGGAATTGCAATACTCCTTCCTCCTGTCCTCCCTCCCCGATACCCAGAGAGCATGTACATAGTCCTGTCTTGAATTCTGACTTGCTACTGCGTGGTGGGCAGAGGGAAATAAGGGTAGTTCACACTTCTCTGAGCTACTGTGTATGTCTGCTGTTCTGTAAATGCAGTGAGACGGTGCTGCGCTGGTTCAGAGACATTTCCTTTGCAATTAAATGCTTCATTTTTAGAGTATGAAAAATTAAAGTTGTCAGAAACTGATGGCCCTCTAGAGGCAAGTGCCCTAGAACTGAGTTGACAGTGATGTCTAATTTCAAGGAAAGAGAGGAGTAGCCATGCAACAAATGTACAGCTCCACACTGCTTTAATGTTGCACTAAGAAATAGTCACAAGGTTAAATAGTCAAATATTGAACAGATGAATGAAAAAGGAAGAGGTTACTTTGAGCATAACTACACAAAACCTTGAAAACTGTCCTTTATCACTTAAAAAATTTCACACCTTTTGAAATTCAAACAATGTCAAGAACCAAATCTGAACTTTGACAGCAGCTGTGAGACACAATGCATTGAAAAAAGAATGTCCATTACTCCAGATTTTTTTTCTATAATTTCTGCCTGCCTTTCATCACGTGATCTGTTTTGGCAAATACCCTTTTTTCTTGACAGCCATCACCATGTGAAACCCCTGAGACAGCCAGCATAAGCCACACAATTAGTATCTGGTGGTTCTGATGCCCCTCACACATTTGATGGAGGCACTGAGGGCTAAGATCAGCCTCTGATACTTTGCGAAGGATCCAGTAAGGAATAAGAGATGAGATGGAGAAGAGTCAGAGCTTCTGCAGTTGGAGAGTAGCCAGATGAAAGTGCTAAGGGTTATCTGAACTCTAGACAAGGTGATCTGGCAGGAAAACTAAAGATAAAAAGAAAGGAAGTGACACAATTTAAGTGATTACAAAAGTGAGAAGATGTCACAAGGAGTCTTCAAAGACATAAAAAACTACTACCAGTAGGACTAAGACAAGTAATAATGGGTTTAAACTATAGTAAGGGAGGTTCATAAATAAAAACGAGAAAGGCTTTGAACGTTAAGGGTAGAGAGGCACATGAATGACTTGCTTGGAAAGCCTGCCGACTCTGTGTAGAAGCTGTTTATAAAGGACAGGTGATGTTGACATCTGTTGGAAATTTGATCCTGGTAAGGCTGTGAGAAGGACCAGATGACTGCTTTTAGCTCTCTTATTCTGTGTTCCTACATCCTTATTGCCCTTGGGCATTTTTATATTTTAATCTCACTAGATTACCCACTGCATACTTCCAGAAAGCTCAGCTAAGTTAGCTTATGCCTTCTCCTCTCTAGATGCTCTAGCTCAAGCAATATATGATGAAGCCTCCCATTACCTTTTGTCCATATATTTCTAGCTGGGGAGAGCTGAGTGTGTCCTCAGCCTTTTCTAGTGCTACCGGAAAACAAGGACATAGACACATATTTGAGGAGAGGCTCAGGTGGCCAAACCAAGGTGTTTAGTCCCATTTTATTTCAGTGATCTGTTTCTAGAGCATCCTGTCTGGCTTCTGTCTGTCACTCCGGAAGGGCACAGGTCATATCTGACTGCCTTTCATCAGTACCTCAGACACATGAGTGCACCCTATGCCTCAGCACCCAAATTGCACACTTGACATTTTGGTAACCATGAGCTAGAGCAACAACTATGGTCCTATATGTATTCTGACATTATGGACTGTGTGATAACCCCGATTGAGTACACCACACAGTCATGCTAAGAGTGTGCAGGGCAGGCACAAGGCAACATCTGGGTGCAAGCCGCAAAAAGGAGCAGACCGCGTGCACCTCTCCATAGGTATAAGCGACTGTGTGAAATAAAAACCAGAAGTCAGATCTAAACATTTTTGTTATTCATACCCACTCCTCTGGGCAGCACATTCCTTTGGTTGCACATATTAGCTGATGATCTGATAAGTAATCCTGCTGGAATCAACAAGATTATCATTAGTATTAATTCATGTGGAGTCTTAATTACCGTGACCAAGTTAGACACACTTTAGTGAAAGCAAGACAGAGTCTGTCTCTGCCTTTGCCACTGGTGCTGTCAGAAGCATTTTACAGTGATAGGGCTGATATTTACAGGCTGGCTCAATTCCTATGGTTATGAAATGTGGTTCTTCCACCTTCCATGTCTTCACAATGTTATTCTCAGTAACATCTTAAATTAGCTATTAATCTGCCTTACCTGCTTTTAATTTGGGGCTCTATTTGACTAAATATTCCAAACAGAATGAATAACAAGTACCTGAGTTTAAAGCTTCCTATTGTATCAGCTGCAAATTTATGTCATTATTTAATTACACAAGAAAAATAAATAATCTGCACTGTGTGTATCTGATCCAATGCCATTGAAGCATTTTTGTCATTGCCTTCAACAAGAGCATGATTAAAATTCTCATGAAGTGTTTCATTACAACCTCAAAACACCTGTGGAAGTCTATGATATTTATTCAGTTAAAATCATATTCTGAAAAAACTAACTGCAGTAATGACAGTCTGGTGTTTGGTGATTTTGTGTAGTAACTTCAAACTTTGCTTAATTTACACACTAAAAGCAGAGACTATAGCCCCTCCACCTTCCTTAGGGGTAACTGTGAGGAGTATAAGTAGTGAGCAATCACTGGCAGTAGCATACTCCGTGGGCCTAGGAAATAGTCTGAGATGGATCTATGAGTATGGGTGGTAGAGCTGGGGAAGCTGCATCAGCCACCATCTTTTCTTGCCCATCAGTTTCTCAGACTCCAAAGGCAATCATTGAACTGCACACAAAGCAGCATCTGCATCACCGGTGTTTGGAGACAGTGAAAAAACCCAGTTGCCAAAACCCAAGCACTGGCTTCAGTCTGTTGATGCCTAGTTTAGCCCCTATCTCTTAGGAGAACTGAATCAACTTGCTCAACTCAAGCGGGACTCGCTTAAGGCAGAAAGCCTTATTCCACCAGGTTTGCCTGGTATTTCTGGCTCAGTAAATGCTGAAGTGATGTTACTGAAGTGAGAATGTTTGAAGAGTGTCTGATTGCAGAAGACTTTCAGCCTGAGCTGGGGATGCAGCAGAATAGAAATTTATCATCTTTGCCACAGCCTTGCAAAAGAAGCCAACAGGCTGAACAGAGCTGGAGCATAGATTTTCAGCTGCCAAAGGCCAGGATTAACTGTAACTAGACTTTGCCTTTACAGGATGCCTCTATGCAATCCACCTTCACTGCCAGAAGACGATTTTTCCAGAAATAAAGCCACTGTCAATAGAATCCTTTGTTCTTTCATTTGTACCAATGAAGGTGGTACATCTTTTTCCTCTTACCTCACCTTAACTTTAATTGTATCTTTGCTTTATTATCAATATTAATGAATGGGTGACTAGCTTCAGAAAAATCCATCCTGGTTTTGGTATAACTTTTGTTCCCTAAAAGGAATTTTCAAGTCTGATGTGGAACGTGTACAAAACTAAAACATCTTGTATTTGAATCAGGGAAATTCTGTTGAGTCTGCCAGGCTTTGCTGTGCAAAATTGGATTATTCCATGCCTAACATGCAGTCAGAATTCACAGTTGGGAACACATAAAAGTGTAGCCAGAGCATGCAATAAAAAGAGCTGTGGATCTCCTATATGCTAAAATAAAATGATATTTTGGATCCTGTAGTCTAACATCTAAGTGTTTGGTAATTACTGCACATAGTGGTCTGTTGTACCCTCACACGACCATTTGCAAGACACATAAGGTTTTTTTCTTTCCTTTTTAGCTTAGAAGCTACAAGGCATAAACCACTCCAGGTTTCATATTTCATATTTGAGTTCATATTTCAGTCATTTTTCTTATGGGTCCTCTAAACTGTGTACCATACTTCTCAAGGATCTCTAAAATACAGTTTTCATTAGCTGATGCTTGTAGCATTTGGAGGGGTTAGTAATTCACTTCTTTCTCAACTAAGCCATCTAATTTTCAGTGTATTGCCAAAGCATAAAGGAAGTTAAAGTTGAGAGATGTGCATTCTCAGGACAGAGTCTTAAAAATTAATTGAAAACATACACTTCGGTCACTTTCAAATTACAAAAATAAGAATAATTTAATATGCTGGGACTGGAAAGACAAGTCTTTTCCAAATGTGACCAAAATAGTCTGAGAACAAAAGGAACCAGAGGAATGTGAGTAAAGGTTGTTGGGATGGCTGAGAAGTTGGGTGCAGTCAGTGTGCTATCCCAGACATCAATGAGATGCTGAAAGAGGAAAATAAGCATCCCAGGAAACATAGAGGTAGAACAGAACAAGCATTGGATTGTAAGTAAACTGTAACAAATCCAAAGGTAGGCAAATTTAAGGGAAATAGTTCTATCATTATCTTTTGATCTTCTTTCTGTAATATCTCGTTTGCTGAAAGTTCTTGAGCAGCACTAACAATAACATCTGTGCATTAATAACTCCTACAGCAATGAAATACTTTGCTGCAGTGCTTGTGAGTGATGGAGAAACAGATCAGTACTCCATGTGTACAAGTGATTCTCTAATATCAAACCCTTGGGTTGAAGAAATGAACTTTCTTATGTCTGACATTCAGTGTTTTTCAATTAGTTTCTGCGTTTTTTTTTCTTTCTGATCTTTTTAAAAGGATGATATATTCTGAGTCCTATAAGAGCAAAGCACAGATTTCTTGCTTTCTTTAAAATGTTCTGCATTTTTCAACACTATCACCTGAGCTCTTTTGAACCTCAGAATAAAAATCAGAGCTGATACTTCCCACAGTACCTTATCATGAGACTTATTTCTCTCGTTTCTGCATTAAGTGTAACCTGCTGATGATTTTTAATCCTAACTGGTTTCTTTTGGTCTTACAGAGGGACCTGCAGGTGTTATCTCTCTTCTGCTTCACTATCCACTTTCCCTTTGCTGGCTGCTTTCTGAGCACCCACATAAAAATTCAAAGCACACACAAGGCAAAGTCATGAAGCTTTAATCGTGGCCAGAAGTTAGTCCTGGATCCATCACAACTGACATGAGGTAATTTGACATTCAGAAAAGAGTTATCCTAGGCCCCAGTTCTCACAACACTGCTGAAGTTGAGCAGTAAATAATGAAGTGTACCATCTAATTGAATTAGGCATTAGTGCTCAAGGAGCACTTCTTGAGAACAGGCACATGAAACTGTTGAGTTTTGAGCAGGATAATCCTGATGTTTTATCTGGAATCCTTATGAAACACTCAGCCTTCTTGTAGATCTTATTTACCCTAGAAAGTACTCAAACTTTTCTTAATTACTTCAGCTTACGGCTACTTGATGGGTTTAATTACTTAATCAACTAGACACATCCTGTTTGCTGCTCACTGTGACTTTAAAAAACTTAAATAATGAAAGCATAATTCAATAATTGCTAAATAATCTATTATAATGTTACTACAACAGTTCTTTTTTAAGTTGCTAATCACAATTATGCAAATTTTAATTAAGGTTATTACTGCTCAGTTTCTATTGACTGGGGAAAGAATAATTCATAGGCACAAGCAGCTGCATCATGGTGTCTTAAAAATTTTAAGTCTCTACACTCATTGAAACAAGAAATTAAGACTGACGGTACATTAAGTCACTGTACAGAAGACATACATTTTGAGGAGAATTTGCCTTCCATACCACTTCCTTTCCTTATTTATCTCCTCTCATTTTACTTCTTAGTGAAGAATAGGATCTTTCAAAATAATATTGATGCAGGAATGGGGTAGGGAGGATGAACAAGTGGAGATTAGAACTTCCATCTGAGCTGAGCAGTGGATGTTAGCCAGTTTACACTCAGCCCTGCTTTAGCAGCTCCTCTACTTCAGGAGATGGTCAGGTTGTAATAAATACCACACAAAACTTCGTATGTCTGAGGGTCCTTCTCAAGTCATTCCCTTGCACCAAACTTTTTCTTGTTTTTGCAAGTTTTGCTTTTCCTTTTATTCTGCCAGAAAATTATAAAGGGGCTGTGCATAGTAAGGAGTTAAATATCCCAATAAGATTACAAAGAATATGGAGTATCTCATCATATACCATGTAATATCCACAGGTCAGAAAAAACTGCTGATGCTTTGCAAACAATGATATAAAAATATTCTTAAGAGCAATAAAGAAAGAAGCTAGAGTAATGCAAGTAGAAGGAAAAAGGTACAAAAAGGTAATCTAATTCCTTGCCTCAGTGACACACACTGACACCTCATTGGAGACCTGTGACTGCTCAGGTTGCTCAGTAAGTGGGTAAAAAAGGTCTGAAAATTTCAACAACAGGTTAAGGAGTATAAAATGGCCTGCTAAGGTCCTGGAAAATGCATGGTCATACACACAGCAGGAGCCATTCATCAGCGTTACTGGAAGGTAAGCAGAAGCATCAAGCAGAGCCCACAATTAAGGCCAGAATTAAACCTTGCAGCGCAGGTGCTACAGAGCGCAAGCTAAATGTGGGCAGTTTGAACTTAGGCTTTCTGATGGAAGTATTTGGGTGTGTTGCTGGGACAGTCACATCACCAAGTAGGCAGCCACTGAGTAAAGTGCAGCAGAGCAGCAGCTTGCTGTCAAAGGCTGTGTCAGTGACCTCAAGGCCTACATGGTGTTGGGCCAAGTCATGGGGCCAGGTTCAGATGGCCTGAAAGAGAGTGGTGTGATGGAGTGAGGTTTCTTTCTCTTTAAATATACATGGACCAGATAATCCCCAAAGGTCCATTCCAATCCCTACCATTCTATGATTCTATGATCCACCCTCTAAATAAATAATGCATTTGGTAGCACCTTTTATCACTGAAACGAATTTGGTATTCCCTCCCAGAGAGCTCACTGCAGTCCCTATGTGTCATTACAATGGTCCCATTTACCTCGCACCAGGAAACCTGAGGCAGAAACAGGGTAAATAACCTGTACTCCTCTCAGTCTTGTGTTTATGGGCACATCTGATAATAACTTCTCCCATCCTAAGATTAGATTGAAGCTTCTGAAAGTGAGAACCAAGCCCTGTCTGTGAGTCACCTGTTGACAGAGGCCCTTCCTTCCTTCCTTCCTTCCTTCCTTCCTTCCTTCCTTCCTTCCTTCCTTCCTTCCTTCCTTCCTTCCTTCCTTCCTTCCTTCCTGTTATTTGCCCATCTCTGTTTTAGCTGTAAATGCCTCAGTGAGAGGGCACCCACAAAATTGCCAGAGTGTTACTGTGCTAATAATGAAAATAACCCACTAAGCCTTACTCCAGCTACTTGAAAAATACCAAATTAAGAGGCAGAAACAGATTCATGGTATCTCTGTCCTAACATTGAATCAGCCCCTTAATCAAGGGCTGTGGTCAGAGCTACAGATTGCTCTAATTTAGGTCAGGTCTACAGCCACTGTTTGTCCTTTAGATCAGAGTGCCCTGAAGAAACTCTGTCTCTGAGCTCTAGGCACTCTTCCCTCTTTGTTTTTTACGTGGATGGGATCAATTGTTTAATAAATGTCTTCAATTTAGTCTCAGCTCAGACAAGCGTCTAATTCTTGGGATGTCTGCAGTCCTTTCTGTTACCTATAGAATGTATTTTAAAAGCATATGGGAAATAGCAAAATCTAATGATTCCTTAGATTATTCAATTTGCCTCATTTGTCAAAGCAAAATGTGCATATCAACACACTGCTTGAGCTAAAGAATAGCTAGGAGAGTGTTGCAACCAGACGGGCTCTGGCTTCCACTGTGTAAACGCTGTAATTTCTTTTGAAGAGCCTGGTGATATGAAATAATGAACTGGTAAGCTTTGGACTAAATTGACTATCCATTTCTGTCTCACTGGTTAATGTTGCATTCTGTGATTACCTAGTCTCATCTTCTCATTTCAGACAAAGTGGAATATTTTTAGCACAAACCACAGCATTTCTCTTCATCAGAGGACAGAGTTTAATTGTAGCTGGTCAGTAGCAAGCACTTCATTTTGAGATAGTGAAGTCCAGTTCCATGTGTGCTCTGTCAGTGTTCTGCTCCAACAGGTTAGCTGGAATACTAATTTCACATTCAATCCATTAATTGAGAAAACATGCTTCTTAATCCCATCTCCTAGTCCTTTTAGTCACTCTGCACTCCTTAGCTCCTCAATTTATACTGACTACCTAGTGAGCAAGTGTAAGTATTCAGAGCCAATAAAGTCACTGCAGGAAGCAGAAAGCAATACTCTTCATCTCCCTGAGGTGAGCGAAACACTTGTGAGGGATGTTAAAATGACAGCTCTGGAACTGCAATCTGTCCTTCTCCCACGTGTGGCAGGCAGATGGCTGAAAAGAGTGCAACACTGGTGCAAAACCACACCAGTCTAACTTGACTCTAAATTGCAAGGACCATGGTAGAGGTAAAACAGGCCACTTCTTTTTTGGTCTTGCTCAACATTCAGAAAATCAAAAAGATTGTGGTTACTTCAGTCTAACTTGTTAAGACACATGCTTTGGAAAAAAGACCAAGATTTTTCTTCAGTTTTCAGAAACTGGCATTTGTGTAGCCCTTTTTTCTTGTGTAAGCAAAAGAATCTGGTAGCATACCTAGACGATGATTTCAGGGACTCACGTGAGCTGACAACCTGGGTAGAAAAGAACCATGAATATCTTTTCAATCAATAGCATGACAAAGACTATCCAGCAAATTCCAACTGAACAACAATTATTAAATTTACAGAGCATGTTTAACATAATCGATTAATGAAGTAGTTTTATATTTTGAGGATAAACCTTAGTAACATGTCACTAATAATTAATAGCAATTTGTTCACTGTGATGGCCTCCAAAGAGCTGTAACCTAATCAATTCTCTTAAATGCTTGGTGTTTTAGTGTACAGACATACAATAACTTAGTCTTTACTTGAAAAGTGCAGTCTAAAAGACACAATCTATAGAGAAAGACAGCAAAAAGACATAATAACAGCCAGGTATACGGATCCTTCCACAGCACTAGGAAAGACTGAAAAAAAAATCCAAGTAACAATTCCCAGATGAAACTGCTTTTACAGATGATAAATCCCCATATTCCTTCCAACAGACACTCTAAGGCTGACCAGTGCTGCATAAGGAATCCAACTTGAAAGACATATCTAAAAAGTGATACCTATTTACATGGTAAGAACCAGCAGACTTGGCAGCCATCACCACATTCACAATATGCTGCCTAGAACTTCATGTCTCAACTCAGGATATTAAGATCTAGTCCCTGGAGCAGCCCCTTTTTATAGCTGGAGGCTGGCAGTAAGTTTGTGATGATTCATAGCCGAACTGTGTTTTCCAAACAGGCAAGTTAAAAAGAAAAAAACCACTGTCAGTGAGCAAATTTAATCCAGCTGGAAAGAAAAAACTAGATCTTTATAACCAGCCTTCTTCTCCCCATATTACAAAACCAACTAAAAGCCATTTTCCAAATGTAAGTGCAGCCCTGGGTCTAGTCTTTGGTCAAGGCACTGCACATGCTGGCTATAAGCCTGACCTTGGGCTGGGTCCTGCAGTAGGTGAAGTCTAAGCAGAGCTGGAGCAGACTGTCGGGTGAGCTGGTGGCAGGTCTCTCCCCTGCCTCCACCACCACACCTGCCTCCAACTCTTCCAGGTAGCAGGTATATGGTCTCCCTAGCAGTGTCCCCAGAACATGCTAGGTGAAAGGTGGGAGGACTACCCTCTATAACCTGATCACTTTTTTCTACAGAAAAAAAATATCTTATGCGCATTCTCCCCTGCAAAGAGAAACCCCTTAGGGAGAAAGAGAATTTTTTTCACTTTCAAGGCAATAGGAGGAAGACTCTAAGGTGATTAGGCAAATGTGCAGCTGGAGAGTGAATGTGAGTAATCTGTCTCTCTTGGGGCTCCTCTGACAAGGTTGTAGGAGTTAGAGAGACCAAACAGAAAGGTGCAGTTTGGTTAAGCAGATGCAGGAGGTCTGTGCTTCAAACAGGACTTAAGCCTTTGTCCTATCTGAGGCTAACGCTCTTTCAATTAAATCCCTCTGAGACTAATGCTCTTTCAACTAAATCCCTCTGCCGATCCTGCAAATAAACTGCCTTTGCCTTGGATGTACTCCTGTCTGTTCTTATTTAAATAATCAAACCAGATGATCTGGAGAACCACGAAGAAGAGAAGATAAATTAATTACCCTCAAAGAATAAGAAGTGTGTTCACAGAGAAATTGTGAGAGAGGAGTAGTGTAAAATTTGTAGAACAGACATTTATATCTCAAATATTTATTATGTCTCTAAGAGCATGATGGTAGGATCTGTTATTTTTTCTTTCTCTTTTTCTTGTATTTCCTCTTTTTCACCTCTTGTCTTCATCAACCTTTGACGTTTACCCAATAAAAATTCTTTTGTGTCACTCTTTTGATTCAAGTATTTAGGGAAATGAGTAAAACCCTTAAACACTTTTCTGTGAGCGAGTTTAGTGTCCTTCCTAATAACTGATGTAGTAGCAAAATTCCACAGGGTCATGCCTATCCTCATACTTTCTACCTTACCTGTGAAATCTTTCCCTTGCCCTCCCTTCAGGACACACACAGGTTTCCATCCAGTGTTTGTGGTGTGAGTCACACAATGAACCACCACTTCATGGCCGTGTTCCTGAAGCAGAACTGTGATGCATGTGATAACAGCAGCACTTTCACGTACACTCTTTACCTAAAACTCCCAATGGGGATTGTCAGCTGCCAATGATCATACTGAAAGAGGAGCTTAGAGAAACCTGACTGACTTTTAATCAGATAGCATATGGTGCCAAGAAGTAGAAAAAGGCCGTATTTACATTTACCAAATTAAATGGTTAAGTAGGCTGGAACAGGCCTGATGCTAATGACAGACCTACAGCAATAGCCCATTGGGCACTGCTGTTTGCAAAACATATGCTGAAGTTTGGACACTCCTTGCATCAGTGGTGCGAGGGAAAACGAAAGGATAGCAGATGGCAGATCAGCAGTTCAGAGGGAGATACGGCCTGGCTTGTCTTATATTTCACCATACCTAGATCGATGTTTTATTCCCTTGTTCCTAGGCTGAAAGTGCTCTGGCTTGTTTGGTGTGTCATAAAAAAAGTTGCCGTACAGATTTCAGCTGTCGCTGTGCTAAGTGGCAGCAACGCGGCTGCAGGCAGCAGCAGGCACTGCCTTTGTTAGACCTCATTACTCGGCAAAGGAGTTATCAACAGCTGTAACCAATTGCAAATCTTCTGTATCAGCACTTTCAAAAACCTTTGCAACTTCAACAGAAACACCAGCAGCAGGAAAGAAAAACTGTTTGTTTTTTTCATCATCTTGACATTTTGGAAGACAAGAGAACATGCCAGCAACTGAGATGATTTTATTACTTGATAGGACAGGCCAGCAATAGATAGTTGGCAAAGGTTTCCTTGAGCTCTTCTATCCCATTCTCTCTTCCTTCATGTTGAGCCTTTCAACACCAGTACTTGACTTACTTAATTTTAAGGAAGTGAAGTCTTTGATCCTGCTATTCTCTGGGTCAACTCTCATGTTCCAAATTAGCTCAGAGTGCCCCTTTTTGGGGCCCCAATGCATTGACCTTGCCTCAGTGTCACACATGTGGCTTATATTTTGTCTTTATTTTTCTCTGGCAGCTTCCCTGTGCTCACCCCAGACCTCTTGGAGGGACAGGGACCTATCTGAATACTGGGATACCATTTCTTGAATTTCTTATTTTGGATTCATCAAGGCTTTTCAATTTGAAGTGCAGATGAAGGCTCTGTGACAAGGGACAAGCAATGTGCTCGTGGAGGCTGTTGTGAATTCAGAATTTTGCCTTTCATTCTTCTGCCTGGGCCCAATGCAAGAGAAATGACTCTGAAAATCGAAAGCCAATAAGCAGCAGAAGGTAGATTACATCATGAAAGAAACCTCAGCTATAAAAATACCAATTTTCTCTGCATCAGAAAATTTCAGAATTGGGACATGCAAGATTTTTTCAGGCATAACAACAGTTATTAGAAAAACAGCTTGCATACTGTACAGATAAAATATATTACTCTAATAAAAGTCAAGGAAAACACATCTGTGTGAGTAATGTTTTTTCTGTGTTTGCTGCTAACCTGAAGAATCACACACTAATTTTTATCTGGGTTGACCTAAACCAGAAATGATGACTACTTTCTTCAACAACAACAACAACCTGGAAAGATACTCTTGGGTTGAATAAAACATCTACAGCATTGTTTGTTTTGGGGCTACAGTCTGTTTTACTGTTGTTGATATTTTCTCTTTTTGTTTTGAACAAACTGATCCATTAAAAAGGAAAAACACTTTTTGTTTTTCTTTAATAACAAAAAAGAAGAAAACTTTCAACTGTTTTATTCACCTCCTATGTTTCTGGCCAAAATTGCTCTCTAAAAGATTCAAATGGGTTTTGGCCTCTACAAAATTGAATTTCCTGATAAATTTTGGATCAATCCCCAGTCAACTTTATCCCAAATCTGATCAAAATGTCCAGCTAATGCTTACTCTTGGTAAAACAACAGTGAGACGGCAAAGACCGAAGAGTGATAGCAAAGAAACATTTTTGGATTTCAGCTGATATATCTTAAAATGAAAAAGCAGTCACATGTCTTGTTTTTTTCCATTCACTCATTTACTTTATGCTTTCAAGATTAATATTACCTTTGTTCATCCTGAAGGGGTGGGGAAGAACCTCTGACTCAGGATTCAAGCCTTTGGAGCATTAGCTGTAAATTAAAACAGATGCTTTGCTGAAGATAACCCAATCAAATCAATATGGAGCCAAAAGAGCCCCTCATATGATGAGATCTGTCTTTTAAAGTACTGTGAAGCTCTTTTACTGTTCAGTCCATCAATTTCCTTTTGCCACTCAGCTCTTGTACAGAATAAGTTGAGGCCACTGACCCTACTGCAGAGCCCAACATGGAAAGTTCCCCATGAGAACATAATGCAGGTGATATTGCCAAAGAAGACAGATGAGCGGAGGGTTTATGTGCTGTGTAGGATGAGGTTATAGTGGATTTAACTGTATTTCATATTGCTCTGTGTTGTAAACTATGGTCAGATTCTCCTGTGCAGAGCTCAGCACCAAGGCAACCTTTGCAAAAGGGAGACCTGTGTTCACACAGAGGTATTAGCTACTTCAGAGATGTCTGCTCCACAGTTCTCTGTGCACTTGGGAAAGCCACATGCTGCCTCACTGCAAAGCCTTTCTTTTGCCATATCTTACTCTGAAGAAATCAGACTTGGTCCTTGCAGTCACTCTGCAGACAAGCAACCTCTTGAAAGCTTTTGGCCTTTAGACTTACAGGGATGGCTGCTCTTGGAGGCCCAGGGTCACAGATGCCAGCAGGGAGATTGTTTCAGACAGAAGTGTCTTTAATGCTTGCTCTCTTTATTTCTAAGAATGACACCATTTGGCATTTTTCTTAAATATCCATCTCTTTAACTCATGAGACTAAAGGGTAACTTCTGATTTGTCTTTTCCCCTTAAAGCACATTTCTGACCTCATGTTTGCAGAGGAATTCTGCAAGATATCACTCCTGAAAGCCCAGGAACAAGGTAATAACATGAATTAATACTATACAGTTTTAAAAAACTTTCTCACAACTTTGAAGACAATTTCATAACTACAGGAATCAAGACAGTATTGAAATAATTAGAGTGAAATAGTTCCCTCTGTTTCAGCTTGCCTATGTATTTTTATCTCTTCCTTATTTGACTGGATTATTTTTACTATCCCTTCTTCTCTAACTAGCAAAGAATTGTTTTCCCCTGGGTTTAACTTGGCATTTACAGGCTGGCTAGCTTGGTACTAGACTTTGTAGGCTGTTTATTCTGGGCTTATTAAAAATATTTTTCAATACCTTCGAGAGTAAGAAAATAAAAAACCTCAACAAACCCAGACTCTGTTGCTGCTGAATGAAACACCTTATTTGCGTATATTCTGTAGAAAGCTGCCTTTTAGAGTCATTAAATTCTTTACAGCTCAAGAGTTTACACTTGCAAGCAGAGATCTTTACTCCTGCTAGAATTCATTACAATTTTAATTCATTGCTATGATTGCAGAGGGATGTTCTAGGATCTCTTTAGAAAATGATAACTTTTAAAAAGATACATTTCAATTTAAATTAAAAAATATATATGCAAAAAAGTGTATAGAGCCATTGAGGCTTTTCTGTATTTTCCTCTTTTGAAAAAAATATTTGAGATTTAAATTTAATATTTTAATTTTCAGAAAAAAAGAATATTTCCTACTTCTCACTTTAAATTTTGTTTCTTTTCCCTTCTTGCTTCGTGTACTTAAAGTTACATCTACATCTAAACAGTATGCAACTTGCTTTATAACTGCAGAAGTTAGTTAGCTCACAAGATCAGCTAGATTTCAGTGTAGTCTCTTCTGAATATTATGAACATAGGAACCTGTATTGACAGCTGCCTCCCAACATTAGCTTTCCAACTTGGCAGAAAGTTGCATATCAATATATTTACAGGATAAGTCACCAGAGAAAAAGGTCATAAAGTTATCTTCTACAATGGAAACATATGATGGTATGCCCAGAGCTATGCTCTGCAAAGAGCACACAGAGCTTTGTGCATTCCTTTAGCTAGCTAAAGTTTCATAGGAACTTTTGTGTAAAAAAAAAAAAAAAAGATTACTATTAGGAGAAGAGTTTTCAAAATTGAATGCAATTTATGAGAGAGCTTTCTGGATACATGCATGTGAGACGATCCCTCTGTACTTTATTAAAGCTAGCTTTTAACTCTGCATAATGGAAAGGTAAGATGACCTACAAAAGCTTTTATTTGGAATCTTGGCTGTTCTTTACTTGGTGAATCTTAGAGATTTGCTTTTTAAGTAAGAATAATTGATAAGTTCTGATATTTCTAATATGAACGTCTCTTTGTTCTTAGGATACTTGAAACAGCAACAGAATTGAAAAGTGACTTTACAAAGCTCTGAAAACCATGGGTAGATCGTATGTTTTGCCTGAAGCTAAACACTGCCTCCACACTAAAAACAGAAAAGAGGAGATACTCTAAAGATATTACCAAATAAAGATGTAGACTCATCTGAAGGATGTACGGTGGGTGTGGAAGGAAATGCAACAAAAGAGACCATGTTCAAGGTGGGAATGGGTGAATCTTCACAGAAGTGTCAGATGACTCTTAAAAATATTTTAGTATTATTCAAATTATTTGCAAGATACACAAATTACCACTTCATACAAGTGACAGCCATCTAGGATTTATTCCTCAGTAAGCTATCATGCAGCTCCCAGAAAATTTCCTAGTAGTAGTGGGTCTTTGGGAAGGATCAGAGAGAGGGAGATAATCTTGTAGATTTGTTCTGGAAAGGTGTTTCCATTTAAGTACTGCATTATGGAGAGTGATGAAACGGTGGATGAAGATGAATATCACTTATCATCCAGAAACCATCCTGAGGAGGACACAAGAGAATGCAGAGGGTTAGACCTATACAGTACTTTGACACCAGGCAAATGATACTTCGCTTTGAGGTCACAGGGAAAGAGGATCTGCTGGTGAGATCTCTACATCTGGTTCATACATATCTTCTTTGTTTTAACATGCAGTGTGCACAGATTATCCTTCAGATGAGAAAAACAAGATATGTCTTGACCCACAGTACAAAGAATTATGTGGCCCTCACATCAGTGTGACTCATGAAAATAAACCTCCCCTGGCTCCCCATCTGCCATACATTAGCCAGCAGCAACTTGTCCTTGAATGGAACTAAGTACAGGTTTCCATCTGGCCAGTAACCAATTAGTCAGCTTCTATGGTGACCTTTTGCCTTATGATTGCTTTTAAATGAAGTCTCCAAAATCTGTATTGTTCTGGGTAGGAAACATCTGAAAGCACTTTCCAAAGAGCTCTTGGCACCTCCCCACTATTATACCATTGTGCAATTTAAAATCCATCATCTCACTTATTGCTCAATCTAACTATTTGATCTATAGTCCTGCTTTCTTGCTGTAGTCACTCCTCTGAAAACAAAGAGATCTATTCCTTTCAAGATTCACTTAAAAATGACATCCCCAGGAGTACTTCTGCTAGATCCAAATATCCAGCAATCTGCAAAGTACTGAGACTGCCACCACTACTAAGAGACAGGCAGGAGAAAACTTAAAAGAAAACTTTCTTTTTGTAATTTTGGGCAAACAATGGTAGACCAGTGGAGATCAGTAAGCTTGAACTCACCATTCTCAGAGCTCATAGTGATAGCTTACAGATGGCTTGGAGTTTTAAGTTTAATTGACTGCTTTTATTGTTAATGAATAGTAAAGAACACACAATTTTTAGAAAAATGCTACCATTTCATAAAATTGGTTTTAGTCTTTTTAGCCTTACCCAGTGACAAAACAAACAAGGGGATGAATAGTTTCTATCAATGCCTGCATTTTAAAACATCAAAATGATCCAAAACTGACATTAAAAAAGCAAAGTTTTTTAAATACAGTTTGCAATGTATTCACTCAGATGCAGTAAATACAAATACAACTGACATCTATTAAACAGTTACCTTACTTTTAGACAAGATTGTTTTTATTTATGATGCCACTTTATATATTTCTTTTGTTTAAAATATTTATCTTATCTCCATGTGAAATGATATAATAATACACAACCCAACCATTCTCTATGAGAAAAATCAAACATATATCCTTTAAAATATCAACTTTCAAACCAGTATTATGATTTCTAGCCTCTTGTAGACTAGAAACGAAAAAAAACCCAACCCAACCCATATGATCAATTATGTATGGTTCACCTTCCTTTATGGTCACAGAACAGACTGAATGGCCTTCTGCTCCCTTCTAAACTTTTCTGTGATGGTGAAAAAATATAACCAAATGATCTACCTAGAACATTTCTGGCATAGGCCAGTTGATGAGGGCACCACCTTTCAGTATATCTGGCTGGGCAATGTGTGTTATTCCTCTAATTTATCTATTGAACATATTTTGCTATGAAGTAGTTAGGTATGAGTAAAGCTAGAGAACTCACATGTATCTTTTCTGAAGTGCAGTTTACAGGCAGTAACATACTATATAAGAAGTATTAAGAGGGAAAATTTCAAGCATCACAACTTAGACATGTTGTAGTGCAAAAAAACAGGCAATGGCAGAGAACAGCCTGCTCTCTTGAAGCAAAGTCTGGAGGGGAATGTCTCAAGAGACATTTCCAACAACATATGCTACACTGACTGATCAGACAGTGCATGTCTTTATCTTTTGGCTCGGGTTCAGCTCTTTTGCCTTACCACAGTTCATACTGGCAGCTAAGTTGTCAGTGAGTCACCTTTGATGCTTGTAAAACCCCGTCCCTGCGGCTTACCTTCATGAAGTACAAACAATCTATGGATTAACCCTAAACAGTTATTTAAATGCCCGTGGATGTCCTGACACCTTGAGTCACATAATCATGTTTCTCTCTGTGCGTAAGAGGGAGGGGAGTGGTATAACACCTGTTCTGCTATTTTATGTCACAGAATAGTTGCTTCAGCATGGCTGGTTCTATCATCTCTATGTCTTTTGTGTGATACAATTGTGATGGAGCTATCTGTCTACCTTTGTCAATGAAGAATATTCCCTTAGAGTGAGACCAAAGCCACAGCCACCTGGAGTCATTAGACCAAAGCCTAATGAAGACCTGGCAATTGTCATGCGCCTTATTTGGTGCTTAGGCAGATGCTCACTCCTCCTGCTCTCCCTCTAGCAGCTCTATATACTCTGTACCTGACTGGGCTTCCAGCAAGTGTGTGTATTTGGACTAAAGTTATAATCAGGCACCAAAGAGCTCTGTGGACTTCCATCAGTTCCAAAAGAGTTGAAAGCAGTAGTGTCATGACCAGTGTCACTACTGCACATTAGCAGGGCAAAAAATGTGATGAGGAACTGAGAGGAAAGAACAGGAACTGTGCAAGAAGAAAGTGGGAGGAACAGCAGCAGCAGGGAGAATCAGAGAAGGAAAGAGGAAATGTGGTGAGATTCTATGCTATGGAAAAACAGAAATGAAAATATTCATTGGAAGTAAATGAGAAGAGCTAGAGAAAAGCAGAAGCAGTTGCGGCCTTAATGAGGGAATAGGATGGGATGACAGGGCCCAACAGGGAAGCCAAGATCTACTGAAGCTAATGACAACTTGCATGAAACTCGCAGGAGGATTCCCCTCTGCTAAGCAACTGTATCCATCTCAGCCTCCCCTGATTAGCGCAGATTGCCACTGCCTTCCCAAAGGTCCTTGCCCAGTCTTCTTATGAGGCTTGTTGCAATTTCTGCCTCCCCACATCTGCTGTTTCTGCTCCAGGGAATTCTGTCAAGCATTTTGAGTCTCCATCTGATGCTGTTCACTTCTGCCAAAACGCTGTTTTGCAAACCCAATGTTTATGGCTGTGCACACAATATAGGTAAACATGCAAATCAGATCATTAAAGAAGCTACAGAAAATGTCTGATTAGCAGCTGCGAAAAGCTCAGTGGCCACATCATGGGGTAGGAGCAGTCTGCACCTTTCCCAGGGGCCATGGAGAGCACACTGTTCCTAAGCAGCTTTGGAAGAGGTGGTTGTTGCATTGCGTAAAGCCTCACACTGCCCTTTGTAAGTAAATCCAACCCTTTTTTACTGTGCTGAAAGCTGACGTACAACAAAACCAGATATCCTTAGGAGATGTCTTCAGGGGTTGTAAGTAATCAAGGGTCACTGCATTAGCACATTTTAATTAGACTCTTTCTGGAGGAAGTGCTATGTTGTCAGGCATCCAGATTTCAGTCTCAGCATCAAAGCAAAAAACCCTTGCATTACCAGAATGACAAATAAATATCACTGAAGCATTCCCTAACAATAATGGAAGGGCTGAAAGCTGAGAAAGATTGAGTCAAATTCACTTAGCTCAGAAGGCTTCAAGAAATTGGTGTAATTTGTTAGCACATAGCTACATGAGTAGAAAACTAAATGTAATGCTTGATAGCAAGGGTTCCTGCCACACAGAAAACAATAGAAATAATAAAAAAAAAGAATTGCTGAAGCCAGGAGGTGTGAGTAAAGATTGGCATTTTAGCTATATCAAAGAATATAGTCTGAAAGGAAGAGAAAGTGAATAAGGATGTAGAAAATATCCAGATATACCAAACAGTTTCTATTGAATTCCGAAAGAAATAGAAGTTGGCATAGTCCATTATCTAGAAATAAACCACATTTTTAGTTCAAATGCAGCCATTTTTCACAAGGTCAAAAAGACTTGAATCTACCAAGAACAAAATATGAACAAAAATAGGCTAGCTAAAATTGCATTCTGAATGTATTCATCATTCATTTGATCACAGATGGCATATAGTTCAGCAAGGATCTGATTATATGATAAATGGTTGGTTACTGGTATGGCAGCAGAAGATACATAGCACAGAGAAAGTGCGCTTTTACCATATTGTTACTGAAAGCTGAGATTTTATCAATGTGCAAATGGTAACTGCAGCAGGGTTAGTGTTACAATCAGTAACTTCCAGGAAAAAACTTAAAAAGCTGCAGGTTCTGGCAGAATTATTCCATCAGCAATTAGTACTGAGTACCAAACAAATCATTATAACCTAAGAAAGGATGGGACTGATTGCACGCTTCAGATGAGTTATAAAACTGGTCTCTTGAATATCTCTTGTCCTTAATTATCCTATCAACCTTTTGGATTGAATGGAGATTCAGTCCCAAAATCTTGACCCAAATGCCTCCCGGAACACATCAGACGAGCCAGTATTAATTTCAGCTTCATTCATGTTGCAATATGCCCCTTAACAGGCAGCACTTTGCAGTCCCAGAGGAACTGTGTTTCAGCACAGCATGAAGTAATTCTTAGAGAGGGAGGTCAAGTTTTACAAGGCACTCAGCAAGGAGATATCTGATGTTTTTTTTGGTAGAGAGGCAGAGGCTCAGAGAGTTCAGTCCAAATGGTGATAACCTGACCTCATCATTCTGTGCTCTGATGCTTCTCCTTTCCACATATGTTCTGCTCATTGACCTCTATAACTGAGGGTGAGGGAAAACAAAAATTGGGTAAGACCAAATCAATACCTTGAATTTCTCTCTGTAACAGGATTTATTATTATTCCAAGAGAAATGAATAGAGGGAGAAATGGGGAGATCAATTGCTTTTAACCCATCAGTAGGGTTGACCTCACCTGTATTTCTGACCTCACTGTTGTTTTCAGAGGTAGACCATCAGATGTGAACACAACTTCAGTGTGCCTAGACGAGGAATGAGACTATCAGGAAAGCAGGCCTATGATGTAATGCCTTCCTAGTCCTTCCATAAATCTGCATCAGACATATTCAGCTGTTACTACCACCACTTCTGATAGTGAATTTCTCTATGGCCTTGTCTGATTCTCCCTTGAAGCTGTCATTGCTCATACTCTAGGCAACTATGGCAGAACAGAGCTCAGGACCCACCTGAAAAACAAGACAGGTATTTGAGCACCTGGGCTTCACATCAGTCCTCATGTCCACAGCTAAATGGGTATGAAAGGTGAATGAGTCTCACTAAAATCAGCATTATGAATTCATGATGGGAGTAACTCCAGGGCATTCAGAGTTATACATGCCTTAAGGATGTTTAGCTTTGGGTTTGCATATTTATGCTATTTTGAGCTGGGGAATATAATTTCTTTGGTGTAAATGACTCTCTGAGCCTCAAATTATTTCTGGCTATTTTCATGGCTTGTAATAGTTAAAATTCTCACCACTAATATTTGATGTCTTCTGAATCATGTTCACACGCATTTACAAATTTAAAAAAAAAGAAACATAAAGCAAAGACAGGAGCACCTGTGGTTAAACAAATAGGCTCTGTGGAGGCATAATCAGGAATCACATCAGCTCTCTTTACCCTCCACTCTGTTTTTCTACATGAAACTGCAGTGTCATGTTATTCCTGAGGCCCCTAGAGGAAACGAGACATACTATTATCAGGTTGCACTCCTAGCTGAGACAAAGAGTTTAAAATGCTTCCACAACAGAGAGATGTGGTCAAATCTTTTGGGTTCCTTCCAGAAGCTCAGCCTCCTTGAATAAAGATGATAGATCTGATCACAGAGAATACAAGATGGATGTGGATAGCAGCGTATCTTGTTCTGGCTGCTGCCTACTGCTTTGCTCCCGTGAGTGGGCTGGAAAGGGGAAAGATGAAGAGAGCTGTCTTTGATTTTATGCTCTCTCATCAATGGATGAACCCCAGCTGAGAAGCTACAGGCAGCACAAAACAAAGCAGACCAGAAAACCTGGTCCTTATGCAAATATTTCAAATGAAGCATGCTGTTACCATATGAAACAGTACCCTGGGGTTAAGAAGTAGAGGAAAGTATCTTAAGGCACACTGTAGCACTCAACAAAAGTAGACTTTCAGTCTGAATAAAAAGAGATAGTCACATGTTCCAGGTTATTGGGTAACCCTTATAAGAGAGAACTGTAATTCTCAGCAATCTGATGTTCTAGATTGTGGAGTGACCCTTATGATAAAGAATTGTACTGCTCACCACCCTGCACTGCAAGCAAAATGTAGTTATGTGGTACTTTTTTTTTTTTTTTTGGTAATAGTGATACTTATTGTAAATTTGTACGGTGAAGAAACTTTAAATCACGATCGGAAGAACAAACCAAAGCACTTCAAAAAATGAAGAAGCCTGAGATCTAGTTTTTCTGTAAAGGAGCATTTATAGTAAATCACATCTCACTACTGATTAAAGTTCCGCCATCTGGAGTTCGCCGAAGTGGCATCTGGCATTCCTACAATTTTAGGAAATATGCTGGAACTATAATAATAAAAATGAACATCCTGGTTTTAAGCAGGTAGTTTCTCCATCTGATCTTTCTAAGAGATACGCTCTAGTTCGAGCAGAAGGCTTGACACACAGCAATGATGCTTGGTGAAATTCTATGGCTTATGTTGCACTGGAGGTCTACTGTCTGGACATAATTCTTCCTTCTGGCTTTAAAACTGTGACTTAAAAGCCTCACCTAACTGAAATATATAATCAACAGAGGAACTCTCTCTTGTCCAAGGCTATAGGCACCTCCAGAGCATGATTGAGACCCATTAAGGCATGAATTATCTTTGAGAGTGCCTACTTACCATTCTCTATTGAATAGAGAGACTCACTCCTAAATTACTTAGAAACAGGCAGAATACATTTGGGTTGATGATTATGCATGCTGTATCAAATCTTAATTAAACCCTGCTTGACCTATTGCATTAGGATCTTTTTTATATCTCTGTTATTTATGATCAATAGCATAGAGTGCTGAGCAGTTAGATTGGGATCCAAAAAATTCTGGATGTTAAACCTTCAAAAGGATGTAAGCATCTGATGTTCCCGGGTGCATATAATCCTGTCTGACAGCATTTTAGGGCACTTGAAGGTCTTCTTCAACATATCTCCAAGGCTTCCTTGGTCTTGACAATGCTAACTTACTCAGAAGCTGCCTCTGGCCAATGCCACAAAATAGGATCCACAAAGCATATTTTTACCCACCAAATGAGGTTTAGGATGCTCTGAAGATGACTAAATACAGTCACAGAAAACAAACCCATCACTTACACTTTTAACACAGTGGTAAAATGGGAGAAATGTTAGTTGTTTTGGCCCCTTCTTTGTTTTAAACAACAGATTAGAGGCTAAAGACATCAGAGAGAAAACATGGGACTATCCTGGATGACTGATTCAATTTTCTGGGACCAGATACAGCCAGGTAGGCTAGACTTAGATGAATTAAATGCAAATGCTCTATTTATATGCAGAGCCTTTTAATATTTGGATTTATTTCATTACGAGAGAAGATGCTTGGTTCTGACATTGCAATAACTGACAAATAATCATGCATCAAAATGTATTTTACCAAGTTTTCACAGTCCTGTTCTTCAGCAGTCCTCCCCAGAAAAGTGTCCTATACAACACATGCTGTTTTATAAACCAATTTGTTTCACAACTCAGTACTTTTTCATTCCCTAAGCTCCCATTGCTAACAAAATTGTACATCGACATGTCAGTGATCCATGAATTAAATTGACAGTGATCAGAGCAGTACCACTTCTACTAGACAAAATGTATCTTTTCTATCGATGATACCAGCTGTGAATATAAAATTAGGTATTTATAAGCAAACTCCCATTATTTCATACACAAGTGCATCTCCTCCACAATATTATGAATAAATGTGTTCACAAGCCCTGTATATTTACAAATACCTTGTGAAAATCTCGGTGACAACTGGACTGAACTTCAGAGAAGTCTTGTGCATTCAAATCATAGTCATAGAATGATAGGGGTTCGAAGGGACCTCTAGAGATCATCTAGTCCAACCACCTGCTAAAGCAGGTTCACCTCGATCAGGTCACATAGGAATGTGTCCAAGTGGGTTTTGAAATATACTGAAACTTTATGACACCAATCAAACATTACTTCTATTTGAATACTAGCTAACAAAATTCTATTTTTGTACTTTAAATTCAATGTATAGTAGCATGATGATTTAACCCTTGCTGGGTGTCAGGTGCCCACCAAATCATTCTATCACTTCCCCTCTTCAACTGGATGGGGGAGAGAGAAATATAACGAGAGGTTCATGAGTCGAGATAAGAACAGGGAGTTCACTCGCCAATTAGCATCATGGGTAAAACTGACTCAGCCTGGGGACAAATGGTTTGATTTATTAATGAACAATCAAAACCAATGTGACTACCCCTCAGGATCACAAGTCCTGACAGCAAACATGTTCTGGTGTGGGCTTGTCTCTCCATGGGTTCCCAGGTCCTGCCACGAACTTGCTCCAACATAGCCTCCTTCAGGCATCCATTTGCTCCAACGTGGGGTCCTCCACGGTCTGCAAGTGGATCTCTGCACCGCAGTGGCCTCCATGGTCCGCAGGAGCGCAGCTGCCTCACCATGGGCTGCACCACAGGTCACAGGGTAGTCTTTCTTTCAGGGCCTAAGCACATCCTCCCCCTCCTTCTCCACCGACCTTAGTGTCTGTGGACAAGTTCTCACATTCTCACTCCCTTCTGCTGCTACTGTTTAGAAACTGCCCAGCAACTTCTTCCCTTTCTCAAATACGTTATTCACAGAGGCATTACCTCCATCGCTAATTGGCCGGGCCTTTGTCAGTGGTGGGTCCATCTTATGGGCAGCTGGCACTAGCTCTGTCAGCTACAGTAGAAACTTCTAGCAGCTCTTTTTCAAAGAAGCCAGCCCATAGCCCCTTGCTACCAAAACCTGGCCACATAAACCCGCTACAAGTAGTATATTAATAACTGTAAATAAAATAGGAAAACTAAATTTTAAGTAAGCCGTCAGTCAATGTTTTATATTTTATTGTAATAATAACATCACAATTTGTAGTAGCTTGGATGTGATGGTGAATGTGTGCATTGAATTTTTCTTCCTTGCTATTTTTCTTTCAATCCAGTCAGTCTCTCTCTCCTATAGCTTTAACCTTTCCTACTTCTCTTTTCTTTACTTTCCTAATGTATGCACCCTACTCTTTTGATTGAGAAGGAAATACATTTATGCATCTCTGTTTACCCTGAAGGATGCAAAAGTACTCTGCAAACTTCAACTGATTAACACACTATAAGCAGGCAAGAACACAAACAACCTCATTTATCACCTTTGGGTTAAAACTTACAATACCATTTAACAATACTTCAGGGTCTTCAGGATTTTTCCTGTGCTCTGTATAATATCTTTAGCTGAGCTTATGCAGATGTAATTACCCAATGCAGATGCAATTACCCAAATTGGAATTTTGCCAGGACACGAGGATGAACACATTTGTGAAATGTGTCATGAGAATGTTCGCAAAAAGTAATTGGAAATTCATTTTTAGAAAGTGTCACCCTAAAGGCAAAAGAAACAGAACTCCTGGAAACATGGTACCTACTTGGATATTCTCCAGTATCAACTATGCCCTGCTCTAACTTGTGATGGGATCTCTCCTTCATGGCTTGAAGTGCAAAGGAATGCACTGTGCTACAACCATGGCTTCTTTCTGTGAATGATTTCCTCACATATGAAGGAAATGGTCTCAAATCTTCATATTTTTTTAGTAAAATGTTTTCCTCTACCTATTATTCCATTGCAAACTTATGGAAATAAAAAGCACGTTCAAACTTCTCCAGTTTCATTTTTCTATGTTTTGTATTTCTTCTCTTCTGATCTTTTTCCTTTCATCTGCTGACTTTATTATACCAATTTATCTGCCACAGATGTTTTTTTTCCCTTTTCTTTTAATGGATAAAATAGTGAAATCACTGCTTCTGGCCTTCTGCCCACAGCTGCTGCTTTTTTGGTATCTCCTTTTCCCCGTAACATCTCTTTAAGTGACTATTATGCAACGAATCTTACAAACACTATGACATGCTGACAGCAGAACTCCCACTTGGCACTGAGAGTTGTATCCCAGGCCATCTCATCAGCCAAGGCAAATTGTCACATCTTCATTGATGTTTCTGAAATCAGAAAATCTTCAACACTTTAATTCAGATGGATAAATGGACTGCTGAATTCCCAAAAGTACACCCAGACACTGAGTTTTTTGATAACTTCAGCACAAAAGCAAAAACATAAGCTCATCTTCAGTTTTCTCCTCACCATGCTTTAGAAATTTCCCATGGAGAACCAGCCAGAGTAACTTTCTTTTCTCTCGGGCTTAGTGAGTTAATATCAGCCAACCTGTGATGCTTCAGCACATCAGTGGGTCTCAGCAGCACTTCCCTGCTAAGCTTCATACATTTCCCCTGCATACCAAGTATTTGGAAGAAATGTTTGTGATAAACACTTCTAGTGTCTTGCAGCCACAGGCAGTCATAAGATGTGCAGCATGGCCAGCACAGGACTAGAGCAAGGTACAATGCAGGACCTTGATGCAGTCAGTTGCCAGGTCCTATATCTCAAATTCCTGCTTCTTTGCAGCATGGTGGTAGATCTCCTTAAAAGAGGACTCTTGTGCAGCTGGTCAGTCCCTGCCTCTGGGCTTTGAGAGTCAGAAAGTGCAATAGAGAGGACATAGGGAGAGCTCTGGGGTGCTAAACATGGCAAGGTTTTGATAGAGAAATGCAAGTATCAGCATTTTAAATTGTCTTCCCCATTCTTCTAAAAGCTGAAAGTTGTTGAAGATGGTAAAAACTAAAGCGAAAAAGTAGATAAGTCTGGCAAATCTTTCCATCATACAGTATCGTAGAATATCTTCTGCTCAATTTGACAGCTGTTTCCTAGGAGAGCAGATAGTACTCTGTGCACTGAATAACTTAAACAGCAGGCCAAAATCACAGCCGTATGACATCTCTATTACTTGCTAATTCAAAGAATTTCTTTTTCCTTTAGGTTTCCTCTAGCTATAAACACAGTTACATGTTCAAAAATAAAGCTTCCTGACCTTTACAATTCTGAGGGACTAAATTCTGAGCTGCTGGTTTTTGTTTAATCTTTAATATCATAAGGAGCTGGGACAATGGGTGAGGAATCAAATATTTCTCATAGGAAGAGTCCTTCTGAACAGCATAATCTAGATGTTATACACAACACCACTCCCTTGTGAATCTCCATGTGTTTCTCAGGTTTTACAGGTAGGAACACCAAAAGTCCAGATGGTAAGTGTTTTGCCTAAGGTCATGTCAGTGATTACAGACATATTTCCTGACTCCCATTCTAACTGCTGCATGAAAAAAACATAGCTAAAAATCACAGTCAAAACTTGTGGCAGAAGCCTACTGCTTTTCCTTCCACATTTTCCCTGTAATGCAAGATTTTGGTCTTGTTCCTTTTCTACAAATGGCCCTCAAATCTTTCCAAAGTAGTATACTTCTTGGCCAATTCCAAATTGTTATTGTTGATATTAAGAAGCATATTTCTGCATATTTAGCTGACTACAATCTGTAGTAGATTTAGTTTTATACTGCTTTTGTTAACTGCTTTCAGATTTACTGAATCTTCTTGCCATGTGGTAGGATAAAATAGCCATGAGGACTATAGCCATGTTCTACTTCTTGGTTTGTAAGATCAGCATCAGAGTCCATTTACAGTCCTTTGTAGTGCTGTCCACCTGTGGTCTACTCTACTCTACTGCCCAAACTTATGGTTGACTTCAGTGCTTTCAATGATGTCTACAGATGTATCCAAGAAATCCTTGGAAAGGGAAATGATAAAGTTTGTTTGTGAAAATATTGTGAAGAATACATTTGCTTCTAGGAAACTGCAACTGAGACAAGAAGATGTTGAAGAAAAAGACCAACTCTATAAACCTCCATCAAAACCCATCTGTTTAAAATATGGTGGTTCTGTTTCTACTTGATTCACCTGAGGTATAAAGTCACAAGGAAGAAAGGCGACGAATCATTCCTTCACCCTGAAAATGATAAGAAAAAGAAAGGGAAAGGTGATTAAAAAAGAAAGAAAGAAAAAGAAAGAAAGAAAGAAAGAAAGAAAGAAAGAAAGAAAGAAAGAAAGAAAGAAAGAAAGAAAGAAAAAAAGAAAGAAAGAAATTGCTAAGCTCTTAAACTTTGGAAAAATAACCTAAAACCCATGGTTGGACAGAATGACATGACAGATCTGGGTGCGAAACTATCACTCAGGACTTTTATTCAAGAATGATCCCATATAGAAAAATCTGACTGCAAGCAATCCCTTGGAAATTATGACTCAGATTATCCTCATTTTCTTACCAGTAACATGTTACTGAGATTGCCACCAGCCACTGGGATAAACCACATATAACTCAGCGTACTTCACATGAAGCACCCTTATTTTCTTCCTCAGTATGGCACTTACAAGGCAGAATGTCCTTATTGATATTCCGTGTCTTTCAAGAAGTGGTAACAGAAGCAGCAGGGTGCTTATTGCTCTTGTCTGCTGAAAAGTCTAATCTGGAATCAGAAAAGCATATTATAAACCAAATAGACTGTGTTGAAATTGGGATATATTGCTTGATCCGTTCTTTCATAAAGAAATACATTGAAGGTATTTTTTTCTTTTACCTAAATATCTTAAGCAAGTTATTAGTGGACTGTTATTTCCATTTTATTGTCTGATTTTGTTTTTCACTAATGAGATTTCCAACAGCACTTTAATTCACCCTTTTCCTAAGTATCCTTCTCTTGCTTCATCTTCTTCATTAAAACCAACTATTTTTGTTTTGTTCTAAAGCTCTCTCAGTACAGACTATAGCATTATTTATAGCATTATTTTTTTTTTCTCAGTCAGATGATGACTGTAACCTAATTCTTGTACTTGCTACCTTCCTCATCAAAGATTATAAATGTTCATTGGTACTAAGTATTGGTGAAAGCTGAAAAGACTTTTAGATCTTCAACCTATGGCAATAATTTATTTGATACCTATTATTTGGTCCTATCAATACCTATAGAGCATGGCTCAATTTTGTAACATGTTATAAAGATCTGGCTGGATAATTCATGTGTGATTAATGTCTCATCTGTGTGTCATTGGACTTTAGCGGTAGTAGCTAGTGGACATAGTTTGGTCTGAGACTGTTGGGATTGTTCAGCCTGGAGAATAGAAGGCTTCAAGGACACCTTAGAGCCACTTTCTAGCAACTAAAGGGGCCTAAAAGAAAGCCAGAGGGCGGGTAGTGACAGCACAAATGCTAATGGCTTCAAACAGAAAAAGGGTAGATTTAGATTAGACATTAGGAAAAAGTTGTTCACTGTGAGGGGGATGAGGCACAGGAACAGGTTGTCCAGAGAGTCTGTGTGTGCCATATCCCTGGAAGTGTTCAAGGCTAGGTTGGATGGGGCTCTGAGCAACTTGGTAGAGTGGAAGGTGTCCCTGTCCATGGCAAGGGGGTTGGAACTCGGTGATCTTTAAGGTCTCTTCCAACTTAAAACATTCTGTGATGATTGTATGACAAATAATTTCTATGTATTTCAAGTGACAACAAATTCTACTTGTAAGGAACAATATATTTGCTATTCAGTTCCAAGCAGTTATATCATAGAACACTGTGAATTCAGTGATAACATGTGAATTCATTAATTTATTTGATGCAAATGTTTCCGTATTCCATCCTAACAAATAGCATAAACATATTTTCCCTTTTGTCTGCTTCTGTTTCTGATCTATATACTGTATTCAAAGACATACCACTACAATTCTACAGTTACTACAAAATACATTTTCATTAGTATTTTGGTGCTTCATTTCATTCTTAAACAAATTAATAGTTTCTAAACCAATTTATCTCCAACTATTTGTAACAGATTGCATGGGCTTTGCGTGTTCCTACTTAAGTGAGTTTTCTAGGTAAACTTAAAGCAAGGCAAAATAAAACAGTGAAGGATATACTATAAGGATCATCTCAATATAAAGATGAACAGGGAGTAATAGGTAAATTGGTTAGTTTTTTCCTATGAATTTTACATATGTTACCTCCTTCTCATTATGCTCTGTGATTTTTGTCTTTCTTGTGCACTGCAGCAGACAATCTGTTGCTTTATTTCACGTTTATCTGTGCAAGTTAAGTAATATGTGAAATTTCTGTGTTTGAACAAATCTCAGATTTCAAAGGAAGTCTTAAAAAAAGCTACTCTATTCTTTGCGGTAATGAGTAGTGTTCTGGAAACCCTTAAAGTTTAATTACAGGTATTCCTACACCAAGAAACTCTGTTTGTTGAAAACTCATATCAGTTTCTCTTGAAGTTCATCCTACCTGTTCAAATCTTGAACTAAATTTGCCAAAAGATTTTCTAGCCCAGTTTTCAGTGGAGCCTCCTGTCCAATGAGTTTTCAGTTTTATTTGGTTCTGCAGAGCTCTGATGACTGTACATACTTACAGAAAGTATTTGTTAAACATCTAGTACCACCAAACTACCACTTAAAAATGTTTATTTCAAAAGTACAACAGCTTAAGTCCAAGAGAGTGACTCCAGGTCTGTCCTTGTATAAGTATCAGTCCTGTTCATAGAAAGAATTTAAATCAATGAGTCCTTTGATTATTAAAGATGATAAGTTCATGATAACAGTCCACCTTGTTTAATACCCACAGTTCTCAAACTTTTAAAAGATCTACCATCAAAGAGAGAAAAAAAACAGAACTGATGGAACCAATCTGTCATTGAAATTAAGCCTCTTTTATTTTCCTTGCTGGGGAAATCTGATGATGCCAGGTCATAAGCACCTAGGATTTAGAGGGACTTTTGGTTTCTTTTTACCCTCATACATGAGAAATGCAAGTGGTTATGCTAAAACCAACACTTATGGCAGTTTTAGGAAAGGATCAGAAAGCCAACAACTTTTCAGATGCCTTCTGTTTTCTTGCTTTTACTACCTGCAGGAACAAGAGACACTTTCCAAATGGGAGGTTTGCCATTCCAATATTCTCCTATCTGGGCAGTCAAATAACTAGGAAGACTAAATCGATTTTTTTTTTTTTTTTCTTTTCTAAGCAAACTTTTTCCACTTCCATGAGGCAGTGGAAAACTCTGACTTTACTTCAAATTGTCTGCATTTTCCAGTGTATAATCCAAGGCTTCATTCTTACTGTCTATATTTTTTTTTTTTAACCAATAAGATGTGCTTTCATAGCAACAGGATAGATAATTCCATTGAAGTGAAAGAATAATGCCATCTAAGAACCACATAAAAGTGCATCTAATGAGTAGCAATAAAAATCAGACATGTAAATATTAATATTTTGACAACAGAAAAAGAACAGAGAATGAGTTAAGACTTTTCAAAAAAGATGTCCTTAAAGCAAGAATTTATCTAATTGCTTATTTTACCTAGAGGTAGAACAATCTATTTCTAGCTATCACATAGTAATGAGAAGTCATTATCTTGAACTCTTCTTTAATTAACATCAATCCTGATTAGTCAGAATACATTAAGCTTTTTGTCTGTTGCCATAGTAGTAGAATATCCAGTAAAGGAGGTATTCAATCAGACATTATCATTTGCACACTACTTCTATGTAATTATTATTTTACCGTGTTTCATAGAATTTTTTTTTCCCATTTTTGAAAGGTGAAATCTATTATTGGTCAACCTTTTCTTCCCCAGAGCAGATCCTGGCATACCAAGTTTTTGCATGTTTTAGGTGAGTATAATGACATAGAAAATGTTCATAGATTTTAGTAAAAATGGATGCCGAAAGTCCAATGTTCAGAATACCTGTAGCTGTCTTCTACTACATTTAACCTTGGGGTTCTCTAGCCTGTTGAAATTTCAAGTTGCAAAAAGTACATTAAAATAAAGCTGTTTAAATGGTATAATCTGTTGGCTCTTTAGAGAAATGAACAGTTTGCTTCCACACTGATTCTTACACCAGAATGCATTTATTTGCATCTGTTATCAGAGGTACAGTGCAGGGTAAGTTCTAGATGAGTTAGCTGCATGATCAATGCAGTAGACAAAAAGAAATGTGAACAATTATTCCTTTTGCTTCACTTTTTTTTTTTTTCCTGATAGTATACCTACTTATACTCTTTTTTTGTTGATTCTTGTCCATGAAAATGGTATGTGACCTGCTTTTCCACCTTGACACATACAAGTCTATGTGGCCTGAGGGTGCTGAGGAAGCTGGCAAAAGTGCCTGCCAAGCCACTTTCTGTCATCTACCAGCAGTCCTGGATAACTGGGGAAGTCCCAGTGGACTGGAAGTTTACAAATGTGACACTCTTCTACAAGAAGGGCCAGAAAGAGGATCTTGGGTACTACAGGCTTGTCAGTCCGACCTCAGTGCTGTGGAAAGTTATGGAACAGATGATCCTGAACACTATTGTGAGACACATACAGGACAATCAAGGGTTCAGGCCCAGTCAGCATAGCTTTATGAAGGGCAGGTCCTGCTTGACTAATATGATATCATTCTACAACAAGGTGACTTGCTTAGCAGATGAGAAAAAGCCTGTGGATGTGGTCTACCTGGACTTTAGTAAGGCCTTCAACACAGTCTCCCACAGCATTCTCCTGGAGAAAATGATTGCCCAGGGCTTGGATGGATGTACTCTGAGATGGGTGGAAAACTGGCTGGCTGGCCCAGAGAGTGGTGGTGAATGGAGATAAATCCAGTTGAGGCTGGTCAAAAGCGGTGTTCCCCAGGGCTCAGTGTTGGGGCCTGTTCTGTTTAATATCTGTATCAATGCATCTGTATCAATGATGAGGAAATCGAGTGCTGGAGTGTGTCCAGGGACAGGCAACAAAGCTGGGGAAGGGTCTGGAGAACAAGTCTTATGAGGAATGGCTGAGAGACCTGAGAATGTTTAGCCTGGAGAAGAGGAGGCTGAAAGGAGGTTGCAATGAGATGAGGATAAGTCTCCTCCCAAGTAAAGAGAGATAGGACACAATGAAATGGGCTGCAGTTTCACCAGGGGAGGTTTAGTTTGAATATTAGGGAGGACTGAGAGGGTTGTTAGACACTGGAACGGGCTGTGAAGTGCTGGAGATGATGGAGTCACCATCCCTGGAGATATTTAAAAGACGTGTAGATGAGGTACTGAAGGACGTAGAGTCATGGTTTAGTTTAGTTTAGTGATGGGCTTGGCAATGTTAGGTTAGCAGTCAGACTTGATGATCTTAAGGGTCTTTTCCAACCAAAACAATTTTATGATTCTATGATCACTCTCATTAATGGTATTATAATGATTTTGTAGAAAATAGCAACATCCACATAGCTTCCTGAGCCTATGTAGTGAACTTTAACAGGAATAACATTTTTGTAAGAGGATTCTACAGGGAGGTCAAAAGTTATTATGAATAAGATTTTTTTTCTATTCTGTTAAATTCCACAGACATTTAGAGTAAGGTCTATTGAACTGTATTACATTTCTCTGTAATGCAATTGATTTCATTCAGACTGAACAAATACCCTAGACCTAGTGTTATCAAGCTGCTAACTCACCAATCTATATGGTGTTACATGGGAGCATTGCCTCTGAGGGGGATGATAGCTGAGCAATTCTGAATGAAACTAACAGATGATAAGGTGCTTGATTTGAGTGATGTGGTCTCAGAGAGCCAAACTATACTGAGTATGGACCTGTCCATTGAGACATGGACCTATAGGAGCAAGCCCAGAAGAGAGCCCTGAAGATGATCTGATGGCTGGAGCACCTCCCCTATGGAGACAGGCTGAGAAGTTGGGGTTGTTCAGCCTGGAGAAGAGAAGGCTTCAGGGAGACCTTAGAGCAGCCTTCCAGAACCTAAAGGGGCCTATAAGAAAGCCAGAGAGGGACTTTTTACAAAGGTATATAGTGGCAGGACAAGGGATAATGGCTTGAAACTGAAGGAAGGTAGATTTAGATTAGTTAAAATGAAGAAATTTTTCACTGTGAGGATGGTGAGGCACTGGAACAGGTTGCCCAGAGAACTTGTGGATGCCACGTTCCTGGAAATATTCAAGGCCAGGTTGGATGGGGATTTGGACAACCTGGTCTAGTGGAAGATGTGGCAGGGTGGTTGGAACTCAGTGATCTTTAAGGTCCTTTCTAATCCAGATCATTCTATGATCTTATCATTAGCCACCTGGGCTGTAAATGCTGCAGGTCCTGAATGCCTTCCAGCTGGGACAGGCTTGCATGAAACACAGATAGTCTATTGGCGTTGTGACGCTTTTTTTTTCAGGCTGAAAGTAGTTGTCTCTTGACTTTCTCACGTTTTGATCAGAATAAAGATGTAAAGTTGATCCTAACATCACATGGCATCTTTCACTCTCCCTAACAGCCAACCAGAAAGAACACTCAACTCTTCTATAAACAGAAGAGTTTTGACTTGCTCTAGTATAGGCTGAAAATATTTCTGCAAATTCGTGCTATGCTTATTTCAGATACGTTTTCTTCTTCAGTATACTGTCTCCCAGAAGATCATGTAGGTAAAATACTGACATTCGCTTTCTGCCACTCAGGGATCCTCTTCATCTAATCATAAAGCAGGTTACCATTTGTGCTGCCCTTTGGCAGCTGCCCTGACTATAGTTCAGTTTTATTACTAAATGAGTAGATGTGGAAGAGAGCTACACTTTGGTAAAAATAACTACCTCCCCCTAAATAAAAATACAAAAAAATTAAAATCAATGCTTCACTTCAGGTTAATAGACACAGATTAAGGGCACTTCAAACTACCTCCATTAGCTACATGCACACTAGTTTTGCAGGTAAAAAAACCCCAAAAACCAGCTGTGAGAAACCACCAGCTGTCATAGGACTGACATTTCAGCTTTACTATGTTTCCAAGCAGGGAATAAGGGATTCAGTGAAAGAGGAATTACAAAACTAAAACCTCTTGCATCACTTTGAAAATTGAGACAGACACAAGTCTCTAGTGAGATTAATGAAGTATCAGAGTAAAAAGTGATTTAGCTTCCTAAAAACAGTCCTTTTGTTTTCTATTTAAAGTAGGAAATCAAAGGCATGCCTTTAAATATTTTATTCTGTGAGGCAGCCAAAAAGGGTTTGCTTTCAAGCCTGAATAGTGAATATGGAGATAAAGTAGCACTTTTAAGATCCTTTAATATGACTTTCTCCTTGGTTGAAACACTTGAAATATGAAAGTATAGTGTTGCCACACTCTCTCAGGAGGAAAAGGAAAGGCTATAAAGTGACTTCAGTGTTTTGTGATGTGATTTGGGAACACAGCACTAGACTAATTTGCAGTTTAACTGGAGGATTATAGAGTGGGACATGGTCAGAATGATTTTTGTTTCCTTCATTTTCTATATGTAAATATGTGAGTGGTCCTGCTTCAGCAATTAAATAATATCCATCTGTTTTTTTGAACTTGCAATGATAGCTCTTAGCAAATCTATTACAAATGTTCCAACCAATATAACTTTAAAACTGCCTACAGTAGGAAAAAACCTAGAATTGCAGTTGTCCTTATTCTGTGTTAGAGAGCCCTGTATTTAGATGGTTCTGATTTCCAAAAAAAAATTCCAAGCTCCCTCTCTGAGTTCTCCGTTTACCTGCACCCTGCTCTCCATTAACACCTCGTTAAAATGCACACATGTTGAGTCCTTATTTGTTGACCATCGCTTTTAGCACCTTGGTATACTTGTATTATTTCCTACAGTTTTATTTGAACTGCAAACACAGAAGTGGAAAGTACTGCTTGAGAAATCAGCAGAAAGTGGAAATATTGACAGAAGTGCATTTGCCATTTGCCTCCTCATTATTTGTGTTTGAGTTTCCAGTGAGATGTGGATATTAAATCAGAGGTAGAGCACAAAAACAAACGGGATCCTGGTCTGTCAGCCTCCATGGTTAACTCTTCAAAACTCTCTTTCTACATATTAACACCCACGTTAGCCAAGATAGACTTTGTTTTCCCCTGAGGAAAAACAAACACTCCAAAAAAAACCCCACATAGTAAAAAACCGCAACAAACACAACCCCCAAACCAAACAAGAAGTGATGAAACTTCAGACTTGGCGCATACTGGAACTAAATGCTCTGAGTTCTCTATTGACTCCTGGTTCTCTCCAGCTGAACATACATGCTTCTGTATCAGTGAATGTTTGATAAAACTTGCAGAGGGTAGTGTCAGAGGTGACTGAATTGACTAGGGAAATGATTATGACCCTACACTCAGCACTGATGAGGCAGTATCTTCGATACAGTGTTCAGTTATGGGCCCCTCACTACAAGAAAGACATAGAGGTGCTGAGGTGTGTCAAGAGATGGGCAATGAAGTTGGTGAAGAGTCTGGAGAACAAGTCCTTTGAGAAGTGGCTGAAGGATCTGGAACTGTTTAATTTGGAGGAGGCTGAGGGGAGATACAATCATTCTCTACTTGAAAGAAGGTTGCAGTGAGGTTGGGGTTGGTCTCTTCTCCCAAGTAATAAGTGACAGGAGAAGAGAAAATGGCCTTAATATACCAGGGCAGATTTAGACTGGAGATTAGGAAAAACCAATTCACTGAGAGGGTTGTTAGACACTGGAATGGGCTGCCGGGGGAGGTGGAGGAGTCATAACCCTTGGAGATAATTAAAAGATGTGTAGATGAGGTGCTGAAAGACATGTTCTAGTGGTGATCTTGGCAGTGTTAGGTTAGTGGTTGGACTTGATGATCTTAAAGGTCTCTTCAAACCAAAGTGGTTCTATGATTCCGTGAAATCTAGTGACTTCATTTGCAGCAGTCAATCCTTCCCATCTGACAGCTCTCCTCTGCAGAGCATCACATAGCAAATCATTGCTCCCAGGTAGACCTGCAGCTAGTGGAGGCTGACTTTTCTGATAGCCCAAGCAACTAAATTTGTCATCTGCTCCATGCTGCAGCCTAGCTCACTATCTCCAAACAGACTTGCCTGTTCTCTGTGTTTAATCTTTTGAAACAGGAAACAAACAGCAGAGGAAGTTGAAGCTAGTAAATGCCTATTCTCTAGAGATCTCTCGTTGCCTTTTCACTGTTACTTACTTTCTCAGAGACTGCTCTGCACTCCCCTTAAATTTTCCAGTTTAAAGTAGTCCATATCATTGGCTGAATCCTGCAGTCTGGTCTCTTCCCCACCAACAGTTCCTTTTTTGACTAGTTATTTGCACATGAAAAAATAGGAGTCTTTTGTCTGGAGTTAGATGAATTCTTCTCATATAAAATCAATGTGGTGCTACTCTCATTATGCCATATATGGTAATTTAATAATTCAGATCTTAACTAAACTCCCTTATTTAAAGGTGAATCTTCAGTCAGTTGGGACAGGGTTAGCTTCTCATGATTCAGTAGAATTCTAGTGATTTGATTCCATGCTGAGTACTTAGTCTTCAGTATGTGTAGAAAAAGTGCACTGATGCTATAGATACTCTGCTAAAGATGACAAATTTCAAATGTCAAGGCTGTATAGGCTGTATTTGGGTATTTTAAACCCTGAGTTTGGGTGCAATGAAACACTGTTGGCCTTGTCACCCACTAGGTCCACTAGGTCTATTGAAGGAGATAGTATTGCAATGGTTCCAGAGCTCAGCAGTATGTTTCAATAGTATTCTACTGTTTTCATCTTGAATTTCTTTTTAATAGCTACTTTCTTCAGTACTATATACATCTGTACTACTTGTTTTGTTGCACCCGGATGTTCTAGTCTGTCTTTCAAAATCAGCTGTCTTGTAACTCAATAGGAGAGGGTTTTTTTCACTTTTCAGATTAATTCACTATTTTTCTCCTCATAAGCCTCCTGGGTTTTGGGATATCTGCTGTAAATCATTTCATATATACGTCACTTAGCTGGTTTTACTGTTTTTCTAAGTGTGTTACTTAGTCATTTAAATGTTACAGAAAATCATGATGCTTCTGTTCAGTTTCGCAGAGGTGAAATCCATTCGTCCAACCAAAAGTCATTCTCATATCTAGATATTTCCTTTCTTCTTGTATTTATTCAATTTTACCCATTAAGCTGCAGAAAAATGGTAAGAGTCTCTTGTATTGCATTTCTGAAGGAAGCAAACAGGCCTACCACAAAGAAAACAGGATGCTTAGCTGTCAGGGACTGATCTTTAGAAAGCTCTATCCCTGTAAGTATGATCTGAGCTGAACCCATCTGACAGGGTAAGCTTCGTACATCGCTTGTCACAATTGCTTGTCACAGCCTTGCTCAGGTGTTAAAACAGTATCTTACTTCGCGAGCAGACACATTAAAAATCTATCAACGTCCCTCCTGGGGGAGCAAGTCCCTGCTCAGCATGAACTATGGCTCCACTATTCCTAATAATTTTGACTTTGATGACTGATTTGTTTTTCTCAATTAGAAAAAAATGTCTGACAGCCTCTGTGCTTACTGATGGAGAAAGCAGTTCAAAGCATTTTAAAATGAAGCATCCTAGGCAATTACACCTACTAAAAATAAGTAGTGCTTTACAATGCCATTAATTACTATAATTACTGTGCTTTGAGTGAGGCTTGCAGCAGGAGAGGATCGTTTCAGCACCATGCATTGTGGCAAAGCGCAGCTATGAGACAGTGCATATTTTCTCCTAGATCTCCAAGCATAAATTTTATCAACATTAATATGAATTCCAAACCCCAAATCCAAGTGCAAAGGATCTCACAATGCTTTTATACTCTCACAATCTAAACTATAATTTCAACCATTAACAAGCACAATTTAGGATTAGATTTGCTAATGTTATATTATAGGTCTGACAATTCTACACAAGATGCATTACAGGCCCAGTGAAGGCTAAACTGTGGTACTGAACAAAACACTGATGTAGAAAAAACTGCTGAATGTTAATTTAAACCTTTTACTTCAATTTTTCTATTAAATAGCAAAACCAAGCATAGTTTGCAAAATCCAGGCATCATTCCAGTAAGGATCAAATGTTGCTTAGAGATTACCGTAGGAACAAACTGTAGCTGCACAATATACCTCCTATCCTCTAAATTTTGCCTAAGCTCAGGTTTTGACCAATATGGTTCACTGTCAGCGTTTGTTGTTCTGTCAACAAGAGACCAAGTCAGGTACTAGCTGAATCAACAGTGATGACATATTTCAAAAGACTCCATTCTGAAAGTAAAGCCCTATTAAACAGCATGGAAATACATCTGTCAAGTCTTTGCATACTGAAACAAGGAGGATTTTAATATAATTTTTTTTTTCAGTTAGTCCTTCACTCTGAGAGAAAATGACTCTCGTGTTGCTATGGGATGTTTCTGCTGTCACCTGGACTCACTCACAGAGGCTACTTTAATCTTGGGTTCTCCACTAACAACCAGCCCCAGTCATTCTTTGTCTTGTACAACCTGATATCATCCAAAAAATTATGTGGCAGCATTTGCTCCTCCAGCAATGTGTATCATATCAAAATGGTTGAATCAACAGTTACTAAAGGATATGCATTAGCTTTACTGGCCCAATCAATATTTTACCATGAAAACAGATGCATCAGCAAAGATTTTTCATTAGAAATGTAATTAATATGCATAAACTTGTTTGCCAGGCAATTTTCAAATTAATCAAGAATTAAATGAAGTACAGAAACCTCTTTGCTCCCTTCTCCTCTTTTTCTGTTTGGATTAAATACAATTTAGGGAAGTTTTCTGAGTAAGTGTTTGAAATAATCTCTTTGATTCAAACTTGCCATTGTTTTGAACTTTTCTTAATTGTCACAGTAATTCTGAGACAGCTGAAAGTTTTATTTCTAAAACTGGCTTTGTCTGCAGCTAAAGCCTCCTGATAATATGATGGATATACTGCCATGAAGAATGAAATCTGCTATCTCTGATTTGCAATAGAGACAAGCTAAGCATTGGTCTTCACAAAGCTCAAGATCATTCCAAAGACCGTGTCCCTATGGAGACAGCTCAAAGTGACTCAATTGCTTACTGCAGAGATGAGTTGTTATATATCAGATTCCTTTTATTGCTGATGAATTCTTAACAAGAACCTCACTTTGAAATATATTCTTTATCCAAAAATGCTTTCTGTATAGTTTTGATTAGTCAGTGTGCCTTTGACGGTTTGCTGTTGTGCATTTGGTTCCCCAAATCTCACGGTACAACTCCTGCTCCTTGGCTGGATGACTGAACCCTTTTAAAAGCAGAGTGACAGAGAGCACCTAATGAATAACCAGGGCTGGCTGAAAGTTTCGTTATCCTATTGGCAAGCTGGGGCTTTGCAGCCCTGTGGATTATGGACAGGACTATGCTACTCAATTCACAGAAGGGACACAACAGGGGGTAGGGATAGAGCTGAGTGAGTAGGAAGGGAGAAAGGTCCATACTAGCTGGGATAACTAAGGAAGGAGATGAGTGGACTAGGAGCAGCAACTGCTACTTCTGGGAGAAACCCCTTCCTTAGCAGCAGTTTCTGTTTCACAAACCCTAAACATCTTTCTGGCACTCTATATTAGGTAAAACAGGTGGTGCAGCTCTGACACATTTACTGTCCCAAGCAGCAGCTTGTATTGCCCATATCAAGTGCCAGCCTCTGAAAAACATTCTTCCAGTAGTAATAATTGAGTAAATAATAATTTGTGCTAACTTCTCCTGTGTTTTTGTGATTCAGATGCTCTGACAGTTGTTGCTAGCAGTCATGAGTAATGGTAATCCACACATTAACTCAACCCAAATGTGGGTTTGGGTTTTTATTTAAAGTCTTGGTAAGTGGTTCCTTGCCACTATTATCAGAATGATTCATCACTTTTCTGTGGTCTTTTCACACTGTGATTGTTCTGGACACACATTTGAAAAGGGTGAAAAACTGTTCCCAATAGAATTACTGCTGGACAGAGAACAAGATTTCACCACTAACCAACCCTCGCTTGGTTTTAGCCTGGTTAACCAGCCTAGACATGCTGTAGCCTTGGGAGACAAAAAGTTGCACATTTCAGTGTTGATCTCCTGAGGTCTTCAGTTTTTACTGAACACGTGTAAATATATCCACCACAACAAATAGAGCTTAATAATCTTCTTCCATCCTTCCTCCTATTACATTACAAATCACAGAATAAATATTTTGAAAGAGAAGTTTAGAGGCCACTCTTTTGCTGCCAAATCACAGCACCAATGGATTTCTGTTTTCCCCTAGTCTAGTTTAGTCTGATCATGTGTCTCTCACTCCAGTTATAAATTGTTAGCTTGTCTTGCTTCTGAGCAGAAACTGATGGTAGGTGGTCAGAGAAGGCAAATATGAAAAAAACTAAGAGAAGTCATTATTATTAACTAATAAATGAGATTTTTACACAAAGCCTAACAGTTCTGTATCCAAATGTTTGTTGGGTTTTCTTGTGGAGCATGAAATTACAGAAAAGTAGTTTTCAAAATTGTATGAAATTATTTCTTAAGCTGAAGTGTCAAATCCAAAGATTTTGATGATTTGAAAATAATTGTGTGGATCTTAATTTCTTCATTTATGTGAAAATCAGTATACTGTGCTTTGGCATCCCATTCAATGGAACTAATTTTCAATGAAGGATTGAAGCATAAATTCAATTGAAAAAAGGTGCTGCATGCAAAAGAAACATAAACTGATTCTTTTTCTATGTCCTCATCACTGAGAATCAAATTGGCCAGCACTTTAAATTAAAGTCCACCTCTGAACTACTCAAGTAGGGAACAAATCATATTATCTGTCTCTATCAGTTCACCAACAGATTGAAAAATTCATTATTTGATGCACTGCCTTCTCCATTAATTAGTTAATGTTTGTAAAATGCTTTGAAAATGAAAGGCGCTATATGAGCAATGCTATTATCTTTACACACTTCAGAGCAGATAAAGAGTAAGCTAATGAAAGTCTACAATAGGAAGAAAATGGATGAAATTTAAGTGAATTGTATTCTGCAGGGACTTTGAGGGTGACCAGGTGGCACAGGGAAGTTCAGATAGGACTAAATCATTACACGCTGGTTCTGAGATTTGTTGAATGCCCAGCACAGAAATAAAAAGTTGATCTTAATCCATATCCTAAAGGACAAGTCTCTCCTTCATATCAAATCATCACCTTTTAATAGGGATTCTGTAAACTGAGAAAATAATATCTCTGCAAAGTATTCAGTGGACAGTATTGGAGCACTGAAGTGTCTTCTCCCCCTTCCTGATTCAATGCCACAATAGAAGTCTTCTATTTCCAGGGCCACGAGAGCAGCTCTTTCTAGAATCACTGACAAATTTATTTAAAAAAAAAAAATTAAAAATCAAAATGCTTCTTTGTCTCCCTTTTCAATCAGAAAGTGAATATAAATGTAAATACAAAGTGAATATAAAAAAGTTTCTGTAAATTGAACAAAGGATTAATACTATGAGACTCCCGGGCACTCTGTAGTGACAGAAAAAAGATGGAGGCTATAATATAAGCAGAAAGATGCAGACTTATAGAGTGTCTTCTCTAGTTTGTGAGTCTTCTGTTATTTCTCCCATCAGCTTCTGTTTATTAAATCTTTAAAACCAGCTACAATGGCTTATGTGATATTGAGCATATTCCTTGATAAAATCAGGTATGAAAAGTGTCAGGAAGAAAGTGAGACCTTACCAGAAAGGGGTTACAGTCAGAATTTAAGCAGAAATGGAAATAGGGAATCAAATGGAAGTGAATGAGAGAGCTTGCGTGGGGATTGGGTTTTGACACAACAAAGTTGAGGAAATGTGAGCATTGCTCACATTTCTTTTCTATCCCTACCACATCTACTATCCTGATACGTGATTTCTTTCCCCTCCCCTGTGGAACATCTGTTAGTATCTGTAAGTAAAAATGACGTTCAATTTTAAGCACCAGTGCATAGCATTTTCTTTAATGTAATGCTCTGTGATTTTGGGTCTAAGAGAAACTGCAGTGGGTAGCATAGCCATTCTTACTGTAATTAGGACTTAAAAAAAAAAGCCAAGTTGGAATATTCATCAAAATGTTTTAAGACATTAGGCTGCACCTTAAATATTTAATTCTGCCCCTTTACACAGGCAAAGGGAAATGCATGCAGAACCTCTTTCCTGGTCAGGGTGTTCTTGACTTGCAGATCTGGATCTGTTTCACCTGAGCATTTATCAAAATTATTTAATTCATGGTTCCACTTACCCTAGACTTCCTCCAGTCAATGGACAGGAACGTGTACCTCCTGACACTGACTTCAGTACCCATTCAAATCTTTCCAACTAATGAGGTTTTCGGTATAGGAGCTTCGGTTATGAGATGGAGGGAAGGTGAGTGAATCCAGGACTCAGACGAACATAGAACATCATTGCTGCATCAGAGACCCAAGGCTTCATCTCTTCCCTCTGGCTCTGGGAGAAAATTGCATTGCTATGGGACATTCCCATAGCCACCTGCACCCAACACAGGCTCTCCTAATTCAGCAGTCCACACTAGCAACCAGTCACAAACACTCTATCTCACATAGCACAAAAAAATGAGTCAAGCACTGAAAACCCACAAAGTTCATGTCATAAGAGCAAGTCTACAGCCATTCTGGGACATCCAGGACTCTCCTTTGGGCTTAGTCATTCCAGCAGGACAAGTTCCTCCTCTTCTGGGTTGTCATTCATTATTATCAGCTGTACATTAGGCTGGATCTGAATCATGACTCAAAACTAGTCAGGACTGCTCAGGTGAAGTTTAAGCTTAAAGATGTAAGGTAGCAATGAAATTTGAGAGAATAATCCACTATTTTATTTTTTTTTTATTATTACTAGCTATTTTCCCTTTAAAATAACACATTCTCCAGATTTGCTGGTTTAAGAGACAGAGGTTTCAAAGTTAGCTGTATCTCTTTGTGAGTTTGTTCAATGAAGGAAGAGTTGAAGACAACATGTTAATAAGGTATTTTAGGAAGTAGACATGCTGCCAATCCTTTGTTTATAGTTAGTGGTTTGTGGCTTTACTATTTTCCTTCTAGCACTCATGCAGCTGAGTTCATAATTTGGAAACTTACTTTTTAAAAGCCTTTAATCATCATTTAATATCTAAAATTCTATTTACACACAACTGCTGAGCTGCTGCTAACTACCATCTCTTGTTGATTAACACAGTTTAGTCTGTAAGGTTGGTAACTATGTATTTACCAAAAAGGACAGGAATACAGAAATGTTCAAATTTGTAACTACAACCCATTCATTTGATTACCTCTTTTCCGGTTCTGCTTTTATGTCATTTTCCCTCTAGACTTTTCTTTCCTTCTGTAGTTACTTTAGTGTCTTATTGCTATAGCTTCTGTAGATAGAATATCTGGAACTGCCCATGCTTTCACATTTTCCTTCAATAAAACCCACTACTGCTTCCCTCCTGAAAACAAATCTCAAGAGAGGAATAAATGTTAATGTTAAAATCTCAATGGTAATGCTTTCATTGATTCTATTAGATCTAATGTTGACTTTATAGTCTGACCATACAAACTCTGGGAAGAGGTTTGATGTCCTCTTTCTTCCTGAGATTTTTTGAAAAAACTTTCTAGAGAAACTCTTCTGGTTCTGGAACAGTTTTATTGGTACTATATTGTAATAAAAAGAAACAGATTTTAATGCAAAGATAGATGTATTAAGAGAGATTCATGTTAATTAGAAAGAAAGCAGGAGAACTGCAGAGATAAAACGAAGGTCCCCTTTAAAAGCACTGGATGGTTTTATTTCTCTGCAATTTGTGTTCTGTACATTCAGATCAAATCTATACTTTTGCAGGAACTCACTGTGAAATTACACAGTATCTCCAACACGAACTACTAGACAACAACATTAAGGTTGAAAGTCAAATGCTCAGCAGCTGGAAAAAGCCAAAATAAGGGTTACAACGGCAGCCTCAGTTGACTTCCTTTATATTTATATACTCATTTTGAAAAGGAGACACCATGAAACTTTGAAATGGCATTGAACAAATTTCTTCCTCCAATCTTATTCTTGGAAGTGGCTAAACTGTTGTTACTGAAATTTTCAACTCAGTAGCTGCAGCTGAGGTATATGCTTAACATGACAAGTGTCAATCCACAGAATCACATTTGAGCAAAGTTATAGGCAATTAGGGAAGTAAAAGCTATTATTATAAAAGGAAGTACTGAGCAATCTGAGCTACAGTCTTAGCTACCAGTCCTGCATATGATACAGTCCATTTCTTTAATGCATACTTCTCACTGCTGTTGCAAGGATTAAGAGCACTTTATGTGAACCAAAGTGTGACCAGCCATCCCCATATCAGGTTTTCTTCATTCCCTGCCTTCAACAATAATTGAGTTCAATAGATGCACATTTTAAAGGAAAAAAAAAATAAACGAAAGAGTGGTTGAAAAGAGACTCAGGTATAATTATTTTCATAGGCTGCTCTCATTTCAGTTCTTAAGAATCAGAAGACCACTTGACTATTGTAAAATATGGACTGTGGTACAATATTCTCAACTTATCTAAAGCACACTGATATAGGAACAGGTAAAAAAGAAAAGGAGAGAACAGAAGTGGCAGTCCCGGTTACCATCCTGCCTCTGTACTCTTTCCTCCACTTCAATAATTTGCTTAGACTGTTGTCTGGGTGGTAGGAGTGCTACTCAGTCTCCAACTCTTCTTAAGTCTTCACTTGGGGTAAAATACTTTTGCTTAACAAAAGCACTCAACAATTAACAAAAAATCTTATACTAACTTCAGCTTTCCCTTCTGGACCGTGAAACAAATATGTTTTTTAGATAAGCAGGAGACCAGGAAAATTCATGTGTTTGCTCTTCAGCTGACAGTTCTATTCTTGCTATGTAAGTATATCTCATTTGTCCTCTTTTTTTTCCCTACTCATGTGGCTTCCTACCATGAAGGCCAACTTAGTTGTTGCCTTATTTTTAATACTTTCTTCATGTTGTTTGACAAAGTTTTTTCTAAGATAGTTTAAAGACATTCTAAAACTGCAAAAGGGAACTAAGAAAGACCCTAATGTTGGTTTTTACACTTTAAAGATTCGTATTCTATCCTGTCACCTTTTTTCCTTATCTTTCTACTCCTTTTAATTTCTTCCTTCTATGCCAGTGTGAGTCATCTGTTGTGCTGGGAATAGCAAGAACAGTTTTCATGCATTTCACCTATGTCACATCGTACAGCTACGGATTAGAGAGAGATAGAGATAGAATATTCTCCCTAAGGCATGTCCTTTACTCATTGCTGTGCAGCCATATGTTGAATCATAACTACAGTCCTCTTTCTGTCATACATAATGAGGTTGTGCATGAAAAGATGAGGTTCTTCATACATCAGCATTTAGTCTGCCCTACAAAATGGATCAAAATCAGCTACAAATGCCTACCAAAGGACCAAGGATTCACCCAACAAGTCTCCTCTGATAATAAAGTCTCCAAAGACCAAATGAACACTATGGGTGAGTGATGGAATGAGCTCACCATTCCCACCTGTGAAACTCCGTGCTTTTCAGAATTTTGACTTTTCAACATTTGTAGCACCTTACCACTCAAGAATGACACCACACACATATCATTACAAAGAAATTAGTAAATCTTCTTGCTGATGACCCACAAGAAGAATAAAGAATTCAGCTCACTCTTTCTCACCACTTCCTCATTTTTTGTAGCACCCCTTCAACAGTAAAAATTTATCTTAATTATACATATGGAAAAAATTGCCAGCTTTACCTAATGCCTCATTTCAGAATTTTCTGACTTCAGTGCAATTTAGCTATAACTTTAATATAACTACAGTGTATGGTAGTGAAGGGGAGAATGCTGTGTTAAAATAACAGGTTAGTTAGCTGAGGAGTAGTGTACAAATCAGATTGTGGCCTTAGTATCCATGATCTGATTATTTCTTAGCAAGCACTAATACGTACAAGAACAATCAGAAGTTTAATGAAATAATCATATCCATGCAACCAGTTTAAAATACAATAACTCAATAATACCATCCACATCAAATTTTAGTAAGCAATTGCATTACTTCTGGAAGATTCTTCAGAACAAAAAATTATATTGTAATAATGATCTAAAGAGGTGTTAGACAATACTTTTTTTTTTTGCTATCAGTAAAGTGAGTAACAGAACCAAAATAGAAAAAAAACTTTTGCAAAATGATAAGAAGTTTCAGCTCTACAACATTAGAATTATGGCAGTCTAACCACTCTTTCAAACTCAAATATTTTATATGAGAAACATAACGTACTTGTCTCATGATTTGTGCATGTATGTTTTTACATGACTATCATGATTTTGTGTGGAGCCATTTCTGGTAATGGGGAAGGGGCTGTAAAGATGGCTCCTGTAAGAAGTTTCTTGAAACTTTCCCCGTCTCTGAGTCAGACACAACTCCTGGGGCTGAGCCTATTCAGTGCCTTCACAATCACTTTTTAGGAAGAAGAAGCCAGAAGAGGATGGTTCTTCCTGTTCTTCCTTCTTTTCTGGCTGCTGGTGGTGGAAGGAGTTGGGTGAGAGAAGTGACTGTGTGGACCCCAAGGTCAGTGAGGGAAGAGAGGAGCAGATGTGCTGGAGCAGAGATACTCTGCATCACATGGGGAGATAGCAGTTGTCCCCCTACATCCTGTGGAGAGGAATGGTGAAGCAAGGATTTGTTGGCAGTCTGTAGAAGTCCCAATGCCAGGGCTGGTGACTGTGCCCAGAGGAGACTGTGAATCTGTGGGAGGGCGACGTTGCAGCAGAAGATGATCAGAATGCTGCTGCTGCAGAGGATTCCCACACTGGAGGAGGTTGTGAGCAGATGCTGTAGCTGCTGGGAAGAACCCACGCAAGAGAGGTTTGTTAAGGACTGTGTCCCATGGGAGGGAACCTGTGTTGGAGCAGGGGAAGAATGCAAGAAGTTGTCTAAGATCTGGCTCATGGTACTGACATCTGCTTGCTGTCTCAAACTATTAACAAGAGTCTCTGCCTCAGATCGCCCAGAATGTGGCAATTCAGGTCACATTCCTAATACTGTGTTCAATGTTGGGACCCTCACCACAAGAAAGACATTGAGGTGCTGGAACATGTCCAGAAACGGACAGCAAAGCTGGTGAAGGGTCTGGAGAACAAGTCTTATGAGGAGTAACTGAAGGAGCTGGGATTGTTTAGTCTTTAGTCTGGAGAAGAAGAGTCTGAAGGGAGACATGATCACTCTCAACAACTACCTGGAAAAAGGTTGTAGCGAGGTGGGGCTCAGTCTCTTCTTCCAAGTAACAAGTAACAAGACAAGAGGAAATGGGCTCAAGTTGAGCCAGAGAAGGTTTAGACTGAATATTAGGAAGAACTTTTTCACTAAGAGGATTGTTAGATACTGGAATGGGCTGTCCAGGGAGATGGTGGAGTCACTATCCCTGGAGATACTTAAAAGACACGTAGATGAAGTACTGAGGCATATGGTTTAGTGGTAGGCTTGGCAGTGTTACTGGTTACTGGTTGGACTCAATGATCTTGAAGGTCTTTTCCAACTGAAATGGTTCTATGAATTCATGTCTACCTGTAAACACTAGATTCAGTAAAGGTGGTGTTTAGAAATAGTTATGTACAGTATCCTCAGCTAACTCCCATACATAATGTCTGGGTAAGTCACGTCCAAACTGAGCATGAAGAAAGTTGGAATAGAGCTGTAGATAAGGATAATCCAAAACAGTGGGAGAGAAATTGGTCAAATTCTGTCAGTTGTTTGGAGATAAAATGCTCTAATTTCTATAAAGAAAACTAATCCTTGAACAAAACTTTTTGTCAGACTTTTAAGATGAGATTTTGAGAGACCAACAGAGAATAAATCCCAAGTCCATATAGAATATTTCACCCATGAAGGGTGAGTATTATGTTTCTTTCATGAGTGTAAAAGCTCTATAAGTCAAGACTGCACAGGCATGAATGAGTTATTAAAGTCTTTTGCTTTAGGAAAAGGAGCAGGATCAGCATTTGCAGGCAAGAAATTCTATTTATTCTATCAATTTCTTGATCTGTTTTAATTTAAAATAGTTTTAAACTGCCAGTTCTACTAGTAAAGAAATGATCATAGAGAAAAATAGATCAATTTCATTAGAAACACAGAAGTTTCTACAGGTGATCATAAATAATGTTGATTTCTGCAAATGATTCTCAGTTCCATTTTTCAATGAACAGCAGGCATTCAGAAGACTATCTTGTTTCATTTGCTGCTGCTCTTCTGCACCAAATGACACGGGAGACCTCAGAAAATAAATAAATGTGGGACTGTGTCATTTAAGACTATCAGAATGGAAGACTGCAGAAAAACTGAGCTTTTGCTTTCAGAAAGCCTATTTCATCAGTAGTTCTTATTCCAAATCATAGAGAAGGTACAAGTAAGAGAATAAAATGTTATGAATTATGCCAACTTGAAGAAAAAAATTGTAAAGTTAAGTTTAAGGCTGTGTTCCCAATACTTTTCATGACACTGAATGCTCCCATAGGGCATCATGGGAATTGTAATTTAAAGTTCCTCATATCCTTCCCCCTTCCCATTCCTTTTCCCAGAGCCTTCTTGCAGGTTGAACAGGATCAAGGCAGACTACAGCACAATTTGGTTTTCCCTGCACTTTATTGTTCTGCTATCTGAAACAGTGGGATTCTGTGGAATTACTTCTTTCCTTTCTTGTAACTAAAAATGCTGGAGTTCATATTTTGCCACAAAAAACTTTCTAGCAGACATATTTTTCATTGCCAAACTTTCTTCCAGAGGGAGAATGACTTAAGAGGGAAGATACATCAATGTTATGAGGCAAGAGGAAGAAAGAAGAGAAGGGAAAGTGAAGACCATGTAGTTATAGGGCTAATAAAGAAGTCCCTGAAAAGTTTTAAAGATTAAAAAATGGGTTTGCTGCATCTATGCTTCGATGTTTCATCAAGCATTACCAAATAAATTTCAGTGTGTCACTAGAGAGAACACTTTTGCCTCCAATGTTTTTTAGATTTTCATACTAGCTCTGGCTGACATATCCCTTTCAGAATAATTCTGAAGTTGTTTGGTTTTTATGCTATGTTAAAATGCAGTCATGACAAGCTCTTTTCTTCTCTTACTCTCCAGATGACCTGAGCTCAGACCAACTCACTGCTTTTGGTAGGTCTATCTTTTTCTTACAGATATTTCCAGGCACTCATCCAGCCTTTCAATTCTCTTGAACAAATGAATGGATCTGTTTAACAGGAGAGCAAAGTGTCACCACAGTCTCTGTAGACAATGGCTGTCACCATCCACTTCCAACTAAGCATATGCTGTGTGAGAAGAAAGTATTGTTCTGCCTTTCCAGCTGTTCAGGTGATAGACACTTGTCTCTTAAATAAAAGGACCAAAAAAGAAAAAGTCATTGATGTTTTCCAAAGAACTTCCACAGGTGATGCTCTAGAAACCTTGTACTGCTAAAATGACGTCAGAACATAGACATTAATTTCCTTATTGTTCAATTTTATTCATCCTCAGAGTCTTCCTATCCAACTTTAAACTCAGTAGTTCACAGAGATCAAAACTAGATGGTTTGTTAGCTTCAAATAAGTGCAAATCCTTCTTTATGAGGTAAGTCTGAATAGGAACTCACTTGAGGAACTGCCATAGGCTTTTATTGCCTGCTGTCTCTTTATTCATTCTCAGTCGAAGGGCTCTGAAGCACTATATGCTTCAGCGTATAATAAAAAAAAAAAAAAAAACAACAAAAACACACAAAAAAAACCTCCAGGGAGGCATAAAATATAATGAAAAGTAATGGCAACACACACTTGCAGAAATATCATAGAATGATAGAATGATAGGGGTTGGAAGGGGCCTTTAGAGATCATTTGGTCCAATACCCCTGGTGAAGCAGGTCCACCTGGATCAGGTCAGAATGTGTGCAGGTGGGTTTTGAAGACCTCCAGGAGGGAGACTCCATAACTCCCCTAGGCAGACTGTTCCAATATGTTTTTCAGTTGTCTGCCAATTTTGGGATCAATTAAGTATTTTAAGGAAAAAAATGCATTTGTAGAGCCATATTTGATGGCCTTATCTCTTGTACAGAATTGACTCTACTTTTTCAGTTTGTCATACAGAGACATCACTGAAAAACAATGACCATATACCAAGCTGGATGACTTTGTCTCTTCCCTCTTTCTTAGAAGCAGTTCCAGATTACAGTGCTTTTGATTAAAAGGAGGTCATTCTGTGCGGTTAATTGGTTTCTTGTTCTCTCAGAACATCAAGGCAACACAAAAGAACTAGTCATTTTTTTTTTTTTCTAAAAGCTCAGAACTGTTTTGGTTCTATGAAGTCATCAGTGACTACAAGAAAACCCGCTCCTGAATCTAATCTGACCTTTCAACCAGTTTTAAAGTTGCAAACATACTAATCCATGAAAAAAACCCAACAAGCCATCCAGATTTGGATAGAGTGTTGCGTATACCGTTAGGAACCGTTAGGAATGCATGGAGTCCTTTAAACTACATTTTAAGTGCAATCAGATGTAACCGAACCCCAAGGAAAATGGTTCCAGTGCACTCACAACTCATTTAACACAAATCCTGAAGCACAGGAAAATATCACTTTCAGATGATATGTAAATAATGTGATTAAATTTGGTCTCAAAATAAGAGAAGCATCTCCAGGTAGCCCAAGGAGGGATTAGAGACATGTAGAAGAGGCATCAATTAGAGACTGAAACCAGACAACTGAAAGCTGATCCTGAAACAAAAGGAATATCGTTCAGATTAAAAAAAAAACCTCCAAAGGCTCATGTAGAAGAATTATTAACAGAGAGAGGCAGACACCGTCTCCAAGTTGGGAGAGCATTACTATGAAAACCCTTAAGACATTCCTGCTTTGTGCCATGCTACGGCAGAAAGAATTGCTCTAAGTGTAGGTATCATCTGTTTGGAGTCTGCTGGTATATGCTGAAGGCTTACAGCACAAAGAAGCTCTGATCTAACTAGTGCTATGTTCCTTACAGTGCCTGTAGGCTCTGGGAGTCACTGACGCAGGGCAGATTCAACTGATGCCTCTCTTTTTTTCAAGGGTAGTCTCTATTCAAGGGAATAAAAACAGGGCTACTCTGGCAGCATGGTGCTACTTGGCAGTGTCTCCTTTGGGTTCTCGATGGCCAGCAGACTTCAGCTGTCAATGATGACATAATAAATTCATTCTGTCACATGTGGGTTTCAGATAGCTCTAAAGTCTGTTTCAAAAATGTGAGCTGTGTAAGGAAAGATGTTGAAGATAAGAGCTGAAGCTCTGAGATATTTTTGGCCCACTGCAATAATAGAACCTCCAGTCCGTGTTTCACTCTTTGTTTGCCCTGTGCACTAGAGCACATATGGATAAAAAGATACCTAAGTACAATTTCAGTTTATCTTTTGATTGTCTCCCTGGCTGCTTCTAAATTCTGAAACAGGCTGCAGTGGTACAGTACTGTGGCTATATCATAACATCAATGAGAGCTTCAACACGATATATTAGCAAATATTCAGAGACTCTAGGTGTGCTGTTGTTCCTGTTGTGGTGTAGCCTGCATGTGTCTTCCTGGAAAGGATGGAAGTTTAGCATGTTTTAGGATTAAAACACAACAGCTACAACAGCAATGCTAATATTTGCAAGGAAAACCTTACACTTAAGCCTGCTATGAAAAAAGACGCACTGTACAAAGTGTTACAAGTCTGTTGCATAGATTCTGAAATCCCTGAAGATTTCAAAATAATTTCCAAGATTCCCTCATGTTCCTCCTCTCTGCCAGCTCAGGCTGAAAAGCCAGATGCCTGGCAGGAATAACCATAAGGGCAGGGAGAGCTCCTGCTCTCTGATCCAGTTTGCTGCAGTTGGCTGATGAAGGTCTGGGATTTTTTTTACTGTTTTTGAGAGTTCCCAATATGCCCTTTCCAAGATGCCACAAGACTGGAAATTTTTACATTGAACACAGCTGGTATGTTGTGTCGTTAGCAGAAAATTAATTAATTAATATGATTTATGTAAATTTAGGAACTATTTAGAAGGCCTCATTCTCAATGCAATATTTAATATTTGCTTGATATCTTGTCAGGCATTAATTATATCCCAGGATAGGAAATTATACTCAACTGTAGCAAAATGGTTCTTACAATTAATTCTGTCAGAAACAGGGAAAGATTAACTGTACTATATCTGGCATGGATTACTTAGCAGTGCACAGATTATTAGTATGGAAATATATGCATCTTCTGAAAAATGTACGGAGTAAAACGATTGTAATTCCATTAAGTATAACAAGATGAATCTACTTAAAGAAGGGGGAAAAATAGAAGGAAACAAGGTCTTTAATTGGAGACAAATAAAAATTAAAACCATAAATAGAATTGATAGATTTTTAGAGACAGGCAAGTACTTTAAAAAAGTCATTTTGACCACTACTCAGATGCTGTAAAATACTTTTGATCTGATCCATAACCAGTGTTATCCTTCAACATCTGTAACCAGATTTAATTACAATAACTTGTACCAAGTCAAATGTGTGTTCGAAGTCAGGGATTACCCACAATTATATCCTGTTTATAACTATCAGCTGAAAATCCTCTGAACATTTTGCATCCAGGTTTGTGTCATCCAGAATCTCCTCGAGTCAAAGTTTACTTCAGTTCTGCAATTGATTTATAGTTCCTATGGGATTCTCTATTGTGCAAACATCAAAATCCTACCTGCCATACACTTCTTATCCAGCTAATATGAGCTTTTTCTAATCAAAAGTAGAAATGAGAAAAGTGTATACCCAAAATTCAAAATCCTTGATCTGGTCATCTAGAGATACAAACCAAAACAAATAATTTAAAGGGTAATTTCTTTTGCCAATTCAAAACACTATCTCCTCCCTTTCTTTCATTTTATAAAAGCACATCAAAACTACTATGATTGACTGGTATAGGCTTTGTGCAGCTGCAAACATCACATCCAATCGTATAATTAACTCAGTATCTCTTCCTGCTTCACTAGCACGAGAGTTAACTCCATCATAAACTTCTCATTGACATTATAAAAACAGTATAGCTGCTCCCTAAACTGATATTTTGATTAGTGTTTACAACTGCCTAAAAAAACCCTGTAGTTTTGTTTAGTAGTTTAGTCCACACAGTAAAATATAACAAGCACAGACTACATAACTTTGATAGCCCAGTGTACTCCTGACATCCCTATTACAATTTTTTGCATGTTGTCTACTTATTGCTTTTTATTATTTTTTACTTATAATAATAATTTTAAAATGTTGAGTTCATCTTATTCCACTGCTTACAGCTCCCTGGTGCCATTTCTTTGTAGTGCCAGGTAAATGCATTTTATCCTTACCTTCATAATCTATCATTTAGTTTTGACTCATCAGTCTCCACCCTTTGTTTGAAAGGCAATGTCCTTTTAGTCACACTGTTGTCCAGTAAGAAATTCCAAAAGCTTTCAAGAAGTAGTTAGATACTGCTCCTTTGTAAATGTCTCTCAGCTTCAATGGTCTGATTTTGACTTCTATAAACTCTGTAGCAAAACTTAAAGTTTTCTGTGAAAGAAAGATCTTTCTGTGTTTTTAGGATGTACCCAATGATGTGATGGATAAAGTACCAATACCAGCAGCTACCTTCAGAAGATCAAATTATGTCTATGAAGTGCAATGTGGCACCATGCTAAAATTAATGACAAGAGTGTTACAGCCATCCTAGCCCAGCATCACTATCTCACAGAGGAGGCAGTTACTTCAGGTGCACATATCAAATAGAGGCATGCACCCATTGATGAAGTCTGCTTCCAGTTTTGTATCCAGCTTTTTGAATACTAACTCAGGGGTATCTGCAGTGTGACCCATCTGCTGTGCTTCTATATACTTTAATGTACAAGACGACAGAAATCAAAATGGTTTCCAACCTTGGATACTTTGACAGTTATTCTGATGCTTGGGAGAAATGAAGGAGACTGGTGAATAATTTGTTTCATCATCTCATTTTTCAAAATACACATACTTTCTTCTGAAAAAAATAGCATCTACATTAAAATAAAAAATGTTTGAAAAAAATAGATAAAAATTATTGTTACACTGTAAAACTATCCTCCTTGAATATCACCTTGATCATATAGTTGTGCAGGGCTAAAAAGACTTAGGTTGAATGAATCATATCTTGTTCTTAGCTCTGCATTAGTAATTTCATGCCTCTGTACAGCACCTCACTGGCATATTAAAGACATAAGGGGCCTTGTAGTTTCTGCAGCCTTCCTCAGGAGAGGGAAGTGGTGTAGAGGTAGCCCTTGAAGAAAAGAGGATTTTACCTGAAGAAGAGTTTGCCATCTCTAAGCAGGACTTGGAGTATGTTTTAAATTGTGCGATAAGTTGAAACCAAATGTAGAAGCATTATTGGTAGTCACTGCTTCAGTTCATAAAGGTTCTTAAAACACTAATTCCCTTTCAGCTTTTCTTCCATCCCCACTCTCCTTTGTTTCTTTGAAATAGAAAGTCTCTCCACTTCATAGTCACCCAGAACCTCTCGGTTCCATATGTCTAACATAGGAAGACGTCTCTCAAATACTCTTGCTGATTTTCATTCAATACAAGTTCCTACACCCAGTAACTTCAGTTATATTGGTATTCATTACCAAGACACATTCTTAACAATCACTAGGCTTGTAGGATACGTAGAAGAGTACTGGTGTAAAATCTATTCCTACTCCATTCAATTTCTCCTGTAAAACAAATATATGACATTGCCCTTATAGTAAACCCAGAGCTGTTTTGCTAAATTCGTCAAAAATGAGGCATGTGAATATGAGATTAAATTGGCTCTGGGAGGGATAGCAGAGAGAGTAGATGATAGTAGATCTGGTTTTTTGAAGTCAGAATGCAATCTGTTTGCTAAGGTGGCCCTGGGCCATAACAGCTCTTCAGTGGGTGGGATGAGGTAAAAGTTAAAGTGCAATCTGAAGATGCAGAACTGATAGATTCAAGAGAAAAGTGATAAAAACCTCTGAAAGGTGACAGTAATACCTATTGATGGTGTAAATACTTCTGGATATTTTCTGTCACAACATCTCGGTTGTGAAATACTAATTTTTATTCTGAGAACATTGAAGAACTTTATAGAGATTAAAACATGCAGAATATTTCAAGTGTAAAGTTAAATTTGAATTTTGGTTTTAAAATACTGTTACTGAAACACAAAGGTAACATTTTGTGCTTTCATTTTAATAAGCTACTGACAATTTTTCCACTCCATTTAAGTTTTAGCACTTCTTTTTTACAAGTAGTTATTGTAACTGATGGAGACCAAGGAAGACTCTTGTTCATCCATATATTCCTGGTGGAACTGCCTCTCTCATGCTTTAGATCTGTGCAGAAATCTTACAGAGAACTTTCATAAAAGTGAATTAAGTACCTTTCTCTTTCTCCATGTCCATCTGCAAACTGGAAATATGTACATCGGAAGTTGCAATAACATGATGATACTTCATGATAATAGTTTACAGTAGACTTGAAGCTCCTTACTTGAGGACAAGAGAATTTGTAAAATAATTCATGTTTCTGTGCAGCAAGTCAGAAACACCTTTTCTGCCATCCTGAACATTGCCCAATAACAACTAACAGAACATGAGTACTGACATATTTCTAAGGCGGCTCTTCTCCTTTATTTTTTCTGTTAGGTTCTTGATGAAAAATGAGCCAATATTATTCTGGTGGGATTTCATTATGGCTTACTGAATTTATAAAGATGGAATTGCCTCAGAAGTAAATAAGTCTAAGCTATACAATATTTTAATATACTGCTGAACAGCTATGTGAGTAGCTTCATTGAATTCAGTGGGATTACACATTCAAGCAAGGATTCAGCTAGCACAGTAGGTGGTTACCCATCAAGTTCACAATTTGTGAGGCTGTAGATTGGAATATGACACAGTTAATATACTATAGTCTGAAGTTCCAGTGATTAAAAAGACACACATTTAAGCAGAAATAATCAGAAAAAGAGTTCTTAATTAGAAATTTATATGGCTATCAGCAAATCACTTTAAGATCCCTTGTCAATGAGAAGTGCTATATGAATGTAAATTTCTTTCATGGTATTAATATTATTTATCCATTTAATTGAAAAAAAGAACCCACACGATTTTTATCCTATTTTGGTTAGTAAAATACTAAACATGAAGGGCCTTGTTGTAAATGCTTGAAACTAATAGATTTACAGCACAAATTAATCTGACCCTAATATTTAGAGGATACTAGGTTTACTTAATGAGCAAAGAGGAGGGTGAGTGGTGACCTCCTTGCTGCTTATGACTTGAAGAAAGTACTCTTCTCTCTGGTGCCTGGTGACAAGATGCTAGAGAATGGCTTAAAGTTGTATCAGGGGAAGTTCAGATTGGATATTAGGAAAAAATTCTTCACTGAGAAGGGTGGTCAAGCACCAGAACAAGCTCCTCAGGAAAGTGGTCAAGCATCCAAGCCTTTTGGTGTTTGACAAGTGATTGGACAGCACTGTTAGATATGAGGTTTAAGTTTTAGGTTGCCCTGTATGAAGTAAGTAGCTGGACTTGATGATCCTTCTGATTCCCTTCCAAGTAAGGATATTTTGTGATTCTGTGACCTCAAATATCTATTATGTATTACTGAAAACAGAAGACAATACAATTTTAGCTAAGAAATAGAATTTTCTTATCTAATGCAAGATCTTTGCCTTCATTGCACTTTCATATCCCTCGTGCCTCTTTAGTCCTGATTTATCTGAAAAAGCAATTCTAGTAATTTAAACATTTGATTTTTTTTTTTAAAATATGTGGCCTGTTCCCTCACATGGACTGAATTTCATAAAATACTTTCACTGATATGGTTTTTAATATGAAAATGCTTTGTTATAAGACCTTTTGGGGTTGGAAGACTCAGATGTGTTGTTGAAATAGGGGAAATCAGTAAGATACATAATTTTATGAAAAAATCCCCCCAAACCAGTAGGATAGTTTAGACCTGCTTTTTGTCTATTTAAAAAAAAAAAACATAAGTGGTTGGAATAAAAATGGTAGATGGAGGGGGAGAAGTAAACGTTCTTTGAAACCACAGTAAGACATAGAAGGGTGTCCGTAAAATATGTTATATTTTTTAGTAATATTCAACAGAAGGACCAAAAATTTGATCATCACTATTGCTTTTCTATGTTTACTCTGTGAAGTTAGTAACTTGTGTTATGGGTGTCTCACCTTAACTACAAGAAGTTTCAGATAAATGAAGCAAGACCAGCCCAGTAGCGCAGAAGGATAACTGAATGTTTGAGGAAGGCCTGAACTGGTTAACAAGGAACTAGGATATCGTTCCCACTTGCTTTCTTGAGTTATCAGCTCCTACAGAACCTTGTACTCAAGAGTTGATGATGAGTTTCACACTATGTGAAACATCTAAGCAATGTTTGCAGTGAGTGATACAACTGTACCATACTTTTAGAAATGCTCTCCAGAGTGATACACATGGAAGGTAGAAAACACTTACTACACATGAGAGAGGGGAAAAAGAAAAAAGTATCACTAAATGGCCACTGGAAATTGCTAAGGGAAGTTGGAGGGACCTGATGTTGGCTGTACCCTGAAGTATTGGTTACCATAGCAAACTCCTCTTTCTAGTTAAACATAGGGGAATTTAAAAACCTGTTCTTCTGGAAACAGTTATTGCATTGATACTTTTAGAGGAAAAAGTATCCTTACTTATCCTCAAATGTATAAGTAGAAATTGTAGTCCAGACACAGGTCAAGGTATAATCACTACTGCGAGATATGATATGTCTATGAGACTGCATAATTCTTTCACAAATTAGCACTATCTACAAAAGGTAGACTATCCAATTTTTCTCATACTTTCACTACTTAAGAATTATTAAGAGCTCTTCAAAATCAAAGCACTCTGAGGAGAGATTTGAGTAAGTGGAGAGCAGTGCTTTGGTGCTGAGGATGGTGGGATTGGTTTCACCATTCAAGAACACAGGAAAGAAAGCATGAATAGGAGTTTACAAAATACCTGAAGTACAGTTGAGAGGAAAAGATGAGAAATTTTGGAACGTATGTTCCAAAAATTTGCTAGCACAATGTACTGAAAAACACTTTCAAATCAGTTATCACACTGATGCCTACTTTTACAGTCCATGGCATTATGTAGCTGCTCTAAACCAGAGCAGCAGAGTTGGTACTAGTCTCCTAAACAAATAGACACACGATAAGTTCTAGTAGTAATGCTTAAACTATCCAAAATTAGAATCAGAAATCTCCATACAGGAGACAGCAACATATACATACATATTTATCATCCACATCCACATTATTATTGAGACTCAAACCAAAAAAGGTATATTCCTTGAGTATGTATCACCAATGTAATAAATCACTACTTAAAAAGAAATAAACAGTGGTAGCAGATGCATAAATAAATGTGGTATGAAGCTTTTGTGGTTCCATTCATGCATTGAGGAAGAAAACCAATAATGAATGTCCTTGTGGAAGATGCTTGTTACTGTTTACATCAAAGCAAACTACTGTTTAAATGCTAATAATTTCATCCCCCTAGTCAGTGAAGATTGTCTTGAAGGAACTGAATGATAATCCCAAGGGATATTCAGAGATGTAGATCCAGACTGACAATAAATTAACACTGACTCTTTGAAAAAACAACCAAAACATTAAGGATGAACCTGCTGAATTCAATAAACAATTTACAGATGATTTCATTAGATAATGCAAACTTAATAGTTACTGAGTTATCAGAATGCCCTAGAAAAAGGACAAATACTGTCAAGTACTAACAACACAATACACCATCAGCATTTGTTTCAAACCTTTAAGTCAGATACAGGATCCTTACTGCTTAGGAAACCCTACATTACATTACATTACAACATCTGCTCTTGATTTCATAGGCTAGACACCATGGAAAAATATTTTTCTGCTTTCAAGTCCTTTGGATTATTTTCTTTACTACACATTTCTAACTCATTAATTATTTCTAACTCCTTTAAAATCCTAAATAATCACAGAGTTATTTAAGTTCAAAAAGATCTTTAAGGTTGAGTCTAATGTTTTGAATTATCATCTTTAACTTGCTTTATTAAATCACCTGGCTTAAAGCCGAGTCTAAGGTGGCTGCTTCCCAGAGTCCCATGAAAGGCACCAGTTCTGCATCAGATGCCACAAATCCAGGCAGCTGCTAACACTTTTACCGTCCACTTTACTTAAGAACATAAAACCAACTGAAATAGGTCAGAGCAAAAATGCATCTGACCCAGTACTATTCTTTCAACAGTGAACAAGAGTAGACATTTAAGTAGATACTTTAGGAACAGCATAAATATACCATGACACTTCAGTATTGTTTCTTCAGCTTCTGGATTTTTTTTTTTGCTCAAGAAGCTCCTGCTTTAGGGATCACTGACTTTATGTTTAATACTTCCAATAGATTTTCCTTCCACGAGTGAGTCAGATTTCTTTTTGAACCAACATAAGCCTTCAGCATCAGTGATATCCCACGGGATTGAGCTCAATAGATGAACTACACATTGTGAGGAGGACTTTCTCTGTTTGCCTTAGCCTGCCTCAGGCCAGTTCTGTTTGCTTTCCATGACCCTGCAATCATTCTCTCCTCCTCCTTCTCCATTCACCCACGATATTATAAACTTTTGGCATAGTTCCTCTCAGTGTCCTGGGTTCTTCATTTACTTACTATATAGAAACCTCTTCATACTCTATTACCATCCATCCTCTTTAAGAAAACATATCTGTAATTAGAAATTTTTTCACTGAACTGTTGAATGTATGCAAGGAGGTGCAAAATGAAAGCACACAGAGTATTCTCCATGGCAACAGCATTATACTGTACTATGCCATACTTCAGTAACTTTTGGGTTGATTTTATTTTTTGACCTACTTCTGCAGTCAACTCAACAACACTGATTGGGTATAAAACCTTCTAAGATACATAAGACTCATCACTCCACCCCCCTGTCCCTTGTTAAGGAAAACACACATCTTTCTTTTACCAACAGCTATAAAAATAATAAGGATAAATGTAACACCAACCCAGATCTGCCACTATACTATATTAAAATGAACACTTGGCCTTGTTCACAGCAAGTATTATTGAAGAGAGAAAAATTCTAGGGACTTCTCTCACTAGGGAATATTTCTGTCCTACGTGTAGTCTGAAATTATCTGTGAAATGTATGTCCTCAGCAGAGAAAAAGTAACTTCACTGCTGAATAAATGACTGTACAAGGCACCTATGCTTCTAGAGCTGAGCACACAGAAAATGAGAATAATAGTATAAACAAAAGAAACAAAAACATCTAAAGCTGAAAGAAATTAGAACTACTTATCTGAAAAAGAAACTGGCAAAAATAGAAAGCTTTATGAACTGGATGTCAACTTCTGGATTTTGTAAACATCTTTGTCTCTAAAACAAAGATAATTTAAAGTTTTTAAAAGCTTTGTAGAAAATGGATAACACTGAGCATCTATGCCAGCAAGGTAAAAGAATTTCTGCGCATAAATCTAGAAATAAGGATATATGGGCAGCAACATCTGCCCATTATCTGGAATAGAATAAGACTCAAAAAAAAAAGAGCAAAAGCAGCAGGAGACATTAGCCATAAAAGCAATACCATCCTGATTTTTTTCCTGACTAAGGGAAAGATATCATTTAACTTCATTGGGTCTTGGATCTGGCACTAAGTCCTATTATACAGGCCAGATGTAAGGAATTTATTTCCCTTAGGAGAAAGCAGGAGAAGCAGATGGTTGTTTCTAGCAAACACATTGCAAGCCATAGGAAGAGTCTGTCTGTATTTCCTGTGAAAACTAAAGTTTCACTAGAAATAAGAACATCTCTAAAACCAATGCATTCCTTTAATGGCTCAGAAAACAATAACTTACTTATTATCCCATCATGCCTAAAGGTATTAAACATCATATGCTGGATTTTTTCCTTTGCTTCTCAATTTGTTCTGTACTTCACATGGTGGATGATCTCAACTTTTGTATGTCTGTACCCTAATCTCTTTTTAATACCTCAGTGTTAGAGTGTTCAGCCTGCAGGGCACGTTTAGTTTTAAGCGGGTGAGTAAGTCCCATTTAATTCAATGGCCAATTGTGTGCTAAAATAACTTGCTGAATCGTAGTCATTTGCATCCACCAACAAAAAGTAGAAGTTAGTCTTCTCTTATTTAGGACCTGAATGTTAATGTGTAACTCAACAAAAGGACTGTCACTGGAAAATGGGGTACTTGTGCTGCTGCATTACCCTTTGCTAAACAGAAGTTGGAAAGTCCATAACCAACAGAATGATGTGTTTTGACTTTTGGCTGCATTTCCTTTTTCCTCCTTATCTCACTAATGGGTTTTGAATATTATTTGCATTAAGGCAGCATCTTAAAGTGTTTATCGGTATCAAAACTGTATTGCAAAAAGCTTTATACTCTTCTGTTCTGTATTTGCTGTAAAAAGACCATTTTAATACCAATCAATGGCAGAGTGTGGCCAAGAACAACCATTTGTGATGCTGTGTTTCCTGGTGTAATCTAGAGGCCTGCACTGTCAGGCCTAGGTTGTGACCAGACTGCAAGAAGAATCTAGAGCACTTTCAGGGAGGAAATATTTTATTCAAAGGCGTACTGTTGATAAAATAATAGCAGAGGGGATGTTGGGAATTGCTAGCTATGAAAATTGCGATTTATTATAAAAAAAGTCCACAGAATGTATTGCTTTTTGAAATTCTGCTACTATGAAATATCCTCTTGAAGCTTGCTAAAGTGAGATCTAATTTAAAGCATGTCACTGCATCCTTGCTTTACGTTGCTCTCTGTAGGTGTTACAGCAAGAGTTACAAAAGATCACAAGTTGCCATCATATTTTTTCTTATGACCAACAATACAGTTTAAAGAAAAAGAAAGGAAATCTTAACTCTGATATTCTTATTCCCTGGAGTTTAAAAAAAAATCCCAACCCTGTAAATGTTACATTCACTACCTTGAGTTTTATGTCCTTTATTCCTAAAACAAAAGGAAAATGTCACATTGTGCAAATAGGACTTCAATGGTAGCATTAAGAAATTATACCATTATCTATGGATCATTGGCAGAAAAGACAGCTCAAGATCCTACTGCTGGGCTCTATTTACTTAGGCATAGCTCTATGTGTCCCCCCTTTCCTGTAGTACTTGATGTGAGGGACAAAATGCGCTTGACAGCTTTCAGTGTAGCAGTGTTCCTCAACATGACAGACCAAAATGTGTTAGAAACAGCTATATCCTTACCCAGATAAAGGTGATTCATTATCTTACCATGGTTAGGTCACAGTGAAAACTAATCTGTAAAACCAATTACCATATGATGAAGTCCATTCACTTAGTGTAATTTCAGAATCTAAATTTTTACACAGTGCTACTGATTTTTCTCAACTAGTGGTCATCTAATGGTTGTCATGGAGGATGCAGAGAAGGTGGAGTTACTGAATGTCTCCTTTGCTTCACTCTTTACTCTGAAGGCTAGTCCTCAAGAAGCCAAATCCCTGGAGGACAAAGAAAATTTGAAGTAAGGAGGACAATCCCTTTGTTGAAGTGGCTTAGGTTAGGGATTTCCTAGGAAAACTGGACACCCACAAACCCACAAGTCCTGATGGGATGCACCCACGAGTGCTGAGGGAGTTGGCTGATGTTATTGCTAAGCCACTCTCAATCATTTTTGAACAATCGTGGACTGTTGAGGTGCCTGAGGACTGGAGGAAGGCCAATGTCACTCTTCAAAAAAAGCAAGAAAGAGGACATGGCAAACTACAGGCTAGACAGCCTCAGCTTCATCCTTGAAAAGGTGATGGCACAGCTCATCCTGGATGTCATCTCTAAGCTCATGAAGGAAAAGATGGTTACTAGGGGAGTCAATGGGGGGAAATCCTACTTGACCAACCTGATAGCCTTCTATGATGGCATGACTGCCTGGGTAGATGAAAAGAAGGCAGAGGATGTCATCTACCTGGATTTCACCAAGGCTTTTGACATTGTGTTCTGTAGTTTCCTCATTGGAAGCTCAGAATATGTGGATTGGATGAGTGAGAACTTCTGGACAGAGTCTAGAAGAGGGCTACCAAGATGACTGAGGGACTGCAACGTCGCCTTTATGAGGAAAGGCTGCAAGATCAGGGGCTTTTTAGCCTGGATAAGACCGAGGGGGAACCTCATCAACATTTCTAAATATCTAGGTGTGGATGTTGAGAGGATGGGGAGAATCTTTTTTTCCGGAGCACTTCATGACAGAGCAAAGGATAACAGACACAAGATGGAACACAGGAAGTTCCACTTGACTGTGAGGAAAAACTTCTTTCTGTGAGGGTGAGTGAGCTGCTGCACAGGTTGCCCAGGGAGGGTGTGGAGTTTTCAAAACCTGTCTGGACACTTTCCTATGTGACCTGATCAAGGGGAATTGCTTTAGTAGGGGATTGGAGGAGATGATCTCTAGAGAGGTCAACCCTTACCATTCTGTGATTCTGTGAACTTGGGTATGGCTTTGCTTCAACTACGGGACGAAATAGTATTACCTTATCACTTGTTCAATAGCACATACTAATGGACTCAACAAGAAAATTATTTGTTTTGGTAAGAAAGATTTGTAGTCTGGCTGCTGGTCAGCACAACAGAACTCACAGGAATCACGTCATCAGAGAGCCAGGATATAAAGCTGCTCCTAATGAAGTGAATGGGAGGCTTGATACTGACATTAAAGAAGAACATATCAAAAGCTTCTGAGAGGTCAGCAACAACGCACAGAGAACACCACAAGGCCAAACGCAATATGGTACTGTTTGCTTCATCCTTGATAAACTGAGCTATAGCTTAAAGAGGTCTCAGGAAGATATTAATTTGCTTTATACTGTTGATGAGGCTATTTCAAGGCTTCTTTCTGTTTTTCATTTTTTTTACCTTTCTGAAAAACAATATTATTTGCAGATGAATTCTCCATATTTGCTCTCAGTCCTAGAATTATTGGCTTTTATTGATCACATATTTTGATTTGTTGGAGAGTAAAACACTTTCCAATTGCTTAAAAAGTGATTTTTTTTTTTTCTCAGAGATCACTCAGACACAACTACAATTGCAAAATAATCCCTTCTGTTAACTGTTGTGCACTGAGAAGAAACCTCCAAGCTAAGAAAGGGTGGGCCAGGCCAAGGAAGAAAGTAAGTTGTATGGGTCTGCAGTTGTAACATTGATTTTATGATCAACAGAAAACGTCCCTTATTTTACACTGAAATTTTCAGGGCTGTGAAATGTAGGCATGTAAGAATGATGTAGCATTTGCGTTAGGTTTCTGTTATAAACTGGCTTAAACCTCATTGAAACTGGTGTATTTATTTAGGGTAAGTTAGGTACATTTTTCCACTCAAAGGTGAATGCAAGGCTGCCAGGAAAAAGAAAGGACAGATATGAAGCAAAGCTTTCAAAGTGTTATTTTTTTGTGAGGAAAATGTGAGAAGTGATGAAAATGGAGTAACACTGAAAATGAGAAGAAACTGAGTTGAAAGTCTACCACCACCTAGATCCTAATGTTATTAGACTGGCCTTCAGAAAAAGCTGAAAGTGTAAGCTAGGTTGGTGACTGAAAGAATTGGTGCTGTGGCCTGGATAAACATTTGATTTCACCTTAGACATGCGTTTGTGGCCTTTAAAAATAAACAGAAAAAGAAACTGTCTACCTCCAATAACAGAAACTTGACTAAGAAGACAACTAACTCATTCTCCAATTTCTTCTCCAGCTGGAATAGTTCAGCAGAAGACCAGGAGCTCTAGTGTAAAAGTTGGCTGTGATTTTGACCATGCAACTCTGGAAAAACAATGCAGTTTTTGTCTAAAAGGACAGCATCTAAACACAGTATCATTCTTCCTGTTGTGTACTGATCACAATTGAAATGGTTACAATCTCAGGAAATTGAAATATAAATGTTTCATGATGGTCACAAAAATGTCATGATTCTCAACAAAAATATTATTAGTCATATTGTTAAATGTTCATTTTAACTACAAATGCCAATCTCTGACAATTCTGCCATGAGGGAAGCAAGAACTCAATTGGAACTCATCTTTAGTAGCCGGATGTCCTAATATTTCTGGAGTAGCTGAAGTTTAGCATTTCTACACTTTTAGTGCAAGAAAAGCAATTATCTTTGTGTATAATATTTATCTAGTAATGGATCCAATGGATTCCAACACATTTTACAGAAAGCAACTTTTTTTTTTTTTTATTATTATTACCTTATAGCTCTAAAGAGAAAGACACATGAATACAACCATGATTAGGAGTATTGCAAATAACCAATTATTTTTTATTGCTTTCACTCACTATAGAAAAGCTAAATTAATGTTCCGAGATAAGAGACTCAACTAGACAAGAGGGAGGGAGCTGTGAATGACCTTCAAGATAAGACAGATTGGGCAATGAAGGAACAGGAAAAGGTAGAACAGCAAGTGAAATGGGAAGGGAAGGGAAAGGAAAGGGGAAAGGGGAAAGGGGAAAGGGGAAAGGGGAAAGGGGAAAGGGGAAAGGGGAAAGGGGAAAGGGGAAAGGGGAAAGGGGAAAGGGGAAAGGGGAAAGGGGAAAGGGGAAAGGGGAAAGGGGAAAGGGGAAAGGGGAAAGGGGAAAGGGGAAAGGAAAGGGAAACCCCAATTTGTATGCTCAGAGCAACAGGCAAAAGAGCAAAAAGAACTCAGTAGCTGCACTTTAAATGGCAAAGAGATAAAAGCCCAGTTATTGTAGAAAGAAAAAGCAATCTAGTAGGATGAGAGGATGATTTGAGATAGGATTTTTCTCCTGTATTTTCTCTGGGTAGCAGGGATAGAGAAACATAGCTTACTATTGGAGACAGTCAGCTACAAAATAATTTCCCAAGATATTAATGCAGATGAAACCTGCTCTTTATTTTCTGCCAGCTACATTAAAGGGAATGCAAACAAAAATGGTACAGGTGTTTCCCTGTTCCCAGCTGTGACAAGAACCACAGGACTAAGAACTTCCAACACCTCAAGGATATTGATGAAGGAAATTTGATTTAAGGAAGAACAAATACCTTTGATTACTTTCCAAAGCAGGATTATACTTTAATTCTAGTAGAAACTGCAAAAACAAGTCGAGAACTGAGATGTACCTGTGCAATAATGCTTCCTTTACTTCCAAAAGGCACTGTACATAAGATGGGAACTTTTTGTCTTATAATCACTGGAAACTTTTTGTGCACTTTTTTCATTTATTGCCTAAGGAGACTGAAAATTCATCCATTCAATATAATGCTTCAGATGTAGATCTGCTGCTATCTTGTAATATCTTAAAGTCACTTTGAAGAATCTCTTCTTTCAGACGCAGATCACAGAAACAAGTAAGTGGGTGGTTGAGGAGGAAAAAAAAGCAAACTAAGATGTCCTTTTAGGTTGTTTGCCTTTGTTAGCAGTGAGGACTCATCACTGATGAAAGATTTCTTTTGTGTAGACCATGCAACTTCCTGGTGTTTGAACCATTTGAGCACTGAGGATCCTGTGCTTGCTATGGCAGTGAGAGTTTTCCTCCCACTGACCCTACCATACACTAAGATTCAAATGCTGATTATACCATTCTTAAGACAAGAACTTATACTGCCTTTCTTAAAATCTGAGTTAAAAGCATGACTCCTGCATGTTCTACATAGAGAAGGAAGTTGTCCTAAGAACAGTAGCCACATTGCACTCAATTGAAGTCAGATTGGAACCACACTGTATGGTATTTTTTAAAATTAAGTTTAAATATATTGTATAGTCTTATGCTTCAATGTTACTGTGCTCTATACGCTATATCTCTACAGAAAGATATGAGTATCCTGCAGTGTTTTTTTTTTTGTTGTTGTTGTTTTATTTTTGTGTTTAGTTGCTTTGGTGGGTTCTTTTTGGTTACTTGTTTCTTGTGGTTTGGGGTTTTTATTTTGTTTAAATGAAACCTGCTAATCCTATTCAGGTAGGTGTCCTGGATACTTTATGATGTCTCAGCACAAGATGCCTATGCACAGGTAACTGAATTGATGGTTCTCAGGCAACAATTCTTTTTCTTCCAAATCCAACAGCCACAGAGTGTTGTAAGTCTCTCTCATTCCAAGAGCACAGAGGACTGTTCCCATGGAGTTACCATCTTATACTATACTGGGCTAGACTGATTTGATGATCAAACTCTTAAGAAATATGTGAGATTAAAGCTTTGTTTTTGCCTGGAAAATAGTGACTGTTCCTGGAATATTCCTCTCAAAAGTACAATTCACCCTTACATCTCCATCGTGTTAAAGCAAACAGAGGGAGAAGTTGCTTTCCCTCCATTAACTGTCCTTTATAACCTCATTGTTTAGCTTTAATAAGAGTGGAGTCCATGCAGAGAATGAATCCAGAAGGAGTAGATGGAGGAGAACTATTTTATGAGCCGTAACTCCATCAAACACTTATCTGTAGTGAATTGCTCTCCACCTCTTAAAAAGAAAAGTCAATATCTAAAACACTACAGCCTGCCCCCTACATGATCTCCTCTCTGAGTTATTTTCACCTATTTTAATTCTAATACCATTGACCCAGTGAAGTTCACCCCATTACTTTTCAGTATGACAGACGGAAGTAGGGCCAGTTTATTTGCTTAAACTTGTAATTTTTCAAGATAAATTTTATATGAAACATAAACCATACAAGAGATGGCAAACAGTTCATCAATTTTTGACTTCTAAACATTGACCACCATAGCTGTAAGAGAAAAAGCCAAAGGTTTGAAAAGCATAGCAAGGACAGATAAAATTTATCATGATAGTAATAACAAAGTTAAAGAAGCCAGGAACCAGGAGGCTGTGCCACCACTGTTCAGGGCACACAATATCCCAAATGTTTTACTATTGTCCATTAGAAAGAGTAAAGCAATTAGTCTTCAATCAGAACATCTCTCCACTGCAGTCATCTTACAAAAAATGCTCTAATACAGATACTCCTGGCCTTCCATTTAAAACCTGAGATAATACTATATTAGAAGGAAGTATTAATTCGATACAGAAAGATTATTTCACTGTGTGCTTTAAAGAGAGAAGAATCTGGGCTCAGAAGATTTCATTGATTTGTGCTTTACTACTTGGCCATGGAAAACCCAGCTGTCTCTCATATTGGCAAATCAGCTAATCACTGTGAAATAGCAATTGTTTTGAATGGAAAATTGACTACAGGTGCAGTGAATTACATATCTATTTTTGGAGCCAAAGATGTAAAAAAAGTTGGGGTTTTTGGGTTTTGGTTTGTGACTTTTTTTTTGTGGGTTTTTTTGTGGTTTTGGTTTAAAAACATTTTCTTTCTAAGGCTGCAATTGCTGGAACAACCTTAAGCATTGCCTTAGGAGACACACATTCCCTCTGCAATGCTGTAGGGAACAGCAAAAACAAAGCATCTGTTTCTTTTATGTTATTCTGAAGAAAAGGAGGGACAGAGTTTTGAGGGGGAAAGGGGAAGATACAAGTACAAACTGTAAGATCCACAGTCAACCTAGGATATTTCCATTCACCATTAAGACATTTCCATTAAGACATTTTCCATTAAGACATTTTGTCTTAATGACAAAATACAAGAAGCATACAGAATCACATTCTTAAGTCCTACACTACATTGGATTTCTAAGTGATGTAATCTGTAGCCCTGCCTTGAGGACTCATGCACTATACTGTAAAGTGACAAAGAAGTTTACTAAGTCAAGTAAGTTAAGTGTGAACAACACATACCAAATGCAAAAAGTTCCAAATATGAACCAGAGCACTATATGCTAGTTCCTGTACAAACAGAGATCAAGAGAGAAGCTCTGAAGAGTTGAACTATTTGTCACAAGAGGTTTCTAAATTGTTCCTCAAATCATGCATTTAGGAATCAACATCCTCTGTATTGTATACAGTATATTTAGGATGCCACACAGCATCTGTTCAGCTTCATATAGCAACCTCATACCACAGTTCTGCAATAGGAGGTAAAACAGTAGCTCCATTCCCAGAGTGAGAAAAATCTCACCTCCATAGCTTGAACCAGCAGGGAAATCTTCTCTCTCCTTTGCCAAAAAAGTAACATGGAAATGATAGTATTGATACACTTCTTCAAAGACCTTGAGGAAAATTTAACTTTGCTCAGTGAAGCACAGTGGGTGTATTAGCTGGAATATTCCAGCTGTATTTGCTGCTCAAGGAATTACCAGCAACACTTTGACAAGACATTGTACTTGAGACAAGCTTTCCATCAGATGAAAACAGTTACTCTATTGGGCTTTGATTTTCTTTGGGCACTCCTTCCTCAGAAGGAGTTTGAAGCACTGAGTCTCACTGACACATAAAAAAATCACATATGCTCATTAGCAACTTGATTTCACTGTTAGTTTCAGTGTGTCAGACACTATTCTGCTGCCCCTTGTCACTTACAGAATCCCTCAGGGAATCTGTTTTTCTCCTTTCCTAGGGTTAGCCTGGTGCAGTCTAACTCTCTTTCAGGCTTCAGAATGACCAAGGAAAGCTAGACGTACTGCAGGAGAGCACCTCAGTAAGACATATTTTCCCCAGGCACCACCTGCAGCAATGGTCAGGCTAGCATACAGTCAGAGGAAGACATGGACTAATACTAGAACACCCAACACCATGTATAACCAGGCAAACTGCTTCAGATCACTATCGCATTTCCAATAGTAGCCATATGTAAAAAGCCAAAGGAGAGAAAGAAGAGAGTAATCATTTGTCATACTTCTCCCAAGCATTCTTCCAGCCACCAACTGTGCTTAATTCAGGTATTTCCCAATTCTTATGTCATTTGTCTATCTAGTGACCCTCAATGTGTTTCTCTAACAAGTGCCTGTCCACTCTTCTCTTGAAACCTTGTATTACCCATCTTGCAACAACAGCCTCTTTTGAGACGAAATCGCACCACTATATTACTTGTTGCATTAAGAATCAAGCTGAAGGGAGTAGTTCCTTAGTTTTCTTCCAGCTTGAAAGAGTGTAACACTGCTGAGGTGAAAAGAGCAATGTTGCTTCTCACATCATCTGAGATTCTTAAACTGTCCATCTAGTAATGAAAGCAGAGAGAGGGGAAAAATATAGAAAGGAAGAACAAGTGGTAAGAGGAAAATGAAAAAAAGAGAGTATGACAGTTTTCTGAGCTGACGATTTTTGTGTGATAGACATAGAATAGGACAAACCTCTGGACTGTCTGTTGGGTTTAATACACTAGAGTAAGAGCGAACTAGAATTTTTCTTTAGTCTTCAAAGGAGTATTATTCTCTGACTGTAGAAAGCACTTACATGCACGCCTCCTATTAACTGTAATGGGGACTAGACATGCAAACCTTCCCAGAAAACTCCCACAGAGTCCATAAATCCTGCAAGAAAGGATAGGATGATAGACCCACGGGCATGCTTATTAACCTCCAGGATTTTTCTTGCAAATAACTCTAATGACTACTGTTTGTTTTTTTGGGGTTTGGGGTTTTTTTTGTTTGGTTTTTTTTTTTTTTTTTTGGAATCAAGACAACAAAACTATGTTAAATTGCCACATGCTGTTATGTGGAAGGTGATACTTAGGATAGGTAAACTGCATAGTAGAGGATTTAGACAAAGCTGATCATCATCTAGTTTATATCTGACACTGGCTGGTGAATTTCACTCAGCTTGTTTAGTAATTTATTTGATGCCTTTGGTACTTTTTCCTCAAAATCTATTGCTTTGAAAATACATACACAGCTATTCACATATATTTAAGAAAAAAAAATATGATTGCTTTTCTCTGCCATGTCTAAGACTTATTCAATACTTGTGAACAATCACCGAGACAGGGCATATGTCACTTAAGTGTGTTCTTTCAAGAGTTTCATCTTACTATTGAGAAATTAATGGTCCACGGCCTTCTCTGCTGTGAAACTGAAGATTGTTGCGAATCCATGCCACTCCTTGACTCCTTCAGTAGCTATCTGCTAGCAACAGATGACTCCTCAATAGGTTCCTTAGTGAAATTCCTCTTTGTAGGCTACTGAAGGCATTCCTTAAGATAATTGTGTTTTAAATGATAATTGTGTTTTAAATGACAAAAGTGCTTTATGCTCCTGTGTCACCTCCAACTTGAGAAGATGAATCAATTCAACTTGACAAGATGAATCAAAGGACTACCTGGTAATTATGTAGTCTCCAACACTTTTGTGGAGTAAGAAACTGCTTTTACACCCACCTTAGAGAAAATAAATTCTCAGAAGTTAACTTGAATGGTGCTGCTCAGGATGTTTGGTCACCAGTCCTTGGAGACACTATGAGAGTCTTGTGATCTGACCACTCTACTCATGTTCATGGCTTTATTCTTATCTCCTGTATGATATATTGCTTTTGCTTCTGGCAGGCATTTTGCACATCACCAGTGACAAACTCAGAGAGTCAGACATTTTCTTGGTTACCTTACAGATCTGGTGCTGCTTGGGCTACTTAGGAAGGTAAAACCACAGAGAAATGTCACTGTTTCACATGAAGTAAGGAGGACCAGAAGTTAAGTGACTGCAGCTGAATCTGGAAAGATGAATTTAAAGCTACAAAGAATTTGATAAACTAGATTCTATCTTGATTTATATTCTTATGCATTTCATGAATGAGTAACATATTGTGTATTATCAATTAACTAAATGGTGATTCCCACTGTAATTTCCATTAAGGTGGAAACAGAAGAGAAAGCAATTAAGAGAATTAGAGACACTTAGGCTGAATATCACTTTAATTTGCAAACCCTGAGCTTTGTTAAATCTTTTGCAGAGAGAGCTGCTCTCCTATTTAGGACAATTCTGTAGAAATTAAAACAGGAAAGTAAAAGAACAAGGGCATATGGGCCTACTTTTGTTATATAGGAACCACACTGCCTATTCACTGTAGCTAGTAGCTTCCTAATCTATACTGCTTCCAGATTGCTGCTAAATTCCATAATGGAACATCACAACTGATAGTAAGCATAAATCTGTTGACTTCTTTCTGTAAGTGTAAAAGTCAGTCAAGATCTCCATATCACAGCAACTGGCTTGGAACAGAAAGTGACTACACAATATCCCTAGGAAGTCAGGCTGGAAGCTACTAGGTGTATACTGTCATGGTGCATATGTCTTTTCTAGCTTTGGGACATCCCTTCCTTGAGGAAGAACCTTATTGTCCCTGAGACTGCATGCCTATCAAGAGCTGTGATCAAAGCTTAGTGGGAACAAATACCAATCTGAAAACATCACTGTATCTGAAATCAGCTTTAATGAAAAAAAACCATGTAATTTTGATTAATTATTCCAGAAGCTGTTGAAGCTTCTGTGCCACCTAGTATGCTTGCAGTTAACAGCATCACAATTTACAGCTTCTCCTTGAGAACCTCCTCGCTGCCATACACTGTTGGAATGTGCTTAATGAAAGTCGTTTCTGCAGCAGATAAGAACCACTTTTTCTTTACAGGGGCTTTAAATTGTAATGGTATATTAAACCACAACTATGGATTGGAAAGGAAAAAAATCCACAACAACATGATTAGGCACTCAAATACTCAGTAAAACTGTTACTTATAATGAGTAGGAAGATGAAGATGTACAAATAAAAGCACAGCATGTTTTCTTTGAGCATTCTTATTAATGAGAAGGACTGTGGGTCTTCAGGACTAAACAGCCGATGAAAACCAGCCATTTACATCTGGACAAACTGATCCTAGCAATTATTAGTGGCACTGGGGGAGACTTTTTGACTGTCTCATTACATTATATGGAGATGTATCTTAGACAGAACTGCCTCCTCACCTTCAGTAGAATTATCCCTGAATAGTGCCTTAGAGGAAATTTCTATGCAGACTGGGAATTTCAAGGAGACCAAAGGACTTAGGTGCTCAAGGGAAATAGGTACTTTGTTCCTGCTGCTTTGCAATGGAGCTGAAGCATCCATCTTCTGTAAATTTTTAAAATAAGCCTATGTTTTTCTTTCCTTGGATGGAATTATTAAAAATGCATTTGTTGATTGCCACACCACCAGGAGCTGTACCGAGTTTCTATAAATTGTTGAAAATACTTGACCACTACCTTTAAATTATATTTTGAGGTTTTCGTTTCACAAAATTATTATGCAGCAGAATCAGAGTTTTGCAGAAGCATGAATAGCTTTTTTTATGGAAAACTGCCAGTCTCCTGACTTGTCTTCAGAAAAAGATGAGTGAAGCTAAAAGATAAAGAGAGGTTTTGTGTGTTTATTTTTTTAAGAAATCCCACATAAATAGAATTGCAGAAATGACACACACAAAAAAAGAGACAATGACAGGTAAGTTTCCAACTCTAAAATCTTGGAGTTTTTGTAGTCACCCCACACACTCCCTTTTGAGCTAAGAACCATAGTATTCATCTATATACAGGGGATTCACAAAGATGGTTTGTGGGAAGCTGCATGGAACTTCGGTGCAATAAAATATTCCTCTTCTCTGGTCTGTGTAGGAGGACCCAGTTATTCTTTCTTATTTAATCAGCATATTCACTTAGAATGTGCTGACTGTTCTTGGATTCATAACTAATAGGCAATATACCAGTTTCATCAAATTCAAAATGAAATGTGCAATTTAGAAAGCTAAATAGAGAAGTGAAATATGTGATTATTTAATAGAAAATAGTGATTTAAGATTCTCAATCCTGTTCAGCCATCACCGAATTTTGTTTGTAACATACAGTCTAAAGTCATAATTTTCTTTACTGTACATGTGGCAAAACATTTAATAACTGCAGCTTTGCCTATACTATTTCTGTGACTTTAGTACACAATAACATATGCAGGGCCAGAAAACAGCAAGTCTGGAACACCTTACACCTCATTCTGCTCTCTCCACCTTTCCTACTCCCTCTTTTTTTTTTTGAGCTATTGGTACTGACCTGATCCTATATCTCTGTTCAGGATAATAAATTTGAAAGACTGAGCTCATATTTTAGAAGGGTGTTCCTATGGTTATCATCCTTTCTGAAGTTCTCTCCTTATAGCCTCTGGCTGCAGAAGACAGGGGACTACTTTTCTATCACTCGCCCTTCCATAAAGCCAATAGATCGACATGTTCTAGGGATGTTGTGATCCAGGGTCTGTTTCTATGAAAAGAAGTGAGACAATGAGCCAATGCTATCCTACTGCACAAGTTCTTGAGAGACTTCTCATAGTATATAAGACATGCAAGGAGAGAATTCAAAAACAAATAAAACATGAAGAGAGGAGACAGAGTCAATACTAGTAAGTTTAAAGCAAAAAATTCAGAGTATTAGAGATTTAGGAAAAAAAAACCACAAAAACCTAGAGACTTGGCAAGATAAAAAAGCTAATGGAAAAAAGCAAAGGAGGAAGAGACAGCTCTGCAAGATCAAGGGTCAGCTCATTGCAAGATGCTCTGGAGACTGATATTTTCCCTCATAAAAAACACCTGACCAGCCAAGACTCTCCATGACTACCTTGGAAATGGTAAATATTATTAATGCACAGCCTAATGGAATGTTTATCTTAGCTCATTACCAAGAGCTTTAAGAAAAGTGAGGTAATTACCAGGTAATTGTTACCATTGTGTATTTCTAATGGTATCAGCCTGTTGTCAAATCTTCAGGACTTGCCAAAGGTGCAGAAATAAAAGTCAACCATAGACATGAGTGTCATGGAAGGAAGTAATCTCCTCCTCTTATAAACTTAGCCTCCTGTATTCCCATACATCTCTCTCTCCATGGTCTGGCATGGAAACAGAGGCATTTGGGTGACTTGGAAACACTTTAATGGTAAGGTAAGTATCTAATTTAAGAGATTTGTTACCCTATTTCTTAGCCCCAAGAGAGATTTGAGAATCTTCTTATAAAAAGATGGAGAAATTGGCTCATTAAAAAGGGAAATTATAAGCATGGGTTCACTAAAAAGGAGCACTGTCAGAAGAATATGACAGAGTGTATTGATGAGGACATCAGGACAGGAGCCAGTCTGATGTAATATAACCTAGAATCCAGAAAGTCTTTTGACATAATTTTTTTATGGGAAGTTAAGCAGAACAAGTCTAAAATTCAGAGCAATAACCTTCATATAAAGCTGACTGCTGAACTGAGAACAGAAAGGCATTAATAAATACTGGTAAATCTCAGTTTCAATGGTAAGACACGATCTCTAGCAAAATAGAGTAATAGGCCTGGTTTTACTTATCAGTTTTAATATATTCACTATCTGAAAAGAGGATCAAGTTGATATGCTATTTTATTGCAAAAAGAACATAATATCTCTTATTTCATTATATAAATATGAATCCTTTGCAGTGATTGTACCATAAACCACAGAAGTTCTGGTGAAGGTTGAAAGCATGAGTCAGATTGGCAAGATTGATGTTTTTTTCTTTTAACGCTATAGTAGCAATTTTTACCCTTTCAAAGATAATCAATTGGTATTTTTTTTATATATATATATATATATATGTATATGTATATCTCTAGCAACTTCAGAATTTGTGCTTCTGAACTCCCAAAACCTGTGACCAACTAAGAAGCACCTGAGGAATAGGGGCCTAGCTTAAATCTTTTAAAATTAAAGCAAATAGTTGAAGGTTTTTTTGGCTTCCAGACTCTTACATATATAACAGTATTTGTTCTCTGATACTTTCTAGGTAGGTTACAGCTACATCTTCCAGGTTATAGAGGAGATTAAGGAGAGTTAGCCAATACACTATGTTACGATATTGATGCTTCAAGAACTACCATGCCAGAGATGTTGCTGTGAGTTTGTTCTTTACTCTCAGAGGTTCTTTTGAGTAGACTCATAGGTTACTAGTTGCTCATACAAATCTTTCCTGTACTCATGCAAAGTCCATATGTTCTCTGCCACTGAGAGGTGGACCACTACTCCTGTAAGCTCAAGATGCTGCATCTGAGCAAGCTTGCTAATTTCCATAGTGCTGTTTTCTTGCTAAGGAAGATACATGGAGGTCGTACAACACAGAATAGCTATAAAAAAAGGGGAAGAAGGATAGAAACTGTCATACTTCCCTCTTCTCTCTTTTCTGCAGCCACTACTACATTTGTTCAGTTCTGATGGGAGAGGTGCAGTAAGAAGAGGTCAGAGAGGAGCAATTTATGTAGGCAGCAGACCATAGCAACAAAAAAGAAAACCCAAAATGTGTTACGCTCACAAGCTGCTGGCAAGTCCAAATGAATGAGGAGAAATTAAGGTTGTACTTGTTTAAATGCATTTCTTATTCTGAATATCTTATACCGTTTGGAAGAAATGAAATAAATTTCTCATAGAAGATTCTGCCAATTTCTCATAGTGCTAGAGCAACAAACAGAATACTAACAAACAGAATAAAGATAACTTTATGAATGCATATAACATAGATTTTTATTGTATCACTTTTGCCACCTTAGATGCCATGCAGTTGACAGCTTAGATGACATCTGATCTCCAAAACTGACTGAAATAAGTGAAGAGTAGAAAAAATTGAGATGATTCACTTTGACATGAACTCAGTGGTCAATTTCCAAGTGCAGAGATGCTCATGGCCTAGAAAAATAACAGTCCACAGTGGAACATTGGACAACACATGAGGGTTGATGATGATGAAAACTCCAATGCTCTCTGATGGTAGATGTAAATAATTCAAGTTTTTAAAACAGGGATAATAGGAAGCTCTGTGAGAATGAAAAATGTAATTGAGGAGGAACGATGGAATGATGCAGGGTGTTGCCTAGCTAGTCGGGGACATAGTTCTGCCAGCTGAGCCACTGAAAGTGAAGTGACAACACAATCTTTCACTAATTTAAAGTCTGATTCCATTGTGGAGCAATTAATTTCACAGTTCACAAACAAAAGGTTGACACTTGGATCCCAGCGGAGAAGGGAGCATGCTTTAATCTTGCCTTGCAAAATTCTTCTCACCCATTCAACCAAGAGAGTTTTTCTCTTGGCAGACGTGCAACTATCATTAGTTTTTAATTATCAGCATTAATGGCAAACAAGCATAGATGGGCCTTGGATTATCTTGTTTCTCTGTCACATTTGATCAATCTGATCTATTATTGTGTATCGATGCCCAACATTGAGTATGGAAAGTGGATTTCCAAAGCATGGATCCTAAGGATGTAGGATACAAGGAAACAGTATTGAGCATTGTCCCTACTCAACATGCAACAGCATCCTGCAGAAGGGGAGTAACCGTGAGACTTGAGATTAAAGAATACTTTCATCCTTGTAAAGCAAGCAGCTTATGCTGACAGGGTAAAGTGAACTGGGAAGAGTAATAAGGCAGCCTGTTGAACCATCTATTCCCAGATGTTAGAAACATGGTTAATAAACCAGGAAGAATTTGAAATCTTAGTATATGATAAAACTGCAAACACTACAGGAACATGATGCAATTTGTAGGTATGGGAACATAATAGAAGATTGGTGAGGAGTATATTGTAAATTGGCTCAGTGACCTGCAGCTGGGGTGTTGAAAAATACATATACCAACAATGCTAATTGTTGCTTAGCCCTGTGTGCTTGACAAGTAGAATACCCTTGTTTAGATAAGACAGGTCTGTGATGAACTCAGAGGCAACTATCACAATTTCTCAAGATTCCTGCCTTGCTGTGGGAAGGATCAAAGTGCAGTGGAAAATTACACTTAAAACCCAATTCCTGATTTATAGGAGAAAAGCAGCAGATACAAAGTCTTTGCTTGTCTGCTCTGCTGCTAACAAGACCCATCTCTCTTGTGGTGGATTCCTGCTTACGTGACTCTGCCCGGGTGTGGTTTTGGAGGGCCCCTGGATCATGAGGTAGTGAGAATAAATTTTCTTTTGGCATTTTTTCCATGGTTCTGGGGTTGTTACTGCATCCTGACTGTTCTGGCTCACACAGTAGGACTAGTATGTGAGTATTAAACATGACAAGGAAGAGCAAGCAAGGGGGAAAAAGGAGAAAGCTGCAAAACATATGAGAGAACAGTACGTGCTTGCTCTAGGTTCAGATGGGAGAGAAGAGTCAGAGCTACAAGAAGCTCTGAAGAAAGAAAAAATAAAAAAGAGGAGGCTGAATTTCCCAGGAGCAGCCTTTTACAGTTTCCAGCAGAAAATGAATGCAGCTGTACTTGGGAATGGATGAAAACACATAAAGCACAGAATTAGTAGGAAGAGGAAACTGGAAGTAACCATATGATGTTTTTAAGGATAGTATTGTAAAACAAGGACAATCCACAACTTTGTTGGGATACACTTTTATATATGGGAGTACATATCTCTAATTAGCCATATTTTTCTCTTCTAATCAAAGGAACATTCAGTGCCACCCACCTCTGCAGAAGTCATCTGTAGTTCATCAAACAGCTTCTGGATTTGATGATGACCTAGTTCCCAGCTATCTAACATCAGAGTGCATAGCAGTGTTTCACACAGAAGAGTGTGTGAACCCTGGCAGCAGCAACCCTGGTAGCACTGGTAACATTGCCATATACTAAGTGGGTAGAAAATTTTTTGCAATCCATTTTCCTGTTGCAAAATTAAACATATGTGCAATTCCCAAAAAGATTTCTTATGCCAAATTAGCTTAACCGTAAGAACAAGATGGCTTTTGGGACACACTCAAGTCAAAAAGCTAAGACGGAAACAACACTTCAGAGTACTAGAGGAAAGGATTTATTTATTTTTTTTTTACCACTCCTTTCATTCAAATTAGTGAGAACTGTCTGGAAAGTTTGAACATAAATTGTAAAATATCACAAAAGAAGACTTTGCTAACAAAAGGATGGTGTGAAAGCAGGAAAATATAGGTCAACGGACTTCAACAAAAATAAACTGAAAAACTGTCAAGAAGATTCTGTTAAGAGTATAAAGCAAGGCATAAAGGTGTGCTGTTTGAGAGCTGGCACTACTGATATAGACTTTAATAAAGACACAATGACCAAGTGTCCCAGTGTAGACAAATGATAAGAAACACTGCAAAAGAATATTACAATGATATCAGAAGCTCATTGCAGATCTAAATATCAGAAAGGCATTGCAAAAATGGTGTGGAAACAAGACTCATAGCTGCAAAAATGACTATAAAGGAGTAGCCAAGCACAATAATATACAATTAAAAAAGAAAGAAAAAAACCAGAAAAAAAGAGTAGTCAACAAGATAAGCTAGCCAAAGACAGAAATAAGTAGGTAAAATACACAGGAAGCACAGAGAAGTAAAGGAGAATATAAATGCATGCTTGACAGGGAAGGAGAGCAATCAACAGCTGCTGTGGAGGCAGCTGGTTTGATGTTGCCTTTTGGTCCATCTTCAGGCATAGGGTGAAGAACATGTAGATTAATTAGATATATTTGCATGAGTGATGTTTGATAAAATACACCAATATTTAAAGAACAGTCTTAAAGCAGTTAGTGTGAAAGAGTGATGAAGGGTGGAGAGATCTCAAGGAACTAAAACCAGAAAAGTACCTACTTTATAAAGGGAAAAAACACGGGGCAAAGAAGGGTAGAAGAGACTCAGAAATACAGAATACTCATAATGCCTTTGTTTTTTAGAAGAATTCTGAAACAAATGACCTATTTCAAAACCTAAATTTTATTAGGGACTGAGAAACATTCTAATGGAGTGGTCAGAAGGCAAATCTTGCGAAACCCTTATTTTCCTTCTTTTTAATTTTATGTTACTTTACCCAGGATGTTTGGCCAAACAGATTAGCGAAAAATTGTGATGAATCCTGATGTTAGAATGATTTCTAACACTGGCCTCTGAGCCATTCCTGTGAAAGAACAAATCGAGAAAACATGGCCCTAGTCTGAATGGGTGATATTGAGACGAAAAAGAAAAACTCAGAAGAATTGTTCTCAAAACTTATGTAAAAGTGGAGACAGACTGGGGGCCCAAGAGTCACCTTTCTGGAGCAGTTCTTGCGAATAATATTCTAAATCTGTTTCTACAAATTTTTCTAATTGCAATTCAAAGAATAGGATTTGTGGAAGGCATCAGACTAGATAGAAGACAGGACTGGAATGCAAAGTGACCTTTGTACGGTAAACAAATACCTGAAATTGGCAACGCACTGGCAAGGAAAGAGTATTGTACTTAGGAAAGCCAAAAAATCAAAAAACTCCCAAAAATGTGCCTGAAATTACATGTTTTGTTTGACACATTCAAGGTATATAAAACTCAGAAAGCCATTTGTGATGTTGATGTGCATTTAAGTCCATAAATACCTGTTTACATTAAAAGACGGGAACAACGTGGTTTACCTTCTAGCAAAGAAGATCTAGGTGAGATGCAACGTGAGCACTGGGAAGATGAGTGACAGGAAGGAATTGGCTATCCAAAGATGATGTGAAACGGCATGTACTGCATGCTTTTGAGTAACCAATGAGACAAACATCTCTTGAGAGAAGGTCATAGCACACCAGGATTCTCTCTACAAAGGTATGAAGAGAATTATTTTTCAGGAGCCTTTTCCAGCTTTATACATCTGTGATTCTAGAGTTTTCTTAAACAATAAGATGTCTGAAGTTAAGCTCCTTTGACAGAATTAGTTTAAAAAGTACTCTGAGGCCTTCATTAAATAGTCATCTGAGCAACAGTTCAGGAGTCTTCCTTTTCAACAGGTCAGGATTACAGACAAAGGCATCAGTGTTACTTTGGCCCATTTTAACTCAGGAGTGGATAAATCAGAATTTTGTGCAGAATGAGAGGAAGACTGGACCCACAACATTGTGAGTCCGGTTTTAGAAAAGTGATAATATCTGCTCTGAGCCACAGGATGGTCCAGATGAGCACAAGCAAAGCAAATTTAGAAAAGGACACGTCAGAAATTTAGTGTTTCTTTTCACTAGCACTGACCTATAGACTTAGTTTTCTGCCTAGAGACTTTAACCTAGACAAGAAAAATTGTTTCTGATCATCATTTCTCCAGATTGAAACTGGATGCCATTTTGAGGTACAAGTCCTCAGCATCTTTCATTTTAAAAGACCTCTGTGGTTCTAACTCGATAGAAATGCCAGTGTGATGGGAGGATGTATTATCACTTGTATTTCATCTTGCCAAAGGATGTTTTCCATTGTTGTTATTATCATATAAATTACAACTTCGACTAAAAATGGCAATGCCACGCAGGACTAATAGTGCCATAAAAATAATTTATTCTAGTACTCTCTAAAAATATTGATTTAAAAGAACAATAGAATCTGTGGGTTTTTTTCCTTCTGCATCGAAGTATCATTTAGTGTGTGCTAAATATCAAGCAGTAGAAAGTAAAAAAACCCTCAGATAATGATTGCAGTAAAAAAGACAAAGATGTGATCACCAAAACTTTATATCAGGGAGAACAATAATCACTATCTACTCCTGAAAGAGGAATAGCGTGCTAATTTATTGATCACTAAACTTCAGGTTTTGGGGGGGTTTTGTTTGTGGTTTGGGTTTTTTTTGTTGTTGTTGTTTTGCTTGGTTGTTTTGTTTTAAGCTCTTGGAAAAGCACGTAATTTCACTACTGAATTTCTAAGTTGGTAGTGGAAAAAAGGCTTTTTCTGAAAGGTATTATGCTCACATAAGGCCATAACTTAATCAGGAAGTATATGCAGCTTTAGGACATCCTGCACCACATCAGAAATGCTGGTTGGTTGTAACTCTGGTCTGGCAAGAAATGTATCTGCCTATTCACGTTTCTTTAAGAAATAACTCTCATGGGTTAATTTTGCACCAACAAGCTCTGTAACAGATCAACTGTCTCCTGCTGTCTTAGCCTGATAACTTTATTCAGAATAGGCATCCACTGTCCTTCTATGGCCAGCATAAAGCTGCCATAAACCTTAAAGCTTACATAAGTGCTCACTAATTTGACAGAAACATGTCAGAAATTCAGCACTGTATCTGGATCAAAAATTGTACTGCTGAGTGATTCATTCATGAACACACCTGGTAGCAGTGATCACAGAGACGCATGGCTTAAGAGAAAGGCTAGCAGTATGTGAACTAGGTTAAGTAAAAAAGGAAGAGAGCTATAAGGACTTTCATACTCAAAAGGAAGTAATATTGGGAAATGGATTGAGCTGACAGTTATGGGACCATGCAGGAGCTGATAGGAAGAGGCAAATCAGCAACATCATATAAAGGTATCTCAAGGTGTAGAGCAGTCAAGAAACAAAGCACAGTTTGGATACAGAAAGTATTGCTTCCCAAGAAACAACCTGGGAACTTCACCAAAGGAATGAATAAAGTTTAGCAAACAATTGCCACAATCATTTAGCTCCCCCATAGTCACCAGTGGAGATCCAAGGTAAGGATCTTTCTTTTCAAATAGAAACTGGCTGCCCTTGGGCAAGACAATCAGGAAGGTGATGGGTACTGCAGCAATTTATCTTCTGCATTCAATGGTACCAAGATGTGTGTGATAAAAAGATTCTTACTGTGCTCACTCTGCAAATTGTAAGAGCTTGACTAACCCACCAACACTACACAGTGTTGTTTCTGGCTACAAGAAACTTATCAAAGCTCTAATAAAATGAGTACATTAAGGTAAATGAAGATGTATCCCTCTTTACGGTAGGATCTGAGCAATGATATCGAACATTTGCCCTTACAACACTCCCAGGATATAGCATCTGAAGAACAGACGGCTAGAAGTTGTGTGTCCAAGGGTACTTTAGAGACTACCTAGCTCTTCATAGCAGGTTCTGAAGCTCCAGACCTTCAATTTACATACCAAGGTGAGTCTCAAAACTTCCCTCTGGCAATTAGGGCTTTGAGTTAGATGACAGAGTCTCAAAACTCCCCTCCAGCTACTACCCTAAGACCTTTGATACTTCAAAAGGGGTCAAAGTTTCTTCAAGTTGACATATAAAAAAATACCAAGACACTGAAGCCATAACATAGCTAATCATGAGCTACTCAAGCTGTTTGGAGCTCTAGTTCATAACCTGGAAGCTGAAAAGAAAGATTTCCAGATAAGGTTTTTCTCTATCCCAGATATTTTTAAAGTGGATGCTATCTTTTTATAGACTATTACTTACAAGATGCATGAAACTGGGGCTGAAAGGACTCCTAGTCAAGTCTTTTACATCTCAGCTACAAATCTGTGTCACTGGACTAAGAAACATCGAATGGTTTCGGTTGGAAGAGACATTTAAAGATTATCTAGTCCAAGAAGTCAGCTTGAATCTGATATTCCCAGGTATCTAATTGAAGACCCTTCAACAGAAGTAGTAAAAGGCGGCAGACATGGTGATACAGTTATCAATCTCTGTGCTAATTCAAGCACAGCTGAATTCTGAACACACTTTGATTAAATTCCAGGTAAGTGCTGAGCAGTGTGTAAATTATCGTGCGTTGAGCCTTATGCTGCAATGGCCAGATAGGTTTCTTTTTTCAAGACAGGTCACAATACTTTTCTGAGGAACATTGTTGGAGGTAACAGCATTATCACCAGATGCATTGGCAGAAATGTCAGTTCGAGCTCCCAAAGACACAGAGCCTGTCTGAGACAACCTTGCATTCAGGATACCAAGCCGTGTTTCGATGCAGGGTAATGCAGTTGCCCATTTGGTCTGAGGGCACTGATAACAATTCCTCCTTGTGTCCAGTAGTGTGAGCACACTGTTTGCAGTGTAAGTGTGCCACCCTGGGCAGGATAAATCACGTAAGGCAGTCAGTATCAGAAAAAGGATAACAGTTTTTCGGTCCCAAGTTTTGCCACTCTGCTGTGTTGCTCCCCAGCACAGGCAGGGGCAATGTTTGGGTTTGAAAGACAAACTTTCACACACTTTCTGGCAGCCATTAAAAGCTTGGAATGAAAACATGACACGGTGGCAAGGGTAGGAGAGAAGCCACAGCATGACGGGGTCATTGCAGTGGCCCCATTCTTCCCTCACTGCTGTGCCCAGATCCTAATAGTAACCAAAGCCAGAACACAGCAGTGCAACAGAAACATGTCTGTACAGAGGAGACACTAAAGCGAAGCAACATCCTGACGGCTCATAAACCTGGTGCTCATGTGTTTGACTGGCTTTAAATATAGGCAGGGACTGTTATTCCTTAACACTAGTCCATATGTGAAACTCTCAAGTGAATACTTCTGCTCTGTCTGATTTACTGTGTACACAGGACCCTCTCTAAACTCAACAATAAATATTCTGTTTGTTTATTTTTTCAAATAAAAAGGAAGGACTGAGTTTGAGGCTGGAAAGTCAGTGTAAAAGAGTCAAATTTATTCTGAGAACATGTGTGAGGCCACACTAAGAAAAAACCAACAAATTAGTGTGAGAGTATATAAAACAGAGTACAGAGGAAAGGTTTTTAGCTATCATTTTATATGTAGTCAGTCTTCCTGATAGTTGCCCATGCAGTCACTTTCTCAGTCTCGATTAGATACCATTCATATATTATATATATTTTATATATATTATAATAGATATAAATTGTATGCACAAGCAATCCCAACCCTAAATGTCTCCGTGAAAATACATATCCCTAAACACTTGTCAACTTGCTAATCTACTGGCAGAATAAGCACAAAAGTGTGTAATAAAATGCCTTATGGATTTTCAGGAGCCGCTATTTTCATTTCTTAAGACTTCAGCAAACCGGACGATACAGGTGTAACACTATCCTGCCCCATTTAGGGTGGAAAAATCAGGTCAGGTTGTGTCTGAAGGGCAGCAAAGTTTCCGTGGAAATGTCCCTCTGCGACAGACCAACACTAGGTGGCACTGGTGGTGTTCACACACATTTTCAATTGCCTTTATTTCTGAAAAGCTATCCACTGATACTTTTCGATTTTCAGAAAGCGAGAATGTGGTGGAAGACCACTTCTCTCAGTGCTTTATTAGACAAAAATTAGACAAAATAGCTTTTGCCATGTTATTGGGGGCTGAAGGACGACTGGCTGACCCCTCCCATTCCCTCTTCACACCGACTGGGTCTTTAGACTCAACCTCAGCTTCCTGGTATTTAATGATTACAATCCAACTAATAGAAATACTATGTTGTGCGTAATGGTGTCTATAACCATTAATTATGCTGTTATGCTACATGTGAGAGTTGCCAAAGGGCTGGATTCTACGATACTGAGTTATCAGTGCTGATTGATGACATTAATATTCTCTGCTTAAAATGTAATTAGACATATTTGAAAGTGTTAACACTACACAGGAGTTAGCAGCATCACATACTACCATCCTCTAAGCTGACTTTAGAGACTCCCTAAAGGTTATTTGTCAGTATGTTTACTTGTTCACAAATTCCAGAAAACAAAACAGAACAAAGTAGCAAAAGAAGGAAAAGGTAATGGCTTTCATTGGAACCCATGCATTAAAGTAAATTGAGGCATGGCTTAAGAACTACACAAAAGAAATCAAAGCCCCAGCAAGGAACAGGAACTGCCACCAAGTTAGCAAGCTCTGTAATGAAGGTCACTACTCAAGCAACGTGGCTTTAGATTAACTTCTTGCTCTGAGTTTTAGGAAAAAAAAAACCAACAAAACAAGGTAACTTAGAGATGGAGGAGGGTTTACCTAACCTAAAGAACATAAGGTTATGGAGTTTTCTCATTGTAAACATACTAAAAGTTGCTCTTTCCAGTCAAATCTGTTACACAGGCACTGGTTTCAGCCTGTGAAAACTTTTAGCAATGGTAACTGGAGCACAGAGTTCATCTCTGTGTGACACACAGCAATCTGATGTGTAGTTCTTTGTTTTCTTTTTACCTGGTAGAGACCACACAACCTCAGCACAGTCCCTGTATCTGCTGCCAAGAGCCTGGTGGTAGCAATTTCTGACCTCATTTTTTAAAGGTGAGATGTACAGATAGAAGAAGTGTAGGGTAGAAAAACAACTTCAGGCACCTTGTGTAAATCCCTACAGGAATATTTAATTTCCTTTAAGATGAAAGCTGAATGAAAGTGACTGTCCAGTGACACATCTAAAGATCTACCTCTGCCTCCTCCTGAACTAATCAAACTGGAAGTTGGCCTGAGATATTGACTTTCTAAGCACAGAGGTGGGCAATTTTGCTTGATAGCCAACCTTTTGGTTGTCTTTTCCTCTTTCACTCATTTCTGAAAAATCCCAAACCACTCAGTGTTCTGAGTTCAGACAGTCTATCCTTCATTTAGAGATGATATAAAAAACCCACAACTCTGGAGACCTTAAAGCTCATCTTCCAAAATCCATTTTGAGTCAAAAACAGAGAACAGAAAAACATTGATTTATAGTTCCCTAGCAAATCTGCAAATCGAGATCCTTTACGTTAAAGGTTGCTTTATTGCCAAATCTTTCCAAGTTCTGTCCATCTGCCAACATTCAGAAACTTCAAAAATATAGCTTGCCAGTTTGAAAAACTTTACTTTGTGCGATTTCTAGGATCACTACCATCTCTTCTCATGTCTTCTCTGCCACCTGTCCTTAAGTTTTCTGTCTTCAACTGTCTGCTTAACAGGATGGCATGCAGGAGATTGAGTCAAACTTTTATGGATGTTTGTAGTGGAAAGAACGCACATACAGACATACAGAATTCTAGCTTTTCACCATAAAGGAGGTCAAACACTGGGGCAGGTGCTCAGAGAAGTAGGTAACTCTCCAAAATTTGGAGATGCTCAAAACTCAGTTCGTCAAGTGACTGAATCAAGGTTGTGTCCTATCTGGATTCATTTTGAGTCAGGACCTTGACTAAATTATCTCCAGGTCTTTAGTAGTCAAAAATTTTCCATGATTCTGAGTTTGTGACACCCTTGTTAATAGAAATTGTTACTTTCCACAAACAGTATTTTAAATCTGAAATGTTTTCATATCTGTGCATAGTCATTTTTTGTCTACAATATTATGTTGTACTTAAATACAGATTATTTTATGGGATCAGTAAAAATTTGGCTGACTTGATATATCCTCTTCCTACTTCTTTCAGTAATGGCTTAAAAAGAAAAGATGTCCATGCTCCCTAAGGGTATGCTCTGTTATAGCACTGGAGTTGATCAATACTTGAACTGAAAACTGCTGGGAAATTGCCTCAAGGTTAGATGCAGGGCAAGAGGACAGTTCTTGATACTGGAGAAGGGGACACCAAAAGCATTGCATATTCCTGAATGAATATTGCATCAGAGAGCACCTCGAATCTTCAAGTGGAAGTTATTCAACACTAGTGTCCTGGCCAAAACGAAACATGGTTATTATTGCATATCTTTCCCACACTATCCTTTCCCTCTGTTGAGTTTCGACTAGCAAGAGCTTTCTTCCCTACTGTGGAAAGTCCTGTGATTTTTTTTTTTTCCCTAGCTCCTGCATGTGAGGAGGGAAAAAAGAAATACTGAACAAAAAAGGGAAATACCTCTCCATGTTTCTTTTACAGGTAGTATTCTTATGTAAGTGACAGAGGGAAGGAGCTGAAGTAGTGTGGACTCCTGGCTACATCACTATTGTCATTTACTCCCACCTCACTTTCTCCTGTCCCTTGTTTCTTTGACTGTTAGAGAGGCACTGCAGTGTACATCTTGTATCTGTGTGTTGTGCATTGAAGCTTGCTCAAGTGAGCTATACCGACCCTAAAGCTGTTTTATGGCAATCTAGAAAAACTGAGAAGGTCTGAGGATAACTATACTTCAACCATTTAATAAAAAGCAGGTAAACTCTTATAAAGACTAAACATGATGCAGTACAGCTGAGTAGCCCTGTTCTTCAGAAGTGTACTGCAAAAGATTCTTCTCCCTTTAGCACTGCTCTTTCAAATGCTTCTCTGTCCAGCATCATGATTCATTTGGCTTCATCTTACATAATGTGAAAAAAGTTGAGATGACAGCTCAGCCCTAGAAACTGAAAAACATGCCTCAAGTGACGTTTTATTATGATTCTAGACCATGGAAATTCACTGATTACTGCAAATGAGGAAGATGCAGTAAACTTCCACCTAAGGGATACAGTAGCTATAAACAGGCTGGCACAAAGCAAATAAACGCACCCTGAGATTAGCATTTTGAAAGCAGTGGAGCAAGGAAGATATGAGAAGGACTAATCATTCACAGAAAACAAACTATTTTATTTAGTCTGTAATGAGGCATTTGAGGGTGTTTTAAAGTTTCAGATTGTCACTGAGTGAACTATTCTCCTATTAATATGTTAGAGAATTGGTAAACAGCCACAAAAGGAGAAGCACATGCCTACGGCATTAGAGGGAAAATTGCCTACAGATTACAGTAACAGCTATTTTTTTCAAAGGCTGGAAGAACACCTGAGAATACTACTGCTGCTGATAGCTCTATCTCTGCAGAGGAGTAAATGATCCACAATTATCTACAGCACCAAGAATGGCCACATTTTTTAGAGTGTTTCTAGAAAAGCAGCTAGGGAGCAGGTTTATGAGATGCAAAGTAGAGCAGGTAGAGAACAAAGTCTTAATTTTGGCTGAGAAATGGTAAGGGAAGTGAAAGAAATTTCATGCAGGATTTTTTTTGTTTGTTTGTTTCCTTTCTTCCTTTAACCACAGCCCTCTCACATACCCTTTCTCCACATGTAGGCACTTGTAGGGACATGCCACTTCAGGAAGGAGGTGGGTTACCTGAGTTATGTGGGTCAGCATGCCACACTGCATCAGCCACACTGGATAATTCACAAGGCATTTTAATGAGTCTGTCTTTTCCTTACACCATGTTGCAGAGGGTCTCTGACAGCGAAAAAATCTAGGGGATGGAGTGGAAGAGCTTTCCTGAAAAACACTGTAAAATATTGTCTTTGTCTTTCCAAAGCTTTCACTGAGCTATGAAATCGAGAGGATAGTCTTAAAAAAAAAAATAAAATCTTCAACATTACATTCACAATAAACAAGGTTTTGAGTTTATTTAGACTAGGGCTGGGAATTGAGTCAAACTGCAAAACACGCATCGGTGTAAACTGCTGTGGTGTCAGCAGGTGTCTGTCAACTGCAGCCATGAGTAGGAGTCAAAAGATGTGTGTGCATGTCTGTGAGGGGCTGTGTGCGCATACTGGTGTGCACATGCCATTGACAATACTCCTCTTAATACTAAGGTGTTTTTAGCCTCAGTTCTCCCTTATCTGGTGAGGGAAGACACTACAGTGAGTGCTGGCACTAGGACAGCAGGCAGCCTTTGTCTACCAAACAAATTTCAGTGTGACTGCTCTTCCCTGTACAGTACAACTGTCTGATGGTGGAATATTAGATACAGCTATTGGATATCTCCAGCCTACCTCCTCTGCATTTCAAGCACGTTTATGGTTGATGTCCCTTTTTTGCCTCAACAGGATATAAGAGGAAGTAAAAGAGCTACCCTATATGACACAATACATTTCTTTCTAAGTATTTTTACAGCTTCTACAATACACTGAGAGTTGCACTCAGTACTTCAAATGAAAGATCTGCTTTTTTTTTTTTTACTGTAATTTGCTGTCACACAAGTTCAGACTGTCTAAGAAACCCAAAAAGTAAAGATTTTAGATAAGCAGAGAGCAAGACCACCATAATTGTCCCCTACATACCAACCACCACTTGCATGAGTACTGCAAGTACACTAGATAGGGGCTTAAGTAATGAAACTAGGTTGTTGAAAGGGAACATTTTGTGGACATGTTACACCGAGGAGAGAGGAAATGGTAGGTATTTTTCCATAAAAAGTTACTGACTTCTTTTAGCAGCCATTACTAAGATACTGTTTACCCCAAATATCTTTTGGACTATACCTAGCACCTGAAGTATTGCAAAGTAAGAGTCAATAAATTTTTAATGACAGCAAAGACATTAGATTCCATGTAGATTATTCTAATTATTTTAAGATGGAACAAATAGAAGAACATAGAGACTGCAAAAACCTGTCATGTAGTTTAAAGTTCCCTGGATAGAACCATAAGTTTAGGGAAAAGACTAAATCTGAGGAAAAGTGAATGAAGAAAGTATCCAGATAGAGCTCCATTTGTATTTGCATCTGCAGAGGGTGGAATTATACACAGATGTGTAGGAATGGTAAATTGGGCAAGTGGATAAGCCTATAACTATACTGGCTGCTGAAACTTAATGCAGAAAAAAAAAGGTATGGTAATATGAAGGAGCAGTAAATTTTCAACAATGGATAAAGGCATAATCCAAAGTGCCAGACAGAACTTTCAAGAAGTACTTCTAAGCAATAAGGTATATTTTTCATGGCAGACAAATCAAATGTACCTAGCATCCTATCTAGAATTGATAAGCATGAGTAGGAAAAGGGTTTGCATCTGCAAATTTAAAAGTTATTGAATACTTCAATGTATGAGAGAAGTATAGACATCACAGATGAAAGTTTTGGTGATTTTTTTAAAAAAAGAATAGTAGACATTTTTATAATTTATATAAACCATTTTTTTTCAGGTGCTACTTAATGGTTTAGTACAACACACTTGAAAAACGTGTTATAATATCAAATTCTATTTCTAGAGCTTTCAACAGAGCCAAGATTCATCAAAAACAAGAGTCTGATATTGTGCCAGCAAGCATCTGAAGCAGTGTAGGTTCATTTGCTTATTAAAAAACCCCAAAGCTAATGACAAAATGTTTTGGATTCAGGATGATAGTATATTCTTCCAGGTAGAAAGATGAGGAACTAAAATCATAGAGGGAATAGAGAAGCTGCTTTATAAGAGGTAACTAAAAAGGTGGAAACTCTTCAATCTGAATTTAAAAAAAAAAAAGGCAAAAAAAGAGGCCCAGAAGAATAAGATTAAGATTGATTAAATCATGCAGTTCATTGATAACCTCAATGCAGAACCATTGTTTGTGGAATCCTGCAAAACTAAGAGTAGGTAACACTCAGAGATTGTCTTAAACAGAAAAAAAAAAAGTACTTGTGCAGCAAGGTCTGACCTTCTAGTGCTTGCTATCAATGCAGGTTGCAGAAGCAATTTCAGAGAGGGCTTAGACAAACCATAAACTGAAGGTCCATAAACAGATAAAAAAAAAGCTAGATAAGAATAAATATACCCTCTGGTACACAGGACAGCCATAATCCTGTGGAGGCTGAGGGAATACCAAAGCAAAGGACTGACTGTGGGGAGTGACCAGTCTCTTGACCTTCCCCACAATAACCACTGTATTGCCACTATCAGAGAAAGAGCCCTGAGAGGACCAGCCACACGGGTCTGGCTGAGTGAGGCATCGCCTACAGTGTTAAATGTGACAGTCCTGGTGTATTCTACTAGAAATGGTTCTTCTAATAATAGAAAAATGCAACTAGGAAGACAAACAACCAGCACCTCTATGCTTCTCCCTCTTTTTCTCCTCCTCTCCATCTCTTAATCTTTCCTCTACTGTTTATTGAGGTATCAGCTTTATATTAAAAACTTATTGTAGCTATAAGCATTAACACTGACTCATTATAGTCACCAAATACAATACTATTTGGAGTTGGAAATACCTCTCAGATCCAGCTCTTGTTGTCTCCATTCTCCCCAGTGTGCATTCCATGAAAAAAACCAAAAAAAAACCCCAAACTGCACTGCCTGTCAAGACAAAGGAAGTGGTATGAAGAGTAGCTAAACCAGGAATGCTTCTGATTGAATCTTTTTTCCTCTCTGTACACAGAGCAACTTCTCTCAGCCCTGAAATTCAGCCAGCTCAGAGGCAGACTGCTGCAAGCATTTAATAGTTCCCGGCAGTACTAATCAGTAGGTAAGGACAGAAGGTTAAGAAGGATTCTATGTTACAATAAAATGAACAATCCTATTTCAAAGGTCTTATATTTCTTCAAAGGAGAAAGGGAGAAGACAAAGAGGGAGATAGATATATAATGCAAGTACCGGAGAAGGCAATCGGAAAGCGTACTGAATGTGTGATAGAATTAGAGAGGTGAAAGATGATGAGATGTTTGGTAACTACTGTCTGCTGAAAGCAGGGAAACTTCGGGCTCTGGAGCCCTTTAACCTGTGTCACACGTGTCAACAGTTTAGTTTGAGGAATATTTTCTTCATGAGTTAACAATTAATCCTTGATAAGACCCTGGCAAAGGCAGATGGCTTTTTAAACTGCAGTATAGAAAAGGTTCTGTGGTAAGAGCAACAATCCATGAAGCTATTACACATTTCCCAGCCCACTTTATGTTATTTTTTAGCTAGACTGCTTTTCTGTATAATTCTGTCTTTTATCTTCTGAGTCTTTCCCTATTTTTTTTTTTTTCCAGCAAGAGAGTTCTTTCAGTAAAACAAAATGGTTAAGAATGAGAGATTCAAAACACTTCAACTCTCAATGCAAGAAAACTAGGGAATGTGTGGTCCTGGGAAATTGAGAAAAAAGAAAGAATCTTTAATTGTGAATTCTGTGGAAGAAAAAGCAATACAAACTAATGTTTAAGAGACATTAACTCTTATTTCCTTAACACAGATACTGACTAAAATCCAGATCAGTAAAATGGCAAACTCCGCTCTGGTCCAAGTCAGATGTGCACACAGGGTGCATTCCTGCAGGAGGTTCCCTGTTCCTTAATTTTTTCCTTTGGCTATTACAGCTATATGCACATCTTACTTGACAATGAGAACTGCACTAAGTACATAACTGCCTGGTTTGAAGAAGTCAGTAAAGCTAGCCAGGGAGACTTCAATTACAAAAATAATTGACTAAATGAAACACATTTGGAATACCACAAGTCATAGATACAAAGCTTTTTATTTCATTGGAAGGACCACTATCTACTACTCTTAGTGTGTAGCTCTCTGTGAGAAATGCCACAGGCCTGGGCCTACATAAAAGACATCTAGACATTGCCCACAACATCACTGTTACGAAATCCAGTATCTTTTAACAGAAATACACCCTTGTATTTGCTTTCTTTGCTTGCGATGTAAAAATAATTATTAATGCTCAATAGGCAGAATAATTATATGTGAAGGCAGTTCATGTTACAGAAGCCATGATGGAATTCAGGATTTCTGAAGCTTGGTGAATTCAAGTAACTACTTGTTCTCCAGACAGCTATTTACACAGGGCAGTGTTTGGCTACCCGAGTGGATCTGTCTCATAGAAAAAGTGTCTTATGTATCCAATGTCTCACTGACAGTGGCTAGGGTAGGCCAGGCACCTGGTTTCCCAGACAACGTGCAAAGCATTGCCAGCATCAGTTCAGGTGTCCACAGGGAACAGAATCCACATGGCATTTGTTTATATTTACTGTTTGCATCTTACAGAAGTAGTGCTTGGAAGCTGTTAGGCAAATCTTGTCTCAGTGACTATAAAAAATGTCTACCCTTTCTTTCTGCAGGATAACTGTTGTTCCAGGTCTCTTTAGGTATGTCTATTAAAGACAGGAGTCAAGCAAATTCCATATAGCATTTCCTATGCCTGCCAGGATACAGGGTTCTGTGCCTAGCATATGTTCGTCTTGAACCATACCTCCCTCTCAAGGGTCTGAGAAGATATCAGGTAATTAGCATTAAATTTGAGACTCTGATGATCTGGGGTACACTGTGCAGTAATTGCTTTATTTTGTATAAAAGACCTAGTTACTGGGTTATTTAATGCAAGAGTATGCTATGTTTACTTACAGACATTTAAAGAAGAGCAAGGAAGAGATATGAGATGATTACATGTTAATCATCATACTTCCAGTCTACAAATGAAAACTTCTAGGACACAATTTGAATAGCAGGAGAAGCTTTGCAATTTAAAGACAAAAGTTTTAGAACTATGGAGATAAACAACCACATGGTAATTTTTCCCTCTCCAGGAAATTTGGATCAGGTTGATCCATGTTTATGTAGGCAAGCTGATCAGGCTAAGGTAAAGAACTAAGGACTGTGAAGTTGCTCCTACTTACCCCTCATTAGCTGGTGTGAGTAACACGAGTAACAGGAAAATCTAGAACACTGCTGCAGTCTTCAACTTCTCACATCCCAGTTTAAGTCTCACTTGTGTTGCAGGATCCAGAGCTCTTTAGTATGAGATGTCACATATGCTTTCTTTTGTGGTGAAGGGACCTTGACCTTTCTGCTGGAAGAAGGTCCTTTTGGCCTGCAGCAGAGGCTTACTTCTCTGTTTTGTGCAATATTTTGGAGAAAAGACTAGTTTCTTCCTCCTTTGTCTTTCATTTCTTTCAAAATCCTGGATCGTTTTAATGACACCATTTATAGGGTAGCCTTATAAACACTTGTATTAACAATAATGGGAGGTAGAGTTGAGGATAATCATGAAGGGAAGAAAATCCTTCTATAAATGCATCCCTACCAAAATAACTCTTTAGTAAGCAGACAGACAAATGAAAGTAGCATAAACATAGGAGTTAAGTTTGGAAAGCTAATAAGTACTAGTAGTTATGCTTTCCCTATATTACTTTTCTAATTTGTTGCAAGAATACTAAAATATAAAAAGTATATTATCCTTTGATCACTGATTGAGGAAAGTTTCTAATGAGCGCAGTGACTATAGTGAATTATCCTTGAATTCATACCAAGTAAATTAATTTCTGAAACTGGAAAATGCAGCAAGCTCTGCTGCATTTATCTGTGCTAATCCACTTGGCATGTTACTGTGCTAACTGAGCTGTGCTGCTCCTACATTCAACCAGCAATCTCCACCTTGCTTTTCTATTCACACAGATATCAGCTTGCTCAGAGAGCACTCAAGATCCTTTTGTCATGCTCCATTACGCAGCTGGAAAGATGCCTCCCATGTGATAATAAGAAGTTATACTGTGCCATTGAGTTTGTCAGAAGTTGAGAAGCCAGCTTTTTCATCCTCTCCAGGCCCTGCTAACCAGTCCTCTGGGAGCCTCAACAACCTTGGCAGCTCATGGATCAGTATGGATTAGTTGCTAGTGAACAGGTATCTCCAATCTCTCTCTCTCTCTGAAGGACTAAGAAGCAGCATAAAGTTGCCCCCTGTGTATCTCTAGGGGTTACAAAGAAGTCATATGACTACATATAAGCAGGTGTATCATTCAGATCTGATTTATTTTCTTTGTTAGTGAGTCAGAAGTTGGATAATTTAGCAGCACAGACTCCAGCACTGATCACCTCCCAGCTTTCCTTTTTGATTCACAAACATATCAGAGCAATCAAACATTATAGGAAGGAGAGCTTCCTCCATTAAAAACTATGTAATACATTGATATGAATTGGTTCAATGTCTATGAACTAACCTATAAGATTGGATTGACTAAATGTCTTCAAGGTCTTTATTTATACTGTCACATTCTCTTCCATTTGTCTGAGTTCCTGCCTTCCCCTGCTCTGTATGGAAAGTAATGCAGTCAAAGTCCAAAGTAGGACAAAAACTGTGCTTCCTGACAGACCAAGGTAAAGACACCTGCAGATGGACTCTAACAGAGTCACTATAATCACAGCAGAAATAATTAATTAAAAAAAAACCCAAAACCAAACCAATAACCCAAAAACTGAAACAAAAAGACCTCAAAAACCCCAAACCCACTAAATGAATAAGGCCCCAAACAACCAAAAAGACATAAGAAAATATTTTACGCTTTCAGTTTAAGAAAAGTCAAGTTAAATGCATCGCTGATGGCTGTCTAGTATCTACATTTCCCTGGACTTCTAATTTCTTATCTCCAGCTTGATGTGATGGACCTTCAGATTCACCATTTAGATTACAGAAATGCTGTCAGGCCTGTAACATAAAGATTTGAGGGTTTTATAGTATTATTATACAATACAGTTAAAGAAGTGTGGAAGAATGACTGTTTCTTGCATACTTGCTGTCTAACAGACAGTAGTATTGAGAATACAATAATTTTAACTACACCTTTCTTCCTTTTGCAGTTCTATGCAAGGACTAAACTTCAGAAGTGTGAGGTTCCTTATCAAGTTTTCTCAGTAAAATTAGACAACATGATTCCTATAAGAAGTTAATATATCATACATGAATATTATTGGAAATTTGATTTTAGTTTTACCCAGCTGCTGTCTCAGTTTAGCCCTTGTTAAAATAATGTCTGGTTTTAGTCATCCAAAACCAGTTTTCATCACTGTAATACAGGCATTTTCATATATTTCTTCCAAAGCTCTTGGGATTTGGGTTTTGCATTTGGCCCATGGCTTTGGACATTTTGTATAGTTTGTGAGTGACTGCTGAAATAATTTGAGTAATTTCTCTGTGGAGTAACAATTTTATAATATCTTTAAGAAGCTCCTTGCTTCTGATGCTTTTATATTCGTTTGGTCTGGCAGACTATTAAAGAAGAAGAGTTACTGATCTCAAAAGAGATTTTTTTTTTTTCCTGTTAACTGTGTTCTTCATTTTACCTTTGTCTCTCCAATGGTGAAAACACCCCAAAGTGGTAGTTTGTCATCTTTATGCAGTCATATCTGAATTACTCTTTAGGGAGAAAGTGAATCAAGAGGAAATATTAAAAAAAAAAAAGTTAATTTCAGATCAATCATACTCATTTCTAAGAGGTCTGACATATGAGTCACAGCATTTCTGTATCAAAGGCTCTATGCTCATCCAGTTCCTCATGTCAGAGCAAATAGGAAGCTTGTTGTGCTGGCTGCAGCTCACACTTCAGAAACAGGAACAGGAGGGCTGTACGGGTTTGCTACACCTTTCCTGTGCCAATGGGAGGCACACAAGACTTCTGCAAATCCTGCACCCAGAGAAACTAAGAACAGTAAATCAAAGGAAACAACACCAAGTTTCTTTGTTACACTATTTTTGCCTCTTGGTGAAGGATATTCATGAAGAGATTATTATTTTCAACCCTGTCTCTCTTCTGCATACTCTACGTCTGTACTACACATCTCCAGTCAAAGACTTGCTTTGTTTTTTTTCAGTAGACTTTCCTTAGAGACTTCTGCAATTCTTTTCAGCTTAGTTGAGATAGTATATGCAATTCTAAAAGATCAATTGAAATACAATTTAAAAAAAAAAAAAACTGAGCATCCTAGAATGAGGTTGGGTAGACCATGGAAAAGTCTCCTGGGGATGTGGTGGAAATGACTTTGCTTGCGACAAATAGAACTGCTGAAACAAAACACTAGAAATTATAGGGTAAAGCACAAATGAGATTTTTTTTTCAGGGACTGAGCTGGGATTTAGCAGACATAATAGGTCAATGAAGGCAGTTTTGATTTTTTTTTTTCCTCTGTGTAAACAATAAAGGAATGGATTTTATTTTCAAGAAAAGCAAAAATAGAAACCCCAAACAACAATCCCCCCAGAAAATTAGTTCTTTTAGGGAATACATTCTTCTGTAGTTTAATTGAAACTACAGTTCACTACATGTCTGCAATCTGTTCAGTCACTGTATAGCACCATTTTTATGGTTTAAGCCATGTTTTCTTTAAGTAAGCAAATCTTTGAGGTGTTAGTCTCTAGATTTTAAGTAATATCTGTCAGATTTTCTAACATCTATATCTTGTTTTACATTTATGTAATTTCCCAAAGTGGTGTGAATACATATATTCTTTTCCTGAGCTGGTAAGAGTTTACTTCCCACTGTTTCTCTATCCAAAACCTGCAGTAGATTTAAGTTTCCATGAGCAAAACCCATATTGCAAGCAGAGGCAATCCTGCAGAATATGACATAGCACCTGTCCATCAAATTCAACTATGACAATGTTATTTCCTTCTACTTCTTCAGATAAATCAAAATCAAACACAAGCTCTGAAATATTCCTGCCCAGTATACTTGAAACAAGCCACTTTTGTGCCATCTTCAGTGTAGAAGTAGTTAGATGTCTCTGGTATACCAGGAAACAGCAGGCTTAATGTGTTTCTGTCATTTACCCAAAGTATATATTTATAACTTGAAGGTAAAACCAGAGCAAAACTCTGTGTAAATGCAAGTGGATACTTATGGAAGTTATGATGTTCCTCTATCTCTCGTCTATGTTGTTTGATGTACAAGCAAAACAAATCAAAATGTATCTTGAAAGGATGCAAGGCCAAGTTCTTCCTTGTCACTTTTAATTACACAAGAACACTACAGTCCACCAAGCACTGCAAGACTGACACAGTTCATCTGTTCAGCATCTAGTCTTGAAGAAAAGGAAGTGCTAGGTGAACAGGAACAGAATCAAGCCTACACAAAGTTTGTGGCTTTGACAGTGAACTAAACCAACATTTTTCAAATGCAGATTAAAATGGCTAACTGCAGAAAAAGAGTCACATCAGATTTTATAGCTGCTTTCAGAGCATGCTTTTCTTTAATCTTTTGTGGAGCAGTATCAGAATCTCTGGGTAAATAAAGCAGAAAAAAAGCACACAGCTATTTAAGTGCTTAGCTCTAGGTATGAAAAGATGACCAAAATGGAACAGCTGGGATAACTGGGTTTATTCTTTTAAGAAATGGAAGAGAGAGATGTCTTTACCTTTCCCTGTTGTTTTAATTTCAAGAGCATATCATTGCTTGACTTCTGGGATAATCAGTGACTGTCATGAATATCTGTAATGAACTTACAGATCCCTTGGATGAATTCAAGGAGCCTTGGATCCATCGCAGAAGCACAACATGTGTTTTAATAACTTATCCCTTCTGTATCTGGAACTGCCAAATCTGTACAAGTGGTAGATCACAAGTTGCCCAACCCCTATCTATGGATAATTTTAAGGATTTAGATCCCTCTAAGCCTGAACTCTATAATAATCAGTTTGCTTTTAAGCTCCCTACAGTATCTGGTTTTCCTGTGGGCTTTTGTTTTTATTTTCATTTGTCTTCAACAGATGTTATTTATTGCTATTTCCCTCTGCTTTGGAGAGGATTTATCATTGAGTTGTATTTTCATTTTAGTGCACAAATACATTAAATCCAGGCATGAAGCCTGACCAAAACAGCTGGAAAGTGACACTGAAATTAAGGCTATAGACTTGCCTCTCTAATCTGCTGAGCAGTTTATATAAATGCAGTTTAAATAAAATGAGTCTGCAAACAGAAAAGCTTAAAGGATATTAAATCCTGGTTTTACAAATGATGGCCAAGTTAGCAGGAACTACCCCATAGTGCATAGTCTTTTTCTTTCAGGTTACAAGGTTATCTGGCCTCACAAACATTTTAGGGTAAACTTAATTAAAAGCTGATGAAGAGAAAATGCAAAAGGAAAGGGAAGGAAAGTGATTTTGATTTCAGAAATTAAGTATTTTTAAATATATAGATTTTTGCGAGTTAGAGGTATGTCACCCTAGTCTTAGTGCAAGAAAGCTTAATTTCATATTTCTTTTCCCTATGATATTTCTACGCATGCAAATACACTCACGGTGAGAAGGGAGAAGGACGTGGAGATGAGTGGACCTTTCCTCTATCCTTGGAGATAAGAGCTCACCGAATAACAAAAGTTTCCACAAGGACAGAATTTTCTACATGTTGGCAATGAGTTATTCCGTGTTCCTAACATTCTATACAGCTGTAATTCATGGATTTACTAAAATATTGATATCTGTTTCCACAGTTCTATCATGCAGCAAAAATCTTTACATGATCTAAATTAAACACTTCTGCAGTGGGCTAGAGACTGCATGTTGTTTCTTGCCCCAGAGGAAAAGCTCTGTGCCACCCCATCTGCTGTTCCAAATGCCAAACCTCAGAAATATCACTGAAAAGGAGGGCTGTTGTAAAAAAGTGTGTGCTTTTTTATTTGAGTTTCTGTTTAGCTTAGTATAACATCCCCCATCAGTTTGTATCACTGAGCTGTTGCTGAGCTACAGGCCCAACTCTAATCTCAGATTGATGAAATGCATCCAACATGACATTTGACTCAATCTGCTCATAAATAATAATAATACTACTTTACATTTATATAACCCTTTTCAGCAAGAGCTCTCCCAAAAGGCCTTTTTGACCTCCAATTTATCTGTTGTGACTCTCACTGAATTAGAGGTAAGTGTAATGTTCTCTACTCCACTACCACATACGCTATGGCAATAGCTGCAAGACAAATTACGTTTATGATGAGATCCCAGTCATCTTAACTATGTGATGCTCAGTAATCCATCCCAGCAGAGATCACCTGTAACATTATTAGCATCTGAGTCACTCAGACAGCTGTCAACTGTTTAAAAAGCTGCCTGCCCAGTAAGTATACTCCCTTTCTTCCAAATCTGAAATCTTCAGCCCTCAAATAATTACACAGACCTTTTGCTTAACAGTATCTAACTTGGGAAAAAACAATATGTTTAAGTGAAGGATTTTACAACTCACAGTTGACTAAAACCAGAAGTTTCATGAAGCTGAAAAAAAGAGGTTCCTGTTGAACTTTAAGGTGTTTGTGCCTTGATGTTAACCAAGGAAATACCAAAACATTGAAATTTACCACTTTGACACTGCCACATCAAAAAGATTGTGTAGGTCATGTCAAAATCGAGCTTTGTTCTGCTTATAGTCATAACTTTTTAACATTTTGGCTTGCGAGGTTGGATTTTCAAAGGCATCTAGGCATCAAACAAGGCAGACAGGGATTTTCAGATTCATGTGCTGTGCCTACTGCAGCTGTTGAGCCCTAAATCCCATGAGTAAAATATCCTTTGATAAACTGTGAAGGTTGGTTTTAACAATCTCCCAAAGCACAGTACCTATCTACATATCTATCTTAAACTCACTATAAGACATTTTCTCTCTGTTCCTGCTGAAAGTCTTCCAGAGGAATAGAATTCAGCCAATGTGGCATTTTTATTTCTGTGTAAATTTTTCTCATTTGTTTAATACAGAGAGTACAGTGCAGTGTTTTTTAAACAATCTTCAATAACTTCAGGAACTTCAAAATACCTTTGGCGCTGAAGACAGCTGATGACAATCTTTACAAGAATAAGAGGAATATACAGTAATAGAAAGAGAATGCACCAAATCCAGCACTTGAAACCTCAGCTTGTGTACAAGAGATTCAACCAAAGTTCCTCCTCTTAATCAAGAAGAGCAAGGACACAAACCTTGCAGCTCAGGGATTTTAACTATTCTGGCATGATTTTTCATGATCTCTGGTTTTATCGTAAAATTTTAAAGAAGCTTCTTTTTAATCCAATTTAGCTCTATTCCTAAGATTATGTCCATTAAAGCAATTATACAGTGACTTGTTCTTGCATAGAGGACAACGTGATCCACAATTACCAAAAGTAAACAGGATGCTGATCTTATCATACAATATTGATTCAATCTATAATGTAACAGAATCTAAGAAAAAAAGTCTATTGAAACAATGATTTTTCTCTACACATCTTGGCCCATTCCATTTTTTTTTTCTCTCTCATCTGTTAATACCCTTGTCTCCACATCCAAGTCTGCAACATCTACCATTTCTGTTTGGTGTCTGCATATCACTGCTTGAAAAGCCTGATATGTATTTCCTGTGAGGCACAGCAGTTTTCAAATCTGTGTTTAGACTAAGTCTCCAACTGGACTTAAAAACCTGACAACCCTCCCACAGTGTTTCAGCTCTAACAGCAGATGTCCATAAACTCTTACAGTTAAATATGTACTATATGTCAGCTTCACAATTTCTCATCTGATAGCCAACTGAAACCAAAAGGTTAAGTCAATTGTTCCGATCTTGTAACTTAAGTCTGAGCTACTCATTCCTACCTTCCTTCAGATAAAGTAATCACATAAAAGTAAAGCACTTCCTAGTAAAAACAGTAAACGTTCAGACCTCTGTTCAAGACAGAAGGAATTTTGATAGTTTTTATTTTATGGACTGTAGACTAGGGTAGCAAAAGTATGTTGATTTGCTAACAGGGGATAGAAATAAAGTGAAATGAAAGCAGATGGATCTGCCCTAGCAGTGAACCATTGGATACAATACTTCGCTTCAGTGAGTATCCAAATTATTTTCAGGTAGTTTGGCACATAGGTAATTTATGTGCTTCATTCTCTGCCTGCTATTTAGAAGCTGTTTCTCAAGTAGGGATTGTTCTCTGAACTGTTCACCTTTGCATGCACTATTTCATTCTTAACTCTTCTAATATTATTCTTAAGGTTAACTTAGTGAATTTAATATACTTTTTTTGTTGCACTCAGAGACTCTGCTTGTGGCTGGGGTCAAACTGCAAAGGTGCTCTTTGGTGACCGCTTGCTTGATGACTGCATGTATCATGCAACAGAGGCTGTCCCTGCCATGATGTTTTGCTCTCACTGACTGGAAGAAAATGTTAGGGCAGTGTTCCTGCAAAGGGCAATTCTACCAAGTACCTTCCCCCCCACCTCCCCCACCAATTATAGATGTTTATCTTTAGAGACCTCAAATACACTAAGTAAGTTCTAGATGTAGGGAATTTTGTTTACTATTTAGAGTATAAAACTGAAGACTGAAGTGCAATTTGTCTCAGATGAGCTGTAATGAGAAGATGGTGTTAAACTATACAGCTCAGATACTCCATTTTTTTTACTTCAACTCACAAATAGTAAACCAAAATGTTCATTTGGCTGAGAAATAACGGTCACTCAGCTCACACCAAAATGATCCAAAGATGATCGTGAGAGGATAACACAATAATGGTCTCCTGTCACCACTGCAGGATGGAGTTGGGCTCAACATGTCACCGCACTTCTAGCTTCAGCCAACTCAGGCTCACTTTCTAATACACAGAGCAGTTCAAACACCCTCATTATCCCTATATGAGCAGAGCAATGCTGTTAAGCCCAGTATAGGAGGTACGTTTGAAAAGCCTGTGAGCTACATGTGATACAACATATGGATATTCAAGAAAAGCACATGTAGTTTGAGAATGGTCAGATTCCCTGGGGATAAGTAGCTCTGGTTTCTACAGATTCTTGCTTTTGTAGTCCTTATTGAGGCACTTAATCTGAAAATATTTATACTCTTACTGGTATCAGTTCTCTCCTTCACTTGGAAGCCAAGTCTAGGATGCAGAAGTGATACTATTCTTATTGACAGATACAAAAACTTTACAAAGAAGGCAGCTGGAAAACAAAGACTCTATCCACAAGGGGACTTTAGTACCTGGAAATCATAATGCCAAACTAATTATCTAGGGTCTCTATACAAAAAGACTAAAATACTTCAAAAGTGTGTGCTACGCATGTGCCTCTGCCTACAACAATCCAAGTTGGAAAAAAGAAAAAAAAGGCAGACAAAATAGAACACTCCTCCACTAATCAAACAACCCAAATGTGTGTAACAGCAGCATTATTATACGGAATTTCTAGGTATCACCAACATATTTGATTCCTAAATCTTTCAGAATCATCTGAAAGGCTACAAAGCTGACACAAGTAGATTTACAGAAGAAGATAAATCTTGGTAAAACACTGCATAGTAGTTCAATTATCCTGCTTCAGGGAAATCTAATTTAATTGCTGGAATGCAATCACTTCCGATAAGGTTTAATACTAACATCATTATCTGTCTGTAAATGTATCTTCACCAGATGTTCTAAGGCAACTAAATAAAATTGATGACCACACACTTTAAATAGAAAACTATTTGTTGTTACTATAACTTGTAAAGTGTCTAGTCAGAGGTCAGCAACTAATTTTATTACAAAAAAAAAAGATTGCAGCTTCCTTAAAAAAAAAAATATTAAAAAATCCTAAAATATTTATTACAACACTGTGCATTTTCTATATAGTTCTCCTGGCACAGTACTTCATTATTGTGTGTCCCATTTTCTACAGACTATTCTGTTGTACCATTTCTTGCAAGCTGAAGTGAAATCCAGCATCTTATCTCACAGGTGTTTGAAAGAATTATTCCAAAGTGTAACATTTAATGATTCTGGGAAACTCCTTTCCCACATTTCCCTAACATTTGAATAGTTCCCAAAAAGATAGCTGAACATATCTTTGCATTGCTCTAGTTGTGCAAGGACAAACTTAAGGACAAACAATACATAGCTGCTAAAGTCCTTTTACAATTTAGGTAAAAGCAGACCTCATGCAAACACCCTGTGGTTAATTTCAAACAAGGTAGGAAGGGTGAGATGTCAAGTGCATAGCTCTGGTTAACTGCATAGATACACACCCTGAGGCCTGCAGCCACTATGTGCTCACCTTTTCTGGCAGCTCCATTCTTGCTATCTTTTTGTCAGATTAAAAATCTGAGTACATTGGAAGGAGCTGCAAGTATGCTTCTAGAAAGTATTCTTTATATAAGAAACAAGCCTATTTGACTCTCTGATCTCCTTTTATATCCTTCTTTTGATAAGAATATTAGTGCTACAAACCTATTCCTGTGGCAGTATTCCTTCAGTTTATGACCCGTATCTGACAAGCCTTGCTTTGTAGTTCTTCTCACACAATTTATCATCTCCACCCTCACAGCCTGAAGTATCTTACTACCATGTTTAAGCAGAATGTTGATCAGGGTTGCAGGGTTCCTGCTCTACAGGATGTCAGTATTGCAAGGAGAGTTAGGAGTATTACATTTTGATCATTTCTCATTTTCAAAAGAGAGATCAGAAAGAGCATTTTACATTACATAGTTAAGAAAGTTATTAGGCTAAGTAGCTATTCAGTTAGGCACAAGAAAGCCATTCTTGTGCTCTTACATGTATTAACTCTCTCTGATATTTAAGGAAATAAATACTTTGAGATTCCAAGTTGCAGCATGGTGGCATTTGGAGTGTACAACAGCAAGGAATGCAGTTCAATCCTGATGCTGATACTGAAGCCATTTCTACTGTACAATTCATTGATGAATTCTATCCCAAGTAATTTATATTTATGAAGCTGCATAATAGACCCAAGTGGCTTTTTTGGATGTTAAGCCTATCCAGTGTAATCACACTGTAGTGAATGTATCTATTGTTAGCATTAGCACTGAGAATTTAAAACTTAAATAGATTTTTTGTTACCTAGGGAAATTTACATATGTAAATTTAAGCAGTAAAAATCTCCAACCTATCAGTATTGAAGGTTTTTTTTTGTTTTGTTTTGTATGGCAAAAAGACTTAAAATAATTAATGTTTTGCAGGAGCACAATTTAGCAAGATGTGCTATTTTGAAAATAGACCTTTAAGCTTTGCAAGTCTGCAAAATTTGCAAATAGATGAGAACCAACCCTTAATAAATGAGATAAGGTAATAAAGTATCTACTCTTCAACTAATTGTAGATGTAATGCCTAAAGATCTTATGATATAACCTCTGTTATGCTAGGTATTAATATAAATTAGCTCAGTCATGAGCATGGTCTCTCTTCTTAAGAGCTAAATAGATTTGCTGTGACACTACTGTAAAAACCTCTGGAAATGCTCTGTGGATAATGATGAATATTGAATTAATTTCCATAGCATTAAACCACACTGAAACATTTGACTCCAGGTTGTATTGACTGTTTTTTTTCCCACAATCCTACCAAACAAACTTCATACATAAGTCTTGTTTCTTCCACTTATATACCAGAGCACACAGTGTAACCTTCTCACAAATAGCCCCTGGTTTACCAAAAGAGAACTGGACAACGCAAGAGAAGTTTTGTTTAATAAATTCCAGTGAATCAACATGAATGTGACACCTGTCTTTGTCCAAGGATTCACAAAAACCTGTTACCTAAAAGCAATGGTGCACTGTTGGGATTGGATGAATGAAAGAAAGCCAAGAATGTTGTATTTCCACATGTCCAATTATAAAGCACACTGAGGACTATTAGAAAGGTAATATCTTCTAAATCTTTTTACAAAGTTATTCTCTTTATAGTTAAAGAAAAAGTCTGCGCTATCTGAGATACCATTGTGTAGATGCACTTGATGGTCTTGACTATGATACACTTCTCATACTCAGAAGAAAATTTCTTTTGTCTCCCAGAGGGCTTCCTGATCGGGAACATCAGCATCATTTGGCCTGACAACAGACAGAAAACCCTCTCTCTTCAGAGCAAGGTACTTTACCTGCAGATAGCTGTACCTGAGAAAAAACACATGAGCATATTTATGCTGTACGGAGAAATGGAGAGTTACATGCAGAGACCCGTGGTCTGCAGGATACTGGTACACAATGCAAAGGTGAAGACCTTCTCTTTGTGTTTCTGTGGCTCTTGGTAATCTTACTCCTATTCCCCCTTACAGGAGAAACCTATGGAGCATCCAGATGAAACTTAAGACATGTGGAAAAGCAAGGCAGATACAAGGGCAAGGTCGCTGCTCCCACAGAGCAAGACAGGTACTTGGAAGTAATAAATCCACCATTCAAACAGGGTGCAGGCTGTTGTTGCCTGTAACCTTACATGTTGGTGGAGAGATTCAGCAGCTCCAATGATATCTCCTACCTGCACAAGCTCTCTCATCTCTGGTTGTAATTTAACTCTAATAGCCCCTAGCCCCTTAGCAACAGAGTGCTTTATTTTACCACACTTTATGGAAGTTTTCCTCTTATATGGCACAAATATTTCCAATACAAGTCCTACTTCTCTTTATTGTGTCTGAACCTGCAGCAGCAAAAATAACAAATATTATCAGCAGAAGATCTAGAAAAGCAAAATGAACTCTGTCTCAGCTACTTTGACTGAATCCCAGTTCACAAGAATATCCTTTCACTCTAAATCTGAAGCCAGGGACAGGTAATTTTGTGGCTCTTAAAATGGAGTTGTAATAATTTTCTACTTTGCAGTTTGTATACTCTTAAAATCCTATTTATTTTTCAGTATTAATAGATAAAGCATCCAGGGTTTAAAACAAATGCAGCAGAAGCCCATGAATAAACAAAGATCTTCTACCAGTCTTCTCAAAATAAGTCATCAAGACTGTACCTGACAGCCTAAGGCAATCAAAGTCTCTTTAGGCTAGTCATTTATCAGAAGATATTTAAAGTTACACATTTTTTTCTTTGTGCTGAATATAACCTGAAAGTAAGATTTGTTTCAATTTTCAAATTCCTGATAATAGCTAAAAATAAAATTTTAAAAAAGCCACAACAACCAACCATAAAACAAACAGAGGGGTAACAGTAGGCTTGGGTTTAGTTCATTGGTGTTGGATAGCATTGTAGGTTTGGTACTTTTAAACAAAGATAAATAGCCTTTGGCAAAAAGTACAGTTAACTTTTATTTCTTAAAATGTACTTAAACTTTAATCTGAGAACGTTTATGGACATGATGACACCTGATAATATTATAGGATTGATCAGCTCATTTAATATTACTATATATTGTTTGCTTTGTTAATTACCAAAAATATACACCTTAGAAATGATGGTTTATTTAATGTTTGTACTTATAAGTCTATTAAAAATTACCTTCACAGTAATATGGTAGGAGTGTTAACCACGTTTGCTCTCTTTCCTCATGATTTTCAATTATGCTTTTAATATATTAGGCAACTCTTTTACAGCACAGATCTTGTTCCATAAACTATTGGAAGCCATCTTGGACAGAGGGAGTTTTTGCCATTATTCTTGTCAATGCTAAAGAATGAACACAGCCTGGGGTTGACTGACCTGTAACTCAGGTGATCTCAGCCTGTGGTGTGCAAACTATCTGCAATTTGTAAAACATCATAAAGTATTTTAAATGATTGGAGCAGGAGGAGAAAAAAATATTCGTCTCTATTAAGGAAAGAATTGAAAAGGATGAGAAATACAAGTACTGGATGACTATTCAAAATCTAGTAGAATTTTATCTGACTGTGAATATAACTGTCCTTAAGTACAACATGATCAATAGTAAGAACAGTTAGTTTTTTGATCTTGCATCAGTGCAAGGGCAACATTGACATTCTGAGGTTTTCCTGCAGGACTTACCTATTCAGGCTGCATAATCTTTATTACTGCTGAAGGCTTTAATATTATCACACCACTTCAGCAATCAGTGCAGCATAAAAAGATAGGTATCCCATGAAGCTGTTTGTTGTAGCATCCCTTTTCAAAACAAAACAATTCTAATTTCTGTGAGAAAGTTATGTTTCATTATTTAAGATCAAAATCCTAAGAGCATATTGACAAGAAAATCTAAGACCAATGTTTGATATTAGCCTAATTTGATAAAGCTCATTTTCTGCATGTGAGTATATGTGTGCTTTTATGTGCCTCACTCATCCAACTAAACTTTTAAGCCAACCGTAGCAACATTGGACATAGAATAAAGTTCTTTGAAGTAGGTCTCAACATTCTGGATGTCAAATTTTCTACAAAGTTAGTGGAAACAGGTAACTAGATAGACATGAAAGAACAGCCATTGCTTGCACTATGTTATAGTGTGACCTCAATTCATACTAAGCCTCAGGGAATTTACAGAGGGTAGAGAAGTGTTGAATGTCCCAACATGAGAAAAGTTTACATCTGCACTCAAATATTTACTAGATACAAAGAGTTCTGTCACTGGACTCCAAGCCACTGGAAACCAGATCTTATTTCTGCCCTTGCCCGCCAAATAATTATCCCAATTCTGTTCATGTGTGCTAGCAACCTGCATGAGTAATAAAATCTCCCCAGAAGAGAGTCCTTTCTCTGCCATATAAAGCCATTAATCTTTGATTTGATGTCTCAAAAAAAACTCCCAAAAGATCTGTACAGTCTCTTTGATCTCATCACATCATCATTTATCGTGGTACAAGCATTGTTTTGTTCCTGAAACCAAAATCTGGAAGCTGAGAGGTTATGTAATATGTCATATCTCATAAAGGCCAAAAACCATGTAAATACTGGTGTTCTTGTTCATGCATTGAACTTTCAACTAAGTCATCCTCCCCTACGCTTAGCATGAATCTATGGAGAGGAGCTAAGACGAGCTTAACATCTTTTTCTTTTTTTCTCTAGTTTCTTTATAATAAAGATAGCTAAGGAAAGTTTAAACTCCAGCACTTATTAGAGTTGCTCAAAGTCATACCCAACTGCCAGTAGAAGCAACTATTTCAGCAGCTACAATACAGACATGCAACTTTCTCCTCGGAATGCCCTCCACATTGAGATAAAGGAAGATATGAATAACACACTGCCTTTAAGAACCCTAAGTATTCAGTCTTTAGGCTGTTTCTTGCTCTCACGGGAACAGAAGAAGAAAGCACCCTTTTTAAAATAAGTATAGGTTTTGATTCTTTTGTCTGTACTTCCTTATCTTCCTGGCTAGCTAACTAATGTGAAGCACAAAATACAGTTTGTTAAAAATATGAGACATACAGTGTTCAGAGAGGGGAGTGGTTGCAGACATAATTGCAGAAGGTGTTGGATGCTGGGAGAGGAAAAACAAAAGTTATTCCAGTAGAGCATTTTACTAGCTGTTGGTTTTTCCTTATCTCTGGTTACACTTGCATTTTTTAGAACTTGACCAGCTTTCTCCTACTCTACAGCTCAGATGATAAAATGAGGATAGGTAACATATATCTAAATCAGTCATTTGTTATCAAGTATTTCCTTGAGATATTCAGATGGATTGGATACCTCAAAGTTTTTCCTTCAGCTGCTGTTTCTGTCAGAGTATAAGTATTTCTGTCACATTTCTAATTTTTTTAACACAGTCATCTTCAAGCTTCCTGGAATACATTGCTTTGTTTAATATTTTTATCAATTATGTGGTTTAGGGGATCAAGCACCCACTCAGTCAGTCTGCAAACACCAATGGGAGTGGAAGTATGATCTGCTTGAGGGCAGAAAGGCTATAGACTGCTTGAGGGCAGAAAGGCTATGATCTGCTTGAGGGCTATAAAGGCTATAGATGGATTGGACAAGGTGCCTTCCAACCCTACCATTCTATGATTGATGAGCTGAACTAACTGTATAAGATTCAATAAGGCCAAGTGCCTGTTCCTGCAGTTGGGCTACAAAAACCCCATGCAATGCTACAGGCTTGGGGTAGAGTCGCCAGAAAGTTGTTGAGCTGAGAAAGACCTGCGGGTGTTGACCAACAATCATCTGAATATAAACCAGCAGTGTACCCAAGCGTCCAAAGTGGAGCCAGCAGGACTAGTGAAGCAAAGTCACATCTCAAATATTGTATGCCGGAGTATGTCCCAAGAACAGCAATGAAGCTAGTTAAGAGCACAAGTCTTATGAGGATTAGCTGAGGGAATTGGGGCTGTTAGTCTGGAGCCTGAAGGGAGATCTTATCGTTCTCTACAACTACATGAAAGGAGGCTGTAGCGAGATGCATATCAGTCTCTTCTTCCAGGTAAGAAGTGATAGGGTAAGAGCAAATGGCCTCAAGTTGCACCAGAAGAGGTTTAGACCGGATATTAGGAGAAAATTCTTCATCAAAAAGAGTATCAAGCATTGGAACAGGCTGCCTAGGGAGCTGATACCGTCATCATCCCTGGAGATATTCAAAAGAAGTGTACATGGCACTTAGGGACATGTTTTAGTGATGTGCTTGACAATGTTAGGTTAGTTGGAATCAATATTAAGAATCTTTTCCAACCTCAATGATCCTATGATTATCAAAGAACCAATTCCAAGAAGCATTATACAGGCTGTAGCAGAAAAGCACTTTGAGTTTTCCTCAAAGTACAAACTTACAAAATTGATCCTGAGTCCTACTATCATCATTTGAACTGTTCTCTAGTCCCAAATTTTTCTGTAGTCTCAACAAAAAAAGTTTACAAGGGAATGGGAGGTCTTCTTTGCCTAACTGTCTGTGCCTTATGTAACCAAGTAACAAACCCTTGCATTATGAACCTGTAATTGCTTACAAAGACTGTCTATTTTCACTTTCATGATAATCGAGGAGGCAAAGAATCTGATAAAAAGAGTATTCAAGTGACTTAAAAAGAACATTGTCTGCCCTATTGCTCTCACTTTGCCTTCCTTCCCCAGGGATATTAAATATAAGCAACAAGAGATTTTAAACACAATGGAGCAGTGGTGTTAGCATTAGTCTCTGAAAAACCTTACCTATGTTACTTGCTGACAAACCTTTTGCTGCCTGTACTTTCTCCTTGCTCTTATGCTGCTAGTGCTTGATAATAAGTGAGATCCAGAGATACCAATCAGTGCTCTGTAGAGCTCTGATGTATTGTGCTTCTGAAGCGATCAACTCAGGGCACAGATCTTTTGGTAACGGATACTATGTAAGAAATTAGGTAATTTTTTACAGAAAGATGGTGATTTGGTAGTATGTCATAATGGTATTTGCTAGTTCTCAGCAACAAAGAACCTCTGCTCACAAGTAACATCAGTGAAGTATTTAAACAACTGATTCTACTAGATCAAAATGGGGCTCTGGGACATTGCTGCAACAAAATCAGAAAGTTGAAAAATATCAACAGCTCTAGGAAAGTACTCCCAACAACTTTGGTATTTTTGAATATGAAGGCTTTAAACCTTTCTTGCTAGGCATAATTCTTGTATAATTACTTAGCTCTGGACAATTGCCTAATGTTTAAGTCAACTTTATCCCTGCTGGTTTCAGCCAGAATTTCTAGCACTATCCCTTATTTGGCCAACTCCCTTTAATGCACTCTCACAACTTAAAGCTCGCTCCTTATCACAATTCCTTTTCTTCACTGCAAATTTTTTCTCAAAGGTCAATACCTTTTGAGCACTTAGTTCGTCTCTAAGAGTGCAGCAAGAGTAATGTGTAAGGACAAGCCAAAAGAACATATTCTTCTATTCTTACCTTAGACTCCACGTGCTTCCCTTAATACATATTGATCCCACAGACAGGGTGTGGATAAAGTAAGAATGAAAGGTAACGTTTGGAAATTGGCAATTAACAAGGATACAGTACAAAGTAACGTGTCATAATGCTACCCAAAACTCTTAAAAGCTTGCTTATAAACCAAAATAAAAACAATAAAAGTTGCAACTGGCAATAAATACTTATATTCTGCACACTAGGAAACAAAGATTATATCATACTAAAAAAATCCATAGGATTCATTGGTTGGACTCCTTAATTCTGAAAGATATTATAAAAAAATCCAGTTGAGATTTGAAGTTCTGATGACTATTTAAAGATTACTAAGATTCCTCATATCAGCTTGCATACCTACTAGGAGCAAACTGAAGGATCTGCTCCAGTTTCTCATAGGACTAACCATACTTTGAAGGAGGGTCAGTAAAATGTTTTCAGGGAAACTGGGAGTCTTGAGTACATATCCATAATAAAGCAAGTCAGGAGAACAATAATATTATTAATTTTTCACATCCTTTTCTACATAGACTAATCAAAGACTCTAAGAACCTCAAAGACTGCATGGCTACATTTATAGTCACCTTTCTTACAAAAACACTTCAATTGAAATAAACATATAGAAAAATCAGAGAAATCTCAATTCAAGTATAAAACTATCTATGACTGTGCTTTCCCCTACTGTTTGACAAGCAAAGATGTTGAAACTGTATCCCTAGAAAAAGAAGCAGAAAGGCCACCATCTCATTCAAAATCCCTTATTAGACTTGACCAGAGCTAGTTTGATGGAAACATAGAAAGAGAGTTACCTCATTACCAAGGTGCATAAAGACAGAGTTCGAGGAGAAAAAGCCCAAAGCTTCAGGCTCACCACTAGAGAAAAGAATCATTCCTAGAAAACCCAATTTATGGACACTAATCTGCACCTCTAACTTGGAACTGGTGGCTTTAATTTGGTTGTTAAGGCTGGGGAAATCCATGAGTTCAGGACACAAAATTCTCTACATCTGTGCCCTGCTTCTGAATTGGGAAACTAATTAATGGACTTAAAAGACAGCTAAGGCTATCACAGCTGGAGAATAAAAATAAAATAAGCTAGTTAGCAGCTTGTATCTTCTAAAGAGGCAGGACAAATAATAGAGCTCCACCAAACACCACAAGGCCTTTCACACTGAAATAGTGCTGGCTCACTTCTATAGCAGCATGAACACAAACTGCAGGGTGTGGAATATGTTGTGGTTAGCTGGGGAAGAAGGCAATTAACATGAGCAGAAAACTCCAGGCTATTTCCCTTCTTCCCACATGTTACTTTAAGAAAGCACCACTGCATGATACATAACTCCCCTTGCTACATACTTTAATCTATATTCAAAGAACATTAAGCAGGTATGGCAGGCTAATGTTGCTCACTCGGCAGAAACTAAGTAAAGAAGAATAGGGAATATCTAGTCACCCTTTCTTCCAAAAAGACCCTAGAGGCCATCAGAGAAAACTAGCAGGTACTAAGTTCAAAACATGTATTATATTTGTCATGTAATGCCCAGGTAATCTCCTAGGCACAGAATACTATTGATTTTTTTTTTTTTTAAATTGCCTAAATTAAAAAAGCAATTTGGCCAATAAACCCACCAAAACAGAGGGAAAATATTAGGATTCCTCATCTTTATCACATTAATGATATGTTAATATCACTTGGAATACTCTTTTGTAGAGCCGATATAAATGACTCTAAGTGGTTATCTTAGCCAGAAAACACAGAAAAATGTTGTACACATAACATTGGCAAACCTGCAGAAAAAAAAATTAGATGCCTTTAAAATAAGATGTTGGTTTTGTTCATTAATATGTGAAATGCAGTATTGCATACTGACTTGTCTTTTGTGTTATTTTGGCTTTGGGATTACACTGCTGATAGTTTACACCTACTCATATATTTAGCAAGTATATATATGTGGCAAATTAGGTAAAGAAGTTAGCAAGTAGACATTAAAAGGGGTTAAACATATATCCAAGAACGAAATCTGCATTATAAGTAAAATAACATACAGGGAGATCTTTTCATCTGGCAGAATAACAGTAACTACTAATTCCATCAAATCCCATTGTATATACTCCACTGTGAAACACTTGGCATTTGACATAGTCTAAAAATCAGTAGCCATGCAGAAGAAATAGTGGCCATGCTATTTACATGCCATATGTGCTCTGCTTCTCTACAGACATTTACCACAACCACTTTGATAAGCCAGCCACAGAAACCTACCAAAGATCTGCTTACATTCTATTTCTACTTTGTTGTTGCTGTTGGGTTTCTGTTCAATCCAAATATAGTGAAAGGATTACCGTACTTGCCTACAGAACCTGCCACAATGTGACACCCTGAAAGCGTGTATGCCTTGCATGTTCAACCAAAATTACAGAGTAGGAAGAGGACTTGAAGATATCCAGTTCCTACAAGTCCCATATAAGATAGAGCAGAGAAGAAGGAAGGCTGGGATTAGTAGTTTTGGAAGTTCACTCCCTCCAAGTATTTTTATCTCTTCACACAATTCTACAGCCAAACACAGCAGCCCACATTTTGCTAATACAGAGGAGAGTTAGTAGGGGATAGAGAGGAAAATATTCTTGGTGTTTTCAGAGATGGGAAAATATCTTTTTATACTTCGGTCAAAAAAACATTTAACCAAGGGGCATAACCTATAAGTCTCCTTCATCTTATTGCTTAGAGAAATGTGTGGGGTTTTTTTTCTACAGTACATGTATGTCTTACTCTGTTTATTCTGTTGCTTGCCCTCTTTTTACCCACAGCAATAAATTTAGCCAGCTCCTTTCTTTGCTCTTCCATTGGACAGTGAAGAATTGGGCTCTCAGGTATATTTTGTATTTTGCTGAATGCTTTCTTTTCCACTGTGAAAGCATCCCAAACTTCTTCTTCAAACTTTGTCACCTTTTCTTCTAAGGTGAAGCACCACTTGATATGTTTTAAAATAAGTAAAGGTTATTTTTGTCCCTGGTATTATTACAAATTGTACCTTTGCAATATGTTATCTACTCATATATTTACTTGACTCAGTCTCTTAATGGCAGTAAGATCACAACTGCAAACCTGAATTCTATCAATTTTTCTTATCTAGCCTCTTCTTTCCTTGCTACTATCACTGTCTCTGACAGAACAGTAGCTTGTACATCTGCGTACAACTTAAAATTAGTTAATGTTCCATTTGCTTTCAGACTACGAGGCCATTTATCTTCTGCTGAAATCCTGTCCGTTGGTCTTGTGAAAGATTACCTTGAACAAGTATTGCTGGTGTTGTCTTCTTGTCCAAGTTGTTCATGGTCAGCTGGACTTTGCAAATTTGTGCAAGTCAATGTAACACATCATAACACTTGGATGTTTTCCAGGGTATACAGCCTTTTCCTGCTTGTCTTGATCCAGGCAGCTCTGCATGTTGCTTTTTTGATCTAAAAACTTTGAGATTTACTTCTTGTTCTATCTGTATGTGGACTTTCTACAGTGACTGCAGTGTCAGAACATTGTTCTCCTCTCAGTTCTGACCTAGGGAATTCTTTTCCTTGTCAAATTACTGTGCTTTCTTGAAGGTTAATTCTGGTTTAACAAAAGTCTTGCTCTTGCTGCTTTTCCTTACATGCTATTGTAAGCTCTGACTAGGATCACATGCAGCCCCTTGCAAACTGGCTTTTTAGACTTAAAGCAAACCCACATTTTTCTGTATGTTCATTTTCTTTTTCTACTCTGTTTAAAAGCTGTATCTCATACATTTCACTTTTACCTGAAGTGCAGGAGTTACTCCTGAAATACCTTTAAGGTGGAATATCATAGCCATCTCTGCCTGAGTTAACAGAAAGATATTAAAAATACGAGTCATTTATTGCCATAAAGATGAGGGTATATCTGTCTTCCTTGTGACTGGCTCCAACTGCTCTCAGTGCTATTTGAGCACATTCCCATCACCATCCACATTTCTAGAGTGTTTCAGAGAGGTAAATTGCTATCAGTGGTTCCTTAGATCAGTAATATCAGTGTTCAACAATCACTGAGAGCCAAGCAATTTATCAGAGATCCATTTATTTCAGGATGCGAGCTCTGACTACTTAATTACACAAGCCTCTAGACCATCCAACTGCTACTTTACCACTGAAACATCTTAAAGATATGATTATTACAAAAGTGAAAAAAAAATCAAGGAAAGAATTGAGAGGAGAAAAAGGATTCAAAAGGGACTATTTGAAAGCGACGACAACAAAGTTGGATGCAGAAGAGAGCAATAACCTGACAAAGAGGAAAAAGTATAAACAAGAGGCTTGCTTAGTTTTGTTTCATTACCCCCAATATACCACAGCCCATTCAAGAAAAATGGCATGGAGAAGCCTAAGTAAAACATTGCCCCATGCATCCGTCTTACAAGAAAAGATGACTTTTTTTTTTCTTTTTTCCTTCATAACCCAAGCAGGAGAAGGAGGAGGCTCTTCACATTCCCTGTCCACCTGCATGAATTCCAGTGGATAAAATTAGTGTGAACTAATGGTGTGAAATATCATAGAATGATAGAATAGTTTGGGTTGGAAGGGATCTTAAAGATTATCTAGTTACAACTACTCTGCATGGGCTGGGACACCTTCCACTAGACCAGGTTGCTCAAAACCCCATCCAACCTGGCCTTGAACACTTCCAGGGATGGTGCATTCACAATCTCTCTGAGTAACTTGTTCTAGTGCCTCACCATCCTCACAGCAAAGAAAATAGAAGTAATACTTTCTGTTACAACCCTTATAGCTGCCAAAAATTAGGTCACTTGAGTTATGTTTCCTATGCTAGTTCATACCAATGCGTTAGTAAAAGAGAATTATTGAGACCAGCAAAAATAGGGGGATTTTAAAGCAATAAAATAGAACCCACAAGGTGGTAAGGCCAGAGATTGCACTGAATTTTCAGTCTTGCTTCTGGATTTTATTTCTTGCTTTACCTCCTGTGTGTGTCCGATCAAGCATTGCCACCTCTCCTAGATTTGTACAGTCAAGTGATTTGTGCCCCTGGGGTAGGAGCTCTTCAGCTTAACTGACAATATTAAGCTTTGGGCTTTTCCTTGGCAGCCCCCATGCAATACATAATTTAATGTTCCCTATTATTTGTCGAACCAACACAGCAATTAATTACATTTATTGCATACACATTATTACGTATATTACACAAATGTAAGACCAAGCTTACTCTCTCTCTTCCCAGTATCATTCTACGTCTACCAGCCTGTGATAATTTACTTACTCAGTTTAGCACCTGTATTTAACAAATAGTAAATACACAGATGGAATGACCTTAAAACATGATTGAACTTAGTATTTGGTCCATAAGAATTGTAAGTGCATGTGTGTACCAATGGATTTCAAGAGCCTTGAAGCATTTTTTTTTAGATATTGGTAGCATAAAGTTCTTGTTTTGATTTTTTTCTTCATTACTATTAAAATTTCCAGAGAGATCTTTGGTTTTTTACTTTTCGGTTGAAATCCTAATCATCTTGACCTTAATTTGATTTAAATTTGACATAAACTGAAGCTTGAATGAAATGCATATTCCCTTTATCTATGAACCAAAAATAAGTAGAATGCGAGTCTCTCCCCGGTCTCTCCAGCTACTCCTCTTCCCAGCTTCATGTGTCAGCTACAGAGCTTTTTAGCAGTGCAGCACCAAAGCAATCTCTAATATTCATCCAGCATAACCTGAGTCTGTCTCTAACCTGCCCAGTTCCCTCTGCCAGCCGGGCCCTGGAGAGCCCTCTCTCCCTTCCCAGGCTAATTGCAAAGTCCCTCTTGGTCGAGATTTGATATGCTAAGGGAAGACAGGAGGACAGAGGGGAGGAACAAGACCCATTTTTTCCCACAGCTAAACAGAAGCAGAGCTTCTGTTAGCTTCTAACTACAACCCCTATTTATCTGTCCATGTAAATCTCTCAGCTTCTGAAAGAATGGGAATGAATGTTTCACTTGCCTCTTGCAAGAATCTTTCATCGGACTTGTCTTCTCCAGGACAAAGATTGTGAGGAGGGATTGTACTGGGTGGTTACAAGCATCCCCAAGGCTGGGTCTCTTGGCTAGGGGGCAGCCAGTTCACAACCCAAAACTTTCAGTATTGCATCTAGAGTAGATGAAACAAAGATTTTAACTTTCAACTGGTGCTTCACTAACCAACTGTTCCATGAACCAATAAAATAGTCATCTAACAGAGAAGGCCTGTAAAGGTCAAGCAAAATTGCAGTGGAAGACTTGGGGATACACTAAAGTGGTTGCTGATGGTAGGGTTTACTGAAGGTTGTTATAGATATAGAATTCACTGTAGATGCTGTTGAGCTACTTGAGTTAGGCTCCAAATCTCTTTGTTGAGACAAGAGCTAGTTCTTTTGGATTATCAAATTCTACTTTTCATCATCTGGAGTTATTTAAACTACATCATAGTTCCACATGGAAAAGGGTATTAAAACCGAACTTCTAAAGTCATCATTATTGTCCAAGTTATGTTTTGTTTAGGATATTTAATCAGACTCTGTTCACAACACATGGGAAAAAATTCACTGGTTTTGCAGTGCTGAGATGAGAATTCTTCTGTGCATAAAATATAAAGAAGGAAGAATTGTGTATCAAATTGTATATCAAATTTTAACCAGATAAGGAACTTTATGTGATAAGAAGAGTGAAAGAATTTGGTGGATCATTGGATTTCAGCATTGTTACTTTTCTGGAACATGGCACAGGGGGTCTTTCACCACCATGAACATTCAATACTCATCTGAGCAATCAGATCTCTCACAGTATGCTTGTTCTCTGACATTTATGCTGCTAGTGCTCTCTCAGCAGCCCTCTCATTACAAATCTCTAATGCCACTTCTTGTGTCATTTAACTCTCCTGTGAAGGTCTTCTACCCATTGCCTTACCACATTGTCTTGCTCACGGCTGCCGATGAAATCAAGCAAGACAATATCAAACTCAGTGTGAATGAGAGAGGGAGAAAGCATTTAGTCCTTGGCAACTGCACTGAAATATTCTGTGCCACAGAGGCAGACATTTTGATTAAATATATCCTCTGAAAAAAAACCCCAACATTGCCTCAAGTTAGCTGAGGTGATATACTTTGACAAATAAAAACCTTTACGTTGTATCTTGGAATAAAAAATGCTGCAATTCACATCTCAGGGTACAGTCTGTGAAAATATTCTGTACATGAATACCAGTCCTTGTTAGTACTTGACCCTCAGAAAGATCATTAAAAGGTAGTCTCTGAATGGAGCCAGGAGGCTATAAGCAGCTTCTTTGCAGAAGTGATAGAAAGGACAACTTTCAGCTGTTGGCTATCGTTTGGTTTTGGGTTTTTTTTCCACCCTTTCCCCTAATTGACACTGCAAGTGCAAAGAGGTTTTTTTTGAGAATGTGAGACTAGTCAAAAGGCTGAAAACATGAGAAGGATGAAAATGGGGAAGAACAATTCAGCAGAAGAAAATAGAAATTCAAAGTGTGAGGAGAAACAAATGTACTTCAGGAAGAAAAAAAGATAAAGTCTTATTGATGCCTGATGTGGAAAATAGTTAATTAGCAGATAAGAGGAATTTTGCAAAACTGTTTTGGCTGAAGAATGGGAAACTCCAAGAGAAGCAATAAACAAACCACAACCCCCTTGAAAGGTGTAACAGCAAAGCCTCTGGAGATGTCAGGTGCTGAGAGGCTCTTATTGTAGAGCTGATACTGACAGTCAGCCCAGGTAGGGTAGCTTCTCTGCATAAAGATTCCACTTCTGAAAGAGCTGTCTCAGTGATGCAGACAGTCGGGCTGGTGCTGTAACAAACTCAGCATGTTGCTTGCATTGTCTCGTAAAATCCATTAGCAAACTTTTGACTTTTAAAGAGGTTTCCATCCTCCCTAACTGTAGGTCAGATTTACTGGCAAGGTGACACACCGCACATTTATATTCACTAACCCCATGTGCCCCGGCAACCAAAACACCTTAGTGCTAATCCGTGGGTCACGTGCGTGTTGGTGCTGGGGAGGAACATGGGGGATGGGATCAGTAAATGAGAGCGATACTACGGGAAAACATCTTGTGAGCCATCGAGTCTGTCTAGTCACGAATAACTTTCTGTGTGAAAGCCCTACAGCATTCACCTTTACCTGCCCTGCAGGAAAGATGACTCCTGAAGGGAAAAGAAAAGCAAACAAACAAAAGTCACCTGCCGTCCCCTCCCTCGTTTTCCTCCAAGAACATCCTGCCCCTTCGCTCTCTCCGCCCCAGCCCTCCCGCTCGCCCCCTCCCCCCCGCGGCTGCCGCGGCGAGACGGGCCGTCAGTGCCCGGCAGGGGGCGCTCCGAGCACGCCGCCGCCCCGCGCCGCCTCGGCTCAGGCCGCGGCAGGGTCGTTCTGGGAGAAGAAGGGAAATTGGGAAGGGGAGAATAGGGTCAGTATCATCTCCTCCCTCCACAGCTTAGTGCAGGCCTGCTGTTCTTTCAATGGAATTAATATCCTCCCCAATGAAACTGGCCGTTCAGGCCTGAAACCAAAAAAAATGCAGGGAAAAAAACCCCAAACAGTGAATTTGTCATCTTAATATTGCAGGTTATTTTTTTAAGTAGTGAAGCAAGAGCACAATGTAATTTCATTAGCAACTGGAGGGCAGAGGCGTCCTGGCTTGTTTCCAAGTACCACCTGGCTGTAGAAATGAAATGTTCACATAATTTATCAGCCTGATATTAAGTCTTCAACTCTACAACCAACACTTCTTCTTGGCACCCCGTCCCCAAAGCTCACCAAAGAAATGCTCATGTACACATGAGAATCAAGCTCTTCTATTGTCAGTAAACTTATTTTTTTCTGTTTGATGTGAGAGGCCGAACATAGTGCTTGCCTAGTGGTGCAGACAATTTCCTGTTGTGTCTTTACAAAAACCACACAGATTCTAGCTAAGTGACTGTATCTCTTACTGTTTGACACCTTTTTTTCCCTTTACTAAACAGATTTCCTTTTCAACGGTAATAAGGGTTCTCTCACTGACCTCATCTCCTCAATCACTCAATACTGAATGAGCACACCATGTTTTTTTCCCTCCTGTCTTTCCCCTTGAAGAAGCAGCTACCTTCTATGCCTCTCACACAGCCTCTCACAACTCATAAAGCCTCAGGTTCCTTCCTCACAACCAAGCCTGTATTTGCATCACTGCTCTCCCCTACCCTGGCCCTTCTCCTGCTGCCTGACCTTTCCTGGCAAGCACAGCTGGTCGCCCTGATTTATTATTCCCTCACTAGCTGTGCTCGCTCGGGCATATGGGGTCCCACTACAGAGGAGGGGCTGTGGCGTTAAACTTCAGCTAGGAAGATGACATTTAACAGAGGCCACATGTCTCAAAGCACAGTGCTTACAGGCACATCCTTCTGCCATCACCTGATGTTGCATCACTGTCTGTGCTCCTGGCTTGGTGATGCTCTTCCTCACACAACCAGGTGCAGCCTTCTCCTGTTACATTTCTCTGACACACCAGGAGACACTTCCCTGTTTAAACTAATAGAAAAACTACTTTGTGGATGACTGATGGACTACAAACTCCTTAATTACATCAGGAACCTTTTTTGGCTTCCTTAAACATGCCCTATAAAAAGTCCTCTGGTTGTAAGGGGATACTTAAAGGCTACTGAAGGTCTGTTTGAATGTCTCATTAAAATGGATATGGAAGTTTTTGTTGAACAGGTGCACACATCATAGCTGTGCTAATGGGCACTTTTGCTAAGAATCATGGAGAAATGTCGAGGCTGACCTGGCCTGGTTTTACTTGAGGGGTGCAGATGCAGCATTTTCCTGTGGCAAATGAATATACTTGCTGAGCTATAAAGAAGCATACATTTAGGGCTCAAGAGACCAGTTTTCTGACTAATTTCTTAGACAGTCACTGAATTACCTGTTCAGTGTCTTTTCCCACCTGAAGAGAGTCCTCCAGACAACAGGAAAAAAAACCCCAAACCCAAAACATGAACAAACTGGAAAAGGCTCGAAAGACAAGATCTGCAAAGAAGTATTTGATGAACTTGATGGTTTTGATCTGGAGAAAACTAAGAGAAAACTTCCAACTTTCTTTGGTAGATTAACCTTTCTAAACAAAACTTCCAGAGGAGTGACTCAGGCCACCTCTCAGGCATAACTGATCCTGCAGAGAACTCACCAGTCTTCTACCTTATTCCCAGCTCCTTTCATCTACGTACAGATTAATATGCAGACACTTAAAATGTTCAGCAGATGATCCAGTATTTTTCTCTTTGTCCACACTGTTACTCTACTATGCTATCTCTTCTCCCATTTAGTTTTAAGACTGTGTCCAGCTTGCTGCAAAGAGGAGGTGAATAACCTGTTCTCCATGTATCTGGTGAACTTAATTGCAGTAAGGCAGATTTAGGTTAGACATTCTGAAAAGCTTGCTAGCACTTACAGGTAGGAAACTAGGTGAAAATTCACTTGAGGGGACTACGGCATCTCCATGCTCTGACATATTTTGAAGCAGGCTGAACAAAAATCTGTCAGGATTGAGAGTTTGCAGTTTGTCTTCGGCTCAGGATGATGCCTAGGAAAACTTCAAGGCCCCTCTATGCTCTGTCTACAGAGAGAAAAGGCAAGGAGGAAAACACCTTTGGCAAAAAGGAAGGGAAGTACAGTCTAAATGTTGCTAATGTCACACTAAAGGATTCAATTTACAGCTCTGTCTTTCTAGTACTTATCAGGAACATTGAGTTTGCTTAAATATATAATGTCTAGCACAGTAATTCCTGCAATTTATAGTTTGACTTGTTGAAATGCTATTGCTTTCACATCTATGTCTGTCTTCACAGATATGACTAGAGCTCTATAGTAACTTTTCTTTCACCTTTTTTTGATTTTATTATGTTGTTAAGAAAAAGTATATTATAGGCAATAATGAATTAAAGTGAAAGGAGGAAAAAAGCCACTGTAAGTCAGGAAATCATGGCTTTTTAACCATATGTAATGAAAAGACATTAGTGAGAGCTTTTAATTAACAAACATCAAAAAATTGAAAAACTTGTAATAAAAAATGGAAAAAGAGATCACTGAGAGCTGAAATTTTCTTTTTCAAATCTGTATAGCACTAGTTATAATTTCTGAACTGAGATTTGTCTTTTTGTAGCTGTCTAATAAGCACAAACTGTCATTCTGAATTAAGATGTGATAGAATAACATTGGGGGCCTAAAGGAGAAGCAGCAGTGCATTTCAAGCCAAATAGTGGAGAATAAGTCCTTACTGAGATGCAAAGAATTGTTGACCCTCTTTTTTTTTTGCTGCACCATGTGGAATTCAATCCAACCAGATGATTCCATCTGAACTTGGAACTAGTTTCTTCTAGATTACTATCTGCAAGTACCCAAATATGCCTTTGAAGTGCTTGAAGATGAAATACAAATACTGGGAGGAGATTCTAAATTGCTTGGATGGTGAATGAGCCAACTCCTTCCTTCAAAACTTATTTCCTGGAGAGATTACAGACTTAGTTTTGATTAAACTGAGAACAAAATAACTCTTGCTGTACTTGCTCTTCTGAGACTCCTCTTCTACCTCAAATTGCATCTCTCAGGCACGTGAATTCATTTAAAAAAATGAACCATTTTTAGGCCATCTGTGTTTTTCTGCATAGCAAACAGCCTTATGTAATCCTGTTCTGCTGACCTCTCTCCTGATACAAGGCCAGTCTGCACAGCCATTGAGTTAGGAGGAAATGGCAAGAAGCCTTTTGGAATAGTCTCTCCCCTCACATGGCCATAAATCAGTCTCCCAACTCCTACACTTCTGGGCACTGTATCCTCTGTTGTGTCTGACATGAGGCCATCCCCTGGGTTTTAAAGCATATGTCCTGATCTTGCCTTCTCAGCAGAAGATTTGTAAGAAGGGATGAGAAATTCCAAAATCTGAATTCCTTCAGAAATCAGCGTCATTCAGTGCTGGCGATGTGTCCCCTTGACTTATCAGATGAGCAGCTCATCCACGTCATCCTAAACTTTACCACAATTAGTCATGAAGCGATTCCAGAAGTGGGAGAAGGGTAATGGCTGCATTATTTGAAGGCCAGCTAAGTGAGAACATATGTGCTACCGAGGAACAGCTATAGCTACATCCTTCACTCTGAACTATATTGTGAAACAAGGCTGACGCAGCCTCAAAACTATTAATTTCCTGTATGTCAATAAACTTCAGCACCCTGCTAGAGAAATGTGAGGCCCGAATGAATCTCCCACACTTTTTTGACTCTCTTACCATTTTTCTAAAGGAATCATTTCTGGATTGATGAAGTTGAAATCGAAAATATATCAAAATAAATGTGCTATTACATTATAATACTATATTGCAATATATATATTTATCTTTTCTATAACTTTTTCTTGGCTAACTCTTCAACAATGCTTGTGATCTAAGCATGCAGCAACTTAATTTGTGGTAGCAAACCCAGAAAAAAGCAGACAAATGCTTCTGTTCCTCAGTTTACCTATCTTTGAAGGGTGCATACTAAAGGCCCCTTGTTGGAAATTAATTCTGACAATTAAGGACTGACCAGTTTTTGGTACCATATGGGAAGGATGTTAGTTCTCTACAGAGCTGAAGACCTTACTCTTGTACTGTCAATTTGAACTCCAGTCATGTTTTGGGGGCTATTTCAATGTTTCAGCTAGCCAAAAAGGCAGATAGTTCCTTGCTGCTGTCTCTTATAGTTCTTCATTGACTTCTAGCAATGCACCACTTTTCATCACTCACACTAACACACACAGATATTGGAAAACAGTATTTTATTCTGTAACATTCCAAAGTGTTTGGAGACTTGAACTATCTGTGTCTATAACGATGGAGTTCCACACTTGGATGGAAAGAAATACCAGCTTGAAACATCAGCAGTGATATATTATTTCATCTTGACTCTGGTGTTATTTCTGTTGTTATATGGATTTAAGGAAAAGAAAGTATCATTTTTTCTGACAATAGAAGCAGTTATTTGTAAGCAATAGCCTGTAGGACAGATTGCAGAGAAAGCCAGTGTTCCTGAAACAGAACGATGGCTAGGCTCTCCACTAGAAACAGGGAAATCATCTGGGAAATGATTCTTATGAGTGCTCCATCCAGGCCTTGGGGATAACCAGCAAGGTGGTTGGTTAAAACCAGGGTATATGCTAGATGTTTTTATGCCAGAGCACACCCAGGTTCTGTGGGGAGTGATGTTACTCTCTGTTGTAATGGAAGCCTTACACCTCACTATCACACTAGCAATTTTATGCAGCCTCCCCTCATCCACACTCACTTTCATGAGTGTTCCAGTAGTTGGTCTGAAGTTGCAAATGTCAGGCCAATACTCACATCGGAAGCCTGGCCCAGGAGTGGGTGGCCTGGCTAGCATCCCCAGTATGACACTTCAAAGGGCAGCATGAGCAATTTCACTACTGATTACTTAGGAGGTAAAATGCTCTATAGCAGAGGAATGGGAACAAAGTACTAAACATAAGAAATGTTAGGATATGACTAGAAGGAAATAAGTGTAAGATCCTAGAGAAAGTAGGATGGAGATAATAAACAACAACCACACAAAGGTCATACTTCAACCTCGCTTTACCTACAGGCCTACCAGAGAGTGGCATTTTGGGAGTTCTACTTCATACCAAGGGAAAGACAGAGATCCAAATGGCCGCAGGCTGAAATTAATGGAAATTCTCAAAATGTCATCTTGGTATTTCCACTCTGCTCTTTCTCATTGTCAGCAAACCCAAATAGTAGTACTGTAGCCATTCTCTGTTTCTGCTTTCAAATCCTTCCTGGAACAAAAAACAATTTTGAGATGAAAGGTGAAGTTTTGACAGAGCCATGAAACACTAGAGTTGTGATCCTATAAAACACAGGCTTTACACATTGTCTCATAGTACATAATTGCACAACAAAACACAAAGTGCAGGCTGCTGATCCAGCCTATGTACCTGGAACAGTTCAGCCTTTCCCTTCTTCTTAGCCCATTCCAAATGGGATCTGTTGTTTTTCCATAACAAACTGCATGGTTATACATATCTTCAGATATCTCACTGAGAGGAAATTTAAATGCAGCAATAATTTACATAGGAATATGATTGTTTCTCCATTACTGAGAGTCTTCAGAACTGGAGGTCTTTCTGATGATTTGCTGCAGCTCCAGTAAAACACATGGGCTTTCTAACAGAATTTCTGAAGAAGAGACAGTATTTTGTAAGAGGTCAGGTTAGATAATAACAAAGATAATTTTTGACCATTAAATCTATTACTCTTCCTCAGTCGAATTATTCTGGATTGAGAGACTTATAATTAAGGCAGAATTCTGTTTTGATTTTGCAACTAAAATACCACATTACCAACCGCACAAAGGAGACAGCAAGGAGGAAGCAACAAGATCAAGGAAGGAGCAACACAGAATTTTTAAGTTCCTTCTAACCACTATTTCTGACGTGCCTATCACACGTCATTAACAGACAAAGCACTAAGGGCATTAGCAAAATTATCTGGCAAAATGCAGAAATTTTGCTGGTATATCATACATAAGCTTTTGCTCAAAACAGATTTTTGGACTCACTTTCTAATATCTGTGATTTTTTAGGTAATCATAGGATGGAAGTGCCTGTTTGAGAGACGAGGCAGCTTTCTTTGTACTCTTAGGCAGCTGAAATGAATAATACCTTAATCCCTTGGCTACTTCATTTGTAACTGCTTGGTAATTGTGAAATGGTACATTACTGCTAAAGGATTAATTTAGTTCCTGCACGAGAATTCTCAGCACATACCACATGTGCAGCAGCCCTTCTCAAAAGAAGGTGACACAGTTTCATCTAACACATTAGGAGTCTGTACCTTCTCTATTTCTGAATCATTTCTGAGAATTTATAGTACAAACAAATATAATTTCCACAGCCCTTGCTGATTCAAATAGTATCTCTCCTGAAATGGCAGGTGAAGGAATGTTCATTTTCACACCATCGCATATAATAGCAGAGATGAAAAAAATTACATGTTTGCAAAAAATACTAGAAATAAATAAAATTACAGGTTTGCATAAAATGAGGATATCATTGCAGGTTTCCATACAAACCTCCTGATGGAACCAGCTGAAAAATAGCTGCTTTACCATTTGTGAGCAACAATACATATTTTCAGCGGTTTGGGTTTTTTTTCTGACCACTCAGAATCACTGAAAATAAACATGAAAGAATATAAGACTGTACAAACCGCTGATACCTTTTATGTTAGTCTGAAGGGAAAGAGATACAGATAAACATCAGAAGATGTTTTTCATCTCCAATGCTCCAAGCCTCACAAACTTGAGTGCCAAAAATCACTGCGTCACCTCTGCAGAATGCAGGGGAGTCTCTGCTCCAGCACACGTCCCCCTCTCTTTCCTCACTGACCTTAGAGTCCACGTGGTTTTTCTCTCTTTCTCTCACAACTCCTTGCACCACTACCAGACAGAAAAGAAGAAGGGACGGAAGAAGGGAGAAATAGGAAGAAGCCTCCTCTTCTGACTTCTTCTTAGAAAGTGATCGTGGAGGCATCTAATTGGCTCAGCCCCAGCAGTGGGTCTGGCTCAGAGCTGGGGAGAATTGTGAGCAACTTCTTACAGGAGCCATCTTTACAACCCCTTCCCCCTTATCAGAAAAGGCTGTCTTGTCAAACCATGACAGATGCCCCTGGAGTCTCCTCTTATCCAAACTAAACAGCTCCAGTTCCTGCAACCTTTCCTCATAAGACTGGCCCCAGAACCGATCCCTATGAAACTCCACTGGCCACAGGCCTCCAGCTCGACTCTGTGCCATTGATCAGTACTCTCTGGGCTCTGTCAGTCAGCCAGCTCTTGATCCACCTCACTGGCCACTCATCCAAGCCACACTGTCTGAGCTTTCTGATGAGGATGTTATGGGAGACAGTGTCAAAAGCCTTGCTGAAATCAAGTTAGCTGATATCTGCTGCTCTCCCCTCATCTAGCCAGCTGGTTATGCACTCATAGAAGGCTATCAGGTTGGTCAAACAGGATTTGCCCTTGGTGAATCCATGTTGACTCCCTCTGATAATCATCTTTTCCTTTCTATGTTTACTACCAACATTGAGGATAAGTTGTTCCATGACCTTTCCAGAGATGGAGGTGAGGCTGACCGACCTATTGTTTCCCGGGTCATCCCTCTTGCTGGTTTTGAAGACTGGAGTGACATTGGCCTTTCTCCAGTCCTCAGGCATCTCACCTGTTCTCCATGACTGTTCAAAGATGATGGAGAGTGGCTTAGCAACCACTTCAGCCAGCTCCCTCAGCACCTTTGGATGCATCCCATCATGTCCCATTGACTCATGAGTGTTAAGTTTGCCCAACAAGTCTTTAACCTCTTCCTCATCCACCAAAGGAAAATATTTAGGATGTTTTGATAAAAGAAATAATCATAAAAGAAATTAACAGAGAGCAAGTGAATGAGAAAAAATTCACAAGCAGATAGATGTATTAAAATGGATTCTTTGAAACCCAGGGCAATCCAAGTTCTTCACATTGAAGACTGGCAGCTACTTTGTGAACCTTTCCAGGCCCTGCTGTGGCAGTACCCTGGAGCCTCACCTGTGGAAGTTCCTGGTGGTGCAGAGGAAGAGGGCTTAGTCCATTGTTTTCAATTGCCATCATTTGGCAATTGCAAGGCTGTAGTTAGAAGACAGTAAACTAGATTAAATAATTCTGTAAACTAACTTCTCATCCGAGCTTTAGACTGTAACACTGAAGTTTCTGTTTGTGCACTCAACTGCCTTCTTGGAATTTTGAAGTAGTATATATATTTAAGAATGATGATATTTTGATGCAGTTTTGAACTCAGGACTTCCATCATGTAACATTCAGTTAGAAATGATAGTATAGTAATTGACATTTTTATGATTCCAGCTAGTACTGCAACTTGCAAAAATACTTGATTTCTAATACCAAGCTAATATACTTATCCAATGCTTAAAATAGATTTTCTTATCTTAAAACTGTGATAGTTAGATGCTTGAATTTGCTGTTGAATCATCGTATTTTATTTGCATGTGTCATACCAAAGGTTAATAATATTTTTTCATTTGAGTAGAGGTATTGGAGATCAGTAAAGCCTGCCAATAATTCAGACGTAATTGATGTGTCTGCTTGCAAATTTGCAGATTTTACATACATCTTGTCTGTTATAATGTGAGTCATTCTTCTACCCGTGGTCATTTGTATTGGGTGACATTTGTGATTTAGTTTTAGAAATTAAACTTAAAGCAGCAATATAGCTTAGTTTCTTTGGCATAATAATTGGAGAATATATTATAAAACATTAAGGTCTACACCCATTATGTTTCAGCCCAGTTCTCAGTAATGCAATTTATATTTATATGATGCTAAAAAATTATTGGTATCAACTATCTCCATCTGTTGTACAATGAGATACTGAAGAGACAAACTCATGGGTAATGCGGGGAGTGCAGCTTAGGAGATAAGGATTCAGATATCAACTCTTTTCGTATTCTGGCTCAATGATTTAAACTCTCTATGTTTCAGATTGCTGCCTATACTAGAAATATTGTTTATCTTAAGTATAAAGGTAGAGGTAGGGACCATTTATCTTGCTGAATATACACACCGTCTCACATTGTAGGTCTTAATCTGTAGTCTCCAAGCACGACTGTGATGCCAACATAGTGACAGGTAATAGTGTATTGTGTATTCATTCACTTATTAAAACCATCCAAACAAGCCAATCAACAGGGTCTAGAACTATTATCCCATGCTCTCAAATTCTCCCATATATTATTTTTTGCTACAGTACTTGAATTTTGCTTCTTATGTGATGACAGTGGTGTCTCAATTATTTCCTCCCTGTAAGGTTCATTTTCAAAGCACAAGACTCCTCTCTATACTTGCTGTCCATTGTGTGACATGATGCTGAGACATAAGTCTGAGACCAGCTCCAGGAGAGAAGCATTAAAGAAGTTTCTCCTTGAGCATAATTTTTTTTTCTTTTTACCTGAGCTAGTTTTCTTTTTTTGTCATACTGGGGCTTGTTTAGGGTTGGATTCAATACCTTTGAAACTCACAGGGGTTTTGCCACTGAACTGTAAGGGGGAGAATTCATAAATGTATTTTGTGGACTACACTTACAAGTCAAGTGGATAAAATCATTGCTGAGAATGCAAATTTAAGGCGAGGCCATAGAGGAATTTTTGAGTAAGTTAATGTGCCCCAGATGATGGGTAGAAACCTTACACTTTCCTAGACATTTCCTCACCTCTGAATTTTGAACAGCATGTTTTGCTAGGGGCAGCTGTGGTTCCTAGGAGGAACATGATTTCTTTTGATTTCTCTCAGTCTGCATTCCATATGGCAATACTGTACGCTGTGTCTCATCCTTGGCAGCCGCAAAGCTGACGGGTGTTGAAGGAACTTGCCACCTTCAGTCCTTGCTCCTCATTGTGCCAATAAGAGCCCCACACCTACTAGTTTTCCAGACAGCAAAGGTGGCATGAGCTGGACTATCTGATAACAGGTCTGGTCAGAGCCATTCTAGGTGTGAAGACTTCTGATCAGAAGATGCTAAAGAATACCTCAAGGGAAAAATGAAAGATGTTTCCAGTAATGCCAAAGAAATACTGACATCCAGAATGTGACAATTTATTTTTTCAAATATCTAGCTCAAATATGAAGTCAAAAGTTTCATTCCCTTACTGGGAGACCCTTTGTGTTGGGTACATATATCTTAAAGTATGAAAATCCCTCAGCCTGTAATTAATTAGCTCAAGTAGCTTTGATGATGTTTACAGGGCGAGCAGCAGTGGAGATTGCCTGCAAGGCTCAACAGTCTTAGCAGAAGAGGCCTCCTCTGGTAGGCAGGGATTTTAATAGCAATACTCACTGCAAAACAGCTCAGTCAGGGTTGCATTTTGATTATTACTAGCCTGCTGTGAAATGTGGAGCTTCTCTGAATGTGAGTGTTTGGACATCTGATTAACTGTTGTAAATGTGAGAATAAGGCTGAGAGAGGTTTGACAAGGAGAACTTGCACTTTGTCAGAGAGGGCTTGAGTCAGAGGTTCACAAGACTGCTTCCAGTTTAGCGCATGAATGTTTCAGGTGTTGCAGATTACAAACAGTAGCTGCAGAGATATAAAATAAAATCTGCTGATGGAAGGGAGAGGAACAGTAAATGGAGGGAAACATTAAAATAGAGGAAAAACAAAATAGGGTTAGAGAGAGGAAAAAGGAAAAAATGGCAGAGAAGTATATAAAAAATGTTGCACAGAAAGTAAGATTCTGTTTCCTAAGTTTAACAATGTCCAACTCTGCACTCCAGGCCAGTTTACTCAAACCATGTGTGCTGTTAGGTTTGTACTTTACATGCATTTAATTACAGGTGTTGTCTGTCTTCATAGAGGTTATCAATATAGGTTATCCAGTTCTTTGGGTCAATTCTTCACTTAGTCATCTACTGATATAGAGCAAATGCCAAATACTTTAAAGGAAACAGCAATATGAAGGGTCAGGCTGCATCTTTCACCTTGTACACTAGGATTTTTTTTATAGTTGTTGCTGCGGATATGTTTTCAAATTGGCTTGTGGCCCAGAAACAAGAGAAACAAACCCCATACACTCAGATATCTTTATCATGTTTATTTTCTTCCTTTATTTACATAAGGATGCTCTTTTTGCCCTAACGTTACAGAGTAGCAGGTGTTTTTCAGGGTCTCCAAGATGATAAAAAAAATTCATGCAACTATTTAATAGGAAAATTATTAAAAAAAGCAAAAAACATTTCTAGGGTTTACATAAGAAATAATAGTCTAACTCAGATAACTCAATATGCATAGAATCAAACAACTGACAAACAGCTTGAAAATATGTGGCAAGTAAATGTGATTTATTGAGTGAATTTGAGAAAACTGGTGTGTTTCTCAGTATTCTACAGAAAGAAAGAAGTGCTTAATTAGTTTATCTAACTTAGTGAAAAATAGTAATTTCTCTCTTGCTGTTGTACCAAATACATATTCAACTCAAGCTCTTGTCCTAGATATGTTTATCTTAATTTCAATGTTTAGTTACATCTCCAGATTCTTAGTGACTAGATGTTTTTCCCAGTGGCTACAACTACATCTGATGCCTTCAACTAGAAGAATACTTCCCTTACAATGCTTGCTACCCTGAGATTTGATCACTGAAATCAGTGAGAATTTTGCCAACAAGTCCAATTGGACACCTGACATTAAAATCTTCATAAATGTTCCATCTTTAATCTCAATGTTCAATAACTTCTTACAGTCTCCAGTGGAGCTTCCTGTAAAGAGTTCTCCAAACTACAGGTTCTGGTCTTTGTTGAATCAAACTGAAAGCAAATACATTCAACAGAGAAGAAGGACAGGTAGAAGAATGCACAAACTAAAGTAATGTTTTTTGGCTGTGTTACATTAGGTACATAAATTTACAGACATACATACATCAGTTAATCAATCACCTGCAGTCAGAAATGTTGTGGTATCTTAAATGATAATGCACCATGGGACTGTGTTCAGGCAATTCCTTTTCACTCTATTATAACTTTTCATCTTGAGGCAATATTAAATTCCATTTATCACAATAGGTGTCAGTAGCTACACCATTTTCAGTAGTATCTTGTAGATAAAAACACCCTATGTCTCTCTGCAGCACCATTAGCAGTATTGACTGCTCTATTTTCTCTCAATCGAAAGCCCCTCACAGATACCTTATTGTGGAAAAGGCATCCTCAGCAGCACTAAACATCTTTTGAGCAACATTTGCGGGAGATTAGATTAAATACTTAGCAAGAGTTATGGACAAGGCTCTATGCCATTTTCATTTAGGGACTTTGATCATTAAGAAGATGTCGTTTTCCTTGTCGGTGAAGTTTCATTGTTGTTTAAGTGAGCTCCTGCCATACAAAGGGATGGAAAGTTATTAATACCTTGGCTAAAACCCCCTCCAATCATTCTTTATTCAACTCTCAACAACAGAGCAACTGGCAGAAGCAGTGAGGTGATCAGAAGATGTATGGACACGACAGCTGATTTTTTGTCAGTCATTTGTCTTGTCCCGTTTTGAGACTGCATGCTGGGACACAGGGTGTTCAATTGGTGCCCAGGGGATTATCTCAGATCACTACTTACAAGTGCTGAAGGAATGTTGCAACTGTAAGAATTGTTAAAAGTGACAAGGAGTACAGTCTGGCTGTTAAGAGCAAAGGACAAGGGGCAGCTGTTCCTTGCTTTATAGCTGCTTGGATCATTATCTCAGCTGAGTCGTATTAAAGGAGGTAGGAGTGGAATAGTGGCCGGGGTGGAAATCGGAACATCTGTTTGTTCTTAATTAAGTGGCCTCTTATTCTTCCTACTCTGCCAGTAATGTTAAAGGAAAACCATGACATTTGATACCTCATAGGAGAAATTACCTGAAGCTTTTTGCTCTTGGAAGTCACTGCATACTTCTATTAATGTGTCTTCTTGTGTAAATTACTTGGCTTCTGTGTATGACAGAATATGCTTTTCTAATCCCCTCCCCTATGCTCATTTTAGTCATGAAAAGGTTCTGTCTGATAGAAATGAGATCTGGATTGCTGCAATCAGGGAGAGAAAATGCATATGATATACCCTGACTTCAGTGCCCAGGCAGCTGACAGGCAGAGCTTTCCTTCTGACCTCTGGGAGCATATCTTCCTTAATAGAAAGAAAACAAAACTGGTCTCAAAGCAGACAGTGACAAAAACTCAGGAGACAGTGGGAAACAGAAGAACTGGTTTTAGCTGTTATAAAGCCATTATTCCTCTCCTGCACTGGCAAAACTACAGTTTGGGGACCACATCTCTTCAAGTTTTTGATAGATTTATGACCAAATATCTCATTCACACTATTAAGGCATTTTCACACCCAGATAAAAAATAAGCAGCTTGGGTAAATACAGTATTCAATGTAACTGCTCCGAATACGTTGCTTACCTTCAAAACTATGTAGGAGTGCTTCTTTGTAAAAACAGATTAATCCCTCTCTATTTAATAAATGATTCAACTCTTGTCCTCTCCGTTGTGGCTATTCTCTAAGTCAAGCAAATGCTTTTTTTCCATTTCAAACAAATATGTTACTACAGAAAGCAGGAAGCAACACAAAAATTACAGGGAAGCAGCAGGGAACAGTCCCATCCATACCCATGTGGGAGAGTCCTAGAAAGAAGTGTACTGGAATAACGATCATTGAGGGTTTTTGTTAATGATCTTGAGTATCAAGTTCTGTTCAGCAAATGGCTGCATGCTGCAAGCAGGTACAATGGAACAAGCATTTGACTCTTTGCAAATATTACGTTTATGTTCATTTTCTAGAAATAACAAAGTAAATTTAGATGTGAACCTTAGGTGAGCCCCATAAGCACCTGTCAGATTAAAAGCAGAGCTCTTTGACTCAATTTTCATTCTCTTCCCTGACACTATCTCTGACTTTTGAGTTACATCTCTCCTGACTTTGTGGAAAACTGACAGTAGTGGGAACAAAGAAAATTGCAAAAGAATGCACTAAGTGCATTTTTTTTTACCCTATCCATAAGATGACGTGCAGTTTTTGAAGCTTGGAGTTTCATGGCTGCAGCATGGTCATAACACTTATCATCAGCAGCTAGAGATGACATTTTTTGAGTGATACACATGTTTGACTGTTGTTTTATGGACATATTTGCTTTCAACGAGACACAATCAGGCACAATTGCATCAACTCACAGACTATAGCCAAGGACAAACCTATCTTGCTGGGCTTCATAGTCACCCATTTAACTGCAGCACTGTCCATTTAGGGACATGTGTTCCTGATGCTTGCAGAACTTCATCTATACTTACCTTTGAACATGTCTCTCTAAGTACTTGCCTGATATCTTTACCAATGTGATCTTTCACGTGAAATGACCTTAGTTACATTTGAAAAGCTTGTTTTCTCATCAGCTATTTTATAAGCCTTAGCTAAGCCTGGAAATTCCTTTTTTAGTCCTAGCTTCACCTTATGCCTCTCAAAATAAATGGTAAGTAATCAAAGGCAAAAGAGAGACACAGCATGCATGCTCCTCCTGTGTTTGTTCTGCGTTTTCCTCCAGATCCTCTCCTTCCTGTCCTGTCTCATCCTCTCCTCATGCTCTCCGAAAATATGTCACTGGAAAGGTCAAATGTTATCTGCTTCCTCTGTTCATCGGAGGCTATTTAAAAAGTTTTTTCTTAAAGCGCTGTAAAATCCTTTCTTGTGAAAGATGACACTCAGGAAAGGGTCTACTTGAACATGAGGAGAAACTTCTTTCCTGTAAGGGTGAGGGAGCACTGGCACAGGCTGCCCAGGGAGGGTGTGGAGTTTGCTTCTCTGGAGGTTTTCAAAGCCTGCCTGGATGTGTTCCTGTGTGACATGATAGACATGAACCTGCTTTAGTGAGAGCTTGGACTAGATGATCTCTAGAAGTCTCTTCCAACTCCTACCATTATGCGATTCCATGATTCTGTGAATGGGAAAAAAAATATACTGACTGAATTTAAAAGTACGCTGCCAATATTTCTTTCTCCATGGAAAGGTAACATCCCTCAGCACACTGGAAATCATCCAAACTAATAACTGTAATTAATAGCTAAAGTAATCACATCTCATGCAACTGCAGCATGTGACCCCTTGTAAGCATGAATATATTTCCCTTTTGGCAACCACCAAGTGAAAGAAATATTCTTTTGCTTGCATAGGAAGCTCAGAAAGACTGAGCCACTGACTAGAGCTCCTGAGGACAACAACAGTAGCCTTGGGGCCTGCTGGGCCCCATGGCAGCCTGCCAGACATGAAGCAGAGGCCTTCTTTCTCTGGGGGTTGGCAGACAACTAGCAGCAGCTCCTGGTGGGCTGGGCTGGATTTGTAGGGCAGGGCTGCTGCAGAACCCAGAGAGGTCATGAGTGACACTGTCTCTGATCAGAGCAGGGAGGGCAGGGGAGGGCTGACAATGGGAGGACTCCTGACAAGGAAGGCTAGTCATCCCTTCTTCCCTCCTTCAGCCTTTGTGTGCATCAGGCCACTGCTGAAGCCAACTACTGTGCTGCATGCCCGGCCAAAAGGTGCATGACCCTCCTCAGCCCCATTTCTTGTAACAGCAATGCATGAGGCTGAACGGTCTGGCATCCTCCATAATTCAGAATAACTGGTACGATATCCACATGCAACCCTTCCTCAGGGCACCTCGTGCCACCAGAGATGTAAGCTATAGGGTAGCTGCTGATGTTAGACCAAGAATATGGTTTATGAGCACCCAAAGATAGTGAAGATTAAAAAAACCTAATTTTTCCCTTTAAAAACCAGTCACCTGCCTGTTTTGCAGCCTGACCAAGAAAAGGGTATTTTATGTGCCAGTGCCACAGTATCAGAGCAGTTACGGAAAGCAGTCTCAGGCAGGGCCACCAAAGGACAGGAGAGATCCAGCAACAAATGATTAATGTCAAACAGTTATAAAGTCTCTAAAATTATGCTTTATTCTTTATACTTCTTACACTCGTCACTTAACAGGCATCCTGGACAAAGTTCAGCTGTACAAACACATATATACAGAGGGTTCAGTTGTAAAACTATAAGCAAACCAAGTTTGACATTGCTTCCCATTAGCCACTGCAAGCGAGTCAAAGGGTGAGAAGTCAAACTGAGGAAGTGACTAAACAAGCGGAGCAATAGCTGGTACCCAGTCCTGTGCTCAGGGCTCTCATTGTGCAAAACAAAATACAGTTACATGGCATGCGATTAAATGAGACACTGCTTTGACCTTTTTTTTTGTGTGTATGTGTGTGAAATTGAATGCATCAGCTTTATACTTAAAAAAAAAAAAAGTGGTGTCATTTATGTAGCTTGCTGACCTTTATACATGATCTGTTTATGACGTCTGAACTTTCTTATCTTTCCTTGACTTTCATTCTTCTATCACTGTGAAATGGTTTTGTTCATTTACTTATTATCTCTCATCTATTAAATTTATAGTTTTTTCTGAAATAAGTATGCTAGGAAAAAAAAAAAAAACTAATAAAAAGCATAGCTACAAACCTCTTACGTAAAAGGTAGACTTCTTTAAGGCTTTTCCTCCATATAGATTTATCATTTTGTTTGGAGGTCCTCTTTCTCATACATTCATATCAATAAACTACTTGGAAAAGTACATGGCCTGATTTCTCTCTTTAAAAAAAATGCATGTTCTGAATTAATGCTACTGCTTAAATAGAATGGGGCCAGATCTATATTGTTTATGTAATCTGTTTATCTACACCATGATAAATCAACTTGCAGATGTTGGTCTACACACAGACATACATTATCTGGACTTTGACAAGAGTCTGCACTCTTGTAGTGAAGCTCGTGCTGGATTTATTGCAAGTTTTGCATCTTTCGTTCCACAGAGAAAAAAAAAGGGTTTTTTCCTGATGTTTTATGTATTTCGCTGTAAAAAGTCTTCTGTTTCTGCATGTGGGCTCAAGGTCATCAATAATCCACAGAGGTAGCAATGGAGCAAAGAGCAAACAAAAAGCTCTTTGCCATTCTTAAACCCAGTCCTTCCTATGAACAGGAAACACAAGATTAATTGTGCATACTCAACTAGTTTTATGACAACACAAATTATCTCTGTGCTGCTTCTGACTATATATTGCAGAAAGATATTACAGTATTGGGAATATCTTTCTGCAAAGCTGCAGATTTAGCTTTGCACTTTCATGATAAAAAAGTCCATCAGATACAAAGACCTGGAATATCTTCTTAATTTTCTATTCTGGAACTTTCCCATCTCTTCTATTCTCTTTTCTCACAAAACTAAGGTGTTGGGGCATTCTTGAGGTAGAGTAGTTTCCTCCAAGAAAAATGGTAATTCAGATTATGGTAACTTCAAATCTGTAGTCTGTAAACCCCTTTAGTTTGTTGAAGTTACAGACATGGAACCATCTCCTCTGGCGTTGTTTTGTATCCCTTCACTTGTGTTAAAGGAAAAGGGGTTAATATTATTTGCTTCAAATTTGATATAGACTCAGTTGAGAGAGCAATCTCTGAACAGAAGTTGTGCTTGCCATCACTATCCTGTTTGGAAAACTTCAAATGAATAAAAACATATTAAATGAGAGGGTTTTCAGAAAATCTATAACCAGAGAGACATCTCTAATAACCTGGTTTGTCTCTTAAGATGCCTCTGGAGAGTTAGTTTAGACCACGACCTTTGGAAATACAAGGAAACAATTTCCCACAGGACAAATCGATGTAGAGAAATACAGTTGCTAGTCCATCTTTAGCTTGCAGAAGAAAAAGTTTCAGGTAAATAGACTTTTTCATAGCTCTAAGAAGATTAGAAGTCAAAGATGCAGGCGCGATTTGGTTTGTGCTTTACTTGTAAAAGCAAAAATTTCATCTTGGGAGCCTTCTGAGCAACAAGCTTATGCAGTCAAGTGCTGGATCATTTTAACATGCAGAAAGCATCCAAGGAAATATAAGCCTATTTCCTTTATTGACATGTATACAAGTGTAAAAGAGTGCTATGCACAGTCTTCATAAGATACATGCCTTGATTTCTCAGAGCTTAACCGAGAACACATATCAAGCCTAGCCTCAGAATGAAAAACGGTGGCAAAAGGTGAATATAATTTTACCCCTTACAAATGAAAACTAGTGATTTACGGTGTTATGCTTTGGATATGGAGCTAAGATCTCCTATCAATCATCCAGAATAAAACTATCACTTTGGTGCAGCAGGAGACAGACAGATCTGTTGGAAACTTTATCAAAACTTTCCAAAACACAGGTGCACCAGACTAGGCACCTAAGAACAGACCTAGGCCTACATAGGAAGCCAGAAATTCAGAAGCATTAAAAGCTTTGACTGGTAAAGAAATTACCAAACATTTAGCAGTTGGAGGTCCATACTTTTGCCTTTAGGGAGCTACACTGTTCAGGTCTTCAGTTATTTATAAAAGCTCATTTGTTTCTTTTTTTTTTTATACAAAAGCTGCCTGTTATCTTCTTACATTTTGGTCATTTACTTTGCAATATGATAGTACACAATTGTAAACAGTGTAGGAAGAATATGGGCAGAGGTAACTTAATGAACTGGTTCCAAGTTTATAAGCTCATAAATTTGTTCCAAAAAAAGAGACCACATGAATCCAAATCACAACATTTGAAAAACTTGAATTTTATTATAGTTTCAAAATTTTTCTAAATTCTTCACTTCCTACTTTTGCTCCCTTATTTGGATCCTGTTTATCAGCACTACGAAATCCAGATGGAGGGTTAGTGCTCTTAAAAGCTGAGCTTTATTGAACCAGCTGCAGAGTCAGTGTTATATACTTGGAGTATACAAAAAGTTACAGCAGGAAAAGCTCATTTGATGAGATGCTGAGCTGAGTTTGGGAAGCAAGTGCTGAGGTAGCACTCCTGATTAACGGCAAATGCAAGGTAGTTCAAGGAAGCTTACCCCTCACTGAAAGAGAGATAAGCAACAGCTTTCTTAACAAGAGCTCGAGAAGTTCTTTAAAGCTGCTCTACTTCAAGACAGCTCCCAGACAAGGAAAAACAGGGCTTAGTGTTCATTTGAGTCACTGGCTTGCCAGGTAGTTACAGGTCCCACCAGCTTTCATTCTAACCTAGGATGAGGCTTAAACTTGGGAGTGCACAATAAGATGCATTAACCACACCTCCCCTTCTGCCTCACAAAATCCAATAGGCTAGCTGTAAATAGATATGCTTTATCTGAATGTGTTGCACAGCTTTGAAGTGTAAAACTAAATTTCATTTTGGGAGTAGGGGTAAGAGGAGCATCAAATATGTTAGCTAACTGTAAGTTAAAACAAATGAAAAAAAAAATTCCTTCCCCCACCCCCGCACCTTTCCCAAAACTGTGAGGTTTAGTATACCAAGATTTAACATCTCAGTTAGAAAAAAAAGCTGAGAAAGATATGGCAGAACATATGGCATGAAGAAGGTGCAAAATGGCAGAATTTGAAAATGATTTGCAAGATGCTCCATAAATATTCCAACCCCAAACACAAGCTGTTTTTCAACAGATTCATGGTGGAAGTATATGCACACAATAATACGTTTCTTAGCTCACAAACAGCCTGCTCTAGTGTCACTCTGAATGACGTGGTGTATAGTAAACCTGTGTGTAGGAGGAGCTTCGAATCAAGCAGTTGCTAGCTTGGCTAGACAATGTCATCTTTTTTTTTCCAATGTATTCAACAGCAGTGGACAGTATTCAATGACAATGATGCCTCTCAGAAGAATGCATTGTATCTATCAGCCCAAAGGATGAGCTCTCAAGAAACACAAACTCAATGCATTTCAAAACCTATACTGCACCAGCATACAAAACTTCTGGACGTATTTCAGATGAAGCCTGTTTGCACATTTCCGAATGAAGTCAACAAGAGAAAATGATGAAAATTACCCTAGTAGACTTTTTACTTGTGTGTAGCTGCATTTTCCTTGACATCAGTTGACTGGAGTTTTTTACTAGGCATTTTAATAATATAATCACAGGCGCTTAACAAAAACTACAACAAAAAGAAGATAATATATTTAAAATCTAAGATTATTCAAGCTCTTATTGCTGGATGCCACCGAGCAGATCAGTTGACATATGGAGTACTGCAGAATGATAACAAGAAAGAAAAAGGAAGTACTGTTAATTCTCATGTAAGTTGCCACAAATCTATATACTGTCCACACAAATGAGATATAATCTTAAATTCCCATCTATCAAGCAAAAACCAATTTCAGTTAAGTGAAAACATAATGATGTGGCTGAAAGCTTCACAAACTAAGATCTCATTACAAAATCATATATTTCAGTTAGTTTCCTCATTTGGGTCAGCTTTTGGGTGGTACTGAACACACAGCTCAAAATTCAACACAGTAGGTAACATACCGTTTTATTGTGAATGTTTTGTTTCCCCTCCAAGGCATCTCTTAACTGATAGTCTTTGAGGAACTCATTTGCTTTCATCTGCACAAGCCTCCAGCTGGTAGCCCTGCAGTAAAGCCATAACCTTCCTATTTCATGACTCTTACATCAAATCCTTTTGTGCATTGGAGAGATGCTGACAGAAAGAAAGGGTTGCACAGGGGTGTCTTGACAAGGACTCAGACAACCAAGGCCACGATTTGCCTCTGAACTGCCTCTCCTCAATGTCTCATTAAGCATGGATGCTTTCTCTTTGGGGAAAATAACATAATTTACTGGCATCATCTTTTAAATCTTCTACTACGATCTGAGTCTAAAATATGTTACAGACTCTCACTTATTTTAAAAGAAAAGGGTGCCTGGGAAGACCAACAAACCTTATGTGTGTAACTATTCTGCTTAGGAACAAAGTGCCATATTTACTATTAAACACTTACAAATAATGTTGAAGTCCTAGAGAAAATAACTAACATGTGGAGACTGGAAGTAAACTGAACCAATGTAGATGGCAAAAGGGGCAATATGAAGGAAGAGGGACTACAGAGGGTAAAAGTAGACAAAGATGTAGGCAAATTATAACCTTCAAGAAACTAGATGCTAGTGTAGAAGTGCTCATTCAGCATGCTCTCTAACAACAAAGGTGACTCCTTACAGGAACTTCAGGCGCTGCAGGACAAATCCAGAGCCCATCAGGTCCTTTCTGCACAATGAGGATCCTTCATGTTGATACAGAGGATTCAACTGGTAGGTTGTATCAGCACTATGGACTGAACTGGGGCACTTTGTCCTTGATCTTAAGAGTCCAGTCCTCTGTAGAAGCATCTCAACATAAGATCCTTCCACAAGCCACCTGAGAGCTATTTCGAGATGAGGTGTATACTTTACTTCTGCCATTCTGCCTATTGAAAGACTGTTTAAGGATTCATTTCTCTGATGGCTAGATAACTCCTGTTCACTTTTAACTTTAATGTAATTACATGTGATTTATACATGCTGCTTCTCCCACTCTCATGTAATACTGTATTTACTTAGGGTGATCAATCTCCTCTCATCCTTCATTAGATTAGCCAAGTCAATACTCATAGATTTCCATTCCCCACATTATTCAGGTAGCTCCCACTTGGTCAAGGTTTATTTAATCTTACCCAGCTATTGCAGAGCACCGTTCTCTACACAATAATCTAGCTGAGTCCTCATCTGAGTTTCACACAATGGAATTACTATTTCTATGCTGTTGACAGTATCTCACCTGAAATTGTTTACACATTCACCCTTTTCTCCACTCTCTCACAGCTGTGCTACATAGTCAACCTGTAGTCACCTGTTTCTCTCTCTTCATGTTGCTTTTTCCCAGCTGTTGGCAAGTCTGTTGACAGCAGAAGGCTTTGTTCTGAATATGAATGTGATTAGCCCTACATACTACCCTGGACCCAGTATTAATCTTCATCCCGTTTCTTTTCTTGTCTTTAAGGTCATCCAATTCTTGGAGTGTAACACTCCAGTCCTGCACTGCATTGATGGCCTCTCCTTGGGTTGCATCATCACTGCAGTCTATTTGCACCTTTCTCCTTTTGTGCCAGTTTATTTATGAAAACTCTAGGCAGGGTTGCTTTTGACACTCATCCTTAAATAATGGTAATAGGATCCTTCCAGCTTAAATGCTTCTCTTAATAATCTGTGTCATCTCCCCACTAAAGTAGATGTTGCACAGTTCTTATTCAAGTCTACATCTTCCTCAGCTGAATACTTAATTTCATGATCTATACTCTGTCAAATGCTTTACTGTGGGTTAAGCAACACCTGCTGAATTTCATTTGCCTAAAAAGCAGGTATCTTCCAAAAAAAAAACCCCAAAAACCCATAACATATGTTATTAGTCTATGATCTTCTTTTGATAAATTTATGTTGCATTTGATCCTCTTTTCATGTATCTATATATACACTTATAACTCTTCCCTTCAAAGTGTGTACAGAGCCATACATACAAATGCAATTAGACAGATCTGAAACTTTTTGGATTTCTTTTTTCTTGCCACTCAATGCCTAAATATTGGCAATATATTTCCTGTTCTCTATTCCTAAAAGCTCACTATGACTTGATTCCATGCTAACAAACCCTTGTGCTGGACATCCATTTACATATGCCAGTTCCTTCAGGTATCTAAGAGAAAGAGATTGTGTGAGCTGGAGTGAGTGATCACAAAATTTATTTTTCACATCTTAGTTATGGAAATTTCCATTCCCTTCTTCCTGTCAGCTATCTCTATCCTCTTCTTTCTCCCTCACTTAAATTTGTCTTCAAAGAAAATAAAGAAACCTATTTGAATTGGGAAATTAGATCATCTTTAATTCTATCCTCATCCTCAGTGTAGAGTTTCCTTTTTTTTCTTTTCCTTGTTCTTTTTGTTTGTATGGTTAAAAAAAAAAAAATCTTTCACAATTTGCTTAAATTTCCTTTACAAAATCTGTCTCAGCTTGACTTTTGGCAGTTCTCATTTTACCCCTGCACTTCCTGACCTCTAAAATGCAGTTTTAACACTAGTTTTGACATATGTTCTCACTATGTTCTTACATATGGGTGATTCCTCTGTTCATCTAAATTCCTTCATTAATAGATGCTAAAACTGATTGAATTCTAAAACTCCAGAGAAGAAGTCATGAATATTTGCATCACATTCAGATCATTACTATTTATGAAATCATGTTATTTGGTGGTGAGAAACATATGCTCATCAATAAATAAGAATATATGCAATATAAAACCAAAAAACATTAGTATTTTTAATTTTAAAATATATAAACTCTTTTTTCCCATGAAAATTAAAATTCTCTCATTTTCAGAAGTATTTTTGGAAGTACAATCACTGTACCTTGAAATCAAAAACCCCACAAACCCACAACTACATCCAAAAGGGTTTTCAAGCATGCATTGTGTGATTAGCTTAAAATACAGTTTCCAAAGCAGAAATCAGGAAATTGAGCACATTTGAACTACCTACATCATAGAAATCAATCTTGAATCAAGCCTTTAAATGGTAAAATGAGTGAGGAAAGAGTCTAAATAAATAAACCTGAAGAATTTGAAATATATTCGCAAAAATGCTAGAATAGATTAGGCTAGAGATTCATATGATAAACTGTGAGATTTTATGTTATGTTTTCTTCAGGAAGAGGGCAGAATGTCTGGTCTAAGAAGACTGACTTTTTCTGATCATCACTGTTTATGCTTCAAAAATAATCAAGAGAATGAACCCTGACTAACCCTATTGTTTTTTCCTCTCTATGCTGACTGTAGCCTTACACAGCAAGTCTCTACCTTTTTCCAATAACTCAATGTCAGGCATTCCTGTCTTAGGTAGAGATTCGTATCATGCAGTGCTGATAGATTAGAACTCAAGCTGCGAATCTCACAATCTCTGCCTCATACCCGCATCCTGACTGCTCACTGAGCAATATGGCTCAACGGTTAGTGGGGAGCTGGAAAAATAGATGCTGGCAAGAGGTTGTGCTTATCACAAAGCATGGTGAGGGGAAAGAGTGAGTAGTACAACAACAGCTTAGGAAATTAATTTGAAACAGGAGCTGCTCCCTTCAATGAGGAAGTGATTTAGCCTTAAACAAACAGTTGCCTTAGCAACTAATGTATTGCCCTTTCCCTCCTTTCATTTTGAACATAACCATCTCTGAACTCGGTTTTTCATCACCTTTTCTGTTTGGTTAACTGGTCTTCTTCAGCTGTCAGACAGTCAAATAGCTCACAGTGAAATACAAGTCTATTTTCTTTGTACGAAAGTGCCCCAGAATGCAAAATGGATTCCAGGACTTGCTCCTCAGCTTTTGTCAATGACAACTTACATCAGATGTGAATCTTTCTTTCTAGACTTTGAGTAGGTAAGGAAGGTATTATATCTAAGCAGACAAGGATATTTCTGACAGAAACAGAAGCATCAGGTATCATGTATTAATCAGGTCTGCATATGTGCAGCAGACCTTCTGAACATTACTTCTTTAAAAAAATATTGTGCCATCCAGGATGAATAAACTGTTTCTCTTGATGTTTACTTGGTCCTATGTAGAAGGTCCAAACTTACTACAAATGAGCAACCAAATAACTTTAAAGAAGAGGAAGAATTATTTTTTTGTACATGTTTAAAGCCTACATCTTCTTTCTAACTTCTGCAACTGGACTTGATGCATAGTTGAGCAAAATGGAAGGAATTATATTCCTGATTCTTAACTTTTGATAGAAACATTGGATGGAGCTGGGACAATGACGTTTTCTCAGTCGGAAAGCGTTCTTGTCTATCTGATTTAGATACAGCTGGAGAGAATAACCCTACAAATAGCTCATGACTTGGTCTAGCCTCTTCTGGTGATGACATTATAGATTCAAAAGCTATAAAGCTACCACTACATAAACAATCTATTTACACCTAAGTTCCAGGAGAACATAATCAGAGTATTCATACTTTTCCAATACTGATCCATCATCTATAGAATGGATAGAATTTAGATATACACTATATATCTTCTGAAGTCTTGGAAAAATATAAAACATGGATATCATTGTCCTGAGAAGACATAAATCCCAACATACCATTTTTGTCTTGAATTTAATGACTCAAGCTGAGAACAACTAAGCATTGAACCTCTCTCCTGCATGGAAGGCCCTAACTTCTAATGATCATGGGGCTCCAGCTTCAGTCAGCTGTACAAGAAACACAGAATGAGCAAAACAGTTCCTGGTATCCAGCCTGTGGTCCTTGCTTCTGCACTCCGTGGCATTGATTCTATCATTTTCTGTATCTGATTTAAACCTGAATTTGCCTGGACTTATGCACTAATGAATCTATTCTATCCCAATTATAAGCTTGCAAATTTATACAGAACTGTTGGCCTTTCTGCAGCCTTAATACGTAGATGTACTATTCCTAAAATGAAGAGATTCAGTGTGAAATCTCAACATGAACTCTTCTGTTTGTGTGGTTATAACTGCTATTACTGTATTCAGTCAAGTATTTCTAGTGACATGGACAAAAAAAAAAAGATTAAACTAAAAGGAGAAAACTCATAATTTAAGAAAACAAATTCTCTCTCTTTCTAGGAAGAGGGCAAATCTGATAATGCTTTGAGCAGGAGAGGAGAAGAAGGGCCAGGTACACTTGTCTGAGTCAGAAGTAGGACTCTGAAATAACAGTCCAATGATCTTTTCAATGTGGAAAACCCAGTGCTCTTAAATTGATGATCTAGGGGCAGCAAATTGATTCATTACTTCTTTTCTGATGTTTCAGTAAGACAATACCCATCAATCTTTAACACCATTTATAGCCCTAGAGATATACAGTTCAATATACCATATGTTCTGGCATACAAGACATCTGTGTACAAGCCACAACCTTCAAGAGAAGAAATTGCCATTAAGAAATTGCTCCACTTGAAACTGTCAATATTTTTGCTTCAGCTATTGGTGGTAGAAGCAGCAGCTCAAGCAACAATGGCAGAAGGTGCATCAGAGATTACAAGTTTGCCTTTATCTGATTTACTTTTTTTTTTTTCCTTTAGGTAGCTTCAATATGTCTTTCATACTTCAATATCAGTCCCTTATTTGCGAAAAAAAGAAAAGCCAAAAAGGAAATAAATTACACACTCTGATGTGCAGTTAGAATGGCACTGAACACCTTAGATTCATCCGGGAGAGTTTAAGACTCCATTATTTAAGCAGAAAGCTTGTATAAAGACTCCAGTATTGAAAAATGCCTTTTACCTCTTATGTGAATCAAGTTTAATTATAACGCATAGCTGACAGAATATTAGTCAGAAGTAGCTAAAAGGAAGATCACATTCATTTCTTCTGTGTTAAAGCCATTAGCTTAAAATAGTCCATAATTTGTTTTAGCTTGATGGTGAAAGCAGGGCTGCCATTTTCAAGTTGTTTTTTTTTTTTTTTATCAGCCAGTATAAATTCAGCAAAAATACTTCCAGATAGAATCAGAGAATGGGATGTGTTGGAAAGGACCTCTAGAGATCATCTAGTCCAAGTCCTCTGCTAAGAAGGTCTACCTGGATCAGATCAGACTGAGAGGGTCAGTCAAGATGAGTTTCTCTGCTAGAAAGTTGCTCAGATATTTTGGAAAGCTTCATCCATGGAATTCCATTCTTCAAGTATTAAAACTTCATGAGAGTTAAAATTGGAGATCATCAGAAACAAAAGCAGAAGAGCTGCAGCCTGACATAAGATCAGTGCTGGAAAAAAAGACTGCTCAAACACTAGTGAATGGGCTCAATACCTTTCAACTAATGTGACTTGCAAGGAAGAATATAACATTTCTGCACATTATGCAAATTAATTTTCCTACGTGAGTAGTGGGTAAAGCTTCATATTATGAATCAGTGGTGTTTCACCCATCTGTTTATATTTCACAAGAACCTGGTGAAATTAAGGCAAGTATAGCCTTGAATTAAGCCTGTGGGATAAGGATTTATTAAAGGCAAAAGGTTGTAAGGTTTGTTTCATGAAGAATTTTGATATTTTGCTATCTCATAGCTTTCAGGACAGGAATGAAGAGCAAGTGTGTAAAAATTCTCAAAGGAAAATGTTTAAAGACAAAAATATTCAGAGTCAATTGATTTCTACATTATTATACTGTAGTGTGATTCAGAAATAAAATACAAATTCCAGGTAATTTCTGTGGAAAATCTAACCAGAGTCCTTATTATGAGAACATTGTATTATGATGATGTGTGTCTAACTTGGTAAGTTTATCCTCTTTCATTAAAAGTTGTGGGGTTTTTACAATTTTTTTCCCCGAAGGTTTTCTGAGCTAGCATCTCTTATTATATACTCACAAAAAGACAGAAAAATAAAGCCTGGGCAGCTTTTGAGTGATGGAATGCCAGTGATTTTTGACAGATATACAAGCAATGGAAGAGATACTTGGAACCATTATTAAAAAATCATTAAGAATAACTATAATTAATGGTTCAGCTAATATGAATGCATATTTACATGGATCTATTTGTACGTGTTCACAGGATGTATGCACACAAGAGACAGAAGAATGGAAAAATTCTAGGCTATTACTATAAGCATATTACACTAAAAACGACATAAGAGGTGTTGCAGAGTAACCCTCCCCATCACAAGGAGGAGGTTAAGAAGAAAGGACTTTTATTCCTTGTCACTCATGATGATTAAAGCACTTTTCTCCAAAGCAGGCAATGCTGGCTGCCCTCACACAGACTCTTGGAATGAGAACAGCTGCTGTGAATAAGACAGGGTGAGATTTTCAGACCCTCAGGGAAGCATGTGCTAGGGAGCAGCAGAAAAAACAGGGTGAATAATACAAATGAAAAAGATCTGGTAGGGTGGAGTTCTGCCAGCAAGCAGGAGCAAGAAAAAGATTACTGACAGTGGGGTGGGACAGGAACCCAGACTATCGATAGAAATGGGAATGAGAGACTAGAAGCCAAGAGAATTGACTGGAATTTCTCAAGATCTTACCAGGTACGCCCCTCTCTCCTTACACCTTCTATAGGTGCTTGGGCAGTAAACATGCCAGCTGGAAAAGCAGAAAAGATTGGAGTCAGGTACGGGGATATTGATTTAAAGGAGGTTTTATGGGCATTTCCTTAGACTGCTGCTGTTCATCTACCTTCCAACTTCATTCAAGAAAGCATACCAGATTAGAGTCAGTTGGGGAAACAGTGAGCCCTGGTTTTCCTTTTGTTTGCATAGAAAAAATTAGCACTGTCCTCTGCCTGCAATGTTTTGAAGACCAGAAGTTGTACTTTCACAGCTCTTTAAAAGGAGGCATATTTCCACTGTGCTGTTATTGTTTCTTTTAACTCATCCCAGTGAACTCCTATAAGCATCACATATAAAATAAAACAAAGTGTAATCTATTAATATCGTCACCGCAACTTTTAATCATGCAACTTCTGCTCTAAACAGCCTAAGGGGACAATTAAGAGAAGCAAAGCTTTCCAAGACTCATCTTTTAACCAATTCTCCATGTCTTTATTTCTTCTTATCTCTCCAGTTAAGAAAAAATATAACAAAAAACCAAACAATAAAAACCACATAGTCTGTTTAGACACACACACAAAAAAGAGAGTAAAAAGACCCAGCCACTGTCCATTAGGCTAGAATTCCTAATTATCAGGAGTGATATTCAATCTAAAATATGACCTGCAGTCTGATATACACTGCAAGGCGGATGCAGATAACTGAAGCAATAAAATGCAAGGGGGGGATGTGAAAGGCTAAGGGAAACAAAACAATAGTGCCAGTATAACTTTATATTCAGTTACAAATCAGGATCACCTAAGAAGCAATTGCTTCCTCTGTAGTCAAACACACACAGAATGACCCTAGTGTTGGAGGTTCTTTTGTAAATACTCTGTAGCCTGTACTGAAGTAAAGTCTTGAAAGCCTACAGAATATAAAAGCTTTTGTATGATTTGAAGGGACATGACAAACATACTCATCAGGTTTATTTTCACAAAGAACTAATTTTTAAAGCATAAATCATTTGCCAAGTAAAAGCCTTTAATATCTTCCCCACATCTAAGAAAACCTGTCTAGCCTTCACATCCCCTGAGTATGTATTCATTCAATGATTTAGGACAAGAGGCAAATGATTTTGTAGCCATCTTCAAAGCTGCAAGTCTGTGTAGTTTTAAGGTACAGTAGAGTCAGATCTCAGACCTGTTCAAACATGATAAGCAAAACATCTAAAATACTGAACATAACAAACAATTATGCCTTTATAGACTGACCAGTGTAAGTACATGAAGACTATTTAAATATTTTTGTAAATTAGGCTTCTCAAACACATAAACTCTGGTCAAAACCAAATTTTATTACCAGCAACTATACACATCACATCACATGTACTTTTAAACATTTAAACACAGGTCCTTTGATGGAGCCCACTGAGGATAGTTCTTTCTACAGCTTCAATTAAGATGCAGACTGTAACTCAGTCATAGGAGAGCGATTTTGAAGAAACTATGCAAGGTATAATACAGCCTTGCTGTGGACCTGCAGTTATGAATTCTGTCTCCTGGTGTCAAAAATTGCGCAAAAGCTAATGGGCAGTCAAGATGAGTCAGGCTGGGATACTCCAGGAGAAACAGTTCCATCCAGTACATTTGGATTTTTCTGTGCCGTTAAGACATAACTCCCTACTATTTTCTTTAGAACTTGGCCTTGCTCTACTCGGGTAACCAGAGAAGGTGCTCCAACTCTTCATGGACTTAGCAAGCATTAAATAGGATCATAAAGGCATGAAGAGGCATAATAGGCTGCCTAATAACACCTCTGTGCTCTCACACAGGACCAAACATACCCAATGCCATTCCTGACAGTTGTTTCAACAGGAGAATCCATGCTGAATATCAAATATAGACATCCAGTGTGGTGACAACCAGTCTCCCCATGCCATACTGTTAAGCACTGAGTTTCTGTCAGACGTTCTATTCTGGCAGCTCGTCCTGTTGAAGGGCAAAATTAATTTTCAGCTGACTGGCGTGGACAAAAACTACCGAGAAACTGGTTGTTGTGAGTAACTTGAGTACCTGCTTTACATTGTTAACATCAACAATCTCAGTTACTCTGGAAGCTGTCCATGACCAATGTTCAGAACCTTTAGCATTTCCAAGGCATATATATTAAGAAATGTAAACATGGTAAGGATGCCTTCCACTGTATTTCCAGCCTTTTCTTTGCTACTACGAGGGTTAGAAACTGCCTGCAGTTTCTAACAGTGAGTAGTATGAAATTCAATACATTTACAAGAGTACATGCTTACAAGATTCCCTCTCCTGTATTTTGGTTTTTACAAGTTGTAGATTACTTCATCAGAAATCAAGACAAAAGCAAAACAGACATCTTAACCTTCAATTACATGCAAGCAGTGTGTTAAACCAAAGCTAAGTATGGAACACTGCTGCTGTCCAATAAGTAATTAATGAAGACCCTCAGTTATTTTTAGGGAAACTAGGCCATCAGCAAATTCTTTTCCTTCCTTAAAACAAAGGAAAATGCAATTTTCTTTTTCCTGACTAACCTGCTGCTATCTTCTTGGGAGGAAAGGAAGTATCTTGTCCCACAGGAACTAGGCAGCTTTTCACATCGTGAGACAAGGACAAGGTCTATGCAGAATGTGAACCAGCTCATGTCTGTAATCACTGCTGGTTATCCACTCGTCTGTCTATACTATCTTGGATGATGAACTAGCTGTCCAGCCTTATTCAGGTTCAGGTTCCACTTCCCCATGCAATTTAAAAGCCAGTCAATGATGAGTGAAACAGTCCTGTGGATTTTGAACTGAAACTCATACAACAGGGAGAGAAAAGTCTTCATTCTGAGGCAGCCATTCCTAGCATGGCCCAGCTAAAAATCTGTGTATAGTATAACAAGTTTAAGCTGCTAGGAACAGGAAACATGATGGATGCAAAACATGAAAAAGATAGGTTTATAGGTCTGGAAAATCCTCCATCTGCCTTTTCAAATGGCTACAGCTTCTTATTCATATTAAACATAATTCTGAGCAGTGTTCCAATAACAGTGCTAAAACAAATATCTTTAGGGACTAGACATCCACTTTTCTAGCCTCTGCTTGGTGCCATTCAGAAAATAAACAGTGCAATGCTACTGCCAGTCCAGAAGCAGCAATACCACAAAGAAAATGCATCCTTTTAACCTTCCAAACATCCTGTTTTTCTGCAGTTATTTGTAATTTTAATATAAAATGCAGAAAATGCCCTGTATGTGTGTCTTGCTCTCCTGTGATCTCACCAGGTCTTTCTCATTATAATAATAGAAATAGCAGTTTAGCTACATTCACTGAATATCAGCTTGTCAGCCTCCACCAAATAATCTGTATTAATAGACAGCAGCAAAATGGCAAAGCACAGAATTCTGTTTATCTAAGAGTATTTGGCTGGTTGTAACTAGGTTTGATAATGAAATTGTGAGCTTGGTTCTTTACAGGTAGCATGTTTCTACATGCTAACCTCAATATATGGCTAAAACTGTTTGGACTGGAAAAGTCAGTCCATTTGCCATCTATACTGCAAACAGTGATAACTAATGATACTGTTGAAAGAAAAATGTGATGCTGATGCAATCACACCTGGAATATTGTGTCCTGTGCTAAAGACTGTCATTACCAATGAGCTGTTAACAGATCAGAGAATACTCAGAAGAAAAGGAAAAGATGATTAAAGAAATAGTGCAATTGTCCTAGAAAATAAGACTAGGAGAGCTAAGTGGCATTTGGCTCTGCTAGAATGGAAGAGAGGCAACTTTACTGAAAGTGCTTACTTGAACTCTCCATCATATTTAGAGGACCTTTGCTGAGAGGGTGTCTCAGGGCAGTAAAGTTCCAGGGGCAACTGACCTCCAGAGACAGAGTACCTGCGGATAATATTTCCCAGTAAGACTGGGACACCAACAGCATTTCCCAGAAACAGTGTAAATTGATTTATTCAATGATAATGTGAGAGAGAAAACATACCTAAGCAAAATGTCGGAAGTCTGAACCTAAAGGACATCCCTAAATTATCTAGTTCCAATTGCTTGTGAAATCTATGAGAGTTCAACACCCAAACAACTTAGACATCTTTTGCCACTGTGACTGAAACACTTAGAGAATAAATTCGATTGACTTTCATGGAACTGGAGTTGCTTAAAAATTTCCATGTTTTTGAAGAGACTACTATCTGCTATTTTGCACAGAAGGGAAGGAAGGCAGAAGTTATGCACTAAAAGTGAGGTAGCCAACTGTTCAAATACTAAGAGTACTTAAAAAAAAACCCCAAACCAATTGAAAAAAGAGAGTTTCAATATCAACTACCTTATGATAACAAGCGTAAAGAAGAAGAGACCAGCTTCACCTAAGGGAAGTAGGGAGGCTAATGAATGACAATCATTCGAACTGGGAACAAATACAATACACCTCAACTCCAAACAAGAATCCAACCTACCCAAGGTAGCTTCAGGTAAAATTTATGTTCATCAGTTCAGGAGGACGAAGAGGTGCCAAGCCTAAACTCATTTCAGTCTGTCTCCAGGAAACCCAGCCCAGCTTTGACCATGACATTCTGTGTAAAACCACATAATTCAGCCACTCTGGATAAGGCCTTTGATCATCACCCTGTTTCTGAGGTGTAGTAAAATAACAGGGTTGGCCAATACTCAAATTTAATAGTAGCCTAAATGTCTAAAGCAATTCAGAAAAAAAAAATATTTTAACGAGGCATTATTTATCCCTTCAATACTGTCATTAAAAACAAAGTGCATAGTACCTAGAGCATCAAGTTAGCAAAAAGATTATGATAGGGTAGTTAGAACAACAACAACAACATCAATGTGGGGAAGGAGCTTTACCCTGGGTTTTACACAATCCCTCCATGTAAGGTCACATGATCTGATGTTGATAGTATGTCTTTTACATAAATTGATATACATACTATCCTGAACAATCTACTGTGAGTGCCAGTTGCCATTGTGAGGCACACACATTGTGGCAGCAGGATGCATAACGGGTTTGAGGCAGCACTTTGGTCTTCTTATCTCCGGCCACTGTGCAAGAGCCTGGCTACAATATTTCCTTCAAAATCTGAGACAAAATGGCATTTCGAAGACTTCACAATGGCAATCAAAACTTGTATTTAAAGACTGTTTCAGTTAACCTGGGATCTCTGATCACTTCCTTCCCTTTCTTCCCATCTCTCCTTTTACATATTTACAAGTTCCCTCACCTGATATTTTTGCCAGGTGGAATAAATGATTCTCTTGTGCCACTCAACTCTGACTGACACTCCTTGGGTAGCTCTCTCCTCTCATTGTTCCTAACAACTTCTTTCTCAATAAGATGTCTTTATATGCAACGTTCTCTTTGTAAGCTTTCACCTTTAATAGCACAATGGCAGCCAAGGAATTGTCTCATTTCATTTATTTTTTGACATTGTTTTTTCCCCATCATTCACTACAACATCCTCAGCTTCATCATTGTTTTAATTCCTCTTTGCTTGCCACAGAATAGAGTCCTACATTCAGTCAGTTAGTACTGTGTGGGTATCAGCAGAGCAGATTATCTTTATTTCTGAAATGTGTATATATTATGCATAACTCATTCCCCATAATTATACAGAGTGCTCTCATTTCTGGAAATGACTTCTCTTCTTATCCTGTCTGGAAGTAATAAGATACATTACAACAGGCTCCACAGACTGCAGAAACAGCACTGTATACAAGGCACTGACAAACTTACAAGAAAGCCTCCTCAAATGATTTCTCATTTAAGTTACCAGGAAACAAGATGTGCAGACAAGAGAGGTTTCTTTTAGCACAATGCCCACCAATCTTGCTCCATTAAGAATGAAGGGCTTTGGACTGTTTAGATTTCTCATCTCCTTTTCCCTCTGCTTCTTAACCTGCCTTCTCCGATTTCCTGTCAGCACCAGCCTTGACCACTCAGTCACCTCTATGTCTTAATCTTATCAGATATACCTTTCTCCCTGTGGATACTATGAAGAGAACATCCTCTACAGTGTGACCCGTAAAAATATGCCCTTTTCTTTCTGCAGTAAAAAAAAGTCTCCAAGAATAATTAAGTTAGATATCAGTCAGGTGCTAGGTTATTATTTGGCTTTGATTTAAAAAAAAAAAAAAAACAACAGAATTAATACCAACTCACTCTGTAATCTGTAAATTCTGTCCTCCATAGGCAGGCTGCCTGCCATTAAAAAGTTCGGAAGTAAGGTGTTGAAGCATCCACATCCTAAGGGCTCACAGACATAGTGAGAGATCAAGCTGGACACAGGCACAGCAAGAGACATTTGGCCACTGGCTTGCACATAACACGTTGACATGCCTCCAGGCCTTCTCATGTCGATGCAGCAGCTTGCAGCAATAAGCTTCTGGCTGTTCACATGCTTGGCTCTCAGGCTTGGTGCTCTCCTCTAACAGCCTCATCTGTCTCTTCCAAAGGAAAGTACTGGGATAGCTCAATTCCCCAACAAATGTTAAAGCTACTGCCCAGAGGGGACATTATTGCTAATCTGAAATTGTGACAGTTCTAGTCCCTATTTCACTGCTAAAACAGTTTTGATGCTGCATATATTTGGGACTCTGACTGACAGTGCATTTATATCACATTAACCCTGCCAGACATTTTGCCAATGTCAAAGCAAGCACTTCAGGAGCATTAGTAATCAAATTCCACAAAAACATGGAAATTCTTTCTTTCACATAGTGACAGGAGCTTTCATATGGGTCACCTTAGATTTGCAACAGGTAACCAAAAGATTAGTTCAGAGAGCTATTCAATCATCAATTTCTAATCTGATTTAGGACAGCAATTGCTGCTGCAAATGCTCAATCCTTACCACAGCAGTAAGAGCATATTATCACTCATTCAATCTGTTCTCTTTCACCCTTGGCCTGTGAATATGATGATATGATCCTACGCTCTAATGCCACAAATTGTGCCCAAATTGCACAAGACCTCATTCTCTTCACATGCAATCCAGGCAGATTTACAAACAAATCAAATACAAAGGCACCTCGTCGTGAAAGCTGTTTGTCCTGCGAGCTGTAGTTTTTCAAGGAAGAACATTGTATTGATCAGCCTCTGTCAGAACACATGAATCAAGTCTCATCAATGCCTCAGCACAAAATGTAATGCAACATCACTGCTGTTACAGCTTGATGGGATGCTTTATTCAGCCAAGAAATCACACAGAGAATTTTGAAAAATGCCTTGTTGAAGACAATTGGGTAGAAATCCATGGCCTAATGATCCAAATATACCAAATTACAGTCAAATGCACCTTCAGTCTGTTTCTGCTCTCCTCAGTAATTCTACCAATTTATTACCTATGACAGTTCACACTAACCTCCCCTTAAGCTGGAATTTTGAGAGTAGACACTATTAAATGTGATACTGGAAAGAATCCACAAGGTGATATGAACATTCCATTTCTTGTACACTGTCACTTCAGCATGACTTGACTTCTCTCGATTGATTTCCCTAGATTTGACCAACTTAAACCCCAAAAACCTGCACAACAGAGAACCCTTGCATAGTATGCTTCAGAAGAGACAGGAAAATGTCAACAGAAAGATCATCACAATTGTCTAAAACACCACTTAAAGAATGAAACATATGATAATGTGATATATGTTTGGATAGCAATTAATACCATTCTGCATATAAACGCATCCTTACTATTCCCAAGAAATAAACAGATTTTCTGCAGTATTTGAGTTCTACATGAACTCAAAGCAAAGCACAGATCCTCCTGATACCTCCCCTGCCCCTACCAGAGAGAAAGGCACTCAACTCTTTCAGCTTCATTGTCTTACCAGTATGCATTGACTATTAGCCCATTTCCTCTTAACACAGCTATTTTTACCAAACCAACTGTGTTTGAATGCTTCAGACATCTATTTACTTTGAGACCCTGGGATAGCCTTTCAGTCCAAACTACAATTTCTGTGTGCTATCTCCAAGCCAGTAGCAGCCAAAAGGTGTAACTCTGGACTATGAAGGGCAGCATCACACAGTGCAGCACTAAGCTGTAGTCTTACAGAGTCTGGTACCTAGACACAGGTTTTGAGCCAAACGTGAGATTGTGTTATTTAGAGTATCTCCTTTGGAAGTGCTGCACATCTGCTAGATGTTATCACAGAACGTGACACAACATTTTAAAGCAAAGAGAACTGGAAACTCATCAATTTTTATGAGGCAATCTCCACTTGTTTATAGAGAGAAAGGGTGGTTGGTCCAGAGCTGACAGTGTCGATTGCTGCTGTCACAGCACCCAAAGGAACCCTGGGCAAATCAATGGTCTGCATGAGTCTGAAATCCCTGCTTCTATGATGAGCTAAGTGGCCTGCTTCAGAGCTGGGACATATATCTGATCTGGGTTCATCTTCCTCAATTCACTTATCAAAAAGTACAAGAAAGAGCAGCTTGGCTGTGATCTATACTGTGTTCAGCTCTGGGGCCTCCAACATAAGGAGGACATGAACCTGTTGGAGCAGGTTCAAAGGAGAGCCATGAAGAAAGGACTAGAGCACCTCTCCTGTGAAGACAAGAGAGTTAAGACTCTTCATCCTGGAAAAGAGAAGACTCTGGGAAGACCTTAGAGCCACCTTTCAGTACCTAAAGGGGCCTACAAGAAAGCCAGAGAGGGACTTTTTACAAGGAAATGTAGTGACTGGACAAGGGGTAATGGCTTCAAACTGAAAGAGGGTAGATTTTGGTTAGGTGGTAAGGAAGAAATTCTTCCCTGTGAAGGTGGTGATGCACTGGCACAGGTTGCCAAGAGAGGCTGTGGGTGCTGCATTCCTGGAAGTGTTCAAGGCCTAGTTGGATGGGGCTTTGAGCAACCTTTTCTAGTGGAACGTGTCCTTGCCCATGACAGGGGTATTGGAACTAGATGATCTTTAAGATCCCTTCCAACACAAACCATTATATGATTCTATGATAAGCAGAATGCAATTGCTCACCAGCCACTGACCAATGCCCAAGCAGTGATCCATCCCTCCCTGCCATCTCCTCCCAGTTTATATACTGGGCATTATATTCTATGGGATGGAATAGCCCTTGGGCTAGTTGGAGTCAGCTGTCCTGGCCATGCTCCCTCCAACCTTCTTGTGCACCTCCTTATTGGCACAACATGGGAAACTGAAAAGTCCTTCACTCAGGATGAATGCTACTTAGCAGCAACCAAAACATCAGTGTGTTACCAGCACTAATCTCACACTAAATTCAAAACATGGCTCCATATCAGCTATTAGGAAGAAAATTATCCCATCTGGAGCCAGGACCAAAAGAAAGAGAGAGAGAGAGAGAGAAGAAATCAAATCTAAGCATAGCAGAATTTACTGTGAGTCACACAGGATATTTTTCTATTCCTTACAAGAAGCATTTCAAATTTCTCTTTAAATGAGTCAGGAATAGACTGTCTGCATCTGAAACTTTTGGGAACCATGAAGGCTTTAAAATTTGTTGTAGATCCTTAAAGAGAACTCATGCAAAGTTAATTTGTACTCCTGAATCCACATGACTAAATTGTTAGTTACTAATTAAGTATTTGAAGTGAAAGATTTTCAAAGTGTGATACAACTTTAGTGAAATGTTTGACTGAATTAAATTAAAATCTAGTTGGGGACATCTTTCTAATTATGAACAAATTATTAATACTTTTCTTTTGCAGTAATTTTGTGGTTTACTGTTATCTCCAGCTACACACAAACAAATACCCATGCAGTTGGAAGGGAACAACATTGAAATGAAGGAAAGGAAGGCAACACAAATGATGGCTAACGAATCCAAATGCAATAGCTAACAAAACTAAGGGGTCTTTTTAAATCCAAATAGGTGTAATTTTATGAAATTTACAGGAAGATAAAGAAACCAAATATTTCCCAAAAGGCAATGCAAAACCTTAACAAAGCCAATTTCAAATAAACACAACATATTTTGTGCCATACCAAATATGCAAGGACAGATATTGTTATTATTAAAACAGAAACAAACTTCTTTGGCCTATTATATTAAACAAAGAAGAATATGCTAGAAAGATTCTAACAGATATTCATTTTTTTTTTCCTGAAAGACCAGTTTACTTAAAACTGTATCTCAAAAAATCTCTGGAAATTTTTGTACCTGTTATTCATTCAGTTCTTGATATCATGCAAAAAAATATTTGCTCTAGAAGAAATGATTGAGGTGCCAGCCATATATGAAAAACAGAGTTTGCAGACAAGAACATACAAGAACTGATAATTGACACATAATTTTTGTGATTTTTGTAAAACACAACTGGTTTGTCCCATTCCTGTAGTGTTAGAACAAAATAAAAATTACTGGTTTTCAGTATATCAGCATGGAGCTAATACTTAGCTCTAATAAGTTGCAGTAAAAATATATCATCAAAGGTATCTCTTGGCAGCAGGAATGTACAGAAATTGTAGAATTGTTTGAGACATGGTTTGTACAGAGTAAAATTAAACATTCAAAAATGACATAGTATCCTAAGCTGTTGTGTGATATCTTAGTGAGATGCTAAACACAGTTGTTCTCATTCTGGCAAACTTGATTTTCAGAGTTAATTTTAATAATTCTTTGGAATAAAAGGTAGTTTTATAAATATAAGGATACGAGTTGAAGTGCAGGAGATTTATGTACATAATGCATCTCCTAAAGAAGAGACATATTATTTTTTCTCTCCCCAGCTCCATAGTGAAACGCACATTATTTGCAAAACAAACTCTCCTTAACTTAGGTTTTGAGGAGAATCTGGAGGAGTAGAGAGCTGAGCAGAACATTAACTATTGTAACGCTATTTCCCAAGCTCCTCCAGCATAGCTAGCAGCATGTCAGTCATTCAACTACAACTGCACCTGACTAAAATGAAAGACCAGTCTGCCTGAATGCAATAGGCTTTTAATAAACAGACTAGAATTACCTAGAAAATAGGTTCAAAATTCAGAAGATATACTGGTATGACCAAGTCATACAAAGTTACATTCAGTTACAGAGTGAAAGATGTGTGCCTGATCACTTTCCTTTGACATTCCTTACCTTATCATCAGATAGAGACTCCTACTTCTTTGCCTGAGCCTTCCTTGAATTCTGCTGTCTCAAGTTGCCATCACCTTTCTTTTCTTGTGCTAGAATTGACTGCAAGTTGCACTCTGGCAATTCCACACACTGGATGCAGAAGGGCAGCCCTTAGCCTATGGTCTGCTTAAGTCATTGGCATGATATATAGAGAGGTGGCCCTGCTTTCTGCACGGTAGGTGAACTTCACTTGGGCAGAAGCCATTACTTCTTTTTGCTAAATCCTATTTGAGGGCTTTAAGCAAATATTTCCAGTTTGCAAACCTAAAGGTTGCAATAGCTATGCTCTTAATTTTTATGGAAAATTAACTTTCTCTATTGGAAAAACATGGTCTTTACTAAGGTCAAAACCCAGCTGGACAGTAAAACATTAAAAAAAGAAAAAATCAAAGGCTTAAGCATTCATGAGATTACAGCAGTAGCAATGCAGAAGCTGCTCTTTTATCCTAGGTGGTAATGTACTATTTCAGAAGGCGCTATCACTTGAGATAATGCTACTTTCATTGTACATAATGATTAATGGTAATTGCTTTTGTACTTCAGTATTTTTCAGAGAACACTTTGGATCTCAATGAATACATTAGTGCCTCATCGCTCTAAATACCCTCCTTATAACTTGGTCTACAACAGAGAACTAGATATGAAGCAGTCAAAACCAGCATTTTTTCCTTGTTTTGATTTTTCTGGGAGATAAAATTTGTCCTCTAAAGTGAAGCAGGAAATTATTCAAGAACTTTCATTTTAATCTAGCCATCAGCAGTATTCTAAGTCTTCCTAATGCATCTACAATTCCAATTCCAATTGCTTTAGCGTAAGGTCTGTGATAAAGGATACCATTTCTTTTGTGTTTCCAGGTTTTCCCAATCATGTAGAATGTCAGAGTTTGTGGGATGAAAAAAAAAAAAAAGTAAGTCACATTTTGTTTTTCATAAGAACCATTTTATCCCTAGATACTATATCATCCCACTATCCTCAGATATCTTTTATGTAATGATCCACATAAAAAAACCCTTGTTTTTCGCAAACTACCTTGGATTGGCTTATTACTTGTCATGGTTTGACATGACAGCCTTTTCTGGTAAGGGGGAAGGGTTTTTAAAGATGGCTTCTGTAAGAAGTTGCTCACAACTCTCCCCAGCTCTGAGCCAAACCACGACATTATTGGCGCCCAACGTGGGGTCCCAAGTCTGTGGGACTTGGAGCATTACAGATTAAATCTGAGACAAGGATACTAATTGGGAGTGGTAACGGGCAAAACATGAACTGTGCTGTTGACTAATGAGGTTTTCTGTGGTGCTACCTCCGGTGAAGGGATAAGGGGTGGATTTTTAACACCTCCTTAAAAAGTGATTTGTGAAGGTGAGGGGGTGGAATGTCATGGTTTGACATGACAGCTTTTTCTGGTAAGGGGCAAGGGGCTGTAAAGATGACTCCTGTAAGAAGTTGCTCACAACTCTCCCCAGCTCTGAGCCAAACCATGACATTATAGTAACCCTTTCTCTCCCCTTTGTTTCCCCAGTTTTCTTGGATTCTTAAACATCCTCCCATCCCCACTGAAATCTCATTGCGAAGTACTACAACAGATTGCCTAGGAAGGTGCTGCGGTCTCCATCATCAGACATCTTTAAAAACAGATTAGACAGTATCTGCCAGAAATAGTTTATGTATTGCTTATACTGCCTTAAGGCAGAAGGACAGGCTAGTTTATTTTCTATGATGCTATGACTGTTAATAGGATTTTTTACCTACATCTTCTAAGAATTTAACAACGGAAGACTCTCATTTTTCTTTGGATCTTAGAGTTTATGGGCAAAAGGTGACTTCATTTTTTTTCTGTAGTGTCCAGTGACAGGACAAGGGATAATGGGCACAAGCTGGAACACAGGAAGTTCCACTTGAACACGAGGAGAAACTTCTTTCCTGTGAGGGTGACGGAACCCTGGCACAGGCTGCCCAGAGAGGGTGTGGAGGCTCCTTCTCTGCAGTTTTTCAAAACCCACCTGGACACATTCCTGTGTGACCTGATCGAGGTGAACTTGCTTGAGCAGGGGGGTGGACTAGATGATCTCTAGAGGTGCCTTCCAACTCCTACCATTCTGTGATAACACTAACCCGTGCCATTCTGAAATGCTTCTCTGCTCAAAGAAAGCGTTCAAAGTGATTGAACCCTTTTAGCCCATTTAAGGTTCTGCTAAAGGGCCAAAATGGGATTATAAGGACCTTAAGGCATTCCCTTGATTATGTGATTTCTTTCTCTGTTGGCTGCCCACCAAACCACATTCCTTCTTCTAAAGACTTCCATGAGACTGATGTCATATAACCTATATGCTGATCATCTGCAAGATAAGGCTTTCATATGAAGCATGTTGGAGAATAATTAGTATTCTATAATACCTTATTGATGTTATATGATGACACATGATTCATGTAAATGACTACAGATTAAATAACAGTCTTTCCATAGCAATCATAATCAATTATTGTTAGTACAAAATATTGGCATCAAGAAGTAAAACCAGTCCTAAGTTCAGCAGTAAAAAGCTGAGATTCCATCTTCAAATTCCCTTCTTGCTCCAAATGCAGACAGCGGGATGTGATTCAGTGAAGCTGTTGACCCACTTTACATGAAATGATGAATATAACCATGTGTTTGAATAACAAAAAAGCTAAGAAACATTGACATTTTATTTATGTCATACACTCATATTATGCTGTATGTTTTTGCTGCTTCTCTACCAAGACAAAGTCACATCATACTTTGATGCAACAAGATCTTGTTTTAGACAGCAAAATTCCTTACCAGAAATTTCTACTGCAAGCAGCAATAGACAGGCATTTGTGTCACACACACACACACACATACTTTTCCAGAAGAGATCTCCAGATTCTTTTTAAACCTCTAACAACCATGTAGAAGGTCAGAGAGTTCCACAAACTTGTAGAAAGTTTCTGTGTAACTCTCTCTGCAGATAGAAAGATATTCCCTGAACACCAATGAAACAGAAGCCCAACAAAAAAAATTTCAGTCATAATGCCTGAAGTCATCCTGAGACTGAGACCCTGAAATGCTGAAAGTTGTGTGGGTCTGGTAGTAAAGAATTATCCATTTAGTTATTATTGGCTAGACAATATTAGTTTGCAGAAACAAAGATTCTCTCAGAATTAGGCACAGACGACTCTCAACAAGGATGTCTGCAAAACTTTAGTCTGAGGCTTCAGTGGAAGAGTTCATTCCGATGCTCCATCCATTCCTTGAAGGCTTGATCTCTGTCTAGCTCTCCTTGGGGTCCTGGCTAACCTTGCACTGGATAAGGTTTCTCAAGTCAATAAAAGAAGAAGAGGAGAGCACGCCACTCCAAGGCAGTCAATACAGAAAATAAGGGGTGACTTTTTCTCTGAAACAGTTACATTTAAGCTCAAGCAGACTGCAAAGGTTGAATTTATGGTGTGATGGTTAGGGCATTTAGGAGACTGTAATTCAGGAGAATATTGAAATCAGAGGATTGAAATCAGTTAAGAGAGATCTGTACCTCTTTCTATAACATGTGCCTGATTCTTGCCAGTTTCATATTCTGTTCTAATTCACATTTCCTAAGACCCAAATTTCACGTATCTCTTCTCCCTTATCATTATCAGAACCCTTTGGTTCTGCCTTAGGAAACAAAGAGCAATACACTGACATTTTTCTATTAAAGAGGATTCTTGTTTTCATGAACTCAAGGCAATTTCAGAGTTAAATTTAGGACCATAATCATGAATATTCAACATTAATTCCAGGCATTTATTTAGTTATAGGTATATCTTTTACATACTTGTTTTCATTTTGCTATTTTCACATCCAAAGCTAGATAGAGTGTACAGAATCCAATGTATCATATTTGAAGGGCTGAAGGGCATCTGGGATTTATTCCACAACAGCTAATTGGGATCTCTGCTTTTGGACTTCACCTGCATCCTTCTGCCAATATAATTCTTTATGTCATCTCAGTAAAGTCATCAGAATGTCAGAAGAGATTAATTTGCTTCCCCAAGATTAAAGCAGTGAACACATCAGTTTAATACAGAGTTTTGTGAGATAGTCTCTTAATCATCTACAAGGAAGAAGGGTTATGCGCTAATAAAAATTTTATAATCGCTGAGCAAAAGATGGAAAAAAAATGAGACCATTTTCAAGTTCAGCAGATTTGCAAGTAACTCCTGATAAGAACAAACAAAGTGTTTTTACTGCCCTTATCAGTGCTTCACTTCAACATATCAGCCTAGCTTTGTCAACAGGAATAATTCAGCTGAGCCTTAGAAATGTGACTCTGAACGTATACAGTTTCACCAGGAAACTCTCTCCCGGTGCTTTATGACAGCCACCACATTGCTCTGGTGCTCTGTCAGGTAAAAATATATGGTATGAGAGCCTTGAACTTTGAATCAAACAGGTATCTGCTGCCGTCTACCTTGGAGCTGATAACATCTTGCATTTGGGAAATGTAGGCTGCCAGGCCTGACTGCTTACAGAAATTCATCTGACCCTGTTCCTTGATGCTGTTTTGCCAGAAGTACACATGGCCTATGTTATAGAGAGTACTCAGTATCATAACAACACATGGTAGTAGGGGAATGACTCTCAAAATTGTGCAAGTTAAAGTAAGTGTCTTTTTTAATTCCATTGTATACTGTTAAGATTACTCTTCCTTTCCTTATTCATATTGTTCACACAAGTCCTCCCCTACCAAAACTGTCTCAGAATTACTCCACTTTTTCACCCCACTGACATACCTACACCACCGCCCTCTGCACACAAAGCATGCTGATCCCTGAGAGCTCCTCTTCCTCCTCTCACTCACAGCATAGTCTTCACCACAGCTTGAGTGGCCTTTGAACTGAAAAACAAAATGCAAACATACTGCCCTTCACTTGTTTTCTGAACTGTTTGTATATATCAAATTAGTATTGACTAACGTTTTTGTACCTGGGGATCCTTTATTGCTTGGCCTATTCAACCACAGAACTCAGGGATTTTTTTCCCTTGGAGGGCTTCCTTGATGTAATAGAAGATAAAGTATTTAAAATTAGGAGCCAGTCTACAGCTCATGATAGTTATAGATCAATAAAGGTGGTGTGAAGCAACTTGGCATCATGCAAAAGCACCATTCTGCTCTGCTGCTGCATCTCAATTATGCTGCGTGACACACCTGCTGTCCTAGTCCTGCTTTTCCCCCTGAGGCAAGCCTGCTAATGTGCTAATTTATATGGTGCATAACAGGGATTTGGAATAGTGGCCTTAGAGACTCATTTTCACCTGGTGCCTCATTAGGGATTTGAGTCCACTTCAATGGAGATGAAAAGCCAGTGAGTATAACTCATTTGCGTCATTTATTTCTCAATAGGTAGCCAGTTAGCAAATAATGGACTTGCAATGACTTTGTGCAGGTCATTTCCTTTAGCAGAAGTTCCTTTGTGAAGCTGCTATCCCATAACAGTTTTGTGGATTTTCTTTGTGCACTAAGTATACATTCAGGAGCTATTTATTCATCTGTAATTAAACAAAATCAAATATTAATAGTAAAAAGGCAACAATAACATATTTTGCATTTCTACAGTATTTCTGCAGATTTCACTTTCTATTACTTTCAGAGACAGATCATAGAGGAAAGAGCTCTTGCTGTTTTATTAAAGATAAGAGAGACAAAGAAAGGTTTGGCTGTAGTTCTGGAAATTTCTAAGCGACTCCAGATCACAGAACAGCTGAAGCTGGACAGAACCTCAGGGGATTGTCTAGTGTTACTCTCTAGCAGTAGGATCTGCTATACTAGGCTGCCCAGGACCATGTCCAGTTGAGTTTTGAATGTCTTCAAGAATAGAGACTCCACAAACTCTGGAGAATCTGTTTCGATGTGCAACACCATTGAAAAAAGCTTTTTATCTTATGTTTAAGTGGAATTTCATATATTTCAGTTTGTAACCATTGATTTTTGTGCTTTCACTGGGCATACTGAGAAGAGTCTGGCTTCATTTGTATTCACTTCTAGAGGTGTTTATGCATAAGATTCACACAAGACTCAATAATCTCAACTTTTAGAGTTTTTCTTCACACAAAAGTTATTGCAGTCCCTTAATCATCTTAGTGGATCTTCAACTGACTGTCTCCAATGTGTCTGTGTCTCTCTTGTACAAGGACCCCAGAAACGGACGCAATACTCCAAATGTGGTCCTACCAAGGGTGATTAGATGGTAAGGATCACCTCCTTCTACCTGCTGGTGACACTGTTCTTAATGCAGGCCACAGTGCTGTTTACCTTCTTTGCCACCAGGGCACAAGGGTTCACACTTACCTTGATGTCCACCAATACCTCCAGGTCTTTTATTACAAAAAAACTTCTCAGGTCGTCAGAATGTACTGGCACAATGAGTTATTTCTCCAAAGTTACAAGTCTTAGCATATTCTTTGGTTGAACTTCATGAGGTTCTTCTCTTCCCATTTCTCCAGCTGGTCAAGGTCCCTCTGAAAGGAAGAGAACTATCTCATTTTTCAACTACTCCTCCTAGTTTTATATCATCAGCAAACTTGCTGAGCCTACACTCTGCCCCATCATACAAGTGATTAAAGAAAAGTAAAGAAAATAAGTATGTGCATACTTGTGTTTATGTGTATGTCCACTACCATGCACATATGTACAGGTGCTGGAAAACTAAACTCCAGAGGCAAAAAGTCTTTGTTTCTGTGAATTTTTAAAAAGTAAGCCCCCAACCACAGTGTATTACTATTCCAGAGGTGGAGCCACATGCAGAATACTTTTGTTTCTTAAACAGAAGAAGGTACGGCATCTCATAAAGCTACAACTGTCCACTGCATGGAAAAGAGTGTTTTGTAGTGGTGAAAAATACAGAATATAGAATACAGAATATTGAAGCCAGCGAAAATAATGACAGACAAGCTGGCTGTCAATGAATTTACATGGACTTAGATGCTGCTAATTTCTTGGCAATTAGTGTATCTGCAGCCTTCAGTTGGCTCAACAATTTAAATTCTTGCATTATGAAAATTAAAGTGCTGTGACTTCCTTTTTGTTTGTCCGTCATTTGCAAGCCTCGTTATTAGGTCAAGAAAAGTATGTGTAGAAATACAGCTACACAGGTACACAAGGATTTTTCAGGTAAGGCTGGATTTACTGGGGGAATAAGAATACCATCTTCAGCAAATGCATTACTAGAATAGGCAGAACTTACTGACACTTTCATACCTTTGAGAACCTGGCTCAAAATTACTTCAGATCAGTCAGATGCAGAACTTGTACTATATCACTAGGGGTTCAGTATAAATCCCTCTGCTTCAATTCTTGTGTAGACAAATACATCGGTTACTTCTATCAGAAGGCTGGGGAATCATTCCCTACAGTGCTTCAGAAGCAGCATTTAAATCTTTCAGGATTTAGCTACCTAGCAGACAGTGAGAGGCTGGCAAAAAGCCCCATCACTGAACAACACATAGGACAGTGGAAGCGCTAAGCATTTTGAGTCCAATCTTCAATTGGTGAATGTTTGCTTAACTGCTGTCTGAGGGATAAGCCATTTTTTATTGTTAAAAGACATGGTTACATTTCTTTTTTTGATGCAACATTTGCATAACAAGTAGTTGAAACAACAAGTCTATCAGTAGTGATTAAGTTACAATGAAACCACCGTGATTAAAATTTTTAAGTTATTCAGAATCCAAATGTGTCTGTCTGGATGTGAGGAGTTAAATGTTTTCTAAATCCCAGAGTTTAGCCTAAGTCCAAGCAATCTGCATAGGAAATTAAATATTTTCACTAACTTTTAATTTTTGTTCTCTAAGGACCATTAATGCTACATATTTGGACAGTATGAGCCGATGTCCACAATTTAAATGACTCAAGAGCTTTTTTGAATAATTTGGATTTATACAAGCTGTTTCTCCTTGGTTTGAATCCTTAGAGGCCCACTGTTAAGCACTAACACAAAACATTGAAGCCTGAGATTGTGTCTTCCAGATCTTTCAAATGTGAGAGCCTGACAAAGATCTTAATGGAGCAACGATTTTGCATTTGCTCCATTCTCCTGTCTGGAGTGGCAGATAACGCACAAGTACAGCTTGAGCACCAGGAAGGGGCATAGTTGATTTCAGAGGAAATTTTAATAAATGAGGGCTTTAGCTTATCATTCCCCACAGGCTGTTGTGCCTAGCTGCCAGCACTCAGGTCTCAAGGTCTGTGAAAGCACAACACTGCCATGATGACAGCCCATCGTCAAGATACTTGTGTTCAGCAGCATAACATCACATATACTGCAGTGATATATCTCCTGAACTGAATGCAGAAGCACAGATCTCGAGGTGCAGCCATGCAACAATTTCAGGCAAACAGTTGCCCAGAACTGGGCTGAACAGAGACTGACAGCTGCCGCAAAGCAGACCTGTGAGGTCGATTCAACAGAACTAGGCTTGCCTGGAGGCCTTGCAAGAATCCAGACAGTGCTGAAAAGAGGTTAGCAAAAAATGCTGCAACTCAGCTTTGGCTCTTAAGTGAAGCAGTCAGTCTCCTTAGCCTTCTCTGCAAGGAGATGAGAGAAGCAGGCTCCTGAGGGTGATCCAGAGCAGGAGCCTAACTAAATCGTCAAGGAGGAGCCTTTCTTCACTGACATCAGAAAGTGCTAACACAGAGTAGACTGCTGACTCAGTACCTTGGTTTGGGGAGTAGTCTTTCAAGACCTTCAGTAGGTTCTGCTGAGCAACACATTTCGCTACTTAAGTTTCAGAAATACATCTGGAAACCTCTGTTTTCCTATACTGAAGCAAGATAACAAAGCAGGATTGGCTTTTCAGAGATTGTGTGCAAAAGAACACAAGACTGAGGCATACAAAGTGAGTTTTAGATAAAATGACAGGTATTAACTCAATTCTGCTTTTTCCCATCCCCCAGTATTAATGTCAAACTCCACATCTGCATCTTATAGTCATTGTTTCATGTAATTACTCTTTCATATAGAACCATAGAGCAGAAGGTGATAACTTACTGTGGAGCCCTTCAGTATGTCCTGCACTCCTGCATGTGCACTCTAGCTGGCTTTCCAACTTGTGGTAGTTTTGGATCCAGTCTGGTAGTAGTTTTGGATCTGATCCAGGAGTTTGCTGCTCCCAGGGGACATTTTGGGAAGCAGGAGGGCTTGACCTATAGTTCATAATTTCATGCCCATAGCTTGGCCTCTGAAAATTAAAAGCTGCAAAGCTAAGCTCCTCTCATCTCCGTTTTTAAACTCTCTTTTTGAGTCCCACCCAGTAAGCTCAGCACTTTCTGGAAACTAAGATGTTTTAAATGTTCTGTAGCACAAAAACCTTGCTTCAGCAATGATTGTTTCTGAAATACCAGCTTGTCCAGACATCCAATCCAATATCAGGTTGTCCAGATATCCAGTAAATCCCATACATACTATTGATTAAAATACATTAATCCACACTAGGCAAAATCTTTTAGTGATCCCAGAGCATCTACCCATCACTATGCCTATGCTTATAGCAGTTCTGGGGGGGTAGCTTAATAGGTCAGATGAATCATGTGTGGTGATATATTGTGTGGTGATATATATGTTCCATGGAATAAAAGTCAGAAAAGAAGTGTAAAGTTACGTGCAAAAGGGAAAAGACATCAGGGAAGACAGCTAAAAAAAAAAAAAATAAAGCTGTCACTCATCTCTGTGCTATTTTATATTGTCCTGCTTCCTGCTTTTCACTTCTCCCTGCTTTTCCATTTCACACTGTGAAAATTACAGCTCCTTACACCAGATTTCTAATGAACTACTGCTGGCATCCAAATTCTCAGCCATACCCAATGCACAGTGTTGTTGAAATTCACCTCCACAGTCCTGGCGCTCATTTAACACTAACAGTACCCCTAGAGTAACTTAAATCTGCTCTAAATTAAGCTGGCTATGTGAATTTGGGAAAAAAATAATTCCCTACAGTAGACAAAACCAAAATACTGTTGCTCGCCAAGCCACCCACATATGCTTTTTTCAAGGAAAATGTTTTCACTGATGTCTTCTTTGAAGTGACCAAGCAACTGTTTATTTAAATTTCCTGTATTTCCCTCAAGAAGCACCATGGCATCCTCTGTTGTACATGACCACCTTTTGCTCTAGGACATGATTCGCCCCTTGCATTTTGCCTACTCTCTCCTGAGCATGCTGCAGGCCAATTGTCATGCTGGAACATAGCTTTGGCAGATGGCATTGCATATCTGAGCACTTCAAAATGGGGGCACCTCCTTACACACGGCCATAGCTGGTTTTCCTGCTGTCCTTACATGTACATCTCCAAATGAAGAAAAGTTTTCTATTCTTGAGTTTTTTTATTTCAATAAATCTATCTTTACCTTAAAGTGATCTAAAGGAGAAGAGGTCATGCTCTTTATAAGAATTAAACCAAAACAAAATTAGAGGCTTCTGCCTGCTTTTTTTTTGCCTTTTTGATAATCCAGGGATATCAGTATTCATTTTCCTTATGCTTCTGTGGCCAGGAAGGCCAATGGCATCCAGGAGTGTATTAGAAGAGCTGTGAGCATCTCCCTTATGATGAAAGGATGAGGGAGCTGGGGCTCTTCAGCTTGGAGAAGACTGAGGGGTGACCTCATTAATGTTTACAAATACATAATGGTGTCAGGAGGATGGAGCCAGACTCTTCTCAGTGATGTCCAATGACAGGACAAGGGGCAGCAGGTACAAGCTGGAGCGTAAAAGGTTCCAAAGAACCACAAGGGAAAACGTCTTCATTGTGAGGGCTGCCCAGATAGATGGGTTGCGGAGTCTCCTTCTCTGGAGATGTTCAAAACCCACCTGGACAAGATCCTGTGTGACTTACTGTGGGTGGTCCTGCTCTGGCAGGGAGTTTTGGACTAGCTGATCATTTGAGGTCCCTTCTAACCCTTAAAATTCTGTGTTTCTGTGATTCTACTGTTTGCCTTAGGCAGATCTTTGTCCTTGCACTAAAGGTCATTGTTGAAACAATTCTCTCTCAGGTCTTTCTTCCTATAGGGTTTAATTAATAAGAACAAAGGGACAGATACTCTACTGCCTTCAGTTTTGCATAGTAATTTGCAGACCTGTATGCATTCACAACCCACATAGGGATGCACAGCTCTCCAACCACCCTCTAAGACTACCAAATTGTATTAATATGGATCAAGATATGTAAAACAACTACTAAAGCAGTGCTTAAATATTTCAAGATCACCGTAGTTTTGTGATTGATGCAAAGGTGTTGGTAGGCAGCATGTTTACTGAAACAGCTCAGAGGAGGAAGGTGTATGAGCTCAGCACTGGATTTTAACTGGGGATTCTTAGCAGTTGTAAATTCATTTTACGGAGGAAGGAGATTATGGCTTTAAACTGTTCTTCCACAACACCAGAATCTACCTCTTATAAATCTGCCTCTAAATGTACTGAGCAGAGTAAGAAAACTCTACCCACTTTAAACGCCTCTCACATTTTATATCAGTGCTAGCAAGTGTAAATGGCCATACAGTTGAGTGGCAATGAAGAATCAAAATAAAACCTATTTCACCTCTCTAATTTGGTTTTGCTTGCATGATTTCTCTGTCATTCTTCCAGTTCTCCAGTCATCTATACTCTTTCAGGTTAAACACAACATGGATTTTAAATGCAAGATGAACATTAAAAAAAAGACTACTATAAATTCTTCAGACACACTTTAAAGAATGAAAAAAAAAAGAGGGCACAGGCCTGGGGTGGACAACATTTTTCCACAAATTACCTGTGCTGGAAAACTAGATTTTCAACTAAATTAAATATTCCCACAATTAAAAGCCTGAAAATGAATTTTTTTTGCTTTGAAAATGCCTCCTGATATCTCAAGCATATTGTAGTTGAGTTGGTTCATATCCTCATTTTTCCAAGTTAACTGAGATGCACTATAGGTCTCAGGTTCAGTGATGCAAAAATCACCCTGGAATCTGTACACTTGCCAAGCAATCTGATTTAGAGAAGGCAAAGGAAGACTAAGTATCAAGGAACACGCCAACCTAAGGTATTCTAACATTGTTTTCAAATAGAGATTTGAAAAAAAAAACCAATTAAACCTACAAAGATCTAGGATGTGTGGGTTTCCTTTCTCCTGTGAGTTATTGTCTTCCCGACTGCCTCAGAAGCACCATATATTCCTCACTAGTGCTTTTTAGAAAGCAAGGAAGAAAGGGGTGCAATCAGTAATGGTATGTTTTTCCATCTTCATGAGTGAGCAATGGACAGCAAAGTGGGGATGTGGTTCTATTCTCAATGTTCTTCTCACTGACTCATCACTTTACATCTGCTGTAAAGCTCAGGGAATTTCTCAAAGGGGTAACGTGGGGCTTGGTTAATATTATAAACTGCTTTGTGGCCACTATTGCCCTGATATTTAAGAAATTAAATGTAAAAAGTACTCAACCTTGAATGAAAGGTGAGGTAGAAGCATAAAATATGAGTGTTACAAGAGGAAAAAGCATTTAATAAAAGGAATCTTGCAATCGCATCTCTGCCACCACACACATATTTGTATTCTTGATTTCTCTGTCAGATTCTGTATCTCTTACTTCTACTGGATACAGCTACACTGAAAGGCATGACTTCCTGGGAAAGTTGAAGTCCACTGTGAGAGCAGCAAGAGTAAGTCCTGTGAGAACCAGGGATTATGGACAGACTTCTTTGCCATGATGAAAGAGTATCTGATTTTCCCTGAGAGCAAGAGGTGCTCTAGAGGTCTTCTCCCAAGTGAATATAACCACGGCTCATCAGAATACAGTACCAAGAGCACTCTTAAAAACAAGATCAAAGAACAAATGAAAATTAAAACGGAATCATTAATACCACCTCATTCTTTATTATTTAAAAACTTTTGACACCTGAAAGAAAGGAGATAAAACCGGCAACATTGGCACGCTTACTGTTTCCAGGGAAACACAGAACCATGTTTTGCAGATAAAATTATGGTTTGTGAGGTCTGATATATTTTAAAGCTCTTTGTAACAATTCATTGCATAATTCAAACGGCCTCTACACTACAAACATTTAATATATTTATACTGACAGGACTGGCAGTGCATTTTTGTTATAAGAAGCTTGGAGGTCTGCTACAAATAATCTCCAAAGAGTAACGCTAATTAGCGGCTAAAGTTGGCATATTTCCTGCTATCTGAAATTAGATCAGAGAGTCAGGCTGAGATGAAAAAGCCCTATTAACTCCCTAGGCTTCCAGTTCCTGTTTATTCATGAAAATTAATGTTTTGAACTTTATCAGCTATCATCTAAAGAAGTCTGGAGTCAGTGGTAACAGAGCGATTGGAGAGAGACTTTACTGCCGGTAGCTGCTGTTGAAGTACCACAGGCACTCTACGCAAATATCCATGGGCAAACTTTATTTAATGGTTACACACAGCTGAACAATAGTCAGGAAAGACGGTAGAGTGGCTAGCATGCTAGTCTGGCAATTATAAGAGGTGAGAGACATTCCTTGCTCCAAGGTGCTACCTAATCATTTCTGCATGACCTAGAAAAAGTCACTCTTTAGGGAATGGTAAAAGTGAGCTGGTTTTCCTATAGCTTGTGGAAACAGAGAAGTCCTCCAGACAAAGGAGTGTACTTTTTTGGTGTTCAGTGACTACACTTAGCTTCTGTAAATATCTCCATATGTCTTTAAGTTTGACATCTGTAGAACAGAAATAGCACCTCTCCACCTCATGGGAACATTAGACAGATGAATACTTTCCTCTGCTTCTTAGAGACCTTGACCTGCTCCAGACAAGCACATCACCAAATTCCATCAGAAGCAAGCATCATAGCCCACTCCTCATGTGGATCTCCAGCTTCCCTAGGCCTTTTGGTGATGGGACTGGGTTTTAGATCTCAGTCTGCCTTCACATAACTTCAGCAGCTCTGAGGTTTACCTTTTTTTTTTTTTTTTTTAGCTCTGTGAGACCTGGAAAATATTAAAATACATAAGCTCCTTTTAAACTTCAGGACTGGGAAAGCACAAGGAAGGGATGGGTGGGAAAAGAGTAGAAAGGAAGGTACAAGAAATCCTCCTGTTCGAAAATATATCTAAATTTCAGTTCTTAGAAAAGATTTGTCGAGTTGCATTTTGCTCAAGCAAACACACGAGAGTCAATTTTTGTATCCTGTGGCTAAGCACAGAAAAACAATGTAATTCTAGAGTTAACGCGGAGACAAAGGAGGAAACTTGTTATTAGGCCAGGCTGCTGTTGTTTAGACAAAGCCATGGAAAATTTAGACTGTCTTTTAGTTCTAGCAATCAGTCTGAGCAGACAAATCAATGTCTTAAGCTCTTGATAGCTATAGAAAAAATAGTAAAGTGAGGCTTGTGTTACCAAAGTAAGTTGTGGTTTTAAAGCAATCCATTATCTCATCAGGCAATGTGGAATTTTTCTGCAGAATCCATCTACCACAACAGAGGGATTTACAATTTAATAAAATCTGCAGTGGAAATTGAAGCTTCACAGAGAGAATGCCAGTGTATCTTCATTCTCTCCTCCACATCACAAAGTCTACCACACAGTCCCTTGCATTTATGACTTGAGATCACTCTTCTCCACCTTACATTTCTAGCATAAATGATTTTAACACCGTCTATCTAGTTTTCCTCATCAAGAAGACAGATGGAACCTGTGTAAAAGACTTTTAGAGAAAAAGGAAGACTCTACCTCCTTAGGTCTGTCTTCACAGCAAAATCAACAAGACTGAACTGTTGTCTCAGGAAGTGATCCCATCCAAACAAACATTTTCTTAAAGTCTGACAATTTCTTAAAGCCAAGTTGATGTCAGCAAAGAAGCCAGGGGTCAAAATTCAAGTGAATGTAATTCATTCTGCTAGCAACCCAAAAACCCTATGGGTGAGATTGCTGTTAACACCCAGTTACATACTACCAGTCACAATTTTGTTCTAAAGGTTTATACCTAGGAAATTGAAATAAGTTCTCTGCAGCTTTCTCTGCAACTTATCCTGGCAGGGGAAGCAACAGGTAAATCTCCAAAGTCTCTGGATTGAATACAGGTCTGTGCAGGGTGAACAGGGCAACCAGGCTGAGGTTCTAGAGCAGAAGTTTGCAGAAGCCGGTGAATTTCTGTTGCCATATTAGATGACAAAAGCAAAGCTGCTTTACATCCCCAGCAGAGCAACGAGTGAATCAAATGAGCCTCCAGGAGCTAACTACTGTATGAATTTTATTTGCAAACTGCAGTAGTTTGCAAAAGTGCCTTTGTACAGTTACTATGAATGTCACAGGTCTATGTGAATGCTATCTGCACACAGCACTCTTGGGAAATTAAGCCATCCATTTGTTAGAAAGACCTAGACAATGTCAAGGTTGCCCAGAAACAGGAGATCAATCAATCAAGAATCCCTCACTTGGACAGCTGAAGGCAGCAGTGGTTCTTCAGCCAACAGAGTATGTCTGGTGTTGGAGGTGATGTGCAAAAAAGTATCAAGAGTGAGGGCTTAAATACTCAGGCTGAGATAATACAGAAGAATTCTCCAATTGACCAAACAGTGACAGAGATAATTTAACACAGGGGAATTCTTCAGCCAAAAGGGGACTATTCATTGTCAAATGACAACATGGATGGACTTGGCGATTCTGAGGAATTTTAACCAAATCCAAAAACGAGATCAGAGTCGGTTTGCATTAAAAAATCTGGTATTTAATATAGACCCATCAAATTTTACATTTTAATTGTGTGGGTGTTTCTTTGCTGAGCCTGTTTCCTTAGTGTGCTGTCCTCTTGTCCCCCAAGGGCCTAATCAAGTGAAACCCACCAGAAAACTGGACAGTTTGGGAGGCCCAAAAAGCAACCTCTGGAGTGGAACAGAAGGCCTGCAGGGTTCAATGCCATGGGAATATGCAATGAGGACACATAGAGCTATTAAAAAATGTCAATGTCAAAGAGATCTTTATGTAGACTCAGGGAAATCAATGCCTATGGGGCAACATACTGGGAACTAATCACAACAGTCTGGAGAGAAGGATGAGACCTGGTTTTAACACAGATATCATATGTTTTTACTAAAGGACATGTTACTATTCTGAAACAGTTTTCCAGCTGCAGTTAATAAGCTCTGGCTTCAGTTCCATTTGGGAGAACACAAAGCAGCTCTTTATGATTCCTACAACCTGGAAATAAGTGGCTCCACTTTGGTCTGCCCCCAATATGTGCAGTAGCCCCAAGGGAATCTTCAGTTTAGTGGACATTCTTATTACTTGATCTCTAAGATTTGGTACAGTAGCATAGAGGAGATGTGGCATCTGAAAGAAGCTAGCCCAGTATTTTGAGAACCAGGGTCAGGACAAATAAAACATACCAGCCTGTGCTCTCTCCACTGGGAAAGTTACTCCATTCTACTCCAAGGTCTTTTCCTTTGTGGATCCTTTCCTGATGTCCATGCCAAAAAAGCAAAGGCAGCACATCTAAACCTCTAGCACAGTGAAAGTACACGGCAGCTTGTAGGCATTCCATGCTCCATGTCCTGCATACATGTTACAGCCTGTACAAGTATGTCTGCAGATGAGACAATGCACAGTCAGGCACCTGCTCTCTTTAGTGTGTTCCAGTTGTTCTGGCAACACATTGTACCAGTGAACCTAGTCTTGAGACCTTGGAGCTCCCCTGAATACACTATAGACACAAGTGTGTTAGCAATTCCTAAATTTCCCAATGACAAACCTGCTGGATTATCTAACTTAAAATGCAGGATACCAACCAAGGACAAAGCCAATGTCAAAGAGCCTCTTTAACAAGCACTCACTGCTCCTTTGTTCTAAAAACAGTAGCAAAGATAGGCTTCTCATTAGTATGGTCAGCTAAACAAAATGATAATTCTGTTTCAGAAATGGTTAGCTCTTCATCTGCTCTATAGAAGAAAGTTGTGTTTAGTGTTGTTGTTTTAATGTATATCCTTTAACATATCAACATGTACATTTTAATGTGTTTGTTAGAAAAAGTAGCACAAGTAAGTATATTTTGTAGATTAAGCATAAATGGCTGAGTCTTAAGGTGGTTATAAAGCAACTTTGTTCCCTGCCTCTGACAGCTGCATCAAGTGTTCCTGAATCTGACTCTTTGCTGGAGTTTGCCTGAAAAAAAGTAGCACAGGTCAGGATCTAGAATTGTCATGTAACACACAGAGCAAAATCTAGAGTCCAGTAAAAACACAAGTTGAGACATTTTACTGAAAATGCAATGAAAGAATGGGACAGATTTCAAGTCCAGTAGGCTATGGGCCTTTGCATGTCATCATCTTAATCCACATTCAGTACTATTCGATTGAGTGTGAATGTTCCTTTAAGCACACGGACTGCTAGCTACACCTTTTCTAATTCTTCTGTTGCTGAAGAGAAAGAACAGTGCATGTATCAACATACTTGGTCATCCTTCACTGATCTCTAAAGTAATAATGGAGCTCTCTGCTCTCTTGTAGTGCTGTGCTGACAAATTATTCTGTATAACACACACATACAAAAAAAAAAGGCTAAGCCCAAGACTGTGCTAGGTAAAAACAAACAAAAAAAAAGGAATACTTGGGACAAATTGAAGGAATAGTATGTTAGGATCACAGAAGAATGTTGAAATATTTTTTAAGAGATTCAGCACTTGGGAAATCGAATGCAAGAGGAAGAAGAGATAGGGAAGCTCAAAACTATGTGATTTTATAGAAGGTGTGAATGAGAAATCACACATTTGGTTATGGAAAGCTGTCAAATTTTGTCCGTACAAACATTTGGAGAGCACTGAGAAGTCACTAGAGTCCAAGATAAGTGGTGGAACTACAGATACAATATCACCAGCACCAATGCTGGTGCAGAAAGCTACATAGCTGCAGGCTGATGCAAGTGATACGACTGGAAGATTTTTTTATTTGCCAAAGTGAAAATAGTATTTTCTTTTCATAAAAGCATTTTCCCTGTGTTTCATTGTAGTGCTACAGATGAGTAGAAGGTAAATCATCACCTGTTGGATCTCAGTTTCTTGCAAAAGCCTCTTTAGAATCACCTCTCTGCCTGTAAATTAATTTTATTTTTAAAATCATGAATACATTGAAAGAAAGGCATTGCCAAAAGCTTCCCATTTCTATGCACTAAATTTTGACCGTTCACAAGCTTAACACCAAACCCAAGGTCAAGATCAAAACACACAAATTCCACAGAGCAACACAAGCAGAAATTATGAACTGTACCTCATTGTAACTGCTGGAGGTCAGATCTGAATGAGGCATTTGCATTTGACAAGAGGTGTTTTCTCCTGCACTGACTTCAGAAAAGTTTGTTACAGCAGAATCTGGCATGTTATTTTCATGACAGAATAGCCATATTAACATCATCATTCAGTAACCCTTTCTATCACTCTTTTTTTACTATGGTCTTTATATTCCTAGATGAACCAAAAGTTCTGTCTCTCTGTAGACAATCCCAGTAACTGATAGATTTCATGAATTTTCCATATAAAACTGATGCCACATACCAATATGATCAAGCACAAAAAGTGCAAGGGAAAAGACTGAAGCTTTCTCTGTGGTTTAATACCACCATGACTAGAGCAACAGGTGGATTTATGGCTAATCTGTAGTCATTCCTCTACCCCCCATGCATGTCTGGTAAGGAAGAACAACAGTGAATTTTCCAGTCTTAGTGTAAAGCTTGTGGAATGCAGTTTTGGCTAGATATTGGAACAACTCTATCAGCTTCTTCACCTCTCTGCTAAAATGGTTCTGATAAAATAATGTTTTAGTCATCTCTCTCTCTATATATATATATAAAAATAAAAAACTATTGATGCCCAGTAAAAAAAAAAAAAAAACCAAAAAAAGCAGAGTAAGACTTACCCAAGGAAATCTGAGGTATTTTCTCCATCTGACTGATCTTGAAAAGTGAAGTCTATTCATTGATCTTACCCCAAAATAGCAACATAGGATTCTAAGTTTACTACTGTAATGTCTGTCACAGCAAATTGCACCAGGCCATCTCAGAGTCAATGAGGACTAGAGTGACTTATCAGTACATTTGAGAGAAAGTAATGAGCAAAGAAATGATAATAAATCTCTATTAACCCCTAAGACCCCTAACTTGAACTATAACCTATTGTCCCTTGGTTCAAAAACCCAGTGTTGCAGCTGAATATCCTTTCCCTCTGATAGACTAAATGTTTGAATACCAAATATTAAGAGCTATTAGTGCCTCTGACCAACTATATAAATGTTTCTATTGGGAAAATCCCTTCTTTTACTGGATTGTCTACTGTTGCTTCTGCTTGGTGCCACAAGTGTCATGTAAGAAATAGCAAAGGGCCCAAGGATTGGACTGAGTCTTTCAAACTGACAAAGTATTTACAACATACTGCAACATCTGTATGTTTCCTGGATCATTCCACACCAATATTACAGAATCTGCTGCTGGAATTGGCTGAAAAGCATAGCTGATATAGCCAGATCACACTCCCAGATCGGCATGTTGGCTCAGTGTTTTGACAGCAGTGCAAAAATACAGTGATTATTTTTGTCATTAGAGAAATGCAGATGCTATATAGTTGGAGTACTGCTATCAAGTTCTAGCCTAGAGTTCTAATGTGCCAACCAGGAAACACCACACCCCCACAGTACTCAACAATAATTTATTCTTTTTACTATCATAAGTCACATTCTGTCCCTTGAAAACTTTTGTTCAAGGACTCCACAACTAATTCAGCTAAGGAAAACACTAATTTAATTGTAGCTAGCAAATAGAGGGCTCATTGAAGTCTCCTCAAAAATGGAAGCAGAACAGGATTTTGCCACAGAAAGATGAAGGGACAGGAGAAGCATTGGGCTGGCTTGAAATGGGAAAAGGAGGGCAAGGAACATGTCTGACCAGAGAGCCAGGATGAGTATCTTGGAGAATGATACTGGTAGTTTCTCATGTAGAGGAGGATGAAAACATTTTCAACTGTGGTGGATTGATCCAGGCCAGAAGCCAAACACAGACACAGCCTCTAACTCACCCCACCCTGCTCAATGGGATGAGGAACAAAATAGGAAGAGCAAAAGCTGGAAAACTCGTGGACTGAGATAAAGACAGTTTAATAGCTGAAGGAAAGAAGAAATTAAGATGCAATGCAAAGGTAATTGCTTGCCACCTCCCACAAGCAGATGAATGCACAGCCAGTCTCCAAGCAATGGCCACCACGGAAGAAAAAGCCCTCATGTTCTTCTTGTTCTAGCCCAGCTTTTATTGCTGAGGATGGTTATATGGTACGGGCTATCACTTTGTCCAGCTCAGGTCAGATGGTGCTGCGTTCCCTCCCATTGCATAGCATCATACCATGGAAATTGGTCTTCAGTGCTTTATACCAACTGTTGCTTATTAACCAAATGAACTGAAATAGCAATATAAAAACTGCTAAAATTAGTAATTATGTTTGTGCAACTATAGCTTTTCAGGAATTCAGAACTCCTAAAGGTAAAGAAGGGTGCTTCATAAAGTCTGTGTGTGACTGTAGTTACTCAAAGGAGAGGGGAAAAAAAGCCATTAAATAATGGGATCCTGTTTCATCAGGCAGGATAATTAAACATGCAGCCAAGGAGCTCCTTTATGTAAATTACTCAATGGTGCAAGACCACAGCCATAGACAGAGGGGAAAGAAGAAGAAAATTTCCACAAACAATGGTATAATTCCTGTGTGATACACACCTTAAAGCCATTAGAGGACCGAGAAGCTGAGAACAGACATCGTAAAACTGAATTTGATGGACAAACCTCTGCTAGATGATAAACCAAGATCTTCTTGATAGGAAGGATCTGACAGTAAAACGAACCTTTCTTTTCCAATGCAGTCACCTCAGGGCAACACCAAGACATAATTACAGTTACCCAGTAGGAAAGTAATGAGGTCCTTTTACAACTCTTGGCGAAAACTCAGGTAACCAGCTTTCTAGTCTCAGTTCTGCCACAGTTTTACAGAGTAACCTTGGCCAAATCACCATAGAGCAAAGTCAGAGTGACAAGGCCTTTCCCAGATTATCACAGAGGATTCTGCAATCTGCAGTCACATTTTGTGCATTTTGAATGCACAAAAGCCTTAAGTACTTTGTGGCATTCTTCCCCATGAAGAGTGAGCCTCCTCATGGTGGCAATTTTTGCTTCACTTCTGAGCAAGAAGTAGGAGAACATCAACATAGCTACTCTTGACACAACATTTTAGAATTGGGCTTTATTGCTCTGCTGGACTCAGGGATAAGGTTCATTGGAGGACTTAAGGATTGAAGCATGCACAAAATCACTTGAAGAAAATTCCAGTCTTTTCATGACACATAATAGGCATCCTAAAGAAAGAGCTAGTGCCACAAATTCTGGGTAGATCGAGCAAATGCAATCTTTTACACTGGGAAAACTATAAGAGCAGTTGTTTTTCTAGAAGTGATGATGAGATTGATAGAAGGCAGAGGCTGCTTCAGTGCTTTGCCTATGGGCTTGCAAGTATATTCTTTTCATCTACCCCTGCCCCAGTAATACAGGCTCCCAGATGGGAGGAAACAGAAAAGTTTCACTCACTATGTATGCAGCATTACAAACAGGTCATTAATTCCCTCAATCTTAAACTTAACAGGTATTATAAAGGTTAAGGAAAACATTTTTCGGTTGAAAAGTATCAAAGTATTCTTCAGTGCTTTATTTAAAGATGAAGGAAAAACCTTGGAAATAGAAGCAGGGTATACCACTAGCTCAACTTAATAAAGATCAAAAAGGCAAAAGATGTGTGAAATAATGCTTCACCTGGAACTCAATCTGCTTTCAAACTCAATTTGTGGATGAATGAATGATGGAGATCAGCTTAAAGGAAGTGAGTTCCAATCATCATTATTATTATTATATGAGAAAATACAATCATGGCAGTCAAAATACTCACTAAAATACCATCTTCAGCCGAATTCTTCCTTTGAAGTAATTTTATATTTAGGCATCTTTCAATTTGTGAAAGATGCCTTGAGTTTCATGACCACCTACTATGAAAAAAACATTTTATCTGAAGGACATGCTTTTATTTTAAAATCAAGGAACACCAATGCTGATCCAGAAGAAGAGTCAATTATTTTCTTCTCCAAATGTATTGAAATAAAGGGAACTCTGTCAAGTCTCTATTCTGATACTAGAATAAAAACTGCTATGCTTAGCCTCTAGTAAAAGCATAATCATGTACAAGTAATATTTTAATGATAAAAAATCTATTTAGTATTACTATTAAGGACATAAAGCATTCCTAGAAACATGTATGTGTCTGTCCATGCCCAGAGAGGTTAAAGCATAGCGTACAATATGGTGAATTAGGCAAAATATTTAATGCAACTGAAGCCTTGAAAACAGCAATTTCAGACTTTCTATAACTGTTAACAAAGACATGCTACAACAGAACAAGTCTCACTTAGAGGCATCATTTCTCAGTGAAAAACAAACCTCTGGTCCTTGAGATTGGAATACATAGCAAATTGAGAAGCAAAAAGTCCGGAATAATCTAGTAGCATTGTCATTAAGTAGAGGCCAAATCAATTTTTAAATTTTCTTGAAATGTAGTTCTCAACAAAAATTACATACAAAGAGCTGGCTGTATTGCTGCATCAGATCTAACTGATACTGGGCTAGGTAGTCAAAAACTATGGTTTCCTTTCCATTTACATATCAACAGTGCAACTTCTGTAATGAAACGGTGTAATTTACAAATGCAGAAATATTGATACGTAATTTGTAGGAACACACTTCTCTTCCAGACTGCACACTATTTATCATGAGTATTGCTCAGAAAGCATTCATGACTGGTCTTAGTAACTCTCATTGTGTGTTCATTGCAGCCACAAAGCCATCTGCTTCCTGACCAAATGACTCCCAGGCCACAAGCAGCCCTCTCCATGATCTGATTCAAACATTTAAATATTCACACCATCAACCACAGATGGATATATGTTGGCAGGAGTATCTATAACACTTTCCTGCCTGGGAATTAAAACTTTTTAGGAAATAAATACACAGTGGCAAGAGAAAGGAGGTCAGGCATTCTGTAAAGTCAATGTATGTGAATGAATATTTGGAAACCTTTACAAGTGCCACTCACTCACCTCTAATCACAGTCATTCCACCTAAAAGATGAAAAAAATATACTCATAGCAAAATCTATTCCTTTTCGTATTCCTTTCCATCACATCTGTCACTCCCAAGGTTTTTCCATCTAATAATTCTCAAACCATAACAACAAGAATAATCCTCAAACAAATCATAAAACCTAAACAAACAGAAAAAGCTAATCTATTGAAATTTTAAAAGGCTGTAATATCATAACAGGTCTGCACTGATCTAAGACCATACTGATGTTAAAAGTTGAGGTCGCTCAAGGTCTTCAAGCCTGAAGCCTGTGGATTTTGGTAGTTAATCGTATTTAATGTCACTTTGGGTCTTCCTTCATTTGCACATCAAATGTCTTTGATGGAAGAGGTAATTAAACATTTCCAAAGCTATTTGCAGTTAGTATTGTGGTTTTACTGAAAATAAATAATGCAGTAACAAAGTGATTACTCCCTTTTTTTTTCTCTTTCTTTTTTTCTTCTAAGAGAAAAACAAAACTGGGAGAGGATCTAGCTTCAGCTTTGCCCTTGAAAATTGGGTAATGGTGTATGGTGTGTTTTGAATTCCATTTGCGCTCAGAGCACACACGCACACAGCTGTCATCCCACTTTGATAGCAAAAGAAGACTAAGATTAGAGCAGCAAACCCACATGACCTTGACAATTATCACTACTGATATAACAAGTAGCTTATTGGTGTGTAGGCACATACAGGAAGTTAAACCATTAGTCTGATCCTCACAGCTATTGTTGCATCTCCTGGAAGACTCAAGACTATTTTTAAAACAGTATGGCTTCAGGGTCAAAATGTGCTTGCTCAAAACTCTTTCCAACTAATTTTTCTCCTCTCTTGCAAGTACTTAATGACTTTGACGTTTTTCTTTTCCATAGAAAGAACAAGGAAATGACAATGATAGCCCCATAAAACTATAACCGGATGTACTATACTGAGCATGGCAGTTTGCATATACTCTAAAAGAAATGGAAGGTTCGATTCCCAGGTAAGTCTGTACTTGGTAATAAGTTTCTGAGAAAAGCTGCTCTAGTGGCTAGTGTAGTGGAAATTTTAAGAAGCCCTTTTCAAAGCTTCATGCCTCCTTTCCAGATCCATTTCTATGTGCTTGAGGCCAAAGAATACTACCAAAACAAAAAAAAGTCTTAACGAGTAAAAGCACTCTTGCATCCCAGGAGGAAGACAGTGAAGGGAAAGGAAGACATACATCCATAGGAAGCACAGGAATATGTTCATGAGAGATCTTAGTTTTCTTCAAACCTCAGCTTCTCCCGGATTTTCTTTGTTTATTAAGAGCCTCACATCTAGCTGTCAAAAGAGCAAAGAATATCCTTAAAATATGAAATTAATTACTTATCTGTAGCTCTTCTAGTTTTCTTATAGCATTGGATATTTAATGTGTCTCTTTAGGCTGCAGATCCTGAGAGGATAGGGGAATGATAAGGTAAGATTTTCCATTTCCATTAGAAATATTTTTTTTTTTCATCCATGGTCGTAGAGAAAATGTGCTCACAAATGTATTTCAAAAGCACTCTACAAGCTGAGGAAATGAGGAGGAAGGGAATCTAAAGTGCATTACTGTCTTTAATTCAAAAGTATGGGGCTAGGGATGGGGATGTAGGAAATCAGCATACTCACAATATCAGAAGTGATGGAGCTAGCAGTATGACCTGACTTTGAAGACTACCTGCAAACAGCAACCTTCATTTCATGTACTGCTGTTTCAGATGCTAAGGATAGTACCTTAGGTGGCAACACTGTTTATGATGCCAATCTTGGGCAGAAGAGAGCGGACTAAGTACATGAGCAAGACTTACATCAGGCATGGTTTCTATTATTCAAACTCCCTGTACATCATTCATGATGATTCAGACTAACAACGGTGGACTCAGAAAGCTAATATGTAAAACTCCAAACTTTTTATGCCATACAGCAGGGTTACCACAAGGTATAATTCATTCTCTTTGGATAGGGAACTCGACTTTCAAAAGCCCAGGGAACCAATAAGGCAAAAGTGATTCAAATAGATGTTACAGAAAAAAGCACAAAGCGCAGAAGAGAGACAAAGGAGGGACAGATGGTTGTAAAGGGCAACGCTAGTCTCTCTCTATACAGAGGTGTTATTTGCTAGCCATAGCTTTATTAATGGCACTATCAATCTCTCTTTGAACATAATAGAGTATTTTTACAACAATTTGCCACTCTCTCTGCTCAAGCTGTATTGGGGAAGCAACAGTGACTGGCATGCTAAATTTGGGTGTCACACTGACATGCTTGGCACAGGATGAAATGACTGTGCTGGAAGCCGCAAGCAGAGCTGTGTTCACATTACCGGTTCCCAGCTCATAGAGCACACTAGGGCTGTGGGCAAAGCATCAGATCAAGCTGAACAAGCTCTGCTGGGCTTGTTCACTTAGTCTCAGCAGCAGCACTGACCAGAGCTAGCAGCGGAGTGGGAAAAAAAGCACTGGCAGAACAAGTGATGCAGGAGGGCAAGGATTAAGAGAGATAAGAAGGCAATAGTCACAATTTCAGACAGCAGAAGGGGGACATCGGCTTGTAGAGGGTAAATATGAACAGAACAGAAGGTTGTGGCAGCCACAACTGTGAGAGTCACTCCAAAAGCTTTGGGAACCAACAGTATATTCATTTATCCCCTCAGTTGCTATCACCAGTAGAGCCAAACCAAGGGTAGCAACAGTGGGGAGTTTGGGCAAAGGTTTCCCAGCCCAGACACGGCCCGTGGTTCTATTATGTCTTCCTATAATGAAGCATTTCACTGATGCCAAGATAGTTCAAAGAGCAAATACTCTGAAAACGGTGTTCTCAGATGCATTTTTCAGCAAATTGTCTCACGAGCAAGACTCCCTCACAATTAGTTATGTTGGCAGCCAGCATTACATTGCACTTAGTGAGACACATACAGTAACTGAATGTGACATGCCACCATAATGACAGATCAGACTAGGATACTTCAGAAGACAAAGTGCTCTAATATGAGAACCATAAAGAGGCACTAAAGAATTTATGGAGAATGAAACGTAACTTCAGGGAGGGTGATGAAATTATCAGCTTCACCAAGAGTACACATAGCCAAATGATAGGATCATATAATCCCATGTTCCTGACAGACAGCCTGGTTGGGAGTCTCAATACATTCATCTTCTCAACTGAATCTGCAATGAACTGATTTGATCACATTATTACCTTTAGTCAAAAAAAAAAAAATACTTAGAGGGGAAATTTTAAAACTCTTTAAAGTGTTTGAATTATGAGATTTTTTAAATTAAGAATGAATGCTGAATGCAATTAGTGAGGTAAAAGTTTTTATCAGAACTTCCTTTTTTCTTTTCAGTTTAGATATATTTTTGAAAAGAAGTTTGGTTTCCTTTAAACATTTTCAAATATTCAGAAGAACAAAAATATTTTAGAGGAAAAAGGTGCTTTTTTAAAAGTCATCCCTTCAAAATCCTTATCTGTTTTTTCAATGAAAGTTAAAAAAAAATCATAGATTAAATACAACAACTCTCCACTCTTTTCCCCACCACCACACACTTCAAGTTACCCTGTTACTACAAGGACTAAGAATCTGATTCATTGATGGTTAACCTGAGTTTAATGAGAACTGAAAGAACTCAGTTCTCTGTGGAGATGAGCCATTGCCTCACAGTGTAAGTTCTTAAGATGTGGAATGGAGAGATGCCTTTATTCCAGCTTGCTATCTGCAGGCATGAGGATGTATCGTTAGCAGTATTGGGTAACTGTTGTTCATTTTCTGCATGAGGACTAATGGCATTAAGGAGGCTTTGGCATGAACTAGGCAATGGGGCAGGTTTTGTTATGCAAGACTGATCTGGTAGGGCTCAGCTACCAACTGAAGCAAATCCCTGCCAGCTTGCTTGGCTTTGTGCTGGCAAATGCAGTCTGTGCTTTTGGCATATATAAATGTCCTCTGCAGAATCAGCTTCTCCTACGGAAAACTTTCTATGAAATCCTGAGTGACCTAAGGGCACAGTTTTAAAAGTATTGAAATTTTTCAATTTTAATGTTTTAAATTACATAGACTAGGCTTGTAAGTATTGATGTATTAAAGGGACAATGCTTACACCAAAAATGCAAGGAAGACAAATGCATACTAGTTTTTGAGGTATCCAAGTAATACACAGCATGGGCCATAAGAAACACATAGGCTCTGCAGTGTGATTCACATCTGCACTATCAAAAAACTGTGTCATTTTCACAAAAAATAAAAATCTCACATCACACTTGTTAGGCAAGAAATTTCATGTGCTGTGGGTTATCTGCAGATACGTGCATGGACATTGGCAGGGCAGTGTCTATGTGCTAATTAATTTGTTAAGTCATCCAGCAGCCAACTTTTCCTCCCATTTCCCACAGTATGGGGACATTTGGATAGATTATCTCTTTCGTGATGCCAGTGTATTTTCTTGGAGATAATTTTAAATTTGGCTGAAATGGGGAGAAAAGGCTCTAGACTTATAAGACACACAAAACAATTTAATAAACTTTTTTCATATATACATATATATTTGTATAGACCACAACACTGTGTACCTAAATCACCCAAAAAGGGGTGTTAGTTGGCACATGTTGGTGTGCCTTATGTAAAAATGCACTGCATTAAAGTTTGAAAGCGATGCAGATCAGAAAAGAGGAAAGCCACCAGCACATCCTAATCTGTATAAACGGAAGCCCGTGGAGTGCTGGTTTATGACTGCCAAAATGTCTCAACAAAATCTGCCTCTTCTACATGCACATGTCACAGCACAGCCAGCATATCTACAAGGATAAAACACTATTTGCACAAACCTCAAGATGTTATTGGAGTAGATTTGTGCTCCGTTTTCTCAGTGTCACAGATGCTTCCAAATACCTTAAATATTAACTTAGAGAGGATATGTATATACATTGGGGCTGCACAGACTCTCTCACATGATGTGGAATGTATGGCAACAACACAGGAGAAGAGGGACAGGAGAGGATAAAGGAAAACAGCTTTGTCCTTCCTTGGTCCACTCCGTGTCTTACTTGAAGGTGCTGAGAGCTTGAAGCCAGCTCTAGCCTGACAGCAAATAGAAGGCATCAAGGGAGATTCCATACAATAGGAAGATTACTAGGTGGACACCAGTAGTATATACTCAGAACAAACATCTTTAAGGTCAGAAAACACGTGGAGTACAAGACCTTATGTTCTTCCTCTATTAGGAAAAACATAAGCCATAAAGACAACACTATCAGTTTTGGACTGGCAGAGGCTACCTCTCACAGGGAAGATTGTTTCAGTTGTCATACGGCCATGGAGCTAGGCATTAAATAAATGCCTCCATTGTCCTCTACTTTTTTGGGGGCTGTGATGTCCTCTCTTAGAGGGCACACCACAAAGTGTCTCCTCTTGAAGCTTCCTTAGTGCTCATCTGGAGCCTGAGCTTATACTGACATCCTGTACAGCAACACTTTCTATTTAACTCAGGGAAGCTGTAGCACATAAAATTCTTGCTGTGGTTGAGGACAGTCTCTCTGTGTTGCAGGACATGACTAGGAGCTTCCATGGCCCAGCTTCTAATCGAGGGTGACAACAAAAGTCCAACTGCTCAGGCACAGCTGCAGCAGCAGGGTCCTTTTTACTGAACTTGCCTCCGATGTGCCAAGCCCTGCTGAGCCTGTGGAAATCAGGTTTACAATAGCAGCTGCAGCCATTAGCTCCTTCTTTTGTGATTTTCAGCATTATTATGCTGTTTGCGAGTTCTGCTTTAAATGAGCAGACTATAGGCTGAGAGAGATGAGACTTACAAAAAAATGCACATGTACACACTGACACAAAAAGTGTGACAAACCCCAGTGGCAAGGTTGTGCTAATAGCTTGTTATTTAGTGACATAAAATCACTGCTAAGATAATGTAGGCAGCCTAAAACTCTAGTCTCCCTTTGACTGAGAAAACAGACAGACTCAGAAAAAGCCCCTTTCACTCATTTCACACAGCAGTAAATGCACACAGGACACAAAAACCTCAAAGAAAACAACTACCTTTCTGCCAGAAAAAAAAAAAAATACACTCCTTTAGCTCACATAAGATGCATGGAGGGTAAAGCACTCTTCCCACAGAGGAAGAAGGCTGAAGTGTGCTTTGGAGACGTTTTGTTTTAAACCGGACTTTTAAAAGCAACTCTTGGAAGCAGCTGCTTTTTACCCACTTCCCACTCCCATACAGAACAGCCTTCTACCTTCAGCCTAAGTCTTGGCTAGGAGGACATCAGGGAGTACAGTCTCGAAAATGAAACTAAATGCATGTCTTTATCATGGACATGCATTTATCATATATTTATATATTGAAAACCACATGTATTTATCATGGACATAAGCTGGAACAGAGGAAGTTCCACTCGAACATGAGGAGAAACCTCTTTCCTGTGAGGGTGAGGGAGCCCTGGCACAGGCTGCCCAGGGAGGCTGCGGAGTCTCCTGTGGAGGTTTTCAAAATATGCATGGACATGGTCCTGTGTGACCTTATCTAGATGGTCCTGCTTTAGCAGAGAGGTTGGACTAGTTGATTTCTAAAGGTCCCTTCTAACCCCTACCATTCTGAGATTCTGTGTATCTAAAGGCCTGCTCCACATTTGAAAGCTGCACAGGCTACAGTTACACGGTCACACATTGAGCAATATGATTGCACTTGTGCAATTATACAAGGACATGGGTTTAGTGCTTCAAAAGTATGTAACAAACCGCTGTGCATTTGGAAAGAGAGACTGTGCGAACAGTGTAGAGTCTGCTGAGGCAGTTTCTGTCTAATATGGCTTATTACTTCAGGCACCAAACTGTGTTTATGTGGCCTTAACTGCATGTAGAGTTGGTGCAGGTATGGAGGCAGTATAGTGATGTTCACGTGGCGATACACCTGTGAATGCCTAGAGCACAGTGCAGACATGCTACATTGCTCTGCCTGGAGCCAGCTCAAGGTCAGAGTCAGCTCTAAGCTGATTCCATGCAGCTATTCATACAACACTCTCACCGGTGCTCCTCAGCACACACAGGGCTGCTTACCACATGTGCAGCCTCATCTCTGCATAACTCTCCTGCTCCAGGATGCAAGCTGCCTCCAGGCATTTGTGCCTATAAACCTTTCCAGATGGGAGTGCACTGAATAGTAGAGAGACATGAAAGCTGTTTTACATGATCCTTCATTCAGAAACAAGAATATCCATAATTCAGGATATCCTTGTTCCCCATTGATGTATACAATGATGGCCATGCAGGAGACATGCAGATGCCACTGATTCACGCATACCCATGCTAATGGCACAGTCAAAAAGGCACAGCCCTTGCTGTCAGAACTGTGTTAACTTATCTCATCCAAGGATCAGTATGCAAGAGAATACGTTACACAGCAGGAGTGGCAAGAATGATTGCAGTCACAACCAATTTGTTCCTACTGAGTCAAAAGTATAATTTCTGGTTTGGCAGGGCCAATAAGCAACTGACCCACTCACACTTCTTGTTTACAAGAGTCTAGCTCTGTAACCTAGGGAAGGAGACAGCCCAGCATGCCCCACACTTCACTCAATGGCTGCTAATTGTCTTGGATGACTCTTTATTTATACAAATTATTTACTTTGTGTATCCTACCAAGAAGACACCTGAGCCCTGCCTAATCTGTTAATGCTGATTTTAATGATCCATGTCCAGCACATGGGCACCACCGCTTCCATCCTGCTCCCTCAGCCCTACAGTAAGTCCCTTGCCCATCTGTGCAGAAGGAAAGATGAAATGATCCAGGACTAACAATGGCAAGGCCCAGACTGGAGTGGCTTATGAGTTTGAACAGAGCGCCTGTGGGATCTGACAGGATTCCTCAGGGAAAGTGTTCTGCAGATGAGGCCTCACTACAGAGACCTACTGTCCCTGGCCCCTAGCACAGGCAGCTGAACTGTTTGTAGTAAAACAGTTGACCTAGACAACTCAGACACTTCTCCTCATCCTTGAAATCTACAATCTGTAGGATCACATTTGTGAATGAGTCTATCATTCTGTGAGTTTCAGCGGGCAACAAAGAAGCTGTTGGGATATTTTCCTGATGCTTTAGAGTCTAGCCATGAGAACTTAACCTCCATTATGTCCATTCCGTAAGGGATGAACCCAAGCCTCGGGTTGGAAAGTTCAAATTAGATGGAAATCTAACCTTGTATTTAGACCAGGTGCTTTTCAATCCATTACAAATAACAGATGGCTTTGACTAATGTGTTTGCATCTTCTCATAGTACCAGGACAGGCACTGTAAGCTTTGAATACAAATGGAGAGATTTTATTCCCGTCGGGAGGATGACAGCTGCTTCATACTCATTGCTTGACATGTAATTTTAAAGAAAAACTACAACAATTGAAATACTTAAAGTTTGTCAAAACGTAGTTTGTCTCCATCTGAAAAGCATATGTTTGTTACCAGTATACATCCCAACAGCTCTGTATCACATAGCCGAGTACAAGAATGGTGCTTTAGATTTTGTAACACATTACCATCCATTAGTGAGACAATTGTGCCACACTATGCTTTATTATCTCAAACTCTAAATACTATAGCATTCTTCTATATGGTCTATAAGGTCCACTTATTTAGCCACGTCTGTTGATACCCTTTCGTCATACATTTTGTCCCATTAAAGCCTGCTGGTTTAATTTTATGGGTAAAAGTTGGCAAGATGTAGCTAGCTTACTAGAGTGATGACAACTTGCACATGGAGAGCTCAGAATATTTACAGAGTAGTCCAAGCTGGACATAATGCCAGTCAAATGTTTATCACTGCTGGGAAGAGTACACCATTACTGCTAATTCTCCTTTTCTACAGCTAAACAATTTTAGTCTCCAGGATAGCAAGTAGAGAAATATTTATCAGCATAACATGTATGCCCTATACAACAAAGCTGCAAGCATATCACATGCAAAGATAATAAATGTCAACATTTCAGCCTCAAGCTGGTGCTTGCATTCAAAACCAAACATATTGGTAACCTTTCTGCCAGATGTATTTAGCAAAAAACTCTATGTTAAATACAGTCTCCTTATAGCCTCAAGACCAGCTCCTGTAAATATAAACTAACATAGAAAATGTAGGAAAATGCAAACAGCTTCCCTAGCTACTCTAAGCAGATACTGCTTTCCCTTTTGTAAATACTAAGTGTGGATATAAAAGAAGAAAAACGTTTTAGCATTAAAAAGATGAGAAAGAATTGCTAACTAATATTAGAAAACCCAAACCCCCATTATCTTTATGTGTCAGTAGAAATTAACATCAAATATCTGATTTTTCAAGTATTCCTGGCAGTATTCCCTTGCTTTGATTCCCTCACAAATCCTTGGTCACTTCACAAAGCCAAAAATATTTTTTATTTGCTACTGTTCCCTCTTCACTGCTCCATGTTTTTGCCAACCACATCACAGATTGTTGGCAAACATTAGCAATACCCAAGCAAGTCAGAAATGTCCATGCTTGTTCTCTAAGAGAAAGTCTCATTCTCCATTTCCAGAATATTTTATGGCTCTGTGACCTTTGTACTACGTGTCACGTCAGTTAGAAAATGAATCAGTTCTCTATGCAGCAGGTAACAAAATATCTCCTTTAAATTCTTTCATCTCATCCTTCCTTGATACTCTCTTCAATGCTGCCTTCACGTAGTCCTTCAGTAACTTTTCTTGATATGCCTCTAGACCTCTCATTAGCTTTAACAACAGTAGAGACAGGTTTTTATTCACCTGATCAAAACTTCTTGTAGCATGGATAAAGAAGTAACCTGACTCAGATTCCTACCAGATATCAATTCTATCATGATCAACAAAAAAATTCGTTAGCTCCCACAATCCTGGTCTACAGGCAATACCACAGTTCATAATCAGTACTACATGTGACTCACCCTTGACACTTTACAACACGTAACTGAGATAATTCAATGGACATATCTTCACTCACAGTTTACTCAGTGCAAATACGTGACCTCTGATACCACATAACAGAATTAATATTAGTCACAGTTTATTCACACATATACCTGAAACGTATGGGAGGTGGCACTTCAGCTAATAGATCACAACCTTTCCCCCTTCTATTTTGCCAAGAGGTGGTGGGAGAAAACTCCTTCTTGGTGGGGCCCCAACCATAGGCGTACACATGGGCAGAACTGGAAACCCCAGTACCAGTTTAGCAAAGTCTACAACAGCAATGTATTTTTCCCCATTGAGCATGCATCAATACACACTGCTTCAGACTCTCCAGGTGGCTATGTGACTTCACTGTGTGTGTGAGACAAGGCATTAATATAAAATTTACAGCAAGAAGGTAGAAGTTTGTCAAACTTCCTGGTGGAGCAAGAACTCCTTGACTTTATCAGTGTATGAACTACTGTTACCAGCAATATCTGCAGAGGAAAATTTGGGAAACATCTATTTTGAAAAGCAAATCCTCACGCTAGAAACACAGTCACAAAGTAAAGAGTAAATACTTCAGCACTTAAACTGACTTTTCCGAAGGTGCTGCACCCTGGGATCTCTCTAGATCTGGAAAAAAATGGAGCCTGTTCAGATAACCTAAAGACAGACAAGATTGTGTAGTTGTGTGTTCTCGGTAAGGGCTTCCATTCTGAACCCTCCATACTGCTTAGGATAAGAACAAGGACTTTTTCAATATTGATAGTTAGATCAACTCATTTTATAAGCTAAAAAAATCAGTAGGCCCTCAGAGCCCTGTGCAGCTGAACTGGTACATTATATTAAGCATTAATATCCCAAGAATATAGAAAGGTTAAGATATAGGGTTACATTTTGTTTCCACTAGGCTGTTTCTCACTTGGCAGTCATGAGTTACAACTCCTTAATCATAAAGGAAAACCTAGCCAGTTACATTTTCCTGATGATTCAGGCAGATCTCTGTATATTGTTCTTCACCTATACATTTTGGCTGATCATCAGATTCAGTTCAATGTACAGCTTCTTCCTCCTCCTCCAACAAATCTCTAAAACTGGCATTAAGTCTAAAAAGCATGAAAATTCATTAATCTTGCTTCTCATTGTTTGTTAAGTGGCTCCTATGTGACTGTGCTTTTCTAGAGTCATCATCTTTCATTGTTTTTGCATCCAACAAGCATCTGTAGTCTCCCCCAACCATAACTCTACTGCTGTCCATGCTACAGTCTCTATTAATTTGTCATCCCTGCCATACGTAATGTGATAGTCTCTACTTTTTCCTACAAGTGCCTAGTAACCCAGCATGTATTTTATTCATGGCTTTAATAAAAAATGGTTCCTTCAGGATGACAGAGACACAGAAAATCCTGTGGATGAGGGAACCGGGATCTCACAACAAATAAGAGCCTGTGTTGCAGTGGAGTTTTCATTGCTACCCATCACCATGGAATGCTACCTTCTGGAAGCTACAGAGCAGTGTGTTGCAGGACATAAAGAAAGAGAAGAAGGTCTTTTTGCCAAGCCAGAGGACTGGTGACTACCCAGGAAACAAGATTTTATCTTTTTAAACTGCTGTTAACTTGCTCTCTATCCCCAGAGACACTCAGCTTTATGTTTTAGCCCTCCCTCTCTGTAAAGCAAGTAAGGCAGTACTTTTGTGACGTTTTAGGTAGAAAACACTTGATAAGATTTGTCTAGAAGCCATATAAGTTATTAGGAGTCCTATGTTTTGACCTCCCTATTGGACTGTACTGTGTGGAGTGCAAAGTCATTGCTCCACATAAAGATGTACGTTGAGATGGTGGTCAATGGTGACTTATAGGAAAGTGTATTTGCTCTGGGTACTCTGTAAATACAGAAGTGACCAGATCAATGCAGACAGTTTGAGGAAACATCTGGGCTTCAAACTTCTTCCATGAGCTTACATTTTTTCCAGAGGTTCTCACAAGTTTATCCTGGTCTCTCGGGTGAAATGTTAAATAAATTGTAAGAATCTCAGTGTCACATTCTTTGGTGAATTCATAGACCAAATATACTTTTATTTCAGGAATAGAAGATTCAGTGATCTCTCCCATTAATAATTCCCTCCTTAATTAACTTCATATCAGCAGTTTTCACCTCCCCAAACTCACTTTCTTCCTTCCTAGACATTCTTCTTTCAAAGGCACAACCCTGCCTTAAGAGAGGTACAAAGGATTCCTGGTTTATCATGGGAGATGCAATCTCATTTCTCCCCATGCTGTTACTAATGAAGCCCACCAGAGTGATTAATTTATCTTCTTCTTGATATATTTGCTCATGTCAAATCCAGGAAGGATTCTGTCAGTCAAGTTAAGATTAACACTACAATATCAAATCTTCAAAGCTTTACCTAGATCAGATATAATATAGACACATTACTGGATAGTTTTCATCTATTTGATTCAAGAGAAGTGGAAATCAGTTGCAAGAGGGTTATTTTCTTCTCCTGTATTTGTCTCTTCACTCAGTCTCTCATACTTTCAGACAATCAGGAGTTATGCTGTGACAACTGGGAATGCAAGTGTTTCTCACGTCCTCTTTAAATTGGCAATGTGAAAACCTTTTGTCTCAGCACATCTCTTGATATCAGAATTAAATAACATTGGAATGGTTAAAGCATGAACAGTGATTTAAATGATTTTCAGTGCTTCCCAGGCACACCCAATAGAAGAATTCCTATTCTCTTTAAAAGTTAATACACTTCCCACTTTAAAGTGGCAGGAGTTTTATGAGCAAGAGAAAATATATATATTAGAAAAAGATATGTCCTCGTTTTCCCCAGGCATAAACATCCTTCTGTCCTTATTATCTATGTTTCAAAAATCTGGCTTTAGAACATCCCTAACACAAGAACATTAGACTCTCAACACAGATATAGTTGTTGGTGATGTATAGTGAAGAAGGAAGAACAGCAGAACCAAAACTCACATAAACACCTTCTGGCTCTGATTTAGAAAAGGTAGTAATCATGTGGTGAGCCTCAGGTAAAAAAGCTGCTTCTTCAGCTAGCTACAGATACACAGCTCAGTAAGATGAAGAGACAGAATGCATGGCTTCAAGACAGAAGCACATAGAAAATGGCACACCTATGTGTCTGCAGTACAGAGATCATGAAAATACACCCATTCACAAACATAAATCATATAAATATAGATAAAATTATAACTAAAACTAATTTTAAATATAGATAAAAAGAAATATAAATATGTTGCCTTTCTACATTGTTGTCCCATCTCTGTTATCCCCAGCACTTTTGATCTCCCTTCTCCCTGGAATCATGCTGGGTCCTGTGGACTGCAGACATGTGGTTACCCTTCAGGTAGCTGCACTCAGTGAAAAACATATCTCTTCTTCCGTGCTATTTCCTGTTTGTTATTATCCTCTGCTGGAAATCACTCCCCCAGAGTTACAAAATGTGTGTCACACAAACACACACTGTTCTGCTGGGAGAGCTGCTTCACAGGAACTCTCCCTAATCCATGTCAGAAAAGAATAGAAGGTTAGCTTAAAATGTTAATTGGGAGGTTTGAGCAAACTTGGCTAATGTTCCCTAATGTGCAGTTTAGGGAGCGCTCACACTAATCACTGGGGTAGAGGCAGTAATTCCTCATTTTGTGAGTAATGATGGGGAGCCTGAGGCAAAAAATCATCTCCAGCTAGGTGGACTGGAACTGAAAGGAGGTATATTTTTACATATGTCTTAAAGCAGAGATAAGGTTTAGTGTCCTTCAGATACGTTTAACAGATAGGCCATGGTCAGCTACTCAACACATTCAAATGTGAAAACTTCACATCTGAGACAAACACAAAACACTGTTTAAAAAGATATAAAATAAAATGCATGAGCTAATATATCACTTTCTTTACCTTGACAAAGGTCAAGGTTGCCTTCTCTGCCAAATCCCAGGGTCCCACACACCCTTCCTAGCTGAATCTTGCACTAGCATCTTTCATCATTCCTCACACTACTTTGGCTAAGTAGGCAATGCATTGATCCCATTCAGTGTTCAGCTTAACTCAAATTTTACTGTGGTACTTCCACCCTAAAAAGGTTTATCCCTTTCTAAGAGATATCAGTAGGAACAAAAGTTTGGAATGGATTTGTTGGTTAGATTTGTAAAGAAAATCTAGACATTTCCAATTCAGAAAGAGGCGAAAGGTTCTTGCAAACTCCTGGGTCACCAGGACTATGTCTAGCAGTATGTAAAACCACCATTCCGTCTATATTAAGATAAGAACTGAGGCTAGTTTAGTGGCTGGTGAAGATTGCTGAGACAAGACTCCTGATTATGCTGCCCTGGAGAACACAGGAGGTTTTGAGGGAAGAAGAAGCCGATTCTATTTCCGTTTCAAACAGAACAGAACACCATAGCTGCACTGTCATTACACAGGGTAGGGTCCCAGCTGTAATGAGACTTTAAGTCATGATTTTTACAACAAAAAAAATCCATCTAATCTTGTAGAGGCAATTTCAAGGAAAGAAAGACTTATTTTAAAATGGAATTTTCTATATTTGAAATTGTCAATGCATTTCTTCAAAGGTGCAAAAGAGGAACGAAGGCTTCCCCAATCAGAAACCGTAGCCACTGAAACATGGACTATCAAAATCCAAATATCTACAGCATGGAGAACTGGAATAGAATTTGCAGGTTTCATTTTCAGTAAAGCTCTCAACTGAAAACCAAACTTAGGTAAAAAGAATGTTCATTTAGAAGCAAAATAGAAAACTAAAACTTTTAGGACAATTGTTGTCTAACTATAAGTTAGTATGTTGCTTTTCTCTTCTTTTCTAAATGAAAAACTTTTCTTTTTACCATGTGTTGATTTAAAGTGCAGTCAGCACAACACGTACAGGATCAAAATCCATTTTCTGTCCAAGATTTTGAGAAGGATTTGCCCATCCTATTGAAACTGCGGCTCAAGCCTCTTTCTAGAATTATTTATTTTCAGGTAATTGTTTTCCAATCTAAGATCTCCCAAATGTCATGTCAGAGAATTTAATTCTGATTAGAAAATTATTTATAAAGGACAAAATGGCAAAAATAGGAGGTGGAATCAGGACAGGTTATTATTTCAAATGACTCAAGAAACAATCGGCTTGGAGACTAACTCCCTATCTGTAATACATGGACCCTTAATTTATCATCTTCTAAGCACACGTTAAGTCTTTGTTTTGTTCGTGGTATTTAGGAAAATTGTTTTTATCATTGTAGTGTGGAAAAACCACACATGAAACAGCTTTCAGGTAACTAGCTCATACCAACAAAAAGTATCCCATCTCTAACGACAAGCAGGAGATACCGCTGTTGGTTTATCCCTTCTTGGTAGGCAGCTTGGAATAGCTCTGCTATTTACCTTTAAGCAGAAATTGCAATGTAGACATATATTTCGTACATCTTAGCATAAACCACCCTGGGCTACACCCTCAGGCATACAGATGGATACAGAGGACAGGCTGAGGAAGCATTAACACTCATAGGTCTCTGACAGGAGGCTGGTATACTGCAGCTGCTGAAAGCCAGCTCACATTAACTCTGCCTCATATAGGCAAAGCTCCAAAGGTTGCACAAATAGTTAATGGAGCTTACTACTGACAACAAGTGAGGGCTGCCCAAGCCCGTCTTTTCATCTAAAAGTTCTCTACTTGACTCTACGTGAACCTGGCCAACTTTAAAAAAAAATTAATTCGTATGGACAGATGGTGAGACCTGAGTAAACCAGGGGTCAGTTTCAAGTAATGTTAGTATCCACTGGTGCTCTCAGTGGGAAATTCATCGTTAATCACTATATCTGGCCTGAACATAGGCAAAGCAAAGCTTGGCTATTTTAATTGCTTCATTGATTATTTGCCTAAGTCATCATTCTGAAATCTCAAAAGGAAACACAATGAATTGGGGAGAAAAATACACCAGGTTTGTTCTTTGCAAACATAGTTGTACAAGAAATGACTGCCCTGAATATATCAGCTCTAATGAGCACAGCTATATGTATATCTCTGTTTCTGTCCACATGTGTTTTGGTTAATCTGCTCTCTCCTACAAACATGTATTGTGTGAAAATATTAAGTACGATGAAGAATCGATGAACTTCTGGAATAACATAGATGCAGACTTGATATGCAGCACAAGTAAAGCAGGTCCTGACCCAGCAAAGCACTCCAACACATGCTTTATGTTAAGTGTGTGAAAGCAAATGAGACCACTTGTGTGCTGAAAGTGTTTTTCTGGATTAAATCCTAAAAAGAGGTGAATTGCACAAAAGACTTTTTACGACAAGCAGGAGAGAGAATTCCCACCAGTATTGTCACAAAACAAAAAATCTGGACACCTTCACTGATTAGTAGAACATCTAACTCCCATCTACCCACGCCACATAAACCTCCAGTTTCCACAAATACACACACAGACATAGAAGGAAAAAAAAAAGAAAGAAAGAAAAAAAAAAATTAAATCTGAAATACCTAAACAGTTAAGAGGAAAAGGGAGAAGCTATTTTCTTTTAAATCCTGGTGGGTATTCTATGATTTCAAGAAAAATACCTTACTTTTGCAATGCATCACTACCCTTTTAGGCACCTGGAAAACTATGATCATAAAGGAAAAGCCCTCGCCAGTTATTAGGCTAGTGAAGGGCTTGAAAAAAAAAACGAGTCCTAAATGAGGAGAAAGACCTGTTTCTTTCTAAAGCAGATGGCCTTAATATATTACCTTGGTAATGTATTTGCATCTTAGGGAAAATAAAAATTATTCTAAAGTTACACAGTGGTAAGTAGATGCAAAAACTGTGAGCCAGGGTAAATTATCACTTAGACGTACACCAGAATAGTGAGCAGCCACGTCAGCAAGAGGAGGCCCCAGGGATGGAGCAAAATGAGCATGATTTTGTTGCACCCTAGACCAGTGAAATGGTTCTGGTCTCCTGAAATGAAACCCCCCACCTCTTTTTCTCCAGAGTTGTGCAGATCTGCACTGTTGCTCCACTCCCACTCTGAGACATAGGTAGATGCCAACAGTCAAGCAAAACAGTGTATCAACATGGATAATTCAAAGTGGGCAACCAAAGAGTGGAAAAAGATCAATCTTCATATGCCTCAGCTTCATCGCTACTCTACCATCTCAGCTGTTGTCTGTGAATTCTGAGTGTGAGCATGACTGCATCACTGATTATACTTAAGAAAATAATTCTGCAAACAGTGACCTTCTTTTGATAGGTTTTTAGATTTTCTGTGCTGAATCAAAAACTTTGGTATGAAAATATGGCGAGGAGAGCAACAGAGATATCTTGAAGTTCTGGTGAAAAGCTGCACGTCCTAATTGGAATCCTGGTAAAAACAATCTCCTCTTGTCCTCTCAAAAAATGCTCATCCATTGGGCTACTGAAAGTTTGCAGGTTTTGTGTAACTTTGCATAGATTTATTCATTGTTTTATTTCTCGGCACTGGCTCTCTGAAACAAAGCTGTCACCTATTATTTCAGTCCCACATAAAAGCCCCAAGCTGCTGCCAGAGTACCACCTCAAAGACATTTTGACTTGGAGGGAAGCAGTAGCTGGTGTAACGTTAGCTCACCTTAACAGCACACTTTTAGGGCATGGGATTCACCCTTATCAAGAATAAAGAAAATCTGTATTTTAATTTGGAAAGAATGAAACCGTATTTTCTTAACTGAAGCTAGTTTGTGACGTTTTTTCTCTTTGTCTTATTTCTACAGCCTACCAGTGAGATTACGTTCACTGAGAGGTTTTATTTAACGCTATATCAGAGAATTCTATTTTTTCCAGTCAGTCATTTTCAGATTACTAAGGAAAGGTGACAGAGTGATTTCCAGTAGTTGGAGTTGCACATTTGGTACAACTCTGACGTACATTTCACCCAGCTGAGGGCAGTGTCTTGCACACAATAATATGTGCCCCTCATGAGAAACCCAACCACAGTCACATCTCAGCTCACAGTTTTGAAACTCTCTAAACCTCAGATACCAGTCTCAGAATTAATCATACTGAGAAGGACAACTTTTCTCAGTGTCAAAGATTACTTCCCTTGAGGCTTCTCAATTCTCTCTTCTCAAACCATTTTCCTTCCTTCGTACTCATGTCTTCTTTTTCGTTGAATGCTCTCCTGCCTCTTTTATCAACTCAGTTGTCTCCTTTTCAGTTTTTCTGGCCTTCTATCCCCTTATATTTAACCCTTCAGTAAAAAAAAGAGAACCTATCTCCATTATTTGTGTATATGTCCCCAAAGAGACACTTGTTCAGGACTTGATTCACGGATGTCTCTCTTAAAATTCATACTGACATATAAAAAAAGCAGCAAAGTGGTTACAAACTTGCAAGGAAAGATCAAATAGTCTCTGAAGGTCTTTATTGGAGGATCACCATATGCTCACTTTTTCACCAGTGAGTTAGGGCACCAGTTAATTGAAAACATCTCAATCCTTGTGACTATAGTGAAAAAAAAAAAGAAACAACCCAAAAACTTTATCAAAAAAAAACCCAAAAAAACAAACCCCCAAAATCCCATAATGGAATTATTCCTGAAAGTAAATGGTGGTCAATTTGAGGAGAGGTAGATAAACAAGATGGTCTGAGATCTGTTTCATACATCCATAAAATCAGTTCTCTTATCTCAGGATTGTTCTCTTATCATTAATGTTCTCCATGTGTTGTGTGAACTATTCTTTATTTGGGAACTTTCTCACATCAGTTTTGCATGATGAAGGAAATCAGACATACTTTACTGCTTAGCTATCTTGTTGAGTCCAAACAAATAGTCCCATTAGGTGACTTCACCCTTACTAACTTTTGAGTAATTCCACCTACACAATATTCCTTCATCAGCACTTACACACAACGAAATGGAACATAAAAAAAGAAAATGTTACCAGTTGGAATGAGTCATCCGTACTTGTGAACATCTCACAAACTATTCTGCAGCTCCAAGTTGAAATGAGACATCTTAATGTGCATAAGTGTAAAGCCATGCACAAGTACTAAAACTCTGTGTATAGATACATCCTTGTCCTCACAAAATCACCCCCCAGGACTGCAGTAGTATTATGACTACTTCATACATAAACTGTACAAGTCATGAAATGGCTGTGACCTTCTTATACAGACAAATCATGAGAGAAGGCAGATAGTTTCACATTTTTGCAAAGCAAATTACCTTAAGCACTGCCCTATGTATGCAATATTTAAACTGAAGATATTCCATGCTAGTTTTTCACATTTTAGCTGCTGGATGTTGACATCTTCAGCTTTGCTGCCAGAAAGCTGTCTGCTGGTTTATGTGCACAAGAAGAGGCGCACATACACAATCAAAACTGAGGTGGAACGAGTTTACCCTTCTTTTGTCATTGCCTTACTGGAAGATGGCTATAGAAGACTCTTAAGACCACTCTTCTGTTGCAGTCATTGCCTTTTTGACAACTCTTGTTTTTATAGCTCTTCATGAAGATATTGTTCCTTTCCAGCCTTCAATATTTTAAGGAATAACAACTCGAATATACAGCTTAAATCATTCTTAATCAGTTTAATCTCAGCCGAAACATATCCCTCACATACTTCACTCTTCCTGTGAGTAACTTTGAAAGTATTTAGCCATTATTTCTTAAAGTTTGCATGTGAGGTTGGTACACGTTTCTAGTTTCTCCAAACATACTAAGAATAAGTTGCTGCTTCTTCAAATGCCTCTAAAGGTGTGTTTACACTGCAAGTCAAGTTCAAGTTTCAAGTTGTTCTCCAGGTCAAACCTGCTTACTGTTTCTGCTGCTTATTTACAAAAATACACCCAGGTACAGATTGAGGACAAGCAGTCTCGGGAACTCGCTGAGGTGAAGCCTGAATACTGATAGCAATACTGACAGGTTGACCTTTCTGTTTCTGTGGATGTGGGTAAATCTTATGTTTCCAGGACCAAACAAGCTCATCTTATTTTATGCTCTTCCTAAGCACAGACTAAACATTTCAAGTCATAGTTATAGCCAGAAATATGAAACCATACAGGCCATAGAAGTCACCATGATTAACTCCTCTAAGCATGTTCTAAATCTCCTTAATGCATTCAAAACTAAACAACTTTAAAGGAACGATAAATCAGAGCAAAGGTCCTTCAGCATTCTCACCTGAGCTTTAAAATTATACAGCACAAAGTTCAAACAGAGATAATGCTTAGACAGAAAATAAATTTCCACACAGAAAATCACCTTGCTAAAACTAAATTCATTATGTGGCCTTCTTTCAGATAAACTGGCTTCAGTCCTCCACGCACACACACCTACTGAAAAGAGAGAACCTGCCCCTTCCCCTGTATTAAAACAGGCCTTTTAAATTCCAACTTGTAAACGACCTTTGAATCAGTCCTCATTGTTAGCTGTTGAGAACAAAGATAAAATATAAGAAAGAGAGTTGTCAATGTTCTCTGGGAATACCTGTTTCCACTTTACCCTGTCCAGACACGTGAACGAGCATCAGCAGCGCTGGACACTCCAGCCACTGACAACTGTGTGAGATATACCAAGCAACTGCAGGGTCAGGGAAGAGCATATATACAGAGAGAGAAATACAGAGCATGAGTTTATTAACCCACTCTCACTCATCCTAGCATGAAATTCAATAAACAGAGCTTGAGGTACAGTGCTGTAAGTTAAACATCTTTAAAGGCAAAGAAGAAAAATCAAAGCACATTTATGGAGAATAAGCAAAATCAAGCATGTGTCCACTCTGTGGGGGTACCCAGATGCCTAATGGTGATTATTGCACACTCTTTCATCTAAATAAACTGCAGGAAAGGAAAAGATTAGAACAACTTTACTTCATCTCCTCTATTTGAAAAATTTATGAACAAGTGGCAGGGGATGAGATACAAAATATTCACACAGTCCCCACTCATACTGCTTGTGTTCATAGGATGTTAAGGAAAAAAATCATAGCAAAATAAAAACAAACAAACAAAAAAGCTCCAGTCTTTTTACCTGCCCCTTTGATGAATGTCTTTGGCACTATTCTCCAGGCAAGGATCAATAGCTATTTCCTAAGACATTTATTTAGGGATTAAAGGCTTCCAATTGAGCCCTGCCTAGGGAGTTTTTCTTCTCTCCTCCACTTTTTTTTTTTTTTTACAGAAAGAAAAGATACACAAGGAAGAAAAGAAAGAAGAAACCAACTACCTTGTTCTGACTTTAGCCTTCACCCTCTCTCTCACCTATCACATGCTTTTTAACCTTCAGGATTTCCTCTTACAAATTCTCTCTTTATTACTGTGCTTCAGTTCAGATCTGTCTACCACAGCTGGGTGTTGGACACCATCAGCCCAGAAAGGCTCAGCACACTTTAGGAAGACACAAATTTTAGACAACATGGGTTACTTATGAGGCTGTATGTTTTCAGCACTATTCATTTATTTCAAGAACACCCAGTACACATAGTTTTCTCCTGGAGGGAGAAAGTCTGTAAGAGTATCCAGATAATGCAGTACTTTTTGACTGTTCAGAAAGGCTTAAGGCCAAGTACTGCTCTATTGCTCCCATACAGCTACTGTTTTCAGTAGGAACAAACACATAAACTAACAACAGAATTTAACCCTTTGCTCTTCCATTTGGAAGATTCTCTCCAAATCTGTGTGACTGATGCTAGTCAGAGTCCTAGAGGCAATGTTCTTGATGCTAAATTTATTTTAAATTTTCAGTGACTATGTTAACAGAATTCACATAATTCCAGGAAAAGAAACAAGTGCCTCCTGAAACTCATAAAAAATTGCTCACTTGTTAGTCAGCATGAATCACTACTACAGTAGGGTTTCCCAAAATTTGTTGTAGGAGTGGGTAAAAAAGAAACTACATCTCTCTAATTTCATTGACTTTTTAGTAGGAAAATAAAGTAAGTAGTAACAGATTTTATAAGTGTACAAAAGACAAAAACATATTTAAGTCCCTGTTTCCTGGGTACATAATCACATTATCACAACTTGAAATGCACAATAAGAATTTTTATTAGGCTTCTATATAGCTATTCAAGTGGTTTGCAAATTGGCCATACCTTTGCCCCAGGCTGAAAAAATAAAATATGGACATTCCTAGAGTGGTAATATCCCCACATGCTAGACCAAAGGTAAAAGTTACAAGAAGATAAGATAATTGACAATAAGACATATTTTTACATACATCAGTGTTGTACGATCTGCCATGCACTACCATAGCTGTTGGGCTAGAGAGTGGGTACCCATGGTGTTCTTTGGATTAATATTACTCTTTCCTCTTTTCCTATCACTTGAATACAATGATGATTTGTTCCCTTGGGAAGATGTATTGGCTTCATGTGCCAAAAAGAAATTAAAAAATCAGAAATAAAAGTTAGAAAAGTTGCAAACTCTAACACAGGAACTGCTCACTACACAGAAATATATGTGGCACAAACTGAGCCCTGGAATTTGAGAATGGTGGGTTCGGTGACCCATGGATTAAGAGCTATACAAGCTGCCAACTTCACTATCTGACCATTGGAACGAGATGGGAAGTAGATACAACTGGAAGTCGTTTTGCCTTGTGCTTTTATTTTTAGTTTCTCTTTGTTTGCTGAGTGCATTTGGCATAAATCTTAGAGCATAGAGATGGAACAAGTCGTAATAGATCTTCTAATACAGCCTTCTACAGTTTCTTAATTGACTCCTGTGGAGCATTCAGCAGTACACTGGCCTGTCTGTGTTTATGTTTCACAGAATTTCCACCATTTGCTTTGAAAAGCATGCTACATCTAATACATAAATTATTCCACCTGGAAATTACTGGCTTGCAACTTGTCTGCTGTTCCCATTTGGTCCATTCTCTTTTTCCAGTCTGTTCCTCCCAGGAGAGGAGGCTTCGATGCTGGGAATTCACAGTATGAAAAAGACTGGGACTTGCTCATCATCAAAGTCTTTCTTTCTATAACATTGGCTACTATTCAGCCTACATGCTTTCTCTGACTTTGTCCCATTCCCTGTGCCCACATCAATTCCTCCCATTTTTCTCCATCCAGTATTTGAACCATCTAGAGAATGACCCTATGCAAAATCAGCTCCTACTTAGCCAAGTTAGGCACATGACATATTTTCAATCTTTCCTTGTAAGAAATTATGTCACCTTCTTATAATCATCTGTATTGCTGTGTTCTGAATTTCATCCTGTATCTGAGCATCAGGAGCTTCCAGAAACAGTATCTGAAACTGCATCATAATCTTATGCAAGCTTTTTAACTGCACTTGGACAAAGTAGGGAATGGAGGAAGATGCAATTGAAATTCCAAGTGGCTAATTACCCCAGCAGCTGCATTCAAGGTCCTCTCAATTCCATGCCACAACTCAGTCATCTGAACCCAAACTACCATTTCAAAGAGGAGCCAGGGATGGAAATGAGCAATGTAACAGAGTACTTTAGGCTCGGGGTATTTTTTACTTGGAGGAAGAAGCTGGGGCAAGATTTTGCTATCAGAGATCAAGAAATGGATATCTGTAAGCTCTGACACATCAACAGATCTCAGCTGTTGCAGTACTATCAACGATGAGCAAAAGCAATTGCAAATCAGCCAAGTTTTACAACACAGATGAGAGTCTTTGAGCTGGACTTACTGGAAGCTAATTCAGATATGAAGAACTCCAGTATTTTCACCCTGTAAGAGAAATGGCATTGTAAACATGTTGCTATCTCTCCTTTAAGTGATGTTTCCACTAAGTCTTAGGTAGTCTCCAACTGCATTTTGGGACCCTGATATGGACACAGCAAAAGCATAGCTCACTTTCTAAAGGTCACAGCTCAGAAGAAAAAGAGTGAATCTCTTCCCACCAGCAAACCCTATCTCCAGCCTCTTTTTTAGATTTCATTTAAAGACAAATAATTACCTTGGTTAATTACAGTGAAATTATGTCACTGAATTACTGTGAACAATCATCTTAGCTGGTATACGATGAAAGTCACATATATAATCTGAGAATGCTTTCCCCATCTCAAGACTGAGAATAATTTTTTAAAGCCTGCTTAAATTGAACAAAAAAAGAAAGGAATCTTTTAGTTGTGAGCATTTAATGCTGTCCTCAGGAAATGTTCAGCTCAAATAATGTCACTGCAGCTCAGAGATGCCAATAAAAAAAAAAAATGGCATATAAATCATGTTGGTTTATGGTAATAGCAGCTTTCTTGCCAAAAGGGGGTTCTTAATTTTCTGTTGTATTACACTTGTGAACATGTTTGCTTTTCCCAACAAGAAAGCACTAAACCAAAATGGGTGTCAGTGTGTTCCCTGTGAGGAATCACATCCCAAATCCTTGGGGACTTCCAACTGGCTTATGCTAGTGTAAATATGGGATCACAGTGCCAAACCAGGCCTCACAGCCAGATCCTCAGTGAATATAAACTAACACTTCTACCTACTGCTGTGTCTGAGAATCAGCCTCTTTGTCTCCCTACAGTAAATGACTTTCTGCTATGCCTTACAGGGCTCTCCCACAGAGCCCCACTGCAGCCTTGGTTAATATGGGACTTCATTTTCTCTACCTGTGGAAAAAGCTTATCAGCACGAGGCACGGCAGGCATACGAACGTCAATCACTCAGTGCTTATTATTCAACAGCAAGACAAGAAACATCAGGTTTATACAGCTCTGCCTGGAATTACTTTACGACCAGAGAAGGGATCAACAGATAAGCTAGACTTAAACTAATCTGGCAGTACTATTACCAAAGTCACGTTCTGTTCATTGGCTGCATGAGCATGTGAACTTTACAGTTAATACCAGTTCTGGTCTATTTTGACTTAGTTTTATCCCAGATCTGCTCTGTTCCAAAATGTTCTGACATTACAGCATTTTTTTCATATGACTGTAATGTCATTTATTGCATTTTTCTTGCAAAGGAGAAAAGGAATGTGAACTTCATGTAGGGCCTGCTGAACTGTCACAGTAATTCTGGGACACTGCCCAATAGAAACATCTCCTATCAGCTCAAAGATAGCCAAAATAAAATGAAAAGCTGACCTACTTCACCATTTCTTTCAGACAACTAAGGTGTCTCACAGAATACACATCCATATCCATAGTCTTCTGAATATGACCTTTGTCAGCCTCTTATCTCCTCTTTTATCTTCTGTTTGTATTTCACCCTTCAACAAGATTTACAGTCCTCCGTGTGCTTTACACTCCTTGGAAGGAAAAATGATACTTGCAGGACTGGGAAGCAGGTGTGGGTATTGCAGGCATAGCAAGCAGACAGCACACCTCTTTCAGCCTTTCTGCTCTTTGGGGATTCCCATGGTGAAGATAACTATCAAGGGCTGTAACACCTTTTCCATGGAGAGCTTTTTCCTGCATGGTGGTCCTCCATTTGGGAAAGCTCTCCCTCTGTACTGTAGATGTATTTCCCTATGATTTGCAGTAGTCATTTTTAAGGGACCTATGCTACATTGCTCTGTGAAAGCCCCCAGGGATGCCCTAGGCCTAGGAAGGTGGAAGGGGAACATTCCCCAAGTTGTTCTGTGAGTGAGCAGGCCTGAACCACATGAGCTGTGATTCATACAGACACACTGGTCCAGTGAAACCACAGGCTGCCCATCACCACCTATCTGCCTTCCCTTCTCTCTCCTTATCAGATGGCAACAAGTTTTGATAAAGAATTTGGATGCCTGAGATGATACAGTAGTGCTTTCTGACGTATTACTTTCTCTTTTTTCCCAGCACTTTCTTTATCTGCACTCTTTTCAGTACTTACCTTTCACCCTTTCTTCTCCCTGTTTACAGGGCAGCATGATTACACCAAATTACCAGCCTTTCACAGATTTTTCTGATATGGATCACATAGATGATGGCAGAATGACTCTAAGAGCAGAAAATATATTTTTTGTTGTCCTTCCTAAGAGCTTTCTAGCGATTTTACTATTGGGAGGAGGGTAGATAACAAGCAATTTTTGATTAGTTGTGACTCTCATACTCAAAGTCTGTCCTACATTATTCAGTGGAGCCAGTCAGACATCTAACAAGGAGGAGGCCTGGAGAAGTGGGAACACAGTCTGAGGCACTTCAGTATCCTACCGTGGCCTCTAAAGACAGGCCAGACTCAGAGACCTGATACTTGATGTGGATGCTCAGTGTTCAGGGACCAGGCACCTGGGTTCTCCCTTCAGCGCTGTCAGACACAGATTTTTATTTATGAATTTTTACACCACCTCCCTCAGCTTTCCCTCTGTTTTCCATCACTTCATACCACTGCTGACATCTAAGATGCTCTGTCTCTAACTAGAGGTCCATGTGGGTAACTTTCTCCCAAAGCCTTCTCCTCAGCACAGCTAAGAGACTTCTCAGTTTGACATTGCTCTGCAGCCTTTTCACCCTTCAAAAAAAGGCTAAATATTTAAGTCTGCCAGAGGTTCTATGAGTCATAGAGAACACAACTCCTGTGGTATAAACAAAGTCCAAGACTGAGGTTACATAGTCTATATGAGGAAAGTTCTTGGGCAGTGGAAACAATAGGATGTACAGATGCCAGACCTTGCTCAACAGAAGTTGTCCCAAAACCCCGGCATGCAAAAAAGGTCACATTTCAACCTCCTGATCTGAAAACACTATCGTTCAACTTATAGGCAATATTTCTGGCTATACAGCTTTTTCTTTCAGAAATAAATGTAAACTAATGAGTTTAAATTTTATTAGCTAATAAGTTAATTATAAGAGTAATTTTTGTTTTACTGCATATTGCCATAGGTTTGAGACACATCATAGCTGCAGGAGTTTTTCTTGGGAGGTAGTGGAAGACAACTGGAAAATCAATATGAATATCAAAAAGAGTATTGTCTTTTTGTTGCATAAACACATGTGATAAGATCACACCAGCTGTTTACTGTCAGGATCACTTACAACATGAGGCCCTTAGTGTGGCGGTTATGTGATGTGGTTGCTCCTAAGAGAAATGTAAAGATAAAACTTTTAATAGTACATTTTGCTATCAGAAATACATTAAAAATAGTTTACTCCTGTTTTCTGAATAAGGTTTTCTTAACATCAACAGGAAAATATGAGCTCAAGGGTTGGGAATGGCATTGGGTTGCTCATGATGTCTTGTACATATTTTAGTGAAGATTGCTTTCCATGGACGTAACTTAATCCTGCAACCAACAGATTATGCTGATTTAGGCATATACCAAAATTAAACAAAAGAGATCAGATGAACTGTAAAACTCTTTTCAAGTAAGCTTTAAACTGGTTTTCTCAATGATATAATTTTAGCATCTTTTGGGATAAATGTGAGTGAGAGACTGGCAGAGAAAGCTTTAAAGGCAAAAGTGCATAATGTCACTGCTGGATATTCTACATTTTAAAGTGCATTTCAGGAAAGAGTATGCAAAAAAAAAAAAAGACAAATGAGAATTTTTCAGAAGGGGAAGATCCCACTTTGTCTTCCCTTTTCCAAAGGGCCCATTCCCAGTGAAAAATACAACCTTTCACATCAGCAATGTGGATCAAGGCTAAATATCTTTATTCCAAACACTCTTGTATGTTGTGTCTTTTATGGATACGGCTGGATCAGGAACATGTCAATTGTGGCTACATAAAGCCCATCCTGTAAACTGTAGAAGCTATGATAATTTTGGTGCCCAGGCCTGTCTGTGGATGTGCCAGAGCAGATAGGATCTAAAAGGCACCAGTTAAAGCTTTCTCTAGGTTACTTTGTGAGTTCTTTGCAGTATCTCTTGTGGGCACGGCAGATCTGTTTCCCTCTCACCAGTTTGCTACAGGAGAAAGTTCTGCCATTCACTTTTACTCTGTTTTTACTGTGGACCAGGATTGTTAGCTTGGGTTTTTGGTGGTGGTGGTGGTGATGGTGCTGTTTTTCCCTCCTGTAACTGAATGGGAAAGCCAGACAAGATGCAGATTTTCTCTAAATCGGAATCATGAGCTAAACACATTATAAGCTCTAGTCTCTTCCCTTCCAACATGCCTCTCCACTCCTTTCCTCTCCTTTCTCCCATTAAGATATTTGTGTCTGATTTATTTATTAAATAACATTAATTAGATTAAGATAGTATCTCTCATAGGAATTTTCTGTTGAAAAATTGCTGTTACGACCATTTGATGTAACAAATTCTGTACTCGGCTTTGGTGAGGCCGTACCTTGAATACTGTGTCCAGTTTTGGGTTCCTCTCTACAAGAACACTGAAATCTGGAGAGCATCCAGACATGGTCTACCAAGCTAGTAAAGGATTTGGAGCACATCTCATATGAGAAATGGCTGAGGGATCTGGGTCTGTTTAGCCTGGAGAAAAGAAGGCTCAGGGGAGACCTTATTGCTCTCCACAACTACTTGAAAGGAAGTTGTAGCGAGGTGAGGGTCAATCTGTTCTCCCTAGTAACAAGCAATAGAATAGGAGGAAACAGCCTCAAGTTGCACCAGGGGAGGTTCAGTCTGGATATATGGAGGAATTTCTTTATTGAATGTGTTGCCAGACATTGGAACGGGCTATCCAGGGACGTGGTGGAGCCACCGTCCCTGGAGGTGTTTAAGAGAAAGTTGGATGTTGCACTTAGGGAAATGGTCTAGTGGTTGATAGGGCTGGCAAAAAGGCTGGACTCAATGATCTTAAAAGTATCTTCTGGCTGAAATGATTCTATGATTCTAAGTTCATTTTTTCCTTTGTTGCCATGTCAAGCACCAAGCCATTGCCACAGCCATTTACAAGAATCACAGCAAAAGTACTGAAAGTGAACTTAAAGACAACTAATCAGTCCAAAATGCAGCTTATCTTCACTTTTCTCTGGTGCTTACCTGATCTGTTCTTTAAAACCTCCAATGACAGAGATACTACAATCTTTGCAGATAATCTATTCCAGTGATTCACTTGCTGTTAGAAGTTTTTCTCAATAGCTATCCTTAATTTCTCACACTGCAACTGAAACCCATTATTTCCCGCTCTATGTGGAGTGGACTACATGAGAAAAATATTCCTTTTCACTTCACAGCAGTATATGTGAAACATTATTTTCCTCCTATTCACAGTACATTTTCCTCTAGACTAAGTTACGCCATTCTTTCAAACTCTCAACATAAGTAATTTCTCCAATAGGAAAATATGTTGAAAAGTATCAATTGTTAGACACTTGACAGCTGGAAATGCTTTGGCTAAACACCTGTCAGGTTGAAGAGATCAGGAGATATTGTCAGCTGGCAAGTATAATTGTTTTCAACAAAATTAGCAAATGACTGGAATTATCAGCAAGACTCTTCCACATGGGATTATAAACTCTCCATTGGTTGAATTAGTTTACATCTTTTGCCAGTAAAGATAGCATCAGAATGCATCCTTATCCACAGACTTCTTGCATTTCTGTGATTCAATTTCCAAAATAAAACAAAGATATAGTTTTTAAACTTGCTCAGTCTGTTACATTTGGCATTTTTCTATCTCAGTGACTAGGAATAGCTGAGTTACTTTGACTACGTACCAGTTAGCATTAACTCTACAATACTGAAAAAAGCAAGAGTTTTTAGAGCTCCACAGCTTGAACATATCAATACTAGATCAATCTGCAGCTCAGAAGTAGTTCTGGATTCTTCAGAAAATAAGTAGTTTGCTCTTGACAGTGTTCCTGAATAACACTTTCTAGAATCTCCAGTTGGCTGAAGACTCAATCCCATCATGGCATACGCTGATCTGGCTTTTTGGCTTCTTATCTAAACCCTAGTACAATGATCAGGCAAAAAGCCACAATCCTTGAGAAACTTCAGCTAGGAGAAGAACACCTCATGCATCTCCAGCAACACAGCTGCCATGAGCACATCAAATCTCCAGGACTGCCCTACAGAGCTGTGCCGGGTTCAAAGTTTCCATCATTACCTTCAAAGAGCTCCGCTGCCAGGACTGTACACTTGGCAATTTTAGATGAAAGACATAGAAAAGAAAACTTTTCAGGATAACTGGGCATGTTTGCATATTTGTGCATACAAGTACACTGAGCCTTCAACTGGCTGCAGTAACCCTGAGGAGAAAAAAAAGTAAAAAATCAAAACCTCAAAATTCTCCATTTTATATGTAGAGAGTGTCTAAAAATTTGAAAGTAAAGGTGTCACAGTCTCCCATCTATGCATAGCACCTTAAGCTCCTTGCAATTTAATTGCAACTGAAGGTAGGACAGTAGTATCTCTTCAACATGATACAACACAGTCATGTTTTTTAAAGCTAAAATAGAGGGAAGGTTGCTTCTGAAGAGTTCCTATGAGTTTTAAAATAAACTATTTCAAAGCAAATAGCATGAGAAAACATTTAGATAATATAGCAACATTAAGAAAACCACAAAAACTTACTTACCTTTGGTATTAAATTATTTTTACCTGCTATTGTTGACAAGCAAAGAGGTAGCTCTGATGCAGTCAAGAGTAAGTACACAAAGAAAAATTCTTCTCCCAAGGAACTTCAAACATTGACTTCTCTGGAACAACAATTTCACTCATTTTATTTACTTCCTGACTACAGTGATTTTCCTGGCTTATGTCAGAGTAACATCTTGTTCTTAGACATGTCCTGCACTTTATTGACTGCAGAACCTTGTTTAGACTAGTCAGTGACTTTTGAAGATACTTTCTCTGCATACGCTTCCATCAGCCTCCTAGGAAATACATGTCTGATCTCCACTGCTAGAGTATGTTGCCGTAGATAATCTCAATCTATTAGAACAGCAGTGGGGATAACTTTATAGCCTCAGTATCCCATGGCAATCATCGTAAATGTCCCTCACTTCTCTTTCTCTCCATTTGAGCCATTCCAGGTAGCTACTGTATGCTTTCTCCTTGTGGAAACTAATATCATCGTATTTCGATGCACAAATTACACAAGTGAGTGCCTAGCTATGAAGTTTTAAAATATTTTAATATGGTGCAGTTTACATTTCAGACATTTAAGTCTTCTGTCTTAAATTTGTACCTCTCTTTAACCTCTCTCTGGTTAAAGAGAAAACAACCTATTTTCTTCCTGAAGAAAGCTCTGACTTTGCTGCTGAAATCTTCCAGGAGCAAGTGTTTCTGACAAAACAATCTGCCTAATGAGGCAATCTGGGTGAAGAATACAAGAAACTAATCCAAAGGAAACTAAAGGAAAAAAAAAAATGTTCTGGCTTATCTTATTTTTTGGACAAAAACTCCAATAAAACTGCAGATCTCATGATCAGGCACATTCCAAAAGGTTCTACTAATCTTGGGCATGATTCTCAGAAAATATTTTGGTTTAGAACAATTACAGTTTTCCCTATATTTTTCCAGGGTTTCTCTTCTTTTTCTTCTCTGCCATGAAAAATCCTAAGGTTTTACTTGAGTGAAACCATCTGTTCCTATGGCTTAAAGAATATCTTAAGATATAGTACTTGGATTATGAAAAAGCTCTCAGTCCTACAGTTGGTAATTGTACTTGAAAACACAATTTGTGCTCTTTAACAGTCATCAAGACCCAAAAGTAGAAGACATTCAGGGTCCTTGAAGGGACTTTCAGCCTGCTATAAGCACTTAAACTTTTCAGGCACTACATGAAATTTGTGGCTGACAGCATTTACAGGATAAACAAAAGCCCAGTAAAAGGAACAGTTAATACACCTACCATCACATCTCCTATAGGTCCATTTGGAACAGGTAAAGAAATGCTTCTAGTATCTCCTCTTCTTCCCTGGCAAGTTTTTTTGTGAATCACAGTGCTGCTAGTAAAGTTCGGTAAAGCAACTTTCATACTTTGCTCTTTGAGTTCTTTATTGTAGTGGAAAGTCAACCAGACTGTGTCTCTGTGTTCTCTCTAGAGGCTCACACAGAAAAAAGTTTATCATCTGTTATAAAAGACTATGGCAGGAAGAGGGTTTGATTATTTAAATATTTTTTAACAGGTTGCTTTTAAAACTTGTCTTTTTCATAGGGAGAAATACAATTAAGAGTATGACAATCAAATATAACTGTCCATCACCATGCAAAGCACTTCACAACACACCAAGACTCTTGTTCCCAGTTGCAGAGGCAAGATTAGCACAAGTAAACATTACTGCATAGGAATATCTTTAATGATAGATTTTGTTAAATCATTTCTATAAAAAATGCTTAGTGAAATGCTTATAAGTTACACTTTTTATAATTAAAAATGTCTCTTTTATTTATGAGCTCGAGAGATTAATAAGGAGCAAAAGAAGGCTCAGCAGATGATCACGTTTCTGCCTTCACTGGAACATATTGTCTTGAAATTAGAAGATCTTAGATCTCCCACTTTCCTGTATCATAAATGAAATCAGTTTGTAATGAGCTTCCCTCTCTGCATGACAGCTATTAGAATTTGTAGAGGGACAAAAGCTTGCTTGGTAAGCTCTTTATTACATATCCTCTGGCCAAGGATTACTTCTCATAGTAAGCCTGTACTTCAGTGTCTGCAGTGACACAATGTCGCTAACTGTACAGTACTTAGCTCCGAATGTTACCACTGTAGTAATGGCAGAGTGAGCCACTGGTCTAAAATCTAAAAAAGTTCAATTAACCTATGCAGTGTTTCATAATGCTCCATCAAACATGTGTAGTGTGGTAACAGAAAGCTATTTTGAGAACTTCTACACTACTTCCAAACTTACTAGTATAGTTTAAACATGTTCTGGACTAGCCTTAATTGTGCCCAAACACATAGTCCTTAAAGAGGATTGGATATCCAGGGAGGTCGTGCAGAATCCAAGCATTCCTTTTACATAGCTGCAAAAAGAAATCCCAGTTTAATAATTTAATGGTGGTGGGTTTTTTTCAGGCGTTTCCATGTATATAAAGACCTCTTGATCCAGTGTAGGAGAATGCAAATACAAGATATGACCTTTATATCTCTCCACATGCCTTCTCTAAGAGCTTTCAAGTGCTGGCAAGGAGATACAAGCTCATCTCACTCCCTCAGATGTTATGTTGTCACAGTAGGAAGCAGATGGGAGCTCTAGTGAATATTTTAAGGGTCAGTGCATAGAAATGCAAATCTTGAGCAAAGCTCTTTAACATAAAAACACGTGGCATTCATGCCTGAGTCTGCAGTTAGCAAGGTTGTGATCTAACTGGGGAGTTAGGCTAGGCTTTGATCGTTTCTGTAGGTTCTTAAAATTACATGCTTTGGCAGCTAACACCCAACTCAACCTGGGAAAGCTCAGAAGGAAAGGGTCTCCCACTTCCTTGCTCTTGTGCTCTCTGGGCAATCTCTCATAAAGCCATGCTTCTAAATGAAAGAAATTTGAAAAGCTGCAGGACTCAGCAGACTCATTTGAAACAATTCACAAATAAAAAACAGTTCAGAGAAATGTTAATTAAAACATTCAGGAACAAGATTAAGGCAGGGGAGCCAATTGGCTGAATTCTGAGTTCTTGCTAGCTACTAGTAAATAGATCCAATCAAAAGACTTTGGAAACAGGCATGTTAAGTGAAGTCAAAGGATCATACCAGGCATCAAGCAAGCTCTCAAAACACAACCATTATCTGGTTAGATCACCATTCTTTTTATTGAAAAAAAGAGAAACTTATAAAGTTAAAATAATAAAATGAAGAATTACATTGTAGGAAGAGAGATGTGGCAGAAGTCTTTATTTACATGAAACTGTCATTGATTTCATTACACCACATAAAGGTTGAGACAGCTACTCGGAGAACTCCAGATTACGACTGTACCTGAAGGGTAAGACTCTAACCCCACTCTCTTTCTCCTCTGTGCTACTTCTACATCCTAGCAAAAGGTCAGAGTTTTCCTGCCACACAGGGATCCTCAAGTAGTAAAAAAAATAACAACCTTAAAACACCTGCACTTCTCACAGGCTGAAGTGGTAGGAGATGGAGAAGAATTAGAACATGGAGTATTTGAGAGCAGAGCACAGGGGACTGTTCTGGCTTATAAAAGATAAAACGTACCCTTTGGATGCTGTAAAACATGTTCAGAACAGATGCAACCTCCATACTGTGCTTCATAAGCCATGGGATTTGGCTTAAAATCTATATGGGAAGTTACAGACAGAAAAGCAGGTATGTTCAGTCAGGTACCTGACTTTCTGCTAATATTGGGAAACTATAAATTTGACAGGTGTTGTCACTTAAGGTGGACCGATGACTTGCAGCCACAGGGATCCGAAAGCTTTTGCAAGATATGTAGCCTCGAACAAATGCTTCCTGTGATGTCACTTTCTCCAATAAGGGACAAAGTCTCAAAAGCTCAACTGATCCTTAAAATAGAAACTAGAACCACTCTCATAAAATGAAGAGCCTTTTCCCATAAGTAAGCCAAATCAAATGAAATGACAGTATCTTAAAATATTTCTTCTAGACTTTTAACTTTTTGTACGATACAGCCTGCAAAATCTCCTCTCTGTGAAGAACTGAGACTTGTGCTTTTGTCTGAGATGCTGACACATTATGGTGGCATTCAAAGCCATGTTCTAAAGATCAATAGCAAGGATGATAAAGGAGATTGAGGTCTCTCATTTTTTGTGAGGAAAGGGAAATCATCTGGTCTCAAATGGGTATTTCTGCCACTGTTTAACAAAGGAACCTCCCCAGCGTTGTCTTCTATGAACTCTAAGCACAGAGGCAATCCTACCTTAAGATTACGGACAGAATATAATCCCTCAGAAGTAACCACTCCAGAAAAATTATGCACTCTTCAGGTTTTTCTCCTCCCAGTGCTGTCACAAGTTTGTGTGGAAAATCCTTCAAAACAGTGCTTTTAAAAAATCCTGACATTATCTTGTTTCCAGGTGATGCTGACTGAAGGCTCTTGTCTATGGTAAGCAATGGTGCTTTCTGGTACAGGGACAACCATGAAAGAGTACCCCTTCTTCCTGCAAGAGACACAAGCACAAACCTTTCAGAAAAAAAAGGCAAGTTCTATTGTGGAAGCCACTTGCCCAAAGAGTGAAAGGCCAGGAAGCCTTCCTTACAGCTTGTCAGTCTCTCCTTGGAGGGAATGGAAGAAATTCTGAGAAAGATAATTTATGGGAATGAAGGTTTCACACAGATTTCAATAAAGAACTGGAATAGGTAGTGGTGCTGTTCACTCTGCAATTGCTTCTAGAAAGAATCATGGTAAAAAGCAAAACATAGAGTCATAGAATCATTTGGATGGAAAAAACCTTTAAGATCATGAATTCCAACCACTAGCCTAACACTACCAAGCCCATCACTAAACCATGTCCTTCAGCACCTCATCTACACATCTTTCAAATATTTTCAGAGAAGGTGACTCCACCACCTCTCTGGGCAGCCCATTCCAGCATCTAAAAATCTTCTCAGTGAAGAAATTCTTTATAACCTCCAGTCTAAACCTGCCCTGGTGCAACTTGAGGCCATTTCCTCTTGTCCTATCACTTGTTACTTGGGAGAAGAGACTGATTCTCACCTCTCTACAACCTCTTTTTGGTAGTTGTAGAGAATGATAGTCTCCCTTGTGCCTCTCTTTCTCCAGGCTAAACAATCCCAGTTCCTTTGACTGATCCTCATAAGACTGGTGTGCCAGATCCTTCACCAGCCTTGTTGCCCAACTCTGGACATGTTCCAGAACCTCAATGCCTTTCTTAGAAACGTAAGACGATGTCACCTTAATGACTTTCTTGTACTGAGGGGCCCAAAACTGAACACTGGTCCTGTTGGCCATGCATCAATCCACTGGTAAGTTGCTGCACAATATGACATTTCTAGAATGATTGAATTTTATATTAATTGAACACACCTGAAATCAGCAAACAGAGATAACACCAGCAACTGATGATGTAAATGTATGTCTTTGAAACAAAAGCATTGACATGCAATAATGACACCCTCAGTAGTTCCACTGCGTCACTGCAAAAGTGAGCACAAGCAGATGGACAGCAAAATATAACTTCTCAGACCCCTGAAACCTTAGCTGTCTCTATTCTACCAGTATACAGACACTAGTAGCTCTTCAAACTGTGCAAATACGTGTTCACTCACAAAGACAATTAATTTGTGACAATCACCCACTCATTTAATTAAAATATCATCTATTGTACAGGTTTCTCATTGTCTGTCTGTCTTTCTTTTCTTTCTTTCTTTTTTTTGTTGCATCTACTTTCCACAGGTGAGCTGATCTTATTGGGGCTACTGTTCCACAGAATGAAGTATCTTCTTTTGAGGGGGTCATCAGAAAGCTCACCAAGAGCGTCACTTCCCATTTAAGATTCCTCCTACTGTGTTCATGTAACCATTACACAATCTATAGTGTCTGCCACAACCTGAGACAAAACTGTACATGAGTCACACAAAGAGGGCAGAAAGTGAAACAGCAGAACACCAAAGGAGCAGAGAACAAAGCAGTATAAAACTGTACAGTGATTCATGATTTACATTAGGAAGTAAGAAAGATGCAGCTCCTGTCCCCATTTCTCAATCCTCAACATTGCTTCTACTGCAACTCCCTGCAGCAGCAGCAGTAGCAGCATAGCCTAATCCAAGCCATAACTGCCTTCAGTCCTCAAGAAGACAGACAGAACATGGTCAGGAAATGTGGCCCTGAGAAAATTGTCTGGGAAGAAATTAAAAAGAACGCACTTCTGATAAAGGCTGGCTAGAAAACAGACTGAATCATGAATAAAAGCAGGATTACATGCAACGAAATGCATGACTTCTAACATAATTTTTTCTTCTTACCCCAGATTGCTGTGCATTTTGACACAATGCCTAGCTCATTAGGTAATTTCTCGATTTTATTATAGAAATTCTCTATGCTTCTAGAACTGTATATCCACAGAGATCAACATTTTCACTAGTTCAAACTTCCCAGAAAATAATCTGCTTCAACTAATTTATACACAATTCAGCCTTGCCGGTATGTCACCCTACATTCTTGTCTTACTCCAAGCACAATCTTCATGATACTGACCATTTTTCAAGAGCAGAAGCAGCAATTTATGGCATGTGAGGTCTTATGTAGACCCATCCATATGACTCTACTTACAAACTGCATGATGACAAAAAGTAAACATTAGAAAGAAATGAAATAGCTGGAAAAGCCATAAGCATAGTTTGAGAAAGATCTTTTTCATTTGTATGCATCTGACCTCACGGGTATTCACAACTGATTAACATCAACTACCATGGTCAACACTTAATTCATTCAGAAAGCTGCTGCTAGTTTCACTTCATTAATATTGACATCTGAACTCTGTAGCTACAGTGGATTACTATTAATAATTATTTATGGCCAGCAATTTGCACAGAGCATGCCTGTCTAATGTTGGGGGTCAGGTGATGAATTTTCGATAACAACTCCCAGGCTGTCCACCTCTGCAGATACACAATAAGCTGCTTTACCTCATCTCTCTTACACTACCACCACTCACACTTGTTCTAACACAGGTGCAATGTGTTCTCACACATAGAACACAGGCTTCTTTCACACTTCTGGGTAGGGTAGAAAGTTGCAATGGATGAAGGTTTCTTTGATGAAAAATGCCATGGGAGGTGAGAAAACCTAAGGTCAAGACTACAAAATATATAGATGCAATACATTTCACAACTTCAGGCTTCTGGTTCAGAAGGTCACCTGGAAGTCCAGCTCCTCTCAGATGTCTGAGGAGCAAAATTTTTCTTCGCCTTTGCAAAGTCCTGTGTGACTAATAAAGAAATGAAGCCAGAGTGAAGGGGGGGGGGGGGGGGGGGGGTGTTTTATACCAAATCTGATCTCACAGTTTCCAGATATCATTACTCGGTTCAGGCTAGACAGGCAGTGTTGCACACTCGTAAGTGCAAAAAGTGTACCAGTTCCCTTTGTACCCATGCCACAAAACACCTCTCCTGAGCCACTGACTGCTGCTCCTTTCCCAGCAGCACTTCCAGGCACCTGGCAAACTGCTGGAGGCAGCTTCACCAGACTACTTCTCATGCAGATGACATTGTGATCTCTAAATAACTGCAGCTTAGTGTCCGGGATTACTGTCTAGTCTTAGCATTTGCTTCCTTGATTTTAGCTTGCTTTCTTCCTCAAAATTGAGCAATCCAGAGATGCTGGCAGGAATGGCCTAGTGAAACAGAGAGGAGAAAACTGGAGCCTCTCTCATCAATGAGGTACCTGGGAGAACAAAATTCCTAAGAAACTTTACAGACCTACAGGTTATTACTTTTCTACTGCCTTTCTCACACTACCTCACAGATGCAAGAAAACTTCCAGCCTTGGGCTCATAATGTAATAAGCTTCCACTTCGTTTCAACATGTTTTCTCCTATTAACTTTAGCCAAAATTGAGACTATTTCCCTTTAACAGCACATTTTTCTCCTTCAGTATGAAATATATTGAAATGAGTTTAACCACTTTCCAGTGGAAAAGTATCTTCTTTTCTTAGTAGAGGAGTTCAGAATATCTTTGTTATTTCAGTTTCCAAGAGCCATTACAGAAGATGGGTAAGTTGATATAATTTTACCTGGTTTCTAAAGGTTCAACACAGAACAATCACTATATTTGAAAGTGCTTGAATTTTTAAAAGATTATAATTTTCCCCATTAGCTTTCAGTGCCACCATCACCACTTTGTGGTGCGCACACAGGCCCAAGACAAACAAAACTTCAGCCTCTTCAAGATTTTGCAGTTTTAAAATTGTTTTTAGCATGGAATTGTGACTGTTGCTTCTGCCATAAAAGTCTTCAAATATACTAGTGTGGTAGTTTGACTCTGGCTGGATGCCAGGTGTCCACCACACTGCTCTATCCCCCACCTCCTCAGCAAGCCAGGGAAGGGGGGAAAATAAAACGGGAGTCTTGTGGGTTGAGATAAAAGCAGTTTAATAAAGAAACAGCAAAGCCGTGCGTGCGGGAAGCAAAGCAAAAGCAGATAAGCTGTTACTCTCTACTTCCCATCAGCAGCGATGTCCAGCCACCTCCCGAGAAGCAGGGCTTCAGTACGCGTAGTGGTTGCTTTTGGAAGGCCAGAAATGAATCTTGCCTTCTCTTCCTGCTCCTCTCCCCCAATTTATACTACTGAGCTGACATCATATGGTATGGAATATCTCCTTGGTCAGCCTGGGTCAGCTGTTCTGGCCGTGGTCCCTCCCAGGATTGTGCCCACCCACAGCTATTGGTGAAGGTGGGGGAAGGAATGCTGGAGGGACAGCCCTGATGCTGTGTGAGCAGTAGTCATAATATTGATATCAACAGTAAGCACAGCACTGCAAGAGCTGCTGTGGAAAATCACTACCATCCCAGACCCACTACAACTAGATCTTTGGAATTTAAAATAATGAAAATAACAATTAAAAATTGCCATGTCAGTGTCGTTGTTCGACATGTGAGTTCCTCATTGTTACAATCCTGTTAAGAATTCTAAAGGAAGAAAACAAGTGTGGATTTTTGCAGAAAATCTTTGCTCTTTGAATTGTGTTGAGAAACAAAATCCTGATAACAGAGATATTTTTCCCAAATCCTTTTTCAATCAGAGGGGAAAAAAAGAAAAAAAAGAAAAACCAAAACCCAACAAACCAACCAGATGTACTATACTTGGGTCTATGGCTATATTCCCAGAATTTAGCAATAACACCTCAATACACTTTTTTTTTCCCCCTTGGCATATGCTTTTTAGATATGGAAACAGCCTCTTCAACTCATGTGCAGTGAAGTGAGAAAACACACAAACACACATACATAGAGATAAAAATAATCAAGTTGGCATTCTCTAGTCTAGAAAGTTTGCTAGACCTCCATCATTAAAATTCATTAAATATAAGGTATAAATTATTCAGCAGGAATTAGACACGTTTCTAGATAAAGCACTGAGGAAAGAGGCTTCTTATGGCTGTAATGGTTGATAATGGCAGCAGTTAGAAACCAAAAATGTGATCTAAAGTAAATGTCAACTTTCTGAAATTTATTTTTCTCTGAATCTGAAAGAAAAATGGATTTTTCATGAAATATAAATTGACCACCTCTGGGCTTTTCAGAAAGTTCTACATTGGTCAAATTCAGAATTTTTTCTTATATTTCAACTTATTTTATACCACAATGCAAAATTCAGTGTAAATGAAAGACAAATGCCTAGGTAAGCAAGGCACAGTCTTATTGATAGCTGGTTTTCAAATCCTTATGCACAATTGCACTGAAAGTGTCATATTCCCATACAAAATGTGCATTTCAGTGAAATAGCATTTTCCAGCAGGTAAATGTCTTTTCAGCTAATTTTTTCAGAGTCTCACTTGCTTTCATGATATTCATCTTAGATGACAACGAAAGTAATTTCCTGCAAATTTGTAAAAGTGGAGGCTGAATTCTGCCTTCTTTCCTCTCTCATCGCTGGTTATTCACAGAAGGTGATTTGCTTCAGAATCACTGTGTTTTTCAAAAAAGCCAGAATTAACTCTTCCTCCACCATATCATAAGCAAATAAAAATCTATTTTCCTGTCATGGTCTAAGCACCGTGCAGCCACTTGCTCTCTCACCCCTCCCCCTCCCAGTGCAGGAGAATTGAAAAAAGAAAGTAAAACTTCTGAGTTTAATAACTAAAATAAAATACTATAATAACAATAATAATGAGAGTAATAAAAAAGAGTATAACAAAAAGAGATATAAATAAAACCCAAGAAAAGAAAAGACAAGTGATGTAAAGTGCAATTGCTTATCACCTACTGACTGAGGCCCGAGCAATGATCTGCCCCTCTTGGCCATCTTCCCCCAGTTTGCATATCAGGCATGATGTTCTGTGGTATGGAATAGCCCTTTGGCTAGTTCGAGTCAGTTGTACTGGCCATGCTCTCTCCCATCTTCTTGTGCACCTCATCGCTGGAAGAGCATGGGAAACTGAAAAGTCTTTCACTTATGATAAGCACTACTCAGCAACAACTGAAACGTCAGTGTATTATTAGTATTATTCTTACATTAAATCTAGAATATAGCACTACACCATCTACTAGGAAGAAAATTAACTCTATCCCAGCCAAAACCAGGACATTTTGTATTATCTTTTGTCTTGTGGTTGGATTCTCCTGAGTCTAAGGAGGTGAAAACTGACTAGAGCTTCCTGCTGTTTCCCTGTCTGTATCACATAAACTCTCTGGTGTTGAGAGACACAAGATTGCAAAGAAAATTGCACTTTCTGTCTATATGTGTGATTGTTGGAAAGATCTTTGCACTCTTTTGCAGTCATATACAGGCAAGGAACTGCCTATTTTATGTGATAATTAGCAATCTGATGAGCAATGCACATACAAAAAGTGTTCCATAAATCCTAATATCTTTACAGCTAAGAATAGGGTGATAATTACAGCTGAGATTGCCTGAATACTTCCAATCATAGTTTGGGGGTTATTATTTTTGCCCCAAACACTCATAATTCTACTTAGTCCAATCCTACTCTCTTTGGAGAGCAGCTTCAGTGAGACCACTGATGCAATATATCTCCTCCCTGCTATCAGCCTGGAGCTGGTCTTCTGCAAGATTCAACTGAAGGAATTCAGTTGCTGTTAAGAGGAGTTTGCTGTGGTGGGTGCAGCAGAGAACTATACATTTGGATTTAATAAGAGCTTTCACTTTCAGCCTTTTTTTGTTTCAGAGGACAGTGTTATGCCTCAATATACAGAGGCCATTTGCATTACAAATGTAACAGGAAATGAAATAACCATAAAATACAAATCAAGACTATATCCAATATGCAAATCAACATCTTTATGAGCTGCAATAAAGAGGAGCAAGCAAATTGGTCCTGTTCCAAACGACCTTTTAATTCTTTCTGCATTCTCTCAGAATAAACAGATAAACAGGACTAAAGATCTCGCTAACTGCTACACATGGTACCATGGTCAGTATATACATAATATCTAAAACCATCACACAGTTACTGCATACACCATTTGTACTCTCAGAGACTGCCTGATTCTGATCTCACTCCTTTGTAAATTATGAATTAACCTAACCCCATAGACTTAATTTGCCTTGCAGCAATGTAAAGCTGTCAGAACACACACCACTTGTTAATACTGATCACACCTTTTAAAATGAAGAGGTGAAAACTCAGTAATTTTGTAAAACCAAACATAATGGTCATGAGACATCTTTTTAAGTGTTTCATCAAGCTCTTGAGCCTTTTGCATTGCCACATACAAAATTCAGGCTACAGATTAATTAGATCTCTACCACATGCATGAGGTATCATGCACTAGTAGCCACATGCCACAGCTGGCCACATGCAGGCTTTTAGTTGTAGCAGATCAAGGGACTCCTGACTTCTGACCACATAGGGCCAAACTGACACAGCTCTCTTTCACTTACTGGCAGCTGTTGAGAATCAGTGCATGCATACACTGGTTTCTGTGGAGCAGATGATGCATGACAAGGTCTTACTCTGTACTCACCAAGTCATGTGTCACATTACTTTGTTAAAGCCAATGTCAACCATTGGTATAAAAGGTGTTCTTGATGGGAAAATTTAGGAAAAAATGGTACTTTACTCTTCACCCATATTATTTAAAGCTTTACACAGATACACTGGACCTTGGAGATGCATGTCATGTAAGCTGCTAGAGAGTTAGCTTACCCTCTAACTTCATAGTTTACAGTCAGTTCCTGAATCAGACCTGCTGCCTATGAACAATTTTGAGCTTATGTTTCTGAGAAAGTTCTTGCACTATTTGTGACCATCGTTTTTACAGGAACAGTTCCTTAATAGATATACAAAAAGTACATAACTATGACTCAGACTGTCCCTTACCGATTTTGTGGATCGTAAGGAAGCTAACTCTAAGTTCTGGCATTGCAAAAAGGCAGGCCAGAAGACAAAGTAGTGTGAGAACAGACAACAGCAACACATTTAGCACAATGGGGCTTATAAGAGGATCACCATCTTTGCCTTAGGCAGTGTCTATCAGACCTATTCTGAGCCCTTATGAAGTCCCTAGCTGGTTGCTGAGATTTAGATGCAAAATTATGCTTGGGCATAAAGGCTGAACAACAGATGAGGTTTTCATCAGTGCAGAAAGGAAACAATGCCTTGGTAAGGTCCCATCTACGAAGGTCAGTTCAAGTTTTGAAGTTTATGAAATAAATATAGTGCATTCACATTGCAAATAGACTAAATAGTACACAATGTATTGAGGAAGGGTGATGGTTTGAAATTAAATTTTAAAGATAGTTTTAGAGACCTCAAGGATCACTTCATTCTTGAAATCTAAACAGAGGTATCTGGAGAAGGACTGATAATTGTATTTCAGCCTTTTTTAATGAAAAGGTGAAGAATACATAGTGATGGTAAACCACGCTTTCACCTAGTGCGATTATGGTAATACACAAAAAAAGAAAGCAAAAAGCTTAATCAGCCAGGATTCTGCAAACGTCTGACCAGAAGCAGAATGTGTCAGCTGTCTTCTCCAAAATAAAGCATATCACTTCTGTACGTACAAACACAAATGCAAGGATTCTTGTGTGCTTTGCAAACTTGTAAAATAACAATGAAAAACTTACTCAGGTCAACTACTCCCAAAATTATGTATAGAAAATATTTCAATATTATCATATAGTGTGTGACATCTTCCATGTGGCTATTTTAAACTCACTAAGAGGAGGAGTTATCTATCCCCCTGCCTAAAAAGTCATACTTTACCATGGGAAAAGCAGAGGAGGAGATCAATTTCAGGGAACAGTAAACTTTCATGATGACTTTACAAGGCTATAATTATTATTCCACTGTTCAGCTTTCATTTTTTTTAGAAAACATATTGATGTTTTATCTTTTTTTATCAGAACTTTTCAATACATTATATATTATAAAGTAATGTGTCAACCTGAAGCTTAACCTCCAACACCAAAGACAAATAAATTAACAGTGTCACAGTTCATTTTATATGTCTTAACTGGTTTACAAGGTTTAATACAGAGAAGACTGCGAAAATACTAGGGCAAAACACCCAAGGGACACCAGGGAAAAACAAAGAAATATGACCTTTTGGATGTCTGACTTTGCAGACACAATTGTTTCAGTGGTTCTCTTTCACACCTTTGGGTTTTGTTTGGGGTTTTTTGGTTGGGTTGGTTTTTGTTTTGTTTTGTTTTTTCTGCTTCTGTCTAAAATTCCAATTAAGACAAGCCTCCCAAATGCTACTGTTCAGAGGTCCCAGGAGAGTCTTCTGAGAGCTCCTCTAATATCTCACAGCATAGTTTTATGTGAAGTGTGCAAGCAGGCTTATAGAGCACCCTGCAGCTAACTGCAGATATTCAAGACTTTTTTATAGATATGATGAACACCAGTAACCTTGCCTTCTATCGCTTGGTATTAATGCACTTTTCAGAGCTGACAGGAAGTATTGCTTAACAATTCTGAGCAAGTCAGTTTTACTTCTCTAATTTAATGTTTTGCTATGAGTTTTGTCTATGTGGCTCAGCTCTGAGTCTTGTTGACCAGCTCCTCCATGAGCAGAGTTTTACTGCCTCCTTCCACAAATCACTTGTTAAAAAGGCTTACAAGTTCTCGTGGTTTTACCTTGTTAACTAGAAATTTAACTAGAAACCTCCTTAACTAGAAACTTAACTAGAATAGTTAGCCTAGAAGAGCTAAAGAAAACAAAGCTGTGAAGTCAAGGGTTAAGTATTCAAATCAATTTCCTTCTTGCCCTGTTTCACTTAGTGTCCTTAACTTCTTTTTACTAAATGGAGACTGTTCATGCTACATGGTACTTCACTAAAATTAAACATTTGTGCAAGTAAGGATGATCTAATTGCAATTTTGATACATTTTATTGAAAGTAGATTCCACAGGATTCTAAGTAACTTTGGCTTATGTTATGTCTAGCACTTTTCTCTAGCTAAGCTTCACTGAAATCCATTGAGCTTGGTCACAATTTTAATTGCATTACTTCCATGGACAACAGCGGTTAGCACTCCTTTCTTTTAAAGATGCAAATATATACTTATCTGCTACTTATGAGTCATCTAAGCTTGGCAATGACCAACAAGAAAGTGATAATGTGAAAAAAAGTAACTTGCCATTCATTCAGTGTAAATACTTTTCAAAGCTACAATTTCCTTTCTTCAAATAAATAATTTGAAATAGTGTAAGCAAAGATGGTAGATGACAGGAAACCAAATCCCTCGAAGTCCAGGACAACTGAAAGACAGCACAAGTGATGACATATATTCTTTTAAATCCCTTTCATGTATTTTCAGACTTTTCTGTTTGTGCTGGCTTGACAGCAGCTTATTAAGAAGCAATGAGATATATATATAACATTTGTGCAAGTAAAACAACTACCACACAAGCTAAAATACTAGTACTGTTGTATATCTACACATAAACCAAAAATAGTAATGTGAACATTACCCTAAGCCAATTTTTTATGCAGATATCCCTCTCATCTACAGACATTTCTGCGGTTTTAATTTAAAACACACATGCTCACACTTAAAACCTGAAGAACAGGACAGTGGAAATTTCTAGCACGGTGGGTTACAATGCGACAACAGACACCTTTCTCAAAGTATGGCTCCCCATATAAGTGTTAGGATTCATGAGGCAAGTATTGCGTCTAAACAGTTCCTGATATAGCTAAGGATTTATCCCAAAGTACTGATACTGAGGACACTACGCCAAGAGCCTTGATTTCTGTTGTATTTGGCATTTTGTAAGCTCCTGCATCCCTTTTGCTGAACTCCTGTAGGTGGTAGTGTTGGTATAATACGTTACCTAGAATTACTGAGATCTCTTGGGTCACTGCCCAACCCTCCATAAGGCTTAATTCTTTAAGGCATGTTGGCTTACTGATAGGTTATACTTCCTCTAAGGATGATACTATTTATTCTTAAGATCTATAAACAAATCATTAAGTTGTATTAATATCCATATTTGCTCAATAAACAGTAACAACTGTGATGTCAGCACACATAAGGAGGAGAATAACAAGCAGAGTCTATAACCAGGGCAGCCTCCATTGATTTTATCATTGAAGTTTAGCTTACCTTTCTTAAAATGGCAAACAAATAATGTTGCTTCTTTTGCTACCTCTGTCCTCTACCTTTAGCTAAAGAAAAACCCACAAGAAATGTGATCTAGATTTGATACAACATTTTGTCAAAAAAATTTTAAAAATCAGAGTTTTTTTAACAAGAATTTGCTTAAAAAACCAAAAAACGGAAAACCAAAAGCCAAACAAAAACAACCAGAACAGAAAAACAAGTCAGGCCTTTACTCAAAAGCAGGTTTGATTGGTTTTGATGCAAAAAGGTAATTATTGAACTGATGGTTTTGGTCTTTGTCCAGATAACTCTAGTTACTGGATGTGGAATCAAGCACATAGAAAATGCCTTTCAGTAGAAACCTAAAGACTCCATTTCTTCTATAAAATGCCATAGAAATGCTTTGTAATACTTGTAAGTATGTCAAATAGAACTAAGCTCCAAGTCTGGGTCACGGAAATAACAAGAAATGTTCTTTCAGAGGGTAGGCAACAACTGGTGACACAAATGACTGTTATACAGATTGAAAAGGGCTTCAAGAACTCCTTATCTCCTTGTCCCAAGGAGAAAAAAACTAAAAAGAAAAAACCTCTCTGACGATAAACCAACCTCTAAAAACCCTTGTGAAACTTAACAGGGTTGCTCAGAGACATTTGCAGCATGAAGAATTGAAAATATGGCTGAGGAAGTGTTTGGTAAGCAGCAACCCAGGATAGCGTGCAGCAGCACCTCGGTCTGAGAGGCAGCTTCAGCATGAGGATCAGCTTGAATCTTAGTCCAGCTCAGTATGGTTCTCTCAGTTTCTCTTGTCACACCTGATGACTTTCTGAGACAGTAGCATTAAGTAAATGCCATTTTAGGCCCATTCCACATTTGACTGTCATCAACGAACCCAGCAAGGGCAACAGGCCACTCCACATCTCTTACTTTACCTGAATGATATCTGTGATCTCTGCTGCTTGCTCTCCTCAGCAGTGTAAGTAGTAATGGCTTGTTCCAGCTGAAATCGTGTTTTAACGTAGTGGGAAAATCCATTTTAGTCTTTTTTTTTTTTTCCCCATGTCTTTTGGGCAAATTCCACTGAACTGTTAAATGTCATAGCAAAGATGAGGCAGTTCCACTGAGTGGCAGAATGAATCAAATGTCTCAGTTGCAAAAGAGTAGGCTGTCAAGTTGCTGTTAAGAAGCCCACACAATAAATTTAGAGCTGCTCTTTCCCCTTACTAATCAAATCAGCTGTTTGACAGCATAATGTCTGTGCCAGAATAGTCCAAGAAGAAAGAACTGCCCCCAGATATATTTCCATGAGATCTAGAGATTCACAGGACAAAAATGAAGACACAGCTGAATAACTACAGGAAGCAGTAAATCATTAATTTAGGGAGTATTAAGCAACTGCTAGATTTCCAAAAGTCTGCTTCACACAGAAAATTATTGCACAGTCTGTCCCTTGTAGCTCCCTTATGGTTTTGACAAATCTAGTGCTTGTGCCTTACCTGACAGTGTAATGCGCACAAAAAATGCAAATCTGGAAGGAAAGTGAGCTTAAATGTAAGAATCAGACACATATTTCTGCCTGCCTTCCCCTCCCAGTGAAGTTCAGTATTGAGGTTTTTGGCAACTTTTGCACGCATAACAGAAGCAAGCCTGCCGCATTCCTCATTTTAAATCTGAGGTTATGGCATACAAAACCTTATCCTCTTTAATCAACAGTTCACCCCTGATTACTGGTAACTCAAAATAATCTTTTTCTGACAGAGGGTTTTCATAGTGCTTATAAAATAATTGTCTTGTGTTCAGAGACCTGCCACAGACTACACATGATACTCGTTATCTGAGCCATCTGTGCTATGGGGTCTTAGCTACCCTTTTGCACTACTGGCAAAGCTCTCCCACCAGAAGCAGAAACAAGCAGTAGGATAAAGGTTATTCTGTGCTTACTCTGAAGGTTATTGATATAGCAAATTTCACGAGCCCTAGATTAAATTCTACAAAATGGAGTCTCCTGGGATAAACTGCTGTTAGGGAAATACTACAGTCTCTGCTGGAAAAGCAAGATACAGGTTGCCATTCCTTGAGATCCACTGTAATGAATTTCTTTCACCCTAGATTGACAAACTGCCTAGGAAAGATTATAAAATACATGGCTGCCACCATTAGTACTGATCTGCTGGATATATAATACTTTATGGGAAACTTTAGCCTATCTGTTGCAAGCAAAGCATTCAGGAATTCCTCTTTCATAACCTTAATCTTTTAAAGAAACACATTAAACAATAGTTCAAATATAAGCTCAACAAACCACTTGAAATCTGAACTAAAGAATGTCTTGCTTCTTTCACCAAAGCTGTCAGTCATTTACCATTGTCCTCTGTCACATTAAATTTGTTCTGTCTTAAAAAGCGTAAGACTATAAGAAATTCTAAGAATAGCAGAACAACAGGAAAATAATATCCCGAGATATAATCATGCATTCCCAGTTGTAATTTGTTCTGGTCTCCTTTGTTCCTCTCTGGCTATTTTTCCAAGAACTTGAAGATGAATAGTTACTACTCACAGAAACACTGAGTTTCTCTTATTTGCAGAAGTATTCATAGACTATGTGCAGAAAGAAGTTGTGCCTAAGGAAGGCAATACACTAAAAACTTCAAAAAGCATTAAACATGCATCTAGCTAAGGAAGAGGCTCATTCTAGTGTTTGTTAGGCAACTAAACTACAGCATGGATGACCACAGGATTTATTGAACAAACAATCCATCCTTATCGATTTGCAGGTACAACAAACAAATTGCTTCTTACAAATTGAGTGGATACCTATTGTATGGTACCTATTAGGAGGATCACTTACTGAGAATGAAGGGTGGGGGTAGACTGGGTGGAGAAAGGAAAAACCTAAAAATATACAGCACAAGTGGAGCTGCCTAGGTAGAAAATGTTTCCAGCAGGGAATTTTCATAGCCAATTGCTAAGCAAGTAGTACACATTTCATACATATTCATTTAGCCACAAACATGTTGTGTGACAAATATAATCAAGTCTAGGAAAGAGAGAATGCAGGAGTTGAAAGAATTAAGGGAACTAGTAAAGGAAAACAAATCACTTCATCTCTGGTCTGTTGGTTTGAATCCAGTCCATATTAGTAGTCATGAAGCTAAAACCTTTCAGTCTCTGCCTGTGAACTGGCCCATGTGAAATGACTTGGCAGACTTTCTCCCATCATACTAAAAGCAAGACTCCTCTTTTGCACGTATGTGCAAACTCTTCTCCAAAATGGAGATAGTAGTGGCAATCATAATCAAAGCTTGTGAATGCCTGTACATAACTCACTCCTCAGCTTTTAGACATCACAAATGCAAGAAAAAGAAGCAGCATGGCAAAACATAAGCATCCACAACCATTGTGTATTTTCCTCAAGGATATAATATGCTTCTTACTACAGAATTTTGTTGCCTGGTCAGGCCAGTTTCTGATTAAGGATCCAAAATAATAATAATCTCTCCATTTCAGAAGCACTAAGGCTAAAAAGCTGATCTAGAGAAAGATGTAATATTTTCCCATGCACCAAAAAAAAAAAAGCTATAGTGTCTTATATTAGAAAGATTTAGAACTTGTCCAACAAAAAGAATGCTATACATTTTGCACAAAAATTATGATACTAGCACTTTTTTTTTCCTCCTCAGGCAAGTAAAGTGTTAACTGGCTACAGTTTTCGTAAGCTTTCTGAAAATATTTGTGAGGATTGTACCCAATTTTGAAACAGCTATAAATTACTACAATTTGGCACTGATATTTTATAAGGATGGAGACCATGTACAAATTTTACTTGCTGCAATAATCATTTTATATTATTTTATTTATCTATATAAATATATAGATCTATAGATCTATAACCTAAAATCTGCAGGTTTGGTGTTAAAGACACCTGCCAAGTAGAGTTTAAATTTGCCTTCATGTGCTGTGGGCCAGGAAAGCTCTACATGAGTGCCAGTTGTGACTGACTTTTGATGACCTTCAAGCACTGAATAGCAGAGCACACTTGGTGCTACCAGCTCCAGTCATTTCAGCCTTGACTAATACCTTGTCAGAGGCAGTAATCTGTGGCTTCAATATTACTCAGTATTTCATGACACTTTGGAACAAGTTTCCAAGATCTGCTTTCAAAGAGAAAAGACAGGAATGTAGAATTAGCAACAAACACTTGCAAAACCAAGTTTCTCAGTTTCCTGATAAAATAAAACAACAGTAATGACAAATTGCACTTAGATTCTGCCTAGTTCCACCTGTTTTCAAAGCAGACCTTCTTGGCATGCCAGAAGGACAAACAGAAATAAACCTCACTCTTCCAGTATCAGCTGAACTGAATCCATGAAGCTGAACACAAAGCTATTTCTTCCTGCTTTATCTCCTGCCAACACTGTCCTTTCTGTGGAGGAAAAGACCCAAACAAATCAGTGATGTATCTGAAGAATATACACATATGAGCAACTGCCAAAGAGCAGTCAAACAAAGTCTCAGTAATTTGTAAAGCAATTCAACCCCAAAGCATTTGGATTAGGTTCCATCAAGTGTTGTTTGATAGTGAGATTCACCTGGTTGAAGAGCAAAGTTTCTTGTAGCAGAGGCACAGGTATCTCAGGGTGTTCGGGTGGTTTTGTGTCTTTATTTTGTTTGCTTTGGTTTTTTTCAAGGAAATCATTAGAGTCCATTTTGAGGTTCAGATGCATGAGCGCCCAGTGAGGTTCAAGGATGTCACTCTGAGTCCATCTCCAAGTCCTACTGTTCAAACTGAGCACAGCCCTCAGTACAAACAGCTTCCTCCCCTCCCACCTTTTTTTCCTGGAGTGGGAACGCAAGCACAGGCTGCAAATTAGAGTTGACTGCAAAATGATTTAATCTACCTCAGGGATATTTGTCCAGCTCATGGAAAACAAGCCAGTACACATCCCTTCTGTTGGAGATCTAGTAATCAATTTTTCAAGTGTCATATATTAGATGATGGCTGAAGCTAAGATACCACAGAACTACTGTTTAAAGACAGTCTTAGAAGTGATCTCATGCACTAGTAGTCTCTACACTATTTTAGCCACATCGGTAGCACTTTCACATTGGTAGTGGCTAGTCTTGTTTACAAAGTATTAGCACTTCTAAGGAAACAGCTGAATTCAACAGCTTGTACGCCTCCCTCCCACGGACATCTCATTGTGTGCGTGCTGAGGACTCAGAGGGGCAGAAGCAAGAAAGAGTTGATGATACCAGCACGTGATGGCTTTTGGAAGAATTAAAACTTTACACACAGACTTCACACAACAGTATCTCACTAGTCTCTTCTCATATCAGCATGTTTTTGCTTGTAGATGGCTGCAGGAGCAAGCATCAAGATATAAATATGTTAAAATGATTGCTGCATCACCCAACATTACAAGAAACTTTCAGCCTAATTGTATAGATCCAAGTGCTTTGAAACGAGCCACCTGACTCTGTAAGGCTAAAAAGAATCCAGTGCCAAGTCATTTGAGTTTGTATGGGGTTTTTTTCACTCCTTTTATCTTCTTTAACATACACACATTTAGCTGCTTGAGTTTGTGCCTTGCATAAAGTGGCTGAAGTGGGCTGAAGCCTTAAGGAGTGAGACTGAAAGCCTGTGTGAGAAAGGGGGTGATGAGCTGTGAAGGTGTCAAATTTATGCTTGGAGCTGGAACATACGAGTCTGAAGATGTCAGGCTTGGTGGGGAACACCAAAAAGCTTGACTGTCACATTGCCATCACAGTGAGCGAGGAGATATTTTTCTATTAAGCGAAGTGTGGGAGATCTCAAAAAATAGTCACTGCATTTAAAATAAATGGAATAATATTGACATACTCTTGGTCTAGTACTGGACTAGAAACAATTTTTAGCTCATCTTCCAAAAAACGCTGTGAGAGCAGTAGAAGGATCAAAAGGCTGCTGCCAGTATAGCTCTGCTGGAAGAGCTGAGGAACTTCCTGAGTACTTTTGTCTAAAACAAACAAGAGACTTTCCAGGAAGTTCTGAGTAATCATCTGACCTTGTGCTCAACAGCTACAGAGGGAAGAAACTATCCTGAGATAGAGAGACAAAGATTTAAATAAACAAGAAAGCCTATCAGCCTGCTTGAGGAAATTAAGAAAGAACAGATTGAAATGTGCCACAGGAATTTTAGCAAAGAGCAAATAATCCAATGAGACTTGTGAGAGATCTCTGAAAAATTAATCAAATTCAGGAGTTCGTAAAAACAGCCTACTGACTCCCCACAGGACATTTCCTGTAGCACTTAACACCAGAAGAGTTTTCCCTTCCCTCCCAAGTTTAAAGTTCTCTCTGCCTTTGTGTGGGCCTCCCTGCTTTCTCTAACTTAATCAGCTTCTGTCTTTAGAGATGAAGGTAGTATCTATAATCTCTGCAAGAGACCACTGTGTCTCTAAGCATTGTAACATAGACTTGAGAGAGACTGCAACCTATACGGTTTGGACACGGATCTCATCCCCACCCAGACGTCAAATCAATTCCTGATAGCAACACTACTCTGTGAGCAGTTTTTCTATCCAAATCAAATTAACCAGAGATAACAACGCCATGACCTTTCCAATCAGGCAATCTTGCTTTTGATATTTTGGATTCTCCTGCACTAGGAGACTTCAAAGAGATTTAAATAAAGAAAGAAAGAGAGAGAAAAGAACAAGGAAAAAGAAAAAGAGAGAGATGAAGAGATCCAGAGAAAATGAAGTTTTCCATGCCTATGAATGGACACTGTGTGAATCTGAATATCTTTCTAATTTAATTATAAGTACAATGTGGATTTTGATGTTTATTTTATGTATATTCATGTATATAAATACAGGCAAACAAGTGTCTATTCCTCTGCTCTTAATGTTGTCTGTCTTTATGGTAATGTATAAATATCTCTACACACCAAAGGAAATGGAATTAAATCCCTGGAAATTCAAAGGGGGCTACAGACATACACAGACAGACACCCCCCACTACAAGACTCTAATGTTGCTCTATTTTTATATAAATAATAACTTTGTAGGTTAACAATACACAGATACCACAGTGTCTAGTCTGTCTTGAAGCCATCTCTACCATTCCCTCCTCAGCTATCAATATTTCCATGTAGACCACATGGTATAAAACTTTAACTCATGCCATATATAGACCACAACTCATTGGGTTCCCTGTAAAAGTTTTGTCATGCTTTAAGCTAATTTTGCATTGTGTGCAAAAAAAAACTGAGCGCACACCCTGTCTCTGAGATAACCTTCTTTAACCTTTCATATCAGCACAGAAGTATTTCAGTGGTTTCTCACATCCAACTCAGTCTTCTCAAGGATCAGAAAAACAAATGAAAGAAAAAGTAGGTTATGAAGAAGAATTTAAGTAGTAGCATTCTGGCCTTGTTAGAAATAAATATTTGTGTTTGGGCAGATTTCTAAAAATACATGTTTTTATTTTAAATATTGCCATTGATTTTTAATTTCAGTCTGCACAATTCTTTAAGATATTCTGAAATGGACATTGCTCCTTGCTCAAGCGCGTCAGTGAATACAGTTTTTGGATAGATTGTGGGGCTTCTTTATCTTTAGACTGTGGGACTTCTTTATTTTTAGAATTTTAAAGCTAGGATTGCAAACAGATGCATGAATGACTACCCCTTCCCCCTCTTTTCCTGCAGAAGAAAAAATAAACAACCAAGGTTGATGATTTCTTTAGAGCAAACACCAAAACTCTTGAGACAATAGAAGTTTTATTTCAGACTCCTAACCAGGGCCAAGCTTACAGTCTGCAAAACATTCAGTCTTGATGTGCTCAGGAGGAAAGGACATCTGTGTGTCAGCATCAATCTCCTCTGTGAAAACACAAACCTAATTCTGTGCCCTTTGATCTGATGGTGATAAATAGTAGAATGACTCAAGACACCATTTTTTTCCACTCCATCTTCACAAAAAAAAAAGAAGCAGCAGAAAATAGTTGCAACCTACATGAACACTAACAACTTAGCAGACACAAGCATTTGCTAAATGTAACACTGATCTTTCCATCCCTTCTGTTCCCGCAGTTGTGTTCGGGTTTACATTCATACAAATGCCCTCCTTTTGCACGTCAGATCCTTGTGGCAGAAGTTATCCTAGAGACAAAAAATTTCAGATTGAAAAATAGGTCTGATTTTCATCTTACAAAAGCTCATACAATGTAAGAGAGTAAACAAGCCCAGTGACGTTACTCCAGTGCAAAACCAGAATCTGATTGGACATCTTTCTCTTCACTACTATGTCCTCTGTATTATGCCTCTAATTTGACAAACTGGCAGCTAGGCAGGGAGTCAGGATCATGCTGAAAGTTACAAATATAGCCATGTTTGGGGTTTTGTTTTGATTCTTCCTTTTATTTTAAAAAGAATCTAAACAAATATAATGCATTTTTATTAGTGATACATTTCTGTATAATACATTCACTGCTAATTCTGCAAATTGGAGAAATTGTATTGAAACAGATTGAAAAACAATTACATGATAATTACTTTCCTGGTCTCCAACTCTACAGTTGGGATACCAATAATGTGATACCACAATCAGAACAGATTATGATCCACTGACTGCAAATAGCTTCCATGAAGCATACAGGGAACAGGAGCTCATGCATTGGCCCAGCATTAGAGGGACTTCAAGCTATACTCAGTGTCAGGGCAGACACTGTGTAATTCTGAATCCCTAATTTCCAGTGCATCTCCACATGATGGTGAGTATGAGCCAGGAGTACTGTCCTGGTCTAAGCCCTACTAACAGATAAATCTTCCCTGACAAAAGCAGTTGCATGATTATGCTTGGGAATGTAGACTGAGGCAGTCTCTTGAAGAACCCATTCATCAAAGCTTTTCATAGTATAAGCAGCATCTTGAATTTTACCTGGAAAATACATTATTTGAGGATCATGAAGCATTTCTATACACTCATCATACACTGCAAATTGTCCACTGTACAGGATGAAAACTAGATCCAGAAAATATAAAGGCAATATTCCCAAAAATGTCTATTAATTTTGGAAAGTTTGGGGATTAGGGGCATTCCAACTGCAAATCTCTCCAGGAGTGAAGTACCAGGTGCTTTGGTACCTTTGCTCCAACAGCAGTTTTAAAAGTTCACAGCACTTCAAAGAAAAGTAGATCGAGATTTTTCAGATGTTGAGACCTTAAAAAATGAATGGACATTCTTTGAAGTGTCCACCTTAGGATAGCAATAATGATGTATGCCGAGTGAAAAATGAAATTTCTGGATACTCACTGCTTAGGAAACTAAATAGTTGTGCTTTCTCTTCTTCCCACCTTTGGTAAGCATACAGATTTTATCTATTGTCTAAGCTGACCACACAGCAAGCAAACTCTGAGGTCACATTAAAAACTGGGTCCAGGGATTTTTCATTCTGCTTTAGTGTGTTAGTGCAGAATGTGGATAATATGCATGACATCATTTTTCCTCTTCTCAAATGAATGTTATTCCTCTTCAATATATTTTTAAAAGTCCATGCACAGGTAAGTGTATATCTGTGGAGTCCATTGGGAATGGACTCTATTCCAACACTATTCCCAACATCTAGCTGGCCTTTTCACTTTTATTGCTTCAGGCATCCATTTCTATCAGACCTACGAACAAGGCTATGAGTGGGTTAGAATGCACAAGTTGGTAGAGATCTCTCATAGCCCAAGGGAAAATCCACTGTTAAGTAAAACGCAGCTACAAGACAAAGTTTAATATGAATTCTTAAATAATGAGCTTGCAAGTCTTACATTTAATGGGCAAACACGAGTGGGCAACACAAGCTGCAGCAATAATAAATATATCTCCAGTACATTAGAAAGGAATGGCCAAGGGGTTTTTTTATCAGCTTGTGCTCAGATTCTTTTTAACTATGCACACCAAGTTAGGGCCAAATTCATTAGGACAGTGTGAGAATTTTGTATAATGAGTAAGTATCCCACAGATTATCCCTTCACATAAATGAGTTCCAACTTAATGAAAATGAATTCTGACAACTGTGCTGTATGCTCTGAAAAAAAAGGTCTGGGACAAAACTGTGTTAAAAAAAATAGGACACTTGATAACACAAGTGCAAGCAATGACTTTACCCTGACAAAATCTCGGTACATAGTGGAAGAGCAGGAGCGTGCAAAGTAATCCTACCTAAGGGACCTCTCCATCATACACTAGCCATTTATACAGGGTCAGCTCCTGAAAAATGTTTTCTGATTGATAAGTCCCCTGAAAATCGGAATAGGACATAGCTGCACGCAACATATTTCAATGGCAGATGGTAAAGGGCTTCCTTGTTTACTCTAATTATTTGAAAATCAGGAAAAGCTGCCCTGCCCATGCTTCTTTGCCTCTCCTTCATTTCCATTTGTGCCTCAGGCCTCAGTGCCTTAAAGGCACACAGTGGTTTCTCAAAGGGTAGTCAATGCCACTCAATTAGTGTAAAGCTTTTAGCTCAAGGTAAGGGAGATTTACCTGATGGCAAATTCCACATGCAGGACTCCTCTCATCACCTATTATTTTTCTGGAGGGGAAAGTTTAATGGGGAAGTGTCTGGACTCCATGCATAAGCAGCAGGCAGAGAATTCCTTTACAGAGGGTGGGAGGAAAGATGGAACTAAAGTTGGGTGAAAGCTGTCCCTATAGCAGACAGCTCTATCTCTACCATAAAAGTCTTGGGGGGAATTGAAGGCACACAGTGGGGGTAAGGATTTGTTTCCGTGCAGGATTTCCTGCAGGCTGATGGGAAATGTGGTGGCAAAGCTGAGAGTCCTGGCAGCTCTCCTCAGCCTCACAGGGACCAGCCTCTTCAGTCAGAGAACTGCAGGTCACACACAAATCATATGTCACGCTGGATCCCAAGAGGTGTTAAACAGCATGTCGTCACCAGCGTCACCAAGCAGGGCCAGTCCTGAAAGAGCAGAACATTTCCCACCAAGGAGATCATTACTGTCTTCACTTGAGTTTCCCCAAGTGATCCATCATCCAAAACAGTTCATTCAGTTTAACAGTTAAATTCAGTTTAATAGCTGACAAAAATCACAGTCTGCAGCAGTGAGGCTGCAATGGCATTAAGTAACCAAACAGCAGGATAACACGGTATGATCACACCCTCACATTTGTTTCCTGTGATGCAAGTATCCTGAAAAACTAAAATCTCACCCTACAAATAGTAAATATTGTTCCCCCACTGCCCTGCACGTTCCCTTATTAGTTACAGAAATGTAGGTAAGAGTCTCACTGAAAGATCAGAATTTGCTAATTAATTGTAATCTGGTGGTATTTTGTATCTTCTCTGTGCAAATGTCAACAGCTACACAAGCCCGCAAAAAACAAAAGCCCTCCTACCACAGTTACTTAGATTGAAAGTCCTTTTAGACAGAAATAACAGAGCTTCTGTGCAAAGTACAGCACCCAGCACAACAGGATGCAGATCCAGAGGCAGGACTCCTGTAAGCGTAAATGAGACTTCATGCTTGATTAGACAAAAGTTGAAAAGAAAGAAAGAAGAAAAGGAAGGGACCTATGGCCAGTACTTCCTCTTCCAGTTACACCACAAGCAATGTCCTAAAATAATACAAGTGGAGCAGTATAACTGAATATATCCTGTTCCACAAAACCAATTACTTAAAATGTCACCAATTTTCAACATTTTTCAAAACTTTTAACCCGTTCAAGACAATTGGGCTTCCATAGTCCTGAGCTTCATTTTATACATCTCTTTTCCAAGATCCCACCTATTTTACTTGTGGCTTCCAGGATCTACTATGTACTTCTAGAGTGGCAAATGGAATTTGAAAAGTGAAACATACTAAGAGAAGCTAGAGGCTGGAGTATGTTCTTTTCTCCTTCCTATAGTGGTATCCACCTTTAAGACGTGCTTCATGTGACTACAAGCATAAGGACAACTCTGTCAAATTAACCAAACATCATTGGGGGTGTTGAGTGAGAAGGGTGTTGGGTTTAACCATCCTTGGTCCAGTAATTTTGAATCTCACAGTGTGATGAAAAGGAACCTGAGATGCATCTTATATGTATTTTCCACTCTCAGTAGCATAAATGAACTTATTATACACAAATTGCAAAAACCAATTTTGTTGTTTAAAGCATGCAATTGAAAATAAGTCTTCAATCAGTTCTAACAGTAAAGGATTTGAATGTTTTATCAATTTTGAATGATGCTTCTTTGCAGGAGAACAGGGGTACATTGAACTAAATATGTTTTGACTCCCTTTCTTCAGACTAGATGTGTACTGTAAATCTAACAGACTGTCTCAGAAATTCAGCAACATTTAGAGTTACCATCTACATTTAAATAACAGATCACATCTAGAAACCTAAATAGCATTTTTAGAGGTATGTGTAACGATCTTCATTTTGCATTACAGGAAATAAAGAGTCACTCAGTGAAGGTCATCCAGCACATTAGCTGCATCCCCTCCTACTCATCTTTTTTATTATACTGATGCCCAGCTAAACAACAATCCAGGTCACAGTGCCCGACCTATTAGAAAATTCGCATACTGCAACACACACTTCATTTGAGGCATTTGGGATCCGAGACCTTGGTAACAAGCAATCTTACCTGACAGGAAGCACCAAGGATGAGAACTGAAGCGACCTAGGCTCCAGTACACACTTCTCAGCTTGTTGCTCATGGACTCAACATCCTGTCAGCACCAGCACCCTTGTGAGTCTGCTGTTACCTTCAGCAAGCCAGGCCTGTGCCCTTCATCTGCCACATACATGAATTGATCCCTTTTTGTCATAACATAACACTTTCAAACTGGAACACAGAGTGCAGATTCCTACTACCTTGGCACAAACAAATGCAATCATTTTAGCTAGACAGATAAGATAATCATCCATACTGATCACACTGATATGGATGGCATAAGCCTATTTCCATGATACATGTCTCACCTAAAACCTTTCAGAATAGCTAAGGCAGTCTTCTTCCACAGCTGTATTTTATTCACTGTGAATTTCTGTGACAATAACATGATAAATTCCCAGCTAGGGAGACTTATAGAGTGGTAACTTGCTGAAATAGTTTATTTCTATGCTATTACCTAGTTATAGTAATATCACCTTCAGTCACTTCCTCAGTGATGCTTAGATTTGGATCTTTCTGAGGCAGAATAATATATTTTATGTACAGGGTTGTGCACCCAGACTGAGCCATATTTGGCTGTTACCTAGTTAAGTATGATGGGAAAATATCAAACAATTTAGCAGTCGGCCAAAGGTGCAGAGTGAAAGAAGAGATCATGAGTCAGTAATTTATGCTAAGAAATACACATGTGGCTCCATCTAAGTAGTTTTGATTTTCTTTACCGACTTAAAAAATTATAACAAGGAGCAGATGATTTGCCAAGGATAAAATTATTGTAGTCATCTGAGGAACTGACTCAGGAGAAGAAATTTAATAAAGTAGGTTTGAAGCCAATACGTCACAGGGACCATTACTCCACAGAAACATGGCCATGCAGTGACCCTGCTATTGTCTGTACACTGAGGAATATTATCATGAAAGTCTGTCAGAAGACGATCATAGGAATAATATATCTATCTGCTGCTCTCTTTCTTGCTCTCTGTACATGCAAAAACTTTGAAATATGAATGCTGTGCCTCTTGAATTTTATCTGTTTGTCGAAACTGGAAAAAATAAATTCTCAGGGCATTATGACTCTAGAGCCTTGTAAAAATAATGTTTCTTTTACAGATTGAGTATCAAAATGATGCTGAGAAAATGCAGATGCTAACATTAAACACTTACTGCTCGAAGTCGGCTATACATCCTTCCTGTCATAACTTTCCAATTGAATGAGTTTCGTTACAGATGAGAGACAAAACTCTTAAAATACAACTCAAAAGACGCTACTTCAAGGTATTTTCTAGTGGTCTTTAATGCAATCATAACCATGCCCAAGTCACTTCCCTCTTCATGTTCTCCTTTCCAAGGAAAGCCAACAGGAAGTCCTTGCATTCGTTAGGGTTCTCCTAGCAGACCGTGTTATTTGTTTGTCAAAATCTCAAGATGTTACAGGACGAGTTTATCAATATTTATGGATTGGTTATGGTCTTTCCTAATCCAGCAAAAGAACGAAAACCAAGAAAGGATAGCTGGCTGCCTGCTGTTATTGAAGACCTTTTTCTTTTGGTCAAACGGTAGAAAAAAGATGAACCAGTTAAAAGAAGGAAGAGGAAGAATGTTTCTGGTAAATACAATGACTTGACCTGCAATTAAGGTAGCTCAGCTTCATGTTTATCCTCACTTCTTCACACAATTTCACTTCTCAATCAAACTTGGATACAATTGCTCTGCTGCTCCCAACTCATCTAAATTCCTCTCACTGCAGTACTGTTTTTGATTAACAGTCTTCTTATTTGGTCACTGAGGCTTTCCTGATCCAATAGGGTCTTTCTCAGGACCTGCTGTGCTCACATCCCTACTCTTTGTTAATTGTCATTTGCTATTCATAATTTCCAAGGTACTTTCTTCTCTTTAAACACTCATAAGACATTTTTAGAGATACTTCCTTTTGTTTTGACAGGGATGAGCTTGTTTGGTTTTGTTTTGATTTTGTTAAAGCCTAAGGCTGAAATGCATGAGGAGAGGTCTCTCCAGAGCACCAGCAACACTTAAGTGAGACAGGAGTCATTGAATATTGAGTCTTCTTCTGGGCAGTGGTGCATTCCAGGTTCCACAAAGCAGAGCTCCACTCCATACATTCAGCTTCATCAGTTTTGTTGTTTAAAAATGACACCTGTGCCTACTGGCTGAGGACCCTAGGGTTCAAGAAAATTACCAGCACTCCTGTCAGTAAAGCAAGTTTTAGTGCCTGACATTTCAGGAGATGGCTTTGAATGGAAAACCTCTACAAAATGTTTGAGATAATCCTCAATTCTTCCATGTCCCTGTAATTCATCAATGGGCACAGGAAGCCTGGGAGACACAGTGCCTCATGAGGGGACTGCCTCTTTCTTATCGGTGATCATAACATATCAATATATCTGCAGCCAGTTTGTGTGTGGAAATTGCACAGGCATGGTATAAATCACCTCAGACTTCCTAGCAATAACATGACCCCGAGGCAATATATTCAGTAAATGAAAAATAAGTTATATGATGGCCTGATGCAACTTCAGCAGACTCAATGTCAGACCTAGCCTGAGGGAGGAATGTAACTTCCAGCTTTTCCATAACAACTGTCTTTTTACAGTGGGTTAATTATCTACAGATTCTGTGTGTTTAGAAGACATAAAACAAGACCAGTTGATTTCCAAACAACTTTTAAAAAGACTTGAAAATGTGTCTCTAGGGCCTCAATTACACCGGTGGACAGTATACAAGTCTAGGTGACGTCACCGCTTACAGCAGCCATGAGGAGACATGAAGAATGGTACTATAAAATCTCTCAGGAGTTTGGGGATGGCCTTATTTCCCAGGTGAAAGCTCACAAAGGAGCAGTGATACTCAGAAACACTCCCAGTCATGCTCACAGGCTTTGTGCACCCCATTTGCCTTCATTTCCAACAGCTCAGTGGGCCTTACCAAGACACTGTGCTCCACCAGACAGAGCTCCTACCTTCCAAAGCAGTGTGTAGGGTTTTATGCTTGGATCTTTATGCTAAAGAGACTGATGGTGAACTTAATTGACCAATCATTAAAGATGAGCTTCCAATAAGCCTGCTGCTACTCAACTATCCCACTAGAATGGAGATTCTCAAGGATTAAAAAAAATCACACTCAGTGTCTGTGTTTCTACGACAGTTAAAATCACTCCCATAACCTCAGCTAATTTAAGTCAGAGTGATAGTATTGATCCTGTACATTACAAAATAAGTTCTACTTTTTTTAAAGGCACAACCAACAATCTTTCAGGACCACAAACTTCTTGTGGAGTAAAATCAAAGGCAAAGAAAGTCTGGACTTTGGAACTTTCAAATATTGGTGTTCAGTTCATTTCCATATCTCGTTTCTCAAACCAGGTCAGAGCTTCCTAAAAAGTAGAGGTCAGCTGTAATATAGATACATGGACTGAATTTTGAAACTGAGACTTACATGCAAAGTCTGGCCATAGCACTGTTCCTCTTCTCATGCTTGCAGCTGGGCAGAAAAAAGTCCACAAATCTGCATAATACACCTACTCATCTTTAGTATGCACACATAAACATACATTTGTATTTTGATTTCACAGAAAACCCAGAAAACAAAGGATCATAAGTTCGCATGCATCCATTCCTTTTTTCTAAGATTGCTGACAGAGCCCCAAGATAATATTGTATACATTTTTAAAATATTGTATATTTTAATGATTTTTGAGTGGTGTGGTTTATACAAAAGTGAAAATACTGTGGAAAAATAAATGAGGTTCAGCTTCCTCAGAGTAAAGATAAATGTCAGATGCGATTATTGTTCATTTACCAAACTTCTCTTAAAAATTATTATGGATCACCTTTTCAAATGTGTTGATTCTCTCTGTTTCTAAGCTTTTACAGAAGTATCTGAGTTTCAATGAGATCCAAAGTACATGCTGTCTAAAAGTGTCTGATGAACCTAAGAAAGAGTGTTTTCATTATCTTCATGTCAGGTATTACATATCTTCATACATATGGCAAACCAAACACTCTTACCTTAAAAATATAGCTCATCAATACTCTAACAAATGCTCTGTTAATTCTTCTCATTGTCTTTATATTCAGGTTTCCAAAACTCCATTAGTAACATATATTGCTTGTCTCTCTCTTTTTGGTTTTTTTTAGAGGTCAATTTTTTTTCCTCATTAAACCTTAGAAAAGAGTGGGGATTAAATACTTCCTGCACCATACACTTGAAATATCGTTTTAGCTGATCTTCTTTTAGGTCAAGCTCCATGTAAACTGAAATTTCTTTTCAGAAAAAAAAAAATTAAGAGATTGTATCAAATTTTGTACTTACATTTTCAGAAAAAGAAATTTTTCTGAAAATGTAAGTACAAAGTTTGATACAGTCTCTTCAATTCAGTGAAAAGTGGCAAAAATAACTTCTTTGTCCTTGAATAAATTGTTTTGTATCTGTACCCTCTAACACAATCAGACACCTTTTGCAATACCATTGAAATGAAAATTCATTCAGTTTAAGTAATAGTTGTCACCCCCCACCTTTTTTTTTTCCTTCCAGGCTAGTCCGCAGAGAAGTCTCTGCTTGTATTTTGTATTTGTACACTTCATCACAGCATGAAATTTAATTTTGTCCTTTGCTTTCTACACACCTGCTCCTCAAGCCTCTCTGATGCTCACACAGGGCTCTTTACAGGAACTCATCTTACACTAAACACACTGGCCCTAACGTTTCAAATATTCTAAGTTTACCCTGTGCCCTGTGGTTGCATTCTCAAGGCATTATTGAAATTCAGCTTCCCTTCTGGTAAACATCCACTGTTTAATCCCTCAAAGAAACTTTAAAACACAGGAGAGAAAATGGTAAGGAACACCAGCTTGAAAGGAGATGGCATACAAAAAGGTATATGTGCAGACTAAGTAAGTCATCGGGCTTGAGCAGGAGCTCATGTTGTAAAAAATGTAGTTGGTAAGGACCTGAGATTCAAATTCCCTATGAAAACAACTGTTTTAGCTCATATTTGGGGAATGCCTCTTGCTTCTGCCCAATGTTTTAAGCTTAACAGCAGGAAGACTACCAAACCCAGACCTTTCATATGCCATGTGCAGGACAAAAGACACCAATCAGAGGACACAGGAAATCCCTATCCATGAGATACACATGCAAAACTATCAATCGGGACTATGAGTAAATTCAAGTGCTTCTTGCCTTCAAGTCCACAAATATAAAGCCTTAAAGTAAAAACTAACTGTAAGTTACTGGGCAAAACAGCTAACAGCTGTGTGGTCCCTCCAGCAAGGATGAACTTAGACTTTTTTTTTTATTTCAGTTCTGAGTTCTTTGCTAGGAGCAAAAAGCAATTTTCCACCACTTGGCCAAAGCAAGTGAAAAATCAAGATGGATAAATTTGACTTTCTACACCAGTGGGCTCAAGTCATTTCTTACCTCATCCATCAATAGTTTTTATAGGTGTTTGAAGAAGGAGGGGGAATGAAGTCCATAAAACCAATAAAAGGGAGGAAAAGGTTACAAGAACTTGCAGACTGTAAGGAGAACTTGCTTAGTAGTTTATTTTCAGGTAGATAAATTTGGCTTCTGGTTAATAAAATTGTGGGGGGGAACACTTCCCTTGTTGAAAGAAAGAGAGGTGGGATTTTGCTGCCTAAGCTCTTTGCAAGTCAGTTAGGCCAAGCAGCCATCAAACTCATTAGAATGATACCCAGCCCTGTCCTTTCTCTAGCGAATAAGCTAGTGAAGTACTAACACTCCACACTGATTTCAGCTTTCTCCTAAATGCAACACTGCCTAAAACTAGATTTTAACAGAATGTGGTTCTGCAATGAAAATTTTCAAGTGAATCTGATTTTGTTTTTTCAAAATTCTTTTCTCACAAGCCATTACACTTCCTTTTCTGCCTGGTTACATGTCTCAGCATCTACCTGTCCCTTATCCTCTCTCTCCATCCTCACTTTACCATGTCCCCCCAGAATGAAGGGCTTCCCCCCACCCCCCCGTGTTACTATGGCAACATCATGGTGCCAGAATTAGAATCCCTTGCTTTAAGTGCTGGGAAAACAAGTATTTCCCCATAGTCTCTTAGGATACCCAGTCCACAGAAAGTTGTTAGAGCCAGAAAGTTATGCCAGCAACTGGACTTCAGGCTGCAACCATGTCTGACATTGCTTTGGAGGGGAAGCCCCTCTTCAACTAAGCAAAAGGATTTAAGTGTCTTCTTTGAAAAGCTCTCTCCCACAAATATCTAGAGAAATGGATTGTGGTGAGGTGGAATAAAGCATAGATGAGCAATGGAATGGAAGAGTGAAACATTTGGAGAAGTGGAAAATTCTCAGCCCCATCAAAGTCCCTCTGACATCTAGACACGTGGAGAAGATAAAATGAGCTAGTTAGTTTGTATGCTCTTTCTGCAATTTAGTGAACTTCAAAGGCAAGGTTAATTTAGATCATTAGAGCAAGAGTCCTTATGGATCTCACACTTCTGGGAAGCTGCCTGAGTGGAGTGCTTTTCCACCTGAGGAGATGGGTAGGAAAGGTTAAAAGTGAGCTGAAACTCCATTGCCTCTTGCAGCATCTGGTCTTCGCTTCTCCTTCAGACACATACCAAGAGGAACTTTACATCTGTAACAGGAATAATACTCTGCCCCAAGCCTTCCTGTCCAAGTGGACAGAACTGTGAGCAGATTGCATCTGCGGGAGGAGGGAAAGAGAAAGAAAAGGAAGTGGGGAAGGAAGGGGGGAGAAAAGAGTCTGAGACAGCAGCAACCGCTGTTCTTTCTGTGGTTCTGCACCAGAAGAACAGCTGACGTGTCTGCACCCTGCCACAGCTGAACTGGAGTCAAACCTACAGCTGCTTTGATGCTGACAGCTTATTGCCTGTTGGCACCAGTTAGATCAGTGCCCCCTTCATGTCAATTAATTTACACAAAGATGAACCCATTTTTCCTGTATCTGTAGCTCTGTACTAACAACGGTTGGGTTTTGCCGTCTTTATGAACGGAGGCTCTGCAGGGTGGAGATGAATTTAGCAGTGTCTAGCACAGTGCACCTTTATCCCTGACCAGTATCACCATTAAATATCAGAAAAGTAGATTATACCGGCTTTTCTGCACAAACTTACTATCTTTTGCCTGAGGCAAAAGAGAGTCTGCTCAACCACAACAGGAGAATTCTGTGATTTTCATTTTAACAGCCTGCAGCCTAAAGAAACCTCTTGCAGGCAACATTGATCCCACTGAACTCAGAGAGGGCTTTCAGAGGACTATCATCTTTTTGGAAGAGCAGAGTGAAGTCATGATATTAAGTAGGCAGTGGGTATGATCCACCCCTGCTCTAAGCAAACTACTGCCTGTTTGCAGAAGAGTCGGTCTCTGGAAATGACTTATTTTTAAGAAAATTATATAATCCCAGGCTGATCTGAGAGCAGTTGTTTTCTCTAGGAAAAATAAAAAAATAGTACATAACAACAGCTTTTCTACGCTAACAACATAAGACAAACAGCTCTTCCACTCCCTGAGATTTCTCTCAAAGATCTTCCAGTCAATTAAGATTAAAATCAATTTGATTGTTTGTAATGCAAGAAGTCAAACAGGACACGCCATCGAGCTGTCTGGCTACGTGCAAGTCCATCTTTCATTTCACCAGACCTCTTCCAACATTGCATAGCCCATCCTTGTAGCACACAAAATATATGAGTGCTTATTAACACAATGCTCAACAAGAAGTCCTCTTAGAGAAAGTAGAAGGAGGAATTCCCTGTATTCAGATGCAATCTGCTCTAGTCATCTTGCTGTAAAGCTGTGTCAGTATTGCCAAAACCCAAACATTCAAGTCAGGTTGCTGGAGTTTTAAGTCATGACTTTGGCATTCTTTCTTTCCTTTTAGCTTTTGAATGCTGGTGAATGGCAGAAAACTTTCGTCTCTTGTTCCTCCATGGACTAGAATATCAGTTGCTGAGAGAAGATGAAAGAGATTCCTAGATTATAAGAAAAATTTGGAGAACTGAGGCATCATGCAAATCCCCACAGAAATCTTAAGTCCTGATAATGTTGCTACTTCACATGGCTAACTTGTAAACACGGTGTTTAACAATACCTATGTTAACCTTCAGTAGGGGTCTTGTATGCTGCCACAGAAACACATTCATGAAGAGTGCAAAGGCCTTACACATCTGTGGTCTAAAAAGACTTATTTTTTGGGTCAGGTGTTTTTCTTTGTTTGTTTAAAGTTGTTTCAGAAGGAGAGACAAACAAATAGAAAACTGTAGATGTCTCAAGTTTCGTTGCTCTAAGAATGAAAGTCAATGTATCCTGTTCAGATATTTTACTCTGTATTACACAATCATTATTAAGTTGCGTTAATTCCTAAAATAAATTCCAAACACCTTTTTCATTTGTTCAAGGGAGATGGAAAAACCCAACTCAAACCCGCTGAGAATGAGGCTGCCCTTTGTTTATCATCACCATGATGCAAGCAGGAGTTTACAGTGGATGTCTTCCATTCCAGCTGTGAGGCGAGTTATATCTGCTCTGGTGGTTAGGAAAAATAAGACTGTATATTGAACATTTTTCCACCCATCACATGGTAGCATGTAAACTGAACATTCAGTGAATTATATAATTTCATCAGGAATAATGTTTTATATGCATCTGTGGTCTGAACCATTCTCCTTCTTGTGAAATAACCCGAAGAGAAAACAAAAACAGACATATGAGTTTCCTAACATGAGGAAATATGAAACTGACATCCCAACATGGAAATGTGAATACATTGTCAGAATTTGGAAAAGAAAACGAGGAGTGTGGCATTAAGGGTTCACAAGCTCACTGGTGTGGAATTTCAGTGTACCATGCTATGACAAAAGCTTGAATGCAGAGCTTCTCACATGATGAAAATGATGAGCAGAACAGTCTCCCAAATAAAGATGGTTAAGCAAGGAGTACTATTAAGAGTTTGATAGACACACACTGTGGACAAGGGTTAAAATACTGGCCCTCTTCTGTGCTACCATGACAGTTTAAGGTGTCAAGTAACTATTAGAGTTGACTGTCTCTAAAACTGTTGAGGATGGTACATGGGGATCTTGAGGGTAAAAATGGAGAGCCATTACAAACCCGTGGCACATAAGGGACACTTGGTTTGGAGAGCAGCAGTGGGGAGCATAGCTACTTTTAATGCTATTTAGGACACATAGTTAAGGCCTGTTGATGTTTTACTGAAAGAAGCCAGCTCCTGGAAGAAAGAAGAATTCCATGCACTAAGTAACTTGATTGTTGCAGATGTCAAGTTCTGTGTTATTGATCACATCCTTAACTGCAAATTAAAGTAATGCCTACTTAACAGCTCTTTTGGAATCTCAAGTGGCAGATAAAAGGAAAGAGTAAAGGTCTGTTTCTGTTAGCCTTGGTGTAGCACTTGTGCGACATTCCATGGATGCATATGGTATGTGGTGATAAAACAATGTGTAATAACGGAAAATGAGTGCATGAAACAGTTCAGGAAAGTGGTGTCCCACGAAGATGAAGACAAAGTTGTGAGGAAGTCACACTTTGTTGTATACTCACCTGATCCAACTGCTCGTCTCTGAAATTCTAAATAGCCAAGAACATTCTGGAGTAGCAGCTTAAATTGAAAGAAAAGCTGTAGGATGTGTGGGTGACAGATAATTTCGCCTTCTGGAGGAGGAGAGAACAGAGCTTGATGTTTTGCCAGATTTCCTCCCTCCTCTCTAACAGTTTCCATTTCATCTATTAAAGTCTGGTTTTTCATATATATCCTCTCAGCATATCAATGACATACACACTAGTCTTAGCTGGGCTTACGGAGCAGTGGCTAGCAGTTTTTACATACATTCATACAACTGGAAGGGCTTCCATTCCAACCCATTTTCTCCATGACCAGCCTGTGAGCTGTTCTAGCACATATACATTGCTCATGTTGTTTTTCAGCCACGATTTGCATACAGCCTGCTGTATGAAAATGGGTTGCCTCTTTTTGGAGTCTTCTGCAGTCTTTGTGACAATAAAGTTAAATACTCAGTGTTTGCTTCATCTTGTTGGCAGACCAGGACAGACCTTCTTCCTAAAGTCTGGCCAGTAAAAAATGTATAGATATGTATAACATTAAGCCACTCTTTTTCTATGCTAGAAGAGCATCTTGACCTAAAGAGTGTTGGGGTTTTTTTCCCCCTAAACAGTTATTTCACTTAGTTCCTTTAATTATAGTATAGTGTATTTCTCTTTCTGATGGATTTCTTACTTGTTATGAAAGTGCATGCAGTGCATAAGAAAGTCTCAGCTCCAGTCTGGGCAATTGAAATAGAAAAGGAAGAAAGCTAAAGGAAAGCAATACCTTGCTTTTAGTAATGATTAACTCTCCTCATTGGTCCTCTCCCTAGGCATGTTCAGAAAGAAACTTCCTGCTTCATTCAAAATATTAAAACACAGGAACTGCTATTACTTGACAGAATATAATACGGATATAAGATGATTTTGTTTCCCCCAGGGAAAGCATTTTTTCCCCATTTTCTGTAAATAGGAAAAATCTTAAAAGAGGGCATCAATCACTATTAATCACATAGACTGTTTACAAATCCTTTGAGTTGTTGTGCTGTGTATTCACTAAGTAAGCCTTGGGATCCAGTCCAGTTGTTTTGTGGCTCTCTGACTTACTGAGCAATTGCTTCTCAGTCCCTGCCTTGCTGCTATACTGTAGAGAGTACCAGCTGAGACCTGCTGTGAAGACACACAGCAGTATCTCCATGCTTTCTCCTTAAGGGGAGGATGTGACATATTGCACATCCATGCTCATTCAGACCTTCAGTACATAGGAAACAGATGGCAAAGACGATCTCTGTACATTACTAACAGTTCTGATACATGTTTACAATCCCACTAAAAATGCATCACAGCTGATGTAGGTCATTGTCCACAAAGCTGAATTATGCTTAGATGACAATGATCTCTTTTGGAAGACTAGTAAAAACACAACACACATGGGCAAAGAAAAAGGCTCTTATTTTTAGTTATTGCCTTAGTCATAATGTTCCTAGTGACAGGGACACTCATTTAATTTACAAGAAAGATCAGCCCATAGAATTGATGGAATAGGCTGTAGCCCTGGTTCATAAACTGTTGTGGACTGCAATATGGTCATGATTCCATGGCCTTTACTTGTGTAAAACACTAAACGTGTGTCTGCTGTCCTATCAAGAACACTGTGTGAGGCAATGGAAACTGCAAGGGGAAATTTCTTGCTCCAGCACCACTTAATAGCTTCACCATACCATTCTCATGGCAAGAGCAGAAAGACTTCTCTATTCCAGTTCTTTTATTTCTTGCTTGCCATTCCCTTCTATTGCAACAGGAGCTTTATCTTTGTAGAAATAACATTATATGTTGCCTATATGTCTGAAAGCTTTAAAACATCTGTTAATACCTTTGTGAATTACAGAAAATGATCATATTATACTTTGAACACTGTTAAAAGAATAACATGACACAGACAAGCCAAGTCACTCACAAACTTCAAGCCACAGAAAAATTCTAACCCTTTGGAGACCAAAATATGTATCATTATAAAAGGAATCAAGCAAATGGAGAATCCACTGGTAAGTTTTCTCTTACACATAAAGAACCCTCAAAACAGTATAAACCACCAAATGCTTTGTTACTGAAGTACAATATAAACTATATTATCATTTTGCTTCTACAGTGAAGAGACCATGACAAAGTTAAAGATTTAACTTCTTGAAACTAGCCAGAGAATCTCTGGAGAATGAGATGAAGAATACTCAATTTCTTACAATAGTAAGAAAAGTTCTTCCTTAAAGGTAGGGAGCTGAGACTTGTTACTTTCTGAGCCAAAAGATGAAGCAGTAACCCTAATTTAATCATAGATTCATCAGAGAAGTCTAAAGCCTGCAAAAGTCTGCAATATTTTTCAGCAACTATAAGGTGAGCTGATCAGTTAACAGTCATCAAGATACCAAAAATGTACAGTCACGTCACAGGTCTTTATTATCCTTTATGCACTCACATCACTAAGATGATCTGGTTCTTGGATAAATGAAAAAAAATCATATGAAACCAACTTAATCCAAAATAGGTATGCTCTTAATTTCTGCTGCCTTTGAACTCATACTTTTATTTTGGCCTTCTGGACACAATGAAGGAAAATGAGCAGAAATTTGAGCATTAATGCAGAAGAAAAGTTGATAATGCTGGATGAAATTTAGTAGATTCATCAAAGTCAATTAAAAACATCCTTTTACCCTTTACAAGCTATTAAAATGCTATATTTTGCCACAAGGAGTGAGTCAAAGCAGTAAAATACTTCACTAGTATTTAGTGTATGTATCTTTCATTAGCAACATAACAGTCAAAATTGCCTCTATTTCATAGAAAATAATAGTATATTAAGAAATCTTCTTAAAAAGCGGGAATCCATTCCATTAGCATCAGCCAGCTATCAAGTCTTAGATAATTCTGTACATGCACTTACCCAGTAGCAAGTCTCACTAACACAAGTCTCCCCCTTTCCCAAAAAGCACACACGGATATCTATGATGGAAACAGGCCAATGCACCACAGAGCCTTCTCTTGCCACTTTTCAAAACGAACTACTGTGACTCTGTTGAAAATAAATATCTGTATTCATACAGAATAGTATGCTTATTTCTATTTTGCTTTGGAAAATATAGTTCACACCAATTCTGATTTCATTCCAAGTTCAAAGCCTCTTTTGAAACAGAACCTCCACCCTTCACACATTTCTAAGAGTGATCACTGTAGAACAACACTTCCATGCTGCAGTTTCGGTTTTCCTGTGGCTGCTGTCTTTGTGATGCTTAGTATTTTTAGTCCTTCTCTTCTCTGACTACTGAAGGTTTTAAACCATGCGTTTAAATGACTTGCTGAAATAAGGCCAGGGAGAATAAGTAATTACAATTCTTTTCTTCCTTCCCATTTTGCCACTGTACTCTTAACATGTAATTAGGAGTCTAATTTTTAGTTAGGTGTTTAAAAAACCCTGAAGCAAAGAGTTTTAAATTATTAATGAGCCATTTTTTAAAAGGCAAACTGAAATAAGTATACCTTTTTCTTCACATATTTAATGGTCATAATGACTTAACACATTATTCTTCAATTACTAAAGACAAGTTTGCAGGGAAAGGCTGTATTTTCTCTAATTAGAGGTACTAAACTTCCTGTATAGCCATGTTGGTCTACAGCTACAAAAACTACCTTTACTAAGTGTCAGGCTTTAATTGCACAGCATAGGACATTTTTCAAATGCAAGAAGGTATAATTATGTCTGTGCAGGTGCCTTTTTCATTGTTCATGCCAGAGATGTTTCTTGTTAGAAATATCTTATTTGTTAAGGCACTTATTAATGACAAATGTGATAGAGACATAGGTTTACCATAAAAGACAATCAACCATAATAGGCTGTTGCTTGTTTGATATTCTGGATCCAGCTTGCCAAATAACCCCTCTTCAGATCCTAGCGGCAACAGGAAGTTTCAAGAGAAGGCCCACAAAGTCAACTGATGCCTGCTCATCAGGACTGGGCCCACTAAGGACAGTGATCCATGAAGCACAAAATTTTTCAGCCTGTGAGTACAATACAGGGTGTAGGCCTCAGTACTTTGTAAGCTCAAAGATTTTTTCTTTGCTTAAAGCACATGACCCTTCTTCCTCTTAATCCATTCAAATCTATGCAAGTCTTCTCACAAAGACCTGCCAGCTTGGGTGAGGCTAATAGAACCTCACTTCTCCACTTGTGGATACATGGCAGATACCAGTTTTCATTAACAGGGGTTACAGGACACTTAACAAAATACAGAATAGCCCCCTTTAAAATTGTTTTCCCTGTACTTTGAGACTGAGACTTATACATGGCTGAATCTCACACATAGAGCTTGTTCTGCACCCTATCACCATACTCAAAAATACCTCTAAGTGAAAACAAGTCTCTGTTTTTCCAGAATCTCTTCCAATCTATATGTAGACATCATCTAGAGTACCAAACTTCTGATTGTACCAAAATATCAGCTTTCAGTTTAAAAGGGAGATGTTAGTAGCAAGAAAAGGAAAACTTTGAGGTCTGCCTTTAACTGAACCAATGCAAAAGTATCAGTAGATATAGGATATAGGTAGGTGTATACAGCTAACCATGGACAAACCAAAGTAGTTTTAACCGTGGAAACGGAGATATAAATAAGGCACAGTGTACACATCCAAACTGGGTGGACACAATCAGCCTGGGTCCAAATGTTGGCAGTCACATTGCACCAAACCCAGCTTAATAGATGAAATTTGTAATGCTGCTTTCAGACCCTGATAACTCTATATGGCACAGTACTGGATGGACTTACTAGGTCAGATGTATTCTGTCCCGAAGAATATGCTATTCCTCCTTTTACAGCATCTGCATGACTTCTGGTGGTCCTCACACAATATCTTGGTCCATTTCATACGTTCTGCAAAGTGATTATTTCCATATCCATTTCTTTGAGGCCCCTGACAATACATCCCCAAGAGTTTCTCTGAGCATAGCAGCAACAAAATGGAAAATAACATCTATTCCTATCCATAACAACTACTGGAGCTTAATGAAGAATAGTTACTAACATAAAGACTCCTGCTAAGATAAGAGGAAGATCACACTGTAAAACAGCTATTCCATGTTCAGAGCAGATCTATGCCATCAAAGCAGGGTCATGAACATTTTTATTATGAGCAGCCTATGGGACCAGAGGAGCATAAATCAGCCTAGTCTTCTTACCATCTGGGTTGTGGCATGTATAATTGCAGATATTAGAGAATTTTTCAATTTTATTGTCACTCTTGCAGAAAGCAGCACGCTTCTTCAAGTGCTCCCTTCATTTACAGTGTCCTATAAACCAAAGGGCTTTGCTAGCAATCTTAGAGCTCTGTGTTTTTAGAATAAACAAACCAAAGCAAACTCCTTCATGCAAGCAAACTCAAGAACTAATTGATAAGGTTCTATGTCATGCCACAAAATTTATGAGGAAATCACATGTTAGAGTTCTCAAAGTAATATAGACAGTAATTTCAAAAGGTTTATTAGCCAATATTATACTTTATCATGGGAACTGATTTTGAAACCATCTTTGGAATACAGGCCATAAGGTTCCACAGGGGCCTATCTTAAGTACAGGACAACTCGATGCTTTCCTTAATAAACTGTCTGATGAAAAAGACATTAAGATTATTAATTTTGCAGGTACATCAAGCTGGGAGTGATTGCCAGTATGATGGAGGATTCAAATAGGATTCAAATTGATCCTGAAAAGAACTGTGAGAGATCTGAAAATAGGAGGATGCAATTCAACCAGTAAAATGCAGGTTAGCATGCTGAGACAAAGAAAAGCAACTAGACAAAAGCTGGGTGCAAAAAAATAGATAAAAGGGACACTGATCTAAGTTTCTGAGCAAGAGGATCTCAAGATGCAGATGTCTCAGAACTCCTAACACCCTCCCCATAATGCCATAAACTGACAGAAACAAGCTAAACCTCAAAGTAAGTAATGTAAGGTAGATCATTAGTCATCCCTACTTGCTCAATTACACTTTAAAACGTTAGGTTGTCAACATGATCAGGCATGTGAAATCCCTTAAGTTAGTCCTCGGTTGTGAAATATTTGGAGATTAAAACATGATTTTATTCTTCAGGAATATAGCACAAAGTCTGCCTCTTTCAAAAACCTTCCCCTAGTGATCATGGCTTCAAACAGCAATTAATCTCTAATCCCTACAGATAGGCCACACAGAAAGGGAAAATGATAAGCTATGTAGCAGGAGTAAGGAAATGATGGCTGGCATAGACAAATTCTCTTCTGGATCTGGACCTATTAAGATAGCTAGGCATGTGATAAAAAGATGAGGTGGACAGTGTTTTTTCTTTTTGTTTTTTCGTTTTCCCTTCCAACTGTGCTTAAATAAAAATGCCAGCATTTTGGCTTCTTCCCTTTCTGTATTAATGTACCATAAGCGAAACAACCTGACTTGCATACTGACTTATTCTGTATGGTGACACAATTCCAGCAAAGGGATTCTTAGTAAACAGGAATTAAGCACGAGGTGATGATCTATTCATCTCAGTGTGTGGGTGTTTGAGATCGGCACCAGATGTCATCTCTCTTCCCTGCTACCATACGTCAGCACCGCATAACATATTAAGAACTAAATTAACCCCTCCCTCTCTCCCTGCTGGCTCCCAGAAAAAGAGCTCATTCCACAAGCTTGTCCTAAATCTTATTCTTGGAAAGATGAGCTGGTAAAATTTTAAACATTAATCAGTAGTAATTTTAAGTATCTTTACTCTTATTTAGAGCTACCATGGATTTACAAGGAGACTCTAGGGTATGTTGTCTCAGTCCTGTAACAATACACAATCTGTCTCACATAAGAGAGACACCTCTCACCCCCCACCCCCAGTTCAGCTCCAGACCTGTCCTCCTTCTCCATTATTATTGCAGTGGAATACTGCCATCTTTACTTTCAAGTCACTCTACTGTAAAATACCTTCAGTAACATTATTTTTGCTTCATTCTCCCCTTAACAAACTGCCAGGAAATAAAGTCACTAATTTTTCAGAAGTCTGGATTTCGAAATCACGCTTGTCCCCTCCTCACCAAGAATTATTTTTTCTGTAATCAGTGCCAAGTGATTCCTAGGCACATTAGTACAGAAGCTCATTGGGATTCATATGTGAAAGTAATGTGATGTTTAATAATTTAGTTAGAGAACACTGTCATCTCTGTAAATGTTTCCTGAAGTCCTTGATTATTAACATTTATGTTGTTGCAATTAACTACGAACATTCTTGAGGGTTTTGCCGACATAAATATGACTTGTTTAAGCAAATTACTCCCAAAAGCACATATTTCAGTGGTTTTTATTGTCCTACAGATGTTTTATCTTGGCAGTGGTCAACCATCCACCATTTTCTGCCAGTTTCAGTGATCCAGAGGGTCTACTCTCAATTTTTGGCACAGGCATAAATGCTTAACACTGTAAATTCACTGGGAATCAATACGAGCTTTGAAAGGTAAGACAGAGAAGTCAAAATAATCTATTGTACTAACAAAAAGATTCCACTATTTTGTGATGTTGTTTTGGGCTTACATCACTTGAGCTGAACAAATTTTTTATTCCAGACAATAGCTGCTGCCACGTTTCCTTGACTGAAAAGCACGTCTGTCTAAATAAATTCGTCAACATTATATAAATTAAAGTAAGCAAATGCTAAAGGTTTTCAAGACTGCAGCAGCTGTACATGCTCATCCAAGCTCATGTTCCTGGCTATCTAGGGACGAAAAGTATAATCTATATATGTACACCTGTGGGCAAAATAAAGTCGGGCTTATTATGATGGTTATTAAAGTTCATCATTCTTATACAAACTATGACTCATGCTTTAATCTGAATTTTATTACAGACATTAGTCTAGACAAATAGTAAAAGGTATGATACAAGCCAGCTATTTGACTTTCACTAATTTTAATATTACCAAGAAGGAAGAGAAAAACCCATTTCTTCAGAATACTGGTGTTTAATGCCATCATAGACATCACTAGAAATTCTTTCAGGTCCCCAGCAAAATTTTAACAAGGAAAGCAATCGGGCACAACATTTAGATGCATAAGTATCTAAAATAGAATATGATATTGAAAGACACTGAATGGCAAATAGATCTGTTGGAAAATAGACATTATTCCACTCTCTGATACATGCAAAAAAACTCCCACAAACGTCACTTGGACCTTCAGCTTTCAAAAAATCATAAAATTTACCTCTAATCAGATAAATTTGCAATTTACACTATCCAAGTAACTGGCATCTAAAGTAAATATATAGCAATGCAACTTTTATTTAGTCACCCAAATATGAGACTTAGGTCATTAAAACGCCTGTATGCTTTCTAAATGCCATCCTAACAAGTTAACAGATTTTTGCTTTAAAAACAAGAAAATAAAAAAAGAAGGCTTGTTTGTAGAAACAATAAAAGTGCAGCTACAAATATAAACTAGGATACTTAAAAAAAGAAACTATCTTTTTCAAGCTCTCCTCCAGTTTGTCAGCTCAAAGATTTAGCATCCAATCCATTATCATTTATCGAAGAAAGCCTGGAAGTTGTTAAATCCATTCTTAGTTTCAATCTAGTTAACAAACAAGCTCTAACAAATTACGCTGTTGTTGTTTATAACCATATTTTATGCTGCAGTCCTCCCATCCTTAGAGGACCAAAAGAAGGAAAACACACATGCATTCTCATGGTTTCATTTCATGCTTTGGTGTTTTCAGTTGAACTCCTAGTTGGTGCACTTAAATTGTCAGTTGTGCACAAGGTCGTAATGTGAGGCTGATACAATACATACAAGACATGCTTTGAGGCTGATAGCCTCTAGAAGAGGGGTAGTGTAAGTACCTGAAGCTGAAGCTTCACAGTTAGTTCTTCCAGAGCCCAACATCCAAGCTCTAAGGCAACTTCAGCTGCAGTAGTAGGTCACAAAAATGTTGAGGTTTAGTCAGTGGCCGACTCTAGTTTTTTTCCAGAAATCCATACAAAATCTCACTAGCTTCATGTAAAAGACAAGCAAGCCATCAGCCCCTGATATTATGATCACAGAAGTGGTTCATAGCCACAGGAAGTAAATTTGATTTTACCTCACTTTTGATCTATCCCATCTTTTTTTTTGCTGCTGTCACCCTACACACTTAGCATAAGTCACAATGAGAAACTTCCACATAAACTTAACCAATTAAATAAGAAAGTTATCACTCCAAACTTCATCTATGTTTCAGTTGTTACTACATTCTTCAACAGCAGTAATTGGGTAATATTGATCAGAGAATAAAAAGCAGTATTGTTACTGCACATCATATTTCAGTTATTGCAATTTGGAACTGCAGACACCAGAGTAACACTGTACTTCAATATCCATGTGATTTTAACTCCACCAGCCATTGTGTTCATTCAGTAACTTGCACTTCCTAGGTGTCTACTACAGAGTGTGGTGATTGGATCTAACTGAGATACAGTTTCATAATGCAATGTATCCTGCTGCTTATGCACTCACAGTTCAAAATAGAAGAAAACTGTAGAGGAAAAATGGGCACAGCAGCTTCAGTAAAACAGAGAAATGACTATGTGGTTTGTATTTGGGCGTAGATGGCAATCGAATGTTGGAGGTTCAAGTACATTTTGTTGATCATTTTTGCCCCAGAATTTATGGCTTGCTTTCATCCATCTTTATACCTGCTAGTTCAAGTAGATGAAAGAAATTAAACCTCCAAATGAGAAAATTTGCAGATATGGGATTATACTCTCATTGCAGTTCTGTCTATTTTATTTCTGTTTAGCGTTTCTGTGCTCTTTACCTAAGATGGCATGTTTGTTACCAGGGAAGATGCAATATCTATCTTAATATTCCAAGAGACCATGACTAAGACATTTACTGCAATACTTTAACAAGTGAGGCAAAACACAGGAGCCTAGTTGCACAAAGACTTAGCCATCAGAAGAAGAGTTAAAAATAGAGTCACTATGTTTCTATGACAAGTTCACATGAGTGTGTATTTCTTGATGACGCACTATATAAGCAATGTTATAGTCAACTTAGTCACATTTGTCAAATTCCTTGTATTAGTAAGTGATTTCATGACTTGCCAATAACAGATTATTTCCAAAAGGTCTCTCCTCCCAAGTCCTTAGACAAATATGGATACACACTCAGAAATCAGTAATTCATCCAACGACGTTTCTCATTGATTTAATCTTTAAAATGGTTCATGAGAAAAAGTATGGGAGTGGAATGCAAAAGTTACAGCTGTGAGGAACATCCTGAAACTCAGGATAAAATCACAGGTTACCTTCATAACTTGATGATGGGAAGTAAAATAACTTTTAAGGAAAGGGATGGAAGACATGACAGTCACACATACTGCGTGGATGTATACATTTCTAGAAATGTTTGAAACTAAAGAGTAAGAAATTTACAAAAATTCTTAGACAATTGCATAACACTATTAAAGTGTTTGTGTATGTAATGAGAAGTGAATGAGAAGTCAACAACAGGGAAACTAACAAAGAATTGATGTCAATGGTGGGAGACTCCAGTCAGCAATGGTTTACACCAGCTGAGGTTTCAACCTGTTGTCCTTTCAATTCTGGAATCAAAGCAACCTACTATGGGTACTGATTAAGACCCTCAGATTTAACACATAGGCACTAGTGCTGTAATTGAATGTACAACTCCAAAGCTTTGTGCCTAATCAAATATTGGTGAAAAAGCTAAAGGTGAAATTTGTGGTAAATCATTGTTTTCACCCCATAAGAAATATTAAGACTTTTTATGAATTGGGATAAAAACTTGAAATACTGGTTAAGAAAAGCAAACATTCAGAATATTTATGGAAATGTATAAATAAAAGTAAATAAAAATAGACAGGGTTTTGGCTTATACATGAAAGGACCAAGGCAAAGCAGGACACAATGCATTATAGATATTGTGCAGAGCCAAAGCTCAAACCATGCCATCAGCAGAACCTCCAAGATAACAAAACTCTGTGTGCTGCAGACAGCTCCAGCATTCTCTTAATCTGGAGACCAGTTTGTTAGCAAACTGCTTTTCTGTGATTTGTGAAGTCAAAGTTCAGAATTCAGTCAGATCAAAATACTTCTTTTCAGTTTTCACAACAGAAAATTGGAGTAAAATGATTGCTAAATATTTCCTCTAGTTGTTTTTTTTTAATATAAAAACAGTAAGAACTTTTTCAGCTAACTATAAATTGAAGTTAAAGTATTTAATCCCACAATAACTTAAAAACATGGCAGTGTAAATGAAGCATAATCCATAAGAACCTAACACTTTGTCATTTTAAGTTGTCCTTTCATTCTAAAAGCCACAGTTGTAAGCATGTTAGAGTTTAAATTGTAATTAATGTTGCAAGAAATATAGTCAAGTTTGTAGCTCATCTAAACTTTATCAGATCTTTTACAGTGAGTTAATAGACTGTTAGTGAATCTCTTCAACAGGAATTTGATCATAAAAATTATGCCCTTCACAAGATCTGAAGCAACTCTAACTTGTTCTAATTAACACAAGATCTGGCCATGCGAAACCCTTTTATAGCATTTTGTGGTTCATATTGTTTTAAATGGAGTGACTGAAGACTAGAAAAGAAAGACTATATAAACAAAATTCTATTTATAAAACCTGTGAGAGGCCTCATGTCACAAGACTGGTATATTTGGGTTTCATTCTCACTGCCTCTGACCTCGGGTAAATCTCTTCATTGCTTCAGACTTCCAGAATTCCTCTCCATCTCGACTGATGTGTCTCATCCACCTTAAGCTCTACAGATCAGGGACATGACAACTAGTCAGGATGTGATTGTGTGACATTTAACAGCTCCTGCAAGGTTTTATATTCTTGGCCCTTTCCATTTGGCTTTACTCCATGAAAATCTTGCTTGATCATGTCCCATCTTTACTGTGATATATGTTCCTAATATGCTGGCATACTAACTGCAATGTCTGACGAAACAGTGAAGAATTTGACTGTTAACTAATGGGTTCATAGCTCTCTTTTTCTCTCTCGTGGAATGTTGCAACTCCCCATGTACCATTCGTAGTATAGTAGGATCTGTCCCTAACTTAAAGAAAGCAGTCTGGATTACTCATATCCATGAGCTGTTCTATTTTCTCCTTGACAGTTGCCTTGCAGAATGAAGGACATGAAACTTAAGTCAAGGCCTCAAACTACTGTTGTAATGTTAAAAATGTTACAAATAATTAGTCTGCACTCACCCCCATCTTCCTGACCAATCTACAACAGTATTCCTCCAGAAATTAGTAGGCTTGAATTGTTGCTCCTGCATTTGTTTGTAGTGACTGCAATCCCAACTTATTTAGTAGCAGTTTGTTCAGACTGTATGAAGGTTAACACGATGATCAGAAAACAAAAACAGATGACCAATAGTAAGCATTTCAATAATGATCTATTTTCCCACTCTGAATAGCTGAATCAGAAAGTGTTTATGTCAAGCATTGGCTGCACACTTCCAAATTACTAATATTTTTGAAGCTATACCAAAAAAAAATGGACTAAAATCTGTTGTATTATTTGCAGTTAAAAGGTTGGGGATTTTTTTTTTTCTTTACCTAATAAAAAGCTCAATCTTTTTTCCCTTTATTCAGGAGTTCGATTACAGAAAGGAATGTGTTAGAGAAATAGTATGGAGAGAAAAAAATTAACGTTAATTACTGCAATATAAGTTTTAGAAATGATCCAATGGTAACTGAAAACAGCAGAACGATCCACTTTACGGGCACCATCTTTTCCTTTTCATCTTAGATGGAACAAATCCATTTGATTTAATTATGTAACTGAGAGCTTGCTATCTCAAAGTACTTGGTTTATAGCCCAAATTCCCAAGCCTGTAACAGATTTGTGAAGTGTTATCAACCTTGGCTACAGTTTCTATCCATTCATTAGTTTGTTTGCTGTGGTAATTTGTATGCAGCTACTAAGAAAAAGCACTATCAATTTTTCTTGACTTTTTTTAAAAGACTATCGCTGTCTTGAAGGGGTATCCAGACAAAAACAGAGGTCAGAAATTATTGGTAAATATGAAGACTGTGCATAAAACATTACTATGAGAGAAGGTGTGATGGAAAAATACCTATATACAACATTCATCAAGGCAGTACCCTAAAAAGGACAAAAAATGTAATACATCTTGGTAGGAACATGAAGTGAGAAGAATGTAAAATAAATATCCATAAACTAAACTGTGATTACAAAATCTGGACCTTGGAAAAATAACCTGTTTGAGAAATAAACTACATCAATGTGTGACTCCTGCTAAAAACCAAAATCAAGATTTACAAATCAGTCATATAAATCAGCCCATTTTTATTAATAAAATACAGATTTACATCAGAAGTATAAAGTATTGAGTTTCAAACCATCTGTATGACAGTAATGCTACTTATAAATCAGGTACATGAACTATACATTATTCCCTACACTTATAAATCACTCATATTCACAAAGCAGTTACCTGACTGGGAAATAATTTTCTTGATCAATAAATCAGGTGCCAGCATTCATACAAATTACTAACATGAATCATAAATCTTTTGACCACTAGAAACATTTCATAAATCAGAAAATCAGTATATAGCAAGTGTGTGTAAATGCTCAATTATGAACAATTTAGCTAACCAATATAAACACAAAATCTTCTAACACCCAAACATGCACATATACACACACACACACAACTGTAAAGACACAGAGACAAGATCTGATAGTTTTTATGGGTTTTTTTGTTTTGGTTTATTTTAAAGATAAAGCTTCACTGTATCTTCTGTTTTACCTGCCACTGTGTAATATATTAGGAGTTTGTTTACTCAAAACCAGAATGTTTTTAGGGTTTGTAAATGGGGGAAGGCTGAGAAGGAAGAGAGATTCCTGCTTTTGAATACTTTACATTAAAATTTAAAGTAGAAGTCTATGCTATTTAATTTCAAAATCTTTTTTTGATTTATTCTGCTCCTCTCAAACTGTTCTTTACAACTTCTTTTTAATTGCCATTATGAATGTGTTACATGTCACTAGAGAAATCATTTAGCAACAGCTGCATTATGAAGCATTTATTTCAGTAAGAATTAAAAATAGAGTGAATGAGGTTCTCTAAGCTAAGCAGAGGATGTAGTATGATAAACTCTACTTTTATGAGATTCTCTCATCAGGAAGATGAAAAATAGCTCTTAAATTGAGAAGGCCCTCTGTTACACTGCATCCATTTAGTAGAATGCAGCCTCTGTTGGGTCCAGGTAATTTATAAATAGCTCATAAATAGGGCTGTGTTGTGGAGTGTATAAACACTTGCAACAAGACCAAATAATAAAATCAAGTTAATGCTATGTTTGATATATTACAGACTTAAGTAAAAGTATCATTAAAAGTTGTTAATTTTAAATTTACCATAGCAATTGAAAAAATTCAGTAGAGATTTTCAACATAAAAGATTTCTACATGCTGTGTTCTAAAAACTGAAATAAAATTTCCAATTAAAAAATACCCCAAATATATACTATGTAATTTAAGAAAACAAAAAAAAAATTGTTTGAGTTAAAAAGTATGCGTTGGTTGACTTGAAGTTATTTTCTTCCAACTCAATTTGGCCACTAAACTAGCTAACTGACTATTCATACAGACCCATTATCATACTGATATCCTTCAGATTAAAGGCATAGATGTTGTTACACTTACTGAAGTAATAAAGCCAGAACTACTATGTGATAGAGGTATAGCTAACTATCAGACCTTACATCTTGAGCTTTTACTACTGCAAGAAGGAATTAATGTATTGAGGACCATTAAAAAGAGATGTTACTACAGGTATCACTTCTGCAAAGGAGTATGAAGCAACTCCTGTTGTCTATGTTATTTCATCCCTGTGTAGTGGAATGCAGGCACAGACTAGCACTAAATTCATAGACAATGGGACAATGGGTAGGTAACAGAAGAACAGATGAGAAATAGCTACCTGAGAAAAAAGGGTTCACAAAAGAGCTGCCTATTAAGAACAATCAGTTTGTTTACTTCTACACAGAATTTCTCAGATTCAAGGAAAATATCTGCATCCCATGGAACAGAAGAGCTATTTCACAGGAGGCTGCAGTAAAATAAACAGCAGACTTAACCAGGTACCAGTTGGCAGTAATAATAGTTAGCAATTAACTAATGCATTTCTCTGAAGTGCTCAAGAATAGCAGTTGAAGTTACATATAGAATTTTAGCTGTTATTATAGTGGCCTGGGAAGAAGTCTTTTTTTATGTGAATAGCCAAGATTAGGACTCGTGTTAAGTTTTTGTCCATGTCACAGACAAGGTTCCATTTTATTCCTCAAAGATAAATAAAGCCATGGCCCCACTCTGGATTTGGCTCTGCCAGCCAGAAGGGAGGAGATCATAATAAGTCGATAGAAACCAGCCACACTTTCAGATTTCTTTTGTTACCAATGACACTAAATAGATTCAGCAGGGTCATTAAGAGGGTACAGTGGGGCGGCACACCAAGGACAGAGCAACAGGAAATTCGGACTATCTACCTATGCAAGTTTAAAAAACAAAACAAAGCAAAAACGCCAATTTCAATTTGTTTATCTGCATCTCTAAGAGATGGGTTTGTCTGAGCCTGGTGTCATTAGTCATACAGTGGAAGGGTGCCTGCCTTGAAGAACGATTTTGCTGTGACTGCAAAATTAAATTATCTCACCCTCAGGGGTAAGGACAAACCTTGTAACACCCTCATTCTTGAGGATAAAAAAAATAAAGTCTTCTTATGGTAGTTTTCCTTTAGGTTATGACTTTACTGGAGTCACCAGTTGGGTGTCATAAGTACCCGGCAGCTTTGTCTACCCTTAAAGGTACAGAAACACTTGAATCAAACTCCTTCTGTTTTTTGGTATTTTTGTTTATCTCTTCCCCCATCCAAAGACTCTACTATAACCATGGCACAACCAGAACAGAAACAAATGAAATTACTATTCTCTGCTTGTAGAAAGTTCTCTTTTTTTTTTTTCAGCCTGTTGACTCCCTCTCCTACCTCTTTTAAAATCTCGATTTTTATGGAATCTGTTCTTCTTGAGAAAACTAGGGTGTATAGCAAATGAACATTTTCAAAAAAACTGACAGATGAACTGCTTTGATAACATTTGCAAACTATAATAGCTCTTAAAGAAAGTGCAGCCAAACTAAGACATTGCAGTGCAAGAGGCAACTGACACAAATTGAAATACAGGTGAAAACAGTGATAGTGGCTCCTGTCAATCTTCTCTGTCAGAGCTGTAAAAGAGCCAATTAGCCCACTGGTGCACCCAATTTCACAATGGACTTTGGTCAGAATGAGGTGCTAACAGAACAAGAAATAAATTCTATCCAAATGTTTGTGCAGAAATTCAGTATTATATCATTCATGCACAGAAAAGAAGGCAGCAATGAGAAAGTTAATTCCACCAGAGCTCTTAGCACAATATTTCAGCATATGTAACAGAGTTTGCAGCTAGGAAGATATCCTTCTGCTTTTAACTATCAAGAGATGATAATGATTAATAAGGTCAACAAGGTTCAATGAGAGAGTTTGTCTCAGGATCCAACCATTCTCCACCATTTCTGTGTCCATGCTATCCTCTCAGTACAGTGACAACCCAGGCTACTACCAGTATATCCACTATTAGTTCTTCCACAAATATAAAAGCAGATAGCTAGCAGAACGCACAGGTTAGTCCTGGTACATGGAAATTCCAGGGGGCAAAAGCTGCAAGTTTGCGAAGAAGAGATAGTTTAAAGAGACTGAAACATGTCTGAAAGAAGCTGCAAATTCTGTTTCCTACTGCCTTTCCCTATTGTGTTTTGGGTCAGACAAAAGACTGTTCTCCAAAGTCAACAGCATCCCAATAGAAAATACTACAGGGAGTTATCCCCAAAGAGAAATGAGCAATCAGCTCTTAGCGACATTAACATTAGCCTGTCAGGCATCTGTCTATCACTGTGAAAGACGGTCTTTCTGACCAAGGGAACACAGGATTGGGTACAACTTGAGGGCAATTCGGTACTCACCTGGGAGGAGAAAGCTCTGTGCAACTGTTGTGATGTGCAAATGTTCATCACCACAGCCTTTGATCAAGAAGAAGCACAGCCACATCCAGAAATCCCAGAAGTGGTGTGCTTATGCTACATTTGTCCCACGTCTTCTATTATTTCTAAGCAATTACTTTCTTAATCACTCTCAAATTCTTTCAGAGTGCGATATCTATAGATATGAAATTTACTTTTATATCTTCCCCCTAGAATCCCAGTCAGCTGGAGCATACAACAGTGACTGAGGAAATCAGGATACAATGGAAAAATACTACTGATGGGATTTAGAGATATCTAAGCAATAGCATCATTACTCCCAAATAGGGTATCAGGTAGAAATCTGCATCAGACATTGAGCTGCGAAGAACGGATCCTAAAACGAGCAGATTATAGAACCAAGTGACAGGATCCTCATGGCTGCTGGTCACAAAGTCTGTATTCAGCTGGATTGCAATAGATGGAGAGGATTCCAACTAGAGTCATACGAATGTACTGAATAGACTTTTACTACTATTATGCCATCTGTTCCCAGAGAAATATGTCAAGGTTTCAGAAAACAAAATTAAGTATAATCATAAAAAATCTTTACACTTCTCCAATCTGATTTCTACCAATGGACAAAGAGGGAAGAGGTTCCAACTTAGAACAGTTGTCTTGATTATTATCCAAACTACATGACAATTCTTAAACCTTTACTGTTAAACCTTTTGGTATTTGTTCATTTACCCCCAGAAACAGTATGCCTTTCAATTGAAGAAAGTTAACAGCATAATAAAAACATTGAAGTATTTATAAAATTTAGTAAATGACCACACTACAGTAAGACTTGCATGTAGACAAGCATCCAGCTGGTAACAGGAAAATCTTGTAGAAAAAGAAGTCCATTCTAGATTCTCACTAGAGAGATCAAAAGAGGCAGAAAAAACTAAAAGCTGAAAGATGCACTTCTAAGAATACTGATTTCACTATTCCACACCTTGTTAAGCCTACTCCAAACACCCCTGGCAGTGGCCACTATCAACTTTATCAGTGCTGTAAAGAATGGTCATTATCCCATCTGTTCTTCAAATACAGCCTAGATTTGCTCATTAGCTATTCCTATACCCTTTGAAACAACTGCTCCTTGACTTCCTTGTGAGAGTCTTCAAATGGTTAAAGATGATTCTGGCCCAACATTGGGAGATTTGTTATTGAATTCAAGAGAAGAATCAATGCTAAAGGCACAAACGGCAGCAAGACATTCATGCTACCTGTGGCTTTTGGAAGCATCATAAATACTTGTTTCTTCTGATCATCTCCTCTTGCATCTGGACTGTGCCCAAATGTACTTTATCTTCCTTTATGCCACATTGTTTGTTTCCTAAAGCTGTTCTACAATTCTGTTGCCTTTCACCATTTTTACTATAGTTCTTAAATTTTCCACACGGAATATGTATCAGTTAATGCAAACTAAGGCCATATAAGCTAACGGAGGTTCAAACCAATGAGGTGCTGTTAAAGTGCAGGATGATGCTTTTGAATTTTAAAATCGATGCATGATGATCAAGCATATTGAACACTTCACACAAATCTATAGCAGTGGTATTAAATTTTTAAAAGCTCGAATTAATGGCCTGATAAAACTCATTTGTTAATTTAAGTAAGACTTCAGTTGCAGTGTGATTTACTGAACATGTGGGTTTTTAAAGAACATAAAACTTTGTGCAGAATGATTCAGCAATTTCAGTAAGAATCACTCACAGCCAGTGCTGGAAGCAATTTGTGCTTCCTTTTTATGATTTAGAAGTGGTGGATGTTTCTTGGAACTAATAATGAGATACATATTTTCACCTCTTATTCCTTAGTTCAAACTTCTCTTTGGTCATTAATAAAAAAGGGAAAAAAATAACAGTCTGAACTATCTTTTGATGAGCCATAGGGCTTTAAAATTATTAATCAATTAATTCTCACAATAAACCAAAGAGATTTCCATTATCATCCTTTACTTACTGTAAATGGAGAAAGCAGAAGTGGAAGGACTTATCAAAGGACACATGCTAACTGAGCGAGAGAACAAAAGACTTCCCTAACCACAACCTTGACAGTCCAAACATTCAACAGATAGTAATTAATTTTCTCCTGAATTCAGAGGGAATCTTGACATTAAATCCAAATGAAATTGTTCGTTCTCAGCCACAAGGTTAGAAAAGACTCAGGTCTGTCTGTTTAAAAGACTCAAAATCAAGGCAAACTGGAGGCACCATATCAATAAGTGTTGTGAACTGTCATATCTGTGTAGACTTGCAGTAAAGTCTGAATCTGAGCTTTGTGAATCCATGTGTGTATTTTACTTTTAAAAAAAGAAAGCCAAGGCTTTAGATAAGACAAAACTAATTCTATAAGACTCCATTAAAAATTGTATCAAAGACATGGGGGAAGTAAGAGAGTAGGTTCATTAGGCAAAGCATATCTAATGTTAATGGAGTTGTGGACTGAATTGTCTGGCAAACAAATACGCTCCCATTGCTACTGCAAAAACAGTGTGGGAACTTTAGTAAGCACAAGTGGTCAGAAGGATTCTGGTTCACACTTGACACAAAGACAGTTTGTCATCAGCAGTAATTTCTTCAGCAGTCAAAAAAATAATCCAGTAGGATACTACAATTTTTAGAACAGCAGGATCTTCTCATTGAGATAATGGTGACATACCATAGAAAAATGGCACTTCCAGTAAGTACATAATCATTTCTTTAAGTGCTTGTGGAAATTTAATCCAGGCTGAAGATGAAGTTAAAATACTTTTGTTAAAACTATTCAAATTTCAAATACTCACAGAAATTTTGATCTCTGCTTTAGATAAAATTAAAAAGCAATTCTAAAACAAACAAGAAAATCCCACAAACATTTGAGATTTTGCTGTCCTCAGGATGGAATTTTTGTAAATTTACTCAAATTCAAAATTACTACGATCAGTGAGAACTCTCAAATGAATTTTTCTGAACCTCTCTCCCAACTTGAGCTCATCAAAATATACCAAAAGGGTTTTGAAACCTGGAGACTATATTTTATTAGAACAAGACACTCAAAACATGTTATAGGAATATATCTAAAATCTGAGTATAGAAATGTTGTAATCAAATTTGCCTATCTACTGGTAGGAAGGATCCTTTTTCTCAGATGTGCTCTTTCCAACAATCAGTTCATCAGTTTACTGTGCTGCATCAAACTGTGGAAAGGTATCATCAAGACTCCATGAAAAATATCTTTTCACCCCTGAGGCCTGATTTTTACTCCCTTTGCTGTTCTTCCAACACGCTCCCTGCTCTTGACACCACCTCTGAGCTGGGTATGCATGTGTGAAACAGGCACACCCTCCCCATCTCTTTGGTTTTCACTCTCACGCCCTAAGGTGCATTTTTCTCCCAAAGAGCCTTGCTGGATCCTACCTAGGGAAGAAAATATCAACCTCTCTTATGGAATATTTCACCCAACCCAGAGAAATAGCTGCAGCAAAAGCAAACTAAGGGCCTCACATATAACCTCCCTACTGTGTTGCCCAGCAATGCCCGACTTTTTTCTTTCTTTTTGTTTTAAAGGAAACATGGCTTAGCAGCATATGACCACTGGTTAAACAAAACATGTACTGTCTGCTACAATGAGAAACAAAGGTGTCAGTCCTGTAAATTGCTTCTATGGACATATTGTTACTTGGCCATAGACTTAGGTCAGGCTTCACATAGCAGTACACAGTATGTATAAATCAGGTGGCCAGGTTAGCCCAAGATAGTTAATGATAACTGTTTAACACAGTGCTGCCTATAGGTTCTCCTGAAACAGGTACTTCTGAATATAGGCCTGAAAGCATTTATGACTGCCAGAAAAACCCAGACGAATTCCTGCAGCAACAGGCACTCAGGGAAGTATAAGAGAACTGAAGCAGTTGTGAATAAGTCTACATACGAAGGTGATGACCAGGTCAAAAGATACAAAGAGTGAACTCTATCTCCTTTGTGTGGATTATGAAACTGGAACTAAGTTGTCACACCTCTCTCAGCAGAAGGAGGCTAAGCCTGAAGAGTTTAAATTACAAAAGTTAAATCTCCTTCACCTATGACACATTCCTGTTCTAAAGCAGATGACAAACAGTGGTGTGTCTGGAGTCACATTTAGGCCAACAGCTAGGAAGGAACAATTTCTTCAGTGGAAGGAAAGTGGAGGTGATTTCACTATTCCAGAGTGTAGGTAGTGGACATAGGTGTGAGCTAAGCAGCATTCTACCAGTTTATTGAAAAATTAGCTTGTAGCAATACTAAAAAAGAGAGTCAGATTCAAATGGCTTTATTCATATCCAATAAGAGTCCCATATCCAGAATATTTTCAGGAAAGGCAAGGAAATCATAATGGAAAGTGGAGGCATTTATAGGCATTTACACTGTTCCTTACAGTCCTTTGTAACTGAGTAAGCAGGAAATATTTTTTTGTTTGCTCTTAAAAATACATTCTCTTCTCCCACCACTGTAATTTGAAGAAAAATAGTCCTAGCATTTATGCAGCCGTGTTTTATCCACAGGTTTTTGAGTACGCTATGGAAAAGTGGATATGTATCATTACCGGACTATTGCCACATTCTGAATCAAACTTAAATATAATAGAAGCCTGGTTGCCAAACCACATTTGGTTTATGCAGTGTGTTTGGATAATGCTGAGTTCAAATGATCAGCAGTCAAGAGAAGAGGGAATTACAGACATTGTTTATAAATGGAGGTTTGGATAACTGGGAATTTACTGTATATGGCCATATATTTGCCACACAAACAGTGTTACTAAATATACCAGCCCACTCTGTTACATGGTAGTTCTGTAAAACCACATGTGGAAAGGTTAGGTGGCTGTCTCAGACTTGAAGACGTATTTTGCCCTTCCACATAATCAGATTTGCCAGAAAAAATAATAGCAAGAATTTAACCAAATCAATCGCCAGATGAGACAGAGACAAGGAAAACCAAAGTAGCATTAATGCTTAAATTTGATATTCAGGATGGAATTGCAAAGTACTGGTGATGGTGTTAGGGGCATAGAGGAAAAGTGTAGAACTTCTGCCATCTCATGAGGCATACAGTGTTCAGTTTCCCCTTTGCCCTTGAGTCTATAGGAGGTTTCAAATTAGGAAAATGTACAGGATGAGAACGTAGGAAAAGATCACATTTGTAAGATGTAGAAGATGTGAAAGTTCTGCAGAGAAACAACCAAGAGTGTCCTAAATTTATTAGTGCATACTTTCATTTATCTAAAGCCTATTCCAAAACGTGGATATTACTACTACTATTTCCAGAAACACAGAAAAAAACACAGAAAAGTCCCACAGTTAGAGGGATGCAGCAGCCAAGATACTTCTTTTTGCAGACAATGTTTTCATGGACTCATACATAAGAGGTTTGGCTCCAATACAACTTCCTTTCCCCCTCTTAACCTCCACAGACACAGAAACGTCTCTCTCTGCATGTAGCTAAGCACGTAAAAGTCAGCAATATGGGCTAGCTGTCCAAGTAACCATTTCCTGCTTCCTATAAAGAAAACTATACAGAACAGAAAGAATCCCAGAGACTTGACCCAAGGCAAGTATCACCAGTTTGATCATGCTGACCAAAATGTTAGCCCCTCATTTGATATTAGTATGCCATGTGCAAGTCATAAACATGACTTAGTCCATGACATGGACACAATACACCTGTATTTTAAAAATCTGATCAAGAGCTGAACATTTTAAATGTTATTTCCTACTGTGCTATACATTGCTTAACTCTTAAAAACTCTTGTCTCATTATGTTCAAAGACCCTATAATTACAATTTCTACCTTGTAGCAATGAGCTAGATTAAAATCTTTCTGATGAGGGTAGAATTTCTCTGTTGGGGTGGGATTTTTTCTCTTTTCTTCAAAGTGGTTGAAATGCTCTCAATTCAACAAACACTAGTCACAGTCCACGCACAGGCAGACATTGGGACTCAGCCTCTGACAGAAAGATCAGGACACATTAATTCTTAAAAGACTGCAAAACTTAGTTGTATTTATAATTTATGTTCAAATGCTATAATTTAGTACATTTTTCATGAGACTTCAGTGGGGTTCTGGTTCCTATGGTTTCATTTCAGTTCCTATTTCAGCTTCACAGACTTGCACAAAGTATCAGAGAGTTTGGGAGGGACCTCTGGAAATTTTAGATGAAATCTAACTGGACACAGAACATCTCCAAGGACCGAGACTCCACCAACTGCCTGGGAACCAAGCCAGTGGAAAGTCACTCTCAATAATAAGGGGGTTTTATTTCAATTGTGCTTAAATGGAAAGACCTGTATTTCAGTTCACACTCATTGCCTTTAGCCTTTCACAGGATATCACTGAGAAAGAGTCTGGCTATACCTTCTTTAATGCCTCCCAAGAGGCATTTATGCACATTGATAAGATATGCACAAGGTTAAATAATCGCAGTTTTTGCATCTTCTCACATTACTGATGCATTACTCCCTTAATCCCCTTAGTGGACCTTCAATAGACTCATTCTTGCATGTTCATATCTCTCTTGTTCTGAGAAACCCAGCACAGGACACAACACTCTAGTTGTGGTCTCACCAGAGTTGGGTAGAGGGAAAGGATCACCTCCTTTAACCTCCTGTTGACACTCTTCCTAATACAACCCACAGTGCAGTTGGCCTTCCGTGCTGCGAGAGAACATTGCTGGCTCACATTCACCTTGACACTGCCAGAATCTTTCCAGTTGGTCGACTCCCCTACCTACTGGCATATGGGGTTATTCCTATCAAGGTCTGGGACTTTAGATATCCTTCTGTTGAACTTCACGAAGTTCTTCTCTGCTCGTCTGCCAAGGTTCCTCTGAATGGGAGCATAATTATCTTGTTTGGCAGCCATTCATCCCACTTTTGTATCATCTGCAGAGTTTCTGAAGGTACACTGCCCCATCATCCATGAGATTAATGAAGATATTAAACAGCATTGGCTCCAATATTGACATTGGGTACACCACTAGTGACTGATCTCCAGATGAACTTATTCCCTTAATCGCAGCCCTTTGAGCCCCATAGTTCAGTGAGTTTTCAGTCTACCTCACAATTTAGTCCATACTGCTTCAGTTTGTCTGTGAGGATGTTTTGTGAGGTAGTGTTGAAAACCTCACTAAAGTGAAGACAAATATTGACTGATCATCTTCTTGCACCCACTAATCAGTCAATTCAGGAATAATTTCTCCTTCTTAAATCCATGTTGACTAATCCAATCACCTTATTCTTGACACATTTGGAAATGGTTTCCAGTATTATTTGCTCCATCACCTTCCTAGGTATCAAAGCAAAGCTGACTGGCCTGTGGTTTCCAAGATCTTCCTTCCCGCCTATCTTCAAGACAGAAGAAACATTCACTCTCTTCCAGTTCTCAGGAACCTCCCTCTATGAGCACAACCCTACAAACGCCAAAAATGGCCACACAATGACATCAGCCATTTTCCTCAACATGCATGGGTGAATCCCATCTAGCCCCATGGATTTCTACATAAACAATTTGTTAAAAAATCTCCTAACCTGATCCTTGTCCATCACGCTAAGTCTTCCTTCCTCTAGACTTTCATACCAGTCTCAGGGGCCTGAGACTTCTGAAGACAGGGCCTACCAGCAAAGATCAAAGCAAAGAAGGCAATTGAGCATGTCACTTCATGCCATTTGTTATTAGGTCCCCATCCCCACTCAGCACTGAGCCCAGATTCCTTGCTAGATTCAACTCTATGTGGACTTTGGCATTCCTAAGGTTTATCCTACACATTTGGTCTCTATACTTGTCATGGTTTGACATGACAGCCATTTCTGATAAGGGGGAAGGGGCTGTAAAGATGGCTCCTGTAAGAAGTTACTCAAAACTCTCCCCAGCTCTGAGCCAGACCCACTTCTGGGGCTGAGCCAATTAGATGCCTCCACAATCACTTTTTAAGAAGCCAGAAGAGGAGGCTTTTTTCCTCCTTCTTTTTCCTGTTTCTTCCTTCTTCTGACCCTTCTTCTTCTTCTGGCTGGTGGTGGTGCAAGGAGTAGGAATAGTGAGAGAAACAACCATGCAGACTCCAAGGTCGGTGATGAAAGAGAGTGTGCTGGAGCGGAGACTCCCCTGAATTCTACAGAGAGGACTGGTGAAGCTGAGATTTATTTTCATTTCTTTAAAGACCCCTCATCAGTGGTAGAGACTCATTTTGATAATGAGCCCGTATCAGGGGCAGAGACTCATGTTGCTAAAGCTGGCCCTGGACCAGGGGCAGTGATTCACTTCATTAAAGGCCCCGAGCCAGGGACAATGACTACGGCTGGAGGAAGCCATGTCCCGTAGGAGGGATCTAATCACTTCACTATAGACCCCGAGCCAGGGGCAGTGATTTTCTTCTTTAAAACTATGGTCGGAAGAGGCCATGTCCCGAAGGAGAGACCCTTTATCACTATGGCCGGGGCAGGCTGAGACCTGAGGAAGGGACCCAATATCCACAGCTGTAACTGTGGGGAGGAACCCACGATAAAGCAGCTCATTAAAATTATGCCCAGAAGAGGCCGTGTCCCATGGGAGGGACCCTATAACTGCAGAAACTGCAACCATGGCAAAGAATCCACGCCAGAGATATTCACCAAGGACTGCGTCCCACATGAGGGACCCTGTACCGGCAGAAGCCGCAGCTGCTGGGAACAACCCACACCAGAGAGGTTTGTTAAGGACTGTGTTCTGGGGGAGGAACCCCGTGTTGGAGCAGGGGAAGAATGCCAGAAGTCGTCCTCATCTGAGAAGACAGAAGTGGCAGAGCCCATCTGTGAGAGACTGACCACATTCCCCATTCCCTGCCCCCCTAAGACGTTGAGGGGGGAGAAGGTAGAGATATTGGGAGCAGTGAGCTGGGCCTGGGAAGAAAGGAGGGATGGGGGAGGGAGATCTTAAAGTGCTGGTTGGAATTTTCTCATCATCCTACTCCCTTTTTGTTTTTATTCCGTTCTGTTTCTTGTAGAATAAATTTTCTACTTTCCTCTCTAAGTCGAGTACTGGAGTCTGTTTTCCCCGGAACCGTAATTGGCAGCGAGCCCTCCCTGTCCTTGTCTTAATCCACAACAACTTTGCTTATCTTTTTACTTCTATTTCGCTGGGGCCTCTGTCATCCTAACAACGGTGGTGGTGAATGGGGTCACCGAGCGAGAGACTATCGTGGTGCTGCTGTGCTAGCTGGGCCAAACCACAACAATACCCCTCCTGGGTCACCTGACCTTCTTGTACCTTGTGTTGACTTCTAGTTTATGACGTGAAAAATTAACTAGAAGTTAGGTATGTAAAATGTCTCTCCCATCTCCCCTGGTACTCACACTTTCATTTTTAAGCAGCACATTTCCCACTGTGGGTGGGGAAAATAACTGAATAAAGAATCAGATTTCTCATAATGAAACTTTAACTTATGTTATGGGTACAGACATATTCATAAGTATTTGGAAAATTTACAGTAGTCAGTCTTTATGAGCACTCCAAGACACCTGTCAGATGAATAGATGTAGGAGTGTATCATTGTCATACTTTCTTCCCCTGGCTTTAGATATATTTAAATTTTGAAGAATTTGGGTAACTGTCATTTAGTTATTTTGGATAAAAAGTAGTAACAGGACAAGGGATTGAGAAGGCCATGAGGAATAAGGATTGATGCATTGTCCACAGAATCCAGCAAGTCCTCCTTTCTCTGCTCACTCATTTCTTATTTCTCTCTAGCCTTCTACGGCTTTCATCTTGGAAACAAGTACCTCAAGCAGAGGTTGCATCAAAGCGTCCCCAAATTCAAAGCTACAAAACATTTGCTTCCTGTCCCTCTTGGTCCTGTTTTGACAGGAGAGCCTGCAGTACAACCACCACCTCTGAACACCTGGAAGCTTTCTTGTTCAGGCAGTTTCCTGTGGGAAGCACCTGTAGTTCAAGCCCTCTTCAGAATCTTCAAGGTTTGATACCAAGTAATGTACAGCCTAGAAGGCTGAATGTCGTCAGCAAATCATTAAGTACAAGACTCAAATTAGGTTTCATTCACTTAGGTGCCTCAGAGGGAAAACTTTTCACAGTTCTGCTGCCAGCTTTTTTCATATGATCTGAATGTCAAGCTGGTTCTCTAATCCACATATCATCTAGTTGGGTTCTACACTTTACTGTAATTTTTAAGCTCACAAGTTCCCACTTGTGTCTCACCACTGGATATAAAAAAATTAAAAAGTGCACAGACACTGTCATGAAAAACTTTAGTACTGTATGAAACAGGTAAATGGAGATTACTCTTCCTTAACAGTGCCAATATAAAAAATATTACAGCAAAGAGAATAAAGTTTTTCATTTTCCAAAGTTAGCACTTTGAATGAGTAAAGGGAGCAGAATATTCCTTCCAACTGCTTCCTCCCTCCATCCTTTTAAAAATCTGTTGTAGTGAAACTGAATACTAAGCCCCTGGGCTGTTATACAGTTTATATATTCTCTCTTCTTACTGCTGACAGCAGAGATATACCCTAAAAGTCTGCCTTCTTGGCAAAACTCAGGATTGCTTGCAAGATACCAGGCAAGCGCCCATAGTTTTATTCTAGAACTTTACAGAATTCATTACCTGTGCTACTCATTCAGTTGTATTCTCTGTCACAATTTTGCACATTGATAGCAATAAATAACAGCATTTGAATTTTAATTCCCTAATAGTCAATGTTTGAATATTACTTGTATTTAAGGTACTTAATGACTTGAGGACTAGCTACAGGAATTTCGTATCTTAAAGTCTCAGTTTGTAATAGTCATGATTTTTTCAGAAGTCTATAGGTAATACACAACAGGCATCAATTGTGAGTTTGTGTAATCTTGATTTCTAGCATAATTGAAAGCCCATACTCCTCCACGGTAGACCAAAAAACGGGAACTAAAACGTTACCAAGTTATAGAGAAATCCAGAGCCGTTCATTGCAGCAGTACTGTAGGCTTGGATTTAGATCCATAGATAGGTCTAGTTAATGAACAGCTTCATTTAAGCTGAGAGAAATGTTGCTATATCTCCTGTGTGGTGCATTAGGTCAAAATTAAAATAGAGCAGATACTAGCTGATTTCAAAAGTTACGGTTATTTGGCAGTGGTAACTAGTTGCATGATTTTCGTGTGCTTTCCTGAGTTAGGAGGAGACTATAGCAGCAGAGATCCCTAAAGGGGTTGAGGGTGTGACACAGCAGATGTGTTATTTGAATGGTCATATGACATAGGCTTGTTTCAAAATAACTCTCATTTTTGAATAACTGAGTAAAATGTTCTGAGCATAATCTCCCTCAGAGGACAATTTATCTCAACAATCCCCAAATGGCATATTCATTGTCCGTCTTTTCCCCAGGCTTTTTCTCTCTACCTTTTCTTCTCCACTGTTGCATGAACTTCATTTTCTTTCCTCCCTCACCATGTCAAAAGCCTTGTTAACAACTCTGTCAGAGCTCTTAAAACAATATTTAAATGAGACAGAGTCAGAAACAGTAGTAACTCCTAATAAAGCTATGGACATGCGCGGTATTTCCCTCCTCAACATACAGAAAGAGAACGGTCTGATACTGCAATTCTTTGTCGATTGTATCAGTGATGTCATCCCACCAGCCTAGTGGTGTGGGAGCAGAATGACAGTACTACTCACCTCCTAGTAGCTTTCTCACTCTAGTTATCGTTGTCAAAACCCCTGATGTTCAAATTAAGCAGCACACAAGAAAGATCCATAAAGCCAGTACTGCCACTGTTCTGTCCAGACCTTACTTGGTGCTCCTCCCCTTTCTCCTGATTTCTTGAACACAGGGCTGATGGAAGAATAAAATAAAATTGCACTCTTGATTATTTCAATAAAAACAGAAAATAAAAATAATCCCCACCAGACATCTTTACGCAAGATTCCCAAATCTAGTGAGTACATATCTCTTCCATCAATATTCCTATACATAAAATCCAATGACAGAGAAAACAACAAAAAATTTACTCCCATCACTTCCACTTAGGGAATAACTCCTCTATTAATATGGAGAACAATTCCAGGCAGAAGATAGGAACTATGTGACAAAGAATCACCATCATTTTTGCTTACAATCAACTTTATGGCTAGTAAAACCTCCTCCTCCTGGCCTAAGACTTCAAAGTGGGTTTTTTTGTTCGGTTGGTTTTGTTTTGTTTTTACAAGAAGCATTTTAGAAGATAAAGATCCTAAAGCTAATGATGGAAGCACCTTTTTTCCATTCTGTCTCCTCTGCAAAACCCAGGACATGACACATACTTCCCAATTACTTTAAAAGAGAGGGATATAGTCTGGCAGCTTTGATACACTACTTCTCACATTACTGTTAGTATATTGAGCAGCATACAATCAGAAAAAGAAGAGGTCCAAGCACATACTTGACTTCAAAACCCACACAACGTATATGAAGTTTATGAATTATATGTGGCTTTGAAAAAAATCTCATTCAATAAGTATATTGATGTAGACAAGGATTATCATACTGTTTTTTCTTTCTGCTGCATATCTATCTTCTTACTGCCTAACCTGCTTCAGCTTGTTTCCCTGTTCTTCCTTGAGGCTTTCATGTCACCATCTCTCAAGATTTCTGTTGCTTAAAGCTGACTTACCACAGGAATCCAACAGGAACCAAAACTCAAAGCCTCATAACAAGCTAGTTGCAGCTGTTACTAAATCCACCATCTTTAATGCCTCTTGTACCCCACCCCCCACTTTGCCTTCATGAAAAAAATCAGATTTTGTAAGGTATTAAGTGCTTTGCTGCAGTATGTTGAGTTAGGAGAATCAAAGACAGCAATAGCCAGTGGCGCTACAAAGAAATAAAACTGTCAAGTCAAGCAAGGAAATACAGACTTATCAAAATGATTTCTGAATCTTTTTGAAGAGATTCATTTTCCATTTTCTACTCATGCTGCCTCAGGCACATCACTAGAGTCTAAATATGGAACCAAAAGCTCAACCCACTTTGACTGTCAAAAGCAAAAACAACGTCATACTTATCATCTAAAGTTCTTGCCTTTATAAAATGCAGGCAGACAAAAAAGGACAAAGACAACATGTTTAGGGTTTTGTGCTGGTTTTTTTGCTTAAATATCTGCTTTATAAACATATGAAAATCATAAATAATTTACCCTTTTTTCAAAATTGTTGTGATTTAAGCCCAGCTAGCAACTAAGCACCACACAGCCAGCCCTTCAATCACTCCCTGCCTCCTCCAGAGAGACAGAGGATCAACTTGGAAGAGTAAAAAGGAGAAAATTCCTGGCTTGAGATAGAGATCATTTAATAGGTAAAGCAAAAACCACATGCAGAAGCAAAGCAAAAGAAGGAATTGATTCACCACTCCCCAGTTGCAGGCAGGCATTCAGCCCTCTCCAGGAAAACAAGGCTTTTGACACCATCTCCCATTAGATCTTCATCAGAAAGCTCAGACAGTGTGTCTTGGACGAGTGGATGATGAGGTGGATCAAAAACTGGCTGAATGACAGAGCCCGAGTGGGTGGTGATCAATGGCACAGCATCAAGTTGAAGGCCTGTGGCCAGTGGGGTTCCACAGGGGTTGGTTCTGGGGCCAGTCTTGTTCAGCATCTGCATCAGTGACCTGGATGAGGGGACAGAGTGTACCTTCAGCAAGTTCCTTGATGACACCAAACTGGGAGGTCTGGCTGATTCCCCAGAAGGCTGTGCTGCCATTCAGTGGGATCTCGACCAGCTTGAGAGTTGGGCAGAGAGGAACCTCATGAGGTTCAACAAAGGCAAGTGCAGAGTCCTGCATCTGGAGAGGAACAATCCCACACACCAGTACAGCCTGGGGGTAACCTGCTGGAGAGCAGCTCTACAAAGAGAGACCTGGGGGTCCTGGTTGATTATAAACTGGACACAAGCCATCAATGTGCCCTTGTGGCCAAGAAGGCCGATGGCATTCTGGGATGCATCAAGAAGAGTGTGGCCAGCAGGTCAAAGGGAGTTCTCCTCTCCTTCTACTCTGCCCTGGTGAGGCTTCATCTGGAGTCCTGTGTCCAGTTCTGGGCTCCTCAGCTCAAGAAGGACAGGGAGCTTCTGGAGAGAGTCCAGCACAGGGCCATCAAGATAATAGGGGTACTGGAGCATCTTCCTGATGAGGAAAGGCTGTGGGAACTGGGGCTGTCCAGCCTGCAGAGGAGAACTCTGAGTGGGGACCTCATCAACATTTATAAGTGCTCATAATGCATGTCAGGAGAGTGAGGAAACACTTATCTCTGTAGTGTTCAGTGAAAGGACTAGAGATAATGGATAAAAGCTGGAATACAAAAAGTTCCACTTAAACTTAAGCAAAAATTTCTTTCCTGTTCAGGTGAGGGAGCCCTGGCACAGGCTGCCCAGGGAGGTTGTGCAGTCTCCTTCTCTGGAGGTCTTCAAAACCCACCTGGACCCATTCCTGTGTGACCTGATCTAGGCAGACCTGAATGGTTGGGGGGTTGGACTAGATGATCTTTAGAAGTCCCTTCCAACCCCTACCATTCTGTGATTCTATGCTTCTATGATTAATAAGAAATAGCTTGAAGCTCTTTTGGCTTCAGTCTAACAGATCACTAAAATAAGTAAATGTGTGTTCAAACAGCAAATAAAGGGCTAGATATAAAAAAATCACTGATTATTATGGCTACATGTAGTATTTTTACATTTTGAAAATGATAAAGTTTTGAAAATTATAATGGAGATAGGCATTTGCACAGCAGAGTATTCATAAGTAACTCACTTTAATTTCAGATGTGTGTATGAAAGCAGAACATCCCTACTGATCCTGGAGATTTACTATAGGTAATAGAAGTCCATGGCTGCCTCTTGCTACTTCATTTCAGATAGGAAGAAGGGATTGTGGAATATCTACTGTTTTTATATCACTGATGTGATTTAAGTTAAAAGAGTATAATTTGATTTTATATCTCATCCTTTTGAAAGGTGGAAGGTGGACAGGACTAATGGAAACAAATTCCAGGGCAAATGTTTCCAGTTGCTAAGAACTGCGTAATGCTAAGCCTCAATTTATGGTGCCTCTGTTACACAGAAATTCCAGGAGAGATCTTGAAATTGGATCCTCTACACCTTTAGGTTTTACCAAGGCAGTCCAAAATGGGTAAAGTGAGAAAGAGGTGCATGGGCATTCATTCAAACAAAAGCATTATTTGTGTTGTTTTTCAGGGGCAGTGTTATTGCTCTCACTCATTGCTGTGTTATGAGATATATACCACAGCAGGAAGTGTCAAATACCTCCTTACTAGTAAATCTATGTCTGATAGACCACTTTAGGTATGGAGGTCTGGCCCAAACTTTAGAGGCTCTCTATCTAAAGAAACTTTCCTAAGAAGGAGCAAAAACCTTCATAGTCCATAAAAAATCCAGCTCAAGTACTCTTTTTGGAAGTGAGCCTTGCTGATTTGAAGCCTCAGGCTGAGAAATGAATGGACACTTGGTTGAAGTGGAAGACAAGTTTCACAAAAGATAAGCAAACAACACACAAATTCTTAGCTCTTAGTGGCAGCCCAGAGAGAGAGAGAAGAAAACAATGACTAACACGCACACCCCCTCCACACCCCTCCAATAAATGTGCACTGGAATTGCCAGGCAGTTCTAGAGAGTGTGTTCTCTTATAGTACAAAGTCCTAATAAAGTATGACTTGAATTCCAAGACAAACTATGGGCGTTATCATAACATGACTCATAAGAGCAAGCAAGACAAAAGTTCAAAAGATACTGAAGGAATTTGTAATGGAAGAAATAAGTATCAGGTTACATGGGATTTTCTGTCCTTTAATAGAAGTAACATAATATTCAGCAAATCTTCACCAAATTACACAGTTAAATTGAACATTTTATTATCCTTATAGATAAAGTAGAAGGAACTCTAGGCCCTGTGGAAAAAAGCTTGAAATCATGAATGTAATGCCAAAAAAAAACTCTCAAAAGCCATACTTAATTGGGCCATTTATTTCTTAACCTAGGTTTTGTGAACTTGTCAAGCTATGATTACTGTAGGGTTTAAAGCAGTGATCTGTTCTATATACTTATTGCAGGGGGGCTTTTGTGTTCCTTCCATCAAAATAGGTGAAATTGTATGAAAATGCATTGTTTGTAAATAAATGTTGTTTTCATAGGATATAAATAAAAAACCTATAAATTAATAGAAGTCATAGTTGCAAGAAGATTAAAGAAATTAATTTTTGTTTTTAGTACATCCACTGGGCAACTGCTTTTAGAAATAGTTTTAATTTGGACAGCATGCATTGACTAAGAAAAAGTTTCATACTATTGCCAAGACTCCGGATGGACACGTATTTGCTTATACAAGCCATTTCAAATTGAACAACTAAGGTTAAACGTTGACACAGTCAGGTTGTCCTTCAAGTCCAACAGTTTTACCATTGACTTTCCCAGTGGCAAGTTTAGAGGAGTGCCAAATGATTTTGTGCAAATCCTCCTCTGCATTAAGAAAACTACATTATTCCTATTCAGATGTGAATCACTTCAAAGCTCAAGGTGATTTGATTTCTGTGGTTATTCATCTCTATCATTCATGAGGCTGACCACAGGAGAACAAAACAGTGGAAGAATATTGTCAAGGAAACAAAGCAGAGACTACATCTTGGGAACTATATTGTCATTTCATGAATACTTGTATCATTAAATGTTCCCTTCAGAATCTATTCTCTTGCAGGACATATGAGACTGAGGAGAAAAATGGACATCTTAACATTCTTTAGTAGAAACAGCCATCTTTTTGTCAAAGGCAGCAGAAACAACAGTAGTATGACTAATAACCCTCATAGCCCCTCTGTAAAATGAACACATACATATACACATGCAAAAATAATGTCCCCTTGAGTTTTATACCATACTCATGCATTTGTATTAAGTGCTAGGTAACAGACCAATTTTAAAGTAGATAAAAGAACTTCCTATGGGAAATTAATCTCCAGACAGTCACAAAATCCCTACAAATCAGTTACTACCTCTAAAAGACAATTCATCTTCCAGGTTTAAAACTAATATTGAAATGAGAAACCAAAATAGAATAATTAGAAATTACATATATTTAGCTTGGAAATTATAATTTCACCTGATATTTCTGGTGAAAACATCATCAGATCTGCACACTTTTAGCCCACTGGTCAAAATACAGTTTATGAATGAGACTGGAAGTATCTGTACAATGTCAAAGACAAAATGCAGTCAACAGTTTTACATCCTCAGGAGGTAAAATGTCCCATGTCAGGAAGCAGTATGCAAGTGTATTCCCAACTTCCATTATTTTCCTGTAACTGGAAAGTTGTTCTGTCAATTTCAGTATTCAGCAGTGAAGATTTTGGTGTTATCTGGGTTTTTTTTCCTCTCTCTTTAATAATTTTTTTTTTAAAATTAAATAGATAGAAACTTATTGTTTGGTATTTAAAGCCACAAAATGTGCTTTTAGATTAACTATATAACGCTACATACTATCACCACTACCAGCTTTGAATGCAGAGACTGCTAAACCAGAGTTTTAACAGGTTGGGAACAAGATAAGATGTAGACAGTCCTTTCCATTGCCAGAGTATTGAGATTTGACAGAAAAGCAGTGGTGGGAAGCAGAAGCGGCTGGAGATGTTTTTAAAGGATAGATGATGTACCTATCAGTCTTAAGCAGCTGGTTCTATTAAGTTGCCTCACACACACAGCCCTTTTAAATGCCCAGGAACAGGTTCTAAATTCTGTTCCTGACAGTAAATGTAATTATATGAATATATCACCCCATTATGACTACTTAATGTTTGAAACACATGATATCCTGGGACTAATGCATCTACATGCAGGAAATACAGAATAGTATATTACAGAGTGCACTATTGGTCTCCAATTCTGCTTGAACTTACTATTGCTAGTTTTCCCAGACTTAAGAAAAAGTGTTCTAAAGGGGGAATGATCTGATTTATTCTCTCTGCTTAGGGCCTCAGATCTGCTTCTGCTGTACTCAATCACATCAAAGACAACAAATGAAAATACGTTGAAGGTGGTGTTCAGCATAACAAGCAGCTACTTATCATAAGATGTGCCTTAGAAATGGGGAGGATGATTATTCCCACACTATACATATGGAAGCTAAACTCCATACTTAACACATTGTGTAGATGATAATAATGAAAACAAATCCATGCACTGAGAGAATTTGCACAGTCCATAGCTATCCCAGTGCATTAGCCTGTATTGCTCTAGTAGCATTAGCCCCAAGCAACCAAGACAAACTTCTATGGTTTCATTTGTGTATACAATACCACCAAGTACCAAGTAACTTATGAAATACTTTTTTGTACTGATGCTACCAGCTCATTTTATTCTTATGCAAGGAAACAAAAGGTACCTTCTTAAATGGCATCTTTCTACCAAGACTGATTTTGCCTGATGAGACTCTTAGGACAAGGCTTATCAAGAACAGCACATCTTAGCTAAGGTCACTCACATACAGACTCACAGGAACTTGTTACTGAAGTATATCCCAAAGAAAATAAAATTAAACCAAATACAAGAACAAATAAATTTCTACTTGCATCTATTGTGTCTATTTGCATAGACACAATAATTCCTACAAATTACTTTAGAAATTAACCACAAATTCTTTATGCATGAGCACTCCCTGAGGCCTAGTACTCTACAAAGTAAAGAAATTTAAAAAAGAAACCCTTCAATGTCTTGAATACACATTGACACAACAGACCAAGCTAAACATTGAAGGATCTGATTATCATCTTTAAAATTATGTTAATTAAGCAATACTAACTGTAATCAGTATGCACTCTCACAGTCTGACATAATAAAACCACTATATTTTTCACCAAGTCTACAGCCATTCACATAGTGATAAATCCTTTCTTTCTTTTGAAACCCCTTGGAATGAGTACTTTTTAGATCACTATAGTTATTATCTTCAGGTCATTTTTTTTTTTAGTGGCAACTTTCTTTTTTCCTTTTCATGTTATAAGTACAATAAACTGGATTTTCTATCAAAACGGAAATTAAGCAGCTAGCTAAAAGCTATCTAGTGTTCCAGAAGCATTGCCACCCACAGCTCAAATTGTAGTTGATAAGATTTTTGCTTGCATTTAAGATAATTGTGTTGAATTCCCCCTAGCTCCCAGCTTATAAAGAAAACTAAACCATTTTGACGACAAATGAAATAATTGTTGTTATCCAAGAAGTTCACACTGATAAAATATATAGCTATCTGTTGCTTACAAAATAAGGATAAACTCTCATTTATGTTCTATTAAAAAAACTGTTTGAATGTCAAGAGTAACTTTTTTCCTTTCAGCACCAATTATTTTCTAATAAAATTTTGAAATAGTTTGTGTAACTAAATTCAAGATTTATCACTGAAAATTATAATATTTCAGAATTATCAAGAGACAAGAAATCTGATAAAGCAGCATTTAAATCCTAGATACTTTAAGAATGAAGATGCTTTAAGATAAAAATCTTAAGTGACACATCTCTCAGAACTTTTCAAGGTATTACTTCAAATAGCCACTTTTTTATGGCCTTATGTTCAGACTTTCTTTATTATTTTAAAGAATAATATTTTATAATTTCCAAAATAAAAAAGGAAAGATCATAATCCTTCTTGGCATTCCTCAAAAAAATGTATTTCATAAGTCTCAACTAGTGGATATATATGAAAAGAAAGATAGGAAAAATTAAAATATAGCAAATATTTTGCTTCCAATAGGGAGAACTAGTTCAATGACATACTAAAATTACTTAACCAGTGAGTTCAGAAGCATTACTATAGATTCAGATTTCAGATTCAGACGATTACTGCAAATGTGGTACATTCTAGGCTAATTGTGCAAAAAATAATGACTCTCACCTGAATATAGTGCCCTGTTTAAGTGTTTTGCAGTATATCATCAAACATTAAAATCCACTTAGCTGCTTAAGTACCTGAAAAGACAGATAGTAGTTTGAACATGTCTTTACCATCAGCAAGACATGGAACCATGAAGCAATCTATATCTCCAAAAAGAAACATTACACACTCTGCAGCCATGAACCTCAGTTGAGATTTTCTCCGAAGGGAATAAATAATATTTGTAATAATTCGATAAGCACTCATACGGTTTCTGGACTATTCAAAGTGTAAGAGATTAATATGGCTAGGAGGAAGGACTTTGAGAAATTCTCTAATCAGTCCTATCTGAAAGCCTGAAAGCCCTCTTCTCAGCCTTCTGGACAGAACCTATAGGATGTTTGTTTTTTCTCTATTGCACTCTCTAAAACAATTTGCACAACAATTACTTTGCCTTTGTATCTTGCCTAGCATGTAACTTGAGAACAGTAACCCAGAGCAAAAGTGAGAATAAGGCTGTATATTACTTTCTCTGTCTTCTGTGGTGGCCTCAGATGAATGTCATTATTCAGTCACTGTTGCACAACCGTTAGGCGACTTTCAGTGTTAAAACAAGGGAAGCTGTGGTGCTTTTAAGAAGCTGAAAGAGTATATATAGAAATGTAAATATTGTTTCTAATTTGAAAAGGAGAAGCCAAATCCTGGGCTGACATGTTGATTATAGAGGCTTAATGCACCCTTGAACTTTGGAAGTTTTTACAAATTATTAAACAAGATGTTGATCTCAGGAAAACGCAGCATCAATACCATTTGAGAAATAAAGGAGATGGTTTCTGTGATTAAAAAAAAGATATTAAAAAAGTTGGGTTTTTTTCTTTTCAGAAAAGAATGTCAAGGGAACCCACAAATGGCAAAAAGGTCTACAGCTGATGCAAATTTTTAAAGCTTTTGTATAATAAAGAACGAACATATCTGCAACTTCATTTTCCTTACTGTTTCAATGACTATTTGGAGAATAAATACAATAATTTAGGTTTCTTTGTTTTTGTCTTTAATGAAATTAGCCAAAAAGTGAACAGCTCTCCAAAGAAAAAGCAGAGTGCTTTGTTTTTTTTCATGAGATATACCTTGTTTTTTTCTAGTAAGCCTTACATAAATCACAGACATGCCATCTTGCGATTTTCTTAATAGACTCAGTATTGCTAATGTTGCCAATCTGCACAGACTGCACAGGCTTCTTCTTAACACTGTGCCACATGCAGAAAACTTGGAAGTATTCCACCTGAGAGCAAAACAACTGGTTTACCTAAGTTTCCTCCGTATAGTCATTCATAAAAGGATTTTAGTGAATAATCATTACCATTTGAGAGAAAATTGACATTAAGATTTAGATTACTGAAAGGCAGGATTAAATATACGTTATAAAAGTGAGAAAATCCATTCTGCTGTGGTTTTGCTGAAAACTACCTTGTGTGGATTTAAAAAGGATATATTGAATTCTTTTAATGATACAGATTCAAAAATGAATATTCTCTGTAATGATAACCTTTCTGTAGAGAAGTTCTAACATAGTTTTCCATGCTGAATAACGAAGTTTGGGACTTTAAATGTATAAAATGCCATATACTGCTTTTAATATACTGCATGTTGATTTCTAGAAAGTTTCATATTTTTCTAGCATCCAATCAGACTGTTGGTGAACTGAACAATTTGATGTTTGAATGAATATCTCCTCTTTGACTATTCTTCTTGAATTTATAAACACTGAGTTTATGTTCCAGAATCATCGCTTGTCTCAGCATTTCAGTTTTTATTGGCATTTTTCATAATTCATATTTTATTTCATATTCTCTTTCATTTCATTTTTATTGGCAAAATAAATTTAACCTGTATTTTAACAGAGAGGTGCATAGAAAGTAATGACTCCTAAAAACTAAATTTAGATCAATAGATATGAATATCAAATTTTGATCTCCTAGTGCTTGCCTGGGAAAGTGAACATATTAGTTTCTTTTAAATTCTGTTACTGCAGATATAGAACACTTTGGTACATTTAATAGTTATCATTGTGAAGTCTTCTACTTCAAATTTCTAAATATATAAACTCAAATATTTTCTCATGTCTTTCTGAAATTTGCTTAACATTTTTAGCTTGTTTGTGCTAATGACTGCCAATGCTACTTTTCTTGATCCGCAACTGTTTGCCTTACATCATTCACAACCAAATTCCCCTACTGCATGCTATCATAAGTCTCAGTTCTTTGGTGTTTAAAGGTGAAGATGAGCATCTACATCCAGATTTCTCATAGTATATGTTCATCAGTTTCCAAGGGAAACTGAAGTTGTACCAGAATGAATACAACTGATATTCTATCTGAAGCCTTTAAAAATGTGACCCCATGACCTCTGACTTATTTAGTTTGCACATAAACTATATGCATATAAACTCCCGGGTCTTGATTCACTCATCATTCAGGTCAAGAACTTGACTAAAAGTTACAGATTTTATTTGGTTATGTGCATGCATTTCTGATTTGTCATGTCATGGGAAGACTGGATAGCTTGGGAGAGCCTGCATGCTCTTAGAGTGCAGCCAAAATGTTTATTATTTATCTAGCTCTGGAAGTTGAGGTGGTCACAGTCTCCAAGTTTGGATACAGTTTCAAATTATTGTGGCCCAACCGATTTTTGTGTTCCTTGCATTAGCTGTTCTTTCCCCTTCTCTTCAGTTACAAGGATACGCATCTCACATTTCTCCATTGGTAAACAAACCAGGATAAATTACAGCCCCTTTCTTCAAATCAGTAAGTCTCTTGCCTTTGGTTTAAGTGAAAAACACAGACTCTGACAACTGGAGGTAACCAGTATTCCTTCTATATAGAATATATATATACTCATAATCCTTTTGAAGCTTTACAAGGAAGTAGTAAAAAAAACAAAAGCATAAAACACAATACCTGTGACACAGGCTACTTTTGACCCTGCAGAATACTATAAGTACGAAATTATGATTTCAAACAAGCATAATATACATAATGTGAAATATTCCAGTATGTTCTCCCTATCTAATTGCCCAGAATATCTTGCAATCTGCCAAAGGCCAGACAAGTGTGATCGTCGTTTAAGACTGTATGTCAAAAAAGACAAGGAAAAAAAAAGGAGAAAATTAATAAAATAAGGAACCTCTCTTCCACCTAAATGTTATGAATCTGCAGTTCCTTCTGGTGTCCAAAATGTATTTTTACAAAAGATGTTGCAGCAGATAGACCTGGACTGGTCTTCCAGGCCAGTCTGGAAGACATTCCACTCACTGAAGTACTGCAGAGCCCACAAAGTGAATAGGAAACAGCCAAAAATTATCTATTTACAAGTTAATTTGACATGTTAGCATCATTTACCCTATCTGGTGTTGTGTTTAGTACTTATTTTTTGACTGAACACATACAATGAATGGTTGGTTGGATGACTGACAATATAACTTTATAAGTTTGAGTAGTTTGTACAGAACCAAGACACAGAACAGTACATTCTTCCCCAAAGAAGATAAATAAATTTCCTGGTTTTTCGTAGGTTTATAGCTTTTTTTCCATCTTCAAAGGTTAACATCAGCTGGTTTAGTATACATCAACATTTTCCTGTCTAGTTTCTAAGTCAGAGTGCAACATGTATATGCAATATGCCTTACATTAGAGCACTGATCCTAACAATGGTTCTTAACACAAACTTCCAGAGCAAACAGAAGCCAACTAGGCCTGTCTGCTTTGAATAAGATGCAGATAGCAAACATGTGTAAATGAGGAAAATAAAACAGAAATGTTTTCAGATAATTCTTGTTGTCCAAAAGCTCTCAGTTGGTTGAATCTTTATAAGCAAGGTAGTTGATGTAAATTCAGATTGCTTCACTGAATTTGAAGCAGTGACATGGACTTGCATTATTTCAGAGCCTCAGTCATGGTTTATATTGGCATTACCTCTAACTTTGCAAGCATGAAAGAGAGAAGCATATCTTTCTGCTTTGTTTCTGGCTTAGGGCAATGAACGTCACTGAAAGGAATTTTTCTTTTTGGCTCTTGCTCCTGGATGGCACTTTGCCATCATAAAGCAAGAGCCTTGGAAATAGTTTTGTACGCCTTTGTGGGCATGGATGAGTTATGCTAACACAGGCTACACACAGGGCAGCTTAGTTCCTGGTTCTTACTGCACCAAAATTTGGGGATGATTAGTACCTTAATTCGTACACCTACCATGTTCCCTGTTGATTTTGCCTTCTCTCTAGGCACGCAATAGTTCCCTTGCCTCTAATAAAAATAGCCCTGAAATCACAGAGGGGAAAAGCCATAGCTTACGTTTTTTCCTGTAAATTCCCACTTTGTCTCCTTTTATTCATTATGAGTCATCATTGCTTACTACTTCAATTGCCCTACAGCTCCTGGAACTCACGCAAAAAACTTCCCAAAGTTACACGTAGGTCATTTGCTGATATCATAGACATTCTAACAACCACTTCAAGCAGCAATATGCTTGACTCACTATGTATATCAAAATAAAAAGAGCTACTGGGGGACTTGGGGATGGGGGTGGGAGAGGAAAGTTTTTTAAATTATAAATCAATTATTTCTGTTAGGTCATTTCACCAAAACTGTAATATTTAGTTAGCAATCAGACTACAAATGAAGGGCAAAACAAAATGGCTCCTGGCACTAGCATGCTCATCATTTTATTTATATCATTAAGGGGATAATTGATAGGAGCACCCACAGTCTGCAACAATTTAAACGCCTGGCACCACTCACCCCTGTGACAGCAAAATGAGATCCCCTTATGATTTTAGGGGAACACAGTCACTCTCACAACATGAGAGCCTGTGGTACATTACTGAATACTGAAAGTCTTAAGACCAAGTAGCACTGGACTGAGAAGGGAGAAAGGTGAGTCTCATTAGATAATCATGTAATAGATTTGGGTACAACACAGATCCCCCAAGCTACATCAAGAAAGGAAAGGATTTACCCTGAAGCAACTGTTTAGAGACAGACTCTGTTTTAACCCAGAGTCCATTTTAACAATGTTAAATAAATGGTTTGTTCTGATGAATCACATTCCAGGAGGGAAAATCCTTGTTCACGTTAAAATAAAAAGTATGCAAAAAAGGTAAGTAAAAACAACAAACTTTAAGTCTCCTCTTAATGGAAAGAGGGGAGACAGGAGGCTGCAGATGTATAAAAGGGCAAAATAACTTCAAAAAATACATTGTATTGCTACAAAACTACTTTATTTAGGGTGTTCCTGTCAATGCACACTGTTTGGCAGATCACCATAAACTAGACAAGCAGAGCTGTAAAGCATATAAATTGTTGTTCAGTATGTTTCTGCAGACTTTGAATTTTGCAAGCCAGCCATGCTGAGATTGAAGCTTGAGACCCAAACTGTGGCTTAGGATATGCTGTGTACTGCAGAATTTCTGCCCCATTAAGATACTTCATTTGGGAAATATGGACTCTGCGGCCACACGACTTTCAAAGTCTCTAAGTTCTCATCTCAACCTCCTTGTTGGGTTTAACTTCTTGGTATCAAAACAGACAGGCCTAGTTAGCCCCAAAAACTCAACTATCAACTATCATTTTTAATAACCAGATACAAGAATTAATTTCCTTCTGTTGTTGAGGTGTTTAGGAGACATATTTCCAAAGGTGTTTCTTTGCTATTGTGACAGTTTGGAGCTTCATTTAAAGGTTAATTCAGGAGTTCCTGAAGTAATAACTTGAATCAGCACAGCTGGACTTTTGACCACAGGTAACTACATCAGGCATCATATAATAACATGTAATAAAATTAAGAGAGTTGACAATGTTGTTTCTTGAATAGCAAGCAGGAATCTACTTTTTTTTTTCATCTCCCCAAGAATCACACAGGATTCCCTACCCTGAGAAAATGTGGTATATGACAATTTCTACCAGTTAAGGAAGAATGCTTCATAGATTGCTGTTTCCTTCCTCTTTCCTCACAAACTAATGCCAGAGTTTCTGACAATTCATTAATGTTCCTTGCAATGGACAGTACGACACTGTCCTTAGCCAGATTTTTAAATGGAGAAACACAGAACTATGGAGTCACTGTTCAGCAAAGGATAATTCATGAGGATTTAATTTTTTTATATATATTTTTGAATCCTTTGAGTTTAGGGTAAAAAAAGAATTATTGCAAGGGTGGACAAAGAGAAGAAAGGACTTCGGAACCTCCGAAGGTTCTTTCACTATCTAAAACGTAACACAGATTAGAAATCAACCTTTGAAACTCCATTCCATCTCAACTGCTTTGTTTTACTAAGTTAGGGATAAAACACTCCTGCTGTTTGACTTCTTTCCTTTTCTATTACAGATGCTGTTTGCTTGTTTTCGGATTAGGAGCAGACTAACTTCTCTCTGTACACAGAAGTGTTGTGGAAAAAGTATAAAGCTATTAAACTTGAATGTTCCATGAGATAGAAATAACAGTCCCTACTAGCAAAAACTTGTTGCTCAACCAGAATGAGCTCATGCCCTTATACGGTGCTGCAAGTAACTATTTCAAGAAGGTAAAGCTTTTCAAATTGCCAAGTGACACACTCACTCTCATGGCTACGAGCTCTGTCTGGGAAAAACCAAAAATCCAGGCCCAGAGTGGTAATAGCACTGTTGCTTCCTGTTCCTGCAAATGTTAGGGAAGAACTGAAACATGCTCATTTACAACAAAAAGAATAGAAATATGCACCACATGGGAATTAACCACATTGCAGGACAATTCCAAACCTTAAAAGTTTCAGAAATTACTCAACTGTCTACACAAATGGGAATTTTACTTTATATGTTCAGAATGAATCATTAAAAGCAGGAATAGATAGAGGGTTACTTAAAATACAGTAGTATAGCTTGTAATGAAAGGAATCAAGAGGGAATAGGATGACTGTAAACAATTTCTTCTTTCTGAGCCTATTATTCTCCAGGAACTCTTAAAAACCTAAATACAGATCAAATGTGTTCAATTATATTCTTTTATTAAATAAATTGCTCACATAGTACCATAAGCACATATACCACTTCACTGTCTATTTAGGGCCAGATTCTAAGAACCTGTGCTTCATTAAAAGTGGAATAATATGGCCTAAAGTGTAAAAAAACATATCAATATCCATACAAACCTTTAAACATCTCCCAGTCCTCAAGAGTGTACAGTCAAAGTGACTGCACATTTACTGATTTTGAAAGGGTTAAAGTGCTTATAGATAGGTACTCAGTGACTTCTTCATGCTGTCTTCTCACTCACAAGCACTAGAGACTTGCCCAGTGCACATATTTAGGAGGATTAATCTACTTTTGCCTTCTTCATTGCAATTCAGAAAACTAAATTTATGAGCCCATCTTGGTCCCTCACTTGAGAGAAATAGGCACCTAACTTAACTGTCAAAATTAAGCACGAAATTACTTCCCTGCACTGCCACCACCAATTATACTCTAACGAAATTAGCTTTTAGTGAAGCACATCAATATTGGCATATAAAGCATTTCTACCTACAAGTCACTAGCTCCAATCTGTAAAAGTTTGAAAGAAAACACTGCTGTATGTAGAATGCATGTGGTGGTCAGCGTTCGGTTTCAAGTATGTCGGTTGCTATGACAATGCTGCCATGACATTGTGTATAACCTTAAGAAAGAGTCCAAGGATTGAATAAATACTGACACCAAGTTCTCTACTTTCCCAAGTAGTCCCAAAGGTCGGGGAGAAGTCTTACTTGTGGAACAGTCTCAAGAAAATGCAACTGCAGCTATCTGTTGTATCTGCTCTGTGAATAACCAGAGGTTGAATTTCAGCATCCAAGCCTGTCAGCAGCATTAAAAATTATACCACAATACACTAAAAAGAAGCCCTTTGTAAGTAGCTTCAAAAAGAATGCTAAAGACTGAACATAGATCTTAAAACACATTGATGTTTGTCTTGTTAGCTTAAGAAGGACATGCATTGCTGCTTCAAGTTTCAATTCCCTTTGTGTGTTGTTCTCTCCTGCTGTCATTTCACTGATAGCTATAGAATTGAAAAGACAAAAGGATAGGAGAGAGGAAAGGAACGTTTGTTGTTAATTCTATCCTCATATACAAACATGTACATCTCTTCCTCCTTAAATTTGGAAGGAAGTCCTTTTATACACAACATGCTTCCTTAGAGCATTACCAAAGAAGAGACAGAGACATTTCTATTGGAAAAGGATCAGTTGTATTTTCCAGGTCCTATTATGCTTAAGGTGATGCTGGAGCAGCAAGTGCTCCTTGAAAGCAAGGACTTTAGCAATAGAAATAACAGCAGCAATATTGCAGTTTGATTTGGTTTGGTGGTACAGACTGCAAAGTTCCTTCACTCACCTCTCAGTCATACAGAGACAGACACACTTTGTTTTACTGGATGACCAGGAAAGATTAGCAACACCCAATTCACTGTAAATCACATCGACATACAAATCTTTAACAGGAGGTATCTAGCAAAGAGCTGGAACTATGTTCACTACGTATTCCAAACTTCCTTGTTTCCTCTAGACGTCAATCCTGCAAACTCATTGATAATTACTTGCATGTAAGCGGCCCAGCATAGGCTTGTGCACATAGTTGTAGTATATCATATAAAACTGGTTTATAAAGTTAGTTTGTAACACCCACTCATGACTTACTATAAATAACCTAACAGAAAGGACTCAGCAGGGGCTCTCAACTCCTATTTGTAAAGGGAACTTGTGGCCCCAAACATTTAAGTCAATCTTGAAAACTAACCACAAGTATTTTTCAAAATCTGAGTCAAGGTCTTCATGAGGCAACATTTCCAGAGACTAATGAAATTCTTTAGAACATAAACACAGAATGACTACAATCTTTATTAGATTGTACAGAGCAATGTAGGTGGTTAAAGAAACCATAAGAATTGCACAGTTATCAGAGATTTTAAGTTTTTAAAAGTCTGCAAAATACTACATAATTTTTACATATTTAAAAATATGAGCTACACTTACTGTCAGTGTATTGCCATTGCCACTGCCTATCATTCAAGATCAAGCATCATTCAATTTCACTGAGATCTCCGAATGCAATAATAAATTCAGAGTTTTTAAGTATTTTCTTGCTAAGTTTTATATATCTACCCTGGAAATACTGCATCCATGATGAAATATTTTCTAGCAGGCAGAAGTTTGATCCAAATACTTGGTGGCCAGTTCACAGAGAAAACCATGCACAAGTTCATTCCGAAAACATATAAATAAATAACAGAAATCAAATGCAAGCAGAAAAACATGCTTGGGCACTGCAAGTATGCTTTGAACCCTTGGTAGAATAAAAATATGTTCCTATTCAGTTATTACTATTTCCTGCTTCTGAAAATAATTTCTCCATCCACTAATGGTCTACGTAAGTTAAGTGTCCCAGGATCTGGAGCCCATTTGAAAGTAGACTGACCAGATGGCAGTCAAAAACTTATATCAAGTGCTTACCAAATGTATAACTTAGTGGTAAATATCCCAAAAAGAAGAGGAGAGAGAACTGACTATCAATCCCACTCCTGTTGGTTGATTCAGACTCTTTACTCAATTTGACAGAGGGTATGAGCTCAGGTGTAGAGATGGTCTGTTAATAAACTAAGAGCAATAGCATAGAAAATAAGCTATTACAAATGGCTTGCTAAAGGAATATAACATCTTAAATTAATATATTTATGAATACCCAAGTAAAATGTATTTTTTAATACAATGTACCTCCTTTTAACTGTGCCACAATTCTTCTTGCAAACTAGTTACTCATCTGATAGAAGTTATTTGGAAGAGTTTAAAGATTATTTGTTACTAGTGAACTTCATGTCAGCTGCCCTCAATATTTCCACCTACACTTGGAGATTCAGTATGGTAGTCTTTAAATGAAATGCAAATAGTTGAAATGAGAAAGAAAAAAAAAAAAAAAAAAACCAAAACAAGATCAAGAGAATGTAATGACTACTCTGTTTCTTCCCTGGACTTTGGTTCTGATTCACACTTTCCATGTAACTGTCTTTGGAGATTTTTATGGCTTACAGAAAAAAAATCCTAAAACCAAACATTTTTTACTACATGTAAGACTAGGTGCTTAAGAAAAGATTTGCTGCGTATGCTAGCATCTTCTCAGTTGCAAAATGCCCACTTTTGTCACAGAAGATAACTGGAGTATAGCCAGCATCATGCAAAGAAAATTCACCAAAAAACGTGGATACACACATGAAAATTACATATCATATCCTAAAAGATGTAAATACACAAATATCTGATAGAGAACTCAAATAAAATAAAGATCCAAATGCTGTCCCAAGATGAAAAAACAGCAAATGAGATATATATATAATAGACTACTGACTGATACATTTTTTTTGCTGCTATGCAAAGATAATACACTTTAAGTCTGTTACCATTAGCAAAAGTGCTGATCGTTTGTTAGTAATCAGATAAAGAGGCTTCCTCTTTGAAAGCTTTCATTAAATGTCATACAGATGTGATATGTATCTATCCACTGACAGAACTCTACATATGTAGGCATTCCATTGCATTACAGAAGCTACTTTTGCTCTGGGATTCATAATGGCTAACTCTCATGTTCTTTTTAACTTAGGAACTTTGTAGCTTTGGCCTAATTCTCTTGAGCATTTTTGGTGCAGGTGGGTTGCTTTGACTTACTGTAAATTTCTTGCACAAGATGATGCCAAGTAAACTGAGAATCTAGCAACTGCTCAGGAAGACAAGCATTTGAAAGCACAAAGTCCTGAATGAATACCAAATCCAGGCAGACTGTCTCTCAACCTAGCAGAACATCCCAAAGAATTGTTTGCTGAGAAAGGACAAACAAACTTCTAAGAGTTAAGTGGTTACAAAGAAAAATGGTTGCAGGTTTCATTACTAAATGCTTGCAGAGATACTCCAGCTGCTTATAAAGGGAAAAGCATTTCTATACACTGAATTCTTGAGTTTAAACAGGAAGTTTTTGTATGCAAAAAGTTAATGTGCAATTAAATGGCCATATGGTGTGAAAGTACTGGGATGTGGGGTGAAGGGGAAACAATGGCTCTGCTTATCAAATAATGAATAAGCTGTTTTAAATGAAAAATCTGCCATGGGTGTACTCTCTTAATCTGTATTTTGAACTACAGCCAAATTCAGACTCAATACTGAAACAGGATCAGAACTGTTTCAGATCTGCCAGGGCCAAGCTGTTAGACTATCATTACTAGATTTCAGGTTAGATGATAAAATAAATGAGGTTTGGTTTGTTTGGTTTTTTTTTTTAAAGCTTTCCAGTTCTCTTAATCTGACTCAAAATCAGATCCATAAGATATGCCTCTTATAGTTCTGGTTCCATCTCAAACTTAAATTCTCATATATAGTTTAGAATCCAAACCATGCTGAATTTTAAGAAACTAAAACATGTATAGGATTCTCATAAAGCCAAAAGCACTTAGCATTTTAACACCATTAATTCTTCTTCCAGTATTCCCCAGCATGAAGCAGGTTGTGCTTAATAACAGGAAAGCAAAGAAAACTTCTGCACAAGGTTTGTTGGTTATGTTACACATGCTATGTTTTTATTATAAAGTACTTTTAAATGAAAATTTAAATCTCTAAGAATTTTCAGCAGCTGTATTTTTGAATGTTTAGTGTGTCATTGTTCAAACAAAACTATCTTTGTCCTATCTCCTTTTTGTAAGTAGAACAATTGCAGGACTGGAATAAAAACTGGTAAAGGAAAATTATTAGCAGTGGATGTTCCTGCTACTGTTGCTAAGGGGCTGTCCCTGTCACATTTGAATAAGCTTTCTAAAACTTGATCGCTGCTTTTTTGTAGAAAAGGAAGTGATCAAATTAACCACAGACCATTTGTTTCTCCTGTTGTTAACTCCTTTCATTTCTTACTGATGCCTAAATATGTTGTAGGATTGTTTGTTTTTTTCACTTGCTAGAGATTATTGTCTAAGGGTAGAGATTATTTTCCAAGTGTCTAGGTAGGTATTCTACCATTATAATTATTAATACAAAGACATCTCTTCTTTCTAAATTATCTCTTATTTCAGATACTCAGCTTCAAACACCTCTCCAAAACTGAGAATGCAGCACTTCTGTCAACCCTTTGCAGGAACCAAGGCAGACAACCAAAAAGTAAAAAACTGAAATAAATGGATTGTGTTTGAAAAAAATATAAGCTGAAAGAGTGAATGCTTCTACAAGGAGGTTAAAAATCAATAGCAAATTATGTTCTGGAAAGTGAAACTATAACACAACAACAGAGACTCTGTCAACAGCACACGTGCCTGTGAAATGAAGAAAACCAGTTTAAACAAACCACACAGCTATCCCTCAGAGAAGCAGCTTGTGTAGGAGTCTCCACTGCATTTAAGAAACATTGTGACCTTTGATTTTCTTCAGTCCAGTTCCTGTTGATTTAGCTTATGACTTGGTTACAGTTCAGAGAAAAAGAGAAGTCCTTTTATAAATCTTGACCGCCTACCCAAATTTTGTGCTCAAGCACAGAGGAACAGAGCACTTCTCTGAATGCTTGCCCTCTTTTCAGAATAGATGGTTTGGAAGAGGACAGTAAGAGACAGCTTAATTTCACTTCTGCTGCCTGTCCTGATTGAGACAATGCAGAGGTTGAGGTTACAGTTGAAATAAGAGGTGAATTACTACTACCAGGCAGCAGGAAGGAAACAAGAGGACTTCTGACTCACAGGTGTGTCTGAGTCAGTGTTTCTTGTGACGACAGCTGGGAGAGGTAGTAAAATTATACACTTCCCTTTGCTGGGCTATGATTTCCAAACACAGTCAGTCGTGAACAGACATTGTCTCTCCCCCAGCTGAAGTGGGAAGACTTGGAAGCACCAGGACTGCATTCCAAATACTTTACAAATGTGTAGGATATAAGAACAAACAACTTCCCTCCTCCAAGCTGTCTATTTACCACTTAAAATTCAGCAGAAAAATTGATGTTAATATTATTTATATACAACCACCCATGGTTATATTTTTCGGTTGTATACAGACCCATCCCATTTTCACTACTTTTGTATCATAAATGACTTCCCAAATGACTGTCTCACACCCAACATTGCTCTTAAATTCTAAATTTCAATGACAAGAGCATGTGTGCTTCCTTCACAGAGATAATTACCACATGCAATGCAGTGGCAGTTCTCTCTGAAGGGAACCACCTATAAATTTGTGAAGCTTGTTAAACTGAGTCATTTCTACTTCTGGTATGCACTACTTATAGCACAGCCTTACTTTCTGGCTGTAGCTGAATGCAGATTTAAAAATATTACTGTGAGGGATTCTTGTAGTCTTTTGGAGAGGATAGGATTGCAAGAACTACACCTTTCAGAAGGTGGAGACTAATAAAAAGGTTCTCCTGGGACAATAAAAACCAAGTGATTACAACCCTTATACCAAATTTCACACACACACACACACACACACTTAAATCGCCTGCATTTCCACAGAGGTGCTCTGTGTCTTAACAGTCGGATCCTTCCGAAAAATTAAGGAACACTTTCTTGTTACTAATGGCCTCCACTTAGTTCAAATTTGATTCAGTACTATTATACATATAAATATTGAAATGTTTTTAAAACTTCTTTTAAAGTTTCACATGAAAGAAGAAAAGTTTGGGGCAATTCATTACAAAGGATTTCTGCCCTCTAAGGGGCATGAGTCCATCTTGACTATCATATTATTTCAGGTCATTTGGGATCTACCTTTGATTGACAAGTGGTCAAGGACACTGTTAGTGTCACTAACAGTTACTATCAAGCAGAATAACTTTGACCTTTCTCTTTTCCTCCACTTGACAATGCATGAGACAGCCTCATGCACTCTCAAGGTAACAGTATCTTAAAAGTTACTGGAGCTGCTTCCTAAAGAGAAAGCCATTTTTTAAAATTTTAACTATGAATTGTTCACAGCATGCTCACTCTTTTTTTTGAAGGAGAGTCACACGAACATACAGGAAATACATCTGGAACAAATGAAGAGAAAAGATCTGCTCCTAAACTCCGCCTGATGCCAAAACAAAATATCATGACTTGAATGAAGGATCTGAGAACAAAGCAGGAGCAGAGGTGTCCAGTAACCCTAGCATTACATGCTCACCTTATAAAGACCAGTACTTAATTCTTAGAAGTAATGCTACTTTCATACTGAAGAATGATAGTTAACCAGAACACACAAAATCCCTTTTGGCCTGCTATATGTCACATAGTCTGGCCAAAAAAAGATTTCAGAGCCATAAGAACCAACTGACTACACAGAGTAAGACATTAAATAAGGCTACCATAAAAAATCACACTGAAACACTGTGGAAAATAACTCTATGGACAGGAAAGCAGCAAATGCTGATGAGTTGAGCTTTACCAGTAACTACTAGAGATTTATTACAAAACAGCTGCATTGGGACATTTAAAATACTTTTTTTTTTTTCCATTGCTGTCTGTTACTAGTTGGAAAGAGACTCTCAGTTCTACTTGCTTGCTTGGCATTTAGCACCATTCTCCACCCACAGAGCCTACTCAAAATGGCACCCACACTGGAAATTTCACAGTTTTCAACTTCTATTTTCCATCTGTATCAAATTCCACAACATTCCAGCCGCAATTCCAGAAGTCAGCTAAGTTTGTTGTCTTGATGCCTGTTTTGCTGTTCACACTCCTTTTTTTCTTTTTCCTTGCCCTCCTGTTGAGCAAGTTGAGCATTTTAAACTCCAGCATATCCCATGTAGGTTTAAAGTTAAACAGATGGAATGCAAGATGCAATATTTGAACAAGTAAATAAAGCAAGCAAAAACAACTGAAAAAGTGAATGTTGGCTAGTGCCTGCATTCAGCTTTTACCGAAGTTGAGATTTCATGAGGTAAGTGCCCCAAAGCATCTCAAAATATTTACAGCTTTGTAACAAGCACTGCAGAATTCCTCTCATTTGGCAATGTGCTTTATCCTTATCTACAGGTGTCATAGAAAAAAAAATGAAATCCAAGATAGCAGTTCAGTTTTGTATGCATACTGAAGAAAAAGCAGCTTGCTCAGGATCACCTTCTGTTCTACTCCCCTAGCAACTACCAGAGACAATGCTGCTAAACAACAAAACTGAGCATCTCCCTCATTCCCCACTGTCTGCCTGTATTTGGTGATGACTCCTGTCAGCCATAACATCTCCCACGAATGCCTTTGAGGGGCATCCAGTTGAAAGCACACCCATATAGTTGCTGATCCAGGGGCTGCTTCCAGGATGACTAGAAGTCAGCTGCCCACGCACCTGCCTTTGTTACAGAGCAGCAGCACTAAGGATAGGAACTTAGAAAACCCCTTCCCAGCCAAGAGAGAAGGCAGAAAAGACTCTCTTGGAAGTGAACCTTGCCACAGCTAAGTGAATGGAAAATGTTAATGTTTTTCAAAAGCGTCGGAACAGAAACACAGCAGATTAGCATAGGATGGAAAGCAGCTAGGCTTTCTACATTTTTGCTATCAGCTACTGTTTATTCAGAAAGCCATCACCCATAAAATAAACAGATGAATTTTTAAATGAGTAAAGCAGCTTTGTTTCAGGAAATACTGAACTCGTGCTGGTGGAAGACTGCAAAGAATTTTAGAGGAACAGTTCCCTGGAGCATTTCTCAATGGACAAGGCTGTGTTGGCCTTGGAGGAGGACATAATCCTGAACTGCAGACACAAACAGATGTGAGAGCTCTTTTTTGTTGCTGTTTTTTGAAAAATCACAGGTTACAACCAAATTGTCCAGTGACAGCAGCAAATAAGAACACACAAGATAAGCATCCCAGCTCAGGCAACTTATTTACAAGCTCTTTCAAAGTCAACACAGCGAGGAAATGGAGACATACTCATTTGAAAATAGCTTAAAAATAACACAATTGAACTATCTATTTCTATTGATAACCACGTGTTAATACGGTTACATTATATGAATACAAATAGGCTTTGCCTTCAACATGAAGGTAATTAATTTCCAACTTAATTTTCTGGACTTCAACAGACATTTTTCTGTGACAGTTTGCATTTTTGCTTACAGCATTTTTTTCCAACACCTAAGAGCCTAGTAAACAGGCTCATAGCCCAGAAAGCAGTACATCTGGTCTCACAAAAATAACAAGGAACCATCTCATCGCTAATCCCCAGTGACCATACTCTATTATCTGTTCCAGCAGACGTATATAGTTCCAGGTACTTCTGTATGACAAACAGTTCAGCTCTGCAAATTCATAGATTCACAGGATCATAGAGTAGTAGAGGTTGGAAGGGACCACCAGAAATCATCTAGTCCAATCCCCTGCTAAAGCAGGTTCATCTTGATCAGATCTCACAGGAACAGTGTTTTGAAAACCTCCAGAGAAAGAGACTCCACACGCTCCCTGGGCAGCCTGTGCCAGGGCTCCCCCACCTGAACAGGAAAATTCTTCCTTATGTTTAAGCGGAACTTTTTGTGTTCCAGCTTTTATTCATTACCTCTAGTCCTTTCACTGGACACTAGAAAGATAAGCGTTGCCCCATTCTCCTGATATCCGCCTTTTAGGTACTTATAAATGTTGATGAGGTCCCCACTCAGTCTTCTCTTCTACAGACAGGACAGCCCTAGTTCCCACAGCCTTTCCTCGTATGAAAGATGTTCCAGTCCCCTGATCATCTTGGTGACCCTGTGCTGGACTGTCTCCAGAAGTTCCCTGTCCCTCTTGAGCTGGGGAGCCCAGAACTGGACACAGGACTCCAGATGAAGCCTCATCAGGGCAGAGTAGAGGGGGAGAAGAAGTTTGTTTGACCTGCTGGCCACACTCTTCTTGATGTATCCCAGAATGCCATCAGCCTTCTTGGCCACAAGGGCACATTGACGGCTCATGGTTAGTTTATTATCAATCAGGACTCCCAGGGCTCTCTGCAGAGCTGCTCTCCAGTAGATCAATCCCCAGCCTGTCCTGGTGCACAGAGTTGCTCCTCTCCAGGTGCAGGACTCTGCACTTGCCCTTGTTGAACCTCATGAGGTTCCTCTCTGCCCAACCCTCAAGCCAGTCAAGATCCTGCTGAATGGCAGCACAGCCTTCTGGGGAATCAGCCAGTCCTCCCAGTTTGGTGTCATCAGGGAACTTGCCGAGGGTACACTCTGTCCCCTCATTCAGGTTGTTAATGAAGATGTTGAACAAGACTGGCCCCAGAACCGATCCCTGTGGAACTCCACTGGTCACAGGTCTCCAACTTGACTCGGCTCCATTGATTACCACCCTCTCTGGGCTCTGTCATTCAGTCAGCTCTTGATCCACCTCACTGTTCACTCATCCAAGCCACACTGCCTGAGCTTTCTGATGAGGATGTTGTGGGAGACGGTGTCAAAAGCCTTGCTGAAGTCAAGGTAGATGACATCCGCTGCCCTCCCCTCATCTAGCCAGCCAGTTATACTCCCATAGAAGGTTATCAGGTTGGTCAAACAGGATTTGCCCTTGGTGAATCCATGTTGACTCCCCCGATAACCTTTTCTCCTTTTTCCATAGGCCCTTCACCTGTGCTCCACGATGGTTCAAAAATGATTTAGCAATAACATCAGCCAGATCCCTCAGCACTTGTGAGTGCTTTCCATCAGGGCCCATGGATCTGTGGGTGTCCAGTTCACCTAACAGGTCTCTAATCCAACCATGACTATCTACGAGGGGCCGAGTTTCCTTAGGGCTGGCCTTGGCTGTGAAGACTGAAGCAAAGGCGTCATTCAGCAGTTCCACCTTCTCTGCATCCTCTGTCACCAAGGCACTCTCCAGGTTGGGGAATGAAGTGTTATAGAGTAGTACAGGGGAAAAGGACCTGGGGGTCTTGGTGAACAGCAGGATGAGCATGAGCCAGCAATGTGGCCTCATGGCCAAGAAGGCCAATGGCATCCTGGGGTATATTAGAAGGGCTGTGGGCAGTAGGTTGAGAGAGGTCCTCCTCCCCCTCTACTCTGCCCTCGTGAGACCACATCTGGAATATTGTGTCCAGTTCTGGGCCTCTCAGTTCAAGAAGGACAGGGAGCTGCTGGAGGGAGTTCAGAATAGGGCCACAAAGATGATGGAGTGAATCATCTCCCTTATGATGAAAGGCTGAGGGAGCTGGGGCTCTTCAGCTTCGAGGATACTGAGGGGTGACCTCATTGATGTTTACAAATATGTAAAGGGTGGGTGTCAAGAGGATGGAGCGACAAGGGGCAATGGATACAAGCTGGAACATAAGAGGTTCCAAGGAAACATAGGGAAAAAACTTGTTCACTGTGAGGGTGAACAGGCTGTCCAGACGGGTTATTGAGTCTCCTTCTCTGGAGACATTCAAAACCCACCTGGTCAAGTTCCAGGTTCCTGTGTCACTTACTCTAGGTGGTCCTGCTCTGGCAGGGGGGTTGGACTAGATGATCTTTCAACGTCTCTTCCAACACTTAAGATTCTGTGTCTGCATCAGCAGGCTCATGATCTGCCTAATCTTCCTTTTACTACAGATCTACTTGAAGAAGTTGTTCTTGTTTTCCTTTACATCCCCTGCCAGATTTAATTCCAAGAAGTGCTTTAGCCTTTCTAGTTTCATCCCTACATGCTCTGACATCATTCCTATACTCCTCCCAAGCAACTAGGTCCTTTTTCCACCTTCCATAGACTTCTTTCTTCTTGAGTTGTTCCAGTAGCTCCTTGTTCATCCACACAGGCCTCTTGCCTCCTTTAATTGATTTTCTACTTGTGACGATACAGTGATCTTGAGTGTGGAAGCAGTGGTACTCGAAGATCGACCAGCTTTCTTGGAAACTCCTACTATTTAGAAATGTAGCCCATGAGATTCCTCCATGTAGGTCTTTGAAGGGGCCAAAGTCAGCTTTCCTGAAGTCCAGGGTCACAATCCTGCTTGGTGTCCTGCTTCTCCCATGCAGGATCTTGATCTCCACTGCAGTCAAATCTACCCTCAGCTTTCACATCCTCAACCAGACCTTTATTTGTCAGCACAAGGTATGGCAGCACACCCCTTCTTGTTGGTTACTCAACCACCTGTGACAGGAAGTTTTCAATATACTGCAGGAGTCTCCTAGACTGCATGTGCTTGGCTGAATTGGTTTTGCCAGCAAATATCAGGGTGGTTGAAGACCCCTATGAGGACCAGGCAGTTTTCAGCTGTTTGTAGAAGGCCTCATCCACTTAACGATCAGGTGGCTTGTAGTAAACTCCCACAATAGTATCACTCACATCATCCCGCCCCTTAATTCTCACCCATAAGCATTCAACCTACCCCTCATCCCCACCCAGGCAGAGCTCAATGCACTCTCATTGCTCTCTCACATAGAGAGCAACTCCACCCTCTCACCTCACTTGCTTGTCTTTCCTAAATAACACATACCCATTCACAGCTATACTCCAGTTGTGAGCTGTCCCACAATGTCTCTCTAACAGCTATGAGATCATGGCCCTACATCTGCACCCACATCTCCAATTCCTCCTGCTTATTCCCCAGGCTGCATGAGTTGGTGTACAGACAACACAGGGGCTTATTCAAGCAGAAAGGTTTCCCTGGATGGGTACAAGGGGATCTTCCTCCTAGAGAAGACTCTAGTCTTCTAGAGCATCTACAGCTTCTCAGTCAGCCTTCTACTTCTCATATCTTGCTGTGCAGCTGAGGAGTACTCATCATTGCATTTCCTGCTCTGACCTGTTTTCCCATTGGATAAGATGGCATATACTTGGCCATTTTGCACCCTATCAGATGAGTCTCTCAGTTTAAAGCCGTCTTAACCAAGCTGGCCAACCTAATCCCAAAGATTCCATTGCCCCGTGAGATAGGTGTATTCCATCCTGCCCTATCAGATTACAGTCAAAGAAGGTTCCCATTGTCATAAAAACCAAAAGCCTATTGTCCGCACCAACCTCGTAACCAGGAGTTAACTTGCAAGATTCGTCTATTTTTGTCTGCCTGCTTTCCTCTGATGGGCAGGCTGGAGGAAAAGATAACTTTGGCCCCACTATCCTTCACTTGTTTCCCCAGAGTTTTATAATCTTCTTTGGTTCTAGTCACATTGTGGCTCGTTGCATCGACACCCACATGGAAGAGAAGTGGGGGATAGTAGCCCACATCCCTGATGAGTTGTGGCACTTTCAGCCACATCTCAGATGTCAGCTCCCAGCAGGCAGCACCTCTCGCCAGTCCTTGTCCGATCCAGAGAGGTCTCTTGGTGCCATGTAACCGGGAGTTCTGTTACCCCATTACAAGCACAGATCGCTTCTTTTTGCAGTGCCCATTGCCTGCTGCTGCTGGAGTGGTCGATGAGGTTCCCTCTTCTGGTCCTTGCTCATGTATGTACACCATTAGTAATGCCTCATATTAATTTTTGATAGGGATGCCAGAGGGTGGGTAATGGGTCACCAGCATCCAAGGTGTTTCTTTTTCAGTGGCATCTGATACAGGTACATGATTTTGGAACCAGTTATCAATCTATATCTCAACTCCTATAATACTATGGAGCCTACTGACACTTTCTTGCAACTCTTCTACCTGATGCTGCAGCTTGAAGGCACCTATCACAGATAATTACCTTTGCAGGAGACATTTCTGGACATCCATTGCAGTCCACCTGTACTGAGATATTCTTGCTACCCAGCTCCATTTGGATGGATGCATGCATTAATTCTCTCCAGGGCATTCTCCTTGTGGCCTCTGGATTTAGCTCTCAGGTGAGTGTTCATCATCTTGGCAGAGAGAGAGCTAGAGTGCTCCACTGAGTTGTGGTTCTCCAGTTGTATTCAATTTCACAAAGGTGAAAGAGGCCTGTCAGTCAGTGCCTCTGAAGCTAAACCATTTGCATTAGCATTAGGAAACAATAAACAAAAGTACATGCACACTTAAGAGACCCACATATTTTGGAAACTCTGACTATGCAGAAAAGGAAAGCAGTAAGTGTTGGGGATTGAGAAGGTTCCCAGGATGTTACAGTAAAAATCTTTTGCAGATTAGGTTTCCATCTGAGATCTCCTGAATGGCCAGTTGCCCAATACCAAACTGATCTGAAATAATGTTTTTGCACAGTTAAGTTCTCACACTGTGGCTGACCACCCCTGCTTGCCAGTCTACTACTAGCATGCATTCTAGCAGCCACAAGCTTGTGCTATGCCCAAGAAAGGGGCTGCAGATGAATGCTCTGCAGACAAGTGATCTCCTGCTTATTTTTCTTTTCTTTTAGACATACTGCTATGGAATACAAAGCCCCATCAGAACCCAGCCCATTCACAAAAATATCCTTAGTCATCGTTGAGTTTCTTGCTTCCTGTTCAACAGTATCAATGAAGTATCTCCTATTCAGCAGGTGTATAATTTCACAACCTAGTTCAGTGAACAGAGTGCTCAGCACTTCTGCTTCTTGCTGACACAAGAGATGAGGGAGGACAGGCAGGAAGATGACACAGAGAGAGCAGAAGAAAAAACTCTCTTGGAATATTTCTCCAGGAGACAACTTTATTTTGTACCTAATTTATCCTTCCAAGCTTCCCAGTTCTCAATATGCAAGATTAAGGGAAGAATTTCATGGATCTATGTGGGCAGTAGGAGCTAAGATTACAACTGAACTACTCTATTTGCTTTCTTGTGACACACACAATGTCACTATCACACTGTAAGCAAGGCCTCCAGGGAGCTGAGAAGAAAAGGGCACAGAAGAAAAAGAAAAAAAAGGGCATCAGAAACAAAGGACAGACCTTCTATTTATGCCTTTTCTAATACTTCAAAGTGAATTTGAAATTTTATTGCAGATCTTTTACAGTTTCTTTTTTTGTGACTGTAACAGATTTTTTTTTTTTTGTCAAAATGAACACTTAGAAAATTACTTACTCTTTTAATTTCTCTTTCAGAGGCAAATATTTCCCTTTATCCCTTGGATAGTCACATAAAGCAGGTTTTACTAAAATAATGAAGACTAACTGAGAATGCTGGTGGGAACTTGACAGAGACTTGAGATCTCAGTTAACTGTGTAGTTTGAAAGCATACAGAAAAACTAGATGCCACTTTGACTGAACAAGGTATTTTCTGTTCTTTGTAAAAATGACACATGATCCTATACTCAATTAAATCATTATGTAGAAGACTGGACAAATATAAGATTACATCACTCTCAGGATACAAGTAAACCTTTTCACCTGAAAACCAAAATGTAAAACTCTGTACAGTGATGATTTCTATTCTTATATGACTTATGTATTTCTAAAACAGGTTTACTCTTCTCTTAGCATTTCAAAAGGTTTCAGTGATTTGACGTTAAGTCTGCTAAGTGGGCTCTTTTTTTATTTTAATAGTGAATTCACAGACTTGAGTTCTCCCAGTCATCATCTCAGGAGAGCACATAGGGCATTGCCATGGAATTTTTATAAAGACATGGTTTTCATGTATTAGCTTAAGTCATTTTCTCTTTACTGTAAGTTATCACACTACTCATCATTATTAGCCTAGACTTTTCTTTTTCCTAAATTATTTATTTCATTTCCCTCCCCCATTCACCCTTTTACAATAACTATGACAGTCATTGCTCTTTAAAAAGACCACTTCTTTCCATCACACCAGCTTTACACGGGGAAGATGAAACTGACTCAGTTGGCTGTATGGGTAAGTTATTAACTCAAAAAGTGGGGGGAAAAAAAAAAAAAATCAAAGAAATAGACCCAAGGAAGTTCCACTTAAACACAGGGAAAAAACTTATTTCCTGTGAGGGAGTCCTGGCACAGGCTGTCCAGGGAGGGTGTGGAGTCTCCTTCTCTGGAGGTTTTAAAAACCTGCCTGGATGTGTTCCTGTGTGACCTGAAAAAGGTGAACCTGCTTTAGCAGGGGGTTGGACTAGATCTGTAGAGGTCCCTTCCAATCCCTACCATTCTGTTATTCTTAATACTAGTTTTATTTTTAGGCTGTCACTAGCATCAGTTTTTAAAAAAGTCTTCTGAGAATTACAAGCAAACAGTCAAGAGTTGCATTTAAACAAACTCATCTATGGAAAAACTCTGAAACTAAACATGTCTACTTTTCTCAAAATAAAGTTCTGCCTGCATGATAATAAGATTTTACAAGTTGCCTAAGTTTGTTTTTCTAGCACTTGCACACATATATATACATAGACATATATAGATACACAGAGACCCCAAACTATGGAGAAGTTCCTGTAGACATCATGTACTTTTTGCAAATGCATATTTCTGCATTTATGCTGCAAAGTGCTCCTGAAAAGCCACACTGAAAATTCAGCCTCATTTTAGCAAAGTACTTGGACATAAATGAACCTTAAGGATACATAAGTATTTTTAAAAAGAGGGAATGAATACAGCACTAAACAGAGAAAGTGTTTATGCACAATTGAAGATGTAAATCCACAAAAATAAGTAAACTTGACAATTCAGAATATTATCTGTAGGGACACATTTTATATTTTTGGACATTTTACATTTTGGTCAGGACAGTCTCTCTGATTAATTTACTCTAGTTTTACATCTCTCATGAGAAAGGCTCAGTATAGTTTAAAAATATTATATTACTGTTACACTGGAAGGCCATCATTTAAAAAAAGCTTTGAGAAAATGCAAAATTTAGTATCTCGAGACTACACAGTGTTTAAACAATTTATGCAATTGCATTTGTGGGTATACAACTTCAGAGAGGAGATGCAGCTGCAGCAAATTTATTACATTTTAAATTATTGTCAAAGTTCTGACTAATTCTACTCCTTATTCACACACAGCTTATAAATAATATTTTAACATTTTATATTCTGGCTGGTAGGCCAAAATAAGGAAAAAAACTAAAGTCTCATGGCCTTTTTTTCTGTTCTACTCAGTAGATGAAGGAGTTACATTCAAATATTCACAAATAATATAAAATTTTTTGAGCTCAAAATGGACATCCCAGACATTGCCTCCAGTATTCAATCAAGCTTCCCTATTTCAGCAAACAAGCATTCTTTCAAACTGGGCAACTTCTCTAATGCCAAACAGATAAGTCAGTCAAAGTGAAAATGCAGAAAGCTTGAGTGCATCAGTGTATAGTATATCGTAAAAGAAGCTGAACTATTAAGTGATTGACAAATAAGTTATGCAAGTAATTGAGAACAGATCAAGTGCTATTTGCATAAACAGTGAAGAAGATTCCACAATTATTTCTTATAAACTAAACATATTAGTAAATTAGTACCTTAGTAAATACAGTTTTATCTGTGGTTACCTACCAGTAAGGGTTCAGAAACTCCGGAAAACATGGTAAGAAAATCCATTTGATTTAAATTTATGGAGTTTTCCACAACATTTTCCTTTCACACCATTGCTATCAGCACAATGCTGAGCTGTAATAAACTGTTCACCTACACCATTATAAATACTATTCCATTTGTTTGAAGACAACTCTACTAATTTAGTTGGGCTGGGGAGGAGGCTCCTTAACTCATCCAAAATGGTGAACACCTGTGAGTATTTTAAATAAAATCCAGAGGGGATGTTTGTATGATAATGTCAGTAAACTCAAGACATTTAACCAGAGCCACAAGCTTGAACAGATTTAAATCTCAACTTACTGCTTACAGCATCTTTCATCTGACTGCTCTCAATGATTATTTGCCTCTTCTTCGATTCCTGTGTCACCCCTTTAGAGGTCACTGGTACAATTGCATGCAAAGATATTACAGCCTTCTCCTAGTTCTGCCTTTACACAGTAGCACAAAAGAACGTGGAATTGAAGACATTTTCTGTAAGGGTGTTTATGTAATCACCGCATTCCTTGAAGATTTTTAAAAGGTTTTATTTACTGTCCCAACTACTTTTTTCCAAGTACCATTCCAGAACTTTAGTTATTTAGCACTCATTCAGAATCAAATCTGCAAATTTTCCCCATTTACCCTAAGGAGATTTCTGAAGAGTTTACTTGCTATATTTCTACTTTTTGGCTGAACTGTCTACACTTTATAGGCTTTACTGCTCAGTAATCATGTTGGACAGATTTAAAATCCAACTGGCCTAATTTAGTCAAGTGTAAGGGAAAAAATATAGAAAGCCAATAAGTCAAGGGAAGCAAGTTTGCAAGAAAATATTTTCAGCTTTGGCCAAAGGAAAAAAAAAAAAAAGTATGTTATAATATTTTTCCCTTTACAAAGTGTTTCACATTTTAAAAATATTTGAACTGGCATGCACTCTGTCACATACCTCCCAGTATCTACCATGCTCTGCTTTCTAAAAATGCAGATCTGCCTGGTTTCCATAAAAGTCACAACAACCTACAATCCCAATCCCAATAAGTTAAAACATATATTCTACATGGGCAGCAGATATGGCACAAACATATGACAGTAACAGATATTCAGCTGAACTAAGCCAAGGTAATTCTGTGGACTTCATTTAATGTCATGAGACTGTGCAAGGTTATGAAATTGGGTTGAAAAGCTTTAGAAGTAAGGCCTTATTGAATTTAAAAGTAGAAGATTGTGCCTTTATTCAGGGTGCAAAGAGTGAATTACTCCCATTGCAGTGCTTTAGCTGACCACAGGGTTATGAAGAAGAAAGTTAGTAAGAATTCCCATGCATCTTTGCAAGTTCTGTTGAGATTGCACAAAAAAGGGCAGAATTACTACACTTAGCTTCTTTATGTTACCAAATGGAGAAAGCTCTTTGAGAGTATTAATTTTTTTTTCCATTTTAAAGTGTTCACCTCCTTCAGAAGGCATTTCTGAAAATTCTATTCTAGAAATTCTGAGCCAAACTTCAATCAATTCTTCCAGAAAATTGATTTTAGCTCCTGGAAGCTATACAGTCTCTTCACCTGTATTAATGAAGCCAGATAGCTAAGGAGTAAATTGTACCAGAAATAGTGTGATCAGTTGGACCAGGGAAATTATTGTCTCCCTGTACTTGGCATTGGTGAGGCCATACCTCAAATATTGTGTTCAGTTTTGGGCCACTCACTACAAGAGAGACACTGAAGTGCTGGAGCATGTCCAGAGATGGGCAATGAAGCTGGTGAGGGGTTTAGAGAACAAGTTTTGTTAAGAACATCTGAGGGAGCTGGGGTTGTTTAGCCTGGAGAGAAGGAGGCTGAGAAGAGACATGATCACTCTCTCTAACTACCTGAAAGGAAGTTATGGTGAGGTAGGTGTTGGTCTCTTCTCCCAAGTTGCTAGTGACAGGAAAAAAGGAAATGGGCTCCAGTTACGCCAGGGAACGTTTAGATTGGGTATTTGGAAAAAACTTTTTCACTGAAAGGGCTCTCAAGCATTGGAATGGGCTGCCCATGGAGGTGATTAAGTTAACGTCCTTAACTTAACGGATGTGGCAGTGTTAGATAAATGACTGGATTTGATGATCTTAAGAAGTCTTTTCCAACCTAAACAATTCTATATCCACATTAACAGTATGGGAAGAGTCTTGCTGAGGCTTGTGCACATTGATCCAATCCCCCTAGCACTGCCTCATGTGTCAGCAGCACAATGGAGCTCTCTCCAAGCATGTCACCATTTATCAATTATAGCCTTGGGTTAGAAAGAATAATCTAAAAGCATATTGACAGAAGAAGTCCAAACCCATTTTATGCAGCACAGAATTAAGGAGATAATGAACTCATTTTATTCCCCTCTATTCTAAGAAAATTTAAGTATGCTATACATAGAAAATAAACAGCCTGAGCCATGTATCAGCGGCAGAAGTGAAGTCTTTGCTCCAAAACAACTTTAGAAAAAGAAGCATAATCAGTCAAAAGCATCCAAGATTTTTAGAATGGGCTAGAAACTCTGCATTTCGATGCACCTTCAAAGACAGAAACATATAAGAATATTAACAATATTTCTGAAGCATTTAGATTTTCCTTCTTTTCATAAAGAGAAAAGTACAAAACTAAGTCAAACTTCAAAACTAGGGTCAATCCAGGAAATATTATGAAGACTGCCTTTTAATCATATGTACATAGAAAAACTGAAGAGAAATTTTCCCTTCATGTGACAGACTCTTTACTAAGTAGCAATCATATACTGTACCTGGTGCCTGTTCACAGAGACAAGGCTTTAATTATGAATACTTCATTCCTTAAAAAGTGAGCACTGGGACATGGTGTGGCTGTTTTGTGCGCAAAGGGGATGAAGCCTATGAAGAGCTGTCACTGAGCACTGATGACTGCTGGCTAGGTAGAGAAAATATATTAGATTATTTTTTCACCTTCAGCTCTGAAGAAGGAAGAGTTTGAGAAGAACCAAACTACACGAAATGACAGGTGTGGTTGTGTAGTTGTGCTCTGTAGTACTACTCTATTTAATGAAAAGTTGTAAAATACCAGATACTTCAAAAAAACCCCACAAGAACAACAAAAAAGAGACAGGAAAACACTGGTACAACAGGCTTACAAATCAGTATAGCTGGTCTTGCATTTACCAGCAAGTGACCAGTAACTGAACAAAATAAGAACATAGATCTTCAAGGTACATTCTCAGTAATTAAAGACCCTTTTGTGATGTTTGATGCAACGGTGACAATTTTCTGCTGGATACTTTCTGACTGCCTAGACAATGGGGGCACCCATGTAGAACTAGATATATTGAAAATTAGACAAGAAAAGGATAGAAATTCAGCAAAAAAAGTTAATTTGAGCTTCACTTAATTGTTAGTTTTACTGTGACTTCTTTATATTTCATTTGATATAACATGCCTTAATCTGAAACTTAACGTAAACAAGCATCTCTCATACAATAGAATTCATATAATAAAGACAAAGCACACTTTGATGTGTTCAAAATTCATTGCTGTTCAAAATCTGACTGCATAATGCATTAAAATGAATATTTAAGAAAGGAGGGGAAAAAAAATCACTTATTCCCCTCTGCAAAAGTCAGATTCACCAATTTTCATTTTTCTCTTGAAAAAAAAAGTAGTTTTATAATTAAGTCAAAAAAACATAATCACCAAATGCATTATGTCGAATGAATGACTAATGCAAAAATCTTATATACTCAGCCTGAGAATAGCTGAATGCTCTGAAGCATTCGGCAAATAATTACAAATATCAAATGCATTCAGTTTGTGTTTGCAAAGGAGCCACATAAAAGGTCAAAAATTACTCAGTTTTATTAAAATGGTTATTTGTCTTACAAAACATAAGATTTACTTCTAGTCTGGAGAAAATAACTTATTTTAAATGAAGGTAAGTGGGGGGAGGAGGAAATCCAGTGTGTTTACTACACCAGTGAAAGACAAAGACATCTGTCTTTGCTCACGGATAAAATACTGGTAGAACTTGAAGCAGAAAGGAAACACAAGATACACCACAAATTCATAGTCAAGGACCCAAGCTGATTATAGCACAAAAACTTGTCGCTATTAGAAGGATGGACAGCACATTGGAAGCTATAATAATGAGTGGCACAGAAGAAGCAATTTAAGCAAATCAATCATAATGCATGTTATGTTTTCCTAGCACTGCATGGTTTCCCTGTTTAGCTGTAAGACACTATCTTATTAAATTGAAACTAAAAACATCACTGCTTGCTGAAAAAAAGTTTATAAAACATCATCTCGTTCAAATATTTCACTTAAAGCTGGTAGTAATACAGTTCAAATCTCTACTAATTGAGGTTATTTTGACTTAGAGAAGCATAGAGGAAGCCTGCTAAACCACATTCAACAGACAAGTGTTTGACCCGTCAAAAGCACAACACCAGAGAAAGATGGCAATGGAAAATCCCTAGATGCATATTTTACAACTACTTACCATAATATGAAAATCTTACAAATTCTGGTGAAAGCAGAGATGTTTGAATGGAAAACAATGAAAGCTCCTAATTCTCAAGTCAAGCAAGAAATCCCAGTTGTATTTGGGCAGGATATTAAATACAATTTTGGAGTTAAATACTGTTTTTACTGTTTTACCAGACTGAGATTAGAAAGAATTAATATCATGGCACTCATCAGGAACAGGGTTAAAAAAATTATATTGACATTGATTATTTTTATGCTATTGCACAGATGGAGTAAATTCAAGAGGTACTGCTAAAATGACAGGACTTTAGTTAAAGCCTTTGCACCTGCTCTGGCAGATGGATGCAATTAATAACAGAAAAGAAACAGAAGAACTCAAGTAAAATTGCTCCCTGAGGGTTAAGTTGTTTTAAAATTAAGTTGACATGCTTTTTTAATACAATATATTAGGGTGGAGATGTGGTTTGAAGTGGGCTGTCTAGTTTACAGCAAACAAACTCATTAGCAAGGTGTATAGAGAAACACAGGCCTGGCTCTACAATTAGTTTTCATACTCATTCTTGCAAACAGATATTGGATTTTCTATTTGCTGATAGTCAAGCAAATTGTTCTGCTAAATTTTTCAAGGGAAACAATGTCAGACTTAAGTTGATTTGCTCCTAGTATGACTGAAAGATTTGAAAAGGTAAGCCCGAGAGCCTCTGTTAGTAAAATTCTTGCTGATGTACTTCCATTGCACCCTTGAAGGAGCTCACTCTTCAAGAAGCCTTTTGAAAGTAAGTTTCATTACTTGAAGGCCAATCAAAATTAACAAAGATGAAAGGTCTCATATTATAGTGTGCATGCACATGTGTGTATATTTATATGCACATGCACAAACTCCCAACTATATCTGTATAAAGATACTACAGGCAGGATGACCTGAGACACATGACAATCTGTAGTGTTAAATGATTACAATTTGGCCTGTGTTAGCTGTTTTTTTCCCAAACAAACTCGAGGGAGGTTCAGAGTTAGCACTCGTCTGGAATCACTCCCTGGATGCAAGTATTTTTGGTGTGGGTGTGTGAGGGGGTGGTAGTGAAATTTTAGTAAGAATAGTAGTGACCAGCCCTGTCGTGCTATGCTGCCTGGCTTCAGGGCCTGAGAACAGTGCCTGGCCCATTTTATTTACAAGTCCAGGCAGAACCAAATTTACCTTGTCTCTCCAAGTTGAGGATAGAAAGAGGACTTAAAACTTCATAAGACAGAACATAACACAGAAACACTGTATTACTATTGGTTGTACTGCAACAGCCTTACTGGAGCAATGATGGATTTCTAAAGCACCCAGTAACTTTGAAAAGCTGTCTTCTTTTTTTTTTTTTTACAGTAGTTCAACAGCAAAGTAAGTTAAACTGTTACACTATTCAAATTCCATGTGTGAAAATAATATTTTTTTAATGTTTAGAAATGAAAAAAACCCAAAAGCAACAAAATAATTTTAAAAGTAGATTTAAGTACTTGATTACTATGAAAAACATATGCTATGTAAACAGAGAAAAAATGGTCAAGAGCTAACTGAATTAACTATATAATAATTTAATAACAAACTGCCACTGCAGTCATCAATTTTCTATAAGTAATTACCCACTAAGGCAAAAAAAGCATCTATTATTATACCAACTTAAATTATCAGTAAGAGAATTCTGAGTGCCACAGGCTATTGATTTTGCTTTCTATCTATGAGTTTGCTATTATAAAACAGGTATACATATTGCAATCTACTTTAAAAGTTACCCACAACCGTGGCTTGCAGCTTAATAACCCTCAAAAATAAATGGCTTCATTTTTTTGTGTACCTGAAGAGCCTAAGATCCTTGAGGGCACTGTAAAATAATATGAAAGGATTTTCTATTTGCTCCACTTTAATACTCTTAACAGCTATTACAGGTGACTACATAATAATTGTGTATTGGAGAGTGGGACGGTATGCAGAAAACATTGTACATGTCTCAAAAGGGCTAATGAAAACGTGTTTAAGCAAATATTTCTGGAACTTACAGGCATCTGTTGTTACAATAGCTATCTTATCTTTTTTGTTTGTTTGTTTGGGTTTTGTTTTTGTGGTTTTGGTTTGTTTAGTGTTTTTACAGAACACAGATGGACTTAGGACACCAAAACAGCATCAGCCTCAGCTTCTCTACAAAGAAGGACCAGCTGCTTTCTGCTGGGGTACCTCACATTCTGCAGAGTGAAACCTTGTCAGAGTTCAGCCCTTAAACTGCTGCCTGACAGTGTTCCAAAGAATGCTATACCCCTAACAACAGTTGCCATTTTATAATATTGTCCATACTCAGTTAAAAAACCACGAGATTAGTTTCAAAGCTGAAGGATGCTGGGATAGCCAAGATATTGTGTTACAATTTGCAAAAAGTCACTTGACATTCAACTTTTTACATAGCTGACTTAGGCTTTTAGGAGCATTGGTACCATATCACTTAACTCAGCATATTCTATACTGTATGAATTTTTTAAATAATTATTTCATACATGGGGCTGATACCTTTCTTATGTGGCTATCTCCATCTGCCCTCTTCATTTCTCTTATGTTTCAGCATATTGGACAAAAAGCCGCTTGTAACACAGCAGAAATGCCACACAAACGAAAACAGTTTCCAAACTACAGATATTGACTGACTGCAGAAAAATCAATAATACTTTAGTAGTTGGTGAACAAAGAAAACCAAAATGAAACATCTTTCTCCCAACTGCTGTCAATGGTTCTTTGATGGAATTCATTCATGAGCAGCAACAAAGTCTCATTCACAAAGTTGACTAACAACTGTTACAATTCCAGAGGAATGAAAGTCACCAGCAAACAAAAAACACCAATAAATCCCAACAAAACCAAAACCAGTCATCAAATAGGAAAAACCAGCAATGGGTAAATGTAACTTAGCTGAATTTTAATCTTCTGTATATCTAGGGTTTTTTCCCTATCAAGCAGTTGGGCTTTTCAAGAACTTCCACAATTTCACCTTTCAGTCAAACGCTCAGACTTGAAATCCCTATCTTACAAAGGGCTTATTTAGAAGTTCAAAACAAGACTTCTTTCATACTCTTCCGATTCTTTTATCACATCCTGACTCACAGACACCTTCACATCACCATTTTCATTACAGGAGTTTACCAAATCCTTACAGCAGTCATCCTGACATTATTATATGACTGGTTAGTACCTTAACTAGCTTGAAGATGTCTCATGAAACACAGAATTTACCAAATCTGTCACCTCAGATTTATCCCATTTGCATTCTGTAGTGTTTTCTTACAGTGATTAAAACACAAGCAGGGGAGTCAATCTGTCATGCTATTTGGCATAATAGCAAGTAAAATAAATATTTACTCAGAGACCTTATGAGTAAGAGAGATCTGTGGAGGTATTTAAATTGTTTATACATAATGTGGGGGCCTTAGACTTCAAACTCACCTATTGACTTTATGCATAGTCCAAATAGAAATATGATCTTCCCCACAGAGAAACAAAGTATCTGACTTCAGTTTCTGCTTTGAATCACCTTGTGGTCTCTTGATGGAACTTTACACAGCAGACTAACCTCTTAACTAGTTGTTATAAAGTTTGAAGTTGGGCAGTGGGAATACTCTCCAACATGTCCCTCCCGATGACTACATTAACATACTGCTCCATCAAAATATTCCAGGTGGCCAGTGCCTCCAGCCACCACTCTTCGAAGGGCTGTTTATCCTTACGTGTCTTATAGAGCCAGTGTGCAACATAAAGCCTTATGTTCTCCCCTGCTAACATGTACATGCCTTGAACTTCAAGTACATGGCAGCTGCTTGCTCCTCTCTCAGCTGTCTTCTGTCAAATGGTCCTTTAACTTTGCATGCTTTAAACCACAAAGGCACTGCTGTGTCTTCTTGTCCTTTCATGGCATAGCATGTGAGAGCATGATCCATCTTGAATGCCCTTGATACAGAAGCCATAGGTATCTTTTTTCACTTGCTTCTCCCAGTTGGCTTGCTTCCAACATATATTCATATGACCATCTGAGAACTATAATTGTTCAAATATCTGTACTTACTGCACAGCATAGGCACTGAAAATGTCTGTTTGAAAACCACTCACTTTCCCCACAGAGGTGGGTGGCTGTTCCCTTAATAACACAACACACATACACAGGAATGCAGAGAACTGAGCTGCTTGCTCCTGCTGGCTCTGCACTCAGATGAACTGCAACATGACTCAGCCCCAGACAGCTACCGAGCCCAACTCACAGATCATAGCTCTTGGCAGTGTCTGTAATACAAAGACAATGACATAACATAACAACAATGAAAATAAAACAACTAAGAACCAAAAATGTAACAAGTTCAGAAAAAAATGTCAGATCCTCTGCTTTGTCCACAACCAAACAAGAAATGGCAAGAGTGAGCAGTCATTACCAACCTAATCTTACACAAGCTGAGCCCCAAATAAAAAAGGGATACGGAGAACTGCCAGAGAAGTCTTTCAAACCAATATTTAAAACAATACAGGGAAGAGAATAATTTACAGAGCCTACAGTGAAATGAAAAGCTTTGAACATACTTAAAGCAAGTACCTGCCAATTTGTATTTTAAAGTTACAAAGGCATAGCAGCTTTTGAGGAAGATGTTATTGATATTTTATTGTTGTATGTGTGCCCAGAGGAGAAACTTGACATGTTTTAAGTTAACAGGAAGATACGTACAATATCTATAAATGACAAAACAAATAAAAGGAACATTGAAACACTCTACAACTTTTTCTACTGTTTTTTCTTACTCCTGTTTTATCAAAGGCAAACTCAGAAAAAATTGGGAAAAAAATGAGAAAAGAGGCAAAATATTTTTTTAAAAAAACTAACTTTAGAAAAGAAACTACTTGCTGCTATTCAGAAAATCCAACCTTAAACCCACTCCTCTAATAAAACTATCTTCAGAAAACAGCCTCAAAGTTTTTAAGTGTTGTATTTTTGTTTCCTTGTATGGTAATTAATTAGAAGATTAACACTTGCAAAGCATAATTATTCCCTGAAACATCTTCAGAACTCTGAAGTCAAATGTCTCATACCCTAGGCAGGTATGCCTCACTCTTTCCTCTCCAGCATTCCCAGGTAATAGTACAAGTTTGAGAGGAAAATTTGCTCTAAAATAAAAGCGTTAATGTACTCATCAGTTGGATCTTATTTACCATATCCTCATGGAAAGTGCTCATGTCAAAATAAAGATGTGTAAAATTTTTAACTAGGAAGAGTTTACCTATTCCCTCAGCACCTTTCAGAGCAGCAAGGTGAGCCTGATGCCCCTCACTGCTTTGTATAGCCCTCCAACCCATTTCCAACATGAGAAATTTCAACACTTGCTTAATGAAAACCCTTCCCCTTCACAAAAAAAAAACCAAACCAAACCAAAACAAATCAAGAAACCAGACATAAATGTGGAAAAGTTCCTGTTTTTTGTGGCCACGACAGAAACCCCAAACCCAAATGTAGGAAACTCTTAAGAGCATGGAAGAGAAGTGCAAAGGCAAGGCACTCAAAAGGGCAGCAATAAGATTTTTAGGGCACACAGGAGCTTCAGCAGGCTGGGGCATTGCAACTTCACCAGCGCATGGTAGTACACGCTGCCACAGCCCCCAGACGTATCTTTAGTCCCTGGGAACCCTTCAGCCAGGCACAATGTCACGGTCTACCTCGAATCTGGTCCTCGCCCACGTCCCCCCAACAACCCCACGAGAGGCCCCAAACTGCCCTCTCAGCGCCCGAACTGTCGGGCAGGCGTGACGAGGTGGGACCGGAAGCTCTCCCTCCCGCCCCCCGAGCTCACCCACTGGTCAGCTCTCGTATCGCTTCCCTCCCCCTCCTCACCGCCAGCGCCTTCGCCCAGCCCTCACCCAGCCCCCTTCCCGGTTCCACGCTCATTTGCTGATGCGCGTGTCAATCAAACGCAGCCACCAGCTCTGATTGGTAGTTGGGGGCGTTGGTTTCCCGCCCATGAGCAGGGGGCCTGGTCCCGCGGCGCTGCTGCCCGCCCTTTCTCGCTCCGCTGGCGGCGCGCATGCGCGGGGCTGAGTGTTGTCCTGGGGGTGGGCATGTTCCGAGGAGAGGAGCGGCCGCTGGAGCGCCGCGGGGAGGGGGCGGGAGTGGGGCCGCTGCTACTGGGGAGCCAGTCTCACTTTCTAGGAGTGAGGGGAGACCATAGCCTGCCGGGGGCTGCGAGCGGTGCCACATACAGACCTGTGCGTGTGCATATATCTATATCTCTCTCTTGCATGTGTCTATAGAGACTCTCTCTCCACACACGCGCGCACATCCACCCGCCGGGCGGGCTGTGTTGTGTTGCGGTCAGGGTGATGCGGGTGGTGGGGCAGTAGCTCCTCATGCTTATGCCCTGCGGGGCAGCGGCCGCCCGCCACCAGCGGCAGGAGCGGCAGCGCCAGAGTACAGCGTCCTGCGGGGCGTGGGGCGTGTGCGCGGAGCGGGCGCCGCGCTCACGCGGGGCGATCGCGGACGGACGGCCCCGGCGCAGCGGCCAAGACGGGGCGGGTGGCGGCGCGGGATGCGCTCTGCCTGTATGCCGGGGCTGTGAAGCCCTCCAGCCGCCGTCGCCGGAGGAGAGCCTCGTCTGGTGAGACGCCTGGCCTGCGCTCCGCTCCGCCGCCGCCCCGGGGAGAGGACGAGAGAAGTGGCCGCCGCGGGGGGCAGAGGAGCTTGTCTCCCCCCTCCCGCCCCCCACCCTGCTCCTGGGTTTTCTCTGTGGCTTCTCGCTCTTCGCAGGAAGCCGTGCGGTACTAATCTGTACGTATACTTGCGCCGGGAGCGAGGTCCGTCCCTGCTTGCCCCCGCTGCCCGGGCGCTCGCCTGCCTTTGCGGGTTTTTGCCTGCTGCCTTTGCAGCTTTTTTGCTTTCCCCCGACCTCCTCCTCCTCTCCCCGCCGAGGTCGCTGCGCGTCTTCCGCTTTTGTTGTCTGGTGACGGGCATGTGCCCGCTGACCCGCGGTACGGCGGGGTGGGTGGCAGCCCCAGTGGAGAGGTCGGAGGGGGCTGGGGAGCTGCGCGGCGCCGGGCGTGGGGTGGGCCGGGCCTTCGGGCAGCGGCGGCCAGGGCCCGCCGCCGGCGGGTGGGGTCCTCCTCCCGGCTCTTGCTGTTGACAATAAAACCAGGATGGCTTCTGCCAATGTAAACTCGGGCCAGGTGGGTTTTACGCTGTTTGTCATGAAAAAGTTAAACTTGTTGCTAAACGTGCCCTGGTCTTGCCCTTTCCTGCCCGTGAAGAAGGAAGTGTTACCTCACTGGCTGCGGCGAGTTTTATGACAAGATGTTTTCGGAGCACCTTATGAGTCTTTTTTTCTCTGTCGTTTCGGCCAGCTTGGCTCCCAGATGGCCAATTCCCTCAACGGCCGGAACCCGCGCAAGGGACGGATCCTGGGCTTCATTGATGCCATTCAGGATGCTGTGGGCCCCCCCAAGCAGGCAGCTGCCGACCGGAGGACCGTGGAGAAGACCTGGAAGCTTATGGACAAAGTGGTGAGTGTCTCTGCCCGACTGCGTATATACACAGTGAATAATGGGGCTATTTAAATAGGTACACATGAGGAAATGAGTCTTCTTGCAGCTCCAACTGCTGTGCTGCCTGTGCCTCAAGAAGTGAGAGATCTTATGGTTTAGGTTATTTAAGCACCATTTGTCTCTTTTCCTTTTTTTTTTTTCCCTATAGCCTCTAGCTATGTTTTTTTTTAATCTTGGTTTGTGGAGGGAAAACAAATGTACGTGTTTGCCTTAGGCTATTGTTATTTTCAGATCCTTTAAAATGACTCAAACTTGAAGAGCTGTCCTAACGAAAAGCTGCTTAACTTAGACTTGTAATCACATATTCTGTGTGTTCCGTGTTGGATCACATTGCTAGTCTGCAAACAAGACCTCTGAAGTATGAAACATAGTTAAGCTAATCATCCTGTGAGACATGCTCGTGATGGCAACATAGATGTGTTTGTGCTTTTAGGAATGTGCGTGGGGACTGGAGGATGTCACTCTTGTCAGTTTAGTAAACAGATTAGTGTGGCATGCCTAACTTTTCAGTGTGTGTTCTGCATTTTAATGATTCTTAAGTATTTCTACTCTTCATTTTGAAAGTAGAGATACACCGTACTGAAACTAATTTTTCAGGAAGTGAGGGAGCAGACCAGAGTTTTCAAAATCTTATAGTTCTCTGAACCAGTCTGATAGGCTGTGGGTTTTTTTAGCGTTGTACAGAATAACAGCTTTTTTGACAATAGATTAGCTAAGACAGTTCCTTACCAATGGTAGGGACAGTTTGATTATAACACAGGTTGTTCAGGAGGCACTCTGCTTTACATCTGACTTGATACTTGAGAGCTTGAAGGTGCTAGGGAGAGAGGATTATTACCCATTAGCCTTGGGTCTGTATGACAAGACAGTTATGTTGTTTTAACTCAGTGATTGCTTGGAAATTAGTGTAACTGCTTTCCTTGTGGCTTTTGTAAAATGCAGATGTTTAACATTTCTTAAAGTTCATAAGTAGTTATGCTGACGTGGTAGAGATTTTTGTGTAATGTACTTTGACAGGTGGCAATTTTGAAGTACTCGATTGAGTCCTGTATACTTTCCTTTTTAATATTTCAAGAATAGCTGCTGTATTTCCACCACAATTTCTGATAATAATTATAGACTTAAAACTCAGCCTTGATAGAAGAGTCTATGATCACAAATACATTGTTTACATTTCGCTGCTAATGAACAGAATGCTGTAAACAGGGAGCATGTTGTAAATAAGAACTGCAAATATAAATACTTGGAAGCAGACAGTCTTCAGTAGAAGGAAGGTTTTGGTTTGGAAAACAGGATTTCTGGTTTGTTGTTGAAACCATGTAGGGGAACACAGAATTCAGTTTCCCCGTGTGTCAGGCCATTTGCAAATCTATGTTACCAGAAGATCTTAACTCCACTGGTTGAGCTTGTGAATTGCTTTTACACAGGCTAATGTGGGATAACTGTATTTATCGCTATTACAACACAACATCACAACAGGCAGTAAGGCCTGATCTATAGAAGTCACCGGAAAAGCTGGACATTGCACTGTGCTTCCTTTTTTGATTTTACTGGCTATGTTTTCGACTTGGATCTTTAATGTATCCTCTTTAAGCTGCTCTCTCAGTTAATCAAATTTTATTTCCAAATTATATTAAAGTATACCAGACAAGATGATGTCATAGAGTGAGAATGCTGTAGATTGCTGCTTGAGTTTTTAGCATTTGGTTCTTAAGGGATGCGTTTGAGCAAATGTTACATCAAAAATCTGTTGGCAAATAAATTTAAGACTCTTAGCCTGATGTGGCAGTAGTCACAGGAAGGTCATTTTCTCCTCTGACTAGATGAAAACCGGGGATTAAAATCAGAAATCTGCTTGATTGACTGTTGTTTCAAATCCCTTCTGGAGTGTGTTGTATGACTGATTTCCATAGTGAGTTGCTGATCAAATGAATACCTACTGAAGGTAGTAGGCTCTGCAAAGTCAGTGGGGTGCCACCCATGGTAAGTTTGGGGCTTGAGGCCTATTTTTCCAATTGTAATAACAGTCATTATCCTTGTTTATTCTTTAACTATGATAGCTGTGATAACTATCTTTTTGCTACAATGAGGTAGCTAAAGTTTTTTCCCATTCTAAATATGTTAAGGAAAGGGAGAATGGAAGCAAAGCAAAGCTATTATCTTGACCAAAGGATGAAAAAAGAGCAGTCTTAAAAACTAGGGGCTGAGCTCAATAATTTCTGGTTTACATTTCTTCCTTTTTACCTTCAAATCACCATTCTTTAACTTTCTTTCATTTTTGTCTGTAATTTACTCTCTTGACAGATGAAATTTTCTGTATTAATTTTTTGTTTTCAACAATAAGACATTAACCAATACTACAAATATTCTGACCTTGTAAGAAGTATACTGTGACAGTGGTTTTATGATGTATGTAAAAGTTGAATCTATTTAAATACTGTGCAGACTTCTCTGTGTAGAATTGATTGTGTGTCATGATTTGGAATTGTTCAGAATTCATAGTAATGTTTGTTTTCCATGGACTGGTGCTTAGCTTTTAGAATAGACAGAAGGTTGCAGTTCTCCTTAAGTGTCTTCTCTTTAAACTTCTGTTAGCACTTTGAAAAACACAAGGGTTTTGAAGGAGTTAATTTAGCAGGACAGAAGATTTGGATAGTGTTCTTGGTTTGAGTCCTATTTGTAAAAGATACTGTAAGCAACGTACTTGCAGAGCATAGTAATAAAAAAAAAATACGTTATTAATGAACGTGAATTGTTATTTGATTGTATATCTTATAGTCACATCTTTCCTTTTATCCTTCATCCACTGCAATTTGTACTTAAGGTTTCCTGGTATGTCTTTTTTAAAATGAATTTACAATACTAACTGCATTGTTAAAGAGATATCATCTATTTGCATCAATGTCCAATTTCCTTGCTACTTTTCTCATGAGGAAGTAGTAGCTTTACCATTAGGAACCAAAAATATTTTGTTTAATTCCTTTGCAATGCAAAGAATAATATTCCTTTTATGGTTTGGAAGGCTAGTACTGCATTCCGGTGCTAACATTGTATAAGCAAGTTGACTATATCTCTCTGAGCTTGTAGAAAACACATTACTCTTTTTGAAACATAATGAGTATTTTAGAAAGTTTGCATCCTGTAAATAAATAAATAATTAATATTATTAACAAATAAATTCTCCTTTAAACTATGCACAAATTATATGAGATTTTGTTTTCTGATACTATAAACATTAATGATTTTAAAACATAGAAACTAGCTGTGTATTGTAATTATCGATAGAGGATAATGGTTACCTTGAACAAAGTTGGGAGAGAATGCCTATTACTTAAACGTGGAAGTATTGAAGGTAACTTACTGCTTGGGCTGTTTATACTTGGCAGTACTATGGTGCACACTTCACTGTTGTAGGTTTCAGGCTGATCAACTTGTGAGATGTTCTGAACAGAATTTTTAAAAATGGGAATATTTCAGCAACTTTTAGTTACTTCTCAGTACTCTTGCGCACTGTACTTGAAAATAATGGTTTTCTACTGTGAAGATAAACAATAACGTCTGAACTGTTTGGCACTTTCTCATGGTTACATGCTTGCTTGACCAGGGATGGCAGTTTGATTTGCTATTTAAGAATTACCTAAGAGCAAATTAATGTCTCCGAAGCTCATTTTATTGACCTCTGAGAGTCACACTATTCTTTGCAGCACTTTGTGTAGTTGTTAGTTTAATGTGCAACCATCTAGGTCAATTGCATGTCATTGTTACACTAATTATTTAGAAAAGATAACTGCCATAACCATGGTATTCCTCAATATGTTACCTGGTCAAGTTCATAGGAAGTTTTATGTGCTGCCTACACTGTGGAAAAAGACCAAAAATTCAAACAGAGAAATAGAAACTTCTATTTTTTCCCATCAGAAGAAAGTATAAATGACCCTCCGAAGTCAGCTATCCTGTGCGTATGCAGCGTCAGTATTGTTATTACTCGTTCCTCCAGTATGGAAACCTATGGCTCAGCTGAAGTGTGATAGCTAAGCACTTGCTGTGCTCTCAGCTGAAAAGATTGGTAATCGGTCACTTCATCTTACATTTTGATGAGAAGGCTTCTTTCAGAACAAAACCCCATCTTTCCATCTTTCTCTGGAAAATAAAATGCATTGCAATTAAGGTAACTTGTTGGGAAGAAATAACTGATGAAGCAACACAATGTTTCAGTTTTCATGAATTTTCTTGATTAACCCCTCCCTGATGAAGTTCTTCAGAATTCATTGTTGGTAGCATTCTGTGTTGTGGTTTTCTGGAGAGTTTTTATAGTGTCTTACTGCAGAGCTGCATCTGTGGTGTGTCAGTGTTTTTTAGTACTTTGACTTTTTTGTACTGCATGACAGAAGATACTCCTTTTGTATTCTAGTTTTGGAAATGTGTGGGCACTGGTACTCTGATTGTTCTAGTCCATTCACTGCAACTCAAAACAGTGTTTACCGGATGTCCTACTCATTGTATACTTACTCTGTTTTAGCTGCATTACTTTCCTTGTATTGTCTTTGACTAACATTAGATTTTTAAACAGATTGTGTTAGGGCTGCTATACTTTGAACAAAAGTTCTTTTATCAAACGAGTTCAGGGCTTTCAACTTTTTTTGCTTTAAAAAGTGAACAGAAGTTTTCTGTAAGAAATTAACTGTCTAAATATAATAAGCATCCATTATCCTCACCTCTGAAGATGCCATGAAATAATGCCTTTAAGTCAAATATCTTAAATGTTATGAGTAGTGATGTTTAATGATATTTGTTTTTTAGGGGAGAGAGAAGAGGAGGGAAGAGTGGGTTTAGTGGTGGGTTTTTTTTTTATTTTTTTAAGTTTGGTTGGGTTTTTTTTATTATTGTTTTTGTTTTGTTTTTCCATAGGCACCACAGTAGGCACTACAGTATGCTTATCTGGAAGTTCCCGGGTTAACTGTTTTAAAATCTGTTTCTGGTAGATTAGGGTAATGCCTTAGTACTTCACAATCACATTTGCACTCTATTTCTGTGATTCTGGAGTAAATACTTGGATTTACCCTGAGTGAGATTTTCAAAGGCCCTTAGCTTTGTCTCAGTTTAGCTCAGTGAGAGACAAGATTTCTTACTAACTTGCTGACTGACTGCTCTTCAATTTTTAGACTGAATGCTTGCTAAATATATACATGCTTACTTCCAGTCATAACAATATACAAATCACCCAGTGATATGATTCACGTCCTGCTTCTGAAGTGTTGGTGAGAGTTGCTTTGTAAAGGGCAATACAGAGATCTTTATTTTTTGAGGGTTTTTTGTTGTTGTTTTGGTTTGAATTGTGTTTTCTTCTGAAGAAAGGTATGTGTGCCACTTCTGGTGCATTGGTAAATCTTTTGCGTCAGCAGATGTCATTTCTTATTGCTTACTTTTAATTGTGAACTGCTGTGGTGTGTGTCAGGACATCCTGACTCTGGAAACCATATGTTTTACCAGCCATTTCTTTACAAACTTACTTCCTTGTGGACTCTCTGAAGCGAAGAAAATCTTGTACTACTTGACTAGGTCACAGTCTTGAATTAAATGTTAGCACTTTTTTCAATAAAAATGCATTAAGATTGATGGAATTGTACTGTAGTAGAATTTTGTACGACTTTCTTGAAGACTTGTTCTGGAGTTGAAGGTTCTGGTAATGTGCTGTATTTAGCTCTATAAATTCAACAGAACTTGAAGCCTTGTAAACCATGATGATCACAGGATCTTGTTTTGATGTGTATATGATTATGTAATGATACTGGCCTAAAGATGACTTTCTAGAACATCTGAAATAGAAACTAATTCCCCTTTATAAGTAAGTATTCTTTTTCTATAATTGAGTGGACTTTGTTGAAAATATACTAACCAGCATAAGCAGTTTGCATTTTTCCTGGTGTTTTTAAAGGTATTTCTAATATATGAAACCACATAAATTCTACTTCCTGGCCCATCTGAGAAGGTAGACTACAAAAAGAAAATTTACTGTTTGTTCATGAGATTTGTTAGGACAAAAAAATCAACTCAGAATGATGGCTGTATTATCTACTTGTGGCCTACTCTCATTTATGACTTTTTTTCCCCCTAAATAAATACTTTTTTCAGCTGTTTTATTTTTTTTTTCCTCTTGTGCTTGTTGCTCCAGAAAGTTGTAATGCCTTATCAGTGATATGGATTTGTGCTATTTGTAGTTGGCTTTGGGAAGAACATCAATATTGTTTCAAGTTTTCACAAACTCATCACTCAGAAAAGTTAAGATGAAAAATGTCTATGTTTTTCATAAAGGTTTTTTTTTGTGCCTTTGGAATTCCAGTTTTTCTAACTCTTCTACAAAAAAATTCATGTGCATCTCTGCATGGATGATTTTCAGGTCTCTACATATGTGGAATTCTTTTCTCATGTTTCTGAAATCTCCTTAAAGAATTTCATCAGCTTAACTTCAGCGTAATTAAAAGAAAATGTTTAATCTCTTTCATAAATCTCTTCCTAGTTCCTTGATCTTCTGGGGTGACACCATCATCCTGCTTTCACTCAGGCAGACTCGTTCACTTTAATTGCTGTTTTGAAAATGGTCTGAATCTTTCAGATCAATCCATTCACCTAAATCTATTATCTTGGTCTTGCCATTTTGAATACCAGTAAGTTCAGCTTTGCTTTTCTGACATTGAAATAATGTCATCATATCTCTCATTCTTTGAGAATACAGCTGCAGGCATTTCCTAACCCATGATTTGGACAGTGTTGTCCTTTATCCTGATAACCTCTTTATCACTTGGAATATAAACAAGTTATTTTCAGTTTCAGAATCTCTTTCTGTGTCATTCTTGTGGTTATGGATTGCAGTTCCAGGCTCCATCACCTCATGAAGACATGACCAAACATCTTTATGCTTTACTTTTTTTTTGTTTATTTCTTTCCAGCTTCATCTTCAACTTAGAACGAGTTCTTTATGAGCTTGTCTTGAAAAATTGCTATTTATATCTAGAAATACTTAACTGTTAGTGCCCTGAGCCGCTCTTTGACATGTTGAACAATTTTATGCTCCTGTATTCATATTTGCCTACATCCATCTGCTCTCTTCTTGTTTCCTACTGAGATGGTAGGTTTCTCTGTGGGAAGCTCTCTCTGTTCTACAACACATAAGAAGGGTTCCTGATCCATTACTTGGTCTACTAGGTGAAAGAATAAAATAAATTACTAAAATAACAATGGATCAGTGAATTGAGAGAAGCTGTTGCAAGTGTTAACGTTTTAAATACCATTTTTGAATGGTGCTAATGTTTCTATAGTGTTTGTTAGTTTTCACTGTTCTAATTGTGCTAGACTTCTTTTTAAAAACATGTTAGTCCACTTTTGTCCATGGTCTGTCTCCCTTTTTCTAACTATGACCCCAGTTAATTGCCTGGTGTGTTTTTCTGTGTGCGATTCAGAGAGGAAAAAGCAATTACATGTTTGCTTTGCTGTTTGTGGTTCGTGAAGGTCTGTTAGTGGCAACAGTCTTAAGGCAATGAATTTCTTAATAGTGTAGATCGAGAAATTAAAGGAGAAGTCGGCAATAGTAATATAGGTTTGAGTTTAGGGAGATGAATGTTATAGTATACAAACTTGTGTCTTGCCCCACCTCCACCTCTGGAAATGTTCAAGACTGCACTTTGTGGGAAGAGGAATCTGCTTTCAGCAGTATTAAGATGTTTTTGTAGCCTCGTTATTTACCTCAAAAGAATATCAAAGTCACTAATATATAATGTGGCAATCTCCAAATGATATCTATAAAACTTCTATACCACATGGACTTAATTTCTTTTCCATAAGTATCTGCATACGTGCAGCTACACACACATGGATAGCTTAGTGCAATAGCACTCAAACTACCTGTTAGTTTCAAACTCTTGCTTTCTATACCAAAATTACAGAACAAACTACCAGAGAATGTAGGTAGCCAGGAGATAATTTTTCTAACCTTATATATGTTCAGGAAACAATACCAATATCACCTTCTTCCAGAAACATTTCCAGTGGAGACTAGAAGGAAATAAAGATGTTTAATTCATGTGAAACTTTTAGGTAGTATATATTATTAAATCTTTTGCCATTTAGGAACATAATATTCCAAGTCCATTACGATTTTATCTTGTTACAGGCATGACCTGCAAAACATGGAGTTTTAGTGTTTTGTTTCCTGGTTTATGATACCTGTTTGAGTGATTTAATTTCTATCTGTCCTAACTATATAGCTTTTGAACCACTGGTGTCATTCAGACCATTTTTATATGTGTAAACCTCTCAAACTTTAAATTCCCGTAGGTTCCAAGAGATTATATTGCTGGATAGAGAGCCAGAAGTTAACAAGGTAGTTTATAAGGTCAATTCTTAATAGATATTTAAACATCCATAGGGAAGTTCACCTGCAGCAAAAAGATCTGTATGAAAGTACTGCATTATTTTCGTACTGTGTTTTGATAATACACTCCTTAGCATATAAGTAAGCAGGCAAAGACTTTCTTTCTTTGAACGTGAAACCCCGAACTATGTAAGTGATCTTGTTTGCTTTTCATAGATGTGACAGGATTAAGTTAAATTTTACATCCTTTGATGTTAGAGACTATGTTGGGATTTCATGGAATATAAATGAAGTAGGATTTTATTCTTTTTACCCAGAGGTTAGAGAAGTATGCTTACAGTTAATAATTTTAAGATGTCAGATCAGTTTTTGCTCCAACATATTCCTTGGTCTTTTACATTCTCTTGTTTTTGCTTATAGGTAAGATTGTGCCAGAACCCAAAGCTTCAACTCAAAAACAGCCCTCCTTACATACTTGACATTTTACCTGACACTTACCAGCATTTGCGACTTATACTGAGCAAATATGATGACAACCAGAAACTTGCGCAACTCAGTGAGAATGAATATTTTAAAATCTACATTGACAGTCTCATGAAAAAATCGAAACGGGCTATAAGACTCTTCAAAGAAGGGAAGGAAAGAATGTATGAGGAGCAGTCACAGGATAGGTAAGTGATAAATACTAAGTAGAATGTCTTGCTTGTCTGCATTCTTAACACTGTTTGTCTGCAGCTATTCTGTTTTGACATTTAAAATTGTTTAAAGAGCAGAAATATTTATTGTTCGGATTCGTTGACCTTGCAGGTCAGTCAGTAATTTGCTGGATTTCTTCCACTGTGTGTTCTTGTCACTTTGTGACCTTTAAAACCAAGTGCATTTTCTTCATAAAACATTCATTTCATTGTAATTACTTATTCACAGGGCCTTACAATATCTAGTTTATCCTCTGGCAGAGAGAATGACTGTTACTTGGATTGAATTTGACCTTCCTACCCAAATTCTCAAAAATCTGGGAGCCCTGATTGACATTGACTTAATGCTTTCACGAATGATGAAATGGAGCAAAACAATATTCACATTTTTGAGATATTGTGTAATGTTAGCATAAGGTGATGATAATGTTAGTTTTGTGCTTATAAACGTTTTTAGAAACCTAATGGATTCCTGATTTGCAGTGGTTCAGTTTTTAAAATGGAGATTAATGTCCACTTTGTGTGCTCTTGGTAGTGAGTGAAGAGGTTTTTAATATTTGATTTTATTACCTAATACTTTAATAGGTCAAGAACTTCTGTGCAAAGCCTGAAGTTTTGTTTTTGGAAGGCATGTAGCTGTGTTGTGACAATTAGATTCTGCTGTGCGTGGTACATCTTTAAAGCTCTTCAAATAAAAGTTAGGAGAGTCTCCCCCTTAAAAAGGAGATAGTGGGGAAAGGAGATAGAGAGGAAGTAAATGAAAGATTGCATCCCTGCCATTCTGTCTGCACATGAGCTCAGGGACAGGACTGCAGTATAGTTTTACAGCTGGTGAAAGTGTTTGTAGAAGCAGTGAAACATCGACATTCTTGTAAATGTCACTGTTCTTGCATTTGATTTATACTTACAGATCTTTAGCAATAGTTTTAGCTATTCAGTATCTGTGGTAGTCTTCTGTGTTTGATGCGATGTGTGAAACTTGCTTAACATCTAAGGAATTTTGTTAAAGTATTTGAAGACTGTTCAGTTGTGAGTATACTTGGATCAATTTGCATAAAAGGAGCAAAATTCACTGTTTCAATATTTTAGTGATGACTGAAGATTTCAATTTTTTTGTTTGTTTGAATTTATAAGTACATAAAGGAATGTACTTATCACTGTAGATAAATTCTTACCAGAGCCTATGGAAGAATTGTCCAGCACTGAGCCTATGAGTTCTGGTTTTAATATCCTATTTGTTTTATGTATGGAAGTCATTTTACTGCTAAGAAAGAACTTCTTATGGTAAGAGAAATTTGACATAACTGGTTGTGTTATGTAAACAGGCTTTATTTTGACTTCCCTATGTTGTATGAAACCCAGATTTACTTCTGGTTTTGCTTACAGTTAGCAATAAATTAAACCCAGTTTCAGTGTCACTCAAAACCAGTCTCCTGTATGCTCTGTAGTCATTCAGGCAGTGAATATAGTTATAGTTATATATAACTATATCTAATTGCTAGAGTTGCTTTCTTCTCTCCCAATTACCCACTTCATTTACTGTGCAAGGATAATGGTGGTGATATAAGGATGTCTTTTCCAAGCAAACAATTTTTGTAGAAGCTGCAGTTACCATATTTGCTGTCATTTATTTGGGCCGTTCCTGTGAGATGATTGCAGAGGACAGATTTTAAAACAAAACATAGTAATGAAGTGCACTGAATCACGGTAACTACTTCAGGCTCTCTGAATTTGTATTTCAGAAAGTGACAAGTATATTATTTTGCTTGACTGATGGAGTTTGAAGCTTGAGGAAAACGGTATAATAGAAGTGTTTCTCGTGTGCTAAAATTGTTAGCTGTGTTTTTCTGTGCAAACTGCATTTTGACATAGTCAGAAGGCTTAAGCAAAAAAAAATAGTAAGCATTGTTTCAGCAGTTCATGCCTTTATAAGTTAACTTTTTCATCTTTGTGACTTTCATTTACTAATGAAAAATATCTGTATGCATGTCCTAGTTTAAAGTTGAATGAAGGCATACTTGTTTACTGAAGATATACCAGTTTACTCCACAGTGCTTTGACGTGCTTAATCATGTTAATTGGTTAGTAAAATAAACTGTTTTCAGCTTCTTTGCTTCCAAATATGCCTACGTTTACCTAAATAGATTATTTGTTAATATTATAATGCAAATGTAGGATTCATCATTTAAGTAAGTGTTTTTGAAGATGTTTGTAAACTGACTGGGAAATGTAGGTGTAGTCAACTTAAAAACACTGGCAAGCCAAAAGCCTCTCATGTTGACACCTGGGCAGTTTCTGTGGTTTTCATTCTCACATTTCTGTTTCATTTTCTATTATTGTCTCTCAACAATAGGTCATCATAAAAAAGAGAAACTGGCTGTATTTGAAAACATTCTGTGTATATATCTGATTGGTGTGCTTTTAACCTATTGGGGTTGTTGAATAACCTTTTAATTTCTATAGTAATGGTACATTTAGGAACCAATGACAACATACATGTGATTTTATTTGCCTGATGACACTATAATTACTATATTGTTAAGAATTTGGTGTGAGTTTTAATTCCCAGAGATCCTGTGGATGAAACAAGATAGTGTGCCAGATACACTGTGGCCAAACTATGTGCAAATAGCTAAAAGAAAAGCTTACAATGCGATGGTGTTGCTTCTCTGTTCTGTGTTCCATATCAAACATGTGATAGCTGTTTGAGTAGTTGTTGTCATCCTGTACTCTACAGGATGGGTCTTGCTAGGCAGTGAAAGTATGGCTTACAGGTTTGTTTACTATATACAAATTGCATCTACCTTCTGGCTATGATGTCTGGTATACAATTATGTCCTCCCATAGTCTTCTTGCTTAATGAAGTAAGAGATGATGTTCAATAAATTCTCTTCTAGATATAGACTGTACAGAGATTTTGCTATGTATGAAGTAATGTAAAGACGGTTTTTATGTGTCGTTTTATTTTTTAAAGGTTATTAACACTGGTTTATTGAAATTACTGGTTCAGGTACATCTACTCTTCGGAAAAGGCTTTCTGTGTCTTTGAAGATCAGGGCTTTTGATTTGCATAGGGGTTTTTAGTCTCGGTTGTTGTTGTTTCCTACCTCTTTGTTATTTATTAGGAAGTAGACTGAAACTGTAAAGCATAATTTTAGTGAAGCCCAAGCTTCCTTTTGTCTTGCTGCATTCCAGAATCATCCATCCAGACAAAATTAAAACTTTGTAGGCTGGCAGTTTTTCCAGACAAATATGTTAGCCAGGTGTAGAAATCAAGCACCTAAGTTACAATAATAAGGCCAGAGGAGGAATAAGGTGTCTATGGCTAGATTACATTTGGATTAATTCAAGATGCTGGACATGGTCTTCAGGTCTGAGACACATATTTCTTAGTAGTGGAGACAAGTGTGAGCTTTTTTGTGTTTATCTCTAAATCATGTCCTTTGAAGAATACATTGAGAGGGAACTTGTCATTGTTTGTTTTAATACTGCATACCTTGTGCTGTATGCCCTTCATATGGGTAGAGGAAAAGTATAAAATGAGGGTGTATATTTATGTTTAATAGTTTCTTAAATGCTGCTTGGTTCAGCCAAAATTAATTGGCTACTTCTTTTTAAGTGTCATTGAAGTAGTGGAAGAGGAAGATAAGAAGAGAGATGCGTATTTCCTTAGATGGCAGTACAGATAAAGATGGCAATTGGAGAAGAGCTGGAGTAGTTTTGGGGTCAGTGTAGAAAAAGATGTGCATATATGGAAAGTTGAGTCAAGGAAGTTCTTCAAGGTAATCACAAACCAAATCCTGTTCCTATATAGAAAGTCTTGCCTAAACTCCCTCACACATCTGGCTATTTGGTGTCTTGATTAAAATTTCATGTTTCTAGATTTTACGACTTGATTAAGTGTTCTGTTAGTGTACAGTTCTTATGTTCTCACAGTCTTCTAGGTAGGTTGTATATCTATGGCTCAAGTAATAGACCAAGTTCTCCTTTGTTACTGTTCATGTTGGTTAGTGGATTTATAAAAAAATATATATTCTTCCGCCAGTGTGAGTTTCTTAACTGAGCTGAGTTAAGAATCTTGAATCAAGTCCCTGAACTGGCACATCAAAGTACGCAGCATTCTCGATAGATACCTTCTGTTGCTGGAATTTCTAGCTCATTCCCTTATTCTGAAAGTGCAGACTTAATGAAGTTACAAGGGTAAGCATTAGGGTGGACTTCAAGTTATGTTGGCTGCAGTATAGTAACAGCTGTTTGTGTATTTCTGTGTGAGAGGTAGCTTATCCTGCTTTTTTCAATTAGTGTGTCTTGTACCACAGCCTTCCTGTTTTATTTACAGGCAGTTAGGAAGTTTTAACTTAGCTTTGTTTGTGTCTCTAGACAGATGACATTTTGTTGATTGAGAGAAGGATCAGGAAGAGTGTATTTTTAATTCAGGAGGGTTTTATTTGGGCAAGTGAAGACTGACTAGTGGATTCCTTGTTTGACAAAAAGAATGTACAAGTTCAGTAAAAGATCATGAGACTTTTCGTAGTCTCCTTTGGCTGTTAACGTCTCATAGATAACTCAGTAATTATTGGATAGTGAGGATGGTAACTTTTACTAGAGTGAATTGGACTTGAATTTGTGGTCTTGTAGTGAAAGTTATCGGCTCCTTAGAATCCTGTGATTTGTCCCATTTTCCAAACATATTGTGTAGTTTTTGATCTTCAGTAAATTCGGAGCTGAACAGTTAGGCTCTGCATACCAAAAATCTGTTGTCTGATGTGACCTGTAAACTCCTGTACTTATGTTAATATGTTTGAGGTCAAATATGTTGACTGTTTTATTCTAATCTTGCTGAACTTGGGGCAAAGGAGGCTAGTATTTGTCCTTACCTCTCTTGTATTTACCTGTGGTTTTTTCAATGGTTCCTTGACTAGATTTTTAGGAAAAGAAGCCACTCTATTTTGCTTGAAAGGCTTCTGGAGTGTTGAGTCATTACATGAACTCCTGTGCTACTTCTAGAAAAAAAAGAGGTCTCTCTTTTAGTGTATAACCTATGATATGGTAATTGGTAATGGAACTACAATGAATAGCCTCTAATAAAGAGGCTTCTTCAGGGAAAAAAAGAGTGCTTGACTTGATTGGGTGAGGTTGCTTGGGGAAAGAAATGTAATAAGATTACTTTTTTGAAGCTTTTTTGTTTTGATGAGAATTTCCACCTTCTTTCCATTATATTCCTTAGATGCAATATAAAAACAGATGTGAACCAAAACACCTTAAAGAAACTGTTTGGCATACCTGAGCTACATGAGTAATTGAGCTTCCATGCAAATTTGGTGAAGCACAAGCCATTTGCTATTTTTCGTTTCAGTCTAAATTAAACAATGACTCTTACACAAACACATATTTAAGACAAAGAGACTCTTGTTGCAGAGAGCAGGTAAGAACATGTGGAGGTTACAAATAGTAGGACAGTGTTATGACAGCTTGTTCTTAACATAAATGCAAGCAAGATGTGTGACTGCAGTTTTTGTAAGGCAGTATTTAAATTTTTAGATGTTTTTGATCATCTTCAATATTTGAGGGAAGGTAATACCAAATGAGAACAAAGGAAGTATTAGCACCAATATAACTTAAAGGCAACTATTTATTCACACTGCAGAGGGAGACAAGGATTTTAAAATGACAAAAAGATCACAAATAAAAAAGTAATGGCTTGTAAATCCTTTTAATTGATTTCGATCCTTGATTCATATCTAGTTGGGTAGAAGAGGGCACTTAATCTGTCTTTTCCTTTTCACTCTATCAGAAAAGCAGGCAGCATTTTCTGTGTTAGTGCAAGGTGGCTTTCAAAGACTGTCTTAAAAGTAATATGATGTTGACAGTCGTATCTTGACAGTCATATCTGAGCAGAGTTTGACTGGTTGTGAGGGTCTTTTCCTTCTCACATTGATACACTCATTTATACCTCTCAAAAGTGAATATGATCATGTTGCCAAATTAAGTTGTGATAGCATTTATACTTTCTTGGTGCAGGTGTGCAGCTCTCAAAAAAACACTAAGTCAGGGGAATCGGTCCTGTAGACTTTCTATGTGTTACATTAATTTGCTTTTTGGTAAGCCTAATCACAGTTCTCCTGCTAGGATTATACAGTATGTCTGTGCTGACATAGTTTTCTACATTAATCTGTTCCAGCTTTAGAAGGCAGTACAGGGTGACAAAGTGAGCTGGGTAGAATAGGTGGTTTTCTGAAAATGCAGTACTGTCAGTCAGAGAGGTCTGGTAATACTCTGATTTGTCAATGAGGCTACTAGTACTCATTTCTGCTTTATAACAGCTTAGTTTCCCCTGTCCCTTCACCATATTTGTCTGCATGGTCTCTACAGGGAACAGCTGTGCTTGTGGAGGCAGACTATGACTGCCAACTATAAATAGAGATATGTTCTTAGGTGTGGTAAAGTCCATCTGATCATATCAAGATAGCAACCTGAGGATCTTATTGAAGAACAGACAGCACTGACTCCTGAATTTACCATATAGAAAGAAAGACTCCTGTAATGGATATGAAGGAGTTTTTTGTCATTCACTTGTGAATGCATGATTGATTTTTTAGAATTTTTTTCTTCTCAGTCAGAAATATTCTATATTTGATGATTAGGTATTTGTTTTAGGATGTCTTCAATAGTAGCCTTCATAATGGCAGTTACTTGTCATGCAAGAGGAAACACAGAGAGTGCTCTAGAAGGAAGTGTCCATTTTAATGAAACTTATGTTTTATGAGCAGATCTAATTTTAATTTTGGGTAATAAATGGTTTTTGTTCTGTAATGTTGTGTGGCATTGTTTTCCATTAAGAATTAGAAACAGGAAAGAATAAAAATGTACTTCTATAAAGAATTCAAAAGAAAGTTGGGAGTAATAACTTTTAAGTGGTACACTTGCTCTTTAGTTAGTAGAAGATATTTTACCTGTCTGTGAAAGTAATGTAAAGGCAGTTTATATAAACAGGTGTGCTGCAGTGATTATCCTTTTATCTAAATAATGCTTGATAAAAAATCAGACTAGAAGACATACTTGCTATCTAAACTTAAAGAAAGTTTCACAAATCTGTTCAGAATAGAAAATAACCTTAATCTGAAAAGTGGTGAAATCAGGTGTTTCAATTAACACAGTTGAAGTTTGACTGAGTTCAGAACAAGAGAGACGGAATGAGATATGGATGAAGATCATGATAGATGGAAATATCCAGTTCATTCATTGAAATGTACAGGAGAGAGAGAATACTTTGATAATTCATGAGATTTTGAAAATATTTTGTGTTCATTTAAACTAAATAAATTTATCTTCTTCCTGTTCTGTTCTTTGCTTCAATATTAATAAATTGAATTTATTTAAAGCATCCTAAAAAGGTCACTAAAGAGTTAGTATAATTACTTAACAGAGTAACTTGTATGCTTGGTCTTTTTTTTATCAGTGACTGCATGTTCTCAAGTTAACTTTGTCTGCACAGATTCTACAGTAGTGCTGTGCATACTCTCAAGTAAGGTAAAGCTTCAATACTGTTAATTGATATTGGAGGAACAAGGATTTTTAGTTGAAAAAGTATCTTTGGTTTTGTCTCCATAAAACAGTTTTGCTGCTGGTAAGATTAATATGTTGGCATGTGTCTTTTATATTGAGCAATTCCAAATCGTTTAACAGCATATGCTCTGAGAGCCAGGATAGGAATATGGTTTGCTTGATTTTTAAAGAAAATGTGATATTTTTTTGTAAAAGACTGTGCAATGACTGAAACTATTAAAGAATGCAAACAAACAGGAGAAAAATCACACAGAAAGGACCAACAGTAAATTGTGTCTGAAAAGAAGCACACTTTTAACGTGTAACAAAATGGAAGGAGAAATCAGTAAGTGATCTTATCTGAGGAATAAAACACCTGAGCCAGCAGCCAAGTGATTATCAGTATCTCATTTGTAATGTAGATGACTAATACATTTTGAATTTTTCTGTTTTAAGTGCAACCAAGGTAGAACTGAAGGACTTATTATTGAAATATTTGTGTATTTGTTTCTAGCATATGGCAAAACATTGTGTGTTTTCAGCATAATTTGTTCATATTTCACATCAGAAGTACAGCTATTCTGTTTTGTAATGGAAGATCTTAACTACAATCTGTTTATTACCTGATTCCTGTACATTGTTTGAAGTAAAATTCATGCTGAAAAATGTATTGACTTTATACTTGCAAAGATATTGACATATCATTTCAGTAATATTTGGTCATAATGCCTTCACTGTTTTTCTGGTATGTCTGATATAATGATAGATTTAACTGTGTTTCTTCATAATGTGTTGTAACACAAACTAAAGGAGAAACATACATGTAGTAAATGTGTAAGAAAAATGCCCAGGGACATTGTGGAGTCTCCTTCTCTGCAGGTTTTAAAAACCCACCTGGACTCATTGCTGTGTGACCTCATATAGGTGTGCCTGCTTTAGCAGGGGGTTGGACTAGATGATCTTTAGAGGTCCTTTCCAACCCCCATCATTTGGTGATTTTGTGGTTATGATCAATGATAGTAAGCTGTTAGCTGTTTGACCTAAATTTAATTTCTGTGTGGGTAAGGGTGTTGTGATCTCTCAATAAGGTGTGTTAAGGTAACTTCCATTTTTTTTTTTATTCCTGAATGGTCAGACAGCACATACGGAGTTTCAGAGTATCTGATGTATCAAATGTATCAGTATTCCACTGAGAACTTGTACAGCCCACTTGTTGAATTAGTCTTTTACTGTTATTAGTTGATCTTTGGCAAGCTTTGTGAATGTACAGTAAGAGAAAAATGTCAAAAGTAATTGAATCCTTTTTCTTCTTTGTGGGATACTCTTGTGGGAGAGTTCACAAAATGTTGTCTCACTTTTCTATAAAATGCTGAAACTATATGTCTTTGAGATTTAAAGCAACAATAAGTATGAAAATTATTCCCATCTTCTGTAGTTTAAATGTGTATAAAGATTACTGTATTTATCCTACAATTCTTACATGAAGCTGTCACTACTACTAATTTTAAATATTAGCCATAATTTTGCATCTGCCTTGCATAATGTGAAATAAGTCTCCTGATAGAGAGGATTACTGATTAATAAAATATGGAAGCCTTATCAGCTGCTGATTAATTGCTATCTTGCCATCTCTTCAGCTCAGACCCAAAGTGTTGCATAGTATCTGTTTATATCAGATAAGAGAGTGGAGAAAATATCTAGATTATCTCAGAAAGTACTTGGCATATTGCAGTATTGAATTAGACTCTGGGTACTGGTGACAGAAAGAGAAGAATCTATGGAATGGTATATAAAATAAGTGCCTTTTGCAGAGCCTGAGTAGTTGTATCTGGGGCCCTGTGTTCACTTTTTTCTAGCGTCTGACTAATTGGTTCAAACAACTGAAACCTATGAACTTAATAGAAGAATCTGTAGTCACTCCCCTAGTTTGCATAGAGGATTATTCTGTAACAAATTCTAGGTTTGCTTACACTAAGAACAGAGAAACATTTTAATAAGCCTAATTTGTTTCTTTTTTGTGTGGGCCAGACCATAATGATATCCTGAAGGCTTCTGCTAACCTCTGTTTATCCTGTTTAGCCCATACACCTTTGTTAGCTCTGTAACAGAAATACTACTGCCTTTTCAAGAGTAGATAAGGTCATTTGTTAGTTACTGCTCCTAAAATCCGAGATTTCAGGCAATACTACTATATTGTATTAAAAATTACTTCAGGAGAGAAAAATTGCCTTGTGTTACATGTTAAAAGGCATTAATGCAAGACAGACACACTTGTTAACATCTATTTTCAAACTGTTCCAATGGAGAATTGTCCTCAGCCAACAGGATATTCTGTGAACTCATCTCAGAGTGGATTCTGAGTCATGAGTGTCTGTCATGGGAAATGTGAAATCAAAGGTCGGTAATAAAACGATTCTTACCAAAGAACATTTTTAAGAACAATGTTTAAATGTTCAGTTTTTTTAAAGCAGTAATTAATTGTGAGACCTTATAAGTGTATATGCCAGATAAGACCTTTAATTCTAACTGCCTTCTAGTAGGAGAGTGTGTAAAGATGAAGAAAAACATCTTCAGATTTTTTCATGGCAGCATTTTAAGCAGTTTATGGGGCTACACAGGCTTAATTGTTAGGTAACTTTTAAAAATATCATACTACTAGATTACTTTAGGGTTTAAAATCAAACTTCCTGCACACGGTTCTTATTTTTGGAGAATGCTTAGTTTTGACAGAAGAAAAATGAACAGTTTCTTTCAAATTAAAGCTTTATGTTTCAGCAAATTTGGTATATAAGCCTTCAATAAGTGCATGTAGAGTAGAGCTGTGCAAGCTACATTTAATACTCCATAAATGTCACACATATTTAAGAAAGATGTAATGCCTCAAATAGAGCCTGAAAGCATTTCTGTTTGATGTTGGTAAAATATGCAGCTCATGGTAAAAATTCTAAAGTGGAGATTGATGTTGCAAACCCTCTGGTCCATCTATTGTTTGTCATTAAAAATGATGACCTTCTCTGTTAAGAACATCTGCTCGCCTAATATACCAGCAAGAAAACAGACATCTGTTGTATAACTTAGCTTGTTTTTACCTTTCCTTTTTATTTCTAAGTATTTGTTTTTAAAAATATTAGGGGGAAAATAGTGATTTTGTTATGAAATATTGTGCTTACTTTCAGCTCTGAGACATATATGAAAAATATGAAGAGTAGCTAGATTGTATTAATAATGTGGAGTGGGTCATAATTAAGTGTCTATATTGGTATTTTTGCAGTATTTCTGGTTAGGTTACTTTTTACTGGTTACCTCAGTCATCATAGGTCACTTACAGCTGACTATTATACCACTTAATCCACAGCACAGTGCTTTCAGGTTTTCCTAAAATAGTGTAGTATTTAGGGTTCTATGCTTTTTGCCTATAGTAGCAGAGTAATGGAGAATGACCGGAGCACTGATAAAGGCTTGTGTCTGTTCTGACTTCATCTGAATTGTTCATCTACTTTGTAAGTGCATTTTGCTCACAGCTCATTCCCAGTGGCCAATGCCTCAGTATTTTTACAACTTAATGATAGATGTTCTGTGCTTCAATTGGGAAAATAAAGAAAATGTGACAGACAATTTTTTTGTCTGAGGAAGTAATATGTCAGTGGGTCGAAATCTCTCCCTATACTCTTTTTACATGAGCTTCTTCAGGATAACAGACTGACAGATTATATTGTATTATTTTGGTCAAAATTCTGCATATCCTTTGTACTTCGTAATTCATAGCTGTAGCAAATACACAAAGATTCAAAGCAAGAAGAAGTACGTAACATCCTGTTCATGTGTTTCCTTTTACTTTTAAACCCCATAATTAATGCCCTAGGAGGAATGGGACTCTAATCATTTACAGAGCACGTTGATGTAAAAAGACAGTGCACATCTGGGAGGTATTCAGTAGTTTGGATCACTGGTGACAGAGCTGTCCTCCAGTCTTTGCGTGTGTGGTTTCATTAAGTACATGTATATCTGTCTGACAGGTCAGTAATGATTGTTCAAAAGGAACCTTACCATATGAAACTAAGTACCACTGAGAGAATTGTTTGTTTTCTCTCATTTTTCCACTTTCATTAGGAGAAAAAAATGGAGGACAGAAGCTGTTCTATGAGGATAAGGATCATGAGTCCTGGCAGTCACTTTGAAATAGTCTTTCATGAAGCCCAATGCCAGAGAGAGACATATTTGAGCATCATACAGCAGTTTCTTAATGGCTTAAAGAAATGTCTGTACCTGAAAGGACTATGGGATTTTAAGAGTTTTTACTTGTTTATGCTGTATGAATATAGTGTTATTAATACTAAACTGTAATGGTCAATATAAAATATAAATGTAGTTTATCAGAATATTAAAGTAAATATTTGAAATGGATTTAAGGGATGGACTGTTGAATGTGTGCTTTAAAAGTCAGTCCTTCATTAAATCTGTGATTTGTGGGAATGCAGTTTGTTACTGGAGTGGATGACTGAGCAGAGTTTTGACATAGGTACTTTCTCGAAACCTATAACCTCAACCCACCCATATACTGGAAAGGTAGGAAAGAAATTAATAGTTAAAATATCAGAGAAATAAATTAGCTGATGTTTACTCAACATAAGCAAAGCAACAAAAGGGCAACGCCCATCTCTTAGTACCTTTCATAACATGGTAAAAGTATCCTGATATAATGGAACAGAAGAATTCTATCTGTTACAGCATTCTGAGACTGAATTTATGAACAGCTGTCAGTAAATAAAGAACTGTAAATATTCTATTCCTTTGTTTATTCGCAGTACTTTTTCAGGTAATCCTCTCCAACAAGTCTTTCCAAGGGCAGTGTTTTCTTTGGGCAATTATTTGTTCACACTTGTTTTAAGCCTATTAGGGAGTTCAGACTGCCTTATGCTTGATGTGCGTAAATAACCTGGGAGGGGAGGACAATGACAAGTAAGCTTTACAGTGAAATCAACTGACAACTGTGAAGACATTGTTGTAAGTTGCAAATATCTGTGAGGGTGTTATTTAAGATACTTTTCATATCCTTTAGTAACCTTGTGGAACCTCAGTTCCATAAATGCAAGCCATTTGCTGTATAAACAGGAGACAGAATATTCATCACTGGAACCCTGTGTGTGTGAGTTAGAGTTACCAAGAGAAGGAAATTAAAATTTCTCAAAGGACACATTATGTTGTACTTTAAACTGTACATTTATGTCTGGAAGCTTCTACAGCTTTCTTGTGTGGTGGCTTTTTTTGGTTTGTTTTTGTTTTTAAAAGCTTAGCTAAGATAAAAATCTAGTGTGAAAGGAAGTTGAAAGGTAATGCTGATTTTAGTAGAACTCCCATATATATTCCTGGATTTGCAGTTCATTTTATGTAACAGCAGATGGTCCATATATTGTTTCGTTATTCTTCTGGGAATCTGTCCCTTTATAGTGTATGTGTGTGCACTTTAGCAAAAAAACCCACCTAAACTAAGTCTTTTTGTAATGCGTGGCACTCATTTATTTAACTATGTTGATTGAAATAATTCTAGCTCTTAAGTTTTGTTTTTATTTAAAATGCTTAAAATCAAGTCTGAGTCAACAAGGTGGAGTTCTTTTGTCAAAGTCTCAAGGGAAGTTTTGATTTTTTCACTGTCACAAGCATCATTTTGTGAAATGACATAATTTTACCATATGCCTTGGGTTTCGTTTGAGATGTTATGAATAAGCAGGATGAGTGGTCTCAAAGAGGCATTCCTGCTGTCCCACATCAACCATGTGGGCTTTCAGTTAAGCTTCCCAGGAAGACAGCAACATATGTGTGCACAATGTGTGTATTATATTGGCGCCCACTCACAGTGTTAAAGATGTGTCAGCGTTTCCAGAATAATCCCCTATTTTAAGAGCCTTGCTTTAGCCTATATATGAAAGTTGTCTCTGTGTTGGAACCTGACACGGAATCTCTGCTATAGTGGTTCTCAAATGTGAGTTTTTGCCAGGTGAACATAAGCTGAATTTAATTTATGTATGCAAATTGGATGAAAGGATCTCTAGGGACATGATGTCATGATAGACTTTTGTTACATTTTTTACTCTTAAGCAGTACCTTATTTAATGAACTGAAGCTATAGTGGATGCTTTTTTTGAGGAATCGTAGGAGATTTTTGTCAAATAAGGTGGCCTTGTGCTTTGTCTTGTGACTGCCTAGTCCAAAAAGCAATTGTTTTTCTGATAATTATGTTTGAATATGAGGAACTGCCAGTTTCACTGAATTTCTTTTAGCTGATGGAGTTTTGTTCTGTCATCAGTAATAGTCCAGAATTCATTGATGTCTCTATTACATATCAAGTTAGTTGGGTTTTTTTTTTTTTTTTTTTTTTTAAATACATACTGAGAAATGGGGGATGTGACAGATTTTCTTGATTTTAAAACTGTTTTTTTTTTATGAAAGCTTTTCTCTAATCCAGAAGTCATCTCTTTTTAATACATGCAGCAGGGCAAACTGTGTGGCAGGACACACTGAAGTATGTGTAGTGTGTGTATTCTGTAGTATGTGGGTGGCTGTGTAGGAACAGAGTTCAGATTGGAGTTTGAAATTGCCACTTCTAACATTTACTTACATGCTTAAACAGTAACTTGCTACTATAGTTTAAAAAACTACATGATGTAACCAAAATGTTGTTGTCATGTAAGCCTGGAATTTCCTAATGTGTGGTTATTGTTGAACAGCAGTTTTGTTTTGAATGAATATAGTTTCAGCCCTGTTTGGTTGAAGGCCTTCTAAAACCATGCATCTAAATGGCAAATGGTTTTGTAAGTAGGGCTATACTTGAGCAACAGAAGGCCAACTAGATAACCCTGCAGTTTGAAGATAAGCAAATTGAGGTTCTTCCATGTTTTGAAATCTGAGTTGAGGAGTAACACCCATGGAAAGAGTTCCTCTACGTGTCTGATAGGAAAGGTGATCAAGCAGAATGTTCCCATAAAAACAGTTCTGTTGTGTAGCTCTACTGGTCATGTTAGGACATTGTGATAGGTGGTCCTATGTTTCTGTGGTCGTAGATAATCATAGAATGTTAGGGGGTTGGAAGGGACCCTTAAAGATCATGTAGTCCAACCCCCCTGCAGAAGCAGGTTCACCTATATCAGGTCACAGAGAAATGTGTCCAGGCGGGTCTTGAAGACCTCCAAGGAAGGAGACTCCACACCCTCCCTGGGCAGCCTGTGCCACGGCTCCCTCACAGTACAATAGTTTTTTCTTATGTTTAAATGAAAATGTTTGTGTTCCAGCTTCATCCTATAATCCTTCTAATTATTATAGTTAATGTATCTTACTTGTGGCTTGCTTGAACCTCTTGAGAGGAACTCAAATTGCAATATATCAGTTAATTTACATAGTTGACAACAAAATGTGCAAATTGATGACTTTTAATTTAGTTTTTGTGTCTATCATATGAAACACCAGTAAATACTGATACCCATTGTAATGGATACAGAACTGACAGCATCATGAGATTTCTGATTTCTGTTCTGAACCCACTGTTAACACACTCCTACCAATCAACCAACCAACCAACCAAAAAAAAAAGCCTAACTTTGGAGAATGTTCTGGAACTGGAAACTTTTGCTACAAAGAATAGCGAGCCCAGACATTTTGGGAGCTTAGCATAAACTGGAGAGGTTAAATCCTGAAGGAAACAGTAGTGTAACCTTTTGAACCTTACTTGGATTGGTTGGAGTTTGCAGATGGAAGAACAATCTAGATAAACTGGAGGTAATGAGTTAGCCAGCAGAGCTCATGGCATATTGATATATTGAGTACATAATCCAACTGCCCTTCTGATTAGATGAATCACTCTAGTCTGAGTTATTTTTAATGATAGTCTAAGAAAATTGCATGGCTGTAATGCAGTCTGAAGGTCACTACAGCATTAAATATTGTGTAAAATTCTAATTTAGAGAACCATATGAATGCATAGATAGTCAGCAAATACTGTGTGTTACAGTAAATACCTTTACAGGATGATGGCTATAAGTGTCATTTGGAAACTCAGGTAGTCTGTGTCCCAGTTTTCTCCATCTGCAAAATGTAATTGCTGTCTTTATTAATATTTGTAAGTGCTTCTACCTGCACTTAAACATCAGGCTGTACTGATGTCTGACTAAATTCCTATGTCTGATTCCTGTGCTCGTTGTCATCTGGAGTCCTGTGTCCAGTTCTGGGCTCCTCGAAAGGGATATAGAACTTCTGGAGAGAGTCCAGCTCGGGGCCACCAAGATGATCAGGGGACTGGAACATCTTTCATATGAGGAAAGGCTGTGGGAACTGGGGCTGTTTAATCTAGAAAAGAGAAGACTGAGAGGGGATATAATTAATATTTAAAAATACCTAAGTGGTAGGTGTCAGGAGGTTGAGGCATCCCTTTTTTCTGTTGTAGCTAGCAACAGGACAAGGGGTAATGGGATGAAGTTGGAACACAAAAAGTTCCACTTAAACGTAAGAAAAACCTATTTCACTGTTCAGGTGAGGGAGCCCTGGCACAGGCTGCCCATAGGGGTTGTAGAGTATCCTTACTTGGAGGTCTTCAAGACCCGCCTGGATGTGTTTCTATACGACCTGATCTAGGTGGGCCTGCTTCTGCATGGGGGTTGGACTAGATAATCTCTAAAGGTCCCTTCCAGCCCTACTATTGTATGATTCCACATCAAAGGTGGAACCTCAGAGAACATCAAAATTTTGTCTAGACCTTTATTCTTTAAGATACCATCAGAAGAATGATGGATGCATATGCAAGTTTGTGAGTGTTTGAAAAGATTTTGCAAGTTACATAAATTCCATACAGATTTGATTCTGCTTAACAAACTGTGCTTGATAGCATACTGGTTTTGTGTATCCTTCTGGCATTTAATGAAGACCATAGTTTTTCTGGATTTAATGTTTCAAAAATACTTTTCATTTATGACATACTCTATTCATGTGTAATTACCTGGATGGTGAAACACATGTCCATCATGATAACAAAAAAGTTGTTTAAGTACCCTTGGATTAGTCATTTGTCTCATTTTACTACTACTTTTATTTCTACAAGAGACACACATGCCTTGGAGCTCTCATTGTAGTAGTTCTTCCTTCTTTTTGTGATTAGCCTGCCTTCCTCACTGCAGTGTTGCTGAAATGAGTTTCTTTTTCGACAAGGTTTGATTCCCTTATGACTTTAGGATAAAAGTATGACCTCCTGGGGAGGAAAAATAATATAGTCAACAAATCTACCTGCCTATTACTGCAGCTTTACAATGTAGTTTTACACTGGCATTGGAGATTTTTACATACTGTTTAGCTGTAATGGAGAGAAGTAGGTAGTACTAATGCGGTCCCATCACGGACTATTCAAACATTCATATGTATTTAAATACATAGTCTTTCATCTTTGAATAATTAGAATGTGTTTCTATTTTGCTAGTCTGGCAAGTGTTCACCAGACCTTCATGGAAAGCTTAGTTTGTTCTTTTTGATGTTGCTAATATTTGAGTGGCAGATTTATTTATATAGCACTTTACCTCTTCAAAGTGATGTTACAAAGGCTAGTTAGATTTTTATATTGAGTGATACAAACAACCATAGTTGAGCTTTTTAACTTAGATAGTTAAAAGATAGATTGATTCTGCTGAGAGTTTTGCTTTGCTTCTTGATTCAATGTGTGCCCTGTCCGGTTTAATTTGTTTGGAGAAATCTGCAAATGAACCACTAGAGGATAACTATTTATGCAGCCTAAATTTGTGTTTTCCAAATTAAATAGCAGCAACCTTTTCACACTCTTTTGTTCCTAACAAAATATTAATATTAAAGCTGCAAGATTTTTTTTGAAATTTTGTGAAATATGGGACAAAGCAATATCTAAAAGATTAAAAAAAATCCCCCAACAGACTAGTTTTCTACCCCTCTCTGTGTAAATGGACTGAATTCGATGCAGTCAGAGTTGAGACATTTTTGGTTTGGAGCTGCTCTTGTGAGTAACAATTTTAAAAGGATTTAGGTATGACTAAAGAGAGTTTAGACATAAACTTGGAGGGGAAGAGTGAAGTTAGCCCTAACTGACTAACACTTGAATCCAACACCTTTGTGAATTGTGGCTTTTACCAAAAATAGTAAACATTATGTGGACAGCATTATTCTAATTTCTGTTAGAAGGTTACATGTTTAGTAGCCCATGATCAGTTATTTAGTCTGTATAAAAGCAACTAATCCTCCTATGCTATATGACCTCTGTCTTTTGGTACTGAAAAACTCAACATTCACAGTCAGTAGCTCTCTCCAAGGATTGTTTCAATGTGTGTAATTAAACTTGGTTCCATTTGGTTTGTGGTATCTATTTAATCTGGAACTTGTGGTTAACTTGGAGAATAAACTAAGTTTATCTGCCTCTGTCAAGTCAAAGTCAGTAGAAAGGTTTGAATGGTCTTCACAGTGAAGAACTAAAGATTTATTAGACAGATGAATATCTATTCAAATCTAATTGACCCATCAGTAAAGTTCTAATTCATTATGTGTTCTTTTTTAACTTAAATGAAGTGGCATAACTGTAGTGCTGTGGTTTCACTTTCTCTGTCCCACACCACAAGTTTTAAGAGGCATGCTGGACAATGGTTGCCCAGATATCTGAACAGCGAGAGATCCTGCACATCCAAACTGCCTCCACTGCTTCAGCTACCATTCCGTCCAAAGACTGCTTTTGGAAGTTGATGTGTCTTCTGGTTTGCAGGATAAAAGATTCCTGTTTTCAGGGCAAGGACAACCTCAGTAACATATCTGAAAAATATATGCATCCCAATTCAACAACACACACTTCTGCTCTTTTGAGAAGTGATATTTTCCCAAAGTATTTGAATTTAAAAAGTTCTGCTCTGTAATACTGACTTAGAGGTCATGTTAGGGATGTAAGAAGTTGAACTGTTGCTGTTTTTTTTTTTTTCTCCTAAGACTAAGGTCTTTCCAATTGGAGGGCATAGGGAAATCACTTCAGCTAACAAATACTCATAAGAGAGCTGCATTCTGTGGTACTTGGTTTTTATTAGTTATCTCACTGTTTGAAATGCAATTCCTCTAAATTTTAAAGTTTTCCTGGAAACTTTTTTTCTGAGATGAAGAAATGATCGTGTTTAAAGTTTGCATAATTATTTTTATAAGTTTATATGAGTTAATTTATGTATATCAGTCACATATACATTCTCATGTCCCTATCTAAAGCTTGATGAAGGATAAATGTATGTGCAGATTTATTTAAAAATACTACCTAAAAATCAGTTTTTGCATTGTAGTTTTGAAAGTTGATACATGATCCTGTCTAATATTGTCTGTCATTTAGACAAAGATTCTGAATCGTTTGATTCCCACCCTCAGCCCCCAATGATTGACACATTGCACAAAGGCCCACCTGTTAGTGTTATGTGTGAAATAAGCAGAAATGGTATTTTGATCATATTCCTAACCTATGTATGATATTTCAGTCTTAAATCCAAAAGCATTTTTGCATTTCTTCAACTAGAAATTGTGGAAATTGAGAAACATAGAGGTGTGAAAGTAATTTTCCTAGAATTATGTAGCTTGTTCAGTGCCAGGAACAATGTCTCTAAATCTTCAGATTCATAGAATCACGGAATGGTAGGGGTTGGAAGGGACCTTAGAGATCATCTAGTCCAAACTTCCCCCCCCCCCCTTAAATTTCTGTATTACTGCATATTGCTAAATGTTTTGCTGCTTCCACATTTTGATTAGAAATAGGAGGCTATATAAGAAGAAATTTCACTTTATTGAACCTCCTTCTAATCTAGGGATTTATTGTAAAACCAGGACAACCTTTCCTGGAAGAACTAGCACATTAGATGTAGAGTTATTAGAACAGATTTGCTTTTCACATGAGTGGTTGCCAGTGTGTGCTAAAAACTCTTTAGACATTGCCTGGCATCATGCATATATATAGCGGATATAAGTAATAGTAGAACCACAGTATATAACTAAATTTGCACATAATGTTAGATTTTTCTGGTTTTGTTCTTTGAACAGAGCAAGAGTAAGTTGGCTTAGATCAGTTGTAAGCATTGTTTTTTCAACTACTTGAAAATAGGAGAATAAATATAGTATCTGCTACAGTTATAATCAATGCCAAAATGTTCTATTTACAATATGTAGTAGAGGTAAGATAAAATGTTTTTTGACAGCATGTAAAAAAGATGCCAAGTTGAGCAATAGACGTCAATAGCTCATTCATGATTGAACATATGTTCGAACCACTATTCTTACATCTGAGTACTCAAATGTCTATGAAGAGGGAGTGAGGGTTTTAAACTAACTTGAACAAGCGTTGAATTTTTTTTTTTCATGGTGTAATTTCTGTTTCCAAAAGTGTCACTGCATTTTCTCTTCACTAGTACTGAATGAAGAAATGCTGTTCTCAAAAATGGTCTTGCCCTAAGAATAGAAATGGATCTCCCTGCATTATCTGTTGTTGCCATGCCTACCCGAGTGTAAAGAGTGCTCCAGCACCTCAGGTTGAGTTTCTTCATCTTCAGTGGAGAAATGCTGCCAGCTGAACTGTGGTTTCTCAACAGATTGGGGCAAAATTGGGAACACATAGAAACTGATTTTAAACTTTGACTCACCCAGGTCATGAATGGAATTTCCCGGGAACCTTATTTGTCTTTTGTATCTTTTTCACTTGATATTCATTTAATTACCCTTCTGTAATGGAAATTCAGTCTCTTTCTGGAAAAGCAATTTTTGTTGGTGTTGAAGAGTTTACGTCTTCAGTTTTATGTCTTGTCAGACTTAGATTTCCTGTGTGGACATGCTTATCTTGGGACTTACGTAATTGAGGATGGAAGGCACCTCTGGAGATAATCTGGTTCAACCTCTCTGCTCAAGTAGGGCGACCAATTGCTGAGGGACTAGAAGAAAGGGAAAGAAAAAGGAAGGAAAAAGGGAGAAATAAATTATTTGTTTTTCTCACAAGTTTGAGGGAAGGCTCATCTCTTGCCTTTTATTTTGGTTCTTACAGGGAGAAGTCATAGCTATGTATAAGTAACTGTTTTCAAATAATGTCTATTTTAATGTTGCATCAGGTGGAATCAAATAATTTTTTTTTTTTTTAATAGACTGTAGTTTCAGTTTGAGGCTTACTGAGTATATATCTCATAGATTCATGTGAGTGAAAATAACAGGATGTTGTCTGTTGATAACACATTTCCTGTCCCTTTTCCCCAACCTTCGATCCCCGCCCTCTTTTCTTTTCTGATGGGAGAAGACCTGATGCTGTCTTCAGTGAACAGCGATTCGCTGAGTTTGTTTAGTAGACACCTATTGATTAATGGTAGCACTGAAAACACAGACTGAGTAAAGCTCACCTACCGTACAGAGAAATTTAGACTTTGGTTTCAAATGACTCGAGAGGAAACCACCTGGGCAACCTTTAGTTTGGGTAGTGTGACTTACAAGAAATAAGTGATGTTGGAACAGAGAAAATTTAGTGTGGGAGAAGATACACTGAAAAAGGTTTTCTGGTGATGATAAGTGGCTAATTCAGTCTTTATGCTGTAAAAGTTGTTGAGCTATAAAATTCCATTTTGGAGAAGAAAGCATGATGCAAGGTTACTTGATTTTGTCTGCTAATTTATATGCATGTTTTATACAGAAAGGTGTGTACAATCCAGTTGTGAGGAAACTAAAAGCCTTTTACCTGCAATGAAAATCTTACCAAAATGATATAAATAGGTAAAAATCAATATCATTCTCTCTTTTTTTTCCAGTTGTGCAGTAGGCACGGGCTATTGCGCCTGCTTAGTCTAAAACCAGCCTGTGGTGTTCTCACTAAAGAACAGAGCAAGGTATGACAAGAGCAAGTCATGCAAGCAGCATGACTTTCCCCCCTCCTCGTTTGAAGAGGTAATAGTGATGGGAGCAACTCACGGTCTTGGATGTGTTTCAAGAAAGAGCATTGTTAATAAAATGTGGATGTACATAAGAAAAAGTGGAGTTATGGAAGGCTTGAAGAACTTTCAGGTACATCTGAAGATGATACAGCTATGAGTATAATACTATCGCCCAGAAGTCCTTCATTGTAAGTTTCCTGTCCATGTTGAAGGTGAATGTGGCCCTTATAAAGCTGTACTTAAAAACTCATTAGCTGTGCAGATTTTTAAGCTGCAGGATTTTGTTGCACTCGGAAGAGCAGAGTATAAATTTGCTGGACTATAAATATAATGCAATGAAAGACTGACATTTCAAAGCTCAGGATGTATTCTCATGTGTAAGACATGCTTGTTTTTTTGAAAAGCCTTTAACGAACACAGAAGTCTGAAGTTCATGTGTACTTTTCCTGATTTGAAACAACACAAAAAGATGTTCTTGACCAGTCCTGTGTTGCGATCTTTGCTCCCAGGAGTCTCATTTTTCATTGTGTTCTGAACAGAAGTATATAAACTCAGCAAGGAGAGGTGGTTAGTGAGGACTAGTTACTTGAGCTGCTGGATTTATGCTTGCTAACAAAAGAAGTGGTTGCAGTCCATTAGGTTACAAGTAGTGAGGTTGTAACCTCAGTGATGCAATTTACATTTTTAAGTTTGTTAGTAAGACTGTATTTGTCAGCAAAATACTGAAAAGTTGGCTTTAAATTTGGGCAAGCACACTTGCATGTAAATTTCTGAGATACTTCTCTTCCACTATGTGTCTTATTTACTGCTCATTCTGAATATGTCAGTTACTGTAACTGTGGGATTTTAGTCCTCTACAGAGTTTGTCTGTTTGTATTTACTATAAGATGTTGTCAATTTCTGTCCAGCATTTGGATATATTGGTAAGATATATGTGCATTTTCAGCATTTATGCTCGGGTAGTTGCCAGATGTGTGTCTACTTAAGGTCTCTGTATTCATGCACTTCATTAACATGCTTGCTCATGGTGGGAGTTGTGTGTGCACATGTATAGTTGTAAAATTTATTGTACCACATTTAGAATTTTAAAGCAAATGGATAAACTTCTTTTTGGATGAGTAATGTGTCTGTAGAGAGAACTAAGTGTTTATTTAAAACTATACAGTTTCCTTTGGAAAAGTTCCTACTTAGATATTGGATTTTGAGTTTTACAGAAATAAATATAACACTTTCAGATCACCTTAAGTTTTTTATAGTCAACATGTGTGAAGTCTTTCTTACTTTATACAGGAATAAAGCATCTTAGTTTAAGTTTTCTATCAAAAACATAAAAAGAAATCCACAGAACATTAGAATTTGAAGATAAAGAGTTAATATCTCAAATGTAGATATTCTGTTTGATTTCATTTTCATGAAACATAAGTTTTTAGTCTCATTGTATAATTTCTGCCAATGTAAGGCTCTATTATGACTCCTAATGTGAAGGCTGTTATTGAATTAAGTTTTATATTCTAAACTTTGAAAATGCACGTGGTTATGTTCCTTCTTGTAATACTATTATTTTCTGTTTTTTACTGTAAAATCTCTGTGATATTCAAAGTAAGCTGTTATATAGAGTAAAATAATTTTTAAGGTCCTATAATGAAACATAACTCCTTTAGCAATAGCATGCAGTTCTGGTTTCATGCTTTTTAAACTTGGAGATACCCAGATATGAACACATCTGAGTGATCCTGAAAGTTATAGTCATTCCTTTAATGCAACTGTCCCTTTCTTGAAAATTTCTTGGGTTCAGTAAGAGAATTTTATTGCCACTGCACCTCCCAGAACACTCACTGAATTTACTTGCTGTCTGAGCTATGTGAGTAATCATTAGGATCATTTGTAGACCAGTCTTCTGAAAAGGCTTTCCACGTGGGCTCCAGTAATCAGACGAGTCTTATAAGCAGGTTGTGAGGGAATCCATGCCTTAGAACATAAGGTAAATTAAAACAGAGGCTTGTTTTACATCTGTCAGTGCCATCCACACTCTTTCTGGCACAAGAAGCTGTGAGAGTGTTGCAGGTAAAGATCTGGTTCAGCACCCACAGCTACTGGAAGACTTTGTGTGTCTCACTGACTGGTTTTGCATGTCCTTTGAACATCCTCCTAAATTCATGTTCATTGCATTTTCACTCTTTATTGCACTTTTATGGTGAAAAGTTTGCTGTTAATATTCTGGGCTCTGAAAAGCACATAGTTCATAGAATCCATAACAGTTAGACCCTTCAGCCTAGAAAGAAGGGCAGCTTTCATGAAACTGGTTTGTAGACTCCAATGTTATGCCAAACGCCAGCAGAGAGCAAGTCAGTTCAACAACTTCTGCTTTCAGAGAGGTCATGCAGCTCAAAGAATGACCATCCTCCTGCTCCTGCTGAAAATAGTAGGCAGGTTTGTACTTCACTGTAACAGCTGTTCATCTCTGTTTAGTGCCAGTAAAAAGAAATATTTGTCATGGTCTGCTTCCTCCCTGTGAGATGTTTGGATGAATTCTGCTAGCACAGCACTCTGAACTACATTCCAAATACTGCTGATTAAATATTGCCTTGACAGGGGCAGACCCTTATTTAGATGTTACAGAGTATGTGCTGAGTAGGAGCCCCTCCACAGTTCCAAACTTCCTTTCCCACAGCAGACTTGCAAGACAAAAGTCAATGGACTGCAGTGTATGGCAAGGTATTTAGGGTGCTATTGTGTTACAGAACTCTTGCACAGGGAGGAATTTTGTAGGTTTCTAACTATGTTTTTTTGGTTTTTTTTTAAGAGATGTTTGAGCTTAAATTAGTAAAACACCTCTGTAAGACTTTGAAGTGAATTTTTATCCTTGCCAAGCATTGTATAAAACTATTAGCTGTGGAAGTTTGACATTTCACTCTTCTCACTTCTAGAGCAGGTATATGTGTCTGTAAAGCTGATTTAGTTTTTGTCTGGTGTCTATACCAGTCAGGACCTGTCTGTCCTTGCCTTTCTAGCATACTGTTCTAGGCATAACACACATAAGTAACCAGTTGAGTCTTTATCTATACAATCAGTCATTTCTGAAAAGGATTCTGTTTTGCTTTTAAAGTTAATAATGTGCTTTACAAAATCTAGTGTTTAAAGCAAGTAAGGAACTTTGGAAATTGAGAGGTCCATCATGTGACTCATACTGATAAAGACTTAGCTATTAATTTAATTGAGAATACTCAGGCACGCAGTTAAGTTTTATAATAGTAAGTGACAATCAAAATGAACTGAGACTTTTTGGTATAATTAAGTTTTCATAGAGAAACATTAGTTAAAATTTGTTGTATGCTCTTACTTTCCTCTGGTATTCTTCTATACTCTTCCCCTGCTCTCAATAAATATTTTGAGACTTCCACCACTTGTTTCTCACAGTAACCTGGAATCTTCACATGATCACCTAAAAATACTAACAGATATTTGTACCTTGTAAAATTACAGATAAACTTCTTGGTATTGCATCAATTTTATTCTTGGTTTACTGTGAGAGCATGATACTACTAATCATGCATTTATACCTGGAATTAATGAGTCATATGATTCCTTAAATAATTTACATTGAATCGTGTCTGTAAGATAAAAAAAGAATGACAGAATTGTAGAATCTCAGAATCTCAGAGGTGGGAACGAACATCTGGGGATCATGTGGTCCAACTGTCTGCTCAAGCAAGCCCCCACCTACAACCAGTTGACAAGATCCATGTCCAGATGGATTTTGAATATCTCTAGGAATGGAGACTCTACCACCTCTAGGCAACCTGTGCCAATCCTCAATCACCTTTGAGGAAAAAAATGTTTCCTGATGTTCAGAGGGAACCTCCTGTGTTTCAATTTGTGCTCATTGCTTCTTGTCCTGTTACTGGGCACCACTGGAAAGAGCCTGACCCCATCCTTTGCACTCTTCCTTTGGGTATTTTTCCACATTCATGAGATTCCTCCTGAGCCTGTTCTTCTCCAGGCTAAATATTTATAATTTTCTTCACATGTGAAATGCTGTAGTCACATGATCATCTTTGTGGACCTTTATTGGACTTTCTCCAGTAGCTCTGTCTCTCTCTTGTACTGGGGAGCCCAGGCTGGACCCAGTACTCCAAGTATAACCTCAGAAATGCTGAGTAGAGGGCAAGAATCAGCTCCATTGGCGACATGGTAACATTTGTCCTGATGCAGCACAGCATATTGTTTGTCCTCTTTGTTGCAAGGGCCCATTCCTGACTTGCATTCAACTGCTTGTTCACCAGGACCCCCACATCCTTTTCTGCAAAGCTGCCTTCCAGCTGAGTGGCCTCCAGCATGTACTGTTGTATGAGGCAATTTCTCTTTGGTGCAGGATCTCGCATTTCTCTGTGTTGATCTGCCTAAAGTTCCTGTCAGCCAGCTTGTTGAGATCCCTCTGGATGGTAGCACAACCCTCTGGTGTATCAGCCATTCCTCTCAGTTTTGTATCATCTTCAGACTTGCTGAGGGTGCGTCCATGTTTGGAAGTCTGTAGGGCTTCCTGGTATGCTTTGTAGAGAGTCTAGCAAACACAGGCCTCAATTTTGATTGGAGCCTCTGTGTGCTTTATTAGCAGAAATAATAGTTCCTGCAGAAAACAAAAGCAAGGGTAAGTTAAAAAATTCATGTTCCATGAAATCTGCTGCTAAGGATTCTGCTAGTGCCTGGAGTTAGCCAACCTAAGAAAGCCTTTTTGCTAAAACAGGCTAATAAAGTAAAACTTGTGGTTTTTAACCCGAAGTTGGACTGTCATGTGAAGAATAAGACTTTATGTCTATGTCTTGAAGCAGAAGCACTAAATTGAAGAGCTAATCTTAGAAGTTGTAATTCTACAGTGAACTGGCTTGTCAGGCCTTCTTGAAGAAGCACTAATACAGAAACAGGAGGAACCCAAACTCTTTGTTTATTGCTCATCTCTACAGGAAGGTTTCAGTACTTACACAATCTCATGACTGTATTTTAAGTAAAGACCTGGTCTTGAACTCAAGATGTTCAATTGAGATTAAAGACAATGGCAGTAAATTCTTTCTTTTTAGTGTGGCATTTAGTCTTTTGTTGATTATAGTCTAACCTGTAATGTAGATGAAATACTTATCCTATTTCTGTTCATTTCCACAAATAGACCTGTGGGAAGTCTGCGTTTTTTTTTTTTTTCCTGATGTATACATGTTAGAATGGGGAAAAAGACCTTAATTTATACAAAACCTCTTTCAGAATCTTATTGAACTTAAGTTGAAGCCCTAAAAAGAACTGGACAGGTGCTTCAGGGAGCATAATTAATGTTCATCTTGCATTTGACATAGTGGAATGGGTTTTAGAGCTCTGATGTGTGGTCTAAAGAATAGCTTTGTCTTGTGAATTGCATTGCTAAGTGAAAGAAAACCAGAATAGCAGCATCTGGTTTGTTTTGGATTTGTTTGAAGATCCCTCAGCAGTACCAGATAAGGAAGTATGAGAAACAGAGAATGCTTCAGCTGCTGTAAGATACATTTCTTAACTACAGCCATCTAAAGCATGAGGAATTGTACAGTATGTTCTGAAATGTAATTGTTATGCTGCCTGAGTGTAGGATTGGATCTTCACCTCTGCCAATTGACTCTGGGGAGGATGTATGTAATGTTAATTTCATAATAGTTGTCTTTGGTGTAGTCTGTATGCCAATGGCACTTTCAGTAATGCTGCTGACAGATGTCTCTGCTGCTGTTGGTGCTGTGGACTGTTGAGGAGTGTTCTCCTTTATTTCTCTCCTGTTTCAGGCAGTGTTTTGAAATTCTGTTTTCCAACTTTTCTCTGGTGCTGATTTTGGCTTCTGGAAGGGAAAGTTCAAGCTGCCTAAATGGTTAAATTTTTATGATTGTTTGATATCACACTCCATGTTTATACAGTCACGGACAACTGCTACAGATTATTTCTACTGGTATTACTAGGAGCTTTATCATGAAGTATTCAGTCTTTTTAACATCAAAGGGGAGGATCAGTCTGGGAAATTAATATAAAATACTGTGCATAAATATTGAGAAGGAAATCTTTTTTCTGTTATTGATAACAAATGTGGTACATACAGAGACAGAATGCTTTCACTGTTAGAGAGAAGGGAAGTTTCTCACATGTATCATGACTGTTCTTTAATAGCTTACTGGCTGTCTTCTAAGAAATGTATTTAAACTATGTCTGTGTAGGAGGTTCTATTTTTGTGTGATCTGGCTTTTAATTTGCTAGGCAAAGAAATCTTCAGTGTTATATGTTTACTGGTCAGAAAATGAATGAGTTTATCAATTTAGAGGAGAAAGTAAAAAATTAGTAATTATTGAAAATAATTAAAAATATATTAATTATTGAAAATAGTTATAATGAAAATAGCTATAAATTAATGAAAAGATACCTCCTTTGTATTAGTTAAAAATTCAGTCTAGTTAACTATGATAACTTGGAGATTAAATTAAATTTTTTAAGTTATTAACTTAAACCCCAAAGAATAGAATGTCTTGAATTAAAAACATCTAAATAACCTGTCTTTCATCTTTCTGACAGATTAATTCCAAAATGGGCTGTATTGTAGTAATCATCATCATAATAACAAACAAAAAGATTAGGCCTGTTTGTTAGACGGTATTGTCTTTCTCCATTTTTTGTCTGGCAAAAATTCTCTACCACTGTGTAAGAGTGAAGTTTTGAATTACCGAGAATTTGGGTTTTATTAAAATCCTTTGATATTTTTTTTATTTTTCGAAAACATTGATTTGTAGACAAAAGTGAGATGAAGCTGGCTTCTTTCTATGTCTAAAGGTGTAATCTGGAAATAAAATTAAGCCTGATCGCAAGGTATGAAATTGTCAAACACAGTATCAGAAGTAGGCAAAAAAGAATCCTAGACCTTGGTTTTGTTCCTGGGAGAAAGCGCTTACTACTGCTGCCATAAATAACAAGCTTGATAAGTAAGTAGTAATCAGAAAGAAAACATTTATATTTCTTTGCATTCAACAAGTAAATTAATGAATGAAGAAACTGGATGGTAGTGTTCTGAGAGACTCAAAGGAACAGACTGACTAGTGCTGTGAACTTTGAAATGTGTAATCAGGAAAAGAAGGGAGGAAAAAGAACAACAGGGGGAAAAAAAAGCAAATTATTTGTGGGAAAATTACATCTATTAAAGTAACTGTGTGAAGTGCTGAAGGGATGTCATAATGATCTTAACATCTTGTGAAATAACCTGTTACAAAAACAGTTTTGGATTTTTCAGTTTCCATGTCATGGATACTACTTTAACATTTTTGTGACCGAATACACTGATTACCCTATAAGAGATTCAGCTCAGATGCAATGAACATACATTCTGGGTTCCATGTAGTGGAAAGTTCTTTACTGTCGTATGTATCTCCAGGCCTATTACATTATGTGATTTTACAGCTAACAGCAGTTTTAGTGACTTTGTTTACACTGAAAAAAAGTGTAGTACCAAAATATTTGGAGGAAAAGTATTGAATGGATGATAATATTAGGTACTGTGTAATATGTTCCCTGTGTAATGAGGGTATTTGTGTTTTTAATTCCATCTCATTTTAGTGGTAAATTAAAACATCTGACCTAGTGTTCATCAGCAAGATGCATTTGAAATTTAGAATTGCAAAGGAAATAAAATGATTACTGTTAGAAAATAGAAAAAGGTGGCTAGCTGAAAGTCTTTATTTTAATTGATATATCTTTATAATTTAATAAATGTTTGTCTGGGTTTTCTTGACTGTTTCTGTATCAAATTTAATCAACCTGAAGTAGTTTTTGATTCATAGAAGCATAGTGGGAAGGGACCTTTAGAGATCATCTAGTCCAAACCCCCTGCAGAAGCAGGTCCTTCTAGATCAGATCGCACAGACTAACTGTCTAAGTATTGATGTAACATAGTTTCTTGTTTTTCTGTTGATAGATTATTCCTAGGAACTGTCACCCAGCCTGATGATTTTACTGTCTTGATTTGTTTTAAAAAGGAATAAAAATATTCAACACTATGATGTGAAAAAAATTACTGAAACAAAGTATTACAGTTGATGCATAATAAAGTATTTTAAGAGTGATTATAGTATTGTGACTATTTTTTCCTTTTTTTCATAGTTAGCGCCTTAAAACTAGCAAAGACTTAGTTTTAAAAAATTTGTAGCAAACTGATGACTTTTATGATGTTCAGGATATTGCTTCAGGAAGTTGTGTGTGTGGTTGTCCAGTTGGAAAATCCAGTTTTATATTCCATATATCTTTCTTCAGTCTCATGCTTGTATTTATCATGGGGAAGGAAAAAAGGTGATTATTTGGAGCACAAACTTTAGAAAATATTCTTAGAAGTCTCCTTATCCTGAAAAGCTTTCTTCTAAATTGAAGTAAGAAGTCATTCTTTGGCTAAGTAGTTACAACAATCTCAAAGTCATCACTTACACATGCAGGAAACTTTCTAATAAAAAGCTTAGTGCTCCAGGTAAAAACTAATTGCTTATGGTGTGATTTTTGAAATGTTTGGAATGTGTTTGGTTTATGCAACAATTTACTTGCAAAATCGAAGATCTACCAAAATACATGCAGACAAGGAACAAATTCAGCCATGTCAAGATATCATTGCTTTAAAGTAGTGATATTGGAAAAACATGAAACATTTTCATTAGCGAGCATAAACCAGCCATGATGGTGTTGACCTCTTGCAGTTCTTTTCTGCCTCTCCTACCTATTCCAGCCTCCTACTGTAGTCATAAATGTACATGAACAATGAGCTGATGCTGTTACATCTCAGCAAAAACAGTAAAGTTCTAATGTTTGATGCTGTGTGGCAGGGTAATATCACAGTAGCTTTAGTCTGTGTTTAAGCAGTAGCAATATAGTCCTTTGGCAGCTTTGCTTGATTCACAAATTAAGTTCAAGGAGACGAGTAGACAATAGAATTATGTCTTCAGTCTTTCACATCTAATTTCTCACCTAATTTGGCTAAAATGGGAGCAGAGATCTTTAACTGGAAATATATTTGCATTACAGTTGCATTTTGCAACTGTATTTTGCACAGGACGTAGCTAGGATTGTTTTAGGTCTTAAAATTTCCAAAAGTTGACAAATAATACTAGTATTTATAAATATGTGTTTTTACTTAATAATGAACAAAGAAAAGCATTTGGAAATTGTTTAGGGCTTGGATGTTCTGGGTGAGAACTGTGAGCTTTGGATGTGAAGCAACTGTGGTTGCTTCAGAAGGTCACTTTTGATTCTATGTTTACTATAATATTTAGGCAACACAAAGGCAATGGTGTATATCAATGTAAACTTTTAATCTTATCAAAAGTAATGCAACTTTAGTGGAAGTTCTTTACTAAAAATATTTCCAGAGACATTCTTAAATGTGGCATATGGTATAATGTTCCCATTGTTTTTTTTTTAAGTCAGCTACCATTCTCTGGGCTCTGGAGGGCTATTTTAAAGAATTGGTATACTTTGTACATGATTATATTTGCTTAAAGAATGTGTAGTGCACTGTTTCTGATTATGTGCTGTCTGCTGCTTCACAATATAGCTAATTAATGAGTACTTAGAAAGCAAAATTAAGTGAGGTTTGTTTGTGTGTTGAGAGAGAGATTTTACTATTGTGTGATTGAAGTTGTGGACATTTCTGACCATGTAGTTGAACTTCTTGGTCATTGCCTTGGAATTAAGATACAAACTTAGGACAGCAATTTGAATTGCTAGAAAAGATAAAAACCAGTTAACACAGCAGAGGCACAGAGAGAAAGAAAAGAAAGATTCAGGGAAGTTTTACTCTCCAGATGTTCCAGAATCTGAAAAGTAATAAATAATTTTAAAAAATATTTTAAAAATATCAGAATATCAACAAAGAGATTGAGAATGTTTCCTTCCAAAAGTGTTTGAGTAGAAAGGATTAAGCTGATCAGAGGCTTTATCTCATGTGTGTAACTTTTTTCAATACTCTTCCTGGTATGTATTATCTCCTCATCTGTTTGCCTAGATCATTCTGTCAGATCATGTAATCCTTCCTCATGTCAGTGAACAAGCCATCATTCTCAAGGGGCTTGTAAACTACTTTCATCATTATTTTGCAACCAAGAAGCAGTTACGGTCCTTAATTTGCCACTTATTTATATAACTTTTCATGGTGTTTCTCTTTCCCTTACTTGGTAATGGTCAAGCTGCACAGCAGGGTACCAAAAAATAGCTGTAATTTATGTGGCTTTTTAATTGATTGCCTCTGATTTTTCTAGTTTGTACTTAAGCAAAATGGAAGAATAATTGTCCCTTTAAAGGAGAGCTCTATGATGTTTTGATTGAGTTTTCTTTTAATATAAAGTCTGTGGTCATTGTCATTGAACGAGAGATAATCTGACATAGTAAATAATCTGCATTTGAAAATGTAGTCAGTACCTCCCTTACTCCGAAGAGCCTGTGCACTGATACAGTAGACCTGTATTAGTGGTTGTTCTTTACTTAACACTACCGTAAAAGACAGAGCAGTTTGGGTATCTTGTGGTCTTTCATCCCTATCATTCAATTTCATGATCATACGTGTTGGGGAGAGCAGAATGGGGTCTGGGCTTTATTTTTACTGCATCTATAGGGAAAGTGAATATGTAGGGCAGAAAAGCTTCAGAGCCATTTTCATAACGAACCTGACTTGTATAGGTGGGTTTTCCTTTCCTTCAGATTTCATTACTGGTTTCTGTTAGAACTCAAGCCAAGCCACAAAACCATGTTTGGGCTCTCTGCCCATTTCAGTGTTTGCCATAATAATGTTATATTTAAAGAAAATTTTGTAGATGCCAAACAGATTGCACTTTATAAGTAGAACAGGAAAATGAAAATACATGAAATCTGTTTTAAGTGCACTAAATCAAAAGTTAAAATTTTATCTATAATGACAGTTAATGCTATCAAGAACAGGCTTAGCTGTTACTAAAGAACTAGAAGCCATTTAAGCAATAGGTGGGGAAGGTTCCAAGTTACTTCAGTGATGTGCTGTGTTACTGTCAGACCAAGAGTAGTTTCATTTACTGAAGAGTTTTTGGTAAATGCATGAGTATTTACTTTTATGACAGCAAAAACAATTACTTGAAGTTATAGATTGCGAAGAGGGGAGTTAAAGCTTAGATGGAGAGTATCAGTACTTTACCTTTTCTTAAATTGATAAGCAAATACTAAGAGTACAATCTGGCTCAAATAGCAGGGAAGATATCCAGTTTCCTTGCAGGAAGACTTCTGTTTCATAGCTGATGCTTTCTAGTTAGTAGAGAAAGGGCCTAGAATCCAGGTTTTCAGCATCCATCTAGTTTAGCACCATCCTCTTAGACTGCTTTGGGTAAACTTGCTTTATCTTCTTGTTGCTCAGTTTCCTGTGTATAAAATAAGGATCCTGGTGAGGTTGCATTTTTTAATTCTACAGAGGATACTGACAAAAATAACTAGGTCTTCATAATATTACTGAGTATGAATACAGTGTAGATAACCATGGAACATAGAATACATCATACTAGTTGATTTTTATCTAGAGAATGTGACTTCTGTTTGTTTTATTTGCAGTTTGTAACTTTTACAGATAGTAATATGTTTCTTTTTTAAAGCAGCTAAATGAGATGCATCTTTTTAGGATTGGATGGAACTTAAAAGGCCTTTGTGGGCTTGCTTGTACAGACTACATACAGTAGTACTTCACTAATTTGTTTTTATTATAGGAATGAGGACATAGAACATATAAGTATTCCATTTCCTACTGCAAACTGAGAATATGTTGGGAATTGTTAATCATCTCAGGAGGGGAAATGTCTGCTTATTAAACCTGAATGAAACTGCCTTCTGTGTCATGTAGTATGCTTGCAACCTCATACCACTTTGGCAAAATGATTCTGCTCTTGATGGTGATGATTTCATTCCTGTTCAGGGATGAAGAAATCAGAAAGAGACTTCTAAACTTTTGCTCGTGATAAGCGAAGGGATTGTGGTAAGATGGAGGGTTTAACCTTTTGGTTTTGCTGGTTTGATTTTGTTTCCAGACAGGAAGGGAAGACAGTGGGAAATGATATTTAGGTGGGGCTGATGTATTTTCAGTACCTCTGTTTCAGTGATGAGATAAAGTTTCCATGCCATTTTCCATTTGTGGTGTATGTGTGGGATTTGTTTTTATAAATTGTTAGACTTTATATCTAGTTGAAGAATTGCATCCCATCCAAAAATTTGTAACCATCAGATTTTCATTTTGATTACAGTTCTTAGTCACTTTATCTCCACTCTCTGCTCCTCACAAAAAGTAAAACAAAAGTTAGAAACCCCAACTTTCTCAGTTTGTTCACTGCTTGGTGAAGGTGAACTCTGGAACTTTCCTGTTTGCTACATAACTACTCAGTCATTTTTGCAAGACAAGTGCTAACACCTCTCTCAGAGCATAAATGACCCACCTTAAGATGCACAAGAATATGTATATGGTGTTAAAGAAACTCCTGTCTTGATTTGTAAAAGTTGACAAGACAGCTAGGTATCTGTTGTTTAAATTTCAATGATCTGGGGATGGAGAGGGGGCAGTGGGAAGAACTTAGTTTTCCACTATACTTGATTGTTATAAAAGTGGGTTATAGCCAAATATTTTAGTGTTAGTGCAAAAGGCAGTGGGAAGACAGGAAAATAATTTTTTTTTTTTTTTCATCAGAATATAATTGGAAAGATATTTGTTTTATGTGACTTGCTAATTTTCCAAAAAGCATTTAAAACACAGCATAGCTTTTGTCACTTAACAAATATCTATACAGATCTACACATCATATGGCTTTGGATGGGCCAATTAGACCTTGTAAGCTTTACTTCTCCATTACTTCAAGTAGCTATTTACATCAGTGCAAAGTGATTTCTGCTTGATATTTTCACTTGCCACTTTGACTTGGAAGTGTTTCACATCAACTAGATGTAAAGCAATTAAGTGCTAGACATCTGACATTTCTTAGCGCTAATGAAATCTATTCATTTAAAAAAAATTATATATATATTTTTTTTTATATATATATATATATATATAAAACCACCAACCATCAGCATTTCAACAACCTCTGTTAAGGCAAGATCACATCAGTTATTTTAAATAGAGGTGAAGAAGACATCCCAAATATAGAGTTCTTCAAGAAAATCTGTCATTTATGAAAAAGTAAAAAAGCCTTTAATTGGAAAGAACTTGCATAGACCAACACTGACTGGAGTAGCTCTAACTAAGCATGTGTCAAAATTTCCATTAGATAGCTCTGTTTTGAGAGGTTTTGCAACTTGGTAGTAAAATTGCAGGGGAAAACAATCTGGTTATGTTTTAGCTGAAAGTAAAATGTAAAAGGGAAAATTTAATCCCAACACCAAAAACCCAAACTAACCACCCCAAACCCCAGACCTTTATTCCTGGTAAAATTTGTGCTTGAGCTATTACCTCATTCTGTAAACTCTCCTGAGATTCCTCTGTTGGAAGTTGAGGGCAGGAGGAGTGGAACAGAAGTTATGATTTGGCTAGAGAAAATCATACTTGGTCCCCCCTTTGCTGAATTAGCTTTTGTTTGACCGTGTGAAAACGTGTCTATGGGAGAGACAGCACTGGTGAAGGAGACTCAACACACGCAAAGTTAGGAAACGGTGCATGTGAAGGAGGAACATTGGAAAGCAACTCATTTAGTATCAGCTCGAATTGCAGAGGAGCTGAATTGTAAAACTACAGCTTGAAATGGAATTATATTAAATGATTTCCGGTATGGCATATACAAAAAGAAAGCTACAAGGTGGTAAGGCACTGGCACAAGTTGCCTAGAGAAGCTGTGGATGCCCCATCTCTGAAAGCATTCAAGGTCGGGCTTTAAGCATTCAAGAGCTTTAAGCAACCTGGTCTAGTGGAAGATGTCCCTGGCCATGGCAGGGAGGTTGGAACCAGTTGAACTTTAAGATCCTTTCCAACCTAAACCATTCTATGATTCTAATATTCTGTTTTGAAACCTTAATAATACTGCTTGATAAATCATACCTAGAACAGTTGTTGAGTTTTGATGTGTTTTTTGGTGGCTTTGTGAAGTTTCTCTGTGCAAAAAGCTGTCTAGCAATTGTATGCTTGCTTTTCGTGGGGGTGTATTATTTCCTGCAAGCTCAAATTCTGAACCTGTTGAACTGGATAGAAATTGCTGCACATTTATTGGGATGAATAATTTTCAGTATAGAAAGTGCTATTGATTTTAAAATAAGGAAAGTTGGAACAGGATGTTCACAAGTAAGGAGATTCAACACAGCTCTCACTTTCGGGAGGCTATTTGGTTTTGCCACTTTCAGAGGGCAGGTTTTCCCAAGGAGTTTCATTGGGGCAGAAATGTGTTAGTCATGGGAGAGACTTCAGTTAAACAGTAGGTAAAAAAATTCCATGATTTAAAATAGAATGAGAATCTTCTGCGTTTTTCTACCAGGTGATCTTAAAGACAACTAAAAATTCTTCATAAGTTTACTGTCATCCTATAAGTAATCTTAGAGTATATAGCATTGTTCCTTAATATTTGGTTTATGTTCTTTAAAACAAAAAAACAAAGTTCAACTGTAAAAATATGCAACTTCATAACTATAGGCAAAGAAGAAATTATTTCCTGTAAACTCTAACGGCTTTGTAGTTGACTATGTATTATCAGCTTTTCTGTAAAAACAGTGGAAGTGCTGGAAGTTCAAGTGGACTTCATGAAGTTTGACATTTCTCCCTTTTTTGGCCGGGAACTGGTCTGTCTTCATTTAGAGCAAAATTTAATGACACGTAAATCCTCAAACATCTCAACCTTTATCAAAACCTGATGCTTTCCTTCTGGTTTTGATATTCTCATGCATAACATCTGACTACTTTAAATAAAAAACTACAGATGTAATTGTATTTATATTTCTGTGTATTTGTGTCATAATTACATTCTGAGATAACACAGTGTTTTCAACAGATGATGGAATGGCCTTGTGCTTTTGAGATTGTATAGTCAATCTTTTACACTGCAAAAATCTCTGGTACATTTTTATTAGAAAAGGTGCATACCAAATTGTTTCTTGCCCTCCATTTGAAAACACCAGTTGTTCTTACTTTATTTGTTTCTTTCTTTTAGTTGCTGGCGTTTACAACTGAAACATTTTCTTCAACAGAAATGATCATTACAAAAGTTTGGATTGAATCAGCACTAATTTTTTTTTTCAGATTTAGTTCAGAAAACTTTAGGCTTCTTTTTTTGGTTGGTCAGGCCCTTAGACTTTTGCTGAGACTCAGATTTGTCCCTGAGCTTTAAGTATATTCCCAAGTAGGATCCCTGGTTATCAATTCTCCCTAGATATCATTTCCAATCTATAATGGATGTCTGTTTCTGTGCTCACAAACAAAGTGGATTAGCACTCATTGTGTGATCCTCAGGGGTAGTGTCATGGTATAACATGTAGTTCTAGACGAACATGCCTTCCTCAAGACAGGAAGACCTGATCTGTATGGCCTGATGGGAACAGTCTCTCACTGGAGGTGTCACCTTTATGGGACCTAGGTTTGGCTTGGACCAGAGTTGTGCCAAGGTGCCCATGAGTAGGGCCTTGTGGGTAGGAGTGCTCATGCCCTGGCTCTGTTTTGTTTCCTAATGCCTGTAGCCAGGGCCATCAGGGCTGTTGAACACTGGTTAAAAATGTATCTTTGCCCTCTTTTTCCTAAAATTGAGGAAGCAAACATTAGCCATGTATCCACTGTAGGGTGTAGGAAAAACTGTTCAAACTGTTCATTTTAACGCTCCAATTAAAACCAATTCAGTCACCCTGTTGTGACATGTTGCAGCACAGAGCTCATTAACCACTTAAGTTTTTACCTAATGATAGGCTTTTGTGAAAGAAGGCTCTTTGTGCCAATTTGAGGTGGAACTGGTTGTTCTCTCTGTGGGTGGAACACTCCCCAGGCTGTGACCCTTTTGATCTTGCCTTTTTTTGAGATTCTTTGGTAGCGAATGACTTATGGTTAGTGGGAGAGAAGGCTTTTCATGCCTGAGGAAGGGAAAAAGTGTAATCAGATGCAAAGTATGAGACTGAAGGAGATGATATCATTAATGTTTACAAATACATAAAAGGTGGGTGTCAGAAGGATGGAGCCAGGCTGTTCTCAATGATGTCCAGTGACGGGTCAGGGGACAACAGGTACAAACTGAAACGTAAGAGATTCCAAAGAAATACAAGGAAGAATTTCTTCACTCTGAGGGTGACGGAGCACTTGAACAGGCTACCCAGATGGGTCGTTGAGTCATCTCCTCTGGAGATGTTCAAAACCTACCAGGATGAGTTCTGTGTGACCTACTCTAGAGGTCCTGCTCTGGCAGGGGGGTTGGACTTACATGATCTTTCGAGGTCCCTTCCAACCCTTGAGATTCTGTGATTCTGTATCTGGTAACACATCGTGCATCTAAGAAGTCATAATTGCAAGTGAAAACATGAAAGTCAAGTGTGGGCCTGTGGTTAAAACTCAAAAGAAAATGTTTGGGCCCTAAAGTCTAAATAAAATCATGTCCAGTTCAGTATTTTTTATGGTACTGTAGAGGAAGATGCATACTTGTCATCTTCTTCAGCCTCTTCAACTAATTATTATGTGTGGATATAAATATATATATCTGCACGTAGAGGATGTGTATACACACACAAAGACACCGTCTGCTTGGGGGTGTGTGTGTGTGTATGTAGCAATACCCTCTTATACAGAAAGGCATACAGGAAAGTAGTAGTTTATTGGTTATATAGATAGCTGATACTTACCTCCTGCTCATAGATGAAAAAAATGTTTAAAGTCAACTGAATAAATGCTAAAATGAATTCAAGTAATCTAAAGAAAATACCAAAGAGCAGAGGTGAATGTGGTAGGCTAGGGAGATCATACAAAGTTAGGAAGAGAAGAAAAGGTTACTTTTTATATAATGTGCTAATGTGACATTTACCACACAATTTACCACATAGAAGCAGCATTCTGTTTTTATGACATGGGTTTTGGGTAAATCCCACCATATATTCCATATATGCTTGATATTAGGATTTGATAATAAAAGGTGATCACCTCCTCTTATGTGATGGAGGATAACCAACATAGGAATAGTCAACTGAAGAAAATTAAATATTTTATGGTCAGAAGAGATGGCAGAGAGACTGATTAGAGATAGCAGAGAGACTGATTAGATCTTTAGACCGTTCTTTAGCTGCCCTTTCTGGAGGAACTTGCAAGAATCCACTACATCTCTGCTGTTGAGTTCCATTGTCTGTTTATCAGTATTATACCTGAGCAAGCAACCCATCTAGAATCAAAATCTTCCATGTTTTTGGCTTTCTTGTCACTGTTTTTAGATAAACTTTGTTAATCTTTCAATAGATTGTATTGAAAGCTAATCATTACAAAAGTCATTCTTAAGGATTAGTAATTGGGTTAAGAATTTATTATGTGTAGCCAGAAGACAGGTAACAAATTGTCACCTCCTTATTTGTCATCCCTGCTGTGTAATACATACGTTGGGGCAGGGTTTCAGTAGGTAGTGCTAGGTGTTGTGGCTGGTAGCCATTAATGAAAACAAGCATTTCTGGTTTTTGTTTGAATCTACATATATGGCTTTAATGATGAGGAAGACAGTAAAATAACCGATGAACCTAACTAAAAGTTGGTGTATGATAGTTGCTTCACCTAATGCTCTGGTAGAGGCAGGGTACCTGCAAAGTTCTTTGTTAGACAAAATCAGCATAATAACCCTTGACTGACTCATAATTTTCAGTAAGATCAGAGATCTCTGGATTAGTAATTAATAGTAGAATACCTCATGGATACAAGGCACATTCTTTTAGTGTTGAGGCTTTTGTCCCTTAATGCTTCACATGTCAGACTCTCAGCTCTTACAGATCCCATTAAAATAGTAAATATTCCTTGTGTGATCTGGGTCTGGGATGATCTGGATCTGATAAATGTTGCCTGATGAAGAGAAGTCTTACTCAATGACATTCCTAATACCTGGGGAAAAGCATAATTTTAGATCAGAGGAATTCAGAAAGGTTTACAGGTTGCATTTTAATTTTTCTTTCCTCTTTTTTTTCTTAATGGATCTTGTTTCATAAGTTTTCAGAAATCAGCACATAGCAAGCTAGGTGGAATGTAAGCCATCTGAATATAGCACCAAATTTACAGTGAGAAGACCTTTGTTTTCAGCCAAGATTTGTTTACAGCAGAATCCATTGAGCTCTATAAATTGACTGTGAAATTATTTCAGTACAGCTTGATTGTGGGCTTAGTTTTCCGTGTACAGTTGGGATGGATGTTTTTATTGAATGTTTCCAGGATCTCCCCCTCCAGCTCCCCCCACACAGCCTTGATGATAAAAATAACCATTGTAAGTATTCAAATACCCATTGTAGAGGGTTGGCTGTGGAGTGCGTGAGGAAGAAGTAGTGGTATGTGATCATGACATTAAACGTGTTGGCTCCAAGTTACAGGGAAACTGCACCTGTGCATGCACATGTAGCTGTACAAACTTGGAATTGGTGATGCTTTACACTTGGTGCTTAATTTGCACAGGTGCAAACATGGAAATCCAGAACCTCACATGACTCTCAAGCCCCAGCCTGCAAGATGTCTGTGACCTCCCAGCACCTGCCCAGACGGTCTCATCTCTTTTGGACATCCTCTGCAATGTTCCCATTCTCCATTTTGACTGGTTAAACTTTGTAATTGGGGACTCAAGTTTATTCTGAAGAAAAAACAATTCCTGTCTTGAACACATTCCTATTGTTTAATCTCCATGCAAAATTACTGTTAAGTAATCTGAGAGTCTAGATTAGCTGTGATTTTTTTAATTTCTTTTTTTTTAACATTACCTTTTCTTCCAAAAGGAGCTATGTTGTCCCAGTGGTGTTCTGCTTAGACATCCTACTGAAAGATTTGAAGTGAAGCTGGAGTAGACTTAAGAATTAAATAATTGGAAAATATGTTCTTATTTTGAAAGTTTTGATCCCCTGAGTAAATATTGCAAACTGAGGCTTAAAGTTAGCACAACCTCAATTTAAAATTATTTACGGTGTTCCTAATACATACTAAGGGATTGTTTTTGGAAATAAATAGCTTTCATATTCTCAAAGTGGTTACATATGGCTAGTGTGAGATGTTGATGGACTACTCAGTGTCAGTGCATTGTTGCTGTTATTACTGGACTGCTTGCAGACAGACTGTATAAAGACCAAGAAAATGGAAATTCAAATTCGGTGTTATTCTTCACATACTCACACATTTTGACTGAAGTAAATTTTTCAAATGTCCTGAGGTCTTCTTAGCTATTGAAATAAAAACTTACTCTGCCTTTGGTCATGTATCTTTCTTACTAACAAGTCAGCCTGTTGTGAATCATGTGTGCAATTAAGATGACTAAACTTCAAGGAAAATGTGAACTATAGAGTTCTGAAGGAAGAATCAGAAACATGTTTTTTCCACGTTTCATTTCTACCTCTTTGCCCTTTTCTCATTTTTCATCTTTCAAAGGGTTTTATAGGGTTCTTCTTCACTTGCTACCTTATAATAGAAGTATTTTTAATATCTTTCTGAATTCTTCTGAATTCCTCCTCCCATTTTTTTTTTTTTTCCCTCACAATGCCTTCTCTAGATCTCTTTATATTGTAAGAAACATCACTCATGGGGAAAAGGAAGGTTTCTTCTGGCTGGCTAATCATCTAATATTTGAGACTTAAGCAATGAATCACTGTGACATACCGGCTAGGCCCTTTAATCCTCACGTTCTTTGGAAAAGTATTTGGGAATTTTATTTGTTCTGGGTATTAACATGAAGTACAGTTCTTTCTCTTCCCAAATGTTTACTGTGATCTGTGAGGGATTTGGAATGGTATGAGAGTGCCTGAATGCAATGCACTGAATGTTTCATATTTTGTTTCAGTCTTTTCCATGGATGCATATTTTGTAAAGAATGCTCCGTGTCAGATATTATTTTATCTTCCATACTAAAGAGGGAATGCATTTGTGGAACGTGGCTTGGTAGGTGGGAAGCAAAGAAGACCCATGAAAACTACTTGGCCTTTGCATCCTCTATTTCCCCTTTCCTTTCTGTTACCTTCTTTCCTCGCTTTTCTTTGGGAGACAGACGAAAAATTTACTTTCAGCCATTAGGGACTAGGAGGATGAAGAAGTACTGTGGGACTTCTGGTGGAAACAGGTGTACAAAGCTTTGCTCTTTTTTCTTGGAAGCCAACCAGGGAAAGGGCAGTCTGTGTGGAGGCTTGAGGCATGAAAACTCTCCAGAATGCTGGCTTTTTGCTGATACAGATTGAGATGTTTTAAAGCTGTGTGCACAAGCTGCTTTAGTGTATAACTGCTCTAGACAGCTGTAATAGTTTTTATTTTGGTAATGATTTTTTTAGTCTTTTTAGCAGATGGAGACTTTGTAATTTGTTTAACTGTAAGATCAAACAATAGCTCTTGATCACAAATATTTGTTACAGTAGTTCACATATGACTTACAACAACAATAATATTTGTCAGCTGGTTCCTATCAATGTAGGATGAAAAGTGCTAGTATGAGTGAAAGTAGTTTCTAACACAAAATATGCCACACGAAGTGGAGCTCTATGTCATGGGTGTTTAGAACGGTGCCAAGCCTCAGCAGGCCACCTGCCATGGTAGCTGGTGCTCTGAGCTTCCCAGAGGTGGAAGGAATGCACTTTCATTTATTTGAGTCTATTTCCCTCTGCTTCAGATCTAAACTGCATTCCTATCATTGCAGTAAAAAGGACAATGAAATACATAGTGCACTTCAGGATTTAATGCTCTTTTTCTATCCCAAGATAACTATCTGAAAACCAGAAGTAGACTTTGAATGTTTTAGGCTGGTAGTTCTCTAGAAAATAGGCTTTTTTAAAATTTAACAGTGAGTTACAGAATTTGAAATGTTGGGTCCACAAACAAAACCAGACTAAAGGTAGTACATAAAACTTCATCTGTCTTACATATTTTCAAGTGGCAATAATTTACCAGAATATGTAGTGCAGTGGTTTTGAGATGAGTCATGAAAAAAAAGAGTGATTTGAAAATTAAAAATGGATTTCTTAGTATGCAGAGATTTTTGTTTCAACTGTAAGATGTGAATTCCATGTCTGCTGTTCACTATGTTGTTACTTGCTTTGGTAGAAAGAGCTAGAATGCTTCAGTGTTTGATGGAAGAACACTTTGTAGTTTTGTGTTCCTGTTCAAAACAATTTGTTTTCAGAGGTAATTGACTGCTCCATGAATCCGTAATCACAGGAAGTGTTTACTTTTGCAAGTAGCAAAGTAAACTGCATTGCTAGGCAAAACTTCACAAGTTTTATTCTCAGGGAAATAAAAATAGGGTGTGACTGTTAAAACATTCACACCTGAAAAAGTATTTTTACTGAGAGGTATCATTTTATTTCCAGTTGTGACTGTATCCATGTGTATTGTTTTAATAACTTGCACATGATAAGATTTAGCAGTGAGTAGAACGTACAGATTTTCATGTTGCCACATGGAATTTTGATGTTTCCACTCCTGCTGTGGTATACTAACTTTTTCTCATCCTCTTTGCGTGCTTGTCCTCTATGAGCCTGTGGACCACACAGCCACATTCATGATATAGTCAGTATTTTGGGCAACTTCAACCTTTCAATACCAATTATGGTGAAAAAGAATGATTGTCAAGTTGTAGGATGCTTCACAGAATCACAGAATAGTAGAGATTGGAAGTGATCTCTAAAGATCATAGCCTAACACCCCTTCCAATCACCAAGGAATCAAAAATTAATTTATAGGTGAAAAAGTAATAAAAGTTTGTGTAACCAAATTGCATGAGTGAAGGAACTGAACTTAAGAACACATGATACCATGTTCTTAAATTCTTAAGTACCATGTCTTAAGACAGTCCCTTAATCAGAATTGGTATGGTCATTCTTGCTTTCTATAGTAACTATGAGCAGGTATCTAAGGAATAATAAATGAGGCAAACATACATAATATAGTACATTCTCCTAGTATTCTCCTAGTCTTTGGCCATTTTTAGCTCAGGGATTTCCTGAGCCTGTTATGCTTCTAATTCTACTAACCTTAAGTGAAGCTTCTCTTCCTGGTGTTTTTTCCAGTCTTCACTCAAATCTATTTAAACCTACCTCCACGATATCCTTAGGCAACAACTTGTATGAATCAGGGGTTTTTTTGAGCTTGTTTCTTGTCAACTTCTCTTAACATTCTAGTTACTATTAATCCCCATCCGTCATGCTTATACCACTCGCAATATGTAGATTTCTGTCAGATTTCCTCTGTGGTTTCATGTCCAAGGTGAAGCACACTCAGTTCCTCCTCAGTTTGAAGCCATTTTTTACCTTTGATAATCCTTCTTGTTTTTTGAGACTCTCTTTTATATCTGGTTCTTACATATCTGGTTTGATGAGAGATGACTGTGATTCTGTATGGTGGCATAATTATGTTTTCTGTTTTGTCCTCTGTTCATAATATTTTACTTGTTTTTATTGCTGATGGGCACTGATGATGTTGTCATGGAATTCATATCATAATCCAAAGTCTTGCTTCTGAGTAGCAGTGGTCAGCTAAAAGAGTGCATTCCTATATTTTGGATCAAGATTACTTTTTCAGATACACTGTTTTGCCTTCACATATATTTAACTCCATCCACCATTTTTGTTCAGTCACTCTGCAGCTACTTGCAGTTTTCTGTCAATGTTACAGGCTTTGAATAGCTGCATGTAATCAGCAAATGTTGTTACCTTACTACTCGCTGTTTTCCTGTGAGTATGCTGAACAGACTAGATATCTGTATAACTCAGCTGGTATGTTCATCCATTTCAAGCACAAATCTGTTGTGCCTACACTCTGCTTCCATTTTTTAAGTCCAATCATTTATTTGGGCCAGACCATCACTCTTAATCTATGACTATGTAGCTTTCTTTAATTTTTAAGTATTCATATATGAAAATAACACCAGTGGTTGAAAGCAGTGGGGAAAGACTCATGTTTGTAAATGTAGTCATTGAAATAGGATAAGCTTATTAGTGTTGGGGGGGGGGGGAATCTAGTAATAAAGTCAGCATAAAAATTTCTTTATTGCTTTCTGTAGTTTAGACCAAAAAAGAAAAAACAGTTCACTTGTCCTCTCCCTTTGCTTCCCACAGAAGATGAGTAGTGAAGAAACAAAATGCATTATTTTGATTTGTACAGACAGCTTCTGTTCTGAAATTTGTCATGAATACTTCCTGAAGATAAAGATTCTGCCTCAAGTTTTCATGAAAAATGCAACTGTCTGTCTAGCTAGATCCCCACATGTTTTGCCTCTACCTGTCTAAATTACTGATGAAAATATTTCACACAGTTCTAGTTTTTGTAGTTTTTATGATATCACACATGTTCATATAAAGAGGAAATCTATTAGACTTTTCTGAAGGTCTGTGCTGTATTCCCAGTTGGTGCCAGATTTTTCTTAATTGTCCTGTTAGATATCTGCTGACTTGTTTCTAATGGACTTGTAAGTAGGTACAGCATCATAAAACTATTTCAAGTAACAATCAGGAGCCAAGTATCTGATTATTCCTTACTTACTGTTGTGTGTGGATGAAGTTCCTAACACAACCTGGCAACAGTGTATCTGGTTTTAAATGGTTTAGAGGTGCTCCTGATAAGGCAAGTGGACAGGAAACTGCTTCAGGACGGAAAAGTGAAATAGGGTTTATTTGTGATGTTGTGGCCAGGGATGGTAACTGTTCTCTTTGAAGGAAAGTTAATTTGCATTCTCTCAGTAAATAAACATTGATTATTTTAAACGTCACATATAGTTTTAATATTTCATAGCACTTAATATATTTTCTTTTATTTTTGTGCCATATGCATTTGTGTGACACCACTTAGTTATGCAACATAATTTTTTTAACTGAATGTTGCAAAGAAGCCATATCTCAGCACTGATTAATGTTTAAATCACTTTCAACAAGTGATTTCAGGTGGATTTACGTGCATCTGAGGAAATGGAAATTATTTGTAAGTTTGATAGGAATTCAATGACTTTAGCTCTAGGTATTACTTAAGATGTAGTTTGAAGGCTGTTTATTATATTTTGATGGGCTATTCAGTTCTCGATTGGATGTTCATTTTGGTAAATATCATATGTTTTGCTGTGAGGGTGATGGAGCCCTGGCACAGGCTGCCCAGGGAGATTGTGGAGTCTCCTTTCTTGGAGATCTTAAAGACCCTCCTGGAGATATTTCTATGCAACCTGATCTAGGTGGGGAGTTGGACTAGATGATATCTGAAAGTCTCTTCCAACCTCTACCATTCTATGTGTTTTAGACAATGTGAAAAACAACCCTTAGAATACTTCAGTGGCAGTTCTTAGAATGCTTTAATGAGAGTGGCTGTCTACGTGGAATTTTATTTCAAGGCTTAGGGTAAAAGTTCTCTTTTTGACATATTCAAAAGTCTGTGAAAAACTATATTTGTGAAAAGGAAGAGTTGGAGAGTTCCTCTACTTATTTAATGATGGTACTTTTAACAGAAGCATATGTGGGATGAAGGGGATTGGTCTTTGTAAACCACTGAACTCTGCTTTTGTTGAGATGCTTTTACCACTGCCACATAGCAAATATGTTGAGGTAATGATGTGTAAGAGGCTCAAAAAGTAAAGTCCAAGGATGTCAGAACAAGTAGACTTCTGAGAAAAATGTGCAGCTTAGCATTATCTCTTGACCAGGTCTCAGAAGCAACTCAGCCAGGAAAACTCCCTTTTTGCCAGTCTCTTAGGAACATTGGAAAAGCTTGTTGACGTGGAGTCTTGTTGACTTGTACTCAATGGAAATCATGTGTGACACAGCAGGTAATAAGCACCTCTGGCACTTATGAGACACTTTAAAATCTTTAAAATAATACAGGCGTTTTGATACTTCTCTAAACTCTTAATGCATGAGGTGAATGCTAAGTTACTTTAAGACTTCTATTCAGATCCTATATCTGTTTCTGAAGATCTACCCGGTAAAATACGATTACCCTTCTTATGACTTTCAATAAAAGAACAAAAAAAAACCCAAACAAAAACAAACTCAAAAAAAATTGAAAAGATATCAAAAGAATTGCCAGAAATAAGACTGTATGTGTGACCATGATTGATTTCATCTGTATTTGTCCATTATGATAGTCTCTGAATAGCGTATGGCATTTTCTTTCTCTATATAACTCTTGCTTGGGTAGACATGAATGCGGAGGATAAATGTTCACTGATATGCAACTACAAAATATGTACATTTTTTCCTGATGTTTAATGCATCTCCTAATAGTTTACATGCTGTTAATTCTTCTCTAAAACCACTGGCATGGGCGTTTCTATGCTGCTCTGCATTTTCATACCTTTTAATTCAAGTTTGACTGAGTTAGATGTTGCCATCTTTTTTTTTTTATCCATCTTCCTGCTTTAGCTTCTGTTGTCTTTGCCCTTGAATCAAACAGCTTGTCTTCCGTTATGACTTCATTGTGGACTTTACTGAGGGAAATGGAGAGTAATTTTCCTATCCTCTGATCTTTGGTGTTCAAAGCCCACTACTTAAAAATTAGAGTTGTGCTCCACAGCTGGAAGCTAGCTCAGGCTGAGTTCTTGTCTGCAAATGTTTCATATTTAGTTTAGTCAACCATAGGAGATGAGAACTCTGAATTTTGTTTTGAACCCTGCTGGAAAAAGTTTTCCCTCCGTTTCATCATTTGTCCAGATTTGTGTAAATTTTCGCAAGAGTACTGGGACTCACAATCAAAGACCACTTCCTATTACCTATCAAAATTGAATTTAGGTACTTGAGAATGATCTCTGCAAAAAAAGAAATATGTACGTATTAGTTTTATACAACTTCATCGTGTCAGTAAAAAGTATTACCAGTCCTGCTTTCAGAAATGCCTAGATTATGTTGCAGTTTTTTTTCAACAGTCATTGTGATGACATCACTAAGGTTGAAACGTTTTACATTGTGTTTTACCTATCAGAAAGATTTGTCTACACAAGAAACTCCACTGTTGCAGCATTTAATAAGTTTTGAATTTAAAATTAAGTATTTTATGTACCCTTATTGCTGAGAATGCTTATTTTTATAGGGTCTCTTTTAAATTTATTTCACTTGGAAAACATAATAACTACATGTTTTAAGATGAGATAATAGAATCTAAATAGGAAGTTTTGAAAGAACAAGTCTGCAGTACATGTTCAGGACTGTTTCTGTGAAAGAAAACAGCACACTGCAACCCAAAAAGGTGGAGTGTAATCAATTGTTTGCTGCTTAGGTAACAGGCAGACCTGGATATGAAGAGATTTACACAAGTGGTAGAATGAGAGGAAATGGCCTTAAGTGGCTCCAGGGGAGATTTAGATTGGATATTAGAAAAAAGTTTTCATCAAAGGGTTATTAAGCATTGGAACAGACTGACCAGGGAAGTGGCTTGAGTCACTCTTCCTGGAGATATTTAAGACACATAGATATGGCACTTTGGGACATGTTTTAATGGTGAGCTTGACAGCATTAGTTTAACGGGTGGACTCAAAGATCTTAAAAGTCTTTTCCAACCTCAATAATTCTGTGGCATATGTTGGTATTAGCACCTCATAACCACAGAGTTTCCTGGTGCTGCATGACAGCAAATTAAATGAAGCAGAACACAGAACTAAACCACTTCCCTTTGCTTATGCTAGGCTACTGTCAAGCAGATAAAGCATGTAGACACATCTGTACGTCCTGGTGCCATCACTTGTTGCCATTGGCTGGGCAGGATTTGTGCCAAACTCATCCTTATGTCCTTTCCATAGTCATTTGAGTTGATCAGCAGACATAACTGTCCCTTATTGCATGTAGCTGGACTTGGCATGGCTGTGCTCTATCCATGGCATGGATATTCTCTAAAGCAAGTAATCCTCACAAGAATTATAAGAGTGATGGTTATGTTGCAAAACGTTAACAGCTGTTGATGCTGTTATGCATCTAGTACATGGATAGGGTAAATTATAGAAGTGACCACACTTTGCAATGAAATTCAGAATGTTTAATCAGGTACCAAAATATTATATCAGCTATGCCTCTGTCTTTTAACAGACTGCTTATTTTGGCCAAGTGTTCTTTTGAATGTTCCTTCCATGGGAGGAAAGCTTTGGAAGATAGTGAAAACATTCTAATTGTCTCTTCCTTTTTGCATATTAACTCAGTAACAAAAAAAAAAAAACCCCACAACCAAAAAACTAACAAAACCTTATATATGTAGTGACTTAATTCAGTTTTTCAAAGATGGGATTTACACTTGTTCCTGGGAATTTCTGTGACAACTTCAGCTTCATTTGTAAATGCAGATATTTGACTTTACACTTAAGTTGGTGCGTAGTTAATAATGTTGGATTTTGGTAGACAAAGACATCTGCAGGGAGAGGATGGAGGAAAAAGCACAGTGCTTAAATAACATGTTGATACTGATGACTGGAACTATAGTGCAAAAGCAGCTGACTGTTAACAAGTAGGAAATAAAACCAAACCAGTGTCCAACTCTATTTTTTTAATCTCTACACATATCTCATTAAGTATGTTAACTCATATGTTTTGTGAGGATAATATAATTGCTCAATTAGAAGTTTTGGTAATAAAATCAATAAATTAACTTTTAGTTTATGTTGCTACTTATAATGTCATAAGATTGGCTATCCATTATGAAGTATTTATATTTGTAAATATTCAAATCAGTTTTATTCAAATGTCTTTCTGTGACGTTCTCTAGAGGTTTGGGGTTTTCTTTGGTTACCTCTGTTGTTTTTGCACAAGTAAATAGACATAATAACTATTTATGGTGAAAAGGATTATATCTTTAGCTTGTCAATGCACCATAAGTTTTGAGAACTTACATGCCACTTTATGCAGACTGTTTCCCTTGTTACTTTAGTTCCCTGTAATGCTGTTCGTGTTTTCATTTCATGGATATACCTGTTTCCTTGTATACCTGAATACTAGTGAGAATAACTTTACGAGTACTTTAAGACATTCATCTTTGCTGGATGTCTTTTTGACAGAACTAGAAGTAGTGAAATTTTTAAAATATGGGCTCTAAAGCCTAGCTAACAAGATCTAGTCATGATTACTGCTGTATGAAGTGGTTTTTTAGCAAAAATGAATGTAATCCTTGGATAGATCTTTGCTTCAGAGATGTTGGTAGGAGCAATGGCATGTGAATTCCTGAATGAAAGATCAGAGGAGTGGGTAGACAGATTTATCAATTCATAAAATCTTAAGAGTTGGAGAAACCATAGCCATCTTCTTTCCTCTGTATTTATATTTCACTTTCTTTACTACATTATTGTATATTACATGCATTCTTTTATTTTAGCATAAATGAGGCAGCAAATACCTGCTACAGAAACAATGGTAGCCAATAAACTGTCTTGAAAGATGGAATAAAAGTTTGAATTTTTCATACATTGTGTTCTTCCATTTTGACACTTTTCTGGTCTTTAAAATATGAAAATGGAAGAAACCAGACTGCTGGTGGAAGTTGGCGTTTTGATGTAAAATTATTTTTAATCAAAGGAGAAGGTGGAAGAAAAGTCAAGATAATATTGTGATTAACTGTCTTTTTTTTCCCAAACATCCTTGCCCAAAACTTACTGAGAGTCTGACTTTTTTTTTTTTCCCTTTGGTATCCATCATGAATCAAACAGTTGCAATAGACTGGCACAATACTCCTTGTATCTGTCAGAAATAACCTAATGGAGAGAGATTCAAGGAAGCACACTGCTTTCCTACTTGGATAAGCTGAGCTCCAGTATTCAAGGAAAAGTAATAGTTGCCTTCAACTACTTTATTACAATTCTGTTCTTATTTTCCATCTTTAGAATATGATGGAATTATGAACTTCTCCCTGTTTAAGGTGGTCACTTTTTTTATTTTTCCCTGGACTTACAGATGAAGAACACTAAAGCACAGCAAAATTAAGTTAGCCGTATTCCTTCCATGAGTCAGTGACACAAGTAGGAAATAGAATTCACTCTTATTTTCAGTCCCAGTAATATTTCATCCCAAGAATAGTCCCATATACTTTCTTCCTCGCCTTCATATAGCTTTTAATAATAATTTTTACACAGGTCCAGAGTTGAGCTGTTTGCCAAATATGATGGTAGACAGGTTTTTTTCCTCTGTAGACAAAGTGACAGGAACTTTTGGTTTCCTTTGCTTCCTCTGAAGTATTAAGGAGAGCTACATTGTTAAGACTGACTGACTATTCTACACCTGTAGGTTTGTAAAAGTATGTTCTGAGTTTTTTTTAAATTTGATTTGGTTTTTTTTTTTTTCTTCCTATGTTTACTGTCTGTGAAAGGGGAAGTTCTGGAAGGGGGATAAATGAGTCAGGTTTTATAATGGATTATCAAGAGTCAACTGCTACTATTTTTAGTAATGTTCCTGTGCCTTTGGGACATGTTCAGAAATTCACGTTTCTTCTTCAGAAATATTTTTCCTATTATTTTTCCTATAATTTATCCTGAACTTAGTGTGTTTCTGTGTGTGTTACTTATCAGTAGTTAGTGGCAAAAATATAATCTTTCACGGAACGTTATGGGCAGCTATGATTTTCCTCATGGCGGCAAAATACAAATGAGAAATTATTTGGAAAGTGCATTTTTTCACAGAATGAAAGCCTGGACAGAGCTCAGAACGTGGATCTTTACTTCCCTCTTCTGTAGTACCTGAATCATAAGGTTCTGTGCTATCCCTTTGAATTAGTAATGTGTATTTTGTAGGATCCTTGTGTTCTTGCTGCAACTTGATTATATGGATCAGAAATCTGTTTTGAATGTAACTAATCATGTGAAATGAGCTCTGTACATATGCTTTGGATTTTGGAGCTTTAATACTTGGGAGAATGGGTTTTTAAAAGTTAAAAAATGAACAATTCACGTTATTAAGATGTTTCAAGCTTCCCTTTGTCTTGGTTTGTAAGCAGTTATGATTTGCAATTTTGCCAGGTAATAGAGCTCTCTTTGTATAATTATTCTAACTAAGATTTGGAGAGGAATTATTTGTTATTTAGTTTTAGTTTGGTATACTTTTGTCAGATCTAAGTGGAAAATATGCTTACCTGTCAAGGGGATTTTTTTCAAGGTGTAAAGACAGTGTTTTTTCTGTGCCATGGGATTGAGTTTTATATTATGATCTTGGAAAGTTGACGTATTGTTTATTAGAACAGGTGGTTGTTTCACAAAGTATATCTATGTGGGTGCAGAAAGTTTAAACACTTACTATAGATGCAATGAAAGAAGGAAACTAAGCAGTAACCCTAATTTTCGGAATGGCCTAACTGCAAAGAACTGATTTATTTTCTACAATTTTTTTTTCTTCTATATGTGTAGTTGCAAAATAAAAATAATTATTTTTTTGTGGGAGATAATATACAAGCATGAAGGTAGAGATGATACACAGTATGTAAGCAGGTTTTATGCATTTTCAAGTTTATTGCATGAGATGTGTATATTGCTGAAATGACTTTGTCTTGGCTACCATCTGTGAAATACAGTAATTTTTAAGGATTAGGGCACAGACATATTCTTTGTTTTGTATATTTATTTATATGCTGATGCTGCCAAATGTGTGTATTTGGAGCTCTCTCAGTATTTTACTCCATTGGTCCACATATGCAAGACACAGGTGTTCCATCTGCCTCATCCATCATGCCAGTGGCAGAAATGAAGTAACACTGCCTGATTTCCTGTCCAGTTCTGTTTACTAGACCATGTTGACTTCCAAAAAGTAAAATTAGCTTTCATATGGTTGCTATGGAGTTGACACAGTCAAAACTTCTCTTTGTTACCGCATGCTGGTTGTACTTCCCTTTCCTGTTTCGTACATCAAGGAGGATAGGACTGCTTTAAAAGACTACCTTCTTCTAGCTGCCACTTGCTCTGGTTGTGTCTGGAATGTTGTACTATTTCCATTATTAAGCCCTGTTTTCCAGTCATGTATGATTGGATATTTGAAAAGTCCTTCAGTTATAAAGCCTTTACAGTATTATCTAGCTTAACCCCCATGCCTTGAGTTTAAGTGAAAATTGATTCAGAATATAGTCATTTGCTGAAAAGTGAACAAACTCACAATTCATGTTTTCAAGCTTTCTGCATTTTGGAGGACTTAGTGATGAGATATAACTCTTAAGACAGTTTAATTTTGAAATCAAGAATACACGTCTTCCGATTAATCAAAATATGCTTACTGATTCAATAGACCTTTATGAGGTGATACTAAATAAAAATTCAGTTTTTAATTTTTATATTGTAGATATGCTTGGGTTGGTTCAAATAATATTGGTTCATCAGTAGGTCTGTCATGCACAAGCAGGTCTGGCAATAAATAATAAAGTATGATTGAAAAACTGGTACTTCAGAAATCAAATTCTACAAGGGGTCTGAACTATATGGCATCAGTTTGAGATGGTAAGATAAAGTTAGGAAAAGCTAAATGTGAATTGTAGGATAAATACAAAGTTACAGGTTTTGAATGTCTTCTAAATAATATGGAAGAAACCTATGTATTACATAAGATACATTTGATACAACATCATTCAGTGTTAAAATACTTATCTCACCACAATAACTGACACATTGTGGAGAGCGATCATCTCAGTTCAGTTTGTTATCAAGAGGTAAAGTAGTTTGATTTTTATTTCTGAGAGAGGTTTTTCTCATCAGCATGAAATGCATTCTCTCTGCAGAAATAAAGATGTTTGTTCTGTGTACCAGGCATAACACAGCTGAGGAAAGAAGTCCCACCTCTGACCTGATCCAGGTTGCCAATGAAAGTATATTATAAACACTGAAGGCTGGCTGCTGAGGCACTAAAAGCATTATTTCTCTGTAATTTGGTTATATATTTTTGAGGTGTAGCTCCTATATGATCCCTCGAGATATCTGTCTCATGATAGAATCTAGGTGAGTCAAATGATCTCTCCAGAGCATGTAGCTGCTCAGCTCTTCAGTGCTGCTGGACTGCCAATACATTTGTCCTTCTGCCACTGCTACAGACTTCATTGGGAATAGGAGAAGACAAGCCGGAGTCAGAGATGCAGTCTGAATTGGTAAAGATTGGTTTATTTGTGGTCTTGTGGCATGAATGAGACCTAAAATAAGTGGCTTAGATCAACTAGTTCTTTCATTAACTTTATTCAACAAAATGCCAAAACTGATGGATTTAGTTGTTATTTTTTAAATAACAGGACTGACATTGCTCCATCTTAATATGGGGAGAGAAGAAGGAGTCACCCTAACTTAGAAAATGGCGCTACACAAGTGGATAAAGGGGAGCATGCGCTTCTTGAGATGCCTTGTGAAAGCTCTCCACAACACAGTGAAAGTACATTTGCTAAAATGAATTGATATTGTCAGAAGAGTGAAATGCATAGGCAGGGAGAATTGCTGACCCACCCTGATGGTATCATCTCTGCACATTGTCTAATTCTTGAAAACCATTTCTGAAATTACTGAGCTTTGTTTGTATCTCTGTCTTGGTAAGTTTCTGAGACCTGGTATCACATAAGTGTAGCTAAGCAAAAACGGTGCAATATTTGCTTTACAAGTCTTAAGAAAATATATAAGTTGAAAGTTAAAGTGTGATTTATGATGATTATTTGATACAAAAATCATTACAATTAAGGAGGAAACACAGGTATGTATACGTAAATGATCAAGAATTTTCCATTCTCTGCTCTGCATACATGCTGTGAAGTATTTTCAGGCACAGATAAGGCTCTAATTGGTTTCAAGTTTCAGCTTTGCAGTCTGATATAAAGAAAGTGTCTTAATTTGATATTGAAACCTTTTTCTCATTTATAGTAATAGAAAACCAAAAGTAAATTTACCTTTTGTCTTCGTTTTAACCAACATGTATAATGAAACAAAAGTGTATTAATGTACATAGTGATTGGCCCTGTTCAAAGAGAGAAGGAATGGGCTTTGTGGTACAGCCATTTGCATGCCTGTCTATACTGTGCTTTTGCTGTCCATTTCCTACCAGTTATATTCTGGTCTCATACTGTGTAGACATACCTAAGAGACAATGCATGTGCACGGATACCTGCATACAGAGACACACACTCCTCCCTCTGGGCAAGGAAGTGCCCCAGATGGCACCTATAAATGATTTCATCCCTTAGTTCATGGCAGGCAGGATTCAAGTCTCCAACAAGCTCATGAGGTAAATTTGTACCTGAAAAGAACCCCTGCAGCACAGTACATTGCTAATGTAGACATATCTGGTCTACCAGGGAAGGGAGTGCTGTTCAGACTTGCACCAAATTCTGTTTCCATGTGTCCTGAGTACAGAAAGCTTCTTGCTTAATCACGGGTCTTGAGCAGGCTGGGGAAGTCACATAAAAATAGCTGTTGCTTACTCTCTTCATCAGGCTTGAGTTCTGAAGAGCAAAACAACAAAGAACACGTGTGTGTAATTAAACTACAAAGGAAATAGAGGGATAGCAAGGAACAAATCTAGAGAATAAGGAACAGTTGGGCATCATAATTATAGACATCTGATTATACTGGAAGAATTAAGGGATTCTAAAAGAATTAGCCCTATAGCTATTCTGAATCTTGAGAGGAAGGAGAGTGTATTCATCAGGGGAGTGTTTTTTTCTAAATTACTTAGGTTTTCAATATAACTGTCTTTATCATAGTTTTCCTGGTAGCAAAAACTATAGTAAAATCTACAACACAGCTTTTGTAGAAATCTCTATTGAGTTGTTCACAAATTTAGTTGAAATCATTACTGCTCAGTGTAAGCTGAGTATTCTTTTTGGATGACCCCAGGAAACCTGTTTCTATTGACATTTTGAGAGTTCTGAAAGCTATTCGGTATGCATGTGAAAAATCTCTTCTAATCTTTTTATGTGTCTAGAGACTTATTTGTAAGTTTGAACTTACAACTGCCTACAGACAGTATTTTAAGTAAGTTACATGATTGACAAGCATTTTGTATCTTGTTTTGTGAAATTGTTTGAGACACTATGAAGTAGCACCTGAGATTGAGAAAAGTAGCAGGAATACTTTTGAGTCATTAAAACACATAACAATACAAATTCTTCACCAGTAACTTGGGAGGTCCCAGTGGACTAAAGGACTCCACACAATGCTACAGACTTGGGAATGTGTGTCTGGAAAGCTGCCAGGTGGAAAAAGACCTGGGATTGTTAATTGGCAGCCTACTGAATATGAGCCAGCAGTTTGCCCAGGTGGCCAAGAGCAGTAGCATCCTGGCTTGTATCAGAAATAGCGTGGCCAGCAAGACCAAGGAAGTGATTGTCCTTCTGTACTCAGTGCCGGTGAGGTTGCATTTCTAATACTGTGTTCCAGTTTTGGGCTCCTCACTGCAAAAAAGATATTGAGGTGCTGGAGTGTGTCCAAAGATGGGCAAAGAAGCTGGTGAAGGGTCTGGAAAACAAGTCTGATGGGGAGTGGCAGAGGAAACTGCAGTTATTTAGCCTAGAGAAGAGGAGCTTGAGAGGAGACATGATCACTCTTTAGAACCACCTCAGAGGGATTGTAGTGAGGTGGGGGTTGATGTCTTCTCTTCACTAATGAATAACAGGACAAGAGGAAATGGACTCAAATTGAGCCAGGGGAGGTTTAGATGGGAGATTAGGAAGAACTTTTTCACCAAAAGGGTTATAAAGCTTTGTACCTAGCTGCCCAAGGAGATGGTGGAGTCACTATCCCTGGAGGTATTTAAAAGATGCATAGATGAGGTGCTGAGGGGCATGGTTTAGTTTAGTGATGAGCTTGACAGTATGATGTTAGTGGTTGGACTTGGTGGTCTTAAAAGTCTTTTCCAATTGCAATTATTTTATGATCTCCTGATTGATCTCTATATCAAATATCAGATAGAATCACCTAAGGAATTTCCAGAAGGAAACTCATAAATATTCCTTCACTATTCTCTCTCTTCTGCTCACCATTTCCTACAGTTTTTTTTTTTAATATAAAAAGGTTTATTTGCATTTAAGAACACTATGTTCATTCTACCGTACTAAATGGGATTTCTGTGCCAAAACCGAAATTTTGATTAATTATTACAAGTCTGGAAAGTTTATGAAAGTAAGCTGATAGCAAATGTGTCTGACGTGCCACTGAAAAAGCAAGTTTTAGCTAAAGAGAAAGCATTTTAAAAGATAGTAGGAAGTAACATAGTAAGGGAAAGCTGGAAAGAATAAGAAGAATTGTCATAGGAAAAAAAAGAATAAACCTCGTCCTGTGCTCTGTTTGCATGTCTAGAAACCTGGACTGAAATGTTTGATTTAATGTAGAGGACTATATTTTGAGGTCTTTGGTGTAGTGCTGGGGGTTGGATGATTTGTTGTTGTTGGGTTTTTAAAATGTATTATTATAGATTCCTGCTTCTGCACTGATTAAATGAAAGATAAACACACAAACTTAATCCTTATGAGGATCAGAAATGTATCTGAAATATGTAATTGAGAACACAAATCTGTTCTGTTGCTGAACAAATTATTTTATATTCATGGATACTTAAGAGAAATGATTCCTCAGAAGAGCATGGAAACAAAAACTACCGATTTGTATTTCTGTGTGTTTTCAGTTGAAATTTTGGTGTTTTGCTCGTGTTACACAATTATTACACAAATATCCAGGATATATGAGATACTGAAAGGCTGATGAATTTTATTAAACATTCAGGATTTTATGTGATTTTTGTTTTCTTCCAATTATATCTGCAGGAGAAACCTGACAAAGCTGTCCCTTATCTTCAGCCACATGCTAGCAGAAATCAAAGCTATTTTTCCAAATGGCCAATTCCAAGGTGATAACTTTCGTATTACCAAAGCTGATGCTGCAGATTTTTGGAGGAAGTTCTTTGGAGATAAGTAAGTACTAATATTTTGCAAAAATCTTAATTATTTATAATTATAAGCATGAAAGAGAATTATATTTTCAAATATCTAAATAATGCTTCTAGGTATGTGAGTGTGCATTTTAGAGGTAACTCTTTGCCCAAGTCTTTAAATAGTTTGAAATTGCTACGTTAATTATTATCAATTTGTGTGTGTTGTAATTTGCTGAAAAGTTAAATAACAATATATGGGCAGTTCTTTCAAGGACACTTACATTCAATCATAAATCAGACTATATTGCATGAAGTTTATTGATTTAATTCTAGGGTGAAGATAGTACATTGTTTTCATAATGTACATGGCAAATCATGTCCTTTCATACTTTATATTCTGAAAGTGATAAGTCTAAAGTCTAAATTAGGAACTTCATACTGGTCTCGTGGACAGTGTACTTCCTTTTCCCATCTTTAACATCCCAGCTCCTAGAATATTTAGTGGTTTTTAAGTAATAGAAATAATGGGTTTATCCTGTAATATCAAAACATTTTTTTTCTGCATCTGTACTGCCTATAATGTAGTCACAGGGGACTTCTGTTCAAGTTCTGTAACAGAAAGAGATAGACTAATTAGAGATATATTGGAAGGTTTAATCAAAAGCAGGTTTTAGAGAAACGTATTGTTCAAGAACGGGTCATAAAACAAAATGCTAAGTATGAGTTGTACATATATGATTAAATCCTTATAATAAATCCAATACTGAAAACGTAAGATTAGTCAGGTGTGGGATTTTTTTCTTTGATTCTGGCAAAAAAAATATATTGTTTATGAAATAAATACAGGTTAATTTCTCATATGGAATGTTTATTAGTGTAAGAGTGACAAAAGAGGGGGAGGGGGCAAGAGATTTGTGTATTTCATAATAACAGTCATTATGGTTAACAAAGCTGATATCTTCCACAGTGTAGGCTATAGCAAATCACAGAACAATTCCTGCAACAATCCGTTTTGTTTTCTGAGCAAGAGCAGCTCTTTAGAGAAGTCTTTCAGTCTTTAATTAGATTACCAGTGTGGTAGGTTGGTACTGTTGCAAATTAACTTGATTCAGTGTGAACTGACAACAATTTCACTTCCCTTTTTTTTTTACTAGTCTGAACACAACTACTGCTAGCTTCCAGCTTTCTCATTTTGTTATAGTGTTATCTGGTAGCAAATTTCTTTCCCATGTAGGTAATGTTAATGTGATCACGTTGTTGGATCAATCTGCTTTTTATTAGAGGAATCTGACTGTGTTTTGTGGTACCCATTTTAATGTGAAGATTATCTTCAAGATATCTACTCAGTCAAAGAAAGAGCAGGAGTTTTGAAAAAGTAACTAATGGTCACCTTTGTTTAGTGTTTCTATTTTCCTCTCTTTTTCTCCTTTACTTAGCAACTTGCAGAATTTTAACCTCTTTGTGGTCCTTCTCATCTCCTTTTGGGCTCTGTCCTTGAATGACCTTTACCAGCTGTTTTGATTAGAAATTGTGTTTCTATCATTGGGATTTACAGATCTTGTCTTCTGCAAGCTGCTATTGCTTTCTGTCATTTCACCTTAACCAGTTTCATCAGCTTCCCTATTCAGTATCATGTTCCTCTCTGTATTTCTCTACCAACTTGATCTTTCTGTGTGAGAAAGTTTCTGTCGCTTCAATTCAGGTTTTCTTCCAATGTTACTGCCAGTTTCCTTTAGGATATGACACAGTACTTGAGGTACTTAGGTGTCAGACAGTAGGATATTGTAACATTAGTAAGACTTTATCAGAACAAGTTCGGTAAGAAGGATGTTTCAACTGCATCTGTCCACCTGAACAATTAATTTCTACCCTTGTCTTTCTCTTGTTCACACTTGACTCTTCTGTTTCCTGACTCATCCCCTGGAGCACTTCTTTCTAATCCTTTCCAAGGCACCAGAGCTCTTGCCATGCCTTTTTTTCATGCTTCTTTTCTTACTTGTTTAAATTTCTTCATAAAATGCAACTTCAAATATGATCTCTTAATACAACTCTCTAACTTCCTCCTCTCTGTAGTTATTTTGGGGTTTTTAGTTCGGTTGGTTTTGTTTTGGGGTGTGGTGTTTTTTTTTTTTTTTTTGTTAAAACATCCATGCATGAAAAATGCCCAGGAATCAAGACAAAACACAGTTAATAGTGTTCCCAGCTCTCTTCCAATACACTGAGACTGTTTTAGTTACTTCCAAGCAGTAAACAGCTGATGTGTTATTGTCAGCCTTGCCATTATCTCAGAGCAGCTGATTTTCTTTAAGTAACTGTAAAACATGTAACAGCATGTCTGTCAAATAAACAAATGAGAAAAATATTTCTTTGGCTTTATATTTAATCTCTCTTCATTAAATAAAATCCCTGCAGCTTTTTAAACATAAATTATTTTCTAATCCGTTTAGAAATAAATGGCAGGTATGCCTATGAGCCACATCTTTTACAAGGGGCCTGTTATGACAAATTAGTTTACAAATATGCTAGTATCACTTCCCTGGAAGCAGAGCCTCCATAAAGATTTTGGGTGTTGCAAACAACTGATAAAATCTGTTTCTAACCTGGCCACCTAAAGATAGGCCCCCAGGACTATTAATTCTGATGCATTGTTTCATCTGTTTGGAAGAAGTGAACTGGAACAATTAGATTAATTTATGATTTTTTTCAGCATAATATTGTCATAAAAATAGTCTTCCTATTTCTAAACCTACTGAATTAGTAATTTTAATGTAATCTAGGTATTAAAATTATATTTTATAATGTTTTTATATATTTATCTAGAAATATAAATCCATAAATATATAATCCATTTTCTGCCTTGTTTTCTTTCTGCCATGTTGTAATTTCTACTTTGAAACATTCTGAATAGCAAAAAAAAGAGCTCACTAGTAATTTATGTCTTTAAGTCAACTCTTAGTCTTTCAGTTCTTGAAAATACAACCTACAGTTTGGTTTACAAAAAGCAATATATTATCATTTGCTGAGGAATACAATCCAAAAGATAATTTTTCTTAAAATCCAGTTTGTAAGGTTGATTTTAAAGAAAACTATATCTGGTTTCTTTCTCTGATCTTTCCTAATGAATGAGGAACTTGTAAATTTGTTGGTTAAATTTGTCTGTCTGAACGGTTTCTGCAAAATTGTGCAGCTGTAACTGAATTTATTCATCCTGTTATTAATATCATAGGATGCAGTCATTCTTTTTGTGTTTAAAGCTAGACAGGTGTACATTCACATGACTTCAAAACTCATTAACAAAATAAATGTCTAGGCTATTTCATTTCTGATGATCACACTTCTAGCTGTTCTTTGAATTTCTGTAGAAAACACAGAAATAAAACTCAGGAAGTAATTTGAATGGCTTCATCACAGCAATGTGCTGAGAGAACGTCACACATTCTTGGCCTTCAGATATCTCCTCAGTTTTTTGCATTTCTTCTACAGCCTCTGCAAAGCCTCTAGATAATATCAGTAATGGGAGAGAATGCTGTGGTGCTTGTGAAAGCAGCAGGTATGTTGAAAAGGGAAATAAATGAGCGCTTGTATAGGCAGAGAGTGCGAAGGGAGTAAAGGGCAGAGCTTTATTGTGACATTTTCCAATATCACATACTTATAGAGGAGAAGGAAAACCTTGGAAGTGATAAGACGTTGGGAAAATAACTGAATGTGAGGTTTAGGGATGGATAGGGAGGATTAAGAAATCAAGGTGGGAGATAAAGGGATTTTAATTATCAGAGCGGAAGGAGAATGTTGACAATAGCAGTATGATGAAGGAAAAAATAAAAGAATCGATTCCTCTGCAAGAGTGAAATAGAATGTGTATCCAAATTTAGGGGATAGGGGAGGAGGTCAACAATGTCAAATAGCTCAGGGTAGTTTTTGTGTATTGACTGTGTCAAGGACACTGCAAGAGAAAAGCTATCAAGGGAGATGAGGGATTAGAGAGAAGCTTGTATTTACTTTGTGAAAACAAAAATCAGGAACAAAGGCTGAATGACTGGATGAGGTTGAGAATTGAACTCTTTGGAATATTCACAGCCTATGAGGAGGCTATTTCTTAAATAAAATAAAGGAGCTGGCTGAAAAAGAACTGAAGAGTAAAATGATGCAGGCCTTCACATCATGGTCAAGGGTCAAGATTATAGGTTAGGATCTCTACCAAGAAAGGGCTTGATAGTGTCAATGGTAGGGATGCTGTGAAATTGAGGAAGTGCCTTTTTTTTTTTTTTTTAAACTTTGTACTGATTACTAAAATACACTTAGTGGAGCAAGTGGCTTTAGTGGAGTGAGTATTCACCCATGGTTTACCATTACATTTGCACTGAAGCAAATGATAGTTAAATGTACTGCTAAACAGTGATGTTAAATGGAACTGTGAAATTGTAAGGCATGTAATCAGCAGTTACATTTGTTTACAGATACTTTAGTAACCCCTAGTGGGTTGTAAATATGCATATAAAACATAATCTGATAGCTTCTTCATTATCCACATCTTATCGCTGTACAGTACTTGATGTTAATTTCCCCCAGTTCCTCACTCATTTTAATACATCTTCTACTGGTTTTTCTGTTCTGTGTAAAAGTGTTCAAAATACCACTAGGAGCGATCCTGAACTGAAAAGGAGAGTGGGTGAGATGACCTAACAGGTCTTTTGAGATTCTGAATTTGAAAGCTACTGTGAAGTCATGCAGGCCTTTGTCACTATTGAAATTTGTGATTTGTGGCGGTCTTCGTGTTGCAGAATGAATCAGCAGCTAAATGTCAATGTTCTTAAATTTTCAATTCTCCATAGTTCTGCCCTTTATTTTAAAGAATTAAAAGCATTTGTTATCGTTGTCAGATAAATTGATCCCCCCCCTTTTAGTTTATGAGAAAGTAGAAAACTCATTACTATTATAATGCTCTGATACTCTTATTCTGAGGCCTGACATATGGGGAGGGCTTTTTTGATTGGAATTTAAGAAAATATATGGATATTAATTTCACTGTACCAGTTAAAAGGGATAGTTCAGATTGATATTAGAAATTTTGAGTAGTTGTGGTTCTGTTGTGGTCAGTGCTTTTTGGTTCAGGATGGAACAGACATAACCTCTGTGACTGGAGTTCAGAGAAGAAGCATTAAAACAGGCAAACCACAGTGCCCAACTGAACTTGAAAACATTTAGCTGTCAGAAAGTGAGACCTCAGATAAGCTAGGTTGATTTCCTTAATTTATTACTTCATTTCCCTATTCTTGCTGCTGATAGCATTCAAGAGACCTACTATTGCCTGAACACTGTAAAATATAGGGACTTGACCCTGGCCCAGAGAGCTTTAAATCTGAGTATGATCTGAAGTGTCAAGGGAAGACAGAGAGGAAAGAGAAAGAGGCAGTTATCTGAGTCTCATTGCCTTCATCACCCTAAAGACAGATGTTTTAGCAATAGGAACATTTAAAGAAAAGGAAGTAAACAGGGAATAGGGTTTCAGAGGACTGTTCCTCCCTCAGATGATCAGTAGCACAGGAAATAGGCTTACTTCAAAATTTGACATAGAGGCAAAAGATACTGTTCCCTAAGTGCTAGTAAGACATAGATCTTGCTAGACCTTTTTCATATAAATGAGAGATAAAGAAATTTGAACAAGAGGATAGATAATGTTATACAGTAGAACTAGTCAGTGAAAAGGACAACAGTCTTCACAGCTATTCAGTGTGGGAAAGAATAAAGTAAAACTTGCATGTACAAGGGATACAGAAAATAAAGTTATAGTAGTTGGTACATAAGATTGTGAGACAAGGGAAGTGATTCTCAATGATTTGGTAAGAGAAGCAGTGTGTTAAGTGTAAAAGGATGTACAAAAGCATGAACGTGCTTTGGATTTGCTGTTAGAGATCAGAGTTGGAAATAGATAAGTATAGTGCTTCAGGGACACTTCAGGAAATGCAGACTTCCTGCGTCCCTTAAGGAACTACTAACTTATCTCTCCAGCAACATCCAGGTACACAACATTGGAAGTGGATATTGTTGGTAGTATATTTTCCCCACTTCCTAAGGTTCATTTTCTCTCTTTTTTTTTTTTTTTTCCTTTTCTCATGTTAGATTCATCTATATTTGTTCTGTGTGACGTCACCATTTAACAATTGTACTGGGCACGATATGGCAGAATTCCTTTTTTCCCTTAGGACTGAACTTCTCGAGCCTTCTGTGTGTCAGTTGTTTGCTCTGCAGTTCAGAAGCAATGAAAACATGTGGCCTCTCACTTAAAACTGAAACAACAGTCTTAAGAAAATGCTCTATTCAGTGATGATAGAACAAAATCCACATTGCTCACTGCAGACTTGCAAAGAATGTGGTTTCTATCTGGGTCAGTATTTGTTTGAATATTTTTGAGTTTGCTCTGGGTACAGTAATGCCCTTTTCATGTTGTGTTTTCTGGCAACATTTGAAAGAGTCTCTTGCAGACAAAAATGTTCACTGTAAGTGTAAGTTACACAGGTACATGTTTACATTCCTAGATGAACACCATCACTGATTTGAACAGAAGCAGTGTAATTAAGCATTCCAAAATAGCTGCATCTCAGTAGTTTCAACTGAAGTTCTAGAGTCTGCACATTCAGAAAATATTTGCTTTCTCTCCAGGTTTATTTTGATACCTTTCGTTTTTAATAATGCAGCAACACTCAGGGAGTTTAAAATGACGCAATGTACACATGATCAGGACAGGAGGGAAGGAAGGACCTACATTCCTCTGCCTAAATGGCTTAAAAATTACATACTGCATACTAATCCTTCTCCTTTACTCATGAAGTTGTGTGGGTGATGTTTAAAACACTGTGTTGGAGATTATAGTGACACTTCCCTTCAGCATTTGTCAATAATAGTAAATGGATACCATTCTATATAAAAAGATACTTTTAATCAGAACATTTTTTAAATTCATTGTTCTTTAAATATTTTTCAGATTTTACTATTGCAGAAGAAATACGGAGTAGTGTCATTTTGAGAGGCTTGGGGGAGAAATAGCTTATTTTAGGGTTTTTGATGGGACTCTTAAATAAACCCCAAGGTAAATGCCAAGATACAGATAGTTTTCTTGATTTGAGAGAGATAAGGTGTGTACGGAAAGACTCTTCAGGAAAACTTGTTCAGAATCATTTGTTTTACTTTGTGTGGTCTTTCCTTAAATTGTACAGGCTTGCTTCTACTGAGGATGACAAAAGGCAATAGAAAGGCACTGTGTAGATGAATCGTCACCTAAAAGTTTGGCAGATGGAGAATAGATTTTCCTTGTAAAAGATCCTCCATAACCTTTTTATACAGTAAGATATATGTTTCAGCTTCCTTCATATTTTTGTTTCCTTCTGAAATCATCTCCCTGAAGATTTTGATGTAATTGAAGGTCATAATAAAGTAACATGTAGCACAATAACAGCATGTACAAGTAATGTGGTCAGCTATTTGTGTATTACTTGTGTCCTGGAGTTTTTTCCACCCAAAAATTGTGTTACAAAAAGAGAAACTGTTCCTGAAGCCCTGAGTCTTTCTGTTCATAAAATGTGTAGTAGGACTCTTGTGGCGTCAAATATTTGAGGAAAATACAGTCACTATGTAGTAGTGTCCTCTCACATAAGATACTCCCCAGAACATTGTCTCAGCTGAAGCCATAGGTGCTGTACTGCAAGGGGGAGTTTATGTAACTACGATTAAATACCTGAAATAACAAGACACTGTGTTTCCTCAACTGACTTTTATAGAGAACTAATGTTACCAGGATGTCAAATCAGATCTTTCTAGTGAGCTATAGCAGAGCTGACTAACTCATCTCCTCCTAGACAAGTGTCCACAGGTCAGCCTAATAGCATGAGGCGGATGCAGAATACCTGCCAATCTCTTGTGTAGGGTATCATTTGGGCATGATGCAACAAATAACACAAGGACAAAGATCACTGAAAATATTTATAGGAGATATCTTCTATGGTTCAGATACTGAATGCTGCCTACTGTGTTTCATTATGAACAGGATCCTATTTTTTTCTTTCTATAAAGATATTTTTCTTAATATGTATTTAAAAAACAATCTAAGCATGCTGTTGCCTAGGACAATCCCAGTCTAACCTTGGTTTGATTTGTTCTGTTACCTTCCCCTTCCCAGTGCCTTTGCTACCTCCACAAACAAGCAAAATAAGTCTTAAGATTTGAATAATGAAAAGGTGCCTTTAAAGGCTGTGTATCCCCTAGCACCCAAGAAAGCAACAGCAGTGAAATGTTAATTTGAGCAAACTCGACAGCTGTCTACAGAAACCACTTTCACATCCTTATCACTGTGGGAAGCATTGTGTATGACCCCCTCCAAGATCTCTGCTGGAGGAGGGTGTTTCTTAGTGTGCTTGAAAGGTCACCAAATTGCAGTGCTGTAGGAGCAGGAAAGGATATTGCAAACTCTTTCACCTTATAAAGGCCGTAACACCATCATTTTGGAGTGAGTGTATGCTCTCTGCAGGGTCTCAAAAGAGCACAGCAATTTGTATATATAAATGGGAGAGAGACACTGAGGGAGAAATGATCCTAGGCTGGTGCTGTTTCAAAATGTTTAGGAATGATGGCTATATAAAAGTAGCTGCTCAGAAATAGGAGTGTCAACAACCAGTTCTCACCTTTATTTAAGAAAGCAAAAAAGAACCGGTCCATAAACGGCAGAAAAAAAATCTGCTGAATTTAGTGAATTTTAAATTGAATAGATAGCAAAAAATCCTCTGTATTGATTGCATCTAATGACCATTGCTTTCATAAAACTACATCAGGTGAGGCATGAAGAAGCAGTTCTTAAGGTGAGGTATGGCTATGATAATTCCTGGTAGATCCTCTGTTGGTTTTTGTTCAACAGTTATTATCTTAACACTTAAAAAAAAAAAACCCTAAGCAACAAAACCAATCTCTCAAACACCCCCAAGAGAAAACCTAACCCCCAGAAAAATTTTCTGACCCCATTTCAGTGTGATCCCAGTGCTGTAACCATTTAGTAGGGCGGTTTACAAAGAGTCAGAAAATATTTCAGAACCACATTTACAGTAACTAAATAAGCAGTAGGCACTTGAACTAAGACAAATTTAACACCACAAAAGTACTGACGTTTTCCAACTTTGTTCTCTGGACTTTGTGCAACATTTCATTCTGTCTTTACCATAATCAAAATTTGATGTGCATTCTTTCTTAAATGGCATCTGATGTGGTATCTCTCTTCAGCTCTTTGTGGTTTCCTGTTTTTCATACACAGATGAAAGTATCTGCTGAGATGTATTAAACTTCACATTTTATCGTTTATGACTTTCTCAATATAAGCCTCCAAGTAGCAAGTAGATGTCCTTGCACTTACAAATGTAGTAAATGTCTGATGTGGTAGAAGTATAAGAGTGTGTCTGAAGTGTTATATTTCAAATTCGTACTTAATTTAGGTTAACTGCATAATATTTGTTATGGAGGAAAACTTAACATAGTTGATCTTCCTTGCATCCCCCTGGCCCCAGTACTTCATTACCAAGTAATATATATTTCTACATAAGAAAATATTTAGGAAAAAATGAAATAATATTTTGATTCTTATAAAAATAAGGTGATGTGAACTAATCAAAATTGCAAGAGATACTGATGAGTTTATTAGACCTGTGTCTAAGAGACTTTTAAGTATTATGGCTTTGTGAAATTTGGATTTGACCCTAATAATAGAAGAAGAATTGCTATTATTAAAAAAACGTCTTTTAGTTTTGAGAGTAATAAAATAGAGCTCTTTCAATTGATCAGTCTCATGTCAAATTCTAAATACAAGCTCTTGGTTGACAAGATAACTAATTTGTATTATTTCCAACTATGCAAATAGAAACTGAATTTGATGGAACATGGTGTTGTATTAGAAAGGATTCATTTCCTTCTATTCTGATTTCTCACGTCTTCTCACATTTGCTACTGTCTTAAAATAGTCCTCATCCTGCAAGGGTGTGTGAAGGAGAACATCTGAGATTATGTGTCTTTAATAGTCACGCAACTGCAATGGGTTATGACAGGCCTTGGACCACTACTAGTGTTATCTGGTTGATTGCTATCATGTTACTTGACCAATGTTTACGAGCTTTAGCTATAAAAAAAGTCATCACAGTAGATAGCAAATTGATGCTTATCATTCTGAGAAGAGAGACAGTGAAGAAAGGAATTTTTTTACCAAGCACAGAGCTAGTCCTTTATCTTTGAGAAGGTGTGAGGTTGGTTGCTACACCTTTTTGGTAAGATATTTCCATTTCTGTTGTGTTCTCTTAGTTGTCCTCCTAAGGAAGCTTGAATACCTACTGATGTAAAATAAATGACACTTCCTTTCACTGTGTTTAAAGGAAGGTAAATTGCTGTCATGTGCTTAGGCCATTTTCAAAAAACCTGAATCTTTATGTTTTCTTTTTGTCTATAGAGAAACCAAATTAATGTTGTTCTTCTTTAAAAGTCCAGTTCTGATATCTAAATAAGGTATAAAATCTTAAATATGTGGTTTTATTAACTTCATTATTTCCATCCCTCTTTCAGAACTATAGTGCCATGGAAAGTGTTCCGGCAGTGCCTTCATGAAGTTCATCAGATAAGCTCTGGTTTGGAAGCAATGGCTCTTAAATCTACTATTGATTTGACCTGCAATGACTACATTTCAATTTTTGAATTTGATATCTTCACTAGATTGTTTCAGGTAAGATTTGAAAATTTTAACTACTTTTATGACTTTTGGAAGCTTAGTTCCCTGAAGGCAAGTACCTGTGAGTCAAGAAAGCAGATTTTTTTTGTAAAAACTGAAATAGCTGAAACACTAGAATTCAGAAGTAAATGAAATGGGTTTTTTAAACCTTCACAGATATTTGGAGCATCAGCACTTATGTCTGGAAAAAAGAGGAAAACATCCAGCAACACATGCTTTGTTTCTGCACATGATTAGTATGATTACACCACCTTTGTGTTGACTGATTACTAATTTTTCGCTGTTCTTAAATGCATTCTAAAAGCTGTACTTTCAGGTGCTTAGATAAGTTTTACTTGTGTTTTCATTGTGATTTTGTACCTATATATACTTATATGAAGTCTTTCTACGAACACATAAAGGAAGTTGCATAGGATGGTGATTTTTTTTTAGTCGAAATGTAAGCTCAACTCTTCTTCATGAACATATTTTTGCCATTAATACTCTGCAGTTTTTTTACAATTAGGGGATATGTTTCGGAATATCATTACCTATGCTATTATTAATAGATAGTATTTATCTGAAATAGGCTTGTATGTATGTTATGTGCCTCTGTTAACCTTGTATCCCTTCTACTTGAAGTATTTTAGTCAACATAGTAGGCTTTGTTGGTTTCACAGAATGGTAGGAGTTGAAAAGGACCTCTAGATATGATCTAGTCCAACCCCCGTGCTCAAGCAGGCCCACCTAGATCAGGTCACTCAGGAATACATCCAGGCTGGTTTTGAAAACCTCGAGAGAAGGAGACTCCACACCCTTCCTGAGCATCCTGTGCCAGGGCTCCCTCACCCTTACAGGAAAGAAGATTTTCCTTATGTTTAACTGGAACTTTTTGTGTTCCAGCTTTTGTCCATTACCCCCAGTCCTATCACTGGACACTACAGAAAAAAGTATTGCCCCATCCTCTTGACTTACATCTTTAAATACTTGTTAGTATTAATGACTTTCTTCTTCAATCTTCTCCAAGGTGAACAGCCCCATTTCCCACAGCCTTTCCTCATAAGAAAGATGCTCCAGTCCCTTGATCATCTTGGTGGCCCTGTGCTGGACCCTCTCTGCAAGTTCCCTGTCCCTCTTGAGCTGAAGAGCCCAGAACTGGACATAGGACTCTAGATGAGGCCTCACTAGATCAGAGGGGAGGAGGAACAGAACCTCCCTTGACCTGCTGGCCACACTCTTCTTGATGCATCCCAGGATGTCATTGGCCTTCTTGTCCACAAGGGTGTATTTCTGACTCATGTTTTAGTTTATCATCAACCAGAACTCCCAGGTTCCTCTCTGCAGAGCTGCTCTCCAGCAGGTCAATCCCCAACCTGTTCTAGTGCATGGGATTGCTCCTCCCCAGATGCAGGAATCTGCACTTGCCCTTAGTTTGCATCCATATTAAATGTATTAATTCTGCCCTGCATTTGCTCCATATTCCATGTTTTGTAATAGTCTCTGTTTATAGTTCTTGATTTTGCTGTTACGTGAAAGGATGTCGTTACAAAGTTGACATTAAGATTTGGCAGGAGACTGTTTATGGTTTTAGTTTACAGAGTTTTGATTTTGATCATATCTTCTCCATTCTGAGTAAAAAATGTATCAAAGTTGAAAATGTTACAGTGTCACTAATCTCTCTGTTTAGTTTCCCCAAGAAACATTGGTCACTTACTAAAACATAAAAAGGTTATTGAGATTTGAACAAAAGATTTGGAGGCTCTCTTCAGTGAAATAATAAAATAACGAATCTAGATCACTGTATTTTATGCTTTAGCAAAAGGACCCTAAGCTTTGCCCTTTATGTGGAGGTTGTCAAGTGTTTCTGTCTGAATGTTTCCACCTTGGGATCAGTTTGTACTGTGTCAAAGTTTCTTACTTTTATTCACTATTTGGCAGATAGGGTGTTCAGGTTACTAATCAAGCCCAGATGTAAAACATAGAGTGTAAATTACAATGATAAGTCAGTGATCTGAGAAGTAACACTTTTTCTGACCCTAAGTGAGGTCCTATAGGTTGTGTTAAACTTCAGGACAGAAGCTTAAAATGAAAGATTTTCCATATTCTATTAGCCTTTTAGTACCTGTTTGCATGTGTTTCTTCGTGAGGCCATTGCTGGTTTGATTCATTGCTGAGCTTCGTGCTAGAAAAAGGGGATCGGCAGTACTGATATATATATTAGGAGAGAATATTGATTAGGAGAAACTTTTAATTTAACGAAGAAGCAGAAAGCAAATTTTTGCCACCAGTTTACCAACTGGTGCAATAACTGCATAACTGTTGAAGTGAACTTGTGCTGAACTTGGTCTGAGAACCTCTCCCAGAGGATATATTTTACTTGTCTAGTTACCAAACAGCTTCTGTAACTATGTGTGCATACACCCACGGAGAGAAAATCCCAGTTGTTTCAGTAATCAAAATACTGTTTTGCCAACTGTGGGTTGTGTTACAGAAAAGCTACATTTATAACAAAGCTTATTCATAGAAGCAAGCATGACAACTTTTTATGGAGATCTTATAAAAGTGAAGTTGCTCCCCCTGCCTCCTCTCTATATGAATTCACAGCTTTAAGTGCTGTCTTCTCTGGCTGGAGATAAAGTTAGAACAGCAGAATATGTAGATGCTTTGAAGAAAAGGAACTTCATTCTATCACTGTTTATACATTCAGTTAAGTTGTCCTTTTATGCAAAACTATTTCCGCAGAAGAGAAAGTGTTCATATCTTTTCACATTTAGCATTTCTGGTTTTGTAGTAATCTCTGTCCACAAGACAAACTGAGTTTTTGCCCTTCCATTTTTCAGTCATCCTGCCACACTGTTTTCTAGGTATAGTAGTAGTGTGATACTCTGTAAAGAGCCCGAACATTGGAGGAAGATAGTGGCTACTGTCAACTTAGAAGGTTGATGGTTGTGATTAACCAAGCAGTTTGCACACTACTTGAATTTATTTTATAATGTACTGTAGCAAGCCTTTATCTTACTATGGTCCAACAAAACATGAAAGTATTGGATCATCCTTTTTGATCTACATTTATGCACTTCATTAACACAGCAGGAGAAAGAATGTTGTGGTTTTGAGAAGGAAGTGTTGGTGTGGTGAAAGGGGAAAAGTGAACTCCCTTTTTTCTCTAGTTAGGGCAACTAAAATTTTTCGTGTGATGAAGCTTCCTGCCATCCATCTTTGGTGAGAGTACAAGTTTGAGTACTTGAGGTTTCTTATGGCCTCTGTGGCGAAACCTTACTGTTCCATATCATGTGCCTGATTTGAGCAAGTATTAATTTAAAAATAAAATGGGCAAATTAATCCATGTTTAAAGAATGGCTAGGGTTTGTCTGGGAAATGTGTTGTAAACTCAAGCAGTCTACTCAAGTGTATCACATTTCTGACCTACTATCCCTTAGAAGTCCTTTTGAAGGGAATTTGCAGGTCACACAAGAACATGAGTGTCTGCTCATGTGTTGCTTAACTTCACCTGCCATGTTCTTTTGACAAATGCATTAAAAAAATATCCAAACTGTTCAGAGGCAGCTTCTTGTCTTTCCATATTCTAGCAGTGAATGCTTGGTATATTTGTATTAATCCACTACTAAAAAATCATCCTCCATTTACAGTAAAGGACTGCTCTGTATTCATTGAAGTGATAGCATATCAGGCATGTTTCACCGAATTTTCTGAAGCATTTGTTATTCAGGTCAGCAAAGACTCTGGTGAGGTGCTGTCAATATTTGTTTTGTTTTGTTTTCTGACTGTAATGGAAGAAATTGAAAAGTAGAGAATAGGGAAAGGAATGACAGCGCAAATTAGTGGCTTTATTAGACTTCATTTGTTAGTGTTACTTATCATTAACTATGAAAGCGCCTCAGGACCTCCTCAAGAATAGGCTTAATTGTGTTTTTATTAAACCTCCGTGGAGCCATAACTCTTCAGGTTCTAACTAAATATTATGTTTAATATTTTATGTAACTACAAATAGATCCCTTAAAGTCAAGGTCTTAAAATCTTTTATGTTCTTGGAATAATTTTTTTGAAGGAATTCTTGTAGCAAAGCAGGGTATATGGGACAGTCTTTTTATTCTATTTAGACCTTAACCAAAAGTGTATATTTTTCAGTTGAAGCTAATTCACTGTAGGTCTCTCTGACAAATTGACTTGAGTTTGAGTAGAAATATGTAACTACCTGTCTGCATCTATTTAATTGTTTGTCTTACATTTTTAGCCATGGGGTTCCATCTTGAGGAACTGGAACTTTTTAGCTGTGACACATCCTGGATATATGGCATTCCTGACATATGATGAAGTGAAAGCAAGATTGCAAAAATACAGCACGAAGCCTGGAAGGTAAGAGGGTTTTTTAAATTAATTACAGCTTTCCAAGAAACTACATGATTATTCTAGATTCATACTTCTATATTCACTGACAAACTCACTGCAATATTGAAGGAATGAGTGAATATAACAGTGAATCAAAGAAGTAGTAGGGTTTTTTTTATACTTGTGATTTTGTTTATATCAAAGTGTATTTTCAGAAATAGTTTCATGATAGTCGGAATTCCAAATTAAAAAGTGATGACTTTTTAGATTTTAATACATAGTTTTATAGCCATGATCTTTTTAATGCCGTAATTCATCTACGGTGCTGTGAAGCAAGCAAATACTGTATGACCACATTAAATTCTAAAGTAGTACAGTTAAATAGAAAAAAAAAGAAAATTACATTGTTCTTTCTGCTGAATTAGGTGCAACAAGCGATGCATTCTTGAAATGCATGTTTGAAAATATAATTTGCCTCTCAAAATTTTCATTGAATTGCTGCTTAATAGTAAAAATCATTTTAATGCTTTCAATGGTAGCACAATTAAATTACAATTGTAGTCAGTACTTATGTGTTCCTGTTACCACCTTTCTTTGCCATTAATGATTGTGTATCACAAACACCTAGAAAAGGAATCTGTCAGACTAAGTATGATGACATGCAGAGTTTTAAAATAATATCTATGTGATGTGCTCTATATACTGAATTATTCTAACTGAACTTTTACCATTTATTCCACTTCCGTTGACCTATTTTTTTTTCATTCATATTGCAGATTTAAAAATTCATTAGTAGATTTAATTCTACATTAGTTAACTTTTCTTTTGCGATTTTTGCTTTCAGTTATAAAGCTTTTTTAGGTAATGTCTAGTTGTCCGACTTTGCTGCAGAATCATGTGTATATGTAGTTAAAAATCCATCATTTTGAAACTTGTAAGAAGTCTAGCAAGAATTACAGTCTGTACTTAGGTTCTTTTGATATTTAGCAAACAATAGACTATATCTTAAGTTATCAGACTGATCAAGTGCTTTTATATAAAAACTTATGATTCCAGTGGAATAGCATTCATTTTTAGCTCGGCACTTGTGAATGAAGTCAGATAATTAGGTTGATTTAAGAGCAATTGCTGTACTTAGTATTTTTTCTATTATTGCTTATGATTCTGTGATTGTAATGGAGAAGTAAGAGAGAAATTGTCCGAAGTTGCATTTATGTTCCTTCTAAATAAAATATTGGTTTTAAGATAACTTTCTATTGCATATCAGAAAATGGCTTTATAGAATCACATAGATCAAATGATGGTGCATGAAAGAGGAGATAGGAAGTTTAATTCCTCGATAGACAGATTAATCTGTCTAAAACCATCCTGGAAATTACAAGATTCTATTAAAGTAAATAGTTACTGCTCAATGTAATATTGGCCCTCGTGAAGGTATTAAGAGCTATGCCAAAATTCATGCTAAGATTTGTCATTTTAGACAGTTTTGAAGAAACAAAAAAATGATGTATAATGAAGAAATGCTGCTCTGTGATATAAAATTGAGTTTGTGGTATTTCACCATGGGATGCTTTTCTGAATGAGGTTTTTGCATGTGAAGTGGTGTCTGACACGAAAGAGACTAGAGTTTTTAGTAAGAACAACTAAACATGCCTGATACTATTGCCTGTAAATCTTTCTTTTCCTCCTACTCTGCTCTCTGTCTACATTGTGTACACTCCCAGCTATCACCTGTAACACACAGCAGTATTTAAATTTAAGTCCAGTGGATTTGTTATTATCTGGTATTTTCTGGAGTAGGAGTGATATTTCTTCTCTCCTGTTCACCTCCTCTGCTATACACAAAATTAACATTTTTTTATTATGCCTTGTTCACATTCTGTTGCAGATGAAGATGTTTTATATTTCCTTTTCCATTAGTTCAGGTTGTTGATCTGTGTATGCACAAAAGGTATATGTTGTGGTTATGGAGAGCTGATAATATAATACACTGTTCTTGAAAAGGTTTGTGAGAATGTCTAAATGTATGTAATAGGACCATTCACAGTGAATGTGCAGCTTTCACTTTCAGAACTATAAAGCAAGCAAATGAAAAGTTGAGAGTATAATGCTACTGTTACCTTATTTCTGCCCATAAGGTACCAACAAAGTAAGAGATGCTGGTTTATTTAAGGTTGTACATGTGTTAGAATAGGAAATCTGACCCAAATCTTCAGAGATGCAATTCAGCGTCTTAACCAGAGGCCATCTTTACTCTCTTCACTTGTTTTGTGAACTCTGATTAACACTGACTTTTTATTGATCCTGTTTTTATCAAGCTACATTTTCAGACTGAGTTGCACTCGCTTGGGACAGTGGGCCATTGGATATGTGACTGGCGATGGGAACATATTGCAGACCATACCTCACAATAAACCTCTGTTTCAAGCTTTGATTGATGGAAGCCGGGAAGGATTGTGAGTACAAGTTCCTATAGTCACTATAGGTCTGAAATCTTGATTTTTTTTCTTGATCCTAATGCTTATATGGGTAGTTATTAAAGATCTTTAGAGGCAGAGGATCTGGACATGGTATTTAGCATTCCTTCAAAGTTTAAGGACCATCACTTGTATTCATTTGAAAAACGCTTGCTTCCAGGTAATTCTGTTAACCAACATTAACCAAAGTCATACCTCATAGCAGATAAATTCCAAGAGAATATAAAAGCAGGCAGCTGTCACATTGATTCCTTCCCTCCTCCTCCAATAAGAGTCCCAAATGCACTTAAGCTTATTGAACAATTACTTCTGCCAGTTACTCATGTGTCTTAACTCTGGACAATGATTTGAAAGCTGTGTAATTGCTTTTTTATATATTGTGCAGCCAGAACATTTTCCAATTTCTAATAGTTTACTGGAAAGATTTATAATTGTAAGAGAATCTAAGTTTATAGGGAGAAGTAGTACATTTTTACTAGGCTGCCTGAAGTAACATAACAGACAAATTTTTGGTGTCAGAGTCTTTTCACTGGGATACATGTTTTAAAATATCCATGTGATCATGGTGCAGGGGGAAGGGAGAATTGGTAATCCTCAAAAAAAGATATTTAGAAACCCTTTAAAGTCCTGCAATTTTTCTCAGTCCTGCACAGTCTAGTATTTTTTTTCCAGTATTATTAATTTCCAATGGACTTGAAATGCCCTCATCAGCTCATACCTGAAGACCAGTCTGCATCTCAGATTTTCCATATGGATTCTTGGATATAAATCTACGTCTATTTTGACATCATATATGTCATCATATATGATTACATATAATAAAATGTAAATCATAATATATAAAGATATACTCAAATGTGTGTAACTTTCTATTCTGCTGCGTTACTTGTAGTAGTCACAAAGTCACCAAGCACGATGCTCACAGTGGAGAGATCACTAGGAATATGTGTAATTATAAGCTCACTGTGAAATGAAGATCCAAAATCATATTCTGTTGATCCACCTATAGAAAGTTGTATGCTGGTAAAAGGTCAGATGTATTGCACTTGTACCTATGCATATGATGTCAAAATCTTTTCTGTGCTTCTAAAAATACACTTGAGTATGGGTGAAAACGCATAGGTAGCAGTTCGTTTGCATCCAAAATATAAGAAATGTGTCTGAGGAAAGATGATACATTTTAGTTAATATCTACTGTAATTTATTCTACCCTTTTCAAATTTCATTGATATTATTTAGCTAATAAAACTAAAGAAATACGCATACTTAAAACAATCTTCTTGTAATGCAGCTATCTGTTCCCAGATGGACGAAGTTACAATCCTGACTTGACAGGATTATGTGAACCCACACCACATGATCACATAAAAGTCACACAGGTATGTTGCCTGTTATTTTGTAATCTTCATTTCCCTTAGTATCTCATGTAGCAGTGATAATAAGCTTCTATTAAAATGTGAGAAATTCAGGAGAGTGAAAATATGTTTTTGATAGAAGGGCTTTGATGAATAACAGGATAATAATCCTTTAAACTCTAGAAATGATGATGATGCAGACAACGTGTCTTGGGAAAATTTGTTTATTTTAAGCCTCTTACAAGTGAGAAATGTGTTAATAGTTACTAAATATTTTTATTATATTTATGTTACAAGTGTAGGTAGCCTGGTGTTTCCTTGCAAATTGCAGTTGGGAACACAGAAATAAAATAAAGGTAAAACAATAGTTTTGAAGCCTGAATGGGAATGGTACAGTTTGTTAACAGGTCCTGAAGGAAAAGTGTAGTTCATATATAACAAAAATACCAATTCCAGGGTTTCTCTCCTTTGTCTGTTGTGCAAATTGAGGGAAACGCAATAGAAATAGTTAAGTGCCTAAAAGGACACATTTGGCAGAGAAAATAAGAATACCTAGATGTGTTTGTAGTCTTGTTAAGTGATGAAGAGATAAACTAAGGTGTAGATATTTGATACTCAATGCTTGAGTAAAAATGGGGCTGAAATTAACACTAGAAGGTTAAGGTATACTATGTAGGCCTTTTTCCTGACAACAGCATCTGGAAGACTTGGGGATGTGTTCATCAGGCTAGATACAAGCCATACTATTTCAGATGGTCATCCTTTCTTCAGGACACGCAGGATGACTTGCTGAATCTTTTGTAATTCCAAGTGCTCTGTGAATTCCACCTCTAGAAATACTTAAAAAAAGGAGTTAATTACCATCTATGGTGTTTTCAGGAATATCATTATGTAAATACCATTTTCCTAAGTATAAGAATTCCTAAAACCAATTACTTGAAGTCTGAGTACTTCGATTTCTCCGAGTTCCCCCTTTCCCTTCCAGTCTTATAGTAATGAAACAGTAATGCAGAGGTATCAGATATTCGTGTTGAACGGAATGGTTTTCTAGCCCCATATGCTTGCTCTTCCTCCAGGAAAGAAAAAGCAACTTAGACATTCACCTTATTATTGACAAGCCAATCACTTTGTATTTTGAATTCACTGAATTAATCCAGTTGCTTCTGCACTTGTAGTTATGAGGACACCGTTAGTTGATTCTGATGGTAATTCAACAGAATCAGAATTACATAAATACTGCCTTAAATAATATCTAACTGCAGTAGTTTAAAGTTATCACTAGAGCTGCTTAAAAGATGGTATGAAGGTGGCTGCAGGTCTAGACTGCTGCAGATGGATTCTTTGTGAGAGCTCCGCTGTAAAGATCTTTAGCACATACTGACTACAGCTGCAGATACAAGCCATCTCTTATTTTGTTTTTCTTAGACTCATCTCTTCTCCCTTTAGTCATCAGTAACTACTTTTTTCCTGTGACCTGGATTGTATTTACTTCAAGCTTTCAAAATCTGAGGATTTTTTTTTCAAGACTAGAAAAGGTTAATTTCTACAAAAGTGCATTTGTTTGTCAGTTCCCCAACAATTCTAGAAAACTGTTCTGGATTCAAGTTTTACCTATTATTTACTCATCCTGAATGTGTTCTTATGCCTTCCTGTCAGTCTTGTAAGGTTACAAAGTAGTGAATAATCTGGGCATGACTATTATCATGTTATCCTGAAGGAGATATTCTTGCCATGCGTCATTCATAAGGGCTGTTTACTTTGGTTAACCATACTACTATACGACATCCTTGCTGTAGGTAGAAAGTCCTCTTGCTTGTCAGTGTTCAATCTGATAACTCTTATTAGTCCTAAACTCCTACCTAGGAGAGGAAATTCCTAATTCTGTTCACATTCATCACTTAGTTTCTCACTTAGAAATATATGTTCATTATCTTCCTCTTGTATATACTGCTACCAAAGAAAAGCAGGGTGCATGTCTTGTGTAGTAGTTACATCTGAGAATTCTGTAGAAAACCTAATAGCCACAGATATTTTAAACATTTTTTAGTGTGTATTTTAGTGTATTATAGATTTGAAGAAGCAAAAAATGAAGCTGTTTAGTAACCTTACTGTGGCTTTTAAATAGATCAGTAGCAATAGTTTCCTTCACTGACAAGTAAAGTGGGTAAGAAAACAAGGAGGTCAAAGAAATGTTTGTCACTACGAATGCTTAGGTACATTCTTTGTGAAGAAATCACAATACAGAAATAATCACTTGACTTTCTTTTGTTACAGGAGCAATATGAATTGTACTGTGAAATGGGTTCCACTTTTCAGCTGTGTAAAATTTGTGCAGAGAATGACAAGGATGTGAAGATAGAGCCTTGTGGACACCTTATGTGCACTTCATGTCTGACAGCATGGCAGGTATTGTTATAGTTCAGTAACGTTTCTTTTTACAGTGTGGGTATGTTTACTTTTCCAGGTAGTCAGTAAGAGGGTTCAATGATACATATATTTTAAATTAGAAACTTTTTCATTTTATGGACCAAAATCTGTGAAAAATAAAGTTTCAGGAGTCATTAAAATATAGACTTGTATGCTTGCCAAGGCCATTTACTGACTGCTGCTAGGTGGAAACTATTTCCTGAGCACAATAGCTACTCAAACAGTTAAAGCTGGGCATTTGATGCCAATTCAGCCACTTGAGTCACTTCATGATGTATTCAAAAGGCATGAAGAGGACAGGTAGCAGCTGTGAGTGGGTAACTGACTAGATAGCATTCTATAAGGAGACAGGATGTCTTTGGTGAGAGAAGGATTCAATCAGTAGTACAAGTCATGAAGTAGCCCATGGGAAAAGAAGTGTAGGATTCTTTTATTTCATGTTAATAATATGTAAGGCACTAAACCATGTAACTTTAAATGGTTGCTGGGGTAAGAGATTGAATGGAGGGGAAACTCTGATCTCTCAGTGTCATTTACAGAATATCTGCAATGCAGAGACTTCCTGGTGACACAAGTGGTGTGTTTTATCCATCTTGTTCATGGACCTAACCAATGTGAGGGAAAAAGGAGGTCTAGTACCCTTTATTTCAGTGTAGCTAACAAGCATTTGAGTTAAAAATTAAAAGCAGAAGTCATTTTTCTTTACAACTTCAGACTTTCTCCTAATAGGTGCTTCTCAAACTGAATCAATTCTGTCTCCTCCTCCCTGACTGTTTCTTCTTTCTAATCTATATTTTGTAGGGAGAAGTAAGGATCATCCCATTCTCAGTAAGGGCTCTGTTCCACAGTTAGGCACCATATTGGATTATGAATGTAGTGAGAAGAGTAAAAAGAAACTCTAATCCATTTTTACTTGTTTTTAAATGAGTTCATCTCAGTGAATTTTCATTCTTGTAGGTGAGATATGACTTAATTAGGAATTTAAAAAGGAAACCTATAGTAATTTTAAAAAATCATCATTGGCAAGCTAACACAGAGTATCAGAAGTCTCGTTTGAGTTTTCCTTCCATTAGCAATGAAGCTTGCTGAAAAAGGAGTATTCTCAGTTTCTGATTTTGTGTTCTTTCTGAAATTTGAGTTCAATGCTCCCAATGCAAGTCTTTCAAATTGCACACAGATCAGAAATTGTAAGAAAATTCCATTTTATACATACACAAGTGTCTAATATTTATTTCACTACTAAGCAGCTGCTGAGCTGGAACATTATCTCTCATTTCAGGAGTACCCTTTTTCTGTTCTTACGAGTTTCATTCTGAATGGCAAACATAAAGATCTCACTATGTTAATCTTTGACATTAAAAAAAATCTGAGATCTGTAGCTTTTTTCTTTTTTAATTTAGCTGGAAGTACTAAGACAAAGACTGAAAATGTTGTACTTTGGATTGCTGTATGTCTCATAACATGGTAGTGGCATGTTGCAGTGTGGTGCCAGTAATGTGCTCAGGTTCTGGAGGCTTGTGAACTGAAGGTCCTCAGTGCTTTGGCCAATGGCTAGAGTTATGGGAAGAGGACAATAAAGCATTTTATACGAACTGACATGTTCGAAAACATGAAACTTTATGAGAACATTGCAACCAGCTGTAATCAACCAGGTACATTTTGGACTTGATTACAAATTTAACTTTTGTATAATTAGTGAGTCAATGAAGAAATATTACACTGTAACAGCGTCAGCTGTTGCGAGCTTCTGGTGGGCAAGTGTTTAATTGGAAGCATAATAACTCATTAGATATGCCTCAAGGGGTCCAATGCAGATGTTTTCTCTAAGCGGAAAAATCCCTGAGTAAGCAACATCAGATCTGCGTAGAATACTAAGGATGATTCAGGGTTGTTCACCTTTCTGGAGATCAGTCTTCCAAATAAGACTTCATTTAATTGTTTCATTTGTGTGTTATGCAACAGGTGTAAAGTGTAATTTTCTTCCACAGAAATCTGTTCTTGTCTGAAAACAACATGTCTGGAGTTAATTCTAAAGCATATGGGCAAATATGCTGCATTATAAGGTTCACAATAGCTTCTCTCTCAATGTTCTAAAATACTTTCCTGTGTATATTCATATAGACATCTCAGATCTCAGTTTTAATCACTTGGTTGAATTCCTATTCTTCAATACAAATCTCTGCTGCTGTGATTGGTTAACCACTCAATATGTTTTCGTAAACTTACTGCTTTTCAAAGAAAAGAAAGGAAACTGCTTGTACAGAACTATTGGGCAACACAGATACAAGAAAGCTTTGAAAATTAAAAGGTCTGTGCCTCATCTGTAAGGCTGTTTTTATAAAATGAAACTGAAGTAATTGTAAAAGTAATGGAGGACTTCCTTTGACAGTGACTACTTCAGTAGATCCGTATAGTTTGGAGGTGCTCTTTGATATAGTAAATAATGTAGACTTGTCCTTTGTAATTAGGATGCAAGGCTGCCAAAAGTAAACTACATATATTTTTCCATACAAAATGAAAATCCAGTACTAGCTATGCAAATAGACATGACTTGTCAGGAGACATTATTGTTATTTGGCCTCTGGATACAGTTCTTCCACAAACTGGAAAATCATCTGTCAGTTTATTAAGACTGGCAAGTACCAAGATAAAAATTATTCTGGAAAAAAAAAAAGTAAGTTGTCGTTATACCTGAGAAACCAAAAAGCTCTGCTTGCTTGGTGATGTTTCAGGATAGGTAGGTTGTTTAGAATTCATTTTGATGTAAATATCTATTTAGCTCTCTGCCTGACTGACCGCAAGTATGGCACAACATGATTTCTGAATTCAGATTGAATTATCTTTATCTCTCAAAGCTTCATGGCTCTCTTTTTTTATTTTTTTTTTTCCCAGTACTTCTTTACAAACTCTTAGAGACCTGATCAAGGAATTTTTGTGTAGAAAGATCTACTTCATTTACTTCTATTTTTTTATTTTTAAAATGTATGTACCTTTTTGTCTTGCTGTAGGAATCTGATGGCCAAGGCTGTCCTTTCTGCCGCTGTGAAATCAAAGGAACTGAACCAATCATTGTGGATCCCTTTGATCCAAGGGATGAAAACTCCAGATGCTGCAGTATTATTGATAGCTTTAGTATGCCCATGTTGGACTTGGATGACGATGATGATAGAGAAGAGTCTTTAATGATGAATCGTTTGGCTTCAGTCAGAAAGGTAAATTTACAAATAAAAGAAATAACAATATATGTTTTTAAATTAATCTACCTGTAACTTTGCATAATGAGAGGTTGCACTTCATGCTCTAGGTTTCAGCAGCTCACTGAATAGTCCTTGGATTGAAAAAACAAGATGCATCAGTATTGCAGCAATAATACCAAGGATGAGTAGGAAAAAAGGAAAAAAACAAAAAATCCATAATCTCAGCTGATACAAACTGAGTTAACTGTAATGGAGGCAGCATGAGTTTGCACCAGCTGAGACTCATCCAAAATGTGCTGTATGGACAATTCCCTGAACTTTTATTTGTAAGGAACAAAAAAGAAATCATATACATGGAATGTATTATCAGTTTTCTATGTGTGCATGTGTGTGTGTACGTGCATAGGATGTTTTAGGATTAAACTTGAGTTTCTGAATAGGCTATAAATGTTACTGCTTTGTAAAGGTGATTTGGCACCCATCGTATTGCACACAAGTAGCTTATAATCATGTTGTGTGTGAATTGTCAGTGGGGTTTCTTTTTCTGTATTTTTAGTGTTAGATTCTTTTAATTTTTTTGAGATTTTTTTTGTCCTGAAAGTGCTCTTTTGTTATGGAATCTCTTTGGTCACAGGAGATGATGTTGCTAATAAATAAACATGACCAGAGACACAAGTTTAATTTATTTTGGTGGTTTTCACTTTTATGTTTTATCCTGGAATAGTTATTGTCAAAAGTCATGCAACACAGAGTTTTACAGTGCATTTTCTATAATTTTTCCTCTTAACTGATGTCATCTAGATTGAATAGTTTCCTTGCAGTTAGTTGTGTAACATCTTCCTCTTCCATTTCCTTATCATTGTATTTGTTTCAAAAAAAAAAAAAAAGTTTCACCCTTATATCTGAGAGTATCTGTACATAAATATACTTAATTCTGATATCCTTCTAACCTCTTAAGTCATATGTATCATTCTTGTGTTGTGTATGTAATACAGCATAACCTGCCCTTGGGAACAGTTTATCCTTCCTGTCTGGACTTAAATTGCAGTCTGCAGCCTGACCTCTGAGAGAGGGCCTTGAATTGATGGGCTTTTATAACACTATCATTTCCATGATAAGGCAAAAATGCATTATGCTTTTCTCAAAAGAAGGAACAATAATAGGCTTTACTATAAGATATCTTGCTTTCAATATCCACCAAGTACTTGAGTGCTTTGATGCATGTTATTTTTATATCATTTATTTCATTGTTCAGAGAAAGAAACCTTTTAATTATCACTGAAGTTCAGGAACACTTTGTTAGCCTCTTGAAGTCCTTACTTGAAAATATTTAATTTTCAAGTTGTGTGGTGATTTTTCAGCTTCTATTTACTTCTTAAAACTCTTAACAATTGTTGTACAGTGATGCTCTTAACCACACCACTTGTGTGGCATTTGGCATTATTTTTATACACTTTTTGTTAGTAACACCTTCATCAGCCTTGCCTGTTTCTTTTAATCATTATTTATTTTCCCTGCCAAACATTGTTTCTTCAGAGCCTGCTAGAATAAATACTTTTTTCCTTCTGTGACATAACTTAGGATTTGACTTTTTCAGTTTTTCTTTTGTTTCTCGTTAATGCTGTTAATATGAACTTGGTACTGCATAATGACTGTGTTGTAGTCAATTGATTTGTTGAAACAATGGTAGTCAGATGACAAAGACAATAATTTAGTTTTCCCAGACAACCTGCTGATATTATTGTTACTCTCTAATCCCAATGAACAAATTTTTCGACTTTTTTTTTTGCAAGGATTGTCATATGCTTTCTCAAGATAAGGCTGATAATCCTTTGAAATCAAATAGAATGCTTTTGTCTCAGACCAAATGGTGATATTACTGAAAAAAATCTTCTTGTGACATATCTGGCTAATAGTGAGCTGTGGTGTTGAATTTGCTAGAAAAGGAAAGTTCCAGGGGCCATGAGATCCTGATAAAAGGGACTGTCAGGTTTCGTAATGTGTTGTGGAAATGTTCAGATCAACCCTCATTGAATTCTTATTGAAAACCTTGTGAGAAGGGGAACTGTGAAAATGTTTCACTACCAATTTTTATTATCTTTTTGACTTGTACTTGCAAATATATTTATGATTCAAAGAATAGTTGCGGTAAACTCATTTTAGAAGCATATGCAGTCAGATTCTTCACTGTTGAAGGGGCTTGAGTGGGTTTTAAAGTAACCTGTTCTTAACAAAATGAAAAGCTGAAAAACACTTATTGCAGCCTACCTACCTTACCTATATGAATTACGAATATGTCAGATATCGGCAAAATACCAATTCTGTGGTTTATCACTCTGCCTCTGAAGCGTACTTCAAATCTGAAAAATCTGAAACTGAGAAATCTGCTGCAATTAGTTTATCTCCCTCATCAAGCAGCTATTTTTTTCCCCAAATTGTCTTCAGATATTTCTTTATGAAAGAAAGATGTGGAGTGGTGCCAAAACCTCTGTTAATTGTCTCATTTCTGAGAAATTTCCAGCTCCATAGTGTCAAATTAGCTAATGCAGTTATTGCCTGAAGCATTCCTTTTCTCATGCTGTTTATGCTAGCCAAGCACGTTACAAAATGCATATGAAAAACAGTAGAGATTACAGACACAGGTAAATACTAAAAATGGCACTGTTCTTTCTCATTTTTAAAGAGAGCATTTAATCCTCTAGGAGACTGTGCTTATTATTCTCTAATGTTTAATATTCCATTGTCCCAGTGAAGTGAGTTATCTGTCACTTACCTTGTACAGGATGTAACTGGATACACTTCTTTTAAAAAGACAAAAAAATAAGTAAAATGCATAGTGCATTTGTTAAGAGCAAATAATTTTGAATTCATAAGTGCCTAAGTAATTGTTTAATCCAAATAATATTACATTAAAACCTAGAGGAAGCCCCTAGCAATATAGGAGACTAGGAGGTTTTCAGTAATTTAAAGTGAATTAATGTTCTCTAAAAAAATGCATTCTTCTAAAACTAGATGAATTACCTTGTCTGGGGAGTTACTATCTTTTCTGGAATGAATTTCCCAGCTGTTTGAATGCACTAAGGCCTGACTTGAGTTCACACTGTTACTTTAAAATAGTTAAAGGAAATTGTCAAAGCTGAAGGCCTCTGTTAGTCATCATTAGACTTCTTCCAGCAGATAAATCAAACTTAACAACAAAAGACCTTGGTTCTCAAAATATGGCAGGAGACTATGGTTTTGACTCCTCTTCCTCATTTCTCCATTATTGACTTTTTCTGGTAATGAAAAAAACCATATATTATGTAGTGATACTGTCTTTTATTTCATCAGATAAAGTGCTGGAATATGTAAAAAAAATACTTCAAATATGTATCCACATATTCACTTCAGCTGTACATTCTTAGCTCATAAATATATGTCACTTCATTCTTGATGGTGCACCTGTTTTGTGGGAACATATTAAAATATACTAAATATGTGTGGGAATATATTAAAATATATTAAAATACTGTGAGGTAGTGTGTCTCCCTTAGTTAAAATGTATTTTACTAGTTCCTTAGGCAGCATGGAGCCAACTTTCCCAGCCTTAACTATGTTCCCTCCTTCTCATGCATTTTTGTGGGTTGACAAAGGAGAGATCAAATAAAGAATAAATGTGTCTATGTAAAAAATATTTACAGCCATCAGTTTTAAGTGAAGTAACTTTATCTTCTCATACAGGTTTTTAAGTCCAGATTATGCTAATCTGTCTAGGTCATAACTTATCCTAACAAGAAGTAACAAATATATGAGTTACTCTTATCTGCTTATAAATAAAGTCAGAGAACAACTTGGAAACTAAAAGTCCACTTCTGATGTAGGTCTGCTTGGACCTTCTTAGATGTTTTGTTAAGCAGTTTATAAATTACTAAGCCCAGTCCAGCAGGACATTAACAATCAGGATAATATAACTGTGAATCACTTGTGTTGAGTGGGCTTTCATATGTGCGTGTCTGGCAGAAAGGCATATGAAGCTAAACCTCTTGATTCAATAGCCTGACTGTTAATATTTCTGTCAGAAAAACCCTCACAAGAAATTGTAATCAATGTCAGAAGCAAGCTTATTCTTGAATTCACAACCACTAGGGGCAAACTGATACCAGTATATCCCAGTAATAAGTACATCCGATTATGTAACACAAGTGTGATCCACCCTGCAGTACAATTGCAAAGTCTTAGCTGCTTTGCCCTTGGCAACAATCACGCCAACCAGATGAAGTCCATGTTGTTACAAAGGAGTCTGTGTTCTTTTCCTTAATTACATCTTTATTGCACAGGTCTGTGTGTGTTGCAGCAGAGCCCCTTTGTATGCTGAAGATCTGTCTTCTGTCATTGCCAGTTCACTTTTATTAGTTTGTGTCTTAATCTTGTGCTTGTTTTTCCTTTTTGACACTGTGCTGCTCTTGTGACTCCTTTATTTCCAGTGACTAGGAAATACCCAGAGATCTCCAATAGGTGACAAAGAAAAATTTAAAAGCTCTTCATCCTTAGGGAGTTTGCCATAAATAGTACGTGTTGCGTAGATCTGTTAATGCCCTGGTATCCGCATGAAATGCAACCATCTTGTTGGCCTAGTTGTAAACAAACATCAAATGATGTAGCTGGACAGATTAGATGGACAGATTTAATGGGATTGTGGTGGAAATCTGATAATGTTGAAGAAAACCTGTTGCTGTAGAATATTTTGTTCTGGGGTTTTTTTAGTACCTGTAGATCCAAGTAAGGAATCATAATTTTTAGTTTCTCCCAGAAGAGTATTCTCTCTTACTTCTGCACCAAGAGGTAGTTTAATTGTAGGGGAGAGAAACTGTGTTTCTTGCAGCTATTTTCTTCCTTTTTTTTTTTTCTTTCTCCCCCTCATGCCTTAAGTTATTCCTTAACCTGTTATTCATCATCACTTCCCTTTTAAAGTCTCTGGGTCCATGGCATGCTGTGATAGCATTGTGGCTGTAGGCAATGGTAGTTCAGGGAACTGAAAGATTATTTTGGTATTTTTAAATAAGACATTGATGAAAAGCTTAAATTTAAGTCTTTTCACATACTTAACTACTTCCAAAAAAGTGTCAGTTCGTTTTGGTAGTTGGGATTTATCAACAATGGAATATAGTGGATAGAGATAGCTAAATGCCAAATATATATGAAACCAGAAGATTATAATGTAAATTAAAACTCCTGTTCCAATGGGATTAAAAACATGTTGGATTTTAAGAATCTTTAACTTTTAAATGATTTTTCATACTATTCTAGTCAGTGTTACAGCTTCCTGTATGTTAGGTGTGTCTTTCAGACACTTCTTTCTGTAAATCTTAAAATTCTTTCATATAGTCAGTATATGTAAAGAAGGGTAATGTTGTTTACCTGGTTGAAGAACTTCCTAGACTCATCCCTGTCATCACTATGGGGACATACAGCATTGCTGCGAAAAACTTCAAAAAGAGGAGGAAAGTTTTGATCAAAGTGATCCCTACCTGTAGTTACCTCTGTTACATTTTGTATGTCAGCGATTGCTTGGTTTTTGAAACAAATCACTGGATATAGTTGTTTAGCCTTGGCTGGGTGCCAGGTCCCCCCTAAGTCATTCTATCACTCCCCCTCCTAAACTAGACAGGGGAGAGAGTCGAAATAAGGGCAGGGACATTGCTCAGCAATTAGTGTCACAGGCAAAACAGACTCAACTTGGGGAGAAATGGTTTGATTTATTAATCAAAGCAGAGTACGGTCTTAAAACACCACTCCACCCCTCTTTCATCCCAGGACTCTCCCTCATCCCCTCCCAGCAGCACAAGTGGATGGGGGAGTAGGGGATATGATCAGTTCATTACAGATGGACTTTGCTGCTGCTTCTTCTCAGGGGGAGGCCTCCTCATGCTTCCCACTGCTACAGTGTGGGATCCCTCCCCATGGGAGACAGTCCTGCTCTGGCATGGGGCCTCCCACAGGAGCAGCTCCTTACACTCTGCCCCAATGTGAGTCATCCACCAGGAGAACAGTCCTTCAGGTACTGACTGCTCCAGCATGAGTCCCTCACAGGATCACAAGTCCTAACAGCAAACTTGCTCTGGCATGGGCTCCTCTCTCCCCACGGACTCTCAGGTCCTGCCAGGAACTTGCTCCAGGGTGAGCTTCCCACAGAGTCACATCTTCCTTCAGGCATCCACTCACTCTGACGTGGGGTCCTCCCTGGGCTGCAAGTGGATTTTTGCTCCCCAATGTCCTCCACGGACTGCAGGGGCACAGCTGCCTCACCATGGTCCTCAACACAGGTTACAGGGGAGTCTCTTCCAGTGCCGTGTTCTCCACTGACCTTGGTGTCTGTAATGTTCTCAGGTTATCACTTCCTTCTGCTGCTGCCATTTAGCAACTGCACAGCAACTTCTTCCCGTTGTCAAATCCATTATTCACAGAGGTGTTACCTCCATCACTAACTGACCAGGCCTGGGTCGGCTGTGGGGTCTGTTTTAGGACTGAGTGGCATTAGCCCTATCAGCTACTGGTGAAGCTTCTAGCAGCTATTTGTTTAAAAAAGTTAACTCTGTAGCCCTCCTCCTACCAAAACACCACAGTGGAATATGTCTTATTTTATTTTCATCACAAGTTGATCTTAGATTTGAGAGAAAATGACTTTTGGACATCTCTTTCAGTAACAATGGGTACCTATACTGTCTTACTTAAAAGAACAGCAGAGTATCCATTATGGTCTATAAATAATAATTGACTATTTTAAATATTAGAATAATTATAAATATTAGAATATATTAGAATAATAAATGACTATTAGAAAGTACATAACAAAGTTTCAGATGTTTCACAGAATGGATGTTGTATCCTTGATAATCGGGTAAATAGTTCGGGTTTTTTTTTTTCTGTCTTCAAGTGCACTGAGAGGCAGAATTCACCAGTGACCTCCCCGGGATCTTCCCCTCTTGCACAAAGAAGAAAACCACTTCCAGACCCTCTACAAATTCCACATCTTAGTCTTCCACCTGTACCTCCTCGACTGGATCTTATTCAGAAGGGGGTGGCACGGTCACCATGTGCCAGCCCAACTGGATCTCCAAAGGTAAGTCTCACTGAACCATTTTTATTTACATACAAATATTGAGAAATTGTGGTTTATTGTTTTCAAGGTGAGCTTGCTTAATTGTTTTGGAAGCTTAGCTATTGTCCAAAAGAACTTTAATTCCTTGTAGCTTACAAAATCTTCATATTAGATGCACATTGGTTAAGTCTCTTGTCTCCTTCAGTTGACTTTAGCCTGTCCCTTTGCATAGTCAGATGTTTACTGCTATGATTGTTGGTCAAACGTGACATCTGTCTGATTATATTGGGCTTGGTTATGGTCAGAATTTTAAAGACATCACTGTAGTGGATCAGTTCTGTAATGAACCTCAATTCATTAAAATAAAAAGAAGTGAGATTTTCCTGAAAACAGATTTGAAGATTATTGTCTTGATAACATTGTACGTTGTTGTCGTGGTTTCAGCCATGATAGTTTATTTTATTCCTAGTAGCTGTGTTTTGGGTTTAGTATGAGAATACTGTTGAAAACACATTGATGTTGTTATTAAGTAGCACTTATCCAAAGAGAAGAACTTGTCAGCTTCCTATTGTCTGCCAGTAAGAAGGTGCCCAAGAAGCTGGGAGGGAACATGGCTGGGACAGCTGACCTGAACTAGCTAAATGAGTATTCCTATAGCACAGGACATCACGCCTAGTATAGAAACTGGGGAGTGTTGGCCAGGAGGGGCAGATTGCTGCTCAAGCGTCAGCCAGCAATTGCTGAGCAATTGCTTTGTGCATCACTCTTCTTGGGTTTTATTTCTCTCTCTTTTTGCTATATTCCTTTTAATTATTGCTATTTTTTAATATTATTATTGTTACTCTATTTTATTAAACCTTTCTTGTCTCAACCCCTGAGTTTTACCTTTTTGCAATTCTCTCCATCCCACTGGGAGGAGGGAGGAGTGAGTGACTGGCTGCATGGTGCTTAGTTGCTGGCTAACAACAATAGTTGTACTCTGATGATGGTTTATATTTTCCCAATATACTTACAATAAAAGTATGTGCAGATTCACTGCCTTCAAAACATTGTGGCATATATTAGAACTCGAGTTTCAAGGGGAATAATAATGACTATAGCTAATAGATGGTAAACTGTGTTTTGTGAAACTAATGATACTAAAGATGGAATGATGTTTTGAGCATGCAGGAGAAAAAATGCTATGTTTGTTGTTCTCTGTTATGAGTTGGTGATTTTATTGTAAATGCTGTTTAGAGAGGAGGAACATGATGAATTCAAATTCAAGTTCAAAACGTTATTTGAAACCTGTGTGCTGATAGTAATCCAACATGAAGTAGTCTATTTTGTCAGGTTTTTACTTTAAGCTCAACCTCCTCTTAAGGTTCTAGCAGTTTATAATTTAGAGGAGAAAGTATTAATAGTTCCTTTAATATTCTTTCATCACTTCTTAAATTATACGAGGGAATTAATAACACCTTGAGGATATATGCTAAACATATGGTACATCCATTAAAAGTTAATTTTGCAACAATATTTTTTACAAATAGCATTAACATTGCTTTAATTTTTTCAGTGGCATTATTTGGAAAATGCTATTTTTTTCCTTGAAAGTTTTCCTAAAGAAAAAAATAATGATGGGTGTGAGAGAAATAATATGAGAGTAACAAATAATAATTTAGTGTTTGAAAAAAAAAATAGTCCTGTCAAGATTAATCTTCAGTCAACAAAATGATTTCTGTAATGGAAAATTATAACTATATTAATAAGCTATAACAAAAAGTTTGGTCCCAGCCATTATCTTCCTGTCTTGACAGTGAGAATGCTTTTCTTAACTAGCCAGGTGAATTAAACACTTAATCTCAGTTATTGTGTAAAATGCTGTTAGTAATTCACTCCTAATGGAAATGTTTTGGTTTAACAGTTTTCTGTTCTTAGAAGCTGTACAGCCACCTGTGATAACTTGATTTACAGATTTTTTTAGTACTAGTACACATAATTTTAGGAAACATTTCACCATTTATGGTATAATTCAATTCTGAAAATAGTAGTACTCTGGCAGAGGTTGTTTGCAGATGAGCTAATTACAAGCATAACTACATAATAAGTATGTTACCTGATAAATTGAACTGCAGTTCAAAGAAATTGGGCACTCTTAAAAGTTCATGTCATGTAAAGAGCAAAGTCACTCCTAGGTATATGATTAAAAATGAAATAGCTGTTTTCTTCTTCCACTTGCTGACAAATCATGGGGTTTTTATGCTCATTCAATGTCACTTTATCATTTCCCTTTAGATGCCAATTTTATTTTGTGGTTTTTTTTTTTCATACATCAGGAAATGTTTGGTTTTCTTTTTCCGAATATTCTTCAGAATTCATTTCAGCAGCTAAATAAATCATTCAAAGGATCAAAGCAAAGGATTCTGGGGAAAAAAAAGTGTCAGATAAACCTGCCTCAGTTGTCCTTTCTCCCTTCCACTCCTTACTTGGGATAGTCATGCAACAGCAGAAATGAGGGCATGCTTTCTGAAGAGAAGCTAGATTGTCTATAGGAAGTAAAGAAAAGACTAGCATTTAACTTACTAGCAAATACTCTTGTGCTGCCTTGAAATAATCACAGAAATGGTAAAGCTGTACTGGATTGTGGGAGAAATATGCATGCCTATGTGTGAATTTATTTTTTTTTTAAAAACTTATTGTGTTGTTTAGTCTTCTCCTTGCATGGTGAGGAAACAAGACAAACCTTTGCCAGCACCACCACCTCCCTTGCGTGATCCTCCTCCACCCCCACCGGAGAGACCCCCTCCGATTCCACCAGACAACAGGATAAGCAGACACCTACATCATCCGGAAAGTGTGCCTTCCAGAGACCAGCCAATGCCTCTTGAAGGCCGCTGCCCCAGAGATGTGTTTGGGACAAGTCAGTTGGTAGGATGTCGAATAGGGAGTGATGCTTCTCCCAAACCAGGACTGACTGCTATTTCAAACATAAATGGAAGGCACAACCGCATAAGTTCTGATCCAGGGTTTATGAGGAAACACAGACGTCGCGAGCTGCCTGCAGAAGGTGCCAAGGTATGAAATGAGCTGAATATGTTGAATCCAAATTTGTCACCCTTCTGCAGAGTTGTATTGCATTGACTAGCGTACTGTTTATATTGGTCAATGTTGATCTGCTGTTTCTGAATCTTTTCTGTTGATACTCAGTAATAAGTTGGTCATAAATAGTTTGTTAAATACTGTGTTTGTAAAGCAATAGTACACGAGGGTCTAAGTTACAATTTTAACATGAAACCCTGGAGTTTGGAGAGAAAATCTGAGTTTTGCTATGTTGTTTCAGCAGATTATCCATATAACTTATGCCGTGTAATAATGTATCATTCTATGCTGTAGTATAGTTTTATAGAATCTGAGATCTAATTTAGGAATGTCTTATGCCAAAATTTTGTTTACATTTCGTGATGAAATAGCAGATATTCCAGTAACCTCTGTCATAGGTGGTTTGAGGACTTAGTAACCTCTTCAGTCTGTAATCTATGCAATATGTACAGATGATGTATACAAATACACTTAAATCATCAGATACATTGTGTGCATTAACATAAAAAGCTAAAGACTGTAAAGGTCAGTTGTGTTGCTCATCAGTAAAACATTACTTTCAAAAGAGTATTAAATTAGTCATGATGTTCAGTATACTCTAATGAAAAAAATTATCTAACCTGCCGTGACTCAAAGAAAGAGAAAATAATTACATGCAAAGCCAACCTAAATGTAGAATCATTTATTGTATCTTTACCACTGGCTACACAGGCAGCATTCTTGAAAGTGCTCAGGGGCACAACTCCAGTATTGCATTGTTTGATTTGGTATTATCATCTGTACTCTAACCTTATTCAGGATAATTAGTGTTGCAACTCACATTTTCTTTATCAATTGTAGACAGTAATACCTTTAGCTGATATTTTTTTTCTCTATTATACTTAACTCCAGCTGTTGGAGTTGTACATTGTTACAATTTCTCTATAACAGCTTTTGACTTCTCATGGACAAATGTGCAGTTCGATGTCCTGTGATCCATTTTCAGTTCTGAAGTCATTCATAGTTGACACTTGTAACATTTCCATGGATTGTCTAGCTTGATTTGACTAGGAGGCATCTACCTGTTACTCACAGAAGTAAGCTTTCCTGTCCTTGGTTGCAGTGAATAGTATCTATAACTATGATGTCTCTTCTATTAAAAAAAAAAAAATTAAAAAGCTAACTAAGGATTATTTCTCTATATTAATTGAAGATATCTGAGAAGGAGACCTGTAGACGGGCTAGTTCTGGCATTAGGCAGCTTCAGACAGCTTGCTGGACTACATACAGTTGGGGAGGCTTAGGTTTGAAAAGAAACCAAGTAGTGATAGCATAAGAAAAAACTTCCTGCTTCCGCCTTAATTAGTTTCATCAAAGCAGCTCAGTAATTTATTCATAGAGTAGGTTATTAGAGGAAAGCTGTTCTTATTTTTGCTTAAATACTGGCCTGTGCAGAGACGGATGAATTTGTGGTTAAGTCACAGTAGTTAAAAATCATAACTTTTTCTCCCTATTTGCTTTTTGCAAGATCACAAGCTATTTAACCTTTCTGTTCCTTGGGTTTTTTTTATATGGATGTCTTGGTTATTTTCAGAGCACACTGCTGAAATTCAATTAGTATTGTAAAGAACATTGACATGCATGATGGAAGATGCCTAAAGTTAATGATGATATAATTAGAATATATTATATATATATGAAATTAGAATGTCTTTTTATCAGCATGAAGGCAAAACAAAATTTTACTTACAACTAGACTGTTGTTTAAAATGCTATAGCTTTTCATTTGATTGTAGGAGGATACTGGGTTAATACCTTCATATAGAGTTCCAGCTGTGGTTTAGCATAGTATAGTATAGCTGATGGAATACTCAAAATCAAAAACCACTCAATGTAGAAGTCCTATTGTAGTCTGGAGAAGTTACATATGTATTTCTTTAACCACATGCTATTTGAACTGTCATCTTCAGGTTATATATCTAAGCCATTTGGCTAAATGGAGCAACTGACAAAGTTGAATTATTGTTTCAGGCTGTATGCACATTCACAGGGGAAACATTTAATGAGTTTTCATCCCTGATTCATGTATGAATTGTAATATAATCTTTTTGCTGTTGGTAAAAGCCAAGAATTAGGAAGACAATACTGTGGGTAGAGAGTAGATTCTGGCAGGCACTGTATCACAGAACTTTAAAATCATCAATATATTTAGCATACTATACGTGTTGCTTTCCCACTGTACTTCATCTCTCTCACTTTGATCAGTTTGCAATCTTGAGAATTTTATTTTCCCCCAGGCAATTCAGCTGTAACTGAGTAGTCCATCTAGTAACTGGGATGTGGAACTTCCTCTTTTGGTGGGGTTTTAAGCTAACATATGCTACATCTCCTAAATAGCATAAGCTGAAACAGATATGGAAAAAGTTAATTCAGATAACAGCCCTGTAGTGTAAACTTCTAGGAAAGCCTTTATCCGTAGTCTTCTAAAGGTCTATTTTGTAACAGGTAGTTGATGAACTAGTGATGATTAATGAGGGGAGATATCTATTGTAACACTTGTGCAATTTTTAGGTCTTTTCAAATGGTCATCTGATAAATGAAGAACATGATGTCCCTCCACGACTTTCACCCCCTCTTCCAGCTGCCTCCATCATCCCTAGTATAAAGTAAGTTAACTTTATCTGTGGAAGAAATGCATGAATGTTAAATAATAGCACCGATTCTCTGGTGCTAAAAGAAAAGGGAAAAGGAATAAAATGAACTAATATAACTTGGTGATACATTTTCCATTACTTTAATGTGGTTTTACAAAGAAAAGGTAAGTTGTACTGACTAAGTGGGAACAGTTCTAATGTTATTTGAACATACTATATTTTTATAGAAAGAGAAAATAATTTTTTGCAGATCTTGCTCATTTAGCAGTGGAAGCAGATACTGTCTGATTTTCTATTACTACAGGAGAAGCATGGTCAGAGCTATTTATTGCAGGAGATGAGACATTCTAGGGAAAGTGCTAAGAGTAAAGAGCATTATTTGTGTGCGTTTTGACCCTAATCCAGTAATGCTTTCTGCACACAGAGCTCTGTCCAGGATTCATACCAGTGTCTTCTCTTCGTTGTAGCTAAAGAACAAACAAAACCATTTTATATCATTATAAATGGAGTCAATGTCCATGAGTTACAGAATATGGTTTGAAAAATTTTGTCATTTCAATTTGCAGACTGCTCTTAGTCTTCCAGAAACATGATTGTTTAATACCAAGATGTTACTGTGCATAACAAGTATCTTTCCACTTTTAATCACCCAGAATTTTTTACAGAACAGGAGATATTTCAAATAGAGAGCTTGGAATTGCTATAATGTAGTTAGTAAATATTTTTGTGGTTTTGTAAGGAAATGGGAGCTTATCACAGTGCTTGATGTTGTCCTACAGCTTCTTGCAAATGTATTCCTTGTGATCCTTGTTGTTAAGTAAAATAACTGGGCACTCGGCACATATTAATACTAAGAATTTTCTCATTGGTGTGTAACATAAGACAAATACATTTCAGCACTTTATAAATACACTGGGTTTTTTCTTCCTGGATGCTAAAGTAAAAAGTGTAGTGGATCACTGATCTTTTCATTCACAGGCATATTTTCAGGTAGAACAATTGCCAAGTTGAAGTTCTTCGTGTTTGCTTTCAGTTCAGAATCAAATTTTAAGAACATTACTAAGATATTTCTGTAATTAAGTGTTGTGCTGTAATCTGATCAAGGTAGGGTATCATAGGAGTACCATTTGGATGCCTTGTGTGATCAGTCCTCTTATAGATCAATCGCCTTCCATTGACTACTTCTTCCATGACACAGTGCAAACCTTGGAGTGTTCCACACTCTGTTGGTCTGGAAGGGAGAGCCATAACAACTCTGATAGATAAACTAAATGCTTTCATATTCCAAAGCAAAGTGGACTCTGAGGAGGGGAAGATTCATTATTTTTCTTACTGTTGGGAAAAAAACCAACATTCTGCTTCATGAAAGTCCCATTTTAACCCAGACTTCTGCAAACGTAGACTGGAATTAAAGAACAGTGTGTAAGTACACCATGTAGTGTATCCATAGAATATTATAGGAATGTGGATAGACACAAAATCTGTGTCAAGCCAATCGAAAACTAGAATGTGTGATTTCAGCTTAGTCTATAGAAATATCTTTAACAGCTTGGAAGAATATAATGGGACAAGGATTCTAGATGGTAGGAATGCCCAAGAAAGCTGGTCAGTTGTCAAGTTCCACTTCCTCCAAGCCCAAGATCAGTGTGTCCCCACAAGTAGAAAATCAGAAAAACAAGTCAAAAGGCCTACATCAATGAAAAAAAGAACTACTGGAACTACTCAGGAGAAGAAAAAAGTCTATGGAAGGTGGAAAAAGGGCCTGGTTGCTTCAGAAGAGTGTAGGAATATCGGCAGTGTATTCAGGGATAAAAGAAGGAAAGCCCTTCTGGAATTAAACCTGGCAAAGGTAAAAGAAAAGTAAAAGAAAACAAGAAGGGCTTTTTCAAAGATATCACTGCCAAAGGGAGATTAGGGAGAATGTGAACCCGCTGGTGAGCAAGGAAGGTGCCCTGGTGACGGAGGATGCAGGGAAGGCAGAACTACCAAAGTCTTTGCTTCAGTCTTCACTGACAAGGTTGGCCCTTGGGAAGCCCAGTGCCTGGAGAATAGTAGAACAGTCTGGGTAATGGAGGAACCTCCATTCTCAAGAGGCTCAACAAGAGTCTTGCAGCTGGGAAGGAACAACTCTTTGCACCAGTACAGGCTAGGGATTGACCTACTGGAGAGCAACTCCTACAGAGAGAGACCTGGGAGTCCTGGTTAATAATAAACTAACCATGAACCATCAGTGTGCCCTCATGGCCAAGAAGGCAAAAGACATCCTGGGGTGCATCAAGAAGAATGTGGCCAGCAGGTCAAGGGAGGTTCTGCTCCCCCTCTGCTCTGCCCTGATGAGGCCTCATCTGGAGTCCTGTGTCCAGTTCTGGGCTCCTCAGCTCAGGAGGGACAGAAAACTTCTGGAGAGAGTCCAGCGCAGGCCACCAAGATGATCAAGGGACTGGAGCATCTTCCGTATGAGGAAGGGCTGTGGGAACTGGGGCTGTTCAACCTGGAGAAGAGATTGAGGGGGGATCTTATTAATACTTACAAGTATTTGAATACTTGTAATACTTAGAAGTATTTGATGATGGGGCAACACTTTTTTTCAGTGTATCCAATGGTGGGCAATGGGGTAATGGACAAGAGCTGGAACACAAAAAGTTCCACTTAAGGAAAAACTTTTTTACTGTAAGGGTGAGGGAACACTGGCACAGGTTGCCAAGGGAGACTGTACAGCCTTCTTATAGGTTTCTAAAACCCACTTGTATAGCCTGATCAAGATGAACCTGTTTGAGCAGGGGGGTTGGACTGGATAATCTATACAGGTCCCTTCCAGCCGCTATCTGTGATTCTGTGAACTTAAGTCTTCCTGATATATTCCAGCCAAAAGAAAATCTTTCATTTGCTCAAACCAAACTCCATAGACATTTGAGGAAGAAATTAACTTTTTTTTTCCTGATTTGGTTTTCAACTAAGGCCTTGAAAAACTATACAGCACATTTTTAATTTTTAAAATGTAAAAAATATCAATATCTGACATGAATAGTTCAAATTATCTAGTTAACAGCTACTAAAATGTCACATGGAATGGCTGTTAAAAATTTATCGTTGTATGTTGCCTTGAAACACTCAGGCATTAATATGTCTATTTCAAATTTATTTCCAACAAAGTTTTTGTTACCACCAAAAAATACCCCAATAATCAATTATATTGTGTGGCAATACGTAGGTGGAAAAAACTGGGGATAAGGGTGAAAAAAAAAAAATCTTCAAAAATAGCAAGTTTAATAAGTTCAGGATTTCCATCAGCTACAGCAATTGCTTTCAGGAAGGTAAGCTAAGTATTATTTAGCATGATTTAATTTAAAATGCCAGAGAGAATATTTTACAGTGTATTTTTCCTCCTGTTAAATTGACTGTGCTAAGCCCTCATAAATATATTGAACTACACTTGATCCAAAATACTCTTGTTTTCCACAGCTATGCTACTGCAATCAATCTGGTGGAAGTTTCTCATTTTTTCCTACTCTCCAATCTCTGCAGAGTTGTTGTTTAAGAGCTAGTTTGTTTCATGCAACTCCAAGACATTTTGTTCTTTCTAGTTGTTAATTCCTTCTAGTCTGTAATTTCAAAGGTTTCTTTGAAGGATACACTGATTGTGTCTGAAATATCTTAGTCTGAATAACGAGGAGGCAAAAAGTCCCTTACTTAAAACTTTGCAATTCTAACATGTCCCTACTTGTTTGATCAGTTTTTACTGACTATAACATCACAAATGATGACTTTTTTTTTTCCTTTACTAAGTTACAATAATAGAAAAGCAATGATATTTTTTTTTTTCCTGGAAACACTGCTGATTATTTTCGTCTTACTATATTGATCATTTCTAACCATATTTTAGTGAAATGTGTGTCAACCAGGCATCTGATTTTTATTTTCCACTCAAGCAATGTGCTACTTGACCTTACATGTGAAAACGATTATTCTTTTATTGGCCTACTGTACTTATGTCAGATTATTTGGTTAATGAAAAAATAAGTTAAACTTTTGTGTCAAAAAATACAGAACTAGTTTGCCCCAAAAATTTGAAATTTTCAAGTTAAATAGTGTTTGTTTTATTCCTATGGTGTTCCATTTTGCTATACATAATAGAAAATTGGACTCTCTGTTTTGGAAGTATCACCATAGTGATAGAGATGGTACGTATTTTTGAGTGTGTAATAAGACATAAAATTCCAAGTACCTTTTGTACTATGTAAGTATGTTCAGAGTATCTAGTTGCTTTGAGATAGTTGAGAGAACACTGAAAGGTATTTCACCTCTGCTCTCCCTTGTGTCTTGCTAACAAACTTCAAAAGCAAAATTCTGTTAGGGAACTATGGCTTAGAAGTCCTGACTGCCTTGAAATCAACCTTTGTCATGACACTTCTCCGGGAGTGTTAGGAGGAACACTGCCGACATGCAGGTTCCAGAGAACCTGGAGTATGCATCAGCTCGTAGCTTCACAGACTAAGGCTGAGAAGAATTGCCACAGAAGAGCTGATGCATTCAAAGTGTTGCAAGCTCACCTTGTAACAAAACAGAAAATTGTCCTCCTGTGTGAATGAATGTAAAGTGCTTTCCATAAATATTGGTTTTAAGGGATGATTAGGGGACTGGAACATTTCTCTGACAAGGAAAGACTGAGAGACTTGGGGCTGTTCAGCCTAGAGAAGTGAAAACTGAATGGGGACCTTACCACTTAAAAATACTTAAGGGGCAGCTGTTTAAGAGGATGAAGAGAGTCTCTTTTCTGTAACACCCAGTTACAGGACAAGAGGTAACAGTCACAAGCTGGAACACAGGAAATTCCACTTCAGCATGAGGAAAAACTTCTTTCCTGTGAGAGTGAGGGAGCCCTGGCACAGGCTGTCTAGGGAGGCTGTGGAGTCTCCTCTGGAGGTCTTCAAAACCCTCCTAGATGTGTTCCTGTGTGACCTGATCTACGTGAACATGTTTGAGCAGGGGGTTAGACTACATGAACATAGTAAGGACATACTTGGAATGGATTGTGTATTTTAGTTTAACCCGATAGGTATTCAAGTTGTACCTTCCTCAGTGCAAACCATAGCATGGAAAGTGGGAAGATTAAAGGAGTTTATTTCAAGAGCATGGTCCTGATCCAGACTGAAATACATTGACTGCAAATTCATTGTGTTAAGTTCTGTGAATCAGTTTACCATTAAATAATGGAAGGGGAACTTTTCCCTGAAGTACTTCTAAATTAATGTGACATGCTGATTTCCCTGGAGTTCTGTTAACAACTAAGCTGGACATTAAGTGGCTCAACAAAAGTGAATTATCTCATCTTCTCCTGTTTTGCCTTTGGCTCTTGGTACTCAGTAGGATAACATTGAGTATTGTCTTCAATAAACCAGAAAACACAAAGTCTTCACTTATCAGAATTCTGACTTTCAATTTTAAAATATTTCCTCTTATGGTATGGGAAGGTGAACTAGAGAATGAATAAATACAGTGTATCAGTCACTTTTCTATTTCCCTGTACACAAATCTTCTAAACATATAAGACTAATGAAATTTGTTGAAGTATAAGTATGGAAAATTCTAGCAGCTTGGTAAACAGATGCTTAAGTATTTCACAACTTTGCTTAAATTGACAGCATTCATCCGTGTAGTTACAAAAATTGGAAAATATTTGTCTAGTTATCTTAGTAGGTGGTTTTGTGTAGAACCATACGGTTAGTCTTAGAACAATAGAGGTTTAATAAAGCAGCTTGCCTTGAAGAAATTTCAATCATCATAGACAAAATGGGATAGACCTCTAGAACAAAGTAAAAGAGATCTGGAGTCGAATATTCTTACAATAAGTAAATTGGAAGAGCAATATTTTTTTTACAATATGAATTCTTTAATATTAATAAAATGTAATTATAAGATAATTTTAGGACCTTAATAATATGTCAGCTGTATGTTAGTACTCAAACTCTTCTACCGTTTTAAAAATCAAAAGCAGCTTTCAAAACTTAATAACTTAATGTTTACAATCTGGCAAGTATTTTCCTTAATTTAACGTGAGACTTTACTAGTGTGAAAGTCTTATTTTAAGACTACACAGTATTCGGAAACTTTTATAAATAGTCTTTAATAATAGTTCCAAACCAGTAACAATTTATCAACAGAGAAAGGAAGCTTTGCTTGTGGGTTTTTTCCCAATAATAGCTTTTGAAGAAGGCTTCAAATAATACTGCCAATCTGTTTTGGATGTTTGGTATTAGTCAGTATTGGACATTTCTGGTGTAGGTATTACCACTTCAAACATTGCTATCTGCAGAAGCCAGCAATTCAATTTGTGATTCTTTTCAAGTTTTACATATATATTGAAAAAAACAAAAAAAAAACAGCAAAAAAAACCAAACAAAACCAACATGCAGAATAGCCAGGTAAGAATATTTGCACATCCACAGAAAAGGGAGAATTTATTCTTTGTGGGCTTTTCAACTGTCTTCCTGAGAATTACAGATTTCTCATTGTCTTAGTAAATTTTTACCTTTTGTTATTCAAAGTATGTGTACAGCAGTGACACAAACCTCTTGTCCATCTAAGAAATGAAGGATAGAAAAAGGAGTTTCGCACTACATTGCTGTGTGAAATTTTACTCCCTCTACAGAATGTGGATGAAAACTGTAATGTAGAGTTTGCAGTTTAGTTCCATAAATCTTTCCTAATTAGCTAGTATGCCTTTGCAAAAGAAGTTGCATTCCCATCTTTCATGAGCCTGTTTCTAAAGTCAAAAGTACGTTACTGATTGAAGGAAAAAGTGTCTGAGAAGTTGCAAGTAGCTAATAGCAAGTAGTGTTTAGTTCAGGTTAGGGACTGTCCATTTTTTCTAGCCAGAAATCAAATTGGCTATGAGTGCATTGCACATCTTTTTTCAAGATCTTGCAAGTATTGTTTGAGGTATTTTTGGTGGATCAAGAGCTGGCTGAATGACAGAACCCAGAGGGTGGTGATCAGTGGCACAGGATCGAGTTGGAGTCCTGTGGCCAGTGGGGTTCCACAGGGATCGGTTCTGGGGCCAGTCTTGCTCAATGTCATCAACAACCCTGATGAGAGCGTACCCTCAGCAAGTTTGCTGATGACACCAAGCTGGGAGGACTGGCAGATTCCCCAGAAGGCTGTGCTGCCATTCAGCGGGATTTCAACCAACTTGAGAGTTGGGCAGAGAGGAACCTCATGGGGTTCAAGAAGGGCAAGTGCAGAGTCCTGCATCTGGGGAGGAACAACCCCATGCACCAGTACAGGCTGGGGATTGACCTGCTGGAGAGCAGCTCTGCAGAGAGAGACCTTGGAGTTTTGGTTGATAATAAACTAACCATGAGCCAGCAATGTGCCCTCGTGGCCAAGAAGGCCATTGACATTCTGAGATGCATCAAGAAGAGTGTGGCCAGCAGGTCAAGGGAATTTCTCCTCCACCTCTACTCTGCCCTGGCCTCACCTGGAGTACCATGTCCACTTCTAGGCTCCTCGGCTCAAGAGGGTCAGAGAACTTCTGGAGAGTCCAGTGCAGGGCCATCAAGATTATCAGGAGACTGGAACATCTTTCTTGTGAGGAACGGCTGCAGGAACTGGGACTGTTTAGTCTGGAGAAGAGGAGACTGAGGGGGGATCTCATTAATATTTATAAATATGTCAATATTATATGGATATTTGGATTCTATTGATTATATGGTAGATGTCAGGAAGTTGGGACATCCCTTTTTTCTGTTGTACCTAGCAACAAGACAAGAGCTAATGGGATGAAGCTGGAACACAAAAAGTTCCATTTAAACATAAGAAAAAAGTATTTTACTGTGAAGGTGACAGAGCCCTGACACAGGCTGCCCAGGGAGATTGTAGAGTCTCCTTCCCTGGAGATCCAGCTGTACGTGTTCCTGTGTTACCTGATCTAGAGGGACCTGCTTCTGTAGGGAGGTTGAACTAGATGATCTCTAAAAGTCCCTTTCAACCCCTACCATTCTATGATTATACGATTTAATTTTTTTTTTTGTCAAAAGCATAAAGGTGTTTTACACTCATGTCACATTGAGATGATTTTTTAAGTTACGAACTACTTTTCATCTTCATCTGGTATTAGAATTAAACTTCTGGTTTCAGTTTTCACGTGTGATGAAGCTGAAGTTAAATCAAGTCTTTAATGTAAGCTTTTGTGTTTGAGATATTTTGTGATTTTCTTTCTTATCTTAATGTATTGGAGTAACTACTATAAACAGAGGGCTCAATGTATCAAAGAGTAGATGATGTTGATTGCTAGACCTATAACCTAAATAATTATGAAGGCCAAAAGAGATGTTGAGCTTGTTTGTTAACATCTAAAATACTTTTTCCAGACTGCTCACTAAAAGAAGTTTTTTGCACCTCATTTTGTTCACAATCATATCACAGAAAACCAGACTGTAGGAGTTAGCCTTTTTTTAAAAGAAATCTCATATTCAGCAATATATCCTTCCAACGTGAAACTTGTTACCTATAAATGGAGACTATATAAATGGAGACTGTAAAGTCTACCTCTTTCCAGGGCTGCATTCAACAAGTGATATAAATCGCTGTTTGAGAGGACAAGTGAAGACAATTATTATATGAAGTAGAAATAATTTCAAATACTTGCAAATTCTGTGATAATCATGTAATGGCTGGAATAAGACTTTACTGAAAGGGTAGATGTCCACTTCCTCAGTGAACCCTGCTACTTTTTGCCCTGAATTGACTTCTTATTTCTTTTGATAAATGCAAACAGGTTAAGCCTTGTAAGTACCTATTTAGTACCAATTCTTTGCAATTCTCTGCTATGTTTGCTTAAAGTAACTGTTTCAGCCTCAGAAAATCAGCAACTCTTCTTTTCTGTGGATTCTCAGGGACAAAACAGCCAGTAACTTTAGAAGTCATAGATTAACATGGCACTTTTGTTACCTCATGTGTAGCAGACGTATTAAGGATGTTTAGAATAAATAAGAGTATTTTCTGTATTACACAGTTAAAGGAAAAATGATCTTTTTCTCATCTCTTTAGGTGCCCTGTTTCTTCAGCAGATTCTTTGTCTGATAAATCAAGGGATCACACAGATGATGATGAATACAAAATTCCTTCTTCACATCCTGTAATACTGAGCTCACAACCACCTCACAGTCATAATATAAAGCCTCTACCTCGGTAAGATCATTTAGCAGCTTTGAAGGCAACTTATTTACCAAAACATAATCGTGATTAAGCTTCCCTGCCTTCTAAAACATCTTGTCTTTTAAACTTGGACTACTTTTATGCCTTTATTTCATTTGACCACCACCATAGTCATAAACTTGCGAAGTTCACTTGAGTTGTATTTCTGTTTGTATCTCAGCTGGGTAGTTTTTGCTTTTGAATTGCATTTCAGCAGTTGATCCTTTTTTCCCTTAGGCTGAGATTTTCAGAACAGACCAGAAGATCCAACCCCACAATTCTTGTGAATTCAATTTTAAGGAGAATCAGGGGACTAACATTCCCCAATTCAGCTTTGAAAATCTTAAACTTTCTTATTTTATATAATTAAATTTAAGAAGTAACAAAGTAATGAAAAATATGTGAAATGGCCCCTGTATCTGTGAACTTGTATTCTCAATCTGTTCCATGTGTACTGTATCTTTCTAGTTTTTTGAGCCTGTTTCACAGTGTATTTTCTTCGTGCTTCTCAGGAAGACAATTTTTTTTTTTTCTTAATTCAGTTACCTCTTTTGCTTAAATGTGTTCTAAAATAGTATCTCCAAACTTTGACAGTCCTGTATTATTAATGGATTATAGCAAGGAGAATTGGAGCCAAGGGGCATGGTAACTAAAGGCTGTGTCATTCTTGGTGGACTTCAACTCATTAATGAAATCTGAACATCTGTAATTAAGAGAATAACATTTGGGAAAAGGAAGGGCCAGTTCTCTACGGGTCTTGCAGGTCAAAATACAATATTAAAATCAAGTATTGATCTAAAGTTCAGTCTCTTCTACTATTAAAAAAAATACAGTGGCATATTGCCAGTTTTTCCTGTCTCTGTCGGAATGTGATGTCAAGGACTCACCATCAATAAAGCTCCATATGTGTTTCATTCCCAAATTAGCCAATTACAGTCTTTAGACCTCTTCAATCAACATTTAGAACAGGTGGGAAAAAGGTCATAGTCTGATTGCTCCTTGCATGCAGGTTAAAAGTTCTGTGTTTATTAGAAATGCTGATCCAACCTTCACTGCATAGAATATTACACAGTTGTCTGAGCTTTATGATCTGGAGTACTTAAATTTCTGTCTACTGTGGGAGACTTAAAAAATAAAGAAATAAACTGATGATGAATAAAACTCTTCATGTTGGCCCAGGGAAAAGCAAGAAAAAAACCCCAGACTTCCAGACTGCTAATCTTTTTTCACCTGTGCAATTTTTTAATCTTGAGTGTTGTGCTTCTGCATTGGGTTATCTTTCTGTACCATGCAAACTCATCTAATAGAGGCTGAGTTGCTTTCATGAGTAGAGTTACATAGAGTGTCACCTGTACAACTGGAGAGAGCAGTATGTGAACAGATTAACTTGATTTAGCAGCTTCTGAGGTCTATATCTAGTACGTAGTGTGGTACAATAGGAGTGAGTCTATAGAGGGATCCAGTTGACTCCAAGGACCCCACATCAACACTGTATGTTTTAGGAAGTTTTGAATTCAGACTAGGCCTAAAATGGTCCTTTTGACTAGAGTACCCTTTAGTAATCACAGCACAATGGATGGAGTTCCTATGCTTTGAGTTAACATCATCCAGAAGCAATTGCGTGTGCATGCTGTGAGACTTGTCTGCAACATAACCCAAAGTGCTGAGAGTGGAAATTTTAGTTCAAGTTAGGATTTTGAACTGAAACAAATGCTACTGTCTGATATGCACCCTGAAAGATCCTTGAGAAAATAACCAGCTGGAAAACTAGAAGCTTCTTGTTTTCTGATATCCTTTAGCAGAAACAAAGACTTGAGCGCTTTCAGTTGTCTGGTACAGCATTTCACCAGGCCATGGAATTGCAGAGGCTGTAGATGGAAAGATAATTTCAAAGTTTTTTTCTAGTTTATTTTTTAGCTAGTATACTTGGTCTTGCACTTACAGTGGGATTTTTTGGCATTAAACTAGGACTTGCTACAGAGAAAATACCTCAGCTTATCATTTGATTTACTCTGAATTATAACTGCCAAATCATCTTCTTATATATTCTGGTAACAAACTATTGTCCTAAGCGTTAAAGCAAAATAAAACACTGTTGAATATTTATCTATGAATATATATGATTCATATACTCGAAATGTCTCCATTTAATGTCACTGCTTGGATGTGAAAGCTGAGATAAAACTTTCAAAAAGAATCTTGATTCTGGTTGATACTCTACTCTTCTAATGCACTTTTTAAAATCTCATGAGGTCATGAGTGTCAATAAAACCTTACCTTTTCATAGAATCATAGAATGCAAAACTGTGAACAATAGTTTGTATTGTTGTTATCCAGTGTCACTTTCTCTTATCTCTTTCCTAAGGGTTGCTTCCTCAGTTCTTGGATAGTACTTAGAGTTTTCAGTAAACTAAAGAGCCTATAAATTTTCTTCTGGGCATTTTGTAATTTAAGAATTATGTAATTCTTCCACCATCACCTCTATGACTTTTTGTTCTTTTACCATTAAATATGGCAATGCTAAAAATAGTACAAGAATAATAGAGAAAATGTTCATAGTCTTATTTGAATGGTTTGTTACAACTGATCATCTCTTCCCCAGGTATGCGACAAATTCAGCAAGAAGAAAGGGAGAGAAAGATGTCAGCATTGCTAATTAGACTACTATTAGAAAAATGATATGTTATTGCATCCACTATCTTTTTCTATTAAAGCTTTTTCCAAAAGAAAGTACAGAAGGCTTACTTATTAGTATTCATTTACTGCTCTTCTTTCTGGTGTTTACTGTTGATGTAAGCGAGTATTTCAGTAAACTGATCACTTAACTGGGGTCATTATGACCTGAATATTTCCAAAGTGGTGCCAGGCTGTTATCTTGCTGCCTGTGGCTGGTTAGGTTATTGAAAATGCAGATAAGAATATTTTCTACTTCAATTTGTTTCTAATGGAGTGTATATGCTGAGGAGTCAAAGGAAGTGTCGTATCCCCTGCTTCTGAGAGATTGAACCAATGTAATTTCAAAGATAGAAGCAACACTTCCTCTACCACTTCCCTGGGGAAATTAATCCATAACAAATTAGCTCTTACCATTAGGATTTTTTTTGGTTTATTTTTTTAAGTCTTGTAATTATTTTTACATTTATTTCATTACTTCTAGATACAACTCTTGGGACCACAAATACAATTTCACTTCCTCTTTCCTGTTTATATATTTTAAATTATTCCAGACCTTTATTAATTCTTCTTTTCCATATGGCCAAAGTTAATAGGTTTATTAATGTTCGTACTGTTGGTAAAAACCCAAGATCTGAAATTTTAGCTGCATATACGTTTAGCAGATTTGCCAATATTTAGTAATAATGGTGCATGGTGGGTTGGGATTTTATTTTTAAGCTGGAATTGTTTAGCATGGAGGTCCTTTTCCAAAGAAACTCTGTGGTTCTTTCTGAATAGGCATAGTCCACAGTTTCAATGGCAAGAATAATTTTCCAGGTCTTCACATTTATGCAAACAATATTTAATATTGTGAAAAGCCCTTTTTTCTTTTTTTTTTCCTACTGTATTTGAACAGTCTTCTTACAAAAATAATCTGCAATATTTTTCTGACAAGATTATAGGCAACTTTGTACTGTTTGGTTTAGATTATTTTCATAATTAATTTGATAGTGTTTTTTGTTTTGAGGGCACAGTATGCTTCCATTTTAAAAAATCAGTAAACTCTGGTACAAGTATCAGTGAGATGCAGCTTTTGGATACAGAAATTAATTTATGCCTGCAAAACTACTTTGGCTAGTTCTTTCTTTTTTAAATGTTTGGCTAAGAATTTAGTTGAAAGTTATTACTTCTGGTGATGTGTTATGGTGTTCTGTTTTTGGGGGGGAGGATTGGCTCTGTTTTGTTTTACTTTTTTTTTAATGACTTTCTTGTGTAGTTTTGGATCATTACCAACATCCGCATTTCCCTTTGTCATATTTCTGCAAGGGAAATCTCAGTGGTTGGGAAGGTAAAATAGGATCAAGTCTGTGACTTAGCTGTGTGAATAGACCTGTGCTCTAAAATGAAGACTAGGTTTAGTGTTAATTCTTCCTCTATCTTGTGTTTCAGCCTTGAATGAGTTATTTAAGCCATGTTAGTATCCCATCAAGACAGCAGTATATTCCTTCAAAGCAGTTTTATTGATGGTTAACCAGTATCTGCTCTCAATATAAAAACCGTAAATTTTAAAATTGGTGCAGCTTATCATCTTTCATGTTTCCATATAATGAACTGCCAGCTCAGGTACTTGGTCATTCTGGGAATTAATACTTGGATAACTGGTTAATTGCTTCCTGTTTCCTGTCTGTATTCAGGGTGTGTGAAAATGGCCAATGTGCTGGAATAACGAATGGCACACACAGTAGCACTACTTCTGAGATGAAGAAATCAAAACATCCGGAGTTAGGTATGGTTTAGGGGTTTTTTTCCACTATTTAACAAGAACATTTATTCTGTGCTGTTCTAGGGATACAGCGAGAAAATATTCACTTCTTGTGATTGTGTCATTCAGGAGATGTCTATGATGCACCTACTGTTCCGGTACCTTTGCCACCTGCACGACCTCCTACCAGAGACAACCCAAAACACAGCTCTTTGCTCAACAGGACACCCTCCGATTATGATCTTCTGGTGCCCCCTTTAGGTTGCAGACTTTTTGCTGATTACATTTAATGCTTAACGTTGCTTAGCTGAACCAAATACCATGTTTATTGAAAAAGAAACAACGTTGAGTAGCTCAAGAGCAGCAAACAAGCTGTGGGCTAAATGCAGTAGGAAGACAGTGTTTGTGTCAATGATCTGTAGTTGATATCTGTCTGTAAGCCCTCATGCAATAACTATGAAAAGGCATACTAAATCTGTATTCAAGCTATAAAGAAAAGAAAAAGCATTCTCTCTAAAATATTGTTTCCCGTTTGTATTAAGTTGGAACATTGCAATTTAATGCAGTAGTGGAAGATATTTCCTATTGTAGCTTAAATAATTCATCAAATACACAGTAGCATGCCAAAGAAGTAGTATTTATGTAAAACAAAAATAGCTTTAAAAGTCTGTTTCTGGGCATTTTTTCACTGTCAAGGGACAGTTCAAAACTAACTGCTGCCTACAGACACCAAGAGCTATCTTTTTCAACCCTGATTTTTGTTCTGTTCTCTTACACAAAAGACAGTGAGCTCTGCGTATGCACCAGTGCTGTGCTTGGCTACCACCCACACTCTCATTGACAAGCTCAGCTGCATGATTCTGTCTGTGTATTTGTGTCACAATCCAATTTTCTGGTCCCATAAAACCTTCTGAACATTTGCCATGTTCCTACACTATACTCTCTCTGGTCCCTGAAGTGCTCCTGAGTTATGAGAGTATATGGAATTGAAGGCAGAAGAACACATAAAAATGACACTGATTGGTCTAGTCCTGTCTGCACCACCTCTGCATAAAGAGTGCATTCTTTTACCAAGCTCTAGAAAATTTACTTTACGTCTAGGGTCAGAGCTTTAGAAGAACAGATAAAAATAATACATAATAAGGTGCTGTGATTCTGTGAATAAAAATGTAGCAGATTTGGTGTAAGTCAGCACTGGTTTTTGAGTAGGAAAGTATTTGCTTAGCCACTGAAACACAGCTGTTACTCTACAACAATACTCAGTGAAGCTTTTGTTGTAATACACTCTTTCAATTGAACCACTAAAAGAAATCTCTCCCCTCATCCCAGAAAAGAAACTGAGCAATGCAAAAGGTCATTCAGAGGATGTATTAGGAGAGGGTAGTGCATACTAAGAGTCAGGTTTACAGTTTCATTACAGGAGTCATTGAACTGCTAGAAGAACCCTAGGAGTAAACACAGCAGAGAAAAATAAATGTTCAGTCTCTTTACAGTTTTTAATGAAGTTTTGCACATCTAATAATTCTTTATAAATGCAGGTGAAGATGCATTTGAAAATTCACCTCCTTCACTACCACCGCCACCACCCCCTGCTCGGCACAGCATGATCGAGCACACAAAACCTGCTGGCTCAGGAAGCCGACCTTCTTCAGGACATGAACTGTTCCTTCATTCTGGTAGGAATACAAAGGAAGCAACATTTTATTTAATTTTCCTTCAGAAGCTTACCTGTTCTGTGATAAAAGTTGTTATCAGGCTTCAGATGTCTGTTTTGTCTATATTTCATTATATAAAATATTAAAAAGTAGGATTTTTTTAACATTGGAGATGAAACAATTCAGACTATAAAAAGACTTTATGTTTCCTTATCACAAAGCAATGAAACAAGGTCAATATTTGTATACTAGGCTAGATATTTTGGTGAATTCCACTTTTCTAATAAGAATTGGTACTTGTGAAGTGCCAGGTTTTCTGCTGTAATCTGTAATACTAGTCTGTATCCTTTTGTCAGCTCCATTCTTTTCTATAGAAAACATAATCCGTGGGAGTTATTTTCAAGTTGGAACTTTGGGAAAACTAGAAAAGAGAAAAGAACATCCTCCTTTGCTAGAACTGTTGTACAGTTTTGCTGCAAAACTATATTTAATATGAAGGCAGTAGCAGACACCTGTGGTTCATGACCTTTTTGATAAGTCAAGATTCACCTATCTCTCCCCATGAATCACTGTGACAGTCTGGTATTTTGCTTTTAAAAGTTATAAAAGCTATGTTCACAATTTATTATTTTTGTCTTGGAGTTGAAAAGTGTTTGGTTGTCAGATTAATTAAGATGAATACATTTGCTGCTAATGAGATTACACATCAGGTGTTTGTGAGCTTCAGGGCATTCCCATGAAGTGACTTCTCTTTTTCTGTGGCAACTTCTGAAGGATATTGGTGTCTTAAGTATACCTGTATCAGGAATATTTTCAGGGATCATCGACCTTGTATTTTGCTTAGTTGTCTTCCTGATAGTATCTTTTTTTCTTAGAAGCTTTTTAGAGAGTAATAAATTGCACTGTTTTGGTGACAGTATCACATGAAGGTCAGAGTATAGACGACAAGTGGTCATGTGCAACTCCATAATGGCCTGACAGATTGTTGGGTGCTTGGCCGACCTTTGTGAAAGCTGTGTGCTGAAAGTGAGCTAGTTTTAGGTTGAACTGAAGTCACCTTTTATGGAATGTTTTTATTATGTAATTTTTGTCACCAGTTGAGGCCTGACATCCAGTAATTTTTCAAAACTATATATTTCATAATGCGAACTCAGCTCGGTGTGCTACTTTCTCGTATAAGCCAAGTAAAAAAGACTTGGCACGTTACAGGATGTAAAGGTCGATCTTTGTAAGTACAGGGCGGAATTAATTTATCTTCTACACTTAAAAATAAAAATAATCTTCAGCAGTCTAGTCTGAATAGGTGATTCATTTGTATCTTCTGATGCAAAAACACACACTGTTCCATTCAATTCTAATGGGAATGGAGAGGAAAAATAGAAGCCCTCACAAAGATGCACACAAGTTCCATCTATCTGTGTGCAGTTCTTAGAACCATGCAGAGTTTTAAATTGCTGTTATTTCCAAATAATCTAAGCAACATCATTGATAGTGTTGAAAAACATATATTAATTTTTAATTAAAAATCTGGAAAATGTGTCTGTGGCCATGTATTGTTGTTCTTATTTGCATAGCGAATACGGTCTTACAGCAGCAGTTTTCATTAATCTTATGACATGTATATATCTACTTAGGCACACATGGCTGTGTAGATTGGTCTTTTTTATTTGTATAGTATTTCTAAAGCCATATTACTGACTTTGCATCTTGTCAAATAAACCACTGGAGATGATTTATTATGAGTTTTTGATAATTGGTTTCCGTGCAAGTCTTGGGGGTGATTTCTGAGCTATCCATCAGAGCCTGTCAGATTAGAAAAATAATCTCATCATTGACAACAGCAAAAAGTTGTGTTCCCATACAAACAGTTTTGTGAATCCAGAGCAGAAGACAGGTCTGGGATAATGTTAACACTTGCTGAGCTGCATCCTCAATAGCCAAAAACAAAACAAAACAAAGGACACGATATGTCAGGACTACGTATTTCTCTCATTTTTCAAATCGTGTTCCTGTAATCAGCCAAGAGAACTGAAAAGCCTAGTCACAGCCTTTAGGCCAGTCCCTGTAATATTTACACATAGGTAGGACTATGAATAGGAAATCTACCCTGCAGTCTTTGTGAACTGCAAAGCATGGAAGTGTTGAAGCTCTAACCAAACTGGGTAGCTGGGGGATATTTTAACTGTGCTGCTGCTTCAGGCTTTGCAACCTCTTCCATGATTTGTCAGGCACAAAGCTACGTCAGGGTTAGGGTAATTAAAGGGTGAATAGAAGAGCCATGGTCAGTGCAGGATAGACCAACTTTGAGATGCGCTCTTGTTTTTGTCACTTAAAGTCATAGTTACATGTGTACTGTGCAAGTGTTGAATTTGGATGTATATGTGAATATCCAGGTGCTATTGGGGAATACCTCTGTTTGTATTCATGGCTCCTCTGTGTGAAGGGTGACTATTTTAAGCCTAGCTTCCATACATCAGCCCTCTCCCAGCTAACAATTCCAATTATTTTAAGACTTCTTTTTTACTCTTTTATTGCAGATCCCCATTTTGATGTGATGACTGGTCATGTTCCTTTGCCACCTGCTCGTAGGGTAACTGGGGAAAATGTCAAAACAAATAGGACATCTCAAGACTATGATCAACTTCCTCCCTCTTCAGGTAAGGTAGAAAACTGTTCTTGTAGAGTATTACAGCTTTATGAAGAATGTAACTTACATCTCTGAAGTCCCATGAGCTTTTTGTCATTCCAGGCAACAAATGTCAATGCTAATAGTGCTTTACAAAAATATGAAATCATCAAAGGATAACAGGTTAAAGTTCTACAACAAAGGCAGAAGTGGCTATCTAGTGTCTGTAGCTGTGGAAATTACGGCATCAGTTTCACTAGCTGCCAAAATGAATGCTTGTGTGAATTGTAGTGCTCCTTATTTACTGAGAAAGGATGAGATTTTTCTGCTATCTTCAAAGGTCAAAAGAGATCAAAAGTCCAGCACTGACCACATGTCCACCTTTGTTTCATTGCTCCTAAAATAATACTTAAAAGTAGCATCACTATTTTCTGCTCTTTTTTTTTTTGCTAATATGTTTGTTCTGACTTCTAAGAAATGTTTTTAAATGTGTATTAATAAAGTATCAAGAACCAAAACTAATTATAGTTAAGTCTTTAATTTGCAACAGAATGGGTACAGTGGAAGCAATTCTTCTGCCATAGAAATTTTGCTTATGATATTCAGGCAACATGAACAGTATTTGAAGGAAAGCTCCTCTAATTAAAATAGCATTGTGAAATGACAGCATTACCTGTATTTCTAAGCACTTTCACCAATTTTTAGATAGATTTTCTTTTATTTAGATACCCATGGGATGTGGGAAAGGGGAAGGATTGTCCCACCTGCATCATTTTGCTGTGTGAAGAGACCACACAAAGACAGAGCCGAGTGATAATTTGAATAATTATTCATTCTCCAGATGAGAGTGAATTGTGCATGAAAACTCTTTCCAAATGCATGAAGAAGGAAGGGATTTATTTAGTCTTTCAGTTATAATGATCATGAGAGTTTAATTGCAACAATCAGAAGTGGAAAAATGTTATATTTTTAATAGTAATTATCTCTCTCCTTCTTGGGAATACATATTTTTACTCTGCTGGGGTATTGGAAAGAAAGAATATTTTTTTCCAACTTACATACGAGTGTGCAGTTCAGTAAGCTTGAAGAATGCTACATAATTTTTAATGAATAGCGCATTTGACAATTAGTGTGATGCCTTGGTAAATAGTACTTTGGGGAGGATATATCTACTAATAGTGTTTCTAATTTTTTATTGTCAAGAAAAAAGGGTTTATGTAATGCATGTTTTATATATCACACTCTGAAGGATCTAGTTGTCCTACAATGTTAACCTGATCTATTTAGGACACTTGAAATTTCGAAATAGTAGAAATTATGACAATGGTATAACTGCCTTTTTAAAGCTATGGAGTTTTTCTGCAGTTCTGTGGTAGAACAAGTTTTAGCTTTTCTGCATTGCTTGATGCTTGAGATGCTCGCTGCTTAAGGTCTTGGAACTTCCTGATGTCACTTAATAAATACTTTCCTATCTGCATGTTTCCCACACCCATCTTCTGAAACACCCGTATGTGTTGACCTTTGCTATAAGTATCATTCTAAGTCAGCGTGATGTACAACAAGATATTCAATTTAATTTCAATTAAGTAAAAACTGTGTGATAGATCATGTCATGCTCTTAATTGGAAAGTTGTTTTTACAGTGGCAGTAATTCCATAGAACAGAACTGATGAGCTTCAGGATGAACTGATTCACCTTCATCTGATTTAAAAAGACAATGCAGAGTGTGTAACTCTGCAGAACTTTTTTGTTCTGCGTTTATTCTGAACTAATCAGTTCACTTAGGAAATTCTTCATTTCTGCTGTTTTATGTGGTGATTCTTTGCAATAGCTGGAAAAAGAACGCAATTCTCTCTAAAATCTAATTGTAGCCACTGGTTCACTAGTGTAGAATGGGGAGGCCTTCTGTGCTGTGATTCGGCTGTTTTTAAGATTGCTGTCATGATGTTTCACTGAATCATCACCATGTAATGAGAAATTTATTCTAATTTGGCAGTGTACTCAATGTTGAACACTTACAAAATAGTTCTCATCTATGCACTTCAGCTATCACAAAGGCATGGATTTTTCAATACTCTTAAGTACAACTTTTAAAAATCATTACAATAAAAGAAAGAGGAGGAGATGATGCTAACAGTTAGCATATTTTACCTAAGCACAGCCCACAGATACGTGGGAAAGGCCAGAAGAAAATTAGGCCTATAATGCAGATGTTTGCTGTATTTTACAGAATTTAGCTGTTCTGTAAGAAAGGGATTCAAATGACTGGTTAAGCATATTTGCTTGCCTGTTCACTCACCTGGCCTTATGAAAGCAGTTGCATGCAAATTTAAATTTCTTTACAAGGAAATGCTAGGGGAAGGACATAAAATATTATTTCAGGGTGAGTTTCAATTAACCCTCATGGGAGTAATGTGCCACACTAATGCAAAATATGAAAATAATACCTAACAGTTTGCTGGCCCAATATGTGCAGTTACTGATTCCTCACTTTCTCCTGGCTCTCTCAGTGTCTTAGCATAAATGTCCCCTGGATATGTTTAATTCCTGTTTCCCACTTAGGGTAAATGTAGCTGCTTGCTGCTGCTTCAGAGAGACTTGCAACAGCTTCATCATCTGATTCTCTGATGCTTCTCAGTTTGTTAGTGAAAGACCATGGGAAATACAGGAGAAGCAGAAAGAGAGGAAGGCCGTTTCACAGCAGAGAGGAATAGAGTTGGTGCCATTGCAAATAACCGTATTTCCGCTGTGCGGCAGAGTTCTCACCTTACAACTTTTTCCATGCTTTTTAAACACTTATAAAATAGGCCCCTGTCTGCCTAACTACTAACCTACCTAAGAGTTAAATCTAGGGCTGAATTACACAATTGTGAATGATAGCGGAACCTCCTTGCAGCAGAAATTATTGATTTACAGAATTAGAGAATCTATTTGAATTTTTAGTTAGGCATCCGCAGTGGCAGAAACATCAAAGAGGGTGGGGGGTTGGGAAGGAAAGTCCTACTTAAATACCTCTATCTCAGTGTCCAGATGGACATGAAGCTTAGGCTTAGTATCTTTAAGCTCAGGATCCAATGTGTGATACCCAGCTTCAGCTAAAATTTTATATGGATGTGAAGATATTGAAAGAGATGTCAGTGCTTAAAAAAAATAATAATGAGAATTGAGTTAGAGAGAGGGATGAAGATCTTAAAAGTATCTGCTACAGAGAGATGCCACTATAGTGAGAATAAAATGCCAGTGCTGCAGATCTGTTGACAGAATTAAAAATGACCTTTCTAAATGATGTGATTGCTTAATAAAATTTGTTTGCAAGCTTCAGCAAAGTGAAGGTTTTATACAACAAATAACTTCCATTTTAAGCCTGTATTAGGCTGGGTAGAGCAAAAAAATAAAAAATCTCTTGTAGGAGACAGAAGAATCTGACCTATGCATAAGGAATTTCTTCTCTACTTCAGGCCTAGGGGGAAATGCGAAGTTTGCAAACTAATTCTGTTTCATCCTCTCTAGAAATAACAAAACGTTAGTTTGAAATATTTGTGAAACAAAACTGATGGTTTCTAACATGATACACTATTATTTTAAATATAAATAATATTATTCTGTCACAGTCTTGAATTTTCCAAAATAAGTGAAATGAGAAATTTGAACCTGTTTCTATTTTGTTTTTTGATAATTAACTGTGTTTTTTAAGCTATAATTAATTTCTCAAACCAGCATGCTTCATGGATCTTGCACACCTTCTTAACAGATTTAGATCTTCAGAGGCGTTTACTACGTTTAGTGTTTCGATGATTCTTTTCATCTTCAGAGAGAAGTAACCCTAACAAATATGAAATAAGCCTTACTATCTGTATATTGTGTCATAACTATTTTCAAGGAAAATAGGCCATGACATTTGAAAAAAATTAATCTTAGCCCCTTATGGTAAATTTTCGATCACATTACTATAATCCATTGGCACTATTTTGCTAAAAGTACTATTCTCGTCTGAATTAAGAAATGGAATTAAAATTCATAGCAGCACTGTCATCTGAATGCAGGGAAACTAAATTGGGAGACAAATACACCTTGATTCATCTGAAGTATTTAACGCGCTCAGTAGAATTACAGTTCTCTCTGTCCAGCGTGATGATAAGGTCACATGTTGTAACGGGAGTACTAGGAATACAGCATTTTTTCATCACTGAAAAACTGTCTCTGAAGTCCTTAACACTGCAGAATGCCATTGCTGTTAGTGAAAGTAAACAGGAAGTATCACAACCAGAAGTTCCTCTAATTTACCTATCAAAGTCACTGTTGATGGGAGTTTTTAGAACCCTTTTTGAAGGATTATAGACTTTTTCGAAGTATTTTGCTCTTGAAAGTGTTTTCTGCTCTATGTCTGCTTGTATTTAAGCTGCTTATTGCAGAATCAGTGAGGATACAGTGGTTTCAGTGAAGTACCAGGTTTACTTGAGCACAAAACTCTTGACTCTGAGAAGATTAGCAAGTTTGATTAATAGCATTTTTCATCAGCACATTGTGATTCTTAGCACAAGCATTAACTGTGAAGGTAACTTTTCCATAGAAAAGAAAGGAAGGAGGTCTTTCCAGCAGGGGACTAGAGAGGAGGAAGGATCATGTTCTGTTCTCACCACTGCAAATGATTGGACTGGAGAGTTGTTTCAAGAAACCAGTTATTTCTGTACTTCGTGCATTAAATGAACTGCAGTTGACTGAACAGAGTCTGCAAGATTTACCAATAAAAGAAGAGTTTTTCTCACTTGGGCATATTTGGCTGGATTCCTCTTCCATGCAATTTACAGTTCTGAATAAAACTGTGATCCAAAAATTTGGGGATTTCTTTAAACAGACTAAGAAAATGTCGATAGTCTTCAAAATTTTGACTGGCTGTTTTCACCATCTTTGCTGTTTTTGTTTTCTCTTTTTCCAACTTTGGGTAATTTAGATTGCAACTTGCAGGTTCCTATCCTATTACTAATTTAGCATTTCTCTACATTGTTTCCATTTTTAGATGTTCTTGAGGTACTCAGCTTCTGTCTGGATTTTATAATGAGATGTATCAATGAACTGAAACAACTCCTCATGGGTTTTTTTATTTTATTTTACTTTTTAAACTGCTTCATGAGACTTTACCTACCTATAACACAATTTTAAGCCAATTTGTAATGATTTCTGTCTCTTTTATTTGAAACAGATGGTTCACAAGCACCAGCCAGGCCCCCTAAACCACTTCCTCGGAGGACTGCACCAGAAATACACCACAGGAAACCATACAACTCTGACAGTTCCACAGAAAATGTGGATGCAAAGATTGCAAAACTTATGGGAGAGGGCTATTCCTTTGAAGAAGTCAAGAGGGCACTTGAAATTGCCCAGAATAACGTTGACGTGGCCCGTAGTATTTTAAGAGAGTTTGTCTGTTTTCCTCCACCGGTTTCCCCACGTCTCAATCTATAGCAGCATCGAGATTTTCTTGGAGCATGTGAATTCTACATATACACATGTGGACTGATGAATGAGAGAACAGAATGGATTATTTTTCTTTCATCCTTAGTAGAAGGGTGTTTGTTTCCAGCCGTTTATCAAAGGCTCATGGCTGCTCTGATCAAGACTTATAAATATGCTGAGGCTTATGTATTTTTGCTAGCCATACTTTTTTAAATCAGGGTTGAACTGACAAAATAATTTAAAGAAGTTTACTTCCCTAGAACTTTTAATCTGTGAAATGCTTTTTCCTGTTTACAAGTTGGCAAGTTACAGTTTTCTAGTTGATATCTGTACTATGTTCCTGTTCATATTCCCTTGTACTTGTGGTCAGTTCTGCTGTAGCATTCCCAACAGTTTCCATGCTGACCACTCCATCAACTATATCATCACTTACAGAAGTTCTGTGTCTGATTTTCGGTTGTTGCATCTTTTTTTTTTCCCCACTTACAAGATGCTTTAATTGTTTTTTGCATTTCAGCTCATCAAATGCAAAAAGTTTGTGGCCTTCACTACTGATTTGTGTTTTTTCTTCTGAGATTCCTTTGCTTTTGAGAGAGGAAATATCTGAATGTAAAATATGTTATTCTGTTTATGAATTGCCTTTTTATAGGTGTTTTGATGGTAATGTTGGGCAGCTTTCTGTTTAACATAAATTCCATGACCTGTATTCTTCAAGGTCTTTTATACAGTTTCTGCAAAATCGTCCCAATCAACAAATTTAACACTTGATGCAGCAGCGATACTGAGTTCTAATACATAAAAAGTCTTTCAAATTTGAGTATTTGATTAAAAATGTTCAAAGAAGCCAAATGCACTGTGTTCCAATTGCACACTAATGGCACCAGTTCTCTATGACCTGTTTAAATTGAGGCATGCCAGGCTAGAAGGACTCTTTTTGAATCGTGTTAATGATATTGAGGTAAATTCCAATTCTAGTTTCTGTAAAGTAGAATGCAGTTAATTTTTTTTTTTTTAGTGATTATCCTGTGGTTCACTGTGGCTTGGATCAGTTTGTATTAACGTGGAAACGTAAAATCTTTGATGCACTGTTAATTCCTAATGCTACTGTAGCAATATATTTTTGCAAATTTCTTTAGTAACCTCTCCTCTGTACACATTATTATCAAGTAAATGTTTAATACCCAAATTCATTCACCCACTTTTCCAGCTGCTTAGTTGGAAATACATTTTTGCTTTATGTGGTTAGCAATGCTACAGGCTTTGATACTTTGTTTTTGAGCCCAAATATATGCAAGCCAAATTAAAAATCAGCCCAATTTTAAATGAGAAGACAACTCAGTTCAAAGTAGAGTCGAAGAGTCCAAATATGTCCATATAATTCTTACAATGGCTGCTTTCTTGTTTTTATGGGAAACTCTGAAATCTTCTTTACTACTGTTACTGTTGAAAAAGTGAAACCATGTGGCAGTTAGAATTTTTTCACATTTTGAGATGTGACCAATATATGGAAATTTTCACAGTGTGCTAAACTGGGTGTGAGTTATATATTTATTGCTCCCTTTTAGCTTTTAGTGTTCTCCTTCACTCAAAGCAAGTGGTAAAAGTTACATCACTCTCATGGTCAGATCTCTGCGGCCCAATGCATTTGTTTTAAAGATTTTCTAGAGACAGCAAATGGCTGAATTGCAGGATTCAAAATAACTGGGAAAACCCAGCAGAAATAACTGTGATATTTCAAAGTCCGTCGTTTCAGCAACTAACTTATTCATAAAGTAATTCAGTTGTTCTGTAGCATTACAAAGCATTGTATGGGTATCGTTAATCTGCTTCAATGGTAAATGATTAGGAGAATTCAGGGTATAGGGAAGAGCTTCTGTTTTGATTTAAGCAAATGATTCTGAGTTTATGTTCTAAAAAAGGGCATTTGCAGCTTCCTTAAAAAGTTCATTCCTTGAGTACAGCTTATGAAAAGTTTTGGTTGAAGTTATACTCTGTGCTTTTAATTCAAGTAAATCTTTTTCCTCTGTTTTGAGGGGAAGCTTTTGTGTAGTCTTGAACCCCCTTGTTCATTTTGTTTGTTTACAACATCACTCGCATTTTAGCTAACTATAAATTCAAAATGATTCATGCTACTAAATTAAACACTCTACTTGTACTGGAATTACTTAAATGAGGTTCTAGCATAACTGTCAGAATAGCAATGACGACAGTGAAAAAAGAACACTTTATAAGGATGAACAAACAATCTGCAGACTGAGTTCTGAAATTTTGAGTTGTAATGAAGAGCTCGTTTTCTTATTTTTATGCAGCAGCTTAGTATAAATTACAGCCCTATATTTCAATTAGGGGATGGAACTGCTGCCTGATAGATTAAGGTTTTTAAATTTTTCCTTTCTAGTTGTGACCGCTAGTGACTTTTTTTATCTTAGTGTGTGCTAAAAAAAAGCCTGATGAGCAATATTCTGAGTGGTAACTTGAAGAGTTCCATTAATCTTTAAATGAGTGTGCTAATAACATTTCTAAATAGTGGAATATGAAGACTATTGCAAAACTGGTTTGGTTAATAGTTTTAAAGTCAAACAGTGAAATTGCTTTGGTAGAGTGTTGATGTTTACTCTGCAAGAATTAATAGGCATAAAATAAATTAATCTGGCCACAGTCTGTTTCTCTAAAAGCATAGTTATCTAAACACATTTAAACCTTTGAAAGACTTAAGGGTTTGAGTCTGGCAGTGTGTTATGCACACGTATATCTTTAAGGAAGATATGCACCTGTATAACTTTAAGGAAGACTGACTTCAGTAAGAGTACTTGAGTGAACAAAGTTGGTTAAACTCAGAAGCATGTGCTATCCTATTTCTTCCAATTAAGTGTCATGGCAGACATCATTCTGATGTGTGTTGGCCTTACCTTTTGTCTCCTTTTGGCTAAATAACAGCATTTTAAGCAAACTGGCTGAATCAGAAGTTGAACAAAGTAAGTGAACATCAGTAGCATGGTTGTTTTCCAAAGACTGAGTAGAAAAAAATGGATATTGTGATAAAATAAATGAATCCAATGCGATTACCCATGTTAGTGGCTTGGCTGGAACCTTAAAAATGGCCACTGGTAAAATTTGGTAATAATCAGTATCTCAAGAGTGTATTTGGCACAGATTTTTCATAATGTGAATTTAGGGTGTTTTGTAGCAGGATCATTTCTTCTGTTAAATATCTCATTTTCAGCTTGAAGCTTTACTTTGCACCGGTGACTCTGACCTGAAAGCATTTAAATTTATGTCTTAAAGCTGGACAAATTTTGAAACAAGTGCAAACCGTATTCTAAGCAAATTCAGGTGCTACCTGTTCACCTGGAATTCAACGCTTTTAGGAATGACTTCTTGAAAAAGGACTAGTTTCCATTTTGATGGATTTTCTTTCAAATAACTTTTATCTGAAAATGCCTTTTATAAACTTGTCTAACATGTGGCAAACTTTGTGATGTGTTCGATTAATTTATATTTTATTCAACATTTTTTTTAAATTTCGGTTATTATGTAAGCTCAAGTTCTTTATCTGTTCATGTAAGGTATTTTATAAAATTAATGTTAACAGAATATTGGATTGGTCCGTGATTTTTCAAGACTCTGTCTCTCCGTAATCGAAAATTACTACTTTTCACATGGTGCTTTCGAAACGTAGTATATCCTGTCTAGGTCTTAGAAACTATTGTTTTGTAAGCCACAAAAGTCAGGCATTGCTCTAAAATTAAGTGAATCATTGCATCAGGTGCATTCACTTTGTCCCCTACATTGCTTCATTTCTGAATTTCAGTAGTAAAAATTTATAATTTGGCAGTAATTTTAGATGTAACAGTTATATGGCAGAAAGACAATAGCCATTAAATAAGTAGCATCCAAAGCGGCCCACACATAGTGCAACTGTACATGAATTTACAAGATTTTTTTTTCATGCAGAAAATTACAATAAGCTCACACTGTTTCTTTTACCAGCCTGCAGAGTTCAGAACTAGGCTGTGATTCTCATCTCTGCAAAATACCTAAACAGCTGAACCAAATCTGAAGAATAATCAAACTACTGTAGTCATTCATGTTTTAAAAGCCATTTTTTTCTCCCTAGATAGCTGGGGAGGAACATGTATTTACTCCAAAACAGATAGCTTTCTCCTGCACATCTGTGTAACAATTAGGACACTGAAAATAGGAAATGCTCCCTAGTTTGCATTCGACCACAATGCAGTAAGTGCCCTAAGGAGAACTTGTCTTTTGGTAATTTGCTGGTTGAATATTGCTGATTGAATATCACTGATTTCAAAGGCTATGCAAAGATAAATAAATCTACATCGTTCGGAAATACTTCAAGGCAGTAGCTGGCAGAGTTTTCCAGAGCTATTACCTTGCTTGAACACATGACTTTCACCTGTTTCTTCTTGAAGTTTATGTCTTCATTACCAATTAATATGGTCCACACAAAATTCCTGGACCATTATTTCGAAGTTTTTATTCTCTGTACCTTTCACTATGGTTGTTATCAGTAATACTGTTTTTAATCTAGGCTTGTACACTGAAAATCAAATGATCCTATTCTCTCACATCGCAGCTTGCGCCAAGTTCAGCCCTGCCTTTGTCCCACAGATGCATCACTTGGTTGACATCTCCTCTTCTCTTCCCACTCTGAATCTCTTCACAGTGATATCAGCCACCTTCATCATCCTTTATTGCAATAACTTCTGCAAGGGGGTTGGACTAGATGATCTCTAAAGGTCCCTTCCAACCCCTACCATTCTATGATTCTATGAATAATGACAGACATTTGATAGTTTCCTATCTCAATTTGCAACCACATCTGTATTTTCTTCTGTAATCTCTCATAAGTGTTGTGTTAATCTTGTTAGTCTCAATCATTATACAGATTTTTCGTGCCATATCTGAATGGTCCTGGTGAGTAGTTATCCAAAATGAATTCAGAATTCTGTGAGAAAGCTCATTTTCTGTAATATCACTGCCATTTTTTCCTGCTCACTTCTCCACCAGCAGATACACTCTTCTGTTTCATTATTTGTTTGTCAGGGATGGAGATCCTGTGCTTATTTCAATAGGTCCTTATTTCTGAGATGTGAAAAGAAACCAATAAAGATATCCTCTCCTAATAACAGTCCTCGTGTTTGAAGATGGCTTGTGTCTCAATATGAGAGTTAAGAAGTTTGTGCCAATGAATGCGTTTTGTAGCTTGGAAAGTCTCAATTATATTTGGTTACTGTACAGCAGAGTGAGGTGCAGATCAAAGGGATAAATTTTATAAAATGTGTCATTAAAGTTGAGAAGTCACTTGTGGATAAAGGTAACTGACTGCCATCAGTAACCAGGATGGATAGCCTTTGATGTCAAAGCAGTAAGTATCACCTAGCTTTAAAATTCTCACACAGAAAAGGTAAAACCACAACATCCAAATTATTCCATCAGTGGCCCTCGAAAGACCTTTATTCTTCATTTGTCAGATAGTCTTGCCCACAGGTTGGTTATGGTGATGGTAGTTATGCAGCTTTTTAGATGAACCAGTATTAGTGTGCTTGACTGTAGATAGAGAGTTTCTGGTTTTATGTGCTGCTGAATGAGGGGTACACATTACGGGTTTCCCAAAGTGTAACAGAAATGAATGGTTTACATTAGGTCTCACAAATCTAACTACCCACCCAGAAGACACCTTCCAGAGACAAGGTAGCTGGATAGTGAGGGAAGGAATTGAGACTGTACAAGCCGAGTGAGAAAGGAGATGGTCCAGGTGGTGTGTCAAAATCATGAGTTATCTTGGGGCAGGGGGAATAGTGTAATGGAAAGAGGAAGAAGGGAGTAGGGATGAAGAGGAAAAATGCTGAGAGTAAAGTCTGGAGTGAGTCGGGTGAGAAAAGTGTAGAAGTTTGGTGCAAACAGCAAAAAGCAGAAGGAAAAAATGTCTGACGTCTTAGAAAAAATTGTCTCAGAGTGTAGATGGAAGAGAGAATTTGAGATGTAGTTTGCAAGATGCACATAAGTGTGGGAAGTCTTTAACACCATGTTTGGTGCACAACACAGTCACATGACAAGGGCAGTATGCGCCTGTACGTGTCATTCCTAGGTGACTTGCACCACAGTTAATAGTGTCATTTTAGTGCTTACCTTCACACTACTACTTTTTGTCCCCACCTTGCTGTAGTCTCTGGCACAGCTTTGAATTTCTGTGTGGTAAACTCATGTCAATTCTCATATTTATTTACTTATTTATTTGTTTTTGCTGGTAGTTTAACATGTGGGTGGTTTCCAGGCTTTTCAAAGTTTTTCTGGCTATTCTGAGGTTTAGTTCTACCAAAAAGACTGTTGGCAATAAAGCTGGCTTGGAGATAAACAGATTTGTCTTCAGGCACTGGCATCCTTTGGTGTGTTGGTGTTGCTGTGTAAACAGTCTCAAAAATTGTCAGGAGAGCCAGAGTGTTAATTGTATCTCTGCTTCATTTTTATGATGTTAGATACTGGCTGACCAGAGCACAGTTGCAGGTGGTGAACCTGGCCTGAGATAGAATTAAAATTGTTTATGGCTTCATTCAAAGATGATGTGGGTATGCTTTTCACGATTTGTGGCTGGGTAACTTGCTGTATTCACGTGTCATGCCGTGAGCATGATGTTGTAAAATTCAGCCTGTACTGAAACCCATGTAATTTCCATGCTTATTTAGCAGTTGGTGTAATTTGTCTTGTGAAGTATGGGAGATTCTTGTGATAAGGTGCACAGGGCAAAAGGTTAATTTCTTATTAGTGATGAATACAGCAGTGTGGACTAACAGGTAATACAATACTTCTGTTGATGTACAAACAGCAATGTGGATTGATTTTTCTTGGTTGAGCTGAAATTTATTTTTCAGTGATCTACTCTTATGGGGCCTTGTATTATTTATACTGTATCATCATCGTATTTGAACCCTGTCCATTACAATAATTTCCGTGTCTCTTGAACTACCTGATCTCCTTTTCAAGACTATAGCAAAGTCTGTCAAGATAGCTGCATGAGATGTGTGGAGGGGGAGCAGGCTGATTAATATTTAGTAGCATGTATTTGTGGGATAAAAAGGATTTTAGGAGAAACATTGACCTTTTTTAATTATTAAGATAGGTTGTTTATGGTGGAAAAGTTTTTAATTGTAATTTTTGGAAACTATCACACTAAAGACAGATACTGGTACTCTTTTTCCATATTTTTCAAGGTATATATTAAACTGTGGTTTTTGAGGAAGCCACATGTTCTCCAAGCACTTATTTTTTTTCTCCTTGATTAATTTACAACAAAAAAAAAAATCTGCTCTTTATAGTTGTTCTTTTCAACTTGGAACAGGTTGTTCTTTGAAATGGAATGTTGCGAGTCTTTTTTCCCTCAGTGTTGGAAGCTGCGTTTCACTTTTGAATGCAGTGGCCAACTCTAGAGCAGTCACACTATCATTATGCTTTATGTTCATCATTGGCATTAAATCATACAGCCATGCACAAATATTGAGACTGGCAGGGGTGGGGGGCAAGTGGGATACCTCAATTTCAGGTGATCCAGTTCGAAAAGTGACTTCCTGATCCTCCAGCATATTTTAAGATTTTCTCAATTCACACACTTAAAATTATCAGTGCATCTAAAATCAGTAGCTGCTTTTGGTAACAGTTTAAATATATTTATCTGGAGAAATTCTGTAATGTGTTCCAATATGTCAGAGGCAGAAGAGGGGAGGGAGATGCCCTTTTTCTAGTTCTGTGTCTATCTGTAATATTTAATCTACCCAAACTGTAGAGGTTTCATTTTTCTGTTGTACAGCTTGTGAGTTTTGTTGCTCAAGAAATGAATGTGTATTACATTCAATTTAAATAGTGAAACATCTCTAGAGACTGCAGAAAGTTGTGAGCCAGGCCAGCAGGACACTTTACAAATGTACAAAGGAGAGCACTCCTCCTGCATTTGTGTGGGAAACTTGGGAACAAATTGGACAATGCTTCATTTGCATGTGCACTAAATAACATACAGAGAGAGGGAGAGTCCTGTTAAAAAACAGCCTGTAATAAGCTTAGAAATTCTTGCCTGATCTCTGGGCTGTGTGTCAGCTAATTTGAAGCTGCAACAACAGTGGGCTTTCTTAGATTAGAGAATAAGAAGGAAAGGGAAAGTCCTTAAGACTTTGGCACTTTTTTTGCATTCTGTGGTTGCATCAATGAGTTGGACCTTATTCAAAGCAAGGGATCTGTTTTACAAAGCCATATCCTGACAGGAGGAAATGTTGCTAGTACTTGCCTTTGAGTTTGGAGAGAAACTGGATTTTGAGACTGAAACTAAAAATACCAGATAAAGATAATGACAGGATATTTGGTTGTACAGGTTCAAGTGGGGGTTTGACACTAATTTTCAATCTTATACTTTGAAGGTCTTCATCTTTCAACTCTGTTGAGTAAAGTCCATAGATTTTGAGGTGTTTGTTCCTTTCCCTGTTGAGAAGGGGGGACCTACTTTATTTATGAAAGCTCTATCAGATTAATTCATCAGGGAGAGCAGGTTCCACAAGGTTTAGTGCATGTGGATTTTTAAATATTTTGAAAGCTATTTTAGAATTGGTGATACCATATATATAGAGATATCCTTTGGGTGGAAAGAAGTGTCCCTGTTGCAATCAGTAAGTAGTATATGGAGATGGTTTATGTCTTTAAAAAACAATCTCAGTAATTTTGCTGATTTTTTTTGCTCACGCTCTAAGAGCATATTTGTTAGGAGGCATTGTTGTAGCTTAATATATGATAATTGGAATTTAAATACACCTCAGAAGTGTAGCTCTTTTTTTTTCACTCTGAAAGTCAAGGCTGGCATTGTACATGATGCTGGAGAAAGCAAACTGAAAGGCACGAGACACCTATTCCTTGTTCTGTCTAGAAAATAAGAAATTTGCCCCTTCTCCAATTGTGCTATGATCAACAGGAGATAGGCTAGACTATAAATAATAGAACAAAGCTTTACAGGGTCAGTTTTCTTGTTTCTCCAGGCTCTTGTCATTGGTGATTTTGGGTCATTTTGCAGAGACAAAAATTTGATCAGTTAAAGGCAAGAGTCAAGCTATCCTGGATTCAGCAGATGTGGTGAAAAGTTCAAAGGATGGGTGAAGATGAGGATATTTGCCTCCCTGTGTTGGGAAAACAAAAGTCACATGAGCCAAGGGACAGGGCTTCTCACCGTGTAGGTGTCTTTGGTCTGTTTCCTTTCTCCTTTAACTGTTCTCTCTCTTTTTATTTAATAGATTCTCTTCCTGTTTATCCAGATTTTCTGTATGTGATGCAAGTAGCAGTGTTGTCTACGTTCCACTGTGCTGGAATAGTCTCAAAAACTTAAGTTCCTCATGAAGCTACTTGCTGTGATGTAAGGAAGAACAGGAGGTTAGAGCAAAGTAGCAGAAAGATGGTCTTCTGCATATTAATGGTAGGGGAATAAAAGGAAAAAGATAAACTGCTTAGAGGGAAAGGAGGTGAAAACTTATTGCTTGATACAGTGTTAATCTGAAGCTGAAAGAAAAGAGAAAATATTGTCAGTGTATGTCCAGTTCAAGAACAGGGTTTTGTAGATGTGTCAAAGCCAAATGTTGCTTCTTAGGCACTGCTGGAATAGTGTATGTGAAAGGGAAGAAGAACATGTTTCAGTATCTGTCCTTCTGTTTAGTAATCAGCTAAACATCTTCATCTTAGCACTTATACCCACCAATATTTTTTTTTATTGGAAACCAAAATCAATTCTCCTCTAACTAATACTTATCCCCATGGCTTGACATGGAGATTGCCATTTTATCACTGTATGGACTGCGAAAATTTTGTTGGATATATGTTTATATCTCTATATCTATTGGTGCCAGTTTTTTTATTGACTTTCAACTACCAGGATTGTGAGACAGCAGAAAAGTGCTTAATATATATATGCTTAATATATATAAAGTACTTGCAACCTTTCAATTCTTAAAAGGAGGCTTATGAGAAATATCGGGACAAATTTTTTAGCAGGGCATCTTGCAATAGGACAAGGGATAAGGGGTTTGAACCAAGAGAGTAGATTTAGAGAAGATGTAAGGAGGAAGTTTTTTACAATGCCATTGGTGAGCCACTGGCACATGTTGCCCAGAAAGGCTGTGGATGCCCCATCCCTGGAAACATTCAAGGTTAGGCTGTATGGGGCTTTGAGTAAACAGGACAGTTAAAGATATTCCTGGTCATTGCAGGAGGGTTGGACTAGGTGAACTTTAAAGGTTCCTTGCAACCCAAACTATTCTTCATAGAATATAATTTCTATGGTGGAGGCCATATGAGGGAGGAAAGTTTCATGTAAAAGTGGATCCAAATAAGTCTGTATTATGGTTAAGGGATCTCATTATTTCTAAATATACCTTGTTCGAGCTCTTGGGACTCCAGCTCTTGCTGTGAGTTTCTGTTTCTTAGACTTCTATCAAAATACATAAGTCAGTGAAGGCTGGCTTATATATAACTCACTCCTATTGATTTAGAAATCAAATAGATAGAAATAAGGTACATATGCCAAAGACCTCACAGTTTGAAATGAAAGACAATTAAAAGCTGATGATCTGGACTAAAGCCCTTAGAAGGGTTTTTTCTCATCATCCTACTTCCTTTTTGCTTTTTGTTCTGTTTCTTGTAGATAGTAGAATAAACTTTCTTACCTCTTCTCTAAGTCGAGAACTGGAGTCTGTTTTGCCCAGAATTGTAATTAGCAGCAAGCCCTCCCTGCGCATGTCTTAATTCACAACCACCTTGCTTTTCTTTTTCCTCCCATTTTGCTGGGACCTCTGCCATTCTAACGATGGTGGGAGTGAATGGGGGGCAGTGAGCAAGGGACTGTCATGGTGCTTCTTTGTTGGCTGGGCCAAACCACAGTTTTTGGTGCCCAACTTGGGCTCAAGTCTGTGGGGCTTGCAGCATTCGAGATGAAATTTGAGGTAAGAGTATTAATTGGGAGAGGTAATGGGCAAACCATGAACTGTGCTGCTGACTGATGAACTTTTCTGTGGTTCTACCCCTGGTGAAGGGACAAGGGGTGGATTTTTAACACCTCCATAAAAAGTGATTTGGAAAGGCAAGGGATGGAATGTCATGGTTTGACATGACAGCCTTTTCTGGTAAGGGGGAAGAGGCTGTAAAGATGGCTCCTGGAAGAAGTTGCTTGAAACTCTCACCAGCTCAGAGCCAGACCCACTTCTGAGGCTGAGCCAAATAGACGCCTCCATTATCACTTTTTAAGAAGATGGAAGAGGAGGCTTCTTCCTGTTTCTTCCCCTGTCCCTTCTCTTCCAGCTCGTGGTGGTGCAAGGAGTGGAAAGAGAGAGAGAAACAATCATGCAGACTCCAAAGTTAGTGAGGGAAGAGATGAGGAGGTGTGCTGGAGACTCCCTTGCATCCTGTGGAGAGGATTGGTGAAGCAGTGCTTTGTTTGCATTTTGCTAAAGACCCCATGTCAGGGGCAGTGATTCTCTTCATTAAAGACCCCCTGTCAGGGGCAGTGACTATGGCCAGAGGAGGCCATGTCCTGTGTAAGAGACCCCATATTCATAGAAGCTGTAACTGTGGGGAGGAACCCACGCCAAAGAAGCTTATTAAAATTATGACCAGAAGAGGCCATGTCCCGTGGGAGGGACCCTCTATCTGCAGAAACTGTAACTATGAGGAGGAACCCACACCAGAGATATTCATTAAGGACTCTGTCCCATGTGAGGGAACCTGTATTGGCAGAAGCCATAGCTTCTGGGAAGAACCCAGCAGCTTTCTTGTTTTTATTTAGCTTTTTCCTAATACAATGGAACAAACTTTTGTTTCTTATTCCCGTTGGACCTTTTCTCAACCAAACTGCTACTGCCTCAAAGTCAGGAGTCTAACTGCTGAGATTCTTTTTTTTTCCCTCTCTGCCCCAGAAGACATGCAACTCTATGAGGAAGAAACTGTCAAGATGTTGACATTTAATGATTTTTTTTTTCCCCTCATCTTTGAGGGATTAGAGAAAGCACAGAAATGAAAAATACCTTGCTATTATTCTTCTATTTATCTGATCCAGGACAAAGACTCTTGTTAGAGTGGTGAGATACGACACCATTGAACTAGATGCTGGACAAATCGAGAAGACAGAAGATGTCACACTGTGATCTTCCTCCTCCTTTACAATTTTCATTGCCTAGGAATGTATTCAATGCTTCTTTCTTGCTGCTTCTGTCTTCCATGGTGAGCAACTGCTGTCTCTCTAGAAGCTATTTATTATCTGTTCCTCTGCTGTTTGTGCCACCCTGAAGTACCTGGCTTCCTTTCGCTACCTGGCTAGCTCTGGAGGAGTTCCTTTAACTGCAGTTGTTTCTTGTCTGGACAGTCAAATGTCACTGCAATATTGAGAACCTTAAACTTTTACTTGTGTCAGTGATTTTTCTCTTCTTTTTAATATTTTGGCAGTTGGAATCATACTTGCCAATGTGTTTCCATTCTACCGTTGTCTTGTCAGTGTTCTCCATGATGCTGAATGGTAACTCCCAACCTACAGGCAAAATGCTAGATTGCAGGGATCTCAGGTTGTTAATGTGTGAGATCTCTCAAACTAAGCTAAACATGCTCTTAGGGGAGTCTCAGGAAGAAGGCATACTGTGGTTTGTGGTAAGATAGGTGTAATAATATAGCTACTGAGGGTGTGGACTCTACAGCTGCAATGGGTCAGGACACTACCTGCTCTGTGTTGACTCTAGGGGAAGGCTGCTGTTTAAGGCAACACTGATGTGACTGCTTTTATTGTTCTGAAATGCCCCGTTTCCGTGTTACTTGAAAGGAGGCTACAAAGTTGAGGGAAGTGCATTTTCTGTCTGGGCAAGAATTCCTATATTATTCCTTGCATCTAGACCCTGTGCTTACCTTGCTCTTACCCGGAATGAACAAGGAAAGTTCAGAGGAAAATGGGTAGAGGGTTGCTGTGCTGTATCATCTCTGGGAGCAGGTTTAAGCCGGTGATCTTGGACCCCTGTTGTTAAAGGAGACAGTGTCATTGTTTGTTTATTTTTACTGAAAAGATATATATTAGCATGTCCAGTGTAGTAAAGTGTGATAGACAGGAAGGCCATGTGCTAGCTAGTTTCCTGGTGGGAGTTAGAAGATGCAAATGATAGAAACTTGTATAATTGTCTTGGTGATTTTTCTCCACAATGAAACATGTAGTTCCACTTTAAACAGGAGCCCACTGAACTAGGTTCCAGCTGGTCACTGATGTTTGAAAAAGTTGTTAATGGATATATATCTCTTTTGTGGGATATCTGCACTCTATTAATCTCCTTCAGTCAAACAATGCACAACAATATTTTTATAAATTAAAAATTTGCTTTAAATGTGCTTTGATGGAAGATTGGCTGCAGCTGCTGAGGCTTCTGTCTGCCTCCTGCAGAGGTGCGGTATGCACCCTGAGAGCTGGTGTTCCTGACAACACAATGCTCATATTATCTGCATGCTCAGTAACTGGAATCTTTGGGATCTCAGACTATTTGAGTCAAGAAAGGGCTCAGATGCTTTCCTTCTCCTTTTGGTAATTACCTGTGCCAATTACATACTTAAGGAAGACTGGAAATCACTATCCAAGTCTATAGCCATGAGATCAAAAACAATGGGAGACAATGATCAGATAAAATAAAGTTGAAGATGGAAAGGAGACAGAATTGCAGCAGCAGTGAAGATAAAGGATAAAATTATGGCAAATATAAAAAGCTGGTGGGAGAGATTTATAGCCATTGAAATGCATCACATGGAATTTAATGACAGGCAAAAAAAAATTCTTTTGCTGGAAGACTGATTCTTTTTGCTTCACTTTCTATCAAGTGAAAAACTATCTGGAGGAAAGCTTTCCAAGATGGAGGCTGGGTAAAAGATAAACATGTAGAAGGCAGAGTAAGGGGGAAAGTAGAAATACTCTTCCTGCTTGTGCTTGGTTTTGTTCATTTAAAAAAACAAGGAAGAAAGTCCAGGAACTGGCTGATAGGTGGATCTGCAGCTCTTCTGAAAATGGCTTAGCACCAAAGTATGGACTGCTTAATGCACTTAACCTCATGCAAAGGCATGCTTTTTCCAAGCCTTGACTGTCTTGCCTTAGTTACTGACTCCATGCTAATGCAATATCTATAATGCTCATGTCAGTGTCCACCCACATGGACTCTCACTTCAGTGCTGATTTCATTCCATTCTTTCATATTTCTCTCAGAAGACTTTCCCATCAGAGTTGAGAATTAGTTGAATATGTGAATATATGGATAGTAATTTCTCCCCTTGACTTCAGAACTGTTTGTCACATAAAACAAGGGGCCTAACTGTGAGCTCCTCTGAAGGAGCTTCCTGAATAAGCTGCATTGAACACATCTGCAGAGGCCAGGCTGTGTATGCCCTGTGACCAGAGCCTGTCTGAACAAACCACTGCCTTGCACAGTGAGTCCACTCTTCTGTGTGTATGTGTGCAAGAGGACATGGAGGACACATCCTCCTGAGTGTAGAGGGTTTATTGCATGTGTATAGTAAACTCTGAAATAAAACTTTTCATGAAATACAGAGCTGACCCTGCAAGCATTGTTCAAAATGTGTAGCCAGCACAAGAAAAATGGACTTTCTGTAGGATTGCTTGCATGTGCATGACACCTACTCCATGCCACTGCCATGGCAGCAGAGGGGAAGGGAGAAGAGCTCCATGGATCTAGAGAGCAAGATGTACTGTTCAACAATAAAAGGACTCTGGTCATTTACAATAGTTTCTCAAATTATGGAAGAAAGTTTGATTTCTCATAAATGCCAGCACTATGTTTCAGCAGAAACCTTGTGAGTCTAGTGAGCCCAAATCAAGACAGTGTGGATTAAACTGTCCCTTTAATTTTCCAGATCACCATCGGAGGGTGTTTGTTAATCTAAAACTATTTGACAGCCTGCAAAGTACCACCTTTTATTAAAATTCCTTTGAAATCCTTATCCATTATCTCAGCATTTTGCAAAAAGCATGATTATGTCCCAAAGTGTGGTTGAACCAGCTCCATTAAATGGATGACGACTTCCAGTTCTCTTCAGTAAGTAATGGTTTAATTTCTCAGAGGATTTTTTATCCCTTTCCATTTGATATCTCAGGCCAGAGAGCAGTATACATTCCTACTAATCTGAATTTAAATGAAGCAGACAGCTAACTTTGATTTGCTTCTGTTCCTTCCCCTCTACCCAAACTGGCTTACATTAATCATATTAATAAAAATGGCATTAAAATTACCAAGTTTTAAAACGGCACATGGCAGTGATGTTACCCACCAAGTTACAAGTCATTGTGCATGCATATTAATTACAAGTTGTCTAAGATTTCAGTGGAAGCTCAATTGAATGACATTTTTTGTCCTGTATGTTGTTCTCAATTTGGAAAGCTCCCTTGTAATGCAAGATGTATCCTGTCCTAACGCGGTTCTCTAATCACAGCATGCTTTAATTTTGATAGATGACCCCCAAATGCTCTAAATCCACTAAGATTTGTGGTAGTTAGAATGTTGTGGGGTGTTTTTTAATACTTTGTTTCCTGAATTATCCATGGTGACATCCATCTATCATCAGATGGATTTGTTTACTCATCCCCCTTAAAAAAAAAAAATCAAGTAATTTGTATTGAGAGCTTATCGTTGTTGCTACGTGGTGGAGGAAACATAATTTATCTTGCCGTAGTCACTGCTCCCTTTTTTGAGGGATTATGGTCTGAAGAAGTGTACATTTTTCAGAAATGTTCAAAGCCCTTCTCCCCTGCGTCGATCTCCAAGTAGTAACATTGCCCCAACAGGAAGATAAAAAAGCCCCCTCCTCCATTCTGAGTGCCCAACAATGGAAATTGGAAGCACAGAGAGTAGAATTTGCTGGGCTATTTTTTTTCTTTTCCTATTGCATGTTTCCCTCTGCATTTTTCCACTTAACTGTGATGCTTCCTTGCACATGCAAATCTAGTGTATATTTCTAGCACAGAGGATTTATTAACAGTGGCTTTACAAAACAAGAAAAAGTGTTGATGTTGTTAATCTCCCATCATCTCCACCAAACCCTGTCCTTTTCTGTCCTCCTTGCATCAGTCTTTGCTGCCCTTTGCAGAGCAGCAGTGTTTCACTGTCTTGTTGATGGTTGCTATTCAGCCGCTTTCCCTGTCCTGTGTTATTTTCTCTTTTACTTTTTCTTTCTGGTCTGAATTTGCATGTTTAGTCTGGTCTTTCAGATGTCTCCCCTCTTCTTTCCCGCTCCTTGGCTTTTCTGTAGGTTTTAGACTTCTCCCTTTTTTTCTGGAATGCATTCTCCACTCCTCTCTCACCCACCTTTGCCTTTTTTCCCCTGCACGCCATTGCTCCCTGATGTGACTGATGTTGCTCTGTAGCATTTCTTACCATCTTTCCATCAGAGCCTCTCCTTACAAGGTTCACTCCTTGTTCCTGACCCCCATCCACCTCATAACAGCTAGATGAGTACCAAGGGGAAGGACTCATGCTGTTGCGCAAAGCAACAGGCTGCGTGCTCTCATATACACTGCAGCTTTATCAATCCCTTTAGTGCAGTGAGAGTCAGGAAAGCAAAGAGGAGTACAGCTGGCAGTGAAGTAGTATCTGCCAGCCACAGAGGAAGCAGCAGTAACCTTCCCTGAAGATGGGGGAGGGTGCCTACAGGACCAGGCAGTAATCCAACACATGCCTCTTTCTGGCAGATACATGTGAGGGAGACTGGGAGCTCCATCAGACAGTGGGAGTGATGTGGGAGATGCTAAGTGTAGCCTGGAGTGCCATCTGTGAAAGCTCCCTTGCCTTTCCACAAGCTGGGCTTTTTCCCATTTGTGGCTAGTTTTAGCCATTATTTAAGAGGTTGAAAAAACCCCACCCAGCAAAACAAGGTGGCAGGTCTGTACCTGGATTTAGGCAGTGAGCCCAGGAGAATCCTGACTTGAATAACGGGAGGAGGGGGGGGATTTTCCTTCCTGGGCAGACTAGTAATCATATTAACAAGTAAAATTTGATTAGGCTTCTGATTAGGAAAGAGTAAGCCAGCAGTGTGAGGCTTGTTGTGTCAACAGAACAGATTAGCTTCAGTCTGACATTCTGCTTTCGATAAGAAGCTGGCAATAAAATTACAGTGTCTGACTTCCTTGTGGGGTCCTGAACATCATACAGGGCTTTGAGACAATTGCTAAATATCATTGGAAATGCACTGGGACTTAGTCAACAACCAGGCAGAAGGCTATCAAAACATTTAGTAGCCATAAAAGGAGGAGAGAAATCTTTGCTTTTAATGAATGAGGTAAAACACAACGGTTTGGAAAAAAAATGGTAAATTGCTGGCATTCACCTGAGATGAGCACTTGGAAGGGCAGATGTCCCAGCTGAACGACCCTGGGTGCATTGTTGTACAAGGCTTTATTTTGCAGAATATAGGAACGTAGAAAATGGATAAACCATCACTGGCAGCCCAGTTCAGTGCCAAAGAAGTTCTGAATAAGTCTAACAGCTGAACCTTTTTATTGGAAAGTTAAAGTAAGCAGTATCAGCAGCACCCTGTGAACAGGCTAACTACATACAATAAGTAACTGCCAGCATAATGTTGCCTGCAATGGTAATGGAGTTGGTTTTTTACTTAGAACATGTTTTAGAAGTAAAGAAAAAAATAATTCTCTAATTTTTTTTTTTTTTTGCTGAGCCTGGGTACTTTCAGAGGAGGCTTAGAAATGGCTAGCAGATATCCACTTAATAAATACTTGTTTTGTGTTGCCATTCAAACCAGGGTCACAGAAATTCTGTGTATCAAATGTTAAAACCATACTGCAAATTCCTAGCATATTTAGAAACATAACTAATGCTTAGCTTACTTTTCTCATCAGAATAGGATCTGGTGACAGTGTGATTAATCATAGGCTGTTCAGCATCAGTAAGGGAAAAAGAAAACTATTAACGCTGGCTTGCTTTCCAGGCTCTGAGACTGTACTGGAAAGAAATGATCTCTGACGTGAGGGACAATGAACTGCTAATTCAGAAAACAAAATTCCACCTGTTGTCTAGAATGGTTAGCGATCAGAAGGGTATGTTTGTGGTGATTGCTTGATCTTTGTGGCTAATAAAGTTAACTGTCTGTAGTCAAACCCCTGTTATTGTTAGCCGTGATATTTTACATTGTACCTAAAACGTTCCCCTGCCCCATGTACGTTCAAGCAGGACAACTTCTCCCTTAGATTACACTTAATCACCCTGGCTCAGGCACTGGAAGTGTGAGAGAGTGCACATTGCACTATTTTTGTGGTGCCCAGTGACAGGACAAGGGGTAGGGGGCACAAGATGGAACACAGGAAGTTCCACTTAAACACAAGGAGAAACTTCTTTCTTGTGAGGGTGAGGGAGCCTTGGCACAGGCTGCCTGGGGCCGCTGTGGTGTGTTGTTCTCTGGAGATTTTCAAAACCCACCTGGACACATTTCTGTGTGACCTGACCTCTATGTCCTACCTTGGACCTCTTTGAATTAACCTATGGGAGGGAGAAATATGTCCTACTGGAATACCAGGTCTTGCATTCTAAGGTCTGTGCAGGAAACCTGAAGATTGTCCAAAGCACACATCAAGGGCAAAGCTTTGTAATCTGTCAGTTGAGAGCGAGCAGCATTGGTGCATGCAAAAGGAAACAGTCTTGAAAAACAAGTTGCTGTTGTGTGAATGCTATGCATGCAGAAGATAAGAAGGTGCTTGCACTAAACTAGAAGCACATAGTGGTATCAAGACTCAGGTAGAGAGATTTGTCTTAGAGTGCATGTAAGCTAAAGGTAAACACTATGAACCAGACAGTGTTGTGGAGCTTGTCTTGCAAGGCCAAGCTCAGTTAGGTAACTCTGCCAGTAATACCAGATAAACCTGAGATTGCATCAGTACTGGTATCAAAACTCCTGAATGTGAGTACAGATATATCAGAATTGGGACAGAAGGAGAAGTAGTAATTAGAAGCAGGTTTTTTATTTAGGAGGAGACTGTCTGGAGAGAAGAAATGGGTCCAGAAATCAAAAGTAAGATAAAAATATGTTAAAAAAACAAAGAGGGCAGATTTTCCATCAGTTAAGAGTATGAACTTTCACAGATGGTTGTATAGCTGTCCCACAGGCCCAAGGCCACCAAAATGCCAGAGGGAATTCCTGGGACAACTTGCAGGACTGCCCATCAGGTCTGCTTTGGAAAGGCCTGGTATATGAGGGTAGAGAAAAGAGGGATAACTTGCACCTTAATATTAAATAGTGTGGGGACCGAAAGGTGACAGATTGGTATTTCAGTAGTAGTCCCGTGCAGTTAAAAGGATTTAACAGTGATAAACAGTAGCTTCGTGGCTGTGTGTAGTATCAAGTCAAATAATGTAAATTGATAACAGTAGTCTGTTTATTAGTTGATTTATTCATTATTAGTGATATGTTGATTAATTAATAAGCATTATAGTCTCTGTCAGTTATGTCTCAAGCCTGCAATGTAAACCAGGCTCTGAGGTAACAACCTAGCAGGTAATTCTGAAATTGGACTTTGTGTGACTGAAGAGTCCCCATAGAATCTGAGACAGTAAGGAAGAGCTAGAAACATATCTTAAATACTAGTCTGATTCCTCCACTTAGGCTGTCTTCCATAGTGTTTTTCTCATCATCTTGCTCTATTTCTTGCTTTCTATCTGTTCTGTTTCTGGTAGTCAGTAGAATTAACTGTTCTTCCTTTCTAAGTCAAGTAGTTGAGTCTGTTTTGCCTAGAACCATAAATGGCAGTGAGCCTTCCTTGCCCTTGTCTTGACACACAAGGCCCTTGGTTATTTTCTTTCCTCCCATCTCACTGGGCCCTCCACCATCCTAAGGAGAGTGGGGGTGGGTGGGGGGAGGTGAGCAAGAGACTGTCGTAGTGGTTTTTTTTGCTGACTGGGCCTGACCACACTCTTACTTTCTCAAGAGCTTCTAACCACTGCTGGCTTTTGTTGCTGAACTTGTACTTCTTAGCCTGACTATCTTACGTGTAAAAATTTCTGTGAAAAAATTCCACTCTACTGTCATTCCTGATATAGTTCGGATTAGGAACATCTGGGAGCCATCACTGTGCAGAAGACACACAGCTAACACAGACTGTACTGCAAAATGGATTACTTCAAGGTAAAGCAACTGCACGTAGAATTGAAACTACCTTATTCCACACATTGGTCATCTTGCTAACTCTAATTTTATTAGAAAGTCTGCCTGACATGTCTTGTTTCTTTCTCTTTAGTAAGTGCAGTCACTTTGGTAGATGTGTTTGTTGTGTGTTTTACGTTCTCAAATTCACAGAAGTGTATGTGATCTTTATTTGGAGTAATAAAACCAGAGAGAGCTTTTATATCAACATCACTGAAATTGAATTTGTAGAAATATTTTTGTCTATTTATTTGATTCTTTAATTCATTTCATTTCCTGGATTTAAATTTGATTATGTTCCTCCATTTAAATGTATTCTGTGGTTCATGCTAGACTGGCTTTTCTTGTGATGGATGCAAATATTAATGAAATCTTAGATCTGGTGTGTAGACATTATTGAACACTTAGAACACAATCTGCATTTATATTTGCTTTCTATCTCTGGAGAAAACTAATTATCATCAGTCATCTACCTATGCAGGTGATTAGTTGACTGCTTCAGTGAGAATCTCAGGGAAAAAATGGATTACGATGATGTGAGTTTGAGCTGAAGGAAGCATAGCTCTTGTTCTGGATTTGTAGTTAGACTCATTTGATAGAAGCTTTATTATAGAGCTTTTTCTGAGTGACATTGAGTGTAGACTTGCATCAAAAGGAGTATTGCTTTTCCTAGAAAAAAAAGTAAAGAGGTGGAAATGTCTTTTTTTCTGTAGCAACCAATGACACAACAAGGAGTAATAGGCACAAGGTGTAACACAGGAAGTTTGACTTCAATATGAGGAGAAACTTCTTTCTTGTGAGGGCGAGGGAGCACTGGCACAGACTGCCCAGGAAGTGTGGAGTCTCCTCTGGATGCATTCAAGGTGAACCTGCTTTAGCCACGGATTTGAGTAGATGATCTTGAGGTCCCTTCTAACCCCTACCATTCTGTGGCTCTGTGACTATAAATAGAATTTAGTTTCTTACTTGTTAGAACAATACGATGTTATTATACTCCCTCTTCTCTCTCAAGTCCAGAGATGGGTACTATGCAACAAATAGTTGCATCACAACTACATGGACTGAAATATATGGAAAAAAAAAACATCTTATCCTTAAGCATAAGACTTGTGAGGGTGTTCCAGTAAAAAGATTCCTAATGATTACTTATCTAACATTTTTTTCTAGCTGTGTAAGTGACAGGAAAAGGGTTAGCCAAAGAAAAAAGGCCTAGGGGCATTGGTGCCATAGGTATGTGCTATGGTATTAGAATTACTCTTTGTAGCATGGACTAGACTTTGTGCAACTCTTCCCAAGTGGGGAAACTCTAGGGGATATGAACATGTAGAAGCCCAAATATTGGTGGGTATGTTTCTACTTTTTTGTTTGTTTGTTTGTTTCACAGCCCATTTTATATTTATAGTGTCTTATACTGCTGGTATTTATTTCAAAGTGTATAAACAAATGATGTTGAGGGCAGCAGAGAATCCATCTATACAGAACAAGAGATGCAAAAATGAGCATGAGAACGGGGAACAGAGGACGATGGACACCTTAGCTGCATTACCAAGTGGAACATGAGATTCATAGACTCATTTTGGTTAGGAGAAAGAGGCCTTTAAGATCATCAAGTCCAACTACTAATGTAACACTACCAAGCCCATCACTAAACCACGTCCCTCAGCACCTCATCTATACGGCTTTTAAATATCTTCAGGTATAGTGACTTTCACCACCTCCCTGGGCAACCTGTCCCAGTATCTAACAACCTTCTCAGTGAAAAAGTTCTTCCTCATCTCCAATCTAAACCTCCCCTGGTTCAACTTGAACCCATTTCCTCTCGACTTGCCACTTTTTACTTGGGAGACTGACACTCACCTTGTTAAAACTCCCTTTCAAATTGCTGTAGAGAGTGATCATGTCTCTTCTCAGCTTCCTCTTCTCTAGGCTAATCATCCCCAGCTTCCTCAGCCACTCCTCATAAGACTTGTGCTCTAGACCCTTCACTGACTTTGATGCCTGTCTCTGGACACACTCCAGCACCTCAATGTTGTTCTTGCAGTGAGGGGCCCACAACAGAACACAATATCTGAGGTCTAGCCACACCAGCACCGAGTACAGGGGGACAAACACTTCCCTGGACCTGCTGGCCACACTATTTCTGATACAGGTGAGGATGCCATTGGCCACCTGGGCACACTGCTGGCTCATGTTCAGCTGGTTGGCCATTAATAACTGCAGGTCCTTTTCTGCCAGACAGCTTTCCAGCCACTCTGCCCTAAGCTCGTAGCATTGCATGGGGTTGTTGTGGCTCAGGCGCAGGACCCAACGCTTGGCCTTGTTAAACCTCATACCAAAATATTTGTGATTGTGGTTGCATGAGGAGAAGTACGTGACTGTTTTCTCACTATGGAGCATAATTTCCTAATAATGTGTCAGGCTCTACCTTTTCTATCTGAAATTCATTACTACACCAAAGTGAATGCCTTGCTGCTAACAGAATAAATGTTCCTAGGGTGTTAAATGAGGAAAATGGATGAATTAGAGGACATCGAAAGAATTGTGAGTGGCTGGGTGGATGGAGTTATTCTTATTTTAAAAAATGATTTTGACATAATTTAAGTAATAGCCCTGGTTTCTGACTCATTGATAACTTGAAATGTAGCATATCATTATGAACTGTGTGTGCCATTACATATGAAGTATAAACAGTTAAGGGGGGTATGTGGTGGGTTGGCTGGTTTGCAACTTGTCTACCTCTCTGCCTCCCCTGCTGCTGTAATAAAGCAGTGCCCTCAGTCCCTGGCAGAGCACCATGACGTAACGCCTGTCAGCCTTGCTCAACACCGAGTTACGCCAGCTTGAGGATGCTACCCTATTCCAGAAGAGTGTGAAAGCCCTTGAGGGGAAAAGAGAAGCAAAGAACTAGAAGGTTATGTACCTCCTGTGTTCCTTCCATCTTCTTCTGCCTGGAAGAGAAACCTGTTTGAAAGAATTGTATTGGGCAGTTCTCAGAAACAGACACCTGGATGGCAATGCATTCTTGTCAAAAAAAAACCCAGAAAATCCTTGCACAGATGCCGTTGACACAGGAGATCATGATCTCATTTTGTATGTCATTGCTTAATCTTAGCTGAGATAATTGCATACATATGGCTGTCTAAACATTAAGTCAACAGGAAGGTATCCAGCTACATGTGGTAGTACAAGTAAATCAGATTTAACTTCAACAGTCAGCAGCAGAGGATATTGGGTGAGTACTGGATGTTCCCTGAAGAAATTGATCTTAAAAAAAGACAACACATGTACTTTTTTTTTTTTTGTCTGTCTCTATGGGCTGATACTAATATGGATAAAACTCCTGTTAGTATCTCAAGAAATAATCTATATAGGATTTAGAATTACTGTTGTATGTATTTTAAAACATGACAGAACAGAAACTCTCTGTCCAAGAAAAACTGCCACATACTGCCTAAACCATCTGTTGTGCTGGGCTGACATTGGCAAGTCATGGATAACACACAATCAGGTGTAGATTGCTTGTTTTCCTGGCAACCAGTACAGTAGGTAAGCACTTAACACTAGTTAAGGCTCTGCCCAGCTGCTAGCCCCAGCAGTGCAGTAGCTGTAGGTGCAGAACAGAGGCCGTTCTGTAGCACTCAGAAGCTGTACAAAATGTCCCTTACGCTTTGCCTTTTGTTGTGTTGACCCTGTTTTTTGGTTTTTTTTTGTTTTTTCTTTTCAGAAGGCCTCACCTTCTGGCTGCACCATTATCACGTTCTGTGTGAGTGTTTTAATAGTGGCTCTCACATCCACTGCAGTACAGCTAGAGTTTCGATATTGCTGATTCTAGGGACTCGCCGAGCTGCTTGGGAAAACGGCAGGGTGTTGTAGCACGCAGGCAAAGCTGCTGCTTTGTTCTAAGCTCTGTGGCAGTTTCATGTACAGCCATGAACAGACATCACAAACTGTCTCAATTTCCCAACTTTAAAACAAGAGGCTTGTCTCACTCCCATTCCCCCTTGCCGTGCTTTTTAACTGTCTGTGAGCACAGAGGTTTTTTCTACTTCCCATGTGCAGTGAACTGCAGTTGAACTCCGGAATGGTGTATGGTATCAGGTCTGTATGATTCACTGATAGGGCATTTTTTTTTAATGGGGTCACAAGTAGGGACCTGTGTGGTTAACCTTTGGAAGGTTTTCTCTGAGTGAGCACTTACGCTTTCTAGGTCCTGACCCTCTGGTCCAGAAGGAGGCCCATACACCTGCAACAAGCGCCCCTGGGCTTTTCAGGACTCTTTCATCCCAGCCAGACTCCATGGAGGCAACGATTGCAGGATTAGAGTCTACTCTGGGTAAGTGCCCTGCCTCGTGCTCACGTGTGTTCTTGCAAAGTGAGATTTCAGACAAAGCGCGTGAAGACATACTTCAGTTTTATTGTTGTTTCGGCATGGATAGAAACATTAATTCTTTTGCACTCTTGGTTCTTGAAACGTGCCTATAGTGAATTCGGAGAAGTGAAAGACCCAGCTCCTAGGATTGACGATTTAAAGTGCATAGGAGATCTAGCAGAATCCCAAAAGGCGAGGAGAAGGAGGTGTTATTCCTTTTGTGGGTTTTTCGTAGCTGTGGAAGTTGAAGGACTTTTTGTCTTCTCTTCTCCCCTGCATTCCCTGGACAGTGGTATGAAAAATTTCAGCCCTTCCCTATGCTTTCCCTTATCATCTTTGGAGGTTTCTTCTCTGTATTTAAGAACTATTTGTAGTGTCATAAACAAAGATGGGTGATGTCTGCACACTCCTTAACAGGACTCTGTTCCAACTTTTCCTGTTTAGAGTCATGCCCACTGCGGTGGTTTGTTTTTTCTTTTAAAAAAATGTGTATCACTTGGCAGTGTTTTCGCACCAAAAGAAAAAGATATATTTGTATATATAAAGTAACTTTTTTTTTTGTGTGTTCACGTTTTATTTTGGAAAAACAGGTGTTTAAAAATTTTAGAATTTTTTTAACAAAATTCTAAAAAGAAAAAAAAATCACAATATTTACAGAGATAACAGAATGGCTTAGCCATGCAAAACAAATCACTTTGGTTTGGTTTTCCCCCATTTTACTTTGGTTTAAATATTGACCAAGATTATAATTTTTTTTTTCTTTTTGCCAAATAAAACAGTAACAAATCAAAGTTTAGAGTCATATAACAAGATTTGCCTCTAATATTTTATACAGCATAGAGTTTATAGGACATCTTATGTATTTAATCCATGCCAATGCACTACAGGAAGCTTTTATTAAGACATCAGTCACTACTGCCCAGACATTTAACATTTTACAAATTTACATGTAACAGTGTTTTCTCTCCCCCTAAATAATGCAAAAGTGGCAAAATACATTTCCTAACGTCCATCTTTTTCTTATTTATTTATTTATTTTTGTCTACCAGTCTATAAAAACTTACTTTTTCCCTGGATATTTGTAAATGGAAACCTGATGTTCTGCTCACCCTCCTGTTCCTCTTCCATCAAAGCTGCCTGGCACTTTCTTCCAGAAACTAACCTTCTGCATAAGATGAAACTTCTCTTTCTGAAGTACACCTTTCTATTGGCCATTTACCCCAAATCTTTTTCTTATCAGTACCATTCTAAAAATTCCCTCAAGCATAAAACATGTTTATAAAGTTACAAACTTGAATGTAACTAAAGATACATAGACGTTTCATTGTTACAATTATATGTACTGTTTGATAAATTAGGTACCAGTTAAAAACACTAAAATTATCTCAAGGTGCATTCAATATCTGTAGCATAGTTAACAAAAACACACAAAAAATATATATATATATTTATATTCTATTCTCGTGGAAAAAAAATGCAGCTTTGATATGATCACTTTTAAAAAAAAGTTTCCAATTCTGACTGGTATCTTTTGGAAATGATGAAAAGGTACAGTACTTTAAGGCAGCAGATAACATAAAGGAATCAAAACTAACCCAGAATTCCAGTTCCTTATTCTAATCCTAACATGAAAGACAACCGGTAAAGTATCAATAAAATACGTGTCTTGCTCTAGAAGAAAAGGATTATTAGCCACTGTCTGTACGTATGCTAGGAATTTTTCATTGTGTTTCTTGCTTAAAACCCAGACTTCTTCGCAGAAAGTCTTTATTCCCTTTCTGGCTATTTAGCTTTGCATGGTTTTTTAAATGGTCACTTTTATTCACAATTCGGGTTTATTCTTGTCAGAGCTGTCACCCTTCCTCTTCACTGTGATTTCAAAGAACGAAAAAGGAGTTTGATGTTTTCCTTTAAGACAATCTTAAACTCTAGGTACTCGCTACAAAGCAGAGGCTTCACTGATAACAATCAGAATTAGACATGTACCTGCTCAAAGGGTGTCATAAAAACAACTGAAATAGAACCATTACACTATACATCAGATTAACAGCAACTCCCAGAACAAAGCCTTACAGTGTATAAAAATAGCTACGTAAAAAATTTACATAAAGGCAAACAAAAAGAAATCTTCAGTGCAGACATTTACAAAAAAATATTTCAAACAGAACACAACATGGTGACCTATTATCATGGCTGTTGCCAAAATTAGTTTGTGGGTTTTTTTTAACTTGAGATAATTGTGTCTACAATCTTTTGAAAATTTGGTAGTATGATCTGTTTAATACTCGAACCATGAATAGCTGTCACTTCTTTGTATATGTTTAAATACAATCCACGTTCATGCTTCAATTGGTCTATACGTATTCTCTGAAAATAGGAAAGATAAAGCCAGTTAAACACTTTAAAATGTATGAGCCAACATAACTACTCAGTATCTAACCTTGAAATAAACAGCTATATGAACAGTACTTTCTTCTGATGTTCAACAACAACAACGATACTTTCTTTCACGGTAAGAATAGCTGTTGCAATATCATTCCCAGTAAATCCCCAGTAATTTATTTCTGGCAAGTAAGGGGTTTACGTCCATTTCATTTGTGTCAATCTACTGATCTGAAGAAATCAAAGAATTAGAGTAAAAGATTGCACTGAAGTCACATGACGTTATTGAACTTCTATGTTCAATAAATACCCCCACCTAACTTCAGCTCCATCTAATCATCTCAATATTGCAATGTTGCAGAAGGTGCCAGGTCTGGAAAAACAAATACAAAACAACCTCTAACCAAAAAAGACTACAGAATTTTCCCATAGAAATGAAGTAGAAATGTAGAGTGTTTATGCAATGACTTTTTCAAAATCCAAATTTACTCCCTTTCTGCTTTTAAATCATTCACAGTGTGTAATTTTGGTATTCCCAGTTCCCTTTCCTAAACTAGTAAAATCGTGATGTTGCTAGCCAAGTGCATGCAGCAATGCTACTTCTTGTTATGTACAATACAATCACTCTACAGAATTATGTGAATTTGAATATTTAATACAAAAATAGTGTATTGTACTACAAAATTTCAGATAATATCAACATATTGAAATTATGAAGGAGAAGAGCTGTCTTTATTTAAATAAGAACTGTCTTCATGCCGCTATCTGCTTTAAACCCCTGCTACCTCAAGTAGGTATCCAATGCTACTTACTTGAAGTCACTAAAAATTAGGGCAGGGCTGTGTCCAGAGCTTTCCTCTTGAGGAACTCACAACGCAGTAGCAGTACTGATGTACTATTCTCATTTCCAAGGTCAGTTGATGACCAACTCAAACTTCTATATGCTTAGCTGGTTTCCACACTCCTGTGCTACCACAGTGTTAATATGAAATGGCCTCAGTTGGCCAGAAAAATGGCCTAAACCCTTAGTTTAGGTACTAAGAGGAGAGACATAGCAGTGGCACAAATACATATATCTGCAGCCGTGGTGTATATATATATGAACACCGGGTGGTGCTGTTGGTGCTTTGTAGTGTTCCTTTAATTCCCAAAAGAACTTCTGTCTAATTATTTGTCTACAGTTTATTTTACACAGCCACATACTAGTTGGGGGAGCTTTCATATCTGTTGCTAACTTAATATACAGTGTCTCTTTCCAAGATAAAATTGCTAATTGTGTAATTATGTGAAACCTTGACTAAAAGAATGATTTCTGTCTCAAGGAAAGTTTCATGCTTTTGCAGTGATGATACACAAAGCTGACCAAGGACTTAGAAACTGTTGCTTTCAGTAAGGGAAGAAGAACATTTCAAGTGAACATTTCAAGTCATAGCTCAAAACCTTCTAAACTATACCTAAACTCTTCATACACACACACACACACACACACACACACACGTAGAACCCAGTGATTTATAAATTTATACTTTCCTTTCTCTGTGTATCTGGATTTAAAATAAAGCCAAATACTAAGTTATGTCTAAATGTCAGGCTTCTTTAATACGTGCGTATTGAGGTATGGATTCTTAACTGCCCAGGAGCTTGAGTCTGCCTATCCTAATACCACTACACTAAAAATCACTTCACTGCCTAACCTATGAATGGTGAATAACAGACTGCAAGCTACCACTTGGTCACCAGAGAGAAATGGTGGACAAAGAGATGTTAAGTGCTGTGATATGAAACACTTACCTGGAACAATGACTGACACATTTTCTCTTAAGTTTCAGATTTATGATTGTTCTCTTCTAGTTTTTTGTTTTCCTCTATATTTCCAAGATCTTTGTCTACATGTTTCGATGCTGTCCTATAATGAAAAAATAAGGTCATTTTTGCTCATCTATAGTATTTTGTTCCATCCTCAAATTAACGACACCGTCTCCTCCCCTCAGTCAAACAGAAAACTCTCAGAGTTCTGTTCTGAGCAAAGCAATAGGCTTGCATATGTCTGTAAACAGGCCAATAGCAACAGTTCCCTCCCTGGAAGTATTGCAGTAGGGTTGTCTATGTCTGTTCTACTTTGTGAGGAATTCAGAATTATTCTGAGCTAGCAGACGTTTACTAAGGTTAAACCAGTTGCGCAGATCCATGTTTCTTCACAAATTAATTGTGTAGCTTGTTTCAATAAACAAGAGTTTGCTTTAAGGCGTACTAAAATGTTACGAGTGTGGCTAAGATATCTTGATCAAAATAGCAATGTTTTGTGTGCTTGTAGTAATTGACTTTCAGAGCCCGCGCCAAATAAAAGCTCTTCAGAAGAACACCACCAAAAAACCTCCCCCACTCTGGCTTCTAGATCCTATAGTGTTAGCTAAGACTGACAAGTTTTGTGTAAAAGAAGAGATTGTATAAATGTGGCTGGGGGGAGGGGGTGACAGGGTGGGGCAGAAAAAGAGGTATGCCTCATTTAAAGTAGCAGGTCTTCCTTAATGCAAGTGGTGGAGATGAATTAATGAGTTAAGTGCTCGGTTTAGCTTAGCACAATAAAACCACTAAGCCATTCATTTAATGTGTGAGAAGCCTCACTCTCTGCCAAGGTGAAAGATTCCTGCAGGGCTGCGATAACATTTTGAAGGCCACAATTTTTAAAATGTAAATGGGCAAATGTATTTGAGTGGGACAAAGTAAATCCCCTGTGTCAAAGCAGATTATCGTATACACATTTTCTCTATGGATAATTTGTTTTCCCTACAGAAAAGTAACGTCTCTTGTGACAGATTCATGCATATGCTCACCCTTGCTTCAGGGTAAAGACCCGTAGTGACACTGACTTGAAAAATACAATGAAGACACAGGTTAGCAAGATAGTGTGACATGTCACGCTGACACCATGCAGGTATGTACCTCCCAAAACCGCTGATTTTTTTTCTAGTGGAATGTTTCTGTGCACATCCTCCATCTGAGCAAAGGCTGCTAGCTGTGGCTAAGCACTACATGTGCCCTGAGTTGAAGTAGCCTTGACAGTAGTACTGTTAAGAGAGTACAGTTTAGTTCTTGTTTCAGAAGAGCTTCTGATGGAGTGCAAAAGCATCTAACCTTGAACAAGTCTGGAAATGCTGCTGAAAGGCTGCTCTCTGGGCTGGGGAGCAGAGTTTGAGGTGGAGTGCTCGGAGTGGCATGGGATTCTAGGCTCAAAATTCCACCAGTTACACTGAATGGGACCATTCTAAAATCTTTATGGGTTTAGAGTAAGTTATTTCCTGAGTAGCTAGAAGTTTCAATGCTTTGTTCACCTTTTACTATTAGTACAGTACCTCTGTTATGCTTGTATGGCTGGCAGAAGGGTGTGTGTGCTGAAAACCCACTTACTGCAAAGAACTCTTGTTTATTGCAGATAAATATAATTTTTTAAATTCTTGAGATTGTATTACAAAGTAACTTGTTCTCCACAGTGTTAAATTTCTATTGTGAAGTAACTTTCTACTTTCTTCTGGTATTCAAAATCTAAAAGGCATGATGTGCATAGAAGGTAAGGATGCAAGAAGCAATGAAGAAGAAAATTCAGTGCTTTGGTAGAGTTTGACCTTCTGTGACTTTAATAACCTTTCACAAGTCTCTTTAAACCTAGTAGAAAAATAAATAAACCCCCAAACAAATAAATCCCTTAAAAACAAAAAGTTTGGTTTGGTAGATGAGAGGATTTGGCTTGTCATGTGGCTAATGAGTCTTTTCCATAAATAAGTTTTACAAAACTGAAGACAGTAGGGAAAGAGATGAAAAGCTGAAAGAATCTGAACTCTAGCAATTACTGAGCTGAAAGGAGCTGGAGGTGAGAAAGCAGTATCTTGCACTTCTGCCCTCATGTAACTGTGACTGCTCTTGGACAGAAGAGAGTGGACTATTGGGAGGTCTCAGTGTGATCCTTTTTTGGCCTCTTATCAAGAATTTTACAGTGCCCAAAGCAGACTGAATCTCACATGACCTGACATTTAACAGCAGAGGGAACTGTAACTAGCATTACTGGTCTCTGATTAGGTTAAAATTATTCAGTGACTAAACCAGGGAGAATCGGCAGTGTGATCAGGTTTTGATTTTTGAAGTGTTCCATTTCACTGTTCTGTGTTCAATGAAACTATTCTCCTCACTACATCAACTGTATTTTCCTAAAGCTAAAATGGGTGAAAATGTGACATTTAAAAAGCAGCACTCTTGACTTTGAAAGAGGCAGGTGATCCAGAACTCTTTTGGAGGATGGTATATAATGCTTGCTTGAAAAGAGGGCAGCAGCAGTTTTTCAAGTCTCACAATTAGACAAATTCAAATTCTCAGTGCCGAGACTGAAATACAGCAGTTCAGTTCTGGTGGTCTGGTGCTCTTTCTGGCCTTTTTGTTCTTGTTGTTGTTCCCCAAATACTGACATGTAGGCAAATTCACCTCAAGCAATACTGCTGCCTTATTCAAGTGCTATCTAAATAGTGTTATTAAGAGACATAAGAGTAATTTTGCATTGAGCTGTAGCAGCATGAGGCATTGGCAGTGCTCTGCCAACAGCAGAGGAATAGGCAACCCTGGCGTGGTACCAATCCTTAGGGCTCGACAGACGTGGCCTGGGTTTGTAACAGAGAAAAAGCTCAAAACACGGTTTCCATCGCTTCCTGAGGTGACTTGAGGCACAGAACAAATGGTTCTTTGCCAGCTTAATGCTCAACAACAGTTGTTCCTTACTTTTTTTGTGCATTAACTCCTGTCGGCTTGCTCCATTTTACAACTCAAGAGCAACTTCTTCATGATATCTGAGCAGCTGGGCAATACAGTCCCAAGAGACAGAAATACTCCCTAGGATTTGCCAAAAGCGGTATGAGAGCCCACTTTATCTCAAGCTCCACAAAGAAAACCCAAGGCTCACCTTACTCTGACCCTGCTGTTCTGAGGAGTGACAAGTTGGTTATATGAATGTGTTTCCCAACCATTGTTTTTTTCTTTTAAATTCATTTGTATAACATGGATCATTTCAAGCTCTTGCTAAAATTATGACTCTTATTTTACACTTATCTATGCTTGCTCTTCAGGGAAATAATTATCCTCTGGGAATCTTAATCAAAATCTCTCTGTAAGTAGTACCAAAGTGAGGTTTTCCATTTTAGTTTCTTTGGAGCCTGTGCTGAGGGGGTCATTCTGTTATTTAGATACTGTTCATAGCATTGTTTTTAATATAAAGACCATTTTCCATCTCTGTTGTTTTGCCTGCTGTAAACAGAGACTGCATATAGATGAGACAGAAAGTTTTGTTGGGTTTTAATTCTTGATTTCTTTTAACCTCTCTAGCCTAGGCCTTATCCTCAACACTGTTTAAAGAAGGAAACCTGCAGAGCTCCTTGTCCTTGTTAGCCAAACTTGTGATAATGAAAGGTAAGAGAATACACATCAGGCTGCTGAAACAAGAGCAATGAATTTCATTAAAGCTTGGGTTATGTTAGACACTCAACTGCAGTGTGGTAAAACATTTTCTAGGAGCTAGCTGTCTTATCCCTCCCAATGTAGATTACCTGTTTATCCCCATCAAGCCTCACACTTTCTCCAATTATTTTCAAATGTCGATCAGCATCAAAAAAAGGCAGGGATGCTAGAAAAACATTCCAGTCATCAAGAAATGAGTGACTATTTTTTAGTTTGTGCCACTTTTATAGATTTGTGACATGATCTGACACCTTTGGAGATATTTGTAACTTTGTCCTTCCTCTGGAAGGGGACTGGTACAATAAACTACTGATACTGAGTCTTATTTGAAACATACAGCACGTTTACTACGTATTTGGCCCACCACATTTGGATTCATATGCTTGTTTCCTATAAAGTGTCAGAAAAGCAGAATTGTTACGCTTCGAGTGTTCAGTTTCAGAGACACAAGTAAAATTCTTGATTACTGTGAACTAAGAATTTCAAGAGTTTGGTGTGCTTGCAGTATGAACAATCTTAAGACTGGTGCTGTGTTCCAATGTGCCCAGATAAATTTTCCTTCACTGCATTTTAAACCACTTTTAAATGGCTTCACATGACCCAGGCACCTCCAAACCCAAGGAGCAAAAGATGGGACAAAGGTCCAAAGTACATGCAAAACTTCCATGCCAAAAGAACAGAGAGGCAGGGTGCTGGGTGCATTATTTTATTTCTAAATCTTTAATTTTTTGCTGTATTCTCATCTGGCTAGGTGAAAATTTCATTTATGAAGGATTTACTGAAGATGAGTTGCCTAGAATCACTCAACTGAGGTCTGACATCTTTTTGGAAGATGGAGAAATCAAGTCTTTTGGCCTTCTGCTCAGATGAAGGACAAGAGAAACATGGCATGCTGGGGTAGATAGCCTCAACTCTCTATTCAAGAGGGGGCTGGCTGAGGAATACAGATGAGTCTCTGATTTATGGCATAATACTCATAGTGAAAAGAATATGTGGCAATAATCAGCTTTTGCATCAAGTGGAGCTGAGGCAGTGAATAACTATATAAGTGATTTACTGTGAATATATTCCAAGGCTACAAGTGTAATTCCTACTTAGTGTGGATGACAAGACAATAGAAGATTATACAAACCACAACACCAATAATGAAAAAAGTAATGTTTTCTTGCCTCGGCAGACTTGGAAAGTTCTGTGCTGCTGCCTTCTCAGACTTTCCTTTGACGTCACTTTGGGGATAGAGATTAGGTGAGTTATTGTTCAAGGGTGGGTTCAAAAAGTAACTACTAACTGTTGGCCTGTATGGAGATGGAGGGGCTGTGATTAGACACACGTTGTGTCTGAAGGGGTAAGGTGCTTTTTGCAAGGTCAACTTTGATTTCCAGGCTATAATTCATAATGAAAACTTTTTCACAATAGGTAGTGACACTTTCCTTGCTCTTGCAGGTGTTGTATGCAGAAAGCAGGGAGGACAAGAATAGATCAAATTAAATATATGCTGAGAACAGGAGATTGTCTTGATGATGCGTTTCATCAAGATGCATTTCATGATTCAAGGGTTTTCAGAAGCCAGCAACCATATAAAAAATAGGGAGACTGGTATTTAACTGAAAAAGTATTTCAATTATGTTCCCAGTGAACCTAACCAATTCTAGCTCTAATTTCTACTCTGAAGATTATAGAACAGATGTTGAGCATGAGGAAAAGAAGTCCATTTAGAATATGCTGTAACTCATCTTTGAAACTGAAAAAAGTTAAGTCATAAACTCATCTCAGCAAAGGACATGCCACATTCTATGATTCCTGTTAGCTCTCCCCAGACTACAGGAGTAGTGGCATAGGAAAAGATACTTTACCTTCTCTGCCCTTCTTCTACCCAAACCACCTCTTAAAAAGGAAACCCCAAACCAGTGAACGACAGTTTCATGATTCCACAATCTCATATTAAAAAAGGATAGACAAAGAAAATTATTCTAGACGTTATTACACTAGTAGCAAAGTGTGGGAGGATGAGCTCAACATTATTATGAAGTTTCTACCAAAAAAAGCATAAGCTTTGCAAAAAACTCGCTCCATTCCTGTATAATATCTGAATGTGGTTCTGTGCTTGGGTAATTTATAGTAATTCTTCACTTGATAAACTTCCAAAACCGGCTCAGTTATGGTTAGAGTAAAATCCTTTTGTATTATCCAAAAAGTATTTTCAAGGAGGTGGAGATTTCCTTGTTGTACTTCCACACCGAAGAAAACACTATCATAATAAAACCCCACTGGTATATTTAGATTTCATTTGATCTAATTTTAATGAAAGGCTCACAAATGAAACATTAGACTGCCTCTATACCTGTACTGATTTGTGCACATTCTGCATAACTACTTTCATCCTCCCTGTTAAGAAGCAGCTGTGAGGAACCCTTAAGAGAGTAAACCTGCCCTCAGTTCTCCCTGGAGACAAATGTATGAGAAAAAGGTCAAATGGCATATAGTCGTGGCCATCTTTAAAAGGATTGAGAAACGTGGTTACTTTTTGATATCATCTAGTTTATTTTCTCAAGTGAGCCTGTGTGATGATAAATCAACTTGAAACCAGGCAGGCCTTATTGGTGAATCCTGTTTTATGACTAGTGAGGATAATACATGCTGATTTGGATGATAGCTTCTAGGTTTTCAGCAACACAAGGTCTGTCTTTATCAATTTTACTTCAGAGATCTCAAACTACATATGAACAAGTGAATTAAGGATCTCTCTTCTCCTTGAGGTGGTATAGACTTACTCTGTGATTTATTTGGTTTTAAAAACAAATGAGCTACACAACTTTTCAATTAAGACAGTTTCTAGTACCAGTAAGGCCAGACACAGGTACCAACTCACAATAATGTAGCAGGGTCTGTATTTAAATGCAAGAATCACCACAGTCTTGTCTGTCAGGAAAGAGAATCTCATTACAGGTGATGATCTAGGAAAAGGCTTGGAATCCAATCTCAGCAGATGACTCCTCTTAAGCACTAGGACAAGCCAAACAGAGGTACCAAGTTTCCCTTCTCTATTAAATGCATCAATTGTAACGAAACTCCCTCATTCACACTGCTAGAATGCTGCAGGAAGGAAAACAGGTAAACATACATTTCTGCTTATCAGTGTTCTTTTTTTTTAATTTAATATCAAATTTTCAATAAATTCTTACTTTGATTTCTTCACATAGAGCCAGTAGACAACACCTGCAACCAGAGCAGCCAGCAGGAGACCAACTACAATTCCCACTATTAGCTTTGCCTGGTCATTAACCTTTTCGCTATTGTCATCTGAAGTAAAGAAGAAAAGTTAATGAGGTGACCTACGATGAAGTAAAGCATTACACCATATCTAAAGAATTCCCACCAGAAAGAAGAAAAGGGGACAGAAAGTCAAGATTTTAAAAAAAGCAGGCATTGTTCTTAAAAACATATTTAAAGCTTCAAGAAAGTCACGTTCTTAGCCAGTTACGGCACCAGCTATTTTGATTCAAGTCCATCTTTGAGGGATAGTGGAAATGGTTCAGTGACACTACTACACAGGTATTGAAGTGAGACAATTGACAGAAAGGGTTATGGAGATAGAAAACCATACATACCACTTCTATCTTCTGGCTCATCATATTCTGGAATACTTACTGAAATAAAAAAAACATTAAAATTGTAATTAAACACAAAATGTATTATACCTGAACGTCACCTTTAATTGCCTATTTACAGCAATGACAGAAACACTGTAACTTAATGCAGCGTTTGCCAAATAACAAGGTAATGAATCTTGTCTTCACAGAATGGGAGGGGTTGGAAGGGATCTCTAGAGATCATCAAATCCAGCTCCCTGCTAAAGCAGACTGACCTCGATCAGACTGCAGACCATCTTTAAGCAGAAGTCTTTCCTTTGTAATTATAATATAACTAATTGAAGGATTTTACTCAAAGCCTATAATATTAATGTTTCAGACTAAGTATTTCTGTGCTACCCTTCCACAGTCCGTTGCTTCTCACCACCTATCATCATTGGAAAGCAACACTTGATTAAAGCTCAGTATGGCTGACTTCTGTTCTTAGTCAAGTCACACTGGTTATAATAAACTGGAATTTAGAGGCTAAAAGATAATGTCAGTATGGTAATAAGTAAAGACTTTTGTCTTGTAAACAATGTATTATTTTGCATTTTTTTATATTACGTTGTAATATTTTGTAGTATTAGTCACCTCTGTAAATAATACATGGCATACAAGAAATAGCTAGCCACAAAAGTCATGAAGACAAAGTGACTTCATCCAGAAAGCTATCAATAATTTTTTACGTACTACTGATTCAGAGTGGATTTACAGTTGCTTAAGACAGAGAGGTTAAATATCTTAGCATCAACATAACTACCCAGATCTACTTTTCATATGTGTGTCAAGTGTGGGTACTTTATAGGAAACTAAGGAAATAGTCTTTAGAAGATACTCACTAGCAGAGACATTCAGGGAGGTCACAGTCCTTTCTAGCTGATTTTCTGCAATGCAAGTTAAAGTCACATTTTCCTCCGGAGCAATTACAATTTTACTGGAAAACTTTCCATTAACATATTTGGTCTCCTCTGTCTGAAAAGGTGAAAACCAAAGATTAGTATCCTAGAAAAATGCAAAGAACAATATGTGCATTACCCATATTACACATTGAAAATGTTCAGAGGGAAATAACTTTCAACTGGTATTTCAGTTTTCAAAAAAAACAGCAGTAGAAATCATGCGTTATTTTATTAAATGGTAATGTGCATTTTTGCAAGGAAACACTTTGGCCAATATATCCAGTTATAGGTACATTTTGTATCTAACCAATAAAGAGGCATTTTTTGATAAAGTTAACCACGTTATGTATTTAATACTTTTGAGGTTTTTTTCCAACTATGTAAACCATAGCCCAAGTGACAAAATTCTTAAAGAAAACCCCCCAAACAAACTCCTAAGGTCCCATTTCTTTCCATCTCCCTGTTTTTCATTTATATCTTTATAAGAACATAACCTTTCTTTTATTTTCCACTTTCTAGCTTTCCAAGTTTCCACAGTAAGCATTATTTTGCCAAGCTACATGTATTTAGTAGTTTCTGCAATATCTGCACTGCAACAGTGATGTGAAGTTTGCTCCTTAAATTTGCTGTATATCATTTGTAGATGAATACAATGTTCAGAGAAAATTATTTTCAATCATTTATATAGCTTCAAGACAATTCCTGCCCTGAAACTTCAAGTAAATGGAAAAATTTTGACAGCTAGACATAACTTTTGTGGGATTAAAGCAAAACCTAATGGAGTAATGAAATCTACAGGAGCACTGTGCACTGTACTTCCAGTCTCTGACTGCTTGTATAGATGTCTCATTTATTTTTCCTGGTAAGGCAAAATGTGGCAATGTTTTGCATGTGATTTGGTGACCAATATGAAAATACTTCAATGTGCTTATTTCCCAGGTATTTTTCCAGCTGTATATGGTTACTCCTTATTTCTCCCCCAGGACGACTGCATTACGGTTCCGTCTCCACTGAGAAAGAACAGGTGTAACTATAGAAAGCCAGTGATAAAAATCAGGATAAAAACTGCAAAGATCATAAGGAACTACATTGAATGCATTTTCTGACTTGTATCTGCCAAATTTCATTACATATCACCCAGTTAATGCCTACATCAAGTACTCATTTGCTTTCTAATATATGTTCTATAGTTCCATCATTATTTGTGAATTCTTTCTGCAATGGTAAAATCACCATGCTACCCAGATAAAACGACTAAGTACTTTCACTTAAAAATGCATATTTCATTTGTAACCTTTTCTTTTCCTTACAGCTTTGGCTTGTAGCCAGTTGATCTTCCGTGCCTTCACCTGCTCTATTCAAAAGACCTTTATCATCAGAAATCATCCATGTAAGTACCATGTAGCTACAGCTACTACTTAACCTTCTGTTAGATAAATGAGACAGATTTAGTTTCTTGAATCTCACTAACTGGAAAACGTTCCTTGACTTTTAAATTGCACCTCCTACACACTTCATTTCTTGGTGAATAAAGTAATAAGAAAGATACTTGCTTTATTTATGATGCTTCCACTACCAGTAACTGTCCATTGCACTGCTGGTTTGGGGAAACCTTCCACGTGGCAGACAATTGTTTTAGACATTTTATTTGTGTTGGTTTTCTTTGTCATTTTGATTTGAGGTTTTCCTACAAGAACGATATTACAGTTAATAATTTTGTTTGAAAAGGACAATTAATAATCATAGCTCTCTGCTGCCTTACCTTCCACAATAAGTTTCAGTGTCTTTCTTTTCTTCAGCCCTTCAACCTCCTGTAGAGTAGTTTCGCATATGTAGTTTCCAGCATCTTGATACTGAAGACTTGAAAATGATGGACTTGTTTGCATTCTGGTATTGTCCTGATAAAGGAAGGAGTTAACCTCTGTGAATTCTAACTTGGAATACATTAACCTCTAAATTACAAAAGTGACTATTATCAACAGAATTTTTCATGTGCTTTGGTAGATTAGTCTTACTTTTCAAGCATTTCCCAATTAATAACTACATTTTAATAGCTGACAGCAACATAGCAGCATGAGAAGTGGAAACTAGTGGAAATCTAGAAAAGCCACCTCCCTCTTGAACAACTTCACTTTCAAATCAAGGGTATAGATGGGATCAATGATTACTTCTGAGCTTTTCTAATAAGCTGCTAGTGGTACAAAATCTTTGAGACAGAAAGCTCTGCTCTAGGCCTGGCTTGAGAGATAACATATGCCACTGAAAAACAAACAGGTATCATTATTCTTAGTTTTCAGCAGTACAGGTTTAATTTAAACTCATTATCTATGATAGCTACCTTTTTCAGCAGCTACTGAACACCAGTTACTAGCATCCAGTCTCTCAATCTGTGCCTTGCCTTTTGATTATGTTTATTGGAAACAAAACCAAGCTTGCCTCTGAGAAAACAATCAATTTAAAATTCCTCCCAATGGGTTCTCCTTCTTCGAAGGACCAGATTCTCAAAGAGCCTTGTATAGACAAAAAAGTTACATTTGTATTACAGTAAGCATTTTTCTCTCCATTTGAAAAATGAGCCAATAATTACAGTAACTGATTTTTCAGTCATCAACCTGAATCAGTAGCTCTGATTTTAGCCATATGTGTAAGACCCTTTTTAACCAATACTCCTTAAAAAGCTTAACAATCTATTTCCTTCCTTCCCTCCTTCCAAAACACTGAAGTAGCGCAGCAGTAATATGAAGAGGTGAACACTTAGATGAAATGTGAAGCAGATGAATTACTGACCTTTATCCAAAACACAGTTGCATTTCTACTTGAAGAAATTGTGCATGACACAGGCAGGGCCTCTCCAATCTGTTTCGTGACTTCTCCACTAGGAGTAAGCTGCAAATCCAAATCTGGGATAGAAAGAACATTTGTCAAAAGTTAATCTCGGAAAGCTTGGCCCATTTCAAAGGCTTGTCAAAGAAAATGTGCCTAATTGCACTCATTAAATTCAGGATTTAATTTCTTCAATAAAATCTAAGTCAATTTTACACGTAGGGGAAAAGAGAGAATTATTCTAAAACAGGCATTGCAGAACATTAATGTATTTGCTGTAATTATAGGCTAAAAGGAAAAGCAAAAACTTGCTAATCGCTAGATGGACACTTTTTTTGACCTCATACTACTGAAAGAATTACAGAAGAGGTACAGAAGGCTGAAGGAGCATTTCACATAGCCGTCTGTGCATCTTGAAAGAGGAAGCACAGACTGCTGTGAGGGTAGCTTGCTAGGGGCCAGGTAGAAATATATCTTCAGGAGAGGACTTGTGCAGGTGGGGATAGATCACCTAAACAGTAGGTGTGAAAAAGAGGATAAGAGGGCAAGGGGTAACTTTCTTGAATCTGATAAAACAAGCTGATTTTTCAATCCTCAGCATCCAGAGGGGATGAGAGCAGTCAATAAAAGAGGGTGTATGAGACAAGATATTGACTGAAGGGGTGAGGAGTCTGAGTTATAGGGTTGAGAGGTCACCCATAAAGGCTCTTGGATTTGTTTTCATTTGTAACTTAAACAGCCACTTTTGTGTAACTCAGAATCTGAGCTTTGCCTGACTTGGTTTGGCTCCAGAGAATTGCAGTCAGTTTGACACAAGGCAGGGTGAGAGCCAGTAACAGAAAGATGCAGGGAACATCACTTTAGATTTCTCTTAGTTTACAGATTTGGCAGGCTAGTGATTTTAAGAAAACATAAAATCCTACACTGAAAGAAAAGCAGTTTTCCAAGCCAAAAATGTATTCTACTTACAACATGACACCCTCTCAGAGTGCCTGGCTTGTAAGCCAAGTTGCCGGATGGAATGACTATCACAGATATGCACATACACACACACCCCCTCTCAAATGGTGAGCATGCATGGTTTCATCACGAATATAGTACTTGCTGGAAAAGGACTGCAAAACACCCATTTGGTGTTTAAGCAGAGAGGGTTTTTTTAAAATAAAAAAAAAAGTCTGAGGCACAGTTGGTAGAGGAAAAGGAAAATACTAAGTTTTCCTTAAGAAAACAGGGAACGTAGCTACTGGCTTCATTCAGCAGTTGCCCTGGGAACACCACTGTAATTGAAGGCAGAACTTAAGGAACAACTAGAGCCCATCCTGTACTATTAGCTTGCATTATTATCAGTGTTGTGAGTCTAACGCCTAGTCTGAGAGGTCGCAAGAACTGTACTTTTATCTGTGCATGAATAAATCAAAGATTTTTTTACGGAAGAGGTGAAGTGGTGTTTTGTTTCTGAATTCCGATGGGAATTTCTCCCCTTGCCTCCCCAAACTAGTAAACTAACAAGACTCTACAGATATTACCATTGCTTCCACAAGAAAAGAAAAAAAAGAAAAGAAGATATAAGACTCAGCCAGTGAACTCTTGTACATGGATTCAGATGGTGTATGGGATATGTTTCTGCTTATTCATTCTTGAGCCCGTACTACCAAAGGCAGAGTAGTGGCTGAAGAAAAAGCTAAGATTTATTCTACCCTCGCCCCCCAGGTTCCTTTTCTTCAGTATCTGCTTAAACCTTTTGTTTTCTTTGAAGTAAGACAGTACCTCAAACCCAAGAGATCACCGGAATGATATAAGGAGGGATTCCTCTTGCACACACCACAAGAGGCAGCTCATTAAATTTTTGGCCTTCACCTCAGGCAAGACTGACACTGAGCTCAGAGCAAATATTCAATTCAGCTTTCCTCCAAGGTGGCATGCCTGTGCCCTCCCCCCCTCCCTTTTTTTTTTGTGTAACTCACTACAATTCCTCTCACACAGTGGTTGTGGTTGCTCTAGAAGTTTAGGAAAATTTACAGTGTGTGAGATGAACTGCATAGCTCAGAGTGATATTTGTAAGGTGAATTATGAGGCAAGTACAGAATTAATCTACTGTTTAACATAGGATAGAGCAATTTGATTTGGATTAATATTCTGGGGCTTTATCTGTAGTGTGCACAAAGAAATGGGAAATATATACTTTTGCCTATCAACTTCTAGGCTTCATCAGTAAATAATCTTTTTGTGCTACAGAGGTATGAGGAGAAACTATTTCCTGTATATAGAAACCTGTCAAAATGGAATCTTCTTGACAAAGAAAAACTTTGTTGTGAGAATTTTCCATACATTTCCTGTTTGGCTTTGAAATGTTCTTCGTAAACAAACTTCTCATCAGGCACCATGTTCAATATATGCTAACTCTTAATGTGGCCTCACTTGAAACCTTGCATTGATGTCAGTGCTGTCTTTGCATACCAAGTAGTACAGGGAAGAGATATCACATTCTGCATGTATCACCACATCATGTGAGAGAGGTATGGAATTAATGCAGGGAAGACGGGAGCAAGCATTTCCATTGAAACTCTGTTGCACATGTAAGACGGGCTCTCAGCATTTAAAGGAGGCCTCCAATGGAATACTGTACTATAACTGGGAAAACTAGGCACTGTACTTGCCTACAGTCTGAACTCCCCAAATACTATCAGAAAACCAGAACCTTCTCCTCCTAGTATACTACGAATAGGTGGGGGGTTTTTTTCTATACAACCTTCGAAAGCTGATTTCCCCATTATTTTCAATGAGTCTTTAGCACAAGAAATGACTATAACAATAACTACAGAGAAACACAAATGCTAAATTTCCAACACCCTTTGATTTACTGGAAGGTTTGCAAACCTATTTCCCCAGAAAATATCTTTTAGCAGAAAGGAGAGCACCACTAAGAGGAAGTTCCACAGTTCTACTCCATTATAGCATGAGACAAAGAAAAGGGACCGTGGTTGAGTCACTGGCTTCTTCATAGCTGAAGGATGGTACAATCATCCTCTACTGCTAGGTGCTTTCCTTGCCTAGCACAGGGAGTGCTTCTGTAGCAGTTTAAGTGATTGTAAACATGTTTTGCCTTTACCCACTCCCTTTTCGTTCCTGGCCTCTGCCAGTTTTGCTCATCTGGTCCTGGGAAAACTCATTCAAGGAACAACAGCTGCCAGAAAATTAACAACCTAGTGTAAAAAAAACCACCTCAGATCCACAACATACATCCTGTTCTGTTCCTTCCTTTGTTGAGAGACAAATCATGTCAACCACAAGCATTCAGTTCTGCCAGATTTTAAACTGGGACCATGCTGCACAGATCCTGCACCTGCTCTGAGGGACAAGAACTTAGGTTGTCCAGACTGTCCCTTATCTTCTGTGAGTAAAGAAAAGACTCTTTCTCCCCTCCTTGTTTTGCTTTATTAAAGTATTTCCCTAAATATTATGGGTAACTCAGCTGATTTAATGTCAATTTTCAGCTTTCTGTGAATCTCATAATTTACATTCATCTCAGAGAAAAAAAAAAGAGCTTGGTATTGAGCCAGAATATTTTGCTTGAATATACTAAAATGTGCTAATGTATTTTCATACCAGCAAGAACCTTTCCCCACCTAGACACTGAAAGGAGCCAGTGTAATTATAATGCTCAATAAAATCTGTTTTGGAAAAAGCATTACAGTTGAAATGTAACAAATTATTACAAATAGCTTCACAGATTTAAACTGAAATTATTATATTGACTGGTTTTTTTGTTGCGCTTTTGTGGTTTTGTTTTGGGTTGTTTTGTAAGTGAAAATTTAAAAAAAAACCTAAACAAACAACTTAAGTGCCAAGATGAGATGTGAGGAAACATAAAGGCCTGACTCAGAATGAAGGCCTTTTCAGTCTAAGAGCATAGAGAGGAATATTCATTCATATGTGAAAAAGTAAGCAATAAAGCAAAACAGGGAGAAAAAGCAGAACTTGATAGATGTTAATAAATCTTATTTGAAGGACAAAAACTGTAATGGAGGAATAAAAAAAAACCTGGAAGATCTAACACGAAAAATATGTAAGTGCATTAGAAGGAGAAAGCACTAAAAAATACTGAGTTATGCTGGAAAACAGAAAAGCAAGCAACTGAAACATGGAGGATATTATAAAGCATGTACGACTTTCATGGCTTTTTCAGAGAGTTCTTGTCACAAAAAAACATGCTGAAACAGAAATGCTTTAGAGCAATGTCAGGCAAGACAGTGAAGCATTTTGAAGATAAGACATGGTCTGGTCATTTGGGAACTACAGAGATATTCCAGGCCACTGTGCCTCACTTAAGGAAATGTTTTATTGCTGGCAGAGGTTTTTAAGAAAAACCAAACCAAACGAACTTTAAGTGAAGCAAAGCAGTAGGGTACTAGACTGTACCTATGAGTTCTGAGTAGCTGCACTAGATGCCAACACTGCAAAGACTTCTGTCAAGAAAATACATGCTTCTCTCATGCAGTAAAGCTCCTCTGACATGCAGACAAAACAGGAGAGAAAGGAAAAATGGCTTGTTATAAATAAGTTGGAGCTGAAGAAGCCATTCTTTAGAGTAAGTATGTATGGAACTACAAGGAAACATGCGATCCACATGGAGTAAAATAAAAAAGTCAGTTATACCAGAGCAAACTACCAGCAAGCTACCTTTGACATTCGGCAGCTAGCGGCAGTAGCAGAGAGCTCTCTTCAGATCTTACAAACCCTGACTCTTGGCAAAGAGAAGGGGCAGGCAGGAAAACAAAAGGTGACCTTATTAAATGCAAAATATTAATTAAATGGAACACTGTATTTATTCATGTACAGATATATTTTGCATACATTGTACCTCTTCCAAGGGAAAAAAAAAAAACAAAACAAAACCAAGCATCAAAGTTTTCTCTTTATGTAAAGTATAATTACTGTGGAAGCCTTTAAACTTCATTATCCACATCCCTCTGAGCCTGTAAACTATTAGAGATATTTATGCTACTGAGAAGACTACAGACCATTGATGTTTTTAGGGGAAACCTAGTACCATTGGCCTGAGCCTGATTTCACAGACTGTGAGAGTAGAGCAAAGTTTGAAAGAGATCCTGCTCTTCTTTTCTCACACAAAAAGAATAAACGCAACCATTGCATCAATTGTTCAACCAGTTCAATGGCTGCTTTTAAAGTGTTGTTGATAATCTGGGGAAATACTCTAGTATTCATCTGAACAAACTTCACTGAGCTCTGTAGCTCTCATGATTCTGGGAGAAGTGAAAAAAACCTAACTTTTCCTAGGTCAGCACAATGAATTCTTCAGTCTCTTCTCTAGACTCCTTATTTGTTAACCTCATTGAGATAAGATGAAAGGACATTAGGCTATGAATTTGACTATGAGAAACAGCCTTAAGTGATACTACTGTGGGCCAGCTTGTGTGTTTGGGTACATTCCAATGCACAGCTGGAGTAGAATAATTTTCCATATATATTTTCATGAGTGAAACATAAAATCCCAGAATTTTCACTGTATGTGATGGTGCAATAACATCATATACTATAAAAAAAGGTTATCTAAAGTGCATCTGTATCCAGCCAATGAACTAAGAAACTTCAAAGTTTTCAAACAGAAATATGTTAGGAAAAAAAAACCCCACAACCTGATAGTATTTCAAATCAACTCCATCGCTCAGTTCTCCAGTAGATTAACTGGACTAATCTAAGTAAAGCAGAGAGAAACCATCCCAGAAGATCCAAGATAGGTTTGCATCCTAATTAGGAGTGCAAAATGCAGTGACTTACAGTGTACAGTGATGGTGGTTGAGTCCATCATGCTTTTGTCAAGCAGAGAGCACTTGTATTCTCCTGTTGCATTTCGTCTCACGTCTGTCATTATGTAAGTATCTAAGCTTCTTATACCTTCTGTTTCTCCCTGTGGATAGGAAACAAAACACTTATCATGTGAGCCTGCTAAAAACATTAATTTTTGTGGTGGATGTTTTTCTATTTTAAGGATGGAGAAATGCTCCAAAATATGTAAAGATGCAGCATCATTGAAGTGCAGTTACTTATTAATAATGTTAAGGTTTATTTCCTGCCTGACACTACAGTTTTAAAATTAAACAACTAAAATTAAGAGCTTACTATTTAATTGCATGACTAAATTATTTTAAGAGGACATTAAAATAAAAAATATAAAGTTAAGCAGCAAGAAAAAAAGGGAGAAAACAAAAAATTGAAACAGTCTACGACTAAGCGCTGCAGAAATCAAAACAGTAAACCAAAGTGTCTTTCTAAATCTGTATCTGAAATGATACATTCAGTTTACAAAAAAATCATGAAACAAAGCATACTGCATTACACATTTTAAGTAGCACAATCAAACCTTACTCTATTCACATCATGATAAGGAGAAATTATCTGTTAGGGTATACACTACCTTATATGTGGTTATCTACAGAAACTGGTGTTTTGAATTAGACAGCAAGTGTTGCTTTCTGGCTGTCCAGTTCCCCAGTTTCCAACTGACTGAGATCTGCTTTGAAACAAGCACAGAATGAACCATAATTTGTCTCTCTGAATTCAGAAAGAGATTTACGATATCCGTGAGTCTTGCAAAGTAATCACAAACTCCAGCTCTCCTTGAGAGAAAGAACTAGTCTCAGGTAGAAGGGAAACTGAAGATAAGACAAACTTGAGTGTTTAGCTCACTCACTGCGATAGTGGAGGATACACTTTTTCCATGGCATGTAGTGACTTCCTAGGATGACTCACTGAATCTAAATGGCTGTTCTGAGATAAGAGAACTTCAGCTCCTAGTTTCCCTTGCTGCTCTTCAGCAATTCAAACATGTCAGGAGTCAAATGTAGATGAGGATTATATTCAAAGGACTACATGCAGTTTTTTAAATATCTGAAAGCATGCCACTGCTTTTGGGCTCTCTCAAGATTAGCTCTGCTCACTACTGCAGTGGGAACAAAAAAGGGATACATGAAATAGGAGAGAGAAGCAGGACATGGGAAGCAGGACTAGGTATCTTGGAATACAAAACCACATCTGTTTGTTGATTTCACCAATACTAATATTGTTAATGGCAGCAAAGCCTTTGTTTTTCCCAGTCTGCATCTTATGCATTTAACAACTTTCTCTTGCACTGTCACACTTGGTCTTTTTTATGTTGTTATGCCACCAAACAATTAATTAGCTAATGACAAGAAACTGCACAATAATTCATCTATGAAAGTAAGTCCAAAAAATAGCTCAATTAATTTCCTGTACTTTCATTGCTGGATCATCGTTTGTTATGATAACAGAGGAGATTGCTAAACTGCATTAGCCAAAACTGCCCCTTTTGTGTGTCCAAGCACAGGAAAAATTTCATGTGAGACGAGGGAAAATATTTTGTCAACTCAGGTGAGGTCTTCTCAGAGTCTGATGTAATGGCCGACGTCTATCTTCAGTTTTAGTCACATTGAATTCCTTCCTTCATTTGTTACAAAGTCATGTATACAGTGACATGCAGCAATGTCTGTAGGAAGGGATGATAGAAAATATTTCACTATACAGTGACAGTGAGGTAGGACTTACTGGAATGTAAAACAGGAACTCCTGTGGAGGAGGGTTGCCGTTTCCTGAGCACTTCAGAGTGATGTTATCACCTTCTTTAATGGTACTACTTCGTGGCAGCACTTGAATAGTCACCTTCTCTGTTGGGTCTGTGAAAATAATGCACACATTTAATAAAACCATATAGTAACACCATAGTTACTATAGTAAAACCATATAGTAACATATGATATTCGTGGTTGAAGAGTATGTGATTTTATCGTCAGGCAACTGAAGGTATTTGCACGTTATAGAAGAGCTAAAGTCACAATTTCTATATTTTTGCCAAGGAAGTAAGTGCAAAGAAGCCAAGTGATATAGAATTAATTTTTCTTCACCAACATACCTGTAACTGAAACAGCAATGACTACAACCATGTCATGTGCTTAAAAGAAAAAGGGTCTGATCAGTATGAACAGTTTCGTGGTTTGATTTCATTATAAGGGATGAACTTGTCCTCTGTGAAGCTCATTGTTTGGAGGACCGCAGCAATCAGAAAAACAACTGAAGCTCTCAATGCCTTGCATTAGTATTATATAACAGCCTTCTTGCATTAAAAAGAAATAAATATGAACTAAGCAACTATGTTCAGCCTATTCTATATGCTGATCACTACAGGCTTTCAGAAAGATGAATCTGGTGAACATAATAGGACCCTTAACATAGTCAACAAAACTGTAAATGCAGCATACTTCTGTCATGTTCAGTGAAGTTAAACTGTAACTTACATTTTACTTTGGTAAAATTTAAGGCGAAGACAGGGTGTACTTTAATGGATGCTATTCCTTCTAAGCAGGCTAAATATAATTTTTGCGAAACCAAAAGTAAAATGAACAAAATTTAAGGAGCAGATAACTCTCTCTGTTTTAATTTCAATTAATAAATAAAATTACACTAAAGATGCCAATCATTAAGACACAGTACAGTGCACCTTGTTAGACACTAAAAAAATCTGCACGGCAGAGAAACTCTTGTCTGACAGTTGATTTTGTGTGTTTAGTGAAGCATGCGCGCTCCTCAGCCCTTCCAACCCTTAAGGCATTCATCATGTCTGTCTTCTGCTATGGGATTTCTCAATAACAGGAGGTGCATTCTGCTGTGACCTCTCAATAACTGAGAGCCCTAACACCGCAGGAGGAGTACTGGGCTTGAACAAGTCACATCCTCCCTCCTTCAGATGCAATAGCTTTGGCTCCCTTCCATGTCCCAACAGCTTCTATCTCGGTACCTTCAGAACACAACTTTGCCTGCTTAGGAAACAAAATTCCAGCATTGTTGCTGGTGCAGAATACCACAGATACAATGAAGTTGCATCTGTTGCAGGAGGAATCACACGCATACCCTCCTCTTGGCGACTCCTGGGCCAAAACTCCCCATATTTCAGCTGCTATCTGGTGGGCTAGCCTGCTGCAGAAACTTGGATCTCCTTCTGGCAAGTTTATGTGAAGGTGACCAAATGTAGAAAAGTTGTCAAAAAAGAATGATAGAATTCTATAATGGTTTGGGTTGCAAAGGATCTTAAAGATCATCTAATTCTATTCTCCCTGTCATGGGCAGGGAAATCTTCCACTAGATCAGGTATCTCAAAGCCCCATTCAACCCAGATATACCTTAGAATTACTTAGGCTTTGTCTCAAAAGTGAAAAGGGATTGATTCTAATGAGGAAGACTTTAAGACTTCAATTTGTAACAGGCTTCCTAGAGAGATGAACACAACTGGATTAAAAACAGACACAGTTAAACAAGAATGACATTCTTGCAACCCGCCAGTCTTTCCTGTAAAAATATCTTACCCTTCTATCTAGTTCAATCAACCAAAGCAAATTTTTAATTTAATTCTTAAAACTGGAAAAAAAATATACAGAAGTAAATAGCAGAAGACTAACTAATTGTGAGGAGGTCACCCTTCTGAGGAAGACACAACCTGATGACAGGAAGACACAGTGGTCAGTGCAGTGGATGTATTTCTGCAAACCTGAGATTCTGCGTTCTGCAAGGACAAGATTCTGGGAGCCAGCACCAAAAAGCAATTCTTTAAGTGGATGAATGCTGTTATCCCAGATATGCCTTGGTTGTGCCTATATTTGTTCAAGGAAAATACCAATGAGTTTAATCTGTTATGTAAAGGCGGACACTTAACGACAGGGCATGACTGGAGAGTCTGCTTGACAAACATTATCTTTTTACACTGATTAATGCTGAGCAGACCCATGAGAACGGGGATCTAGATAATTTAGATATTATTCACCAGCTCCAAGAGTTTTCTTGTATTACTCATGTTCCCTTCAGTAGCTTGCTTGCTACAGCTGCAAACCAGAGCTGATAACTACTGCTAGCTGAGCTATCAAATTCCAACCAGCACCCAACTCAGCAGGAGCTAATTCACTTTTCTTCTTGTACTAGGTTTCAGTGACTGACTGCTGCCAGGATGCCAACTAGCTATTACATGTGTAAGACTAGAGAGTGCACTAATCCAGAGTTTAAAAACCCTAACAGTAAAACATTTCTTAGATATTGTCTGCACAGACGTATCTTTAAAAAAAAATCTCGTGTAGATATAGTTTTAAGCATGCTCTCCCCATTTCTTTAGGATAAATGAGGAAGTTGCAAAGAATGAACAGTAGGTCTGCTTTATGTTTCTGTTTCTACTTGCTTAAGAAATACATAACACAATGGTTTTGACAAACAACCTGAGAAGAAAGGCTGAAAGACTTGCATTTCTTAGAGTTGGTATCTGCCAAGTTTTTTCCATCTGCATTACATTTGACTTATTAAAACAATCACTTTTATTGAAAAATAATTAGGATCACTGAAGTAAAAACCAAAACCAAATCAGACATGTCATTATCATCAAATAACATCAATCATGAAATTCTTCTGCTGAAGCTTTGGATGGCTATTAATAAAGAGTTCCACAAATTCATTTGGAGATGCATTTGAGCAGAGTAAGAAAGTTACAGCAAATGAAAACAGTCATAAAGGAAACTGGGTAACCACCTACTCTAAAGCCAAAGTTCATACAACACGCGTCATACACGCGTTCATACAGCACTGAAGGGTGTAGCTGCCTCCCACTGTTGGCTAATTAGCAGCAGAATGGTACTGCCCATTTCTGGAGGAAGAACTGTTTTAATTAAATTGTGTTTTACTAGATGAGGATTATAAAAAGCCAATCTAGCAAACACTAAATCTTTAGTATGGAGTGCACATGATATCTCGTGCAGTGACCATTCTGCAGTGCTGTGCAGCCTTCTTACCTTCACACTCGGTAGTCCTTGATTACAAGTGTACATAGTACATGCAGCATGGAAGTCTGTGAGAGCCTCACTCTCAACAAGTGAAGTAACCTAATGCACAAAAGTGGTGGGCAAATGAGGACAGCAAAGCACCTCTTGGCAAGTAATAGCAACAAGTGCTCTCTGGTCACTACACTTCTTCTCTGTGAACATTATCCACGGTCATGGGGCTCCAGAGACAACAACAAAAAAAACCTAGTGAAACTTGGTAGTAGCTTTAAAGTGATGGGATAGGTGTCTGCAGGCATGAAAATCTCTATGTTATTCCCAAGAAAAATGGTTGCTGTCTCAGAGGTTTTCTTCTCCATTAGTTCTACTGTCTGTCATTCTGGAGAAACAGCTGTGTAAAGGTGGCCATAATTTACTCCGGCTTCTCCAGATGAAACCAAGAAATAACTGCTACAAGGTTTGATTTGATTTGACCAAGGTCAAAACTGATCCACAACTCTGGAGCTCAACAAACTACCCGTGAAGGAGAAGCAGCTAGAACACACTTTGCCACTTCAAGCTTGTGGCTTTCATTTTCAAGGCAACCAAGCACATATGCTAGCTGGAGAAATACAGTGCCTTACTAATTTTCTTTTTATTCCCAAAACAGAGATTATAAACTATAAGGTATTGAAGCATGCAGAAAGGTAGCACTTGACTGGACGTATTGTGTACCTCCTATTTCCCTATGTTCTCCTATGACTTCCTCCCTTCCAGTCCTTTAGAGATGACATTTTACAACACTTTGAAATACTTCTAATGCCCTAACTGCTAATCCTTCCCTGATCTTTCCTTGCCAACTATCTGTTTTGTACACTCAAAGGAAAATTACTATTTCCACATTGGTTCAGTAACACAGTAAGGAAGTTGCTTTAGGACTTAGGCCATCGAGAAGTAATTATTTACAAAAAATCCTCTCCTTTAAAGTCTGCCAATATTCAAATGATACATTTTAAAAGTAAAGTTCAGCATCTTCCAGCTGTAAAGAAGCTACTGCATTTTGAGAAGGCTAGTCTGCCAGCTTTAGCAGTTTGGTGCTGAGTTTGCAATAATTAAAAATATTTGAGTATGCCAAAAAATGTATTGTGTATTTATTGCATATTTCAGGGGCACAGAAATTAACTGCTGTAATTAACTACCCTAACTTCTCTTCCAAGTCCTGAAAAGCCAATTTCGCTGTAACCTCTTGTGGTTGTTACTTTCCTCTTGTCAACACAATCTTGGTATTTAGTATTCTATTATTAGAAAGACAGAAATCACAGGTAATCTGAAGATAAGTACAAATTACATAGACAATGTACTCAGATCTTCTTGCTGCAAATCAGCTTTGAAGAAACCATCTCAACAGCTAAGCAGAAATATCTCTGTAGTTTTGTAAACCGTCTCTGATTTTTGCTTTTTTCCCCCCCAAGGTAGACTTTGTAAAGGAATAGATGCTTTTTAATAACTTACAGTGAACATCGAAGACAACTTGTTCAGACTGTATTGTTTTCTGTCCAGATGGCCCATAATATGTTACAATGCAAGAAAACTTGGCATTTGCATCTTCCTTGGTTGGCATATACTGAAGAGATGATCTCATGGTGAAGAGTCCAGTTGTTTTGTTCAAAAGCTTTTGAAAGTTTATGACCACAACTGAAAAGGAAATACTGTTTCAGTGTCACACAGACAGAATTTGCAACCTTTTCCCTAATTTCCTAAATTAGCCAAGAAACTGTGCAGTTTCCCTTTAGTATTGCCACTGATGTATATACCAGGAATGTTTCATCAATGGCATATTCCTAACATACTGTACATTGGAAATAAAATCAAAACAAAAAACTAATTGCAAGCTGGTGAGGTTTTTAATACAAATATCAGATTAATTTGTAAGACAGAAGATTTCAAAAATGTTGGCAACCACTGTGTTCAGGCTCATATTAATAACTTAATTTTGTAAGCAATCTCTATATTTTATGTAAGCTAAAGTATTGTGATCTGTTTAAGGAGATGATGATCTGCATAGTCCAGAACACAATATTGGACAGGTGTGAAACTGACTCAGTTAATACCTTACAAGAAGTTGGAAATTAGATACAGGTTTCTACAAGGTACACATGCTCAAGAATATTTTTGTAACAGCATTAAGGTAGGCAACTTTCTTCCTCACGATGTGGTTTTAAAACTAGAACTGAGAACTAGAGAGTTTATATGGCATAGCTTGGGTGCTCTGAAAAGCCTAGAATCTTCCAGTTTTATCTTTTCATATGTGTAATTTTCCTCAAAGGAACAATACATTAGACTAAAGTAGAACAACTCTTATAAACACAGTTCTTCATGCATATACTTTTCGATTCAGGGACACCACCTGTAATTGAAACGTACCTTCTTCAATGGGCTGCAAAACTTTCCCGTTTTTGTACCATGTAACATTGCCTTCAGGATAACTATCTCTCGCAACACACTCCCCGAGCTGCAAAACAGAGATTAGTCATCGTTTTTCTCCACTGTATTTTACTAGAATTGTCTTTTTGCTTATGCTGCTTTGGGTAAAAAATTCTAGAAAGTTTAAATGCTTAACCCCAACCATTTTCCTTTAATGGGAAAAATCCCATCAGTGAGGCATAGGTACAATTTGGAAGAGGGTTTGGTGGTGGGTCTAAGATCAAAATGGCCTCTGTAAAATCATGCAGGGCTAATACAGTGGTAGTGAGGGAAGTGCTTTGCGTTCAGCTTGGCTATAGACCACGATCTCTCACAGGCAGCTGTGCACACATGCAGATGAGCTCTCTCAGAGCCCCAGTCCATCACCTCTCTCCTGCTTTGACTGACAAGGGACTTCAGGCAGCCATCAGGCACGTAACTTTGAGGGTGAATGCTGCTCTTACCATTTGTAGCTTCTCTGTTTCTAAGAAGTCTGCTTGATGTAAGATTTCTGGTTGAGAGGGTTGTTCTAAAACATGAATAAGATAAAAGTACTAGTGAAGGGAGCACAAACAGCTGTGTGAAAAACAAAGAGTTACTAAAAGATACATGGTCTAAATAAAACTAAATAAAACAATTTGGCCTGGTATAGTCTTTCTTACACTTGGCCATTAAAAGAAGAAAAAGTGAGATACTTTTATTAGCAAATGGATTGTAAAGGAAAAGCCATCACCTAAAAATGTCTGATTCTTTCCACAGTGAATTCCATGCATTCTGACAATACATATTTTAGCTAGGCACACTACTTCAGCACATGGGAGGAGGGAACCTGATCTATCTGTTTTATATGATATACGTGCTGGAGAAGGACCCAGTGGTACAGAAACTATAGCAACAGAAAAGCAGTTTTACTGTGGATATTACTGTAGATGAGCTGTCATATTATAAAGGAACAAATTCAACCTAATCATTCTCCTAATGTTTACTTTTCCTAACTGGATTGTTACATGTAAGAAATTGAGATGATAGAGATAAGTATAATTACTTTAAGTGATTCTGAGTCAGTCATGACTTTCTTAAAAAATAAACTATTTCTTCAGTGACAGTATATCTTCTTATTTACTTTTATTATGGTAGATGGACTTCTTATCTTGCCAAAGTGGAGGATCTATCAGTGTTTCCATCATAAAGACTACTTTCTAGAGACTATGTAACTTGTCTGTTCAAGTAGCTTGGCCTGAAGCCTGGAATGCAAATTTTTATATCCAAAGGAGTCAGTTTTCCCCACAATTTTAAAACAAGAGGAGGAAAAAAAAATAAATCAATGTTTATACAGTCAAAGAAAGCCTCTACATCCTAGCTATACTGCTTAAATAAGCATACATAATATATACTTTCACAGACTGAAACATCCTGAACCATGCCAGCTTACAGAACCTTTTTCCCAAATAAAGTTCCTTAGGAAGTAATGTACCTACGTCAGTAATTCCAGATCAAAGTGAACTTCACGCTATCCTTCCAAAATCTCTACATGCTGATGAATTTACTGATGTGTAGTGTACTGTTCCTGCTTTCACAGAGACAGCAAGCCTACATGCTTCCACAATACTCCATTTGCTCTGTGTGCATGTGTATGTATGTATGTATGTGTGTGTGTGTGGGTGCACACCAATGCACAGATATTCTTTGCTTGGAAGACTATGCCAGGATGAATCAGGAACAGCTCAGAAGGGAAATGAGAGGCAATAAAATAAGCTATTTATTTGACATTTTCAAACAATTTTGCTTGGGGAAAAAAAAAAAAACAAACCCAACCCCAAAACAAACAAACTAGTCAAAAATATACACCAAAATGTTCACAAAGATCTAATTTTTTTTAAAATGGTGCATGTACGTGTGTGTGTGTATATTTCTCTCGTGTTAGTTTTAAAAAGAAAAGCTTAACCTGTTTTCTGTAAGAATCTGTCATGGACAAAACAATTTCATGTCAGTTCAAGCAAATTAGATTTTGCAAGGGCATTAACAAGTCTTCTGGTTCAGATTTTCAGGTCTCATAAAGAGGTGTAGCTGGCTGCCTGTCCCAGTCACCAGCTGATCCTACCACAAAAAACAATGCTGTCCCTCACCTTGGCTTTGCTTCATCTCTCATCTCCCCTGGACTGCTTTGAGAAGACCTACTCTGTGCTTTGGGCCTGCAACGCTCCTACTGAGGGAAGGGAAGCACCTGTTGTTCTGTGGTCTCTGTGTGACTCTCCCTGTTTTGAGTGCTCCGGTGACCAAGCAGATGCTGGAGTTGAGAGGCTGCCACCTGCTCTCTCAGAGCAGCCTCTAAAAGGAAATGCCTGCTGCTAGATCCCCAGAGCCCCAGCACACGCACCAAGGGAATTCACTATAAAAGACTTATTGGGCATTTACTATCTCAGTGTCTGAAGCAAGAAGGAATTTTAAACTTGGCAGCAGTAAAGACCACTTTGGTGGGTTTGCAACTTCAGCATGCTGCTTATCTCCCAGCTTAAGAGCTTGTCAGAGTATTTTGCAGATCTAATATAGGCCCTATAATAATGTGGAATAGCCAAGCATCGGTGTGACAGGACAGCAGCTAAAGTCTGCTGGGCTGCTCTGCTGTCGAAACTCTGTCCACTTAATTCCAGAAAAAAAGATGCTGACAGGATCCATCTGGAAAGCTTGTAGAGCTTGTTGCAGTAATCCAGCAAGTGAGACTAGCAGGTGGTACCTGTGCAATGTGCCATTTCAGCTTGTTAGTTCTGAGTTAATTGGGTAGCACAGCTGAGGACCTGACAGGCTCCTGTGAAACCCAACATCAGTCACAACTTCTGGGATACAGCTGAGTTTCAGGTGCACAAGATTTTAGTTTCTGAGGGTTTTCACTGCCGCAATTTAGCTCTGTATCTGTGGTTCAAGGAGTCAGAAACTCCACTGGTTAAATAAATAAAGCTTGCAGGATACTCTTAACTCTTTCATAATTACCCTAAACAAGCAAGCAAGCAAGAAACAATAAAAAATGAAACCCTCAAAACCAGCCTCCAGGAACATAAATGAAAAGAAATGTTAAAAGAATCCTGAAGTTGTGAACTCAAAATGAAGAACTGTAAAGGTATCTTGCTGTGCTAAGTTAGCCACATTACATACGTGGCACTCTATTTTCTTCCTTTGTAAACAGCAGCTTTCTCTATTAGCATTAATGCATAAAATAGAACATACAAGCTGTGCTCCATGGCTGAGTTAGCATTGTGTTAATATTTAGTACAGGATACAGTAATTCAAGCAGTTAGCATTTTGTTTCACCATATACCACTGTCTCATCTGCATATTTACTGCTGTGCGATAAGTAAACACGATAATTCTTTATCATGTCCTTTGAAGCACTGTGTTTACTATGTGTGCTCTGAGCACACTCCTCCCTGTTGTCATTAATTTCATTGTTCTTGCAGTCAAATGCAAAGTGAAATGAGGGGAAGGAATTACTGTTGACTCCTAATCCAGCTTCAAATTAATTTATGCCACTGACAAAGTTCTGCTTAGATACCACTAATGACTCCCTGACACCTTCTCCCTGAGAGAAGAGTGCCAGTCCAAAACATGAACTTGTATGCAGGACTGTGATCTGCTTAAAAGCACCCATCCCTTCAAGCAACAGGTTCTCACAATAAACTTACTTTGACTGGGTAAATCTGCATTTTAAGAGCAATAAAGGCCAAAAAAAGCTGCATAAAGCCATGAAGCTGCAGGAGATAACCACTGCAGTCATAGGGCAGCACTTAGCAACACTAACTTTAACCTCAGCAGACCTGCACTCCTAAAAAGGAGTAATGGACATGTCTGCAACAAAGTCAGAGTTTGAGGAATTACATGATTTGGCACCAGGAAGAGGACAGGTTTGTCCACACTCCTGTGCAAGCTTAGAGCAGGACTGTACCTCTGAGCACTGGGATTTGCACTGAAAATGGGTTTGTAATGATATAAAATGCTCATAAACTCTGCTGTGCTCGAAAACAGTAGTTCAATTGGGGGAAAAATGTAGCATTTGGGGCTAGCCACTCATTTTCCAGCCTCTCACTCTCACAGTTCAAAGGGTTGCACAGTAGCTGCTTGGAGACAGTCTAAACCTCTCCGCTGATCTAATCCTGCAGACCACACACAGTTAATGCTTCCCTCCTGCAGAAAAATTCACTCGGAGAACAAATGGAAAATAATCAGTGCTAATTTTACATTTTTCATTTCCAAGGCCAAATGACATCACATAAGTGAGTCATTATCAAAGCCTAAAATTCTCTTTGAGACAGCACTTATCATGAATAAACTGCAAGTGTAGGCAGTCCTGTTACATAAATGCCACCAGTAGATTACATTTTTGAAAGCTGCAGAAATTTGCTACTCTTAGTAATTTACTCAGCCAAACTTACTTTCTTGGCTTTAATCTTTCCTTTAAACAAAAGTTTTTGTAATTTACAATTCTGATGCTGATGCATGTTAAAGGTAGTAACAACCAGATTTACTTACTGAAGACTTTGACTATCGTTGGCTCTTCGGAAACATCATCTTCTGTAACTAGCATACAAACGAATCTCTTTTCATCACTGATCCTTGCATTCTTGATGGATAACGTATAGTTTTCTGAGAGACTCAACCTGTCTTTGTATTCTGGTACATCATCATACTGTACATTTTTTTTGGTTGATGATCTGAAGGCAATAAATACTGGAGATCCATTCGGCATTTCCTATAATAAAAGGATAGACACCTCCATTTTGCATAAACGCCAATTTAGAAATTCCTGAAGATTTGCAGTTGGTATAAACACATAATTTTTAAAAATATGAAAAATATATCCGATCGCTTTTTTGTCCTAATTAATTTCTGCTATATAAACAAGAAATTCAGTGTAATACAAAGAGCTAGTTTAAGACTGTCATGGTTCACATTGACAGTATCATTAGTAAAAAGAATTTCAAGCCTTTGGCTCAATCTCAGCATAGCATAGAGCTTTCTCTGATGAAGGCTAGTGGTTCTGGCACCACTTGCCTCTGTGTGCATGAAAAACTATTTGAAATAGAAGCATTCGTAAGCTATGCTCCAAAGCTTGTTTCCTTTTATTTCATAGCTGTTTTACATATTCATATTGTTTGTCTGGGATATTCAGACTTCATTCCAAATGCAGGGTTTAATCAGGCATAACTGCCTATTTTATTCTAAATTAGTTTGCAGCTTTTTTTTTTTTTTAGTTTTGAAGGACCCAAGAGCTTGTGGCACAAGAATACACATTCAATCAAATATTGTTATTTATGCATCCCAGGATAATCTGCAAAATATCACTTTCTAGACATCCTCCTTGGATTAATAAATATTGCTAGGAAGGAACACAAAGCTGACAGCCTTGCACAAACCCACCATACAAAGAAAAAAAAAAAAGGGAAAATTACAGGCTGAGTTCTGCAGGATTTCCTTCCTGCCTGCCATTCCCTCTGCACCCCCAGAGCAGGGATAGACATTGCCTGCCTTTAAATAAAGTGAGGTGAAAGGCTGACTCCATCTTTACGTTCAGTTATTGTGCTGGGGGCTTTAACAGGTTTTTATTCTTTTATTCCTTGCACCTTGCAGCACTGACACAATAAGTGTTCCCAGCACAATACATCAGCTTGACTGCAGAGCCCACAAAAACATGACAATGCTGTGACAAGAGGTGAGTAGTGGCAGAGCTGGGCATGGAGAAGCAGGCAACAGCTACTGTGAAGTTTAAAGCCCCTTGCAGTCTTTCTCTCTCTCTCTCTCACTTTTAACTCTTGGATTACTCTAGATGTCTGTCACACAGACATCTAGAAAAAAAAAGCACTGACTTGAGTCAATACACAAGAAGTTGGGTGTCAAGTGCAAATAAACCTACCCTGTGGGCAAGCATGCACAGGTAGACACTGAAGGGAGCAAAGCTTGCTCCCTGCCATGTTGCAAATCTCGCAGTGCCTCTGAGCATTCTCCAGGAACCTGAACTGCTAATCCCAAGGCAGAGTACAGAATCGAATTCCTCCTTCTTCCAATTAAGTAATCACTCAATTAAAAAAATCTAAACCAACCCTTCCCCCCCCCAAAAAAAAAAAATCCCCTCAAGTGTTGCCATGCTGGGAGCTGTCCTGGGAGAACGAGTATCATTTTCTCTTGGTTGTGTGGCTGTGTCAATGATTTCATAAGATAGCAACTAGACGTGACTTTTTTGTACATTAGGTTTTGTGTCCTTTTCCATTTAGTGGAAGTTATAACATGATCTGCTGCTTGGTACTTGTCTGAGATGACTAATCCAAACACACTGGAAAGAGACAATGCATTTCTTTTTCTCAAAATAGCCTTGCATCTTCATAGAGATGGATTTGTGTCTTCCCAAGAAAATTCAGCGGACTGAAGATGACATTGCAAAATGTTGGCACTGCACCTTCTGAATGCTTAAATAAAACAGTTTCACTGTCCCTTATTGGAGATACATTCTCCACAGACTTCTGACTTCGTTTCCCAAAACGTGTTTGCGGGGAAAGAGGTTTTAAGTAGATAAGGGCTACAAAAGCTGCAAATCTCCAGGTACAAGGAAAGGAACTGAGGGGCGAATACGAAACATCTGCCAGTGGCAGACCAGTCTGCTATAAAATAGAGCATGTCATTTACAAAGAGAGAGAGAGAACTACACATTTTTAAATCCACAGTCAGAGTACAAATCACCTGTTACTTCTGGTAACATTTTGTTTTAAGACTGAGAGGAGATTCAGATGAATTTATATAGGAGAAGCACATCCTGTGGTATTCCTACTGCAGGTTGACTGAGACAGCCAAGTAAAGAAACCTGTGTTTTCTTTCGCCTTTGTTCTCCTTGTACCAGAAATGTCAGAATGAAACCACCAGCAACTCTTAAGGTCAGCTCTGCCCTCTTCTTTGCTGTGCACTAAACACAGTGAAGCATGAAATGGTACCAAGTGACTGTCAGATCAAGCAGACCCGAGGACACAGATTTCCCAGGGATGAAGCACATCCCGCTTCAGGCAGCCCTCTTCAAAAGTATTCAAATGTGCAACGATGGCTCTGTCAAGTGAGCGAGACACCACCGGGTAACATGCCAGATCTCTAATGCAGGTTGGCACCGAACTCCTGAATAATCATTTCTCTTGAAGAAATGAGATTAATTCCTCAAACCTCTAATCTATGCTTGGCAGAAATTATGCAGATTGGAATCTTGCAGTCTCACTAACATAGTCTTCATATCCGAGGCAGAAATCCTATCGATTGGAGTCTTGTAATCTCACACACAAAAAATACACATACTTTATACCAGCTTTAATGAATGTAAAGATAAGCTATACTTACATATTTCCATTTTCCAAACATAAGACCATCCGGTACTTCTAGACGACAAGGCATAGTAATAGTATCTCCATATACTGCATTGACTGTGTACAATCCCAGAGCTAGAGGAGAAACAGAGAAAGAGGAAACATTGTTAAGTGTTTTCTTCAGTTCCCATATGCTAGCTAATGTCTGGTTCACAGCTATTAAAAAAAGTGAAGCCACGTCCTTTGCAAATAGTTATTTTCCAGCAAGTAGGATTTATCACCAAACCTATAACAAAACAGGATTCCTGTCACTAAAATTGTTTGCTTAAACATAATGACCTTTTGGGATCCACATTTCCTGCTGCAGTCAGTGGCAGCCAAGTGAATTTCCCAATAGGACTGCACCTGCTCAACCGGATGAACACGTACACGGAAAAATGTACTCACAGCTATTGTCTCAAAACTTAAAACATGAAACGATAAATCCCCATATCTTTATTTTCTTCATCTGGAAAAACCAGCCACTTCTGCCTGAAGAGGTTGCAATGCAACATTGTGAGGAGGTCAGCAGACAAGTGATAATTTAACTGCTGCACTACATTAGAAAAGGAAGAAAGAGAATGTTATTTAAATACTGAGTTCCCTTAAACCTGGAAAACAAACTAGTCTGCACATTCAAATTTTGGAAAAATTAAGTGAAATACTCCTCTGAATTATTTAAGAATAGCTTTTTCTGAAACCTCAGCACAATGTTACTGCACACATATTTACAGAAAAAAATTGACCTACTTATTTGCATTGTCCAAAACATGTGAATTGAACAAAACCCAAAAGACTCTGAAGTGATGAAATGTTGAAATGTAAGGACATCGCAACTTGGTTGATTTGCTATAATGCAACTTTGCATTGCTTTTTTTCCATAGTGAACCCTGCTCTCGGTGATGCTTGCTTGCTGCTCCTTATGCTGGCTTTGCCTCTGGTGCTTGCCAGGTGTCACTGAGCTAGTGTGTTGGCTGCCTGCTCTCACTCATATGTCTGCAGCTTTCAGCAGGGTCTTCTGCTCAGAGTCAAGATCTCTCCCTTCATTTGCAACTGGAGCTGCAAAATCGAGGGCTTGCTGCCAAAGAAACCTTATTTAAGAGAAAGCAGTAGGATGCTGTAGCCAAGGCTGTAGAAACATCTAGTCCATCTAGGGACATTTTTTTTTTTTTTTTTTTTTCTGGAGATTCAGACTTTCTCACTAGAACTGGAAAAAGTGAAGCTGTTCCCATGCACCCCTAAAGACCTGAGCCACAGACCCCTTAACTTTTTCCACAGCAGATGCTGGGATTATGTGACAATTCTACTGAATTCATCAGTGCACCTTGGGAGGTTTTCCCAAGGGATTTTTTTTCCCTTTAAACAAAAAAAATGTGTTTTCTAAGAGCCAAACACTGAATTCCTTGCCTACAGTTTAAATAAAAAAGACCCCAGAGCATTTTCCTTAAGTGCAGGCTTCGGAGCTCACTGTTAGCATCAGCTTGTATTTATCATTTATCATCACTCATATTACAGTGACAAATAAGGCTGTGACTTATGCTGCGTGCTACTGCATGAAGAAGTAGTATTCCAAAATCTTTCCTCAGTGATGCTTACAACCTGGATGGCATCACATGGTAGTGCAGAAAAGCAGGCAAGTTGGCTGGAACTTGCTGGACTGAAGGAACATAGGAGGTAACAGGCACCACTATCCACATGCACGCACCTTAAACTGTCTTTCACACCACTCCCTTTCAACTTAACAACTTCTAATTTTCTTCTGCTTCTGTTACGTAATTGGCCACAAACACACTCTAGGTACATTATTCATACTCTAAAGATTAGGTGCTCCAATCTGCTGTATGGTTTATAAAGACCATCCCTTCTCTGAATGACAAATGGTAGTGGGTCCACTAGATGGTGCTGAGAAAGCACAAGCTTTAAAAGTGAGAAAATTTTCCTTTTAAGAAATCAGCTAACTTCAATTTTACAGAAATATGACTGAACTTTTATGAATTCAAACTACAAATGGAAGTAAGATACAAAGCTGGAACAAATTTTTTGCTTGTCCCTCTCTTGCACTCATCCTCATTCTGATCTCCAGGAGGCAGACAAGACAACTTCAGTTTTACAAGCTGAATCCCAGTTTTTAGTTCTGCTAGAGCCTGAAAAGAACAGTCCTTTTTGGTTCCTCTCTCCCATGAGATCAAAATTACAAGAGACTTGCAATATATATGCAATTAGTAAGCTGGTTAGTACCTGTTCAAATTCCAGTCAAGTGTCATTTAGTAATTTGAAATTCTGTAACGGTATTGTGCATCACACAGAAAACCAGAAACTGCTCCTCCTGCTAGGAGATATTCCCTGTCACTAGGAGAAAACAAAGTGACCTTGTAGGATCTGTAATGTTGCTCTTTCCTAGACACCCATTTAACCCCTAGAAGTTACTAAGGTAACAAGTATATGCTACCAAAGACTTGATAAACAACCTCACCAGAGTGAATGAAACTGTTTCTGGAAAGGATTTACATTTATAGCATTGACAGCAGGTTACTGAATGACTTGAATAAAGGGAAAGACTGGCCTCTGATTTTAGAACTCCTCTTTCATCTGAAAGACATTCCGTAAGATGGACAGCGTTCTGCCCTCCTAATAATCTCTGGCCATAAATTCTGCCTAAATTAATATCACAGTTTTCTAGGAATTTGTTCATACAGACCCAGAAAGACACAGGGTTTACTTTAAATTCAGATAAATTGTCATTGCAAGAATTCAAGAGGTCCCGCTGTACCATTTTCTCCTCCTGCTTCTGTACCCAAAAAATCTTGGATGTTTAAATAGTGAAAACTAGTTGAATAACTGCAAACTTTCACTGCAGGAACTGCAGAAATATCCGCAAAACAACTTTGCAAACCTATACATTTAAGAAACAAATGAACAAAAATCCACCTCAGCAAATTTTGAAATTCCTCTCTCTGTTGCTCTTAGATATATTTCCAAACGGTGAGGTGAAGAAGAAAACAGACGGAAATAATTTCTTAATGATATGGCAGTGCATCATCATATGACATCAACCATCATTTTCAGAGAGCCCTTTACATAGTTTCCAGCTCATTCTAAGAAAGAGAAATCGAAAGTGAGATTTACATACACAATTTGCTCCACGTCCTAAATGCAACACAGGATCAATGTGAGTGCCCTTGTATCTCATTAACTGCAAGAAGGCACAAAGGCAACTGTAGGGAATAATGCTACAAAAAGTCATCAGACATCATGCCCTACTTTGCTGTATTTCTGATGCATGTTTCTGTAGTTAATGAAGAGGCTCAGCCAAGCTCCCCTGCGTTATTGTCATATTTTGCCTTCTAGCACTGAGACAACAGCGCTGTTAATAACAACACTAATTCAGGGGCAGCATCTTGACCTATGTATGCTGGAAGAAAGTCTACTTGAAATAGCCATGAATTATACCTACATACCAGGTTAATCCAGCTCAATTTCATGTCTGTACACACAGGTTTGAGCAGGCTGAGGTTTTACTCATTTCCTCAACTTTCAGCCAGTGCTAAAGTAACCCTGAGCCAGATTAAACCTTTCCACTTAGGTTTGGACACAGAAAGAAAGCAGCAACACCAGGAGGTATGACGACTCAGAGAAAGATCCCAGCAGGACACTGCTAAATTGAGATGGGATTTGCTGATGATGCTTTTAATTACAGTACTTTCCACATCCCCATGGCACTGCTAACTGGTATCCTTCTTTGTCCCCCTCTCTGCCTGTGTTTCACAAGTGAAGAACCAAACAGTACCCACACATTTCGGTGACAGAACAAAAGGTCTGACTACTTATCAGTGGCTTAAAGGCAGAGGAGGTGTTTCTGTTACCTTAGATCCTCACCAAGAGTATATGATATAGGTCATAATTTAGACTATTAATTTTAAATCAATGGGATCATGTAAGAGGAATGGATAGCAGGTGAGTACCTAAAAATCAGGAAGTTGATGTTTCTCCAAGAAAATAAAAAAAAGCTGTAGGAAGTCTGTGGAAGCAGCCATGTTTTCCACTTCTACCTTCCATTTGAAACACTGAATATTTTTCTTGCTGCAAATATCTTTTTAAATTTAAATGTAAAAAGAACAAAGGCTTTTCAAAATTACTTTAGATGTAAGATTCACAGAAGACTATGAACCTGCATTTGAAAACTATGACTATGAGAGGTACTGCCCATAACAACTTCGCTGGCCTCCTTGGCTGCTTCACAGCTTACTTCCAGTTACTAAAGCAATGGAAAACCAGGCAGATGATGATCCTCCCTCAATACCCTGGAATCCACTGTTTTAAAATTATGTTTTACATCTACAAAGATGTTGTGTGTTGTCCTTTGGCACTTAATTCTTTACTGCTGATGGCAGATTCATCTGATGGCAGATTCACTGATTTCTGACATTTTCTGGAATGAAGAAGCAAAGTCTCATTACCAGAGAACAGCAGGACACATTGGCTGTTTTGGTCTTTTGCAGCAACCACAGAATCTTAAGGGTTGGAAGGGACCTCAAAAGATCATCTAGTCCAACCCCCCTGCCAGAGCAAGACCTCCTAGAGTAGGTCACATAAACCTGCAGTAGCAAGTAGGGGAGGTCAATTAGCAGCTTCTGGAATGGAAGTGTCCAAACACAAAAGCTATTATGTCTATTTAGCCTTCTTTTCTGTCAGGGCACTGCTCTGGCTCATGTTCAGCTTTGTGTCCACCAAGACACCCAGAACTTTTCTGCAAATTTGCTTTCTAGCTAGTTGGCCAACATTCATGCTGCATGAAAACATAACAGCTCTGAGGTGGGGGCAAACAGTGCTCAGTCTTGAGTCTACAAACCTCTGTAACAGAGGCCCAGGTGCCCTTTTTTCAACAAGCTTGCCTTTGTGATCCAGCTTACTTTACTGAAAAGAAGCCTCTTTACATGAGCTACAACAGGCACTTTTACGCACAGCTCACACAGACGTGCCCCCTTGGTCATTAATCTCCTGACATAGCACAGAAAACACAAGATACACTCCAAGATGTCAAAACACTGGTTAAAGCACACAAAAAAAGAATAGCTTTTGTTATCAAACTTCACACATATGACAACTCCTGTTTCACTACTTGTTTCATATGATGGGCACTGAAATAGGGAAGCAGGGCAAATGCTTCCAAGAAAATCCGTTATCTTCATTGTACAAATATGATTAAAGAGAAAATAGTGTTTGTGGATATGTTATCTGGTACATGTTATGTAAACAGTATATTGTTTCTTATCTCTACCTCTTAGTGAAACAAATCCACAAGCGGGTGACTAGGACTTCAAAAGGACTATTAGTTACAAGAGAATCGTCAATATTATCCAAGACAGAAACTAACTGCAGATAAACATGAAATCCAACAGGATTTGCAAAACAACGTAACTGAACTTGATCAATGCTTCCTTCATATCACAGCATTCCTTCAATTAATTTTAAATCCTGAACCAATACTAGAGAGCAGGTAATTTTAACACCACAGGAGAAAAAAAAAACCCTCCCTTTATCATCTTATAAGCACTGATTCAATTACCCTTCAAAATCCTCACTGCTAACTTGAAGATGGGAAGCTACTGAATGTGAATGCACATTTGGGGTTTGGGGTTTTTTTTGGGAAGACTCAACTCAAAACATGGTTGTGACTATTAAAAGATGTTGAGTTCTCTTTTGACAAGCTGGTCAAAGAAACATCCAACTTAACTCCAAAGACACAAGCAGCCAAACCCACAGGAACAGCAGCACTTAAGACTGTGCCTAACACCGATTTTGTCAAATATTCAGGAAAATTAGGGAGACTGGGCTTGGCACCCAGCAACATTGAGGCATCAGGAAACAGTCAGGGTAGTAAAAGTGAAAGATACACTGAAAACACCAGGGCTGGAGAGCAGATATTAAATGCCATCAGAATTCAGCTATCATTACTCTACACAAAGGATTATACTTGTTTGAAACACCTAGAGTTTCTCTGTATAAATGAGGAAAAAATACTACAGGAAATATGTCAACATTTTAGAAATCCTCTCTCCTATGACTACTAACAACTAATATGCTGCTTCTCCTTTCAAATTCCACAGAAATCAAATGTTTTCCTTATCAGTACAAAGAAACCACCTATAAATAGAAACTAGTTGACATAACCTGCCCCATCTCACCAAAGCTGCATGGGCTCCTTATCAATTAAGAAATCCTCATTCTCCTCCTCCATCTCCGGTCAAGAAGACAGAGGCCAATGCATGCTCCTCTCTGGTGTTTTGCTCTAGTTGAACTGATAATAAACAGCACGAAATGAACAGTTCTCCTACACGAGCACATGGCTTGGCTTTCTATGTGATCCTAAATGCAAGCTCCAGGTCCAAAACCCCACGGGGCACCTCAACCACAGTTTTCAAAGTCCTGCAACAGGACCAGATAAAAACTCTAGGTTCTATGTGCCTGTTCACAAACCAGACTACTCAACTGCTGTTTAGTTAATGGAGGGCTATTTCTGCTCCAAGATTTCAAAACATCCAGCTGTTTCAGTATTTTTGTAGCTATTTTCCCTGCTTCCCACACCAGAATACAGCTTTTGCATCTGTACGCTCAATTCCTGTAAGCTTTGCTTGTAGCCTGATTTGGAACAATTTTAGCACCAGCTTTTGAAAAGACCGAGGAAAATTTCAATCTGCAAGGCAGGAGTCTTAGAAAGTTACATCCTTCCAAGAACAGATGGGTTCATAGTAGATGCCAGAGTGCATAGTTTCCAGAGGTGATCGTTACTGAATGCTTTACCCTACCAGAGGCTCACACTGAGCATTTGTCTGAAGGCTTTCCATTCTCTTTGCTGCTAAAGGAGCACATTAGAGAACACACAGCAGAAAAGCTTCAGTCTGAACATACCAAATGCCTATATTACATCTAAATAATGATGACTAATAACCCTTTGTCAGCTTAGGAACATTAAATGTTACAGGTAAAGCAATAATCATGACAGTAGCCATAATCATCAAAAGCTTTTAAAATCTTTGATAGCTATGCAAAAGAAATTTGTACATAGTCATACTACACTGAAATTTGGAAGTCCATCATTAAATGCATTATCATTGTCACTTAAAGTAAAAGATATCGCTTTCCAAGTCAGCAAAGCTTTCAAACTACATAAAAGAGGCTGTTCCTAGCATTAGCTTCTGCAAAGCTTAAGACCAAACAATCAGCTCAAAGCTCAGTAAGTGATGCAAAACGGTACTGCAAAATGAATGTCACCACATCAGCCTTCCTACCTCTGACTGTTCCAATGTCTATCTCGAAGAAGACGGAAGAAACTGCTAAGACCAATGGCTCTGAAATGTGACCAGCAAAGCTCTGGTTTGCTTGGCAGCAGTAAGTGCATCTCGGCTTTTTAATCTAGTTCCTTTCAAATCAGAAAGGATCAAAAATTTATCAAAGAACTGGAAGGAAAACTCATGAAACCACCAGTGCCTTTGTACCACACAGGCTTTGTTATAGCAATTTTTTCCTTTCAAAGGCAAAGTCCCAAGCTTCTTTCCATAAAACTACCATCCCAAAACATCACCTGTGATGTCAATGGCCTTCTAGTCACACTATTTCACAGAAATCCCAGCTTCTGGCTCAGAACTATGTAACTATTTCTGGATTCAGTGTTAATCCAAACCCAGTCAGATTTGTTTTTAAGGTTTAAATTTTCAAATCCTTTAGGTAAACCTTAGAGGTTTTAAAAAGTTACATATGTAGTAGTATTGCTCTAAGTAGGAAAAAAGTAGTGTAATTCCAAGCAAATATTTACAAATAGGACTTCGGGAGAAAAAAAGAAATCTTATCTACTAAAAAATGCCTTAATTAATATAAGGCTAGCAGAGACAATGTTTCCACAAGATTTGGGTGGAACCATGTCAAAAGACACATCCAACAGTGGAAAGTTGTGGTCATCATCAGAAAACTCAGCTGTGCCTTTTATGAGCACTGTACTGTGAGAAAAAAAGCTATCTTTCCCGCAGTTGATGCTGCAGCTGAAAGGTCACTGTTAATGATTTACTTTGATGAAATTTTTTACAAAACATTGGTTAGAGTAATTTTCACAATTCAGAGGAAGAGATAAGATGGCCAACATATCTTCTTATAAATACTTCTGCTTAAGATGTAGCCATGACTAAAGGAACTGTGATATGTGTGGGTTTTTTTAATATACTGGAAAATGGAAAATTATTTAGTAAAATAGTTACCAACATATGGTGTGACTTTTTACAAATGGACTGGCACATCTGCCAAAGAAGTGAGTTGTGGCTTAGTGAAGTTTGATTATACAAGCTATCTGCCAAGAGATGAGCAGCAAATGTGGCAAAACAGTTTGTGAGTCAATGCCACAATGGGTTCCAACTTTAAAAGGTATACTTAATTAGGTAAAATTAGGATACACAAATTTAGGATACACAAAGCCTTTGTAACTTGGTGAAACTTCTCACTTTTTCTGTAGTTAGCCTCTGGCTGCTCCCGCAGCATAATTGTGTTACACTTCTCAGTCATCCTTCCAAAGCACTTCTCATTTCCTAAAACTACTCCAAATGGCTTTTATCTTCTCATTATATGCTAGTCAGCAATGCTGCTGTGTATCCAATAGCTTAAAGAGACCTAAAAGCTTCTATTAAGTCAAATAAAACCCATAGCTCAAAAATAATTATTTAAAACCCCCCATTATATTTTGCTATGAATCCTTTTTTCTCTTTTTAAAAAAAGTCGATAGACAGTGTACTAAAAAAAGAGCTGGCCCTCTTGCTTCTTTATAACTTGATATTGACAGCATGGATCAATATACCCCACAAGCTAATAGTGCAGGAAAAAACACATAATATATACATAAATGCTGAATAAAGGACTAAAAGCCGTACGTTTTTCATATCAGAACTATGAGATATTCTGTTTTTGTACTCTAAGTAAGACTATATTGCTTGTCATCCTGGATTTTATGTTGATATCAAAAGCTGGTAGAGGACAAAGAGAGAAGACCTTCTAAAAAAAGAGGATGAATTTTTATCATTTGTATCCTTCCACTAGCACATGCTGCTGCTTCACTGCAGCGAGAGGCCTGGGAAACGGGGCTGCAATCGTGGTGGCACCTGAACGGAGACAGCCAAGAACGACTAAAACTGTTGGCTCTTTCCAGAGGCACCTGGAAGCTGACTGTTTCTCATAGGGCGAGACACTTGGGCTCCCTTCCTACCACAGCCATTAGCAGGACTAAATCAACAATAAAAAGCAACTGCAAGACAATAAGCAGGTGGTCACTTGGCACTTGGTCAACTGCCATTTCTGGGAAGGTGTAATCACAGCACCATGTTAAGATTTCACTGTGACCACCATTTAATGAAAAACAGTAGTGCAGCTGAGTCCCTGACCCAGGATGCTCCTCTCCAACTATTGAAAACATATGGAAGGAAAGAAAAGAGGTTTCTCTCATCCATGTTACAGTCCACATATGTTAGTCTATCCCAGCCTGTCTATATACAAGTATGCCTTTAGACTTCTGTCTGTGAGGATTCCTAAGTAGGTAAGAGGACACGGCGTAGATGGACCTTCTATATTGTGTTGTTTCAGGAGTTAGGCACTATCTAAGAAACGTATGCCTTATTGATCTGTGTTACAACTCTTGCATCAAAACAAAGGAAAAATGGGTCAAGCAAGCCCCTATCTTTGAAGAAGTAGAAGGTAAGCAGCATTTTCTTCCTCCTGGAATGAGCCAGATTCAAGGACGTACACAAAGACTACATCATCGTAGGAAAGTCTGACCCTGAATCCACCTACTCCCAATCAAAACCATGGAATGGTTCTGTGGTCATGTTGGCAGGCTAATAGCAGCATCAAAACTACTTAGATTTCCTAACTTGCTTTCAGCACCACTTCTACTTGGTGAAAATTGCATGGGTAACACACCTAAGGCTTAGCAGTAAAGTAACAGAGGGTGCTACCTGTCTAGGATCCTTTCAAGTTGAAAATTAGTGCCTGATAATTTTCAATAATGTATTTTTTTTTTTTAATCTGTGCTTGTTGTTCCTTTACTTTAGACCATGATTTGCACCATTGAATAATCCTAAAAAAAAGATAAAGGACAGATCTCCACTACTGTGTTCCAGATCTGTAAAAATCTTACCTTCTCTCCATTACCTGCACATTCACCTGAGCATTTGCTTACTCATGAAAAACTATTCTAAGGCTCAGCTCCTCAGCTTCTGCCACAGGCTTGCTGTCTGTTTTCAGCATTTACCTCTGCAGCAAAGAAGAATCTGTGGGGAAAAGGCATATTTTTTGCTTCTTTTTATCAGCGCTCTGAAGCATTTGCAGAAGCTCCAACTACCCTCCTGTAATAATCCCACACATCCCAATAAATAATAAATAAAATATTCGGTGAATGCAAGTTTTATAGGCAACTTGCAGAAATGCATGATACAGCTTCCAATGACACTCTGCCAAGATGGTCACCCAAAACTGTGCATACAATACTGTGCATCACAGAAACCTATCTTCCTACCTGCACCTCATCAAGGCTGCAGGATCCACACCTAATTAACAGGCAGTGTCCTGAAAGTCTCCTCTACTGCAGTCACACTTACCAGACCTGCTGCTTGCTGGTTTTAGTGGTATTTATTCCCATAGAAACTAGCTATATTTCACCAGCAGAGCAAAGCATAACCTGTGACTGTAATGTGCATAATGTGTACAGAATATTATTTTCAGTGAATGAGCTTCATTTACTTGTGGTCAAAACCATGTACTAATCACTTAAAAAAAACCCAAAAAAGCAAACAAATAAAAACCCTTACAGAAGTTAAAACTGTAAAGGGTAAAGATGAAGGACAGATTTATCCTTCCATAATGCTAAGTAGGTGAAAAAAAGCTGTACATGCTTTCAACAGAAGACAGCAAGCCCTCTCAAATTAGGGAAGTAGGTTGGTAAATGGAAACCGTCAGCTTTAATGTGCCATCAGGTGCCTCTGGTTGGACTGACACTCCCGAACTGATGATTGCTCTTTCTGTTTTCCAACTGTGTTCCCTACTGATAAGGCAGAGGACAAAGCGATGGAGATGAGATGAATGTAGCATCCACAAATCATCAACAGGTCTTTGTTACTTGGAGACAAGACCTATCATTTCACTGATAGCACAATAACATAGATGTGAGGGGAAAAAAAAGTCATTGAAAGTATAATGCTGAAAATCCTTATAATTTATGCTAAAATAATTTATGGTAAAATAAGTGACTGACAGCTCCTCTGAGTCTCTCTTTAGATTTAATGGGCTTCTCACAGACACAGCTTTTCAAATTTCACAGATGCTTGTAGCCAACTCTGGTACTGGCAACTGTCTCCTGCTGTAGGAGAATGAGCTGAAACAGATGTACACTTTCACCAAGGGGAGAAATTAGCATCACCTTAATTTCTGGAAGTTTTGGTTTTGTCTGACTTTCTTAACCATTATGATGATAATTAACAGGTGCTATCAGCAGCACAAACTGCAAGCTATATATAAAGAAAGAGTTAACCTTATACAGACTCTTATTCAATGGAGAAATATAGACACATGGATATGGAAATATGTAGGACTGGTGTGACTTCAGTACTCGTTATTTCTACTTGTGCAATTACTGACATGTGCAATGGTATGAACCATTGCCAAATATCAGGGTCTGTTTCCACCTCATATGTATTTACATATGTACATGCATATATAAGCTGATGTGCTATTATTTGTCCTCTTTGCATTAATTCTTTATTGTTTTTACAAAACACTCCATTGCTTAAAGTACTGCCACATATAAAAAAGTACTGAAAAAGACCACACAATTCTGCAGCTCAAATCTGGTGGATGGGCTCACAGCTTACAATGATTTACCAATGTCATATAACAGAACACATAGGTATTGTCCAGTTATTGAACATATCACTGCAAGTCTCAGCTGCCCTCTGGAGAAAACCATGAAGAAAATGCAAAGTATGGTTTCTACTGTGTGTTTTTGTTTTTTTTTTTTTAATTAATATAAAAGTTATTTTCTAGAATTTTGTAGGCATTGCTTTCTGCAAATACAGTGTTGCTATGAAGTTTAAAAGCAGCTGCATACATTTTAAGGCCTAACTGTAGACCAAAAAAGGTGGCAAAGATTTACTGTCTGCTAACAGAAGCAATATGGAAGTTCAGTCTTTGAAATACTTATGCACATATTTATCATTAAGAATAAAGAATCCCATGGCATGAGGATGACGGCACAAAGTATCAGCAGTACTACTAGAAAACAGTTACACTGACTACGGTTCCCTCCCTATTATTGAAAATATTGTTGTTGCTTCCTGAAAGTCCAGAATCCCACTTATAATAAAGAGGCATGATCAACCGATTGTTCAGGGACCCAGTTCAGGAGCCCCATGGAGTCACTGTTATTTGCAGAGTACAGCCTCTGCTCAATGAGCCCCCCAACTCCAGGTATATAGCATGTGAATCTGCCACAAATAAAACCTGGTACAAGTTCTGCAGTAACAGAGAAACTTCATTGTTCTTTAACATTTGCCACATGTCACTCATTTTGACATAGACCTAAACAGTAGCATCAGAGATGATAGCAGCTGCATAGATTTGGATACTTGTAATTTTAGATTTCGATGTGAATGGCTGAGTAAACAGCAATTCCTTCAGAGCAGCCCACCTCAGCTAGATGTGTGGCTTCCAGCACAAAGTGGCCACACTTAACACTGTCATTGAAACGCTTTGTAAACAACATATCTTGCTGTGAAAGTCAGCCACTTTCTCTAACTGTCAGAAACTCTTTGGAAACAAGGTAATTGTGTTTTTGGTAGTATGACAGCTTTTGCAGTGCATTATGCTCTTATAAGCTGCATTAATGCCCAACTGCACTTTTAAGTATGATTCAACAAGTTGTTTTGACCTACATAGTTGAGACGTAATTACCAATTTTCTTATCCAGGTGCTGCTGCCCATATCTCCACTTCTCCCTGAACAGAAACATAGATGGGTCTCCCGAGCTGTTATATTGGTCTAGGGCAGGAGCTTTTACCTATACACTGCTAGTCACTCATTTTTTGACACTAACTATGTACTCAGAGCATTACCATTTTGCAACAACCTTCAAATACGAGGTGTTTGCTACACAGTCCATATGTTGGCCAAGCACACACATTACTGCAGTGCTGGGCTTAAGATCACCTACTGATAGGCAGAACCTTCACGTGCATCTTTATACTGAAGTACTGCAAAGTAAATGAGAAGTACCTTATTTCTTTCCTAAGAGCCATCTTGTGTTTTCTCCAGAGAAACAGTATTTGCCCAGAGAGGAACTGCTTCAGCTTTGTCTAAGTTAAGTGCATCCCAGAGTCAGTCACTGGCAAGTTGTTCTGCTGTGCTGTAGCCCTCAAAGGTACGGTGCCCAAGGGGATTCCTAGAACACCCACTACCTACAGCCCTTTTGATTCACTACTTTGTATCAAAAGGAATGGGTCTGGCTGTAAACCTGGAAAAAACACAAACTTCTGAAAGCCCAAAACAATCTCATAGTTACTTCAAGCCATTTTTTTGCATCAGGAGGGGCAAAAGATGGGGCCCCCAAAGACAAAAACTTGTTCTTCTGTCTTTTGTGAAGACGCAGAACATTTTTTAATAGTCTGCAGCTTTTGTAAAAACATGCGCTAATTAGCACACATTTAAAAAAAATGCTCTTATACCTAATTATTGTGAAGAAATCTTGAAAACTAATTATTAGTTCTGGAATTCTTTTTCCTTTTTGGAGCCAGATGGTGCCCTTCCTAAAATATCAAGGCTAGAGAATTATTTATGTGAGCTTTGACCATGTCTAACAGCTCAGGGAATGATGTATGTTTTTAATGCCCTGATACTGACAACAAGCCTTTTTACTCTAAATTAATGGGAAACAAATGTCACGTAGTGAAGATAAAAGTGACTTTGCAAAGTTCTATTCTTTAGAAGTTGCCTTTTTTTTAAGAGACTAAGGTCTTTGCAGAAATGTCAGTATCGGCTTGCCTGACAGAATGGAGGGATGCCACAGCATGTGCTCCTGCTCATGACATGTGTGATACGGGCTGTATATGTGCATGGTGGGAATCATCAGTATTTGGGATAATGCATCTAATTTTAGGTTGTTCTTAACTAGGTTTTGAAAAAACAACCACAAAACAACAACCCCCCCCCCCCCCCCCCGCCCGACACCAGCTCCACCACAAACACAAGCAAAGAAAACCCCAGAGTAACCATGCCACCCTCCAGCAAGCAGTTGCCTTTAGCTTCTCAGAGGTACAAATCAGCTTGAAAAGCTGATTTGCTTTAACTTTTTTAGATGCTTTTCTCTCTCTTTTACATGCATTTGATATGCAAATTCACAGCCTCAACCAAACCACAGAAGAGGGAAAAGGCTGTATTTTGAGACCTGGTGCAGGTGCCAAGTATAGCCCCCGTGGAGCAGGACTTCAGTTCACCCCCTTCTCACAGGCTGTTCTCTGGTCACTCCTTCCTGTGAAGAGCAGGTCAGACACCTTTGAACAGGAACTTGTAGGGTTAACAGGGGCTGTGCATCTGGACTTTCAGTTCTCAGAAGTTATCTTTTTAAAAATAAGTCAGGTAAGAGCCTAGAAATCCCCAACTTTCCACTTACAGACTGCTGTTTTCACCAATGAATCTCAACACATTTTCCCATGAATATAATTGCTTTCATCCTTCTTTTAAAACAGCATAGGAAAAGCCCACAGACATGCAGTGTGTTGTCCACCATGGTGAGGAGGGCTGCCAGCTGCATCAGAGCTGGAATGCGTAGAAAGAACTGATGGACAGCTGGCACAAAGAAGCTTTGAATCAGGTGACAGATCACCAGGCTGCAGAGTTGTAAGAGGGTTTCTGCAGCACTATTCAACATTATACCCTTGGCATTATCTGAAAGCACCATTTAATGAGCATCACGCCTCTGCTTTGAGGCTAAAATACCAAGAAGTCCCTAAAAGTAGCTTCGCACCTGAACTTGCCTTCTGTGCACCAACAGCTGCTCAAAGAACTATTTTTCCTCTCTAGACAGTCCATAAGAGTATCTGAAATTGGCTGCTGCAGTATTGAAATCAGTCCAACATAAAATTAATATCCATCACAGCTATTTAAAAAACCTCCCTCGATATATTAAGTACTCTACCATCAAAACAAGGTGCCTTAAATCAAGCTGAATGCATCTGAGTAGGTGTTCACTACCTAGATTCATCTTAGATATGTGTCATTTCTTTCTCACTGAATTGCAATGAGCCATTTTGAACATGTAAAATATTAAAACATATTTTCTTCTCAAAATGACTAAAACGTGATAAAAGCTCACACAATACTTCGCTTGCCGTGATGTTTTCAAGAGACTACCATATGGCTTGTGTGAATCCCTCAATAAGAGGTTTCCTGAATTCAAAACTAATTTGGCAGCTTCTTCTTTAGAAAATATAAATTCCCATCACATAGTTTAAATTATATTCTAACAAAACATTGTTTTCTTGTCATAAGTATAAGCAAGCTTTTAAACATTTTTTAAAATTTTTATAATAAAGTAAACGCTTTAGCTTTTAAAACTGGCTGCATTGTTATTCTCAAATATAGCATCTCTACACATTATTAATAAAGTAGTATTTCATAAGTGCCTCTGTGCCTCTCCCATATCTCATGATATTAGGCATTCCAAAGATCTGGAGTATGTTGTAATCTCTTTCTTACATAGTTGTCTAAGCAAGAAAGAAAAACAAAGGAGATGTATTGAAAACCCTTTTCTTCTACAAGGAAACTTCAGCACAAAGCTCTTGTGACTGGCAGAGGCCAGGTAGGTAGCGTTTGGTAAGATGATTACTTTGATTGGATTCTCCACAGTCTTGCTAACAGAAGACCATCCTTCCTAGGACTCATCTCACAGAACAACCAAAATAAGAAAATCAGCAACTAAACGTTTTTTTCTGAAGAAATGAGCTTATGAGCCCAAATGAAATGCAGTAAAATATTCTGGCTTTGCCCTTGAGTTCATACCAGGCTGAAATCACTTCTTCATTTCTCAGGATGGATACAATAGCTACAACAGAAATTGCTATGTAGTTACTCTTCAGAGAGCAAAGTAATTTGTCATCACGGGATGCTTCTGTACTCCTAAGAATAACTGGAATACAATTAGTAAAATACATCTTCTTTAGAGCTGCGTCTGAGGCTTTTCTTTCCACTTAGGAAAAATCAAGCTTATGCTGTTGTGCTGCTTATGGGTGCCCGCATAGGAAGCCAATGAATTAAGAACTTGACAATTTCCACTGAAGTTTTACAGAGAAATAGGAAGTACTTCATAGCCCAAATGTGGTGAATCCAGGAAGGAGAAAGGGAAAAAAAAATCCACCAAAAATAGTTTCCAGCTGACAAAAAAGCTGCAAAACAAGCTTAAACTGACACTGTACCAGAGCACCCCATCCTACAGAAAAGTTTGCAAGACTCCTAGGAAGACACAAGCTTACACAGCATTATTTTCCAGAGGATGTACTGATGGGCAAGAAGTCACATGAAAAACAGCCATGAGGGTGTTTACAGACTCTCATTTACTTAGTTAACTCTCTGCACTTCTGTCTTCAGTCGTTTGTGTGGAGAAGGGTAACCTAGCACCAGATGACAGCCTGCACAGAAGTAGCTCTAAGGGAGAGAAGCACTTGGGAGAATCAAGCCCAATGTGGTGGACAAAAAGCAGGAAGATACAAGAAAGTATCAACCCCTCTCCCTGGTATCTGAAGAAATTGTCCAGTTGAAATGATTCTTCTCAGACAAGATGAGGTATGACTGTAGACTCATTCTTCTAACCCCAGCTATTAAGGAACAAGATAGTGGTATACTGTTCTAGCAGAAGTATCACTTCATTAAAGCTATTATTTGAGAAGCAGAGTAAAAAAAAAAAAAAAAAAAACCCACACGAAAAAAAGTTCTTCAGCCCCTAAATCATCATTCAGGGAACTCAGCAGATTTGCTGTATCAAGGCACAATCCTAACTAATCTTACAGAAGCAATTCTAATTAGGCAGGAAATGAAGAACGGTTCCTTTCAGGCTGCTGAAAGAACAGTGGATTGATTTAAATCAAATCACTGATTTTAATCATAGATTTAAATCAACCAAGCAGGACACCTTGATTTAGCTCATCAACTTTAATCTTGTACTTTTTGGTTTTTTCCTAACAAAAGCTCATTCATTTTGTTAAGATAATGTGATGCATTGTAAAAAGCAGACACTTTGTTAAAATTGATTAAATCTTTCCTTCTTACTCAACATTGATGACTTGTGACTACAAAGTCTGAGCTTACTAATTTTTTAAGAGTTAAAAAGTATAATTTGAAAAAATCATTTAAATTTGAAAGCTCATGCATGAAACACATTGCAAGTTATTTTAGAAATTGTAATAAATACAGGCTCTGATAAATATAAAGGACTTCTTAGTTTTCTTCTAAAACTATTTAGGTGATACATCTCAAACTAGCAATATCTTAGACGTAAATCTATTTGTGTGGAAGAACATTAGAGCCCAGTAGAAGATAACGCATTACATTACTTAGAGACACTTACCAATAGTATGAAACCTAGTATTACTCAGCATTCTCTTAAAAAAAAATAAAATTAAAAAGCTGTCAAAGTACTACTGCAGCCTCCATTAATAAAGATAAATGAGGAAAGTGTCAGCGCTTGGATCACAATGCTGAACTATTCAGAGTACTTCAAATATGAGACAGAAATCTCAATTAGATGCTACCCAGAAAAAAAAAATAATCCAAAGCAAGTGTCAACAGAAAGGAAGAGGACGTGTACAGACAGTACCCATGCTGGGAAAGACCTGGAGGTGATAGAAGAGCAGGGACAAAAAAAAAAAAAAAAAGATACATTAAAATGACTTAAGGGATGTTTCAGGAGAGTGGGCTTACAGAAACATCACATCTTTTATACCCAAGCATCACCAATGTACAGCATGTTTCATTAGATATGCTTTCCCTTTTTTCCTTTATTTAGAGCACTTCCAAAGACAACGGTTGTAAGAAAACACACATTTTGTACCAATGCACAAGACGACATACTTATCCATATAAAACTCTACAAAAGCCAAATACTAAGTTACATGAGCTAAATGCAAGAAAAAAGTACACAAAGCTTGTAGTTGAGTAATACCTCATTTTAAGTGCATATACAATTCTGACTGTCTTTGTTAGGGAAAAGTTCCTGATGAAAAATATCAACTCTTAATCCTTTTGAACTACTATTTAAATCTTCACCACAGTGCTAAAAACAAGTAACAAAAAATGGTGACGCTTTATTCATTAGTCCTGCCCTCAGCAGGCATTTAAACTGCAGACTCAGAGCTGCTTATTTCCATGTCAATGTCTTAAGCGCCTTTCCCTGTTTGCCTTAGCTTTGCAAAGCTTTGACAGAAAGATGGGGATGGAGCCTTTTCCAAATCATTCCAAGCCAAAGCAAATCTAAACAAAACTTACAATCCCTCCCAAAAGATTATGTTTGATTTTTTCAGCCACATTCTACCTCAGCAATCTCTGAGGATATTTTTTTTTTCCTTTTACCGACAATTTCTTTGAATAAGAAAAGATTTACATTTGAATTTGAGAACTTTGCAGTACTTTTCCTTACAAACTACAGAAACCCAAGGCACAAACTGGCAATCTGTTAACCAAGACAGATGCAGTGATTCTGCTGTTTTTTAATTTTGACATGTGAAAGAAAAGAAGGACTTTTTAAACACCATTTGAAAGCACACAAGTGAGAAGAACAGTCAATGCAGAAGAAATATTCAGAAAAAAACCCCCAAGCTACAGTGGGTAAATGATGAAGATTTAATAAAAACTCCAGATTTGTTGGCCTTTGGCATACACATCAGATAAAGTATAGCTTAAATGGCAATGCAAAATTTCTTCTGCTTTATGATTAGGAGCTTCAGCTATTTAGTTTTGTGTATTTGCTTGGGAGATAATTTTCTAAGGGCCGAGCTACATAATCTGTGCACTATCGGGACTTGAGATAATTGAAGTTATCTACTTGCAGCTCCTAGAGGTTAATAGAAGAACACAGCTGTGGGTTGATTTGTTGGGTACTGCAGCCTCAGAGGATTGGAGACTGCAGACGTGCAACAGAGAAGCTTTGCAACATTTCAAACAGGTCCAACTTTCACAAAATAGCAGTATATAATTGTGGCAAAAGGAACACTCCAAAATCATTGGTTAATGCCAGATAAGAGTGACAATGGTGGCACTAGGAGATAAAATAAGCTGTATTAACTACTAACAGTGCGCTAGTGTATCACACTCTAAGTGTCTTTTGCACAGCACCTCTTGTCTCTTTATATCAGTAGATTAAATGGTGCAGTTTACACCACGGATCAGACATGTTTTTGAATGCTGGATTTGTTTGTTTCACTCTTCAAAGTTATAAACCAAGTTCATGTAATTTAATGTAGATTATTCAACCTTGGTTTCCCCTTCCAGCAGAGGGGAGAGAGGTAGGACAGAAAAATTCTACGTCAGCACTTCACTTTCTCCATTCAGTCTTCACACTTGCATCTTTTAAAATTATAGGTTTCAACTGAAAGCACATAATGCACTTGAAATCTTGAAAAAAACCCCTCCATACTATCTATCCTGTGAGAGCTTCCATAAAGCACACTATTGTAGTAGGACAATGAAATTGGTTCAAATGCTATTTCTTGGGGCACTGAAGACACCTCATGAGATACTCTGTCATCTTCTTAAACACAAATTTATCATACAAAAAAGGAAAATAAAAATCAGCATGCACATCTATACCTCTTATGAACCTCAGCCTGTACAAGCTTCTCTGACAGTAAGAAAGATGCATGGACTTATAGTTGATGGTCTTAGTTATTTTTTTCAAAATCATTAAGCTTGCTAAATTTATCTCCTAAAGAGAAAAAACCTTTTCGGTAACCAATAAAATCTCAAGAGATAGACAGCATCTACTTAGTAAAATAATTGCTAGTCCAGCTGTCTTTGAGATGCCTAGCTGCATACACCTGTGTGAGTTGCTCTAGCTGGTGCAAACTGAGGACAGACTTTTTGCCATTTTCCATCACAGCTAGAACTGTTGTGCATAGTCACTTATCATAACAGAAACACATGCTTGGGAATAATTACTAAAAACCATCTTACTCTGTATTTTTCACCAGATATTACTTTGCAGATCATTTCAAAGCATAAAAGCTAATGCTAAGATAAACTATGGACCTAACTATTTTCTCTTTGGAAGGACACTTTCTATGTGCTGACACACCTGCTTTCCTGCCTCTTCCTTATTTCTTCTATTCGTCACCAAAGAAACAAACTAATTCTTGTCTCCTGGACATAGATGCTGGATAGGAGTGAAGCGTATATTAAAAAGCAGCCTTTTGGTTCTGTCATATTCAAAGGACAAATATTAAGAGTAACACTCATATAATTTTCTTTTTTACTTAACTTCACGTTGTAATTTTAATGAAGAACACATTTAAAGAGGTATCTTCAGTTCTCTGGCTTTTTGATCCTATGCAATGTTTTAAAAAAATGTCTGCATATTCCAGTATTAAAATCAAAATCTAAACCAAAAGTCTTCTGAATAATTCTTTCCTCTGAATTACGGTTCATCATCCAACTTACGGTTTGTCTTTCACCGAACCCAGAACATATAATTTGTTATCATAATTCTTTACAGAGGATATTCCATCTTAAACAGAATTTACATTCTCCCATGATAATAGTTGCTTCTAAACAAGTGGAAAAAATTATTTCCATTTACAAATTGTTTTGCTCATTAAAAGAAAAAAAATTCCACATGAAAGAAGCTGTATAAATGTGAAATTATATTAAAGCACTCATTACCCCTAGAAGAAAAAAACAAACCCAAAAGAAAATTCACATAGAGCTTATTAGGCATTACATTGAATATTTTAGACCAAATAATAGATCTTTGATAGTTGTTTCTTGCCCAAAGAAAAATATTTTTAATTATAAGATTTACACATTCAGCTTTAATGCATGTGTGATCTTTTTCAGATATTAATGTGCTAGCTATCATCTTTCTGGAGGGACTACTTTACAATTTACGAGCTGGAGCCAACATATCTCATTTTAAAATAATGTCACATTGCAAATAATAAGTTCAACCTTTGATGGATATAGATGACATATTCCTAGATTTTTAATGATTTAAGCCTATATGCCATCGAGCAAACTCTTCATTCCCTGGTTAAAAACTTTTAAGTTTACTATCCTAGTAAAAAAAAAAAAGTGTTGCAAAGATTTGAAAATTTTAATTTTGGTGCTTATGAGCTTTGGTACTTATGTGCTGGAAACATCACAGCACTGATGTGTATTCTGCAACTTGCTTTTGCTATTGTAGAAAAAACTCCACATTCGTGACCAGGTTGGGACTCCTCCCCTCCCTGCCATGGTTCAAAACAAGAGAAGGAATCCAACTCAGTTGGTCCAGGATAACCAGCCTGGCAAGTGTAATTCTAATTTACAAACAACTTCATGCAATTCTACAGAATCCTACATATAACTAAGCAGTGGCTTCTCAGTTGTAAAATCTTTAATCTATTATATTTCATCTATGTCAAATCTTTGATCTGTCAGGGTTCAGTGTCTTCATTATTCTTGAAGTTTAAATATGAGACTTTGCATTTAGGTTTTCTGGAAAGAGAAAGTGGGTTAAATGTAGCGTTTGCACTTACCTACACGCTTGTTTATGTATATGTATAATCTCTCAATAAATATGAACTGACTTAACTGGAAAATATCCTTTTCGATCTCATATTCATAGATTACTGAGTCTCCAAACACATTAAAAAAAAAAGAACAGGTTAATGAACTCATTACAATTTCTTCAGATTTCAGCCTTCAAGTTCCCCCTCTTCAAATGCATGAAGAGAATATGAAATACAATAGCCGTGGTTTGGGTTCTGATCTCAGTTCCAGCTGCATAAATCATTTAAATTTAATATTTATTCCAGATCTATACTATATCAAATATATCTATATCTATACCATACTGACTCTACATTTTGAATGTGATTATGTACATTTTAAAATCATAGTGGAAAGTTTTGTTATGGCCACTAAAGCAAAACATTAAAAGCCAATTATTTCAAATATATATCTCCTTGCCTCCTTCCCTGCTCATTCCAGTCAACCCACTGCAGCATTATCGTCCAAGTTGCTTCTATATGTATTCTCTTAAGCACCAGTTAGTTTTCATATAAAGCAGGGAGAAAGGCTTTATGTAAGCTGAATACCTTAATTTGGATGATTTACTGCTAGGAAAAATTATATGTTCTATACCTAGAGTAACAAGCAGAGTATCAACAGAAAGCCATGACCAATCTAAGAATACTATAGAAAGGAAGGTCTTTTGGCTAAAGATATGAACAAGGGAAAAGGACACTCATATTTTTGTTCTGCCACAACATATAAATCATTGTGTATGTAACACTTGAAGCAAAATGCTTTCAATCCCCTCCTCCCTCTTTTTTTTTTAAACCAGCACAGTAGTATTTTGTGACTAAACAGTAATATATGTTATTAAAAAAATCATTATTCTGTTGGTAAAATGATATAATACTTGAATATTGATATATATGCACTTCATGCTTTCATGAAATATCTAGTTTTAAACTGCTAGGTTGAACACCAAGTTTGAATATTTGATAAATGACGGCAAACTATTCTGGCACAAAGGCAAATACTTGTGTTTCATTAACGTAAAACAATTACCATATCTTCTGTATCACTAGAGTTTCAGTTTGAAGGGCAAGATAAAACCAATTTGTAACAAATCACCATTAAAGTAGTCCAAAGTTAAGATGTAGAAAACAAAGTATCCCCAAATGCAAAAGCTTAGCAGTAGTAGTAGAATGGTGACATCCACAGTGCACCACAAAAATAGGGAAGAAATTTAAAAAGTCATGTGTGATAATCAATATTTTTAATGGAGTTACAAAAATGGTTTCTCAATGGGGAATCTCTTCAATATATATAAGAAAAAAACATTTTTATTCCTATTCATGAAGTGTTTGCTGCACTTTAGCACATCTAACCAATGTAGTCACCTATGTCTTAGGTCTGTCTGCTTTTGACCAAACAACTTCAGATCCTGTGCAAGTTGCCTCGGAAGGTTTCCAGTTAGGAGAACAGCTCTTGACACAGCCTTTTAGGCTCATATAATGTGTCTCAATGGTTAAGATTCAAGAACTTCCTTCACAGCTTACCTACTACACTCACACTTCTTCCTACTTACAGCGTTTTTAGTTACCCAAACAACATATGGTGTTAAAAGACTATCGAGCTATATAATGAAAACTTAAAAAACCCAAATCCAAGTATTTTACAATAAGAAATTTAGGTGAACCAAGACACATAACCAGTTCTAATTTACTGCTAGAGTATTTCTAAAATATGGCTGAAACGTACAAAGATAATTTTGCCTTTATATGATTAGTTGTTTATATTTTTCAAGTATACTCATATCTAACCCAGGTGCTCAAGTTAGAAGATGGAAATTGGACAGCAGTTTTCTCATCCAGCATTTTCCTCAGATATAAATAGATATATTTATTTGTTATTGAGTGTTGGTTTTACCTATACATCATGAAGCAGGTTGGACCTGTCCTACAACATCCTTGAAGATCAAAATGAACTCTAAAACAGTCTGTTTAAAATTATGTCTATCTAAACCTATACAATAAATAACTTGTTAATGTCCAGAAGCTTTAGCACAAAAAACCCCTTGGTAAATAAATGCATCTGTCACCCAAAAGTTTTCTCCTGCCTTCAGTGTTCACTGAGCAACTCACATGACCCTCTCTATTCAGCCCCTTTCAGATTAATGAATTACTTGTTCCACAACAAACTAAGAGATGTAAGTGACTTTTGCCAAATCAGGCCAACACATTCAGGTTTAAGACACAACAATACAGGAAGCAATGTGAGAGGCTCAGGGCGACTGAGGCACATCAAATTTTAACCAACTCTGTTACTGGATTACAGCACACGGGCTCCCTTGGCTGCTCTATATTTCTACTCTGGGGATATTTACTACTGAACTAACCATGGAACATGTTTTTTAATCCAGCTTCTAATGGGCATTGCAAAATAATCTTCCGTCAATGCACAGATAGGTAGTACAAATATTCACCAATTTCCACAGAAAATCTGAAATTGGTCTGATAATGACAACTCTAAAAGACATTTCTGGCATTCCATGACATGTCAGTGTTAAATATCTGGGAAATAAACTGAAGAAATACAAATTTTCAAGTGATTCCTTAAGTAATTCTTTACATATTATAAGTTGAGATATGAATTTATAAACTGCTTCTGAGATTCTAACCTCTAGCTTTAATTGCAACCACAAAAAAAAAAAAAAGTTATAATTTGGCATCCAACTGTGAAAACAAAAAGCAAAAAATAAAAAAAAAACCCCAAAACAGATTTTGCTTTCAACTTATTCTTCATGAAATATGATGTGGGAAGAAGCAGCTTTATACTGCTGCTTGTGTCATTTGGAAGAACAGATACTTAGAAAATTAAACCCATAATACATTATATTACAAATGCAATTCCAGGTCTCCTAGGTATTAACCTCATGTTCTAAACACAATTTAATTTGACTGGGATGCCTGTCACAAAGCTACAAAAAGCAAGATTTCATAACTTTCCCACTACAGTACGTTGATCAGTTCTTCTAACCACTTATTGCTATTCCACTTATACACAAAATCACTGTGTGAAAATATCAGAATTACTTCTCTTCAGCTCCTTTTGTATTTTCTGTTCAAAAATTATATGACAGCAAAACGCAGTCAGCAGAGTAAGCATTAAAACACATATATAATCTACTCGATTTTATAGAGATGTCAGCACATTTTTTATCTGTTATCACAGATTTGCAATCTCCCATACTGCTCAGGTAACAGATACAACAATTTCGCTCTGCATTTCAAATACTGGCATTGTTAGGACTTCTATTATCACAGCATGAAGCAACCTGAAGGCTCAGCCTCCAACATTACCACAAACACCTTGCAAAACAAGTAAATATCAGAGGGAAATGATGAAAGGTAAAATATTTCTTCTTCCACCTCTCCTCATCTCTCTACACTGTTCCTGCCCTTAAAGTAGCCATGGGAACTTGGATCCAGACATCTTTTGAAGTACAGACCTGTACTGTGGAGCTGGGAATGGCATGCCATGCACCATTGCTATGGGGCTTTTTGGTTTGCCAAGAGACTTTACGTGGTGCACACATCATTGCAGAACAGGTTCCACATGCATCTCACAAGCAGAAGGAAGTTGGAAATCTCAGTCTTTAAGGTCATCTTCCTCAAATGAAAGCATGAAATTCTGGAAAGAGGCAGACCCGTCCATCATAAGGGGTCGGCAACTGAAATCACCTTGTCCAGTAAGACTAATTCAGGAATTTAATTCTAAATACACCATTTCTGTGGTACCTTGGTTGGTTTGTTCTACATGGTGAAAAGGCCTCTCGAGGGAGATGACAAAGGGTAAGAGACAAGTAAAGCTTTCAGCCTAGGGACAACACATTTCACAAATTCAAAAGATTTTAAAATCCATGATGTCCAGGACTTGCAGCCACAAGCTCTGCAACAGCAAGGAGGCAGCTCTTGAGAAGTCCAGCCATTCAAAATGGACAGTAAGAGTAATAACAACTTCATGCTTCTCTAGATCTGGCTTACACAAATGACATACTCCTGTAAGGTCTCCTGTTAGCAAAACCCCATGGATGCTACCAGCCAGGGCTGCTGAAAAATGAAGCATTAGGAAGGATGGACAAGTCTGCTTCTTTTGGTAAGCAGATGTATGTGATTCAACAGAATACCCAGTGATGTACTGTGCCACAGGGCTGAACACTTACCACAGGTATCTATACTACTCTTACGCCACATTTGTCTCAACTTGATGCTTTCAATCAGAAAACTGTATAAAAGGGAAGCACAGAGTGAAATAAGTAAAAGTAGCAAAAAATATGAAACAGTAAAAGCCTTAAGCCACAGAAATATTTTAATTCAGTTAATTAACCAAAGAACATTTATAAATCACATTCTTTCTCAAAACTGTTAATTCAAGCAGAGGCATATTTCTGTACTGGCATGACAGCACTGCCATTAACATAAACATATTCACTACCGCTTTTTGGCTGCTTCAAGTGACATATAACGGAGAAATCTGACTTCCTTAAATTGCCCCTCAACAGCATTCTAAGAAGATACCCAGGTCAGTGTCCTAAGGTTATGCACAACCAATTGCACAGATGCTTAGGATCAGGATGTCTCTACACATTGTAACATTCCCCAAAATTACACTGTTGTGATTGACATTCTTCAATCTAGTGCAAATCTGTAGAACCTTTTAATAATGATATTAAAATTGCAATTAATATAATCAGATATCTAAAATACCCCAAAACCAAACAAAAATACATCTCAATTTATCAAATTCAAAGCTGTAAGTTGTCAAACTTTTTCTTCCATACTATCTGAAGATATCTAAGGTTCCTAGAAGGACATAAAACAAAGTCCTCTACACATTTAGAAGTTACATTTTTTCAATTAAAACTTTAACCTTAGTTGTGAATTTTTTCAGCTTGCTTTAGGAATTTAGGCCTCTCACCTTGGAAAACAAACCAAACAGCTTACTGATGTGCACAGGTCCTTTGTGTATATCAGATGCTTGTGCGGTAAATTAAGAGCATTTTCCCCAGGTTTTGAAAGGTGTCATCAGGTAACTCCCAATCCACTACAAGATCCACAAGACAAGCTGTTGATAACTACAATCCCCAAACTTCTCTCACTCTTTTTTCTACCCAGTTGCAGAAAATTGTAGAATGTCAAGTGTTCCCTCTTTGAGTATACAAAACAAAACTTCAGGATATAACACAGCCTGTATTTCCCCAGCTGAAAAACTAAGTTGAATTGGACTAATCTCCATCTGGAAGGAATACAAGACAAGATGTTATGGAGGGGAAAGAAAGTCACAGGGGGCTCATTATAGATCCAGCCCATGTGCTTTTTCACTAATGTCACTCTCCTCGCGTAATCTCACTGCACTCTAAAAACAGTTTGTTACAAAGGTAAGGTATATAAATATTTTACTGTTAAACATGCCTAAAGTCTTCCATGTAACGTTAAACAGTCTAAGGACCATCACATAATTTTTAAAAGGAACACAGAAATAAATTATTTCTTTACTCCACCTAGATGCGTTTATTGTCATGTCTGCCAGGAGCTCCATTAATGCTCCCAGTGCTTCTTTGCTTTTCTACTTGTTGCCTAAAATACTTGCAGGCCTAACATACTAACAGTAATGTACTCCAAAAAGCTAACACTTGCCAAGTGTAGAAGCATCACTCCCAATTCTTCTGTTATGGATAACTTTTTTTATACCAAGGTTTTTGGAAGAAGTGGGAATAGAAAAAAGCACGAACAGAAAGTCAAGGACATATCTTTATGATTAGCCCTGGGTGGATACATACATATTCACCATACATCTGAAGATGCTCAGAAATCATAGACTCATAGGAAAGCCTGTGTTCAAAGGGGCTTTGGAAATCGTCTAGCCCCAACAACTTACTGTTTAAAGGAGGGTCCAGATCAGGTTACTGATGGATCTATCAAGCCAATTCTCAAATATTTACTGTGAAATATTATGCTTTTATCTATTTTTTCTTTTCAAGTTAGGTAACAAGCGTAAGAACATCACTCAAATACCAGAAATAGTGCCGACTTTAATAGAGGCCTTTCATTTTGCCCGATTCTCATATATTGAATCATTTCACTTAAGGAGCTACAACTTCTAACATAATTTCAAAACAGAAGCAAAATCAAGATTAAAAAGTTACTTCAAAACCATCCAACATCCTCCCACTCTAGAGTTTTATAAAAATGTTTAGATAACAACACCAATAAAGACACAGATCTATGGGCTTAAGCAAAGCATCTAGAGACTCTGTATTTCAGGTGGCATTTGGCACAAAACCCAAGTCACTGCATTGTTTTCCAGTTGGGGACAGAAAGAATCTGAGCTGTTTTATAATTATTGTGACACAGCGGAGACTGTACTGGAATATCTCTTTTCTGTTAGACTTGGATCTGTCTAAAGCTTGCTGACATCAATCAACTTCAACACCTGAGAATTTAAGCAATTTAATTAAGGCTTTGTAAGTTTCTAAAGTTTGTTCAAAAAGCAGGTGGCCATTAACTGAAGAGGACAAGTTGTTCTTTTAAACTTGCAAGGCTTTCCCTCCAGGACCCAACCATGTTAGGTCCTTAATCTGCAGTTAAGGTTAATCTATTCTAACAATTTCCTAATCAGCTAAGATGCTCTGGATATTGATGAGAACAGAAGCAGAACACAGCCTTTATTAACTGATGGGCAAATTAACTTTTCATCTGAACACTGGGACACTAGAAGTTGGGAGAAGTAGGAAAATTTGTCTCCTGAAGTAAGGAAACTAACTCTGAGCAGTACAAATAACTCCAGGAAAGGCACTTGGGAAGAGAAGAATTACAACCAATCAAGACCATAAAGCTCAAAGAGTGCTTCCATTAAGAAACTCAATGTCAGATTAAGACCACAGGGAAGAAAGATCTTCTGAATGTCAGTTTTGTTAAAAGGTGCATTTTAGGGGGAAAAAAAAAAAAAGAGACAAGAAAGAAATATGACTTCAAGTTGTGAAAGAAGACTTTTTTTCCCTCCCGTCGAACTCTGCACATGATTGCTGAAATAGGTGCTATTTGCACTTTAAATAGCCACCTCTATGGATTTTATCAAAGACTCTTAGTGAGAAACCAGGATCACCATCTACTTGTTAGGAAGAATTACCTCAGTAGTGTAAGAGATGCCTGGACTGCCAAGCTCTGAAATGCTTGAACAGATGAGAAGGTACTTCATCTGTTAAGGCTGTGATTAACTGTTCTGAAGTTGATGCTGGGAAGCAAGAGAAATAGATTCTGAAGCCGAAAGATGAAGTCAAGAATTTAATATTTGACCATGAAAGAAATTGTTATCTTGCATATATACAGATGGAACACCATCTATGTCTTCAAGAAATGCCTCACTTCATAGGTATTATAACCTATCACCAGCCATAGCATCTATTATGCTAGGAAGTAACATTTCTTGTAACATGATCTGCAGCAAAAGAAACGAAACACATCCCTAAAACAATTATGAGGAATACCATGCTGATTTACTGTTTAAGTAATGTCACTGAGGCAATCTGAAATGTGTTGTTCCTGTTACTCAAGGTTTCTCACATAAATACCACTGAAGGAAGCAGATACAAACATAGCATTGGCAAGAAATCTATTAGTAAAAAAGATGAGGGAGGGGAAGTAAATGAATAACAAGTTAAATGGCAAAAAAATCTAACCGGTGAATTTGTAACTGCATTGAATGTGATTTAATACCAAACACTGGAAAAATTAACAGGTCTGATTAAAAATTGTTTCATGCTCTAAAATGAAAACAGAGAAAAACCTTTAAAATCTTAATTTCTTCTGATTCCATTAAATTACTAAATACTTTGAAGATTTTAAGCATCCTAATCTGTAAAGAAACTTTTGCATCCTGTAAGACATTACAAATTTCTGTATTAACATTTTTTAAAAAAATTATCGAGACATCTTTTGTATATCTGTCAAAACCATGGTTTAGTAAGTTGGATTTTGTGAATATTGCTGTCTGTGTTTTAGTAACCTTGAATTTGGTTTTATGATGTTGTAGTTTAACTCTCACCAGCAACTGAGCACCACACAGCCCCTTGCTCATTTTTACTCAGTCAGATGGGGGAGAGAGTCATCAGGAAGGAAAGGAGAAAGCTCATGGGTTGCGACAGAGATCTTTTAATAGATAAAGCAAAAGCCACACACAAAACCAAAGCAAAAGAAGGAATTAATTCACTATTTCTCATAGGCAGGCAGGTGTTCAGCCATCTTGATGAAAGCAAGGCTTCATCATGGCCAGCAAAGACTTGAGGAGACCAAGGTCTCTCATCCTTCCTTCTTCTTCTGTCAGCTTTTATTGGTGAGCATGATGTCATGTGGTATGGACTATCCCTTTGGTCAGCTGCCCTGGCTGTGTCCCTTCCCAACTTCCTGCGCATCCCTAGGACTTCTCGCTGGTGGGATGATGTCAAAAGCATAAAAGGTCTTGACTCTGTGTAGGTACTGCTCACAGTAAAACACACATGCCTGTATGTTTAACACCATTTTCAGCACAAATCCAATACATAGCCACATACTAGCTGCTGTGAAGGAAATTAACCCTATTCCAGCCCAAACCAGCACATAAGTATCCTTCTGATTCATGAAGAGTCCTTCTTGAGTTGTTCACATAAGTTGTTTCTACCAGTATCCGAGACATCCAGTAAATCTGCAGTAAAACAGCAGCTGAACACACAACCACTCTTGCCTTTCATATTCATGCTGTGAAATTGTCATTTCAGCTCTTTAAGTACTTTAAGCCACACATCTTCTTTTCTCACTTTAAAAGGTAAAAATTATCAGGGTTAAGTATATATTTCAAAAACTTCACTTATTTTTTTGTATGTTGAAAAATGCATCTCTAGGGAACTAATAATGAATAGTGTCCCTTATGATGAATCATACCCTTTTTCTCTTTAATCTGAGCTGTGAACAAACACCATTTAGACAGCTGGCTCAGATGTAAACACTCCCAAGTGGTCAGATGAATTCCTGTGACATTGTACTCAATTTGCTTGTAAAAAAAAAAAAAACACCTCCAAAACAACAAAAAAGCGCAAACAGACAACAGGCAGTCTTTCTAAAGAAGTTCTCAACGGAAGATGACAGTTATACTGTGCATAAGCCTGCAACTGCTCCCAACCCACAGTACCATTTACACATGTAAAAGTAACAGAAGAACCCCATACAGCACAGTGTTACCCAGTTAACCCACTCTTGCCATAGCTCCAGGTCTCATTGTGCAATGGTCCTCCTTCCTTAGCTGTGCAATCAAGTGACTTAGGGTATCCAACAAAGTCCATATAGACAAGGCAACAACACAGTATAATGGAGCTTGAAAGACTGTGCACATTTTTTTGCAAGTTTTGGTTAATGTTTGTGAATACCAGTAACAAATGATTTTGTAGTCACTTGTTTGAAATCTCAAATGCTAAATATGCAGTTTCAGACAAAAAGTAAAGGTTTTAGTAAAAATGCTGATGTTAACTTGCTGCAAGTGATAAATTTAGTAGGTATTTCACAGGCATAGAATAGAGAGAATTACACAAGCATTTAATCTAGTCTGCAGTATTAAAACATTCCAGTATTAAAATGTTCCAAGTGTTTTGAAGACATAACAATGACACCAATGTATAAAACTTTGTCATTGAGACATTCATCTATAGTAATTTCTATATCACAATATCTATATCATAGACTATTAAGGGTTGGAAAGGACCTCAAAAGATCATCTAGTCCAACCCCCCTGCCAGAGCAGGACCATCTAGAGTAGGTCACACAGGAACTCATTCAGGTGGGTTTTGAATATCTCCATGAAGGAGACTCCACAATCTGTCTGGGCAGCCTGTTCCAGTTCTCCCTCACCCTCACAGTGAAGAAGTTTTTCCTTATGTTTCTTTGGAACCTCTTATGCTCTAGGTTGTACATGTTGCCCCATGTATATAACAATTATCTAGATACCTCAATTAAAAACCTACATCATTATTACTGTAAGTCATCAAGATTAAAAAAAATGCAATGGTTTGTTACTTCAAATTAATTTAACTAGAATCACTTGATTTTTCAAAGGAAACTCTGTTCCTGTGAGAAAGATTAACGAAACAAGTCCTTTCCCCTACTCACTGCTCTCCAACACAGGAAAAAAGATAGGATCTTTTTGTCTATAACTCAGAAAGGACAGAGACAGTTCCTATTTCAAAGGAAGAATCCCTCACTTGTTTTCAAAGGTTGTCTAGGGATATTTTGATGATACTAGCAATTTCAATGAACTAGCTTAATACTGATCTGATTCTATCTACCGCCCCAAGCAACACAGTCATTTTCCACATGCACTTCTTTAAGCATTGTAAGATACTACTCCTCATCTTTTACAAAGCTGTTGTCTTTTTGTGATTTCTTTGGGATATTCTCTTCCTGATCTGAGCTCTCCTTCACATTCACATGTTTTTTTCTAATTTCCTAGCTCTTCTTCAAGAAAACATCACCCTAACTGATCCTTAACCGGTTCAGACTGAAGACTATAGCAAAGTGGTGAAGAGCTTTGAGACAGACAAGACATTTCTAGGTTCAATGTTTAAATTTGCTATTGTCTCTCTCAGACTGATGTCTGATCATAACAAATCCTTTTTTGCAGACTGCACTAACATAACACCTGAGCACATGTTTTGCTAGTGAATCAGTATAACTTGAATCAGCACCCTTTTCCCTTTAGGGGGTGGGGGGGGGGAAGAAATCATCTGCTACGCCTCTTCAGAACATCAAGATTAGATTATTTGGATAGGTATCTATCTGCTTTACTGAACAGGGAAATTAGCTGATATCTACTGATTTCATTTTCTCACCTATCTGCACAGACTGACTGACTGTTGACACTGATAACAGTAACTTGATGAACCAATACGTGGCCTGTCACGGGGAAGGAGAAATACTGCCACACTTTTCCTTTGGGGAGAGCGCAAAAGTAAAGTATAGAAATTATTGCCTTCTCCCCCAACTTTTGTAGCAACTTATGTGGTACCATGTGTTGTTAACTCTGTTTAACATGATGTTAGAAAGTAACACTGATGGGATGAATATTGATTTTACAAGCCCTGACCTATGTCTGCATTCATCTCCTTCAGCAAAAGAAGAAACAATTGAATAAGATTATTTAAGCCTAAATTGTACTACTATCCAAGAATCAAGGCTGGAAAAAAAAGCAGAGCTGGTGCAGACTACATAAACGTACTGCAGTCAGTTTGATGGACATGTAACCTCTATCCAGAGCTTTACTTCCTTCTGCCCTGTACCTTTGCAGTCATTTTGTGAGAACTGTGTGTAACCCAAGACTAAACAAATCCTTTTATGACCATTGTATTTTACATCCTCTCTGTGGAATAAAAGCTTTCTCTGCAAGGTACGTGACAACAGACTGTAAAGGTTTAGAGGTGTGACTTCATCCTGGGTGTCTTCTACCTGTACATTCAGATTTTAAATTCAGTAGTTGAGGTGCAACTTAAAAGCAGTTTCTCACAGAAGAGTTACATGTATTAAGAGGATTTGGCTCCTTTTTCATCCTCTTAGACAAATCTTTTGAGTGCACAACAGAAAATAAATAACAAAGGTGACAGACTGGGATACGGAGAGTTTGCATGGGCTTTTATTTTTTAGTGTGTGGATAACTTTTGTGGTCAACTCTTTATGGTCATTAAAATGAAACATTTCAAAATTAAGATGCATGCTCTTGAACATGAAATAAGAGTAAACTGACCAGAGACTATCTCTGCCACTCCCTGCCCTTCAATTACCCAGTACCCTGGGAAATGCTTAAGGAAGTCAGAGGAGAGAAGAGAGACATGGCTGTCCTCCTTTATCATAAGAACTCCAGACTAAAAGTATAATTTTCTGTGGAAATTTTAAAATATATGTTGTGGGGCCATTTTAAGTGCATTGGTTGTTCTGTGGGAGATGTGAAAAGGAAATGAAGAAAAAACATGGCCCACTTAACTTGTGATCTGGTCAGAATGAATTTTCTCACGTAATGGGATTACCTGAGTGATCAGCTCTCCAAGATACAGCTGTCCAAAAGCCATAACAGTCTCCTGCTGGCTCTGTTTCTGGTCAGGAGGCATTTACCCTCCTAGCTCTATCTGAGAGGAGACAGAGGAAAAGCATTAGGTCATGGAAGCATCAAGAGCTTCACGGCAGTGTCCTCTATTTCAAGTCTTACTTTCCAACTCAGTATTATACTGATCACTACCTGTTCTCTACAGATGTGCCCGGGCCATACTTCTTTACCATAAAGTTTCCAAAAATAGAGTGGGAAAGACAAGCAAAACCAGATAGCTCATTTAGCTACATTCCCTCTTCCTCTTGCCCTTTACCCTCCCCAAAAAACAAACTTGACACTCTGAACCAAATGAAAGCCTGTAAGTTTTCTGTAGATGTCTCCGTGCCACACACCAAAAGCACATACATACATTCAAAGCAGAGAACCAGGTCAGAGGTTTCACCTGATCTAGAAACTAGCTCTGGAGAGCTTCTTGTTAATTAATTACATCCTGCTTTATAAATTCAGTAGACATGACATGTGTGCTATACTGATTTCAACAATGGTAGAGAAAACAAATTAGCTGACAAAGGGGAAAAAAAAATTGCTTTTTCATCCTTTTTCCAGCTGAAATTAATTGTAAAATGTGTACCAGTGTGCTATTAAAATGCTGAAGTCAATATAAAACTTGCACATGTAAAGACTACCATGTATTTGATATATATTTCATACCACTTTTTTAAACAACAAAGATTTTTTTAGGGAACCCATTTACAGGCATTTTTGCTGCATCTACATAAGCTACCTCAAAAGAGTAGTATTATCATTTCTACTTTTCAGGCACAGAAGTTAACAAAATAAATGAGAAAAATCAGCTGTTGAACAGAGGTTTGAGCTTAGACAGTCTGGACTTCATATCCAGCAGAGTAATGAACTTCCAACCAATGTTCAGAATTCTATGTACAGGGTCACCAGCCTGACAGACACACGCACATTTATGCAAACCTCTCAGGTCACCAGGCTATCAGTGGGACCAGCAAACACAAAAGGGAGGTGTGACTGAAGGACCTTCGAAGTGCTAAGCTACTCACTATATGGACAGAGCATCTCTTGGCAGGCTAAACAGCCCCAGTTCTTCCCATTTCCAAAGCATCTGGAGGGAAAATGCCAAAATAGTGACTCCTTCTGTTTGCAATTGCCAAAAGCTTAGTGTTAAAGATGCTACTTAACAGACTGAAATTTGTAAGATGAAGGTAAGGGGACCTGATCTCACTGTCTTAGCTCCAGCAATTATGAAGTCCTTTAACTTCACACTCTGAAATGGACTAAGCCATTCATTGTTTTCTAAATAGGCCCACAGGGTGTGAAACTTCATTTTGAAAAGAAGAAACAAAATTACAATCCAGAATATTTAGTTAACCTATCAAGATCACATAATCTTTTGATTAAAGGCCAGGAACTTCAGAACACAATCTTACATATTTATGATAAACTATACATCTCTGAAAGCAAGGCTGGTATAAGACTCTGGCCTATTCACATCCACGTGACAATAAATCCATTTATATGGTGCCAAATTAGTTTTCCAACTTACCCTGCTGAGGTCTCTGGAAAATCTTGCTTCAGTGATTCAAAATATCACAATTCAGCTTTGGCAGATGTTTAGCAATGAAGTATAACACTTAGTATCTTCTCTTGATATTGAATCCAGATGAATGTGATATAGGAAGTAAAATACACAACTTCTTTAAAGTAATACTCCTGAACAATAAGGTAAAAATTACTGGCACATTAAGTGTAAGTTGAGTACTATTGCCTTTAGTGATGATATTTCTTAATGCAATTGCCAACAACTTCCCAGGAAGATCCTGAAATAACAAGAGTTTCAGGAAATGGAAGCAAACAAAACTACAAATTTGCAAGACCTGTCAAGAGACTTTCAAACCGTACTCTCTAAATTATTTTTGCCAAAGAAGAAAAGTCCAAGAACAGAAGTCTTTGGCCACAAACCCATAGAAAAAAAGAAAGACCTCAAAGAAATAGGCAATTCCATATACTTTATTTTTTTTCTTAGAAGGACAAAGCACACAATATCTACCAGCATAACAGCTTATTTCAAAGAAAGTACTTAGATGATCTATTTAACAGTGCAGCTAAAGGCTTTTGAAGACCTCTGCAGACTAAATGCATCAAAAGGCATATACAGTTTTCCTTATATTGATGTTTTCATAAAATGTTTTTGGAAAAAGGTACAAAGAAGTCACAGTTGGCTAGGAGGGACAACCTTATGATTGTATTTTCATATGCAAAATAAAGGCTACACTGAAAAAATATCTACAATTTAGAGCATTGTTCTGACAAAAAACAACTGTCTTACATAGCACACATATGTATGAGTGCTCCACCTTGTTTGCTTTAGATAATTCAAGTGACCTGGCCTAAGCCATTTTTTAATGAAAAATGCACAGCTGAGATAAACAGCTGGGAAAAAAATGCTGAATGTTAAGCTCTAGTGCTTTGCATTGCCATTCATACTAAACTACCTTTTTATGAAAGCACACTTGTCTATATTGAGAATTCAAGAGTCACATTACAGCTTTCTGCATAGAACGTACACTTGGAGGTTTGATTTCAAAAGCCAAACTTCGTATTGTATATTCCCTGTTGACAAGAAGTCAGACTGTACTACATCACTCTTCAAAGAGTGGTAAAGCAAATGCAGGAAAACCCCTGAAGTGATCTGATAAATGATACTGTTTGTTAGTTTGGCACCGGTGTGTCTGGTATCTAATACTTATGATACATGACCTACCAAGTACACGGTATTAGATTCCTGCTATTTTGTATCAACAAAAAATGTATGCTGTGACACTGGCCTTTGTAGTAAAGTACCAGAGGAGAGAAAAGTCAAAGGGGTATACAATACATTTCCCCCAAAATGTAAGGAAATCACTGAATGGCACTGTGATTGCATATTGCTAACAGGCTGCCATTAGGAACAAAAAGTCACACTCCAGACGACTAATTCCAAGCATATCATGTTGCACCAGTATTATCTAGTTTTCAAACACAATTTTACTATTGGACAAACCTCCCAAGCCAGACCTTTAAAAGATCTTTTTGTCCTGTTACAATACATTTCACATAATCTACATGAATATCTGATATCAAGACTACAAACGAAAAAGGGAAGCAAAGGAAGGACAATAATCTACAGACGAATTTATTTCACAGAATCATCACAGAGTATTTCAGGTTCGACAAGATCCTGGGAGGTCTGTAGTCCAAGCTCCCTGCTCATAGCAGGGTCAACCATGAGACCATGTCAGGCCGCTCAAGGCTTTATTCAGGCAGATCTTTAAAACCTCTAAGTCAGGACTCCAAACAATCTCTACAGGCAACTTGCTCCTTCCCAGGGAAATTTCCTTATTCTCCTAGTGTAAGTATTTTTCTTTGCTGTCCTATTTCAATTTAATACCATCCTCTTCAATTCTCAGTACTGAGCCTTGCTGTTTTTTCTGGTACCTTCTCACAAGGAGACTGCTGTAAGGTGCACTTAAAAGACACTTCTCTGGGTTGTATAAGGCACCCTCCCTCAGCCTCTCCTCATATAGCAAACTCCTCACCACAGTTGCTTAAGTTTATCCATGTCTGTCTCATATTAGTAAGCTCAAAAAAGAGATGTGGTCTAGTCAGTTCCAAGTAAAGGGAATAACCACTTTACTTGACCTGATGCTGTTCTGTTAATGCAGCCCAAGATATCGCTTGCCCTCTGCCTCAAGAGCACACTGACAGCTTGTAGTCAGCTTGCCTAACCAGATCTAACAGAGATCCTAGTAAAAACCAAGGGAAAGACACTCTGGGGACTTCAAATGTGTGAAGAGATCTTGTCCATACCCATTGTCACTGAATCATCTGTCCTGTTCAGGAATAGGTCCATATTCTCCTTGTTTATTCTTTTACCGTTCACGCAGCGGCAGCAGCTTGTCTTGCTGCCCTTGATGTCCCTTTCCACCTTCTGCTCCAGCTGAGTTTTGGCTTTCCAAAAGCAATCACTATGTGCCTGTGCAACATATCTAAATTCCTCTTTTGTAGCCTGCCCCTGCTCCCACCTCCCCAGTATTGCCCTTTCAAACTGAAGCTCAATTGTGATCTATCGTTTCCCTGAATAACAGGTAGAAATATTTTCATGCTTGACAGGGGATATCAGCCTTAAGGACTCGTCAGGTCACTCAAGATTGTTTCAATATCTTGAGCTTCATCATTTCATGGTTGCAACACTCACTGATTACATCCCCAATCAGTTTCTGTTTACTCATGAGTCACAGATCAGAACCCTGAGATGGTCCATGAGTATCCATATTAACATCAACAAAAAAATTCTAAGTCTACTTCAGTATCAAATTTACAATTCTGTGGTAATAAAACTTGCATAAATTACAGATTTTGTGGAAAAAAAATGCATTTATGCTGCCTCTGTACTTTAATGTCACTTCGAATTTGAGTGATTTGTTTTAGCTACTTTTCTCAGTTGTATATTTAGAGTCATAGGAATTCAGACACAGAGCTGCACTTGATAGCAGTGGTCATTGTATCCAAGACTTTGGGTAGTAATGAGCCTTTCAATGCCTTAAGATTAGTCCAAATGTTAGAAAAAAATAAGGTAATATTAAATTCCAGGCTAAAGAAAGAGTTTGGTATTGAAGCTTGTGGCAAAACCACAGGGGAAAAAAGACTAAGCTAAAAAATACTATAATCGATATTTTACCTCTTTTTACTTAGTTTATCTAAAACAACCAGATGTATGCAATGAATAAAAATGTCTACTTTGCAGCATTTCACTGAGTATTAGAAAAATATACACTTGAGTACACAAGTTAAATATTGGCAAGAGAATCCTGCATTTGAATGTATGGTAGTTTTGTTGGTCACATTAAACCCAAAAGAACAAAAAAAGAAGAATCAGGCATTTTTAGTGTTTACGAAATAGCAGATTTTTAAATGAGTAAGAGTAAGGAGAATATTCTTTAACTAGCTTACTATTAGCAAAAGGCTTCCCTCCCCTCCCAAGACAACATTGTTTTTTGCGTGACAGACAGCAGCAACCTTTCTGCTCCAGTTCAATGTAGCTGTCAAGGTAGAAGGGAGTAATATTGATCTTTTTTAGTAGTGCTGTCCTTAACACTTTTTTTGGATGAGGCTTCCATTTAACATATTCAGTTGTATCTGATGTAGATAACTGTCTGCTAGGAAGAACACAGATGACCCCTCTATATTATCCTATAACAGAGCTGCACTCATCTTGCAATACCATCTTTTCACTGTTTCAGTTCACAATCTGGCATTTTTGTCAGCACTGCCACTTATTTCTCAATCTTCTTCTGTGAAAAATCCCCATCTACTGTCTCACGTGGATGAAAGCCAAAACAGGTTCCTCTCATCTACAATAAACAGTGTTGCACATGGTGCCTAGTGTCCTATGGAAACAAAGCTTATGTAAAAAAAAACACTGAGCTGTGTACCTGTCCATCCCTCAGCTGGGTCCCAAACTTTGGTCTGAATATATCTCAGTCCATATTAATTTTTATTCATTCCCCGTTGTAGAAATTAAGTCATGTCTTCTTGTTTCTCCTTGTAAGGGTGTCAGGGTTGTCCTAGAGAGGACCTCGAGGTTTCAGCAGTTTGAGGAGGTAGAAGGGAGGTGTGGGTGGGACAGACAACACAAAGATGTTTGAAAAGAGAATGCTATCTTTCTTCTGCCTGCAGATGAACATGTTGAATTGGGAATACATGTTAACTAGGATATTCTAACCAACATGACCAAATTACACAATAATATGCCCCAAACCATTTCTTCTGGGCAAGACTGCCCTTGACATGTATAATGAGAAAGCTGCTGTAAGAGAACTCCATTGAAGAACATATGGAAAGGGGAAGTCATGTTTGTTTACCACATCTCTAAGTTGATTTTACTTTCTCCACTCTCTCACAAATTTCATTCACTCACACTCTTGCCATTGCAGATTTGGAAGTACCAAAAAACATGTGTCCAAAGTGGTCTGGCCAGCACGTCTTCTGCACAACCCTCACCTGAATGCCAGCATCCTTCCTGTATTATCATTCCCAAGCAAACAGTTGGGGTCCACACTTCTTATGGCATTGTCCCTTGAAGTGTTGCTTAATTCAGCTTCTGTAAATCTTAGGACAGGTTGTTGCTCATTGGTTGTTTCTTCTTGTTTGTTTGAAATATGTTTTATTTCCCCTCATGAGCTAACAGGAAAGAAAAATCACTGTGATATGCTGCAACCTTCTTGTTATAGTCCTGTTGCCAGCAGATGACACCGTGTTCTGAGTAGTCATCTATGTTGTGGTCTTAGTAGAGTGCAAGCCTTCTGGTCCCAATATAAATCATATGTTCTTCAATTTTAATACCAGAACTGGTGTCTTGGTTGTATCCTCAATTATATCTGTTGCTATCAAGACAGGCCATTCTTACAGTCCTCATCCTGCTCTTTATTCTGGCACTTTTGCAGAAATAAATACATGTACACACAGCACTTCCACTTGAACTTTGTTCACACTGTGTTCATGAATTTAACTAAAATCAAAGTATTAAGACTGACGTGCATTTTTCCTTCCAAGTTCACATAACAGCTACGAAGTAATTAAGACTTGTCGATTTTGGTATTTGGAGGGTCTGAATAACATTATAGGTGTGCAAGGCTTAACTTTGATGGATGACTTCCTTGTAAAATCCCAGAGCCAGAATTCACCTCTTCATTGTCTCTCCTAGACACTCACAGAAGAACTTCAAAGTCTCTTTCACACAGGATATATACAAAGATCTGATACCCCAAACACACTTGTACCTGTGTTTATGAAACACCTCCATGCCTACTAGCTCTGCAGGTAGCTTTTCTGTGTTTAGAAAAGGTAAAAATCTGTCCTTGCATTGTCAGTGTTCATAAAATATACAACTGTCACTAGAAGAATGATCTTAGTTGGTCTTCAGCTTGTACTGGTACTTAAACAAGATGTGACGATTTTCAAGTAAACTTGAAAAGACTTATGGTAATGGTTAAGACACAAAACCTTTCTACCATTTATATGACACATTGTTTCCATGGGTTTTGTCTATTTTTTAGAATTGCCTTTGGAACTTGCATATAGACCCTGAAAGGCTGATTAGTTCAATTAAGCTAATAAAGAAAAAAAATGAAGAGTATCTCAACCTTCACTTGACATTAACAAAAGTGTTTACATGGCACAGTTCCTGGCTTTCCTAGCCAGCAGAGCCTCTGCAACACAACCGATTAATTAAACAGTGCTGAGAAGTTAACACTGAAGGTTACTGATTAATTGTATGTTAGAGTTATCTAATCAAGTACCCAAGGCAATAAACAAATACAAAGATAAATTATATACTGATTAACACAATTATTTATAGTTTTATTTTTAACTACTTGTTTGCCACACAGCAGACTTAAACCTGAATAAACAGGGGACGAGGTTGATCAGGATCATTTACTGTATTTCTCAGCTGGCTATTATGACTGTTTTCCCTGGAAATGAAATATATTATTATAAATATTGCTTCATGCATGGCCATCACCTAGGCAGATCTGCTGAATGCGCAGCCATACAACATTCATTTATCATGTATTTTTGAGCACTACTGCTTGCTAATGCACATCTCCAAGGGCTTAAATTCATCACTGCAAACAGCTGCTAGCCTTCATTAAGAGAAAGCAAGCAATCTACTCGAAACACTACAGCTTTACAACAGGACAAGATTCAGAGCCAGAGGTGATCAACAACTCTTTCTTTAATTCACAAGCTCTTCTGTCTAACAGTGAATCTCTCGTTTCAGGGTTCTTCACTTCAACGTTTAAATTCCAATCCCAAAACAGAAACATTTCTCCATCTGGTAAGGCTATTTTCATGGCCTTCTCTAAGTCATCACATAACTCATTTCTCTCTTTGACAATATAAGAGATGAACACTGAAATGTGCGTTCACTCCATAGTTCCTATGTTCTTCATGTACATCACAAAATATTTTTCCCCTTGTAAGTACTGGGGCAAGATTATTTACCCTTTTCATTGTTTAGATAGGGTTTTTTTTTTAGATAGATTTTTTTAAGAAAATGTTTTAGGAAGGGCTCTGAAAGAAGGAAACTCCAGAATCATTCTGTTTTCCCCCAAGTCACCAAAACCAGAAGTTTGCCTCCTGCAGAAATGTCATCAGCTCCCCTCCAAGATCTGCCAACCCTGTCTGATTCATACCAAGAGGCCATGAGAAGACTCTATGTCTTTTCTGTCTACCATTCACATCTCTTCTCTGTAGAAAAGAAATTTTTTAAAAAATCTATGCTTCAAAAAAGGTGACAATTACTGAGAAAGTCCAATGGTGTTTACTCATCCCCTAGTAGTTTTCCTGGGACTTCCCCTGTGCCCCAGAAATGTTTATTAGTCATTTTAATGGGTGAAGGCCTTTGTTAGTCAGCTCTTAATACAGTCAGTGCAACAGTCCAAGTATTCACTCTTGTCCTGTCCTTCTCCTTTTTTATATATCCAACGTAACCACAACCAAATCTGCCATTAAATTCTTCTCAACTATGAGCAAGCTAATCCACTCTTTCTCTCCATATATAAAAAGAGCTATACTGCACTAGTTTTAAAAAGATTCTGTGCCACAAGACTGGTTTAAGAGAAGATGCTCAAGCAAATTATAGCAGCTAACCCTTGGTCCTCTAAACACATTCTACAGCTTACAACAAGATCCACAGTGAACCATAAATCTCACTTTTTCTTTAGAGTTGGTGTGCATGAGATCTGACAGGTCCAGTATGCTCATCTTCCTTTACCCTCAAATAACTGCTATTTGAAGTTGCTCAAGGGGGCTGAAAATAGAACAGCCCTAGGAAGAGTGAATAAGTACAGAGTAAAAGAGAAGGTCAAAGGCTGATTGATATCACCTCTGAATATTGTAATAAAATATTAACATTTGGTCAATTTACATTGATAAAAGTCACGTATTTCATACTAGTGTCACAGTATTTTATTTTTATGTTAAAATTACCTTTAGAATTTATCTTTGTGCCACCCTCCTACCCTCTTTTTTTGAAAAAAAAAAAAAAAATCCAGTTGCAATTACAATCAATCAAGAACAAACAACCCTGTCCCTTATCTCCTGAATTATGGATTCTGTGACATCAGTGTAAATTATACATTCAAAAATCTGTCTTTCCTTGTTTTCAAAAGTGGATAATTATATAACATTGGAGAACTGTCTTTTGGAAGGCTAATTTTCATAAGAATCTTTAAATCTGCAACAGCTTGTTTTCTTTAGAAAACAAATTTTCACATAGCAGAAAAGGACAGTGAGAACATCCAAAGAATATTGAGCTTCATTCGTGTATTTACCAGCCCTGTAAAGATGGACCTCATGCTCCTGTACCAACAAAATTTCTCCAATCATGAACTCCACTATTTGACCCATGTTGGTACAGTTCTCTTCAGCATTCTGGGTTTTCAATTGTTAACATGAAAGGGTGACCTCTCATGAAATTTTAAACTAAATTTTAATTTGGAACACCTGTTCTACACATGCTAACACGCATGACACATACAGGCAGCCTACCTTCAACAACTGTTACAACTCGCCAAAAGTCAACACATTTAACCAAAAGGCAGAAACCAGTTAATTGTAAGAGATGTTGGGTGGCCATTACTGTTGCGATAGAAATATATCAATCCTCTGCAGTTAAAAATAATTACAGCCTCACTGTGTGTTTGCTTCAAGTCTAGATACAGTGACTATATGGGAAGTTTTCTTACTATTTTCTCCCAGATTGATTTAGCATAGGTAGTCTCTTACACTGCTAGCATAGTGACTATTGTTGCACTGCATGTTTAACAGGTTTCCTTAATTTTGACACAGAAGGGCAAAGTAATTTTACAGTAACCAAACACATCTGCAGTGATTTTACAGTAACCACAGTTCTTTAATCATAAAGAACTGGAATAAAAGTTGCTATAAAACATACTAAGGAAAACAGAACATTGTTATTTATCTTCCAGGTATCTGTGTCTAGTAATTCTGTCTACAACTTTCTGCCATCTTTTTCATGATGCTGTGTCACAACACAATTCTTCCATGTAGCTTTCCACTTAGTCATAGAGTATTTTCAAAAACTAAAAGTAAATGGGCTTCAGGTAATCATTCCAACTGTTCACAAGACCAAGAAATTCTCAAAATTAATTATTCTGTTATGCCTTGTAGCTGATTTAAAGTTCTCATAGTATACATGCCAAACAAACAATATCACCAAACAGACAGGTAAGGAGTTCACATCTTCAGCAAATGATACTCAGATGCTACAGAAAAGTACACATGCAGTCAGGAGATTAAGTTTAGAGCAGAGCTCTTCCCTTTGTTAATACAGTCCCTGGAAAATATGTCAGATCATGTCTCATTTCCATTCAAAATACACATGATGCTTCATGGTTTCAAAGCATTTTTTAAAAGCTTGTTTCCTAGGGGCCATTGCACTCTTGGAAAAATACAGTGAAACAAATGAATGAGTGTACACAATACAGACGAGCGCAAACCTCTACACATTCTTCCCCTTCTGGAGCAGAGAATGACTCTTGAGCTAACCAACTGGCTTTTCATAAATTTCTCCAAAAACATGTCTGGATAAGCCCTTAACAAGAAGCAAGTTGTGTGTACACTTTATGATGCATGGGGCAGTGATGTGCTGTAAGAGTTCAGCAGTTATATATTGCTTCTTGACTAAGTGTCTGAAAAGGTTATTTTCTCTGTACCACATAATCAGGAAAAAAAAAAAAAGTAGGCAAATTAATTCCTTGCTTAAGGGTTTGTATTAAGAAGATGGCCTGGTACTTAAGAACCAACACAAGTCACACAGTGTAAGTAAACTCAACAATCTTAACACTACACAGACTCTTTACAACCCTTACTTGAGAAACAGCAATGAAGTTGTCACTGCTCTTCAACAAAGCCATTCCTTCTTAATAGTCTTGAATGGCAAAGCCCAAATATTAAATCCAAAAAACATTCATGATGACATTCACATGGATCAAAAGGCTGTTTTGTAAGGCTGTTTATGCTAAAGCATTTAGGTTTTGACGTTTCCATGCAGGAACTTCAAAAGAGCATATCTGTGGGTGGTTTTTGATGGATTATGTACAATAAAGAGCAGAGAGTTGTTAAGAAAAAGCTACAGGTGAGCTCAAGGTTTGTATTTTTCGTTAACCAAAAATGACCTGAAACTTAAAATTATTGAATTCAGTGTACTGTAACCTAGTGTTACCCCCATAACCTTCCTCTTACAGTAACAGGTCTAATTACATGTCTTGCTATGAAATTTAGTTCCTTTAAAATACCCTTTGAATACAAAATTAGCTTCAGTTATCCTTATTGTATCATCACTAAATTGCACCTGTGCAAGTGCCTAAGTGCTCTAATTGTAGGTTTATAGGATGAATGCCTCAGAAAGTAACTATCTGAAATACATGAAGTGGATTAGGACAATTACTCTTGGGTAAGAATGTTTAACACAATGTCAAAACCATACAGTGTTTGCGTATTTATTAAATAGGCTGTTCCCATTGCCTACAACTGTCTTCCATCCAAACAGCAAGATTTGTTGTCAAGAAAAATAGAAAAGTAACATAGCTTTTATAGGTTTGGTGGTTTTTTTCCCCATCTCCACTTCTCTTCTTCTCATGCTGGTGTTAGATTCCCAAGAGAAGTCAAAAGACACTTGCGATTTGCAAAGTAACTTACAAAAAGGAGATGCAGAAAAATAGACCTAACCATAGCATGTAATGGAGAATCAAAATCGTAACTAAAATCCTGCTATTCCCAATAGAATTTGCCTTGGTTTGAACTTTGAAGTAAGTATTTGTGAGCAAGAAACTTCTGTTTACTAATGAAACCTTTGCAAACCTCCTAATGCTGTGGTATGAGTCACGTTTGAGAAAATTGTTCTGTTTACATCTTTAGAAATTTCAAGTTTGTCTCGGATTTTCCTTTTTCTATGTTAACAGGACTGTATACTGACAAGTCTGTAAGACCAGCAACAAAAAAATACCATTTGACACCAATGTCTCTACCATAAAACACACCAGGAAGATCGTTTACTTTTATTCAGTGGTCACTTTGATTATTCAGAACCTCACCCTTTTGTTTATTAAACAAAAGCTTTTTCCTGAATAGCATCTTACTGTTCAAATGTGTGAGGTTAAATACTTAAATGGGGTCATGAAGTGATATTCAAACAAGATGGTCTAAAAACCACTGGATCAGCACAAGTTACGTTTTAATTAATCTTTCAAAAATGAAAAGCTTCTGTTTCAGAACAGCTTAACAGAGAGCTACTCTCCTCCACTTGCTCTCCAGACACAACCATCTAATGATAAATAAGGATGAGGTGAGGTAAGATCATGTGGGCTATGTCTATGTAAGCAAGAAAAGCAGGGCAAGGACACAGGCTCATCATCCCTAAGTGCCATTCAGCAGTTTTACAGATATATTTGGCTGTTGGATGTATTCTGTGCTCTACCTACCTGCCCTTTTCACTGGCTATTATGGATGCTGCCTCAGGAGGGAGTGCAGAGAGACTAGATATGACTGTAACAACACTAATGGGGGACAGGGGGAAGAGGCAGAAAAACAGATGGAAAGTAACAATGTCTCGTGGGAAAAGAAGAAACTCCTGGATAAGAGCACTTAGGCATTTAGTCTTTGAGATTAAGGATCATTAACAGTATCAGAACTTCCCCATCTCTGCATATTAATGCTTTAATCCAGTTTTTATTAGAAAAAAAAACCAACAAGCCCAAACCCACAAACATCCTAGGAACTTGTGGTTGTATGATCCACCTGGGTCTTCATGTTTTAAAATGGAAAAATAGGTGTTAAACACTTTAAGACACCACCACAGCAACCCTGTATTTTCATGTGAACACAAAATGGCTTCAGCCCTTATTGGACCAGACTTGGGATAGGAGAAGTTAAAGAAAAAACACAAAGCTCTGAAATGCAAAAGCATTGAACTACACTTTGTTTTGTAATAAACCATAATCTTGCATATTTACTTTGCAATTTAAATTACTGCTTCATAAGTAAAACAGTGAGAACTTTTTAACAGGACTGCTTTATCCTTGGTGTATTCCCATAAGTAGAGCTTATCGAACTTCTAGACTTGGCATAAATTAATATGGAGAAGATTTACAGGCTTAAGAGATTTTTTTTTCTAATTTTTTACAGACTTGATAATAATTGTACTTCACTTTTTAGTGCATGACATTTTTATTTATATTTCTTTTAAAATGCTTTTTTACAAATGAAGGAAATACAAAATACTTCACTGCATGAAGATTAAAAACTCAGAAGTATCAAAGAAGCTAAGTAACCCAAAAATTTAATTTATGACCCCACATTTCCTAGAATTATACAAAACCGCCAGCACTTTCCAACACTCAGTTAATGTATTATTACCTTTAACTGTTTAAAAATTAAATGTTATATTGCTCCAGTGCTTCTCACTGTAGCTCTAATTACCGCACTTTTAAGAAGAGAATAACAGAAAACACATTCACAGATTTGTCAAACAGTAAGAACTCTCAAACCTACTTTAATTTGAAACATACAGAGAAAAAAATCCCACATTTGCTTTTTACCAGTCTTTCTAAATAAATCAAGTGCCTTCATACACTTGAAATCAGCCAATTGCTATCACATACTGAATTATAGTGACTAAATCCACACATCTGAAAAAGCTAAACTAGGAAAGTTCCCTCTCAGTGCTTTATCCTGAAGCGTATTTTGCATCACAAAGTACTGCCAAATAATAATTTCAATTTTGCTCAAACGATAAGGTTATGTTAAACTAATGGTTTTGTCACGTAAAGTTGACTTCAGAAGAAATCTGACAAACAAGTAATGCTGAATGGCATTTCACTATGGTTACCATCAAAAAAGAACAGATATCTTGCTAAAAACACACAACTTATTAAAATAGATGGTTATTAACAGTCATTTGTGGCTATACTATGAAAATCTGTTTCTTTTAAGAAGGTCAGCCCCAGTTTAAACTGTGGACTTGTTTTTGTTTTGGGGGAGGGTTCTTAAAATATGGCAGGATATTGTAAATCCAAGATTTATTTACAGTTTGTAAATTTCACAAAAAAACCTCTTTGGGATAGAAAAGTTAGAAGATACATGAGCAGAATTTTATCATGTTGGAAGCCCAGCAACAGCATTTGAGATTTTTCTCTCCTATTTCAGTGTTACAAGTGACATCCCTCACCAAGCAAAGATTTTGCTCCAGCCCATCTGACTTCGACCAATAGAGGACACAACATGCTTTTGTGCCAGAAAAGCTGCTTCTAAGTCAAAGAATGTCTCTGACTACTGGTCTCTGCCACGAATTCTGCTGGATTCTACATGTGTTCATCCTCAGAGGGGAAAAACGTGGCCCTATCTTTTACTGCTACCCTGCCCTTCAAAAGGACTGATCACTCAGGCAGAAATCATTAGCCACATTGCCATATACTCTGCAAGGTAGGTAACAATGCTGACTACTACATGAAGACTGGTGAAATTCTGTGGGTAACATTTTCAATAACAATTGCAGTTATCAAATTAGTCATTGTGCACATAGATGGGAATATTACTAATCTCCATTACCCATTTGCAATCTAAAACCCAATTTCTTGTGCAGCCTTAGAGAAAGAAGTGAAGTCACTTGCAATTACTGGGACACACTAGAAGAACAGTGACATAAAACATGGGAAGTCACCACTTCTCAAATGTTCTTCAGGGTTGTCAGGAGCCATTCTTCATGGTTTTGCTTTTTTAAAATAAATAAACAGAATTGTTATAGCTTTCAGTATATCTTGCCTAAAATACCAGCAGGCTCTTTAAATATTTGTCAATTTAATTTTGTTTTGTTTATCTTGTGTTGGGTATGTGCTACAAAAAATACGGGAACACCAGTATCAGCAAAAATACTTAGAATCAGCCTGATTTTTCACAAGTAATTGGAAAAAAATGAAAACAGATCCCTTAACCAACACCAAAATTGTGCAGTTCTTAACATAAGGAGTTTAGGTGACACAAGCCAGAATTCTTTGTCTTTGTCCAAGGTCATAGCTCATCCCTAAGGAATCCTCTCTGCAAGAACATCCTCAGAAGGAAAATGCACGAGGAACTGCTGAGATACACAAACACTCCTTGCTAGCCAGATGTGATGTACCCTCTTTTATCTCTTGCCGATTGTGAAGTTATTCACCCAGTAGAATTGGCCAATGCAATCCCTGTTCAGTTGGATATAGATGTCAAGGGATCAGACCGTATGTCTTTCGGAAGGCTGCAGGTGTACACCTGTAATCCTCTGCTCCCTCATGATTTTTCATTGTCCTAACTTTTAAAACTTCAAGTACTTTCATTCACAGCATATATTTACATACCAGTGTTCATTTCCTCTACTAAAAAAAAAGTAATTTACTTTTACAGTGAAAAAAGGAAAAACTGTCTACAGAGAAAAAAATTAAATTTCACTGTTTTGATTATTGGCCATTCAGATTCAGTATCTTTCATAATACATTTTAGATGGAACTGGAGAATCCAAAATGCATTTGTAACCTAAGCACATATCATTTTTAGAAAGTTATAAAACTTAACCTTTGCAGGATATGAATAGTGCTTCACAATAGCTTTTAAAATGGCTACTAAAACTTCACTCTTCAGATAAAAAAACCACACAGTCTAAGGCTTCTGATCCTGACATTGCCTTTGTACAATATATTTCTTCCTGCTACTCAACTGTGTGAAAAAAAACCCCACACCACCTATATTCTAAAGATTACATGTTTGGACTTTCAAAAAGTAAATCAAAGCAATCCCTGAAGTCTATCCCAAATAAAAAATATAAAATCCCCAGCAGTAAGAAAATAACCTTCACTTCCGTCTTCTCTGCTTATTAAGAAAGGCGGATGTCAATTAATTCTTCAATGATCTTTTTTTTGTGTTATGAAAAGCTTTTTCTACAACTTTCAGATGGCAGAAAAGGAAATATGTTCCCGTTCCTCCATTGGTTTGTAATAGCATCCAGAAATTAGTCTTTGCCTACCCACTGAGAAAAGACTAGAAAAAAATCAGTGAACAGGGATTTCTTCCGATACAGTCATGGGTGAGGTTTCCTAAAGCTTTTTGTTTATAAAGCACAGCCTAGACAATTAACTGACACTGAACCAATAGATCAGAAAATCACAGCAATCTGTTGATCTAAGTCTGGCTACAATAAAACTGTTCATCTTTAGCTCAGATCTCATTTTCATATGGGAACAAAGAGGATCCTTGGGCTCTTCTAAGGCAAAAGAGCCTCCAAATTTTATTGTCAGTGTGGTGAGCAAGGGATCGTGCTTTTTTTCTCATGCAGAAAAAAAAAAAATTAAAAAACTCAACCAAGGCACAGGGCTCATGCCTCCAAGGACCTCGCCTTCTAGCAGGTATCTCTTCTCTCATGTCAGATTCCTGCCAGTGTGCTGCACACCACAGCCATAATCCATAATTTAGAAACAAGAAGAGTTATGCATGTTGGCACAAACAGAAGATTTGAGAGAAAAGAGTTATGGTCAGGCAATAGCTATTTAACACTTCAAAATTTCTTCATGCAGAGGCCAATTCTAGAAGTAAACATCTCCCTCCGCCAACCAGATTTGCTGGGTTAGATAAATGAAAGAAGAAAAAAAAAAAAACCACTACACCACAAAAAAACCACTCATAACCCCCCAATACCCACCAATTTCTGCAGGCCCATTATGAAGGATCCAAACAACCAAATAGGTAAAAAGCATGCACTTCTATTTCTCCCTCAACTCTTGGAAGGTGTTTCCAATGCTCAGGGTTCAGTTTCTCCATCTGGCTGGAGCAACAGTAGCATATCACAGCAGAAAGGCCAGCTGTGACACTAGAAAGCTGCAAAAAGCCACTACCCTTTTAGTCTCTCATTGACATGCTGTTTCTGTATAAAAAATTACTTCTGAGAAATGAGATGCTTCTTAGGAGTTGACTGACATGAAGGCACTACATCTTCTGCAGCAAACACTTATGAATATACATGAGATGGCTGTTTGGATCTCCCTCCCTACGGAGCAGGTCAGGTACTGGCCAAAGGGACTTAGACTGGCATCTCTAGCTCCTTAGAAAATGACACCATGGCTGACATGCCACACAGCATTTGTCCTAATTGCTGAGCTGACTGTCTTCAGCTGCTTTGTAAAGTCTATTTTTTTTTTTCCCCCCCTGCTCTCACCACATTTTACAAATGTTTCATTTCTAGTACATCTATTTCGTGAGTCTATTTTTTCTGAGTTGTGTCCAAAGGCTTCATCCACACATATACATTCCCTTTACCAGACAGATCTTCTCTTATCTGATGGTGTTAAGTACATTTCCTGCCATCTTTGACCACTTTATCTGTATTTTCCTCCCATAAGATGTGAAAAAGGCAGCAAGACATGCTGTCTGTTCTTGTAACACTCCCTTTCCATACAACCATAGCACAATTTATAATATCACTATATGAATACAACTTCTCAAAAAATTCTTGCAATCATGTTAAAGATGTCCACTTTTACCACTTCAGGTTTTAAAGTTGTATTTGACAACAATTTTGGGAGCTGAGAACAATAACATTACACTTATAATCATAGAATGGTAGGGGTTAGAAAGGACCTCCATATATCATCTAGTCCAACTCCTCTGCTCAAGCAGGTCTGCCTAGATAGGTCACACAGGAACACATCCAGACAGATTTTTGAAAGTCTCCAGAAAAGGAGACTCCACAGACTCCCTGAGCAGCCTGTGCCAGGACTCCTTCACCCTTACAGTAAAGTTCTGCCTTCAGTTTAAGTAGAACTTTTTGTGTTCCAGCTTTTGTCCATTACTCCTTGTCCTATTCCTGGATTCTACAGAAAAAAAGTGTTGCCCCATCCCCTTGACAAACACCTTTCAAATATGTTGAAGAATTAATTAATTCCCCCTCCAGTCTCCTCCAGAACAGCCTCCTCTGAACAGCCCCAGATCCTGCAGCTTTCCTCATAAGAAAGATGCTCCAGTCCCCTGATCATCTTGGTAGTTCTGTGCTAGACTCTACGTAGAACCCTCTGGGCTCTGTCATTCAGCCAGTTCTCAATCTACCTGATCATCCACTCATCCAACCCACACTGGCTGACCTGTCCTATGAAGATGTTATGGGAGACATAGAATCATAGAATGGTAGGGGTTGGAAGGGACCTTTAGAGATCATCTAGTCCAACCCTCTTGCCAAAGCAGGTCCACCTAGATCAAGTCACACAGGAACACATCCAGACAGATTTTGAAAGCCTCCAAGGAAGGAGACCCTACACCCTCCCTGGGCAGCCTGTGCCAGGGCTCCCTTACAGTAAAATAGTTTTTTCTTATGTTTAAATGGAACTTTGTGTTCCAGCTTCATCTCATTACCCCTTGTCCTGTTGCTAGATACAATAGAAAAGACAGTGTCAAAAGCCTTGCTGAAGTCAAGGCAGATGACATCCGCTGCTCTCCTCTCACCTAGCCATCCGGTTATGCACTCACAGAAGACTATCAGGTTGGTCAAACAGGATTTCCCCTTGGTGAATCTATGTTTACTCCCCTGATAACCATCTTTTCCTTCATATGTTTAGTGACAACATTCAGGATGAGTTGTTCCATCACCTTTCCAGGGATAGAGGTGAGGCTGACCAGCCTGTAGTTTCCTGGGTCCTCTTTCCTGCCCTTTTTGAAGACTGAAGTAACATTGGCTTTCCTCCAGTCCTCAGGCACCTCGCCTGTCCTCCATGATCATTCGGAAATGATGGAGAGTGGCTTAGCAATACCATCAGCCAGCTCCTCAGCACTTGTGGGTGCAGCTGGATGTGTAAATCTTGTCTTTCCATGTTATTTCTGAGGATTTACCTCAACATCAGAAAAAGTGCCAGACCTGAATTTATCAGCTATCCCCAAAATCTGAAAAGTTTATTTATTATATAGCTCATGTTATAGCTCAATGTCTGAACGTAAAAATATAGAGATTTAAGGATTTTTTTTTTTTGTGATAGCGTAGTCTCTTGATTTTTTTTCTGAAACTACCAGTGGGAAAAAAAAAGCCATTACCCAGACCACATAGCTTTTACTCATGAAGAGTGGTATTTACCACCTTCCAGATATCTACCACTTTCCATTTCTTCCGAGTTACCTTTATTATTTAAACAGGAAAAAAAACAACAAGCCAAAGAAAATAAAATAACTGAATAAATTTAAATAAACCAGTTTAGCACTCCAAAACTGGACATTCTAAACTTAAGGGAAATACTACATGCATAGGCTGTCATTGACTGCTACTGCAGGAAACTAGCTTTCATAACCAAGGAAGCTAAGATTTCAGCAGGATCAGACATCACTGGCTGTTTTATGTTTTATCATCTCACCACCAATTTCCTTCTGCTGGGGAAAAATGAATACAAAAGCAAGACATTCTACTTATCTTGTTCAATCTTTCAGATTACTTTGTCTTGTGAAAAAAAAGTGTTTTGATTCCTGACTCCAAAGCAGTAAGCCTTACAACCACCACTTTGTCTGTTGTTTGTGGCTTTTGTCCTTTTCTTAGAAATACGGAAGAAGGAATTTCTTCCTCTGAAATTTTTCATGTCACTCAGGTAGAGTCAGTTAATAGCTAGTAAAAGTAATATATAATAACAAATATTTTGCAATATACTATAGGCAGGCAAACCTAAAGCTAGAGTGAGTCTCATTGCAATGCCATTTGCCAAAGTCAAGTTGTATGTCATTCCAAGGAATTATGTATATTTCCTATTTAGATCAATTAGCAAACAGGATTTTTTTTCCCCTCTCTCCCTGCTTTTTTCATTTTATCATTGCATTTACACTAACTATGTGAGTAGAGGCAAGAAATGATGCATATTAAGAAAAGGAAAGCCATTAGTCCTAATTTCATAATTACAACAGAGTAGACCCTAGTGGTTTGGAATCAGCTTTTCATGATGGTTCACAAATGCACAAAATAAGCAACCTTTTTTCCAGTTAAGTGAGCAATAGCAGGGCATTGCTTTGCTGGCATTCAGAAAAAAATGACTGCTTATTTTCAGTAACACTGAGGACAAAATAATTGGTGAATGTACAGAGTATTAGAGGAAATACATTCAGGATTACTCTACTCTCAAGATACTGGTTGAGAATCAATATTCTTTCAGAGTCTTTTCGGGTTTTTACTTTAACATTCTCTCTCCTTAAAAGATAAGTAGCTACTACAGAAAATTGTACTTCAACATTTGTGAAAGGAGTATGCAGACTCTCAGCAAACTGGGCATCCTTCAGTCCCACCTCCTTGCTGTGAATCACGCAGCCACACTATCCCACATCAGTGCTTCATTGTTCTGCTCTCTCAAGGTCTAGTTGCTCAGCAGCAAAATAAATAATTTACTTATTTTTCAAATATGTGAGTGGGGAAAGCCACATGTGTAAAAAAGAAAAACAAAACTAAACAACCCACCTCATGTCTTCTCATAGAAGTGTTACTGAGACACATTGACTTTGGTTTCTTCACTCAAGTCAGAAGCTTGCAATGAATCAGATTCTCCAGACTGCTTAGACACTTTCTCCTGTCCTATAAAAATGTTATATGTAGGGCTAATAAATATCAGATCTGCTGACTTCAAAGAGAAAATATAAGAAACCATATAATACTGACTTTTCTTGTGGTATTTTTCAGCACTCACACACCTTCCTTTCTCATTTACTTCCTATGTCTTGCACTACATGACTTTTTCTACTGAGTTTACATGCCATAAAGTACTAATGCATTAATTTTATCCCTTAATATAACTCATTTTAAAATATAAAAAAAATCGTTTTAATGATATAATCAGAGCAATTAAATTATTTTCTACTTTTGAAATATTGTAAAAATTAAATCCATGTTTACCTTCAAAATTCCTTTATGCTCTCCATCTCAACCAACCTCCCCAAATCTTCTACCTCCAGCTATACAAATTCCTCTCTATTTTCAGGCAACAGGAGAGGGTGGAGAGGGTCATCTGGGACATTGTAAGTTCAAGGACAGCAAGCTGGGTTGTATCCTTGGGTGTCAAGTGTTGATTCTGAGATCTAAGACATTTCAAATCTCAGGATATCTTCGGACAGAAAGACTTCCCCTCCTCCTACCTGAATCCAGTCATATATTTACAGATTCCTTTCAATCAGCTGTAGTAAGCATATCGATCCTGAAGAGAAGGGAAAGGATGTATCTAGTAACATCTGAACTAGGTTCAGTTATGCAGAGCTGTAAGAAAAATCTTATATAAGCAGATATGACCAAGTCTTTGGAACAGAAGTCCACCACTTTCATGTGCCTTAAATAACCATCAAGCTTTCTATCCAAATTCATCTTGATACAATCACAATATTTTCTCAGGTCATCCATTTTTCTCCTCTAATAAAATGTTTTGGTCACCCCAAAAACACTGTATTTGTACTTACACTAGAGACTGTCTGATACTAGAAGAATGAACTAAACTTCTAAAGTTCAAGTGTGCTTCAGAGTGTGAAGAAAATGCTGTTATCCATTACCACAGCTTTAGTCAAGCCAATGGCACTATATGGCTCATAATCAAGTCAATGGCTCTACTTCTGTCACTGTGTTTATTTTCAAAGCAAATTTTGACAAGAATGAATAGTAAATTAACCACACAGGAAGTAAAGCCTAACCACAAATGAGAGGTTATCTGAAATAATTTTGGTGGTAAGTATTTAATTTCAATTCTCAATGCTCTCTGCAGTGTCCTAATGAGATTCTGAGGCTGAGCAGAATGGAGAGACATTGTTATCAGAATGTTGTGGTTTGGCCCTGCTTGCAAAGAAGCGCCATGACAGTCTCTCACTCCATACCCCACATTCACCCCCATCCTCATTAGTATGACAGAGGCCCTAGTGAAATGGGAGGAAAAAAGATAAGCGAGGTTGTTGTGGATTAAGACAAGGATAGGGAGGGCTCACTGCCAATTATGGTTCCGAGCAAAACAGACTCCAGTACTCGACTTAGAGAGGAAAGTAGGAGAGTTTATCCTACTATCTACAAGAAACAGAACGGAATAAAAGTAAAAAAAGGGAATAGGATGATTGAGAAAAGTACAACCAGCACTTTAAGATCTCCTTCCTTTCTTCCCAGGCCCAGCTCATTGCTCCCGATATCTCTATCTTCTGCCCCCTCAACTGCTCAGGGGGGCAGGGAGTGGGGGATGTGGTCAGTCTCTCACAGATGGGCTCTGCCGCTTCTCTCTTCTCAGATAAGGATGATTCCTGGCATTCTTCCCCTGCTCCAACACGGGGTTCCTCCCCTGGAACACAGTCCTTAATGAACTTCTCTAGTGTGGGTTCTTCCCAGCAGCTGCGGCTTCTGCTGATACAGGGTCCCTCACACGGGGGACGGTCCTTAGTGAATATCTCTGGTGTGGATTCTTCGCCATAGTTGCAGTTTCTGCAGATACAGGATCCCTCCCTCAGGACACAGCCTCTTCTGGGCATAATTTTAATGAGCTTCTTTGGCGTGGGTTCCTCCCACAGTTACAGCTTCTGTGACTCTTGGGGCCTTTCCATGGGACACGGCTTCCTCTGGCCATAGTCACTGCCCCTGCCACAGGGTCTTTAATGAAGGGAGTCACTGCCCTTGATGCTGGGTCTTCAACAAAATGCAAACAAATCCCAGTTTAATCAGGCCTCTCTGTAGAATGCAGGGGAGTCTCTGCTCCAGCACATCTCTTCCTCTCTTTCCTCAATGACCTTGGGTCTGCATGGTTGCTTCTCTCTCTCTTCCACCTCCTTGCACCACCATCAGCCAGAGAAGAAGAAGAAGAAGGGACAGAAGAAAATGGAACAAGAAGAACCCTCTTCTTCCGAATTCTTCTTAAAAAGTGATCGTGGAGTGTCTAACTGGCTCAGCCCCAGAAGTGGGTCTGGCTCAGAGCTGGGGAAAGTTACGAGCAACTTCTTACAGGAGCCATCTTTACGGCCGCTTCCCCCTTACCAGAAAAGGCTGTCATGCCAAACCATGACACAGAAAAAAAAATTTAAAAAATACCACCACATGGAAAATTCTAGGATTATCTTAGGAGTGGAGCAGTAGAAAGGGAATGAAAGTTACAGAAATGCAAGGTCTCTAGGGCATCTCACTCAGAAGTCCTGTAAAAGTAGACAAGCCTAGGCATGACAGATAACAATGCAGCAGCTATGGACTAACAACTCAGTGGAAATATAAATAGGAACTTAAATTATACCTGGGGACAAAGTATTAATGTCGCTGTACAACAACCATGGTGAAGCTTCATCTCAACATCACATTTCTGTTCATGTATTTCAAGATGACCTGATTTAACCTGAGTGAAAGATTGTTTACTCACAGGAAGGGAGAGTCTATCATGTGTGAGAAAGCTCCAAGAGAAGACTTTGCTCTCTCAATATTGGGAACAGACTTGTTTAAAGCTACAGTTCAAACACTGCCACAAAACTAATGTGGTATGCACTGTTTTCTGACAACCTAAAGTTTTCTATCCCTCTAAAGCAAAGAAGCAATGGCAGAAAACTTCATAATTTTTAAAAGGAGTTAGTCAATTGATAAATACAATTTATATTATTGTCTGTGACTATGTGGGCATGGACTTAGTGATCCAAGATGTCCCTTCCAGTTTTAAGCATGCACCTCTTTCTTGGTAATATGTATAAAACTTCCCAAAGGAAATGACAGTGTAGGCATAAACCACTTCTTTCACCCAAACACGTCATACCCTCTGGCCTGAAATTAGCAGTGAATGCCTGAACTGGAAATGTAAGACTCCTCTGAGTCTACTTCCATCTTCCAGTCTGCTGAGTTTTTAAACAAATTCCCCTATAAAGAAGTCCTTGCAGCCTAGACCCTTATATGTTTGATATAGATTTACCAAAAATTGGTTTTGTATCTCCCTGCTCTCCCATATCTTGAGTGTTTTCCTGCTTAAAATATCTGTCTCCTCTGAATTTATTTGGCCTGTAACAACATGAGCTAGCTAGTACATCAAATGGAAGCTTTAGAGGTTGACAGAAGTCCATTACATGCTTGCTATCTGAGCACTTCTCCATGCAGCACAGAGTATGAACCACCAGCCTGAGAAGGTGCAGATTCATCTTTGGTCACGCTTTGTATTCTGCCTTCTCCTCCTCCTTTCCTGTACTGCATTATCTTGAAACATCTTTCCTGAAGAAAAGTTTTCTGAAGTGATGTTTTAGAAGTGACATGCTGTTGGGTTCTTAGCATTTAATAAGCCAGTTTAACAGCAAGTATTTTGTCTGCATTTCCAACCTGCAATTTATTAGTGATGATGCTGGTGCTGCCAAGTCGCACGATTTCTCCTCAAAAAAAAAAGTAGCATTAAACTAACTTTGAAATTACTTACTTAATTTTATGTATCTTCTCCTACACATTCTAAAAATATACAGAAATAGTTCTTTTGCTCAGTTGGAGTAAATTTAATCTAACTTGATTGTGTACATAGGCACTGAGCAGTGCATCATCTCTGCTTAATTTACACATCTCATATACTTGATAACTACTGTTTTTTAAGACCACTAATAAGTAAAATGCCAAACCTGTTACCCTCTACATCAATGCAAAGGAAAAAAAAAAACCTACAATCTTCTGAAACAAAGTCTGAAATGTCTGGAAAGTCTAGATCTGAGACAGGTAGAGAAAAAACAAACCCCAATCACCCTTCTAAAATGTAAACCTAAATTTTGAACTAGAAACTTAAAACTCAGTCTAAAACAGATAATCATCATGTCTCTAGAGGCTGCAGTAAGGAAGAATGTACCTGCATACCATTTTCTAACTGAGTATCCAATTCAAAGTTTCTACTTTTCATTCAAATGCAAATTCAACTAGCTGAAGTACAAATGCCCAGTCTGAGACACAAATTCAATTATAATGCAGTTGCTGAATTCTTAATATGGATGCTCTTCTATACTTATGTATTTACATTTTAATCTAGGCATAAAAAAAGAAAATCAACCCTGATGAGGCATATGCAAATTAGACTCCATGGTCCTTGATGTATATATATAAATAAAATTAAGCAACAAAAAGAGTAGACAAACAAGAGTTCTGGGATTTCTTGAATTATTTAACACAAATGCTTTAAGGGACAGGTATTACCATTTTCACCACTTTTTGTAAAGAGTTTTCCTCTCAGTTAAAGGACTGCAAGCCCAGATGTCAGCACAGAGCAATCTCACACTGGTATTCCCAGTATGACCACAGGTATCTGAAGTGATGGAAAAGGTCCTTAATCCCAACTACCCTTGCTTTTACTCTACTTCCAAATTACTTCACGCTCTTAGCTTCTGCAAATACTTTTCAACTTTCAACTAATTAAGAGCTGAAGTTCTTCCAATGATCACTCCCACAGACACCCAATCAAAGGGCTTTGGGAGCGGCACAGAACTGAGCAGCCTCTGGAGCAATTTGACAAACTAAGCCAACTCAGCATTTAAACACCATGCTAAAGGGCCACAAACACACAGAAGTGCAACCCACACCTCCATTTCTAGCAGATGCCCACAGCTCAATAGCAAGCAGATCCTTCTCACAGGTAACATGGATGGTCCACAGAAAGACAGTCCTCTTCAGGGAAATACTTCCCATAGTACTTAAACTGGCATTTCACAGGCATGTGCATTGGCACTACTGATCTCACCTGCTGGTAGCCCACTTCAGAGTCAGGCAGCAGAGATCCCACAACACAGTATTGTGTGCTTTCATAGTAACAAGCCTAGTTTACACAGTAGCCTAAATAATCCACTACTATCGCCTCCTGTAAAAATCTGTGAATTTTGTTCAATTTCGTATGGTCACAGGTCCATACCTTGCCATACACAGGTCCCCAAAGAGATGCTCTGATCTTGTGCTGGAAGCCTACAGATGGCACGTAATTTTGTGCCAGAAACGGCACCTAAATCAAAAGCAAAATAGATGGGCATGCACATACCCATCTTACTCCTGCTTACAGTATTATCCGAAGACTGAATTCAAAAGACTTCGAATACAGTGGTCTCAGCTAATCAGAAGTCAAGGAAGTCTAATGTTACAGTTTGGCATCTTTTCAAAGATTAAGAGTTAAACCTAGAAGAGAAAAACAAGGAAGAAACTCCCTCCAGTATTTGATGGATAGCATTTAGCTTTACATCAGTAGATCTGGGTAAAGATTAAACAGGTAAATGCAGCCTTCCATTTAGCCAATCACCATCGCAAGCCAAACTAAATCCCATACTGAACATAAGCTTTTAGCAAATTATATTTTGATGGAAGAGCACTTTATATGGTCCAGATTTCCTGTTGAACATTTTCTGTTAGACTTTATCCTATAAATGAAAATTTACAGAAGTAGCAGTTTCATGAATGTACTTTATTCTGAGATATTTTCTCCTGCTCTCCATACCTTATGCATTTACACCAACACCATCCTCCCTGTCCTTTTATCTATTCATCCTTTTACCATGAATCTTCTTGTATGACAATCTGCTTTTTTTTCATAGCTCCATGATCTGTGCACACATTTTTGGCATTACAAGCGAACAGAAAGTCTTGAGATGCTGTTATATATGTAATTTGAAGTGGAGAAAAGCGATTAATTTAAGTTTGTTACATTGTATCTTTCGCTTGGGTGCTTTCTGGAGAATTAAAGTATGCATTAAGCTAAGCGTAACAGTTTTGAAAGCATACAATTATTCATAAAGATCTCTTCTGCTTAGCTTTACTTTTTTCAATAACAACATTTAGTGCAACTCGCAAACCTCAATAAAGAACACAGCACCTAAGAATGTGAAACACACCCACTTAAGGCATTATATTGTCACTTAGAAACTGGTCTAGTAAAACTTCCAAAGGGCAAAACACAAACAAACACTCTCGAGAACAAGAACAAAGTATAGCAATCAATCTTACGCAAATATACCAAGTTTCACAGTCACCAAGACACTTTCAAGAAAGTATTAAAGCAGGCTATTCAGCTCTAAGAACTAAAAATCCCAAAGAACAACTTCATGCCAGACTGGAAGAAATAATAGTACTAATTTATAATTTAGAGTCATTTTGCACGTACAGTTAACCAATACATAACCTCTCTACTAAAACAAAACTTTGAATTACTGAAGTTACACAACACACAAAGCAGGTGGGGCCACAGTGATCTCAGCGGCAGGGTTTCCACCTTGTAACAGAAGTAGCTCACTAGCATTAGAAATTCTCAGCGAATTTTCCATTTATTTAGCATGTTTAATACATCAATACAAAGTATCCCCACTATTTGCAATGGTGAAACTTCACTGACATGTTTGCACAAGTTATTCCACTGTGAGGATTCACATTGCTACAAAAATTAAATATTTTAAGTTTAGCTAAATGAATTAAGACAAAAAGAAAAGCTTAAGATAGGGACTCACTTTAAAAAAAAAAAAAACAAACAAACCAAAACAAAACAAAGCAAGCAAGCAGGCCAGGTGATTTGATTTCAGTTGACAGAAGCTACACATCACCTAACTTTCACTAAGGACACTGCTGCCTACACTAAAGAAATCCTGTGATTTGACATCAAAGTATTTTTGAAGGAACAGTACATTACATGAGGAAATTGCCATTTTTCCTCACTTTAAGTTTTACAATGAATACCAAAAGGATATGAGAGACTTTAGTTTTAATCAAATAAAAATCTGAAAAACAAAAATAAAAAGTCCTGTTTTAATGATGCAGTTAACTTAATTGTAAGAGGCATTAAAGTGACCTTCCAAGTAATGAGGTGTAATTAGGATGCCCCACTTTCCCAGCATGTAAATGAATTAAAGCAAGAGAAGGCACTGGACAGCTTCCTTGGTACTTAAAACACTCACAAGTGTTTTTGAAACCATCTGTGAAGGGACATGTAGTCCATCTTGGAAAAAATTCTCTTAAGAGGACAATTCAAGAGCACACAATTAGCTGGAAACTGTGCATTCTGTGAGCAGCCTGATGTGCCTCTTCATTACCTTGCCTGATGAGGCAAGGCTGAGCACTGTACTAAGAACAGGGAACAGAACTAAGAACAAGATAGCAAGATTGTCAGTGACTGAGAGGGAAAGAAAGGGAAAGGAGAAAAGGGGGTAGTCAGGCATTAGTTTCCTTGAACTGTGGAAAAGAATAAAAACTCTGAAGCACAGGTATATTATTAAGTATCTTCAAAGCAACAGTTTCAACTTGGGCACCAAATCCCTTGGTGGGAGGAAAAAGGCGTGGGAAGTCAAGAGACAGACCAGGTTGATGCAGTAACTGTTGTTGGGCAGCAGAGTGTTCTGCTTCAAGTTAAATTCAAAACAGCAGCTAACTTGCATTTTCAATATAAAAATGCAGATAACAACAGTAAACTAGAAGTAGCATCAAGTATGTAGGAAATCAGTTACATACTATATGAAAATACAGTGATAAGGACTCCACTTATGCCACTGTTTCCCACTCTCTCAAATGTTTCTACTGTACAGTAATTGACACAGGATACTTTCAATGATATGGGAAAGAATACACCTGATTTGTTGAAGGCTGTGGAAGTACTAGATGAAGAGAATAATAAAAGAGGACAATATCTTCATAAGCATGTCCTGCTATTAACATACAAAACACCATCTCAGACATTCTTATCCCACAAAAAACTACCCATTGGTCAACAGCCGGTACCAGTGAAATTAACAAACTTTTTTAATGGGCTTGCCTGTCTCCCCAATTATTGTCAGAAGGAAAAAGCCTCAAGATGAAGTTAAATTTGTTCTCCTCCAGTCATTTTTTTGCAATTGATTCCTAGTACACATCTACAGGTAGCTAACACTACTCCTATACAGATAAACCAAGAAGTAATCCACAACCAGCTTTTGATTTGATCAAAAGTAGGTTTTGACTGTGATACTTAAGTAAAAATAGGTGCATAATATCTAAAACTCTGAAGACAACGCAACTTCTTTACTATTTACCCATATTAAAAAAAATCACTTACAGAGTTGCTCCTGGGAGGCCTATCCCAAACACAGAACTTGCAAAAAATTTTGAGATACTCCATTGATGGCTGAAACAGAATTTAAGCTTGTCTTCTCATGGTTTGTGCAATCTGTGAAGTATGAACATAGAAATAATCTTCCAGCTGTCCTTGAGCTGTCAGAGAACTGCTCAAGCATTTTGTCACTATGCCTTATTACTTTTTACTGATTATCATCAACTAAGAAATCAAAAAAGCTACAGCAGAAGGCGTATGGTTATGGTAGATGCTCCCTAGCCAAGGAACAGACTGCTTCACCTACTTGAGAAAGGCAGACTAACACCCCCTTCATGACCTCTCAACACCAAGATGCAAAGACAATTGACAGATGACATTTTCAGTCAATCACAATGCAATATGCAACACCACAGACCTGTCTATTTTCTTCATGGAGGACCATGAAACTGCTGAGAGCACTTTCCATCTGCAACACCATCCTACAGCTCTGCCAGATGCAGTCTGGCAGTCATCCCATTAGGCCAGTCCCTTTCTTTTGACCACAGGATGAATGACAATACTTCATAAATGCTGTTTGTGTCTCAGTGTTAAAGCCACTGTACTTCTTGGCCTAACTCTGACAAATGGTAACAGAAATAATCCCTGAAGGAGAAAGCATGGCTACACCTGAGGGAAAGCTGCAGCAGGAAGAAAGCAGCATGGCTCTTGCCCCACACTCTCCAATATCTAAAGCTAATCACAGAAAGCACATTGCATCCAGTCCAAATTAGAGACTGTGAGCACAGCTGTAGCAAATCCTCCACACTAGAGAGTTTTATCACAAGTTTAAAATGGTATGATGTATAAAACCAGCAAAACCCTTTGACAACTGCATCCACACCAAATACTTTTCCTGTAGAGTTCTTGAGCTTAAGCATGGAGGTTTATCCTTCTGTCATTCTAACTTTGCTATGCTATGAAAACATTCAGGCACAAATTAAGCAAATGTATCAGAAAGTTCAATAACATCACACATTAGAGGACAGGTTTCTATGGGATAACTTACTCCTACTTTACCTCTAGATTTCAACTTATTTTCCTATAATGACACCAAAACTACATTACCATGACTCAAAAAATGACCTTACAGTGAATAAAAATTAAAAATAATATCTGCATTTCTATTACACTTGCTTATAACACATTGGAGCTCTTAAAGGTAAAAGAGGTTTCTTTCCCCTACCAAGATTATTTTTATATCTGTTCTAATTTACTGTAATGGCAACCAGTTCTTGCCGATCAGTTTGTTAGTTTCTTTGGTTTTAATGTTCTGAGAAAGGTAGGTATATCTGTGTCTATTTCATAAACCTATTGAGAAATTAAAGAGTATAAGAAGAAAGAAAACTGAAAAAAAAAATTTTAATACCTGTTAGAATGTTAACGTCTAAAGAAATTGAAAGTTTGGAACAATATCTACAACTGCAACCAGAGTGGGTTTTCTACTGAATTGTCCTTTTAATGTGCATGACTCTCCACACAACTGTAGTTTAGTTGGCCATTCAGTTGATACAAAGCATTTTTCATCATTCCTTCCCATACAATTTACTCTGCATCCCAAAGGAAGGACAAGAAAAGAAAGCATCTGCAGAAGTGAATGTTTATCTGTAGGCAAGAGTTTATGAAATTCCCTAGTAGAGCCTGCTTTTCTTGATTCTGAGCTTTTAAGGAATAAAGTAAAATAAAGAATTCACATGTAGTAACAGTAGAGAATTTAAAACACATTGAGTCAGCATGCCTAAACTCACACTAAAGATTTTTCTAAAAATTCTGTGTTTCCTTAGTGAGACAAAAAAATGGAGATGGCAGAATGTTTGGATCATCATTTCTGCAGCATTGCTCCCCTACTCTGTATTCTGAAAAGAAATGAATTGCTGACAAAATGCTTTATGTCATTGATTTTCTTAAATTAAAAAATACTCTCATAACGGATCATCAGGAGGAATTTATAATGAAAAATGGGCTTTAATAATATTCACTACAGAGAATCACAAGGGTTTATTGGTAATAAAAGCCTTAATTACAGACTCAATTATTGATAGACATAAATGAAGTACACTTATATCATTTTTATAAGCTGTGCAAAATACAAACTAGAAAGCAAAGAAACCATTCCTGGGCTTTATTGCCCACTGCCAGAAAGATATTTAATTTTATTTTTCTTATTTGTGAAAACACGTCCTACAATAGCCCTTCTTTCTCTCTGTTTTTCCTTTCCCTCACCTTTCACTTAGCTTTTCAATCTTCATCTTATTTGTCCTTTTATCCAGTAAGAGAGTCCTTCACAGGCTCCTTAATTTCTTTCATTCTTTCATTTTAGATGATAACAGGAATGGCTTCCATTGAGTTTTCTACCTGGACAGAAGTGAGACAGCCAGTTAATCCTCCCCTAGCCTTCCTTGTAGCAGCACTGCTTCAGATGGAGCAACACGTACTAGTGAGATAACCCTACCTGGCCAGAATGAGGTGGTGGTGGTGCTGAACTGCAGTAAAATCCAAAAACCTCTTCTCACTGCTACATAGGGCAGTTGACTCTTATGTCCTCCTCCTGTCCACACAGGAATTTGAGAAAATGTAAGTGTCCAAACCACTTCTGTATAGATACCTCAGGTATCTCTGAGGCAATGTTCAAAACAACAGCAACAAAAACTAGAAGGAAAATAGTCTCATTGGTAATGCTGCTCTGCATCACCTGCATTAATCAGCTCCCAGCACAGCCTTAGGTTCACATTGCTACAATCTTGCCACACTAAATGCCCTGCTCATTCCAGGATCCTTCCACAGCTCCAGGCAGTACTTGTCATCCCAGAAAACAACTGCCGGTAGAAATTTATCCTACCCTGTAATCCCTGCTCAATGAAGAGTTTGTTAAACCATCTATGTAATCAGGATTCCCTGATGAAATTTGTGCAGAAAATTGAGGTAAATTGAGTAGATCTGGGCAAAAAGAAGAAAACAGCCCTGCTAAATATAGTGAAACCTAATTGGGATTTGAGCCAGTTAGGCTAGCAGAGGTTGCTATTATTAGCATTGCTTCAAGTTGAAGACTTCTGGGTTCTGGGTAAAGATATCAAGTATACCTAGAAAATGCTCTCATTTTCACTGCTGCTGCAATCTGCAACTGGTAGTTGAGTCTCCCTGTGAGAACCTGTGAAGCAAAATCCAAGAAAATCCGACCACTTTAGAACAACTGATCATTGCCATAGATATTTGAATAAATGTTATCCATAACTTAAAAACAGAGATTCAGTCAGGCTGCTAAATAAAAATTATTTTTTCCATACTGAGACAGAAAATGCAGTTAATGAGAGTCAATGAAATGCTCTTTGAAAAACAGGTGGCCAAATATACTGTGATTCAGAAACCAAACAGTCTAGAAGAGCCAGCCTTGAATAAAAAACAACAGATAGCTGTGGTAAGTAACTAGAAAATTAACATAGAGCACGAATTTCTTTAACCTTAATTAAAAGAAAATAAGTGAGCGAAAACTCAGATATAGTAAGCAATTTCAGTAGAGTACACAGTGCTCATGGAGAAATAAATTAAAAGTAACATAAGAAACAGGTACAAGACAACCAACCTTACCAGAAATTAATTTTACCCTAAACAAAATAACTGAGAAATACAAATCAAATAACCTACTGGTAAATAATCTCCACCCTTGTGGCTGGCTAGCAGAGCAACTTGATCCAACCATTTCTGATAGTTGCAGTTTCAGATAACAGGAACTTCAAAGAACTGAGGAATACACTGCATAGATGCTTTAAAAAAAAAAAAAAAACAACACAACAACAGATTTCAGCAAAAGAAGTGATGCAGAGGTATGCAACCCTGACTGGATATGCTGCCATTCAGTAAAAAAACAAGAAAAACAAAGCCTGCAGAAACCCCCAGAAATACCATCATAGAAAACAGCCCATATGCAAACAATGCTAGAACATTTGAAAAAAAAAATAAAGGAGTTTTTAATAAAGTGCTTCAGGAACAGGATCACAAAAGCTTGCGTATGAACAGTGAACATTGTCTTGAATGGGTTAGTGGGACTGGAAGACTGGCAGTTTTCTGGTGCAACGCATTCATAGCCCATTACCAGCAACAAATAACTTCTGTAGTCAAAGAATTTTGGATTCTCGTTGAGAAAAATAAAAGGATAAAGAAACAACAAGAAAAAGAGTTACTCTCTCCCTTATCTGTAAATTCTGACCAATGATGTGGATAAACTAACCATGCAGGGATACAGAACTTCTTTAAAGTCACAAAGCTGAAAGCAAAGTAATTTACACTTACAACTAAAAAAAAAAAAGAGAACAAAGTGTTTGACTAATGGGAAAGTATACACCATCATCTTTGCTGTGGGATGCATGCAAACTGTGCTTAGAAACTGATGGGCTTGATCCTCATCTTTCACAAGCCAGTTTAGGACTTCAGGAAAGAGAAACCTTTCTCTCTCATCTTCCTAAAACACAATGTGTAGAAATACACTGACATAACGTGTAGGCATTCACTGAAAATTATTACAGCTTCTACTCTTTGCTAACAAGTTCCAGGACTAAGTGATTGATTATAAAAACAAAACTTAATTTACCATTTGCTAGCTTCTGATAAGCAAAAGCTATATAATTGATTCTTACTTTCAGTATGCACCCAATTGCACTGATATGAAGGTGTCTATGTGAAACATTGATCTAACAGTTCAACTGTTTCACTGCCTACCTTCCCCTCTATGAATGAAGACTGAACTAAAATCATGACAAAAAAATGTTATATTGTCTACTTGAGTGCACTTGGTGTTATTACTGATTAAATGACCCAAGACAAATTGAGATGCAAGGTTATCAGATGTTACTCTGACCTAGTTTTAGTATCAAGAAGATAGAAGAACAAGCCTTAGTGTATAACGCTATTTTTCTTAAATAGAAATTGAAAAGAAAAAAAGAAAAAAAAAAAAAGGTGTATTCCCTCCCTCGCTTCCTTCCCCAAAATCTGCCAAGCATCCCCATCCCCCAATACTTTTCTGTATAAGGGAGCACTTCCCCTATGGGACATGCAAAACTAAGCTGTGTTACTAGCTTAAACTGGCAGCCTCGGAAGGATAGCTATGAGGGGAAAATTCCAGAGTAATCCAACATAAAACATTACTTCAGAAGTCACAAATCTGTACAAACAGGTACGTAACCTAAAGTCTCTACAGGAAATGGAAAAGTCAGATGATCTTTTTGACTTTGAAAGCAAAATTGAAAATTAACTTTGTCCTAGTGCAAGAATGGAACTACTTTTCTGGGAGGGAATCTAAGAATCAGAAGCAATCAGTAGTCATTGCTACACAAGTCTTCCAAGCAGACCTATGTCACAGAAAGCTGACAAATCTTGTAATACTGTGTTTCTCCTGGCACCACCATTGGAGAGAGCTAACAAACAGATGTCTCTACTTGCCGACCACCTTTCTATGACTTCTCTCAGAACACATATGAAAAGCACTCCAGCCTTTACTTCTTCCGCTTTTTATCTTAGAAGTTTTCTGCTTTCCCTTCTCACTTCTTGTTTCAACTTCTGTTCTTATTTTTATTCATATGCTTATGGAAAAATATAAGCCACAACTTCTTTAACACTTTTCCTTTATTACACATTAGCAACAGTGAGATTCCATCCAATCCCTGTCTTCTCCTTCAAAAATACATGCAAAAGGACTATAATCCCTAAGGCATACTTTGATAGACAAATTCTGATTAATCAGCTGTATCAAAATAGTCTGTTAATATAAACACAGCTTGCCTCAGCATATGTATTCCTGCCAGCACAACAAACAATTCTCTCTCCTTCTCTTTTGCTTTGTTTTTGACAGTGCAGCCTGCTCACTTAAGTGTATCCATGCTAGCACCTGGGCTAGTAATGTATATTTCCCTGATGCTTCCACATAGTACTGAGCAATGTGATCCTCTAATAAAATACTCCCTCTAAAGTCTGTGAGACGATTAGCCCTGATTATTCTACCCGATACTTTATCTGATGTGCTTCTATTCTAGATCTTCACCAAAAAAAAAACAACCCAAACAACTCTAAAGCTTCTGTTTAATGACCAGAGGAGAGAGCATCCTTGTCAACTCTACATAGTCTCTTGCTGGCCTAGAGCACAAGGCTCTCCACATGGTGGTCACACACAAACAGGTCAAAAAGAAGGTCTTTCAATCCTCATGACATTCACTCTGATGGACTCTGATTTACTTCTCAATTTACAGATGATCACCTTTCTCAGCACCTTAACTATTTCAAGACTGACAAATTCTGCAACTTCAAGGTGTTGTTTGAGATCACAGATGAGATTAAAAGATTCACGTTGTGATATTGTTACAAGGCAAAAAATGTTTGTTTAATCCCATTCAGATCTTCAATTCCTTCTTTATCCTAAGCACAAGTTCAAGAAGATAGCACCATGCTTAAAAAAACTCCAAATCTTCCAATGACTTGCTACAAAGAGAACAGGGCACATATTTGTATTTCAAAACTCCCACCTTCTCCTGGTGAACATTTCATAAGTCTTGTTTTCTATCACAATTTTATGCACTGAGAGTCCAGATCTTACAGGTTTCTACTTATGTCAGGACATTTTTTTACTGATTTAAGTCTCTTGTAGCTAGTTGTCATGATACTTCCTTCACTTACATTTTACAGTCTTCCAGATCGACAAAAATGGATTTCCAGGAGTTGGAACAATGATCTAATAAAACATGCTTCACTGACAGTTAATATTGAAAAAACCACAAGATCAAATTAAAGCTATTCTGGGAGTTTTCTTTAAATACCAATAACAATAAAGCATTATATTCTCTCATTGAAAAGTGGGACACAAACAACACATGAATAGGACCATAACTGAATCAGTCTACACTGCAAAATAAACAAGTAATCACCACAGCCTTTGATAGCCATGCATTTAAACATATCCTAATCTCAAAAATAGTAAGAAGACATAACTATAAAAATAGATCTCTTCACATTAACTCTCATAAAAGTCTCAAAACTGCAAATCTTTTCTAAAGGATTTCCTTATTTTAATTAATAATCATAAAAATATTGTGATGAGATAATCTCAGTTTGTATAGAAGCATTTTCTCCATTTAAAATTATACTCAAGAAAGCCTAGTAAGCTGCATATTCCTTGCTGACAGGCACAAAAAAAAATCCTCTCTCGAATATTATATTTTATATATGGAAAAACCATGTGTGTGCAATTTAAAAATGAGGGCTTAGAAAGTCAGCCAAAGAGGTGAACTTGCTTCATACTCGGGAAGACTGAAATAGATCAAGCCTCTACCTAAACTGTTTCTCTGCAAGCTGTGCTAGTCAGACATTCTCTGCAAGGAGCAGAACTATGCTACAATGCACAGACAGCATCCAGCCTCCAAACAGACTCCATGCCATCACAGCGCCCTCCTGGGATCCTTCTGTAGGGACTCTGCTACCTCTAGCTTAAAAATTAGAATATATTTAAATACCTGAATAAAGCTGGATGTTCAAACACATGCTGAATCCAAACCCGTTACTTTAGCTTAAGTTCTGCATTTTTTAACTTCGCACAATTGCTCTTGTAGGTTTACACTGTCCGTCAACTACTAGAGTCTGATGTTCCTTACTGCAGTCAGAGACGCAACATGAAAAGACTCAGCCTAGAAAAATGGTTGACATGTAATTTCAGCGGCATTAGGTAATATACTAATATTTACTCGTGTTCATATTAAACAACTAAGGTCACATTTCTTTGTAATTGATAAAAAGGCACTGTAAGAATATGGGCTACTTCATTCCAGAGATGAGAGTTGATTGACCATCTTGAATGACCACAGCATAAAGTGCATGTTACTCCAGAGAACATCTGATGGCTCAACAGGACATATACAGACATTTAGGTCACCCAGTGATTATGCTTAGCATGTGACACCCTTTCCCTAAGGCATCACCTCATATATACATAAAATCTCTTATAAGGACTAGAACAAAACATTTGGTGATTTTTTTGCCTTACCAGAAAAGTCTGTTAGCAAGAAGAGTTTTTCAGGTTATCAGTACCAACTCAAGAACAGAGGTTGGTTGGCCAGGGTTGGTTGTCCAGAAAGAGTGTGTGTTAGTCTAGAGGATCATCCTTTGAATACAGGCTGTGTAAGCGCAGGATAGGAGCACTTTAGCTTTGAGAAATCCCTGAGAGGGAAGCAGATGTCTTCCTGAGGCAGCAAATAACATTGAAGTGTTTGGCTGACAGAAGGGGAACATAAAGAGCCAAGGAGGGTGGTGTGGCAGTACACAGTCTTTACCAAGGGAGATGGCCTGCTAATTATAGTAGCTGAAAGGAAAGGGAGGAGGCAGAGTATCTGCTAAACCCAGGAGAGTTTGTGGCAGGGAAAAGCAGGTACTGTGTATTTTGAAACTGGGTTTTCCTCTGCTCTCTCGTGTGTTTTCTGCCAGCTTCTGTTCTTCTCCCTCCAAATGCTCTTATAAAGGGTTCTCCTGTCATTTTCCAGAATGCTTTCTGTTCTCCTTCCACAACTTTGTGTGTAGATCATTTACTTCCTCCATCCACATATCTGCGTCTACAGGCCTGCAGACCACACAAAGGAAGGTATTAGCACACACTGGATCTGAATAACTGTGGCTAGGCCCTTGGCTTCCTTCTTCCCACTGCTGCCCACCCAATCTCCCTAACACCCCAGGCTCTCTATCGCATACGCCACTTCCCACTACCTCTTCAGCAGCAGTGGATGTGACAAAGCAGATGTAAAAGCTGGGTTCTCCTCAGGTTCAGACACTTGTTCTCCGGAAATTCACATCTAAGAGATGTGCAAGGCTCACATATGGCAGTTACAGCTGCTTCTGGCCATCAAAATTGCTAGCTACCCCTCTTGTCCAGGCAGCATCCTAATACAGGCCTTCCCAAATGACATTTCATCCTTTCTAGTTTCTGCTGCAAAGATCTATTTTCATTATTTTGCCATATTATTTCTTTTCACATGCTGTAGCTATATACCTGGTTCAACGTGCTGGAAGTATGCTATTTGCCTTTTTTTGTGTGTCACTCCTGCAGATATGCTGAAACATTTCTTTAGTCCCATCATCAGTTACTGACAGCAAACTTCTCTTTCAGCTAATTCATGTGTGCTCCAATCAAAACATTTGCTTACAGTGCAGCAGAAGAAAACTGAACTTTTAAGTATGAAACCAATCCATCTTCTTTTTCACATTAATACATCCTGTCAAAGATTCAAAGTGCTGCTCTTGCAATTCTAAATACTCTGGCTTTCCTTAATTGTTCTCATCTCTAAAGCCTTCACTCTGAAACTTATAGATCATAGAAACATATACTAGTGAATTGCACAGTGAAGTTCAGCAACATTATGCTAACAAAAAAGTATTTTCTATTTCTCAGGATGAAAAATTCCCAAATATCTTTTGATGTTCAAGTGCAGTTTATAAATCAAAAGTGCCTCTTATTTGTTTTCTTTAAACCAAAGATCCTGTGCTTCTTTTCTTAAACATCAGATGCTAAAAGAATAAATGTCAGTGGGTAAGAATTTCAGTATTCCTTTTTTTGTATGTTTCTCTGCTTCCTATGTTGGAAAGACAAGTTCAGACTCCCCTCCAAATAAAATGTAAAAAAAGCAGCAGCTTTTCAGTATGAATCTCCACACCAACTCACTTGACAAAATTTTAACCCTCTACTCACATGCCATCAGTTGAAGAGATACACCTGGTAGAATACAAAATCCAGTCCCTAGAAGGCATAGCTAAAAAGCCCACACCAGGGCTCAGTCCTAGGGCTAAATCATGCAGCTACCTATGCTCCTCAGCTGCAGCAGTAGCTGCTAGTGCTGGCTGTCACTACCAAGCTGCCGCGAGAGTTACTAAACAGTCAAGGAAGAAATTGTTAGAGGAATCATTGCTCCTGCTCCAAGTCCTAGCTAGTGTGAAGTGGACCTCCCTGAGCTTTCTGAAATGTGTACTTCCTGTTCAGGTTCAGATCACACAACGGTATTTCTCATTTCCCAAGCCTTGCAGGGCAAAGTTTGGCTACCCTGGCACAGAGAGAGGTCTTTAACATACAATTCATCTGGCATATCTGCAAATACAATTTGGACATTGTGGACTCAAAATCAGCATGTTGGCAATAGCAATTACCAAGGATGTACATCCATGGCAGAAGTTATCCATATAAATGTTTTTATCTTGCAGTTGTAACTAAAGCATTAGCAGGCAACAAAGAGTTCAATATGTTTGAAGTGTACCTCAAGTAAATACCTCAATGCCACAAGAAACACAAAACTCAAATCATTTTTTCACCCCTGGAGTGAATGAGTTTATCAACCACTTAAATCCTCTTAAATGAAATGCACACTGTGGTGCTTCCACTCTGGCTTAACAGACCAGTATTAGCAGATGAAGATTTGAATCTCAACCTCCCACCTGGAATTAAGATAAGCTTGGATAAAAGTTTTGTTTTCTCAAGGTAGACTACTGGTCTATCTTTAAAAAACAAAACAAAACAAAAAAACCCACAGAACAACAACAATGCCACCAAAAACACTTACACAGACTTTATGAAAACTTACAGCAAAAAATTTCAGATTTTCATTGCAACAGTTCCCTTAAGGCTTCTATTATCATTTTCAATTAACTGGGTCCCTCAAGTTATGATCTACAGTTTATCACACTGTGATAGAACTTGCAGACTGTGAGCCACCAACCTGCTTCTGTGGTTATGAAAAAAATCTGTGCTCTACTGTATGTCCAGAAAATGTAACAGATATTTATTCTACAGCACAAAGAGAGCCTCATCACAAGGAGTCACAGTCTCCAACATGCTCTGTGCTCTGCTCTTTCATGCTTATACAAAAAGCTTCTCAGAACAATCATTGCTGTTTAGAGATGACGACACCTCTAAGACAGACTAGCAACCACCAGTAGAAAAGCAAGAAAAAGTTATTTGTGAGGCTTTTGTGAATCAGAATCCACACTTAAGACAAGGCACTCCCACTATACCAGGAAAGCTAGGTTTTTATATATACACACTGAAAACTTTCAAATGTGAAGCTCAAATGGGAGTAACCCTTGGAGTAACCATATCTAGAACTGTAACAATAACTCACTTCAAGAAACACTTCAAAAGTGGTACTTCTGCCCAGAAAAATTAACAAGCTTTTAGGCAGAACCATCAACTCCAGTCTACAAAACTGCTCCCACATCTAATAAAATTGGACAGTGAATTCCACTGAAAAATGATTCACCTGTCTCCTCCTCTGGGTACAGACATCACCCCTTACAGTACCCTGCTTCTTTCTGGATAAAGCGTCTGGCAGCTCACACTCACCCATTCAGCATTCATTAGAGAAATACACTGCGTTATTCATTCCTCTCTGCTCTGTGCTGCTGATTCAGTGGAAAGAGAGTCAAAGATCAGGAGCATACCAAGTATGCTGATGCCTATCTTTCCTCCTCACTGCTGTACTTGCAGATGGACACAATGATTAAGTGACCCACAGAGTACTTTGCACACTGTTCAGAGCAGGAGAAAAAAAAAAGGGATGCCCCTAAAGGAAGGAGGTACTTCTCTGCAGCAGTTTTGAGGGTAAGCATGCCTCCAGCAAAAGAACACAATTTCTCATGCTTGGGAAACCTTTCCTTCTTATCTAGTGGAAAGGAAGAGGCCACCATGGACACTATAGGTGACCACTATTACAGAGAGTTTCAGACTCTTAGCTCTCAAGCTACATGCTGTCAAAGAAGAACTCCAAAGCTGTCTTTGCCCAGCCACATTGCCCTGGCAGCTGCAGCAGTGCTCAAAATCCCTGTCTGCTGGGACTCTGCAGAGCATAATGTTGCCAGCCTGCCCAAATACCCATCTACATTCCCATGACAAGACCTGAAAAAACAAACCCCTCTTTCTCCCTTCTATGCTTTTGGCTCCCAGGTAGGCATGATACATCTCTTATGACCTTTTGATATACCAAAGTTTTGGTACACAATTCCAGAACGTTTGCCTTCCCTGGTCCTACAGCAGCTTCCTTGTAGCTCTTTTGAGATAAGGAAAGAACTTCCTTTCTAACAAAGCAGACATACACTATGTTGAGATGCACCGAAGATGCCAAATAAATTCTGTGAATTTGAACTAAAAGTTCATTAACCTGCTTCTTCTATATCCATGGTTATCACCTTTGCAACATGCCACTTATTTTCCACTGTCTCAAAAGCTTTAGACTCCTCCCCCTGCTGCCTCCAGAAACTGTGCAAAAGTTTTGGATTTCACACTGCGGGCTACTAAAACTGATAAGCAATGACAAGAAATGACCTGCAAACACAACTGAGTCTGGACAAAATACCAGAACCTGACCTTTAGCAAACTTGCAGGTGAACCTTCAGAAGCCTCACTCCAACATCAGAGATCCAGGTAGACACCTAGGAATTTGTTGCTGTGAGGCACCACACATTAACTGGGATTAAACCTTTAGGGTAAAAGTTACACTAAGGACTTGCACTTCAAAGGTGGAACAGAAGCTGTTGCATCATTCAACAGTACTGCAATGAGCAAGGTCAAAGTAAACTGTGGAAGTCACCTCTCCAAAAGCCCTGTTACAGAAGCCAAAGCTAAACTGCTCAAGCAAAACATTTCATGAGAATTTTAGGTATTCATGAAAAAAATATCACACTTATATTGGCAACAAAGATGCAAAATGTCAATTTTTGCAAGTTGAAGTCACTGTCATTCTTTGTTTATATATTGGGGACTGTTTCAAACCAGTAGAACTGTCTGCACAGCAAGATCTGCAATACTATGAGTTCTTATCTGTGCAGAAACAATAATAAAATGTAGTTCACTCAAACTGGAAGCTGGTGGGACATTCATAATACCAACTTCCTTACTACTTCTATGCGTGCATAGGCCTCAAGATTAGTAGTAAGTTGTACAGTAGTTTGAGAACTGAGGAATAATGTTAAACAAACTTGACAAAAACCTCAGTCATGAGTTACATTCTGAAAAATTATCCCCTTGCTAACCTTTCAAGCTGTCAAGTGGAAGATGCAAATGTTTTCTTGATTTACATCAACCATTTGTCAAGCACACCACTTTACTGGCAGTGTCAGAAACTTTCAGCTTCCTCAATTTGAGAAAGCAAATCCCGTAATGATGTGTCCATGAGTGAATTTTAAAATAATACTTACCCTATAATCTTCTCTATACTATGTATCTTCTCTCTATATAACTTCTATACACATATCTTATATATATATATACTATATATCTTCTCTATACTTATATATTCTATAGAAGCAAGCACTTCTTATACAACTTGATGCACAGAATCAAGAATGGAGGAATCAATTCAGAATCCATCCTTCTTCTGAAGTTAAATGGTTCCCCAAATTCTGCCTAAATTCTGCAAATTCCCCAAATCTTGCCTAAATATTCTGTTCTTCACTATTTTTCTGATGCATGTACAGCTTTGTAGGCAAAGGGCATTAAGTTCAACTCTTCTCTCCAGAACAGCTAGAATAAGTCCAGAGGAGCCACTAAACTCACTTTGCTAAATGCATGCCAGTGTCTACATTTTAAATGAAACAATTTCCACATGAAAATAGACTAAAATCTAGACTAATACTCTGGAGAATCAACAGCAAAGTAATTCAGAAAGTACAATTAAAGAACTGCATTTCACAAGTAACAGTAAAACATGACACTTGCATTAAACCCTCCAATTTTAAGCCCCGTTCAAAGCAGTTATTGTCTGTATGCTATCCAGTTACAGAGCCTTCTGTGAACATTTACCATTCCACCTCTCAGATAAACTGCATCAACTCTCTTGTCTTTCTAAAATATGAGCTTTAGCAATTCTTCCTAGTCCATCGTGATAAACTCACTCAACAGCAAGTTCTTGAAAAATAAGTTGTTCCAGTTTCTCAAGAAAACCCCAAAAACTCCCATGAAAACCCAACCAACAAAAACCTGAAGCCAGTCAGTTATATAAAATGCTACACTTAACAAAAGAGATGTACACAGCTAGAGTTATCCAGTATCTATGGTTATTTTCTCTAGTTAAGTTAAAAAATTAGATAAAAATATGCAACTCTTGCAGCAAGTCAAATGGCATTTGTGCAGCATTCATCTGATTGAGGAATAATGCTGACCTCATTAGAAATTTACTTGAGGACAACTGTATTTAAAGGTTGGGGTTTTTTTCTGCACAAGAGGCTGGTCCTTAATGAGGCCTCATAATTAGCATCAAAATAGTGTGGTGAGAAACAGTAGTTTAAAAAGTAAAGGATTCAAGAAAAACATAATGACCAAGGTTTGCAGAACAGTATCAGCTTTCTGTATATACCTCTTTTTGTGTTAGACACACAGAATGGGTTAAAAGCATAGCAGCACATACCTAAGCTGGCTTTCTTTTACAGTAGCCCAGAATCCAGACTGTTTACAGAACAACATACATATGCCAGTTTTCCTTTACGGTCCTAAAAGATTGTACAGCAAGAGTTGCTTTTGCTAAATAAAGGTCCTACATAATACATCTTATTGGATGCATGTCGTTGGATGCATTTTACCTTTCTCTTGCCATAACAGTCTATCTGGTGCAACCATTCATTTATCCTGTTAGTATCTTATATCATACAACACCACCCTTGGCCCATTTCATGCCTGAAAACTACCCTATATTTCATTCTCTTTCTGAATTATGTCATTAAGCTTCCCCCCAAGACAAGGAAAAGTCATTTCAAACACTGAATCTGTAATGTATCCATTTTACACACACATAGTGCCTTGCTTCAGAAGAGAAGTGTCTCTGAGTCATCTTTTTGGGTTTGCCTGTTACGCGATTCCAATCTGTCCTTCTTTCTCCTTCATGCAACAGGAAGCCTGTGATGAACGTAAGATGCTTTCAGAAACAAAGCCTGGCACTATAGATCACTGTGAAGAAACAAAGACTTTTCATATAATTCCCAAGCAGAAGCCAGAGGTCTGGGAAAAGTAGAAACGTGCTGCTTGTAACAGTAAGGTAGAGGAGCTCCCTCTATTGAGTTAGCTGCCAATATCTCTTCAGGTTTAAAAGAAACTGACTATGGTCAGAACAGGTCAGAATCATTGTTCTGTTAAAATCCAAAAACTTTCCAGCCCAGATGGCTGAGATGCACCCATCAGGTAGACTGTATGAGAGTGCAAGCAAAGTGATGAGATCAGCCACCACATAGAGCTCCTTACACAGGTCAAAACACAATCAAACCGACAGTGCTTTAGCCAAGGGGACTTCAGCTATCTGTAAGACCTGAAGGAGATGTTTAAAATTTGACTGCTGTTTGAGAGCTTTCCCTCAGGAGCAAAATTTCTGTGACCTATACCCATGTTTAACAATGCCAGGATACAGATGGGGCTACCACAGCACAAAACACAACGCATCAACACGGTTCAAATATTTGAAGTTCTTCTTCAGAATAAGGGCTTAAGTACAGAGTACAACTTCATTGAAAACAGATGATATGGATATATATAGACTGCCGAAACACTCATTAAATCACGAAATGTACTTTTTGCTTGTTATCAAGGGAACGGTTTAGTATTTCCATTTCTATTGAAAGCACTTCAAATGCTTTCTGCCCAAACATTACAGAACTGTTCTAACCCCTGATAACCTCTAAAAATCATACCCTAAAGCTACAGGCGCTCTCTCTCACCATCTCCACTGTTTTATCACTTTTTCCCCTTTTTTTACCTCCCAGAAGAGGCCTGTTTCTTATCAACAACAAAAATAACGGTTCAGTACAAGCAGCAGTTGTTTTAATAAGTAAATATTTATTTGCCTTTCTGGAGACCTATATTTATGATAAGAAAAGCAATTTAATCTTAAACTAGGCAGATATTCCTAAAAAGAGCTGACACTTCAGAGTGGCAGATTAAGATCCACTGGTGTAGGACTAACTGTGATTTCACCCATCTTCAATAAAATACATTGGGGAAGAAGGAAAACAACATCAAAAAGGAAGAAATTTTATCTAATCACTGCCAGTAGTGGATTGTCAGCATACTAGTTGTATTGCAGACTCCTCTTTAAAAGATGAGACTCATTTTCAAATGCATTAAGGATGGGAATGTACAGCCTCCTTTACTATTCATCCTGTTCTTATTAAAGAAAAGATACCAAGATAAAGAATGTGTAGGTCAAAGCCTGTCTTCAGGGAAGATAACGCTCAACAATTTCAAATCAAGGGGAGTTGTTAATATTCAGTTTTTCTTGGAAAAAAATCACGTTCTGCTCAAGTCAATTCTAATTATCACCCTACAGCATTTACAGTTCTTGAAGAGTCTCATTTGAGCATCGGTGCATGGAAGCGTAACTATTTTTCTTGAAAGCAGAGGAACTCATGAGAAATCAGTACATTGCAACAGGTCCTCCTTTCAAGTGTGGCCTTGCAGTTTACATGCATTTTCTAATAAAAAAATATTTTATTACCAGCAGAAAAGCTATAAGCTAGCCAACCCTGAGGAACCTTAAGAACTCATTACAGAGAGTCTGAAGGTTATGGTTTTTAGATAGGGTAGTATCTCTCAAAAAACAATAGATAAAGTCTAGAAAACTAAACAAGACCATACTAAAAACCTATACCATGTGTTGTGTGAAACAACAGCTTCCACTACCAGTGTGATAGTATTAAAAAAAAAAAAAACAAAACCTCTCACACTTGAAAGAACAGTGGAACAAGCACTGCAGACCAGACCTTGAGCCAGCTTGTCTGTGACCATCATGCTTATGGTGATGGTCGTGTAGTACAGGTCACAAAAAGAGGAAACTGAATATTGATAATCTAAGTGTTAGGAGATGCAATTACAAATTATAGCTCCTACAAAGTTGGAAACATTCAGTCTCTCAAGTGTTAATAGGTTCAAAGGATATACAGGTAGACCTGGCTTCTCCATAGCTAGTTTCCTGTTCAGCAACTTGCTTTTGTTTCACTCAATCTATCCTAAATCACTTTAACAAAAAGTGGTCTTCAGAAAGTCCCTGAAAACCTAGAAGTCCACAGTGGTGTGATGTGGTATGAACAGTCAACACATTAAAGCTATTTTGCCACTATAGTAATGCTTGTTTTCAGATGACGTCCTTCTGTACCACGTCTAATCATATATGACATGGAAATCTGCAATGAGCATTCATGGCTTACACACTATAGAAGTAGGGCAGTTGTAACAAAATTGAGAAGATATTTTTATCCTGATCACAAAGATGTAGTTTGCATTATTTAAAACACAATGCTATTTTATTTTTCTCTTCACCTGTCATCAATATTTAGAGATTGTTCTCTAAAACTTTCTGCTGGAAATATACCAACAAAGAGCTTAACTTTTACTACAAAAAACAGCTGAACCTATTTCTTCTGGAATTACACATTAGCAACCTAGGTTACCTTCAGGAAGTAGAATGGATGATACTGTTAAGAAGAGTATTACACAGGCTGGAAAATGGAAATAAGGTATCTTGGAATTAAATATGACTTAATGACAGAGATATTTAACATAACATATATCTTCTCCAGTAAAAAAAAAAAAAAAAAAAAAAATCAATAGACTGAAATTTCAGAGATTTACAGACCTGGATGATTTCTATTGTTGCCCTCTGCTTTAGAAGTGCTAGAAACCCAACGAAGAAGATGAGAGTACAAGAAAAAATAACCTATATTGAGAGACTTTTCTAGCCTATTAACACTCAAAGAAAAAAAAAAGATTCTTTTAAACATACCAAACACTTTCCAAAGCAAAAAAAACAAACCAAAACAATGTATAGCTCATTTAAAAATAAGTCTGACTGTGCTACCTGTGTACTAAACCACAGACACATAGCATGTCATAATGTATTATCATGGTGCAGATGTTTCCTAATCTCAAGTCTGCACAACCCATGTGAACTTCAGTTCTTCATACAGAGAACCAGTTTCCCTAGATGAATGTCACACCAGATATATCAGGAAAAAAAAAACCAAAACAAAACAAGAAACAAAGTCAGGAGGGAGAACAAGTATTATATGAATGAGAAGACTACATACTACAGTCTCACTACTCTTACGCAACATAGCAATATGTAGCAAGTCTTTAGTACTAAACATAGTATGAGAGAGTCTGAGCTTCAGTTATAATTCAACAGGAAGCACAGGGATGGGGAAGCTTTACAAAGGTCATGATTACCTCCTGATTAAGAGCTGACTTTTTTTTCCACATACAGTCAGTTCCGCTAGAAAATGATAAGATTTTTATTGGTGTTCTCATCTACTCTGACCTAGAGCTAGTATACTAGTACCAAATAAGGACTTGGACTCCCTCTTTATTAATGGATATCTTCCTAGACAGTTTATCCTGTGAAGAAACTCAAAATTTCTCATAGGGATCCCCAGACGGCTTTAACATCACTGGAGAGATCCACGCCTGATGCATAGCAACTTTTAATATGCTTGTAACAGCTTATATATTGTTTTCCATAGGCAAATCTGAAATAGAACTCCCAAAAGTCAAACACCATGATAGAGTAATATATCCAGAATTTGTTGTAGATGATAGCAAAATAGCTATCATCTAAAATAGCTGAGATAGCAATGAGAAAGAAATGTGAAGACTACAGTAATAGCGAGACCCTTTCATAAATATTTTTATACTGAAGTATCTTTTATACTCCTCAGAATAAACCAAGAACTACAGGCTTAAATCTTGTACTAGGCTTTCCGGGAATTTTCAATACCACAGGGAAAGTTTCTAAGCTGAGGTAGGGCTGGTTTCTTCCCATATGTATTTGCTTATACAGTCAGTCTGAGCTTCTCCTTGAAGGGGCAAGGAAGAAATGATGAGCAGAAAGAACTAGGTAAACGTTTTTTTTCTTCAATCTGTTTAGATCCTAGGTGGTCAAGTCCTATCTTTTTATATACCTCCACCAACACAATCCTTGAGATAAAATAATTTCATAGTTTTCTTATTTCCCTCAATGGGAAACGTAGACAGTCACACAGTCAGCAAGATCATTCTGTATGTACTGGGATAAGTCTCTCTACAGGGGCCAAGTCTTGCTGCTTAGAAGCTGAGGTGCTTATCTCTCCGAATACTCCACATGCCTTTAAGATTTCACAAAAAGAACAACCTTTCCTTTCCTGAAGACTTTCTCTACATCACAGAAACCAGTATTCTTCACAAGCTCTGCTGCTGAGTCTGATATTTTTATGTCCTACAGTGACTATAACACTGTATCTGCTACAGCAAAAGCCTAGCTGAACAGCCTGACATACTGTTTATGGTACCAATATTGCTCTTAGTTCTGTCTGGAGCTTTTTTTACTATTCAAATTGAAACTAAAGCTCTGTCAGCCTTACTTTATTGTTGTAGCTGGCTTTCTACTTATAACTAGAGCTTGTGCAAAAACACACATCCAGATAGTGAAAAAGGTCTGTTCTTCCGTTTCGATGATAACATGCTGCCCGTAAATGGTTAACCGGAGAGCACGTAATAACAAGGCAGAGGCCAGGAATGAAAAATCACCAACACTTCTCCAAACCCTTCGCTGTTGCAAAGGCAGCTACACAAAAGCAAAGCCACTTCTTAAAGCAATACAAAATGTTACCACAGGCTGACGCTCTTTCTACAAGAATAATGAGACGGTCCCCGCGTTGAATGCGGAACTCCTCACTTCACAGCTTTTCCTTTACACTTCACTTTCACGCTCAATATTTACAAAATAAAACCTACAAACACCTCATGGCCAAACAACTCCAAGAACAATTAGGGTATTTAGCACTCCCTGCGCCTTCCTACCTCCCCAACGCTTCGAGAGAGCTTTTAGGGAGCAAGGAGAGGGGAAGAGAAGTTACCCACGCTAACCCGATCCGCCGGAGCAGCTTTATCCCACGCTGCCACCATACGCGGGACCCGCGCTTCCTCGACGGCTGGCTGCAAACATGGAGGGGATGGCGGGGGTGCGACAGCTGGGCCGCTCCCCGCCCGTGCCCGGCTGGCTGCCAGGCGGCGTCACGTCGACGGCGCTGCCCGAGCACCCACCGACCCCCGGCCGTAGGCTCCGCGGGCAGCCGGGCACGGCCACGCCGGCACTGAAGGCGGGGAGAAGCAGCTGAACGGCCGAAGTTGGAGGCGGCTCACTGCGGAGACGTGCCTCTCAGCCGGGAAGGGAAACGGCACCGCGCCGAACCCTGGCTCTCCCACCCGCGGGGGGCAGCGCTCGCCACCCCTGCTCGTCCACTGGCCGGTGACAACGCCCCGGAGGGACCCCATCACCCCTTCCTGTGAGGAAAGGCGTGACTGTTGCCTCTCAGCCCCCCGAGCCGTTGGGGCAGCTCCTGCCTCTCCTCAGCTGCGACGGCATCAGCCCGCCCCGCCGGCCCCCCTTGGGCACCTTCCCCGGGGGCCAGCGGCGGGGGCAGGAGAGGACCAGCCCCCGTTCGCTTCCCGCCGGGGCGAAGCTGGATGCGCAGGGCTCCAACAGCCGGTTATGACCCTCGGCGCACGGCCGCGAAGAGAACCCCCGCGGTAGGTGTCCGGGCGCTCCGGTGAAGGGAGGGAGTGCGGCTCCGCCGCCAGTAGCGAGCCGCGGGCGGGCACGGACACCTGCGGCCCCGGCCTCCCCTCCGTCAAGTTAGGCGCAGCCGGGACGGCGCGGCCGCCCCTTGTTGCGGGCGGGCGCTCGCTCACCTGGTGGCAGGCAGAGGGCTGCGAGCAGGAGGCAGAGCAGCAGCGGCGGCGGCAGCGGGCGGCGGCGGCAGGAGGCGCAGGCGGCAGCGGCGGCGGGGGGCTCCATCATCCCGCCTGCCCGCGGCGGGACCAGGAGGCAGCGGCGGAGCTGGGCGGCGCGCCCGCAGAGGAGCTTCTTCCCTCTCGTAGCGGAGAGGCGACTTCTCCCCCTCCGAGGTCGCGAGGCGGCGGCTGCAGCTTTCCCCCGGAGGCAAGAGGAGCGGTAACTTCACGGGCGCGGGCGGCTGCTCTCCCTCTCGGCGCGCAGCAAGGAGCGACTCCGCACCGGAGCAGGTGGCGGCTTCCCTCTGGCAGCCGAGCGGCGCTCCAGGACTGAGAGCTGCGGCGAGAGAGGCGGAGCCGGGCGGTGGCGGCAGCGGCGGCGCTGGCCTGGCCCGGCCCCCCCCGTGCCCCCGCCCCTGCCGTCCCGCCACACGGCACACAGGCAGCGGGGCGGGGGAAGCCCCGCGGGCAGCCCGAGCCACCGCCCCGGGGGGCTGCAGCCGCCGCTACCACCGGGGGCGCGGTCTCCCCCGGCATGGCCGGGGAGTTTGCCGCTGCCCGCGGAGCCACTGGGCGACGGCCGGCGCCGCGAAAGCGAGGGGCCGCGGAGAGGGGGCCTTGGCGGCGGGGTTTGCGGGCGTGCGAGATCGGTGATCCCCCTCTTCGCTTCCAGCCCCCACCCTCGGATCTGCTCGGCCGTGGGTTTGGTTTCAGGTTCCGTGCTCAGGATGCACGTTGGGTGCCAGTATTTCAAATCAAAAGCTAAAAAGAAAAATGTGGTGTGTTTAGAATCATGATTAGTTCTGTGTTATCCTCTTCCCAGTCAAAATGGAAAAAAAAAAATCAAAATAAGTCGGAATAATCAGATTTAACAGAGTATTGGGTAAAGGGAACTCGCCGCACTCTTCGTTACAGGAAGAAATGTGCCGAAGGGCAAAGAAAGGATCGTTCGGCACTTCTGGAAGTCGGCTGCCCAAAAGGTCAAAAAGATTCTTCGTCAAAGTACTGTAATCCAGAAACCGTGCTTTCATGCCCAGTGCTTTATTCTCCTCCCATTTCGGTTTGAGTAAGCAATGCTGTTTCATAGAGAGGGAAGTGAACACCCTGAACTCACTCAGCAAGTTTCCCGACTTACAGTAGAGTGTGATCAACATGTAGCCCACGCTGTCATATGAAATAAGCCTGATGCCCAAAATCTAAAAATACAAATAATACTCATCATGTAGTCTCTATGGAGGGACTTTCTAGTAACAAAATCTGAAGTGTCAGGTGCTTCACCATGTGATGATGTGAGTTCTCAGATAGGAACTTCCCCAGAACTCCTGGAAATCAAAGGAAAACTTAAACTGTCCATTCTGCAAATACATTTGCCATTCTCAAAATTATTTTCATGATGACTAATAACTAAGAACATTAAAACATTACCATGATAGGTTTAGAATAACACAGCCTGTGAGGTTTTTCTTCATGTACTGTGATTGAGTGGGGTAAGGATATTTCACATTTAGAACTTTTAACTCTTAAGGCACCATCCACAATTCAAAATATGCTTCAGTTCTTCCACGTCACTGTTGCTGTTGTTACTATTTTTCTTACTGTGTAAGCCATGCTATGCAATCAATTTTTTAAACATCATACTTTTTAAGGTTACTGCTCAGCACAGCTCTGTCATACTTTGTTTTCTCAGTAGATTTTATGGCCATATTACTGAGCAGATTAAAAAATTGCTACTTTTAAGACTAAAAATCTTTTTGTTTTCATGTTCAGACTGATTAATATTTTCAGTGCTGTGTTTTTTGGGTTTTTTTCTTGCATGTTTAAAAGTGATAGAGTACTCTTTTGTAGGGATATTTAGTAATTTTATTGCTCTAGAGCCTGGAGACCCCCTCAAAATCTTTAAAGAGACATTGCCTAGAATTGTACTGAGATGACCACCTAATTCTGTTCAAAATTGTGTTCCTACTGTTTTTAAACTTCTAATGTTTTTAATATTATGTGCTGGTTTTGCAACAATTTGTGCTCCACTGCAAACTGAGGGCCTAATCCTGTCTTCTTTATTGGTATGGGGAAGCCTGTTGTAGCTAGTAAGATTATAGCTGAGAGAAAAGACAGAAAAGTTAAACTCTTTAGTTACCTAAATGCAAAGAAATATAGAAGAGGATTGGGCTTATAGGCCAGAATTCACTGGTACTGGTATAAGTTTTGTTTTAAACATGAACATGACAAGATTAATTTGTATAAACACAAATACATAGTTTACTGGTTTAGGGAATTAAATAATGCACAAGCATGTTGTTTTTAGAGCAGATGATTAACTGTTCCCTCATTTGCATCAAAATAATGAATAGTGTATACTTTCTGTCAGTGTGAGTGGGGATGAGGAAATCCGTGTGAACGTTGCAAAAAATTTCCAATGACATAGTGCACAGCCAAAAAGGTGAGCTATAGAGACATACATTTTAAACAGGCAAAACATACAGAGTAATTTTACAATTTATGCTTAAGATAGCATTCAGAAAAATTATTTGATGACTACTTTGCTCTCAGATCAATACTGAATATGTTGTTTAAAGTCTGTAAGAATTATGAGAAATGTGGAAGATGACATAAAGGACATAATACTTAAATCAGAACTATGATTTGTTTAGGATTTCCCTCACTCCTTTGTCATTTCTCTTCAAAGCTGCTTCTACCTTTCACTTAAAAGGAACTCTTTGAATTCTGAGTAAATAGAAAACATCTCAAGATCAGATTACTCAAATGTTTTGATAACTTTAAAGGAATTTAAATGTGATTAGATATTGTCAAGGTAATTATTAAAGGTCTCATCATATGCTATGTCATTTCAACTGTTCTCAATTCTGTATTTTGTAATTAATTCCTTTAATGTTGATTGGATTGACAAAATAGAGATTTGGGTTTTTTACAGGTTACTTTCTTGGGCCATGCTCCTTTTACCATTGAAGCTAATGGGAGTGTGAGTCACTTATCTGTTGGGAAAACAGCAACTGCTGCGTGGCTTGAAAGTCCAAAATAAACTTTTTATTTTGAAGAAGTTAAAACATTTACTTTGTACCAATGAAAAAAAAACCTCAAAATAACTCCATCTTTGGAAAACAGTAATAATTTTTTAAATCTTCGATAAATACTTAATCCTATCAAACCATATATTTTCTATTTATGTGACAAAGTGGATTAAAAGTGTAATCCATTAACAGTGACTATGCATCATAACAAAGAGCTTTTGTTAAACTGAAATATCATTTCCCAGTTACAGCAGATGCATAAAATATTTACTTTGGAAGCAAATCTCTATCAAGAATAGTTGAGAAGGCTGTTAAATAGAGCACTGCTCAACACTCCTAGTAATTTAATCTGTTGCTAATAGTAAGTGAATAAGCTTTATTCTTGAAGGATAGTTAATATTATGTCAAGGAAACTGCGCATGCTGTTTTGGCTCAGTGTTCAGAAGTACAGTCTGCAAAATGGAAACCTTCCATTGTTGAAACTGCCTTTGAATTATAGAACAATGTTCAGCCTTGTGTTTCTCTAAATCTGGTTCTGATAGTTTAGCTAGAGACTGTTAGTTAAAAGTGTTAATTCAGAAGATACCTCCATGGGTATAGATTCCTGTTACTTGTACTCATTGCAACATTATCTAGCACCAAGGATTAAGTGTGAATGTAATCTATACTGCTAGTTGCAACACTGCTGAAGGGATTGTTAGTGAATCACCTGGGATTTGGGCCATACTTTTATGACACTTTGGAAATCCACAAGGTGCTTCCTCCTCCCTTAGGCACTCAAATCCCTTTAAACACCAGGTTCTGTGAATCTGTGAAGTCAAGCGGAGTCTTTTGCTGACCTTTCTTCATTAAGATAGAAGCCATGATAGAAGACTACTCATTGTTGTCAGGAATTATTTTGCTTTGCTCGGTATTGGCATTGTGAGCATAGCTGGTAGCAAAGGCTTTCTGAGTGAGATCAACTGTGTATGGGGAGTGTCTCTAGAATGTAAGGTATTTCAAACAGAGCATGCAGAACACACATAGAGAATGGTTTAAAAAAAAAAAAAAATACTTGGGCTTGAAATTAACTGAGACCAGCAAAGAAGAAAGCCTACTTACTGGAGTTTCTGCAGCTATCTGCAAATTTGTCTGTCTCTAATCTAAGTAAATGAGACCCACGGATTTGGAATATATTGAAAAAAACCCAACAAAATACAGTGGAAGAATATCCAGGTTCTGCATTTCCAGTATTTCTGCATTACAAAAATAATCCTACTCAAAAAAATCAGCAAGTGCCTGACAGCATTGTTATTATAGTCATCAGCATAGCAATTAGACTCCTGAAACAAACTTATTTTCCCATTACCTATGTCCAATGCACCTGTCTTTTTACATAATTTAACTAAAGGACCAGTACTATACAAACATTCATTAAAATAACATTACACTTGCATTATATACAAAATGCTCACAATACTTTCAGCTGAGACAAAATTTTCATACAAAATAAGTGGAAGATGGGAGGAAGGAGTTTGAAGAATAGATGGCAATTATAGTCTATTTTTGGTTTGTGATCTGCCCTAAGAAAAATAAATTAAAAAATATTAGACTAGGAGCAAGTCATGCACAAAAATTTCAAGAGCCACAGTGGCTTGACATGTTAACTGAGAAGTGCATAAAAAACAAAATGAAACCAGCTCTTTGAGTTTGGACCAATATATATTAACTTTGCTGGCTGCCTACTTGCATTTTGCAAAGACTCAATTGCCTTTTCCTCTGCCTTTTTAAAAACAGGATTGAGGTAGTTATAATATTTCTGGCCGCTCTTTTCAATATAAAAGCTGCTTTTAAGGGCAAAGAATTGTTTTTCTATGAAAATCCAGTAGGATACACAATGGCAGTGTGAAGATTCTCACTGATAATATCTTGGAGATGTAAAATAGCTGTAATGCAAAGAATGAGACTGTTAACTTTGCTTAAATGATTACACTGTGTTTCTCTTTTCTCAGCATCCAAAAGACTAAATTCTTTGACCTTCTATGCTTTCTAGTCCTTAAAGGTACTTGACTGTAGCAGGAAAACACTTTTATACTATAGGAACTGACAGATCCCCTGTACTAAGGAGCATGCTTGACAAAACATGTTGCATTCTGCCAAAAATATCCTGCAACATCTGGCTTGCAATGCTGGTATGCTATGAATCACAGAATCATAGAATCTTAAGGGTTAAAAGGGACCTCGAAGTAGCAAGAAAGAGTATAGTGTCATGTGATTTATAAGGATGTTGATGCATTTCTCTGCCCTGATTAGTGGCTCCACCAAGTTCCTGATGCTTACCTATGGCTGGTCTACCTGCGTGCAGGCTGGAGTGGGTTTGGTCTGGGTATCAGCCTTACCTAGGAGCATCTCCCCATCTGTTCCATGGCTGTCACTTGCAGCTAAGACTTGGACTAACTTGATTCTTACAAGGTCTGATTTGGCAGAATTTGGGCCAGCTACCATATCTGAGCCTCTGTTGCCTGATTCTACCCATGCCGCCAGTGTAAGTGCAGACAGCATCCTGGCATAGCAACAGAGGAGGCTGGAGGCCCTTTCCAGACAGCATTCTCCTTTTATCTCTGCTACTATGCTGTCAGTCAGGAATCAGTCTGCAATCATTTTGGGATTATGTGACATCAGATGAGCTAGTGCAGGAGCTAGAGTTGCAACAACATTACAAGTGCCATAAGAGCTTCTATGATGTGTGATAGTACAAATGAGGACTCTGGAGGCATCAAGAAGTGGATTCTTCCTCGTGGAGTGCCCTTGCTGGGGTACTGAGGGGGAGTAATACCACAGAGTAGCAATGAACATAGCCACAGGTACCCCCTCCTACATCAACAATAAAAGACCATTTCGATATCACTGTATTCAAAATGAATTTTTACTTCCTTTTTAGAGAGACTATGCCTGGTTTTGTTGAAAAAATTCAAATTCCTGTTTGGATCACTGATTTCTGTATGAGCTATGTAATTTTAAAAATCTTCTTGATCAAATCTAATCAGAATACTGATTCTGAGCAATTTTTTATCTGAGGGTCTTATGCTGATTAAGCCTCAAATCACAATGCCTTTGAAAGGTGGGTACTCAAATAGCTTTCACTTCTGTTCTACCTTTCATTTGACGAGTTCAGATACTCATGAGAGCATTAAGTACTTGGCAGCCTATGACATTAGAGAAGATACTGAACCCTAGAGAGATGAACAGATTTACAAAGATCTATTTATAAAAGTAAGAGTGATACAAGGATAAAATTCAGAGTTCCTAAGTTTCTATCCTCAATCCCAAAACTAAAACAGTTTCTGTTTGTAGTTGCATTCAATGGAGAAAGGTGATAAATTTAAAGATCAGAAGCAAGGCTGCTAGTCAAGTTGGTGAAATGCACATGCCCGTACTAGTTAGTGTACGCATACCTCGTTTTCAAAACAAGACAAGGGCAGGAGAGTGGAGGTAACTCATTCCGACCAGTCATGCACCAGAGTATGTTGTGGATGTTCTTTGTGTGTTAAAAGTAAAAGTGAGAAGAAAGATAAATACAAAGAAATTAGATATATTTGATAGAAAGTTTTGAATGCAAATTGAGAAAAAAATGAAAAGGGATCGGGTCTCTAGCTCATTCTGACCATCAGGGTATTGCCATGTCTACACGGGAAAGCAAGAAAACAGTTATCTAGTTCCATCTCATCTCCAAGTAGTTCTTATCTATGATAAAGAGGAAAGTATACAAGGACTTGGTGATAAGAGGAGCAAGATCCAAAAGTAAAAATCTGATATGAAAAGCCACAGAAAAGGAACAAAAAAAAAAGAAGTATTTTTTAAGGGCTACTTATTGCCACTTATTGTCACTGTGTTTCAGCGTCTTGCATTACAAATAGTGCTTAGAATAATGGAATCATAGAATCATTTTGGTTGGAAAAGACTCTTAACATCATTGAGTCCAACCACTGACCTAACACTGCCAATCTCACCACTAAACCATGTCCATCAGCACCTCATCTACATGTTTTTTTTTAATATCTCCAAGGATGGAGACTCCATAACCTTCTTGGGCAATCTGTTGCACTGTTTAGGAAGTTTTCCCCCGTTTAGTTTGAAGCTCTCCTAATAAGCCCTGTTAACTCTTGTCTCAGGATCCTTTTTTTATCCCTTTTTTTATACTTTGTTGGCTCTTCCTGTTACTTACCTCATCTTTCCCTGTAACCAAAGGGATGGAGAAAAACACTACCCATTCTCCTGATGCCTTAATGAGTCATTCCAAGGCCCTGATGTCTCCCTTGATTGCCCTTGGATTGATACAAGTGATACAAGTGAGATTCTTGACAGGATTTAGTTTTATAGTGATGGAAAACTAGTTGACTTGGGACAAGTTCTTGACTAGTCTGACCCTGCACTTGATCGACCTAAGTGGAGACCAAGTGGTTTTAGGTCTCCTTGTGGCTAAAAGAAGTCCAATGAAATTCAAAACAACCTGAAGGTCTTTGTGGGGAGGATGGACAGGACAGCAGACATCTCAGAGCCTTTCATGCCTACTCGGGACTTACTTAAACCACAGGGAATTTGTTACTCCTTCTTCAGAAGCAATTTTCTTCCCTTTTTGTGTTCAGTGGTAGAAGAACCTGGATCAAGCATTGAAGACTGATGAGTTAGTGTTGAGTAGTGCAGGTGTATTTGCTGCTCCACACTGCAAGGTTCAACTTCTTCAAAGTACTGCTTCTCTGAGCAATGCAACAAAATAAGAATTGAAAAGGTGGAATTAAAGAGATCGACCGTGCTAACACACTGGATACTGTACATCCTAAATCCAGGCAGTTTCCTTATGTGACAACCTCAAACCCTGCTTATCAGCTTTTCCTTACAGTCTTGATGCTAACAGTAGATCTTCTCATCCTGCATGCCTTTTAACATGAGCAGCTTTCATTCATTAACTTGGAGGAGAGGGTCAGCAGGAAATCAATGATGCCTTTTTCATCTAGTCATATGCAGAATCATTAAAATGAATCTACTGACTACATTCCAGCATTGCAATTTCTTCCTTGCAACCTTTATTGCAATGTATCTGCTCCTGATTGCTCTATATCAGCATTTGCAGATTAGAAAGAACATTTCCTAAGTAAATGGAAGGAGTTGCTTCTTCCTAGTGTACTGGTTAGCAAGGGAAGGAATAGGCCTGCCTCAAGGGATAAAAAGGCCATTGATTGATCACGTGTTTCTTACAGCCACGTTGTTGTCAGATCCTTGGACAAATGTATTTGATCTTCTATCTTTCAATTGGATACCCGTTCCAAGGCTAAATTTGTAAATTATTTTTTACATGCTTGAAGATTGAAAGGCTCTTAAAACTAGACTGTCTGGATTGCAGCACAACTTAGGAGGAAATATTGGAATATCTCCCTTATATACACAGTACTGGTTCCTTGGAAAGTAAAGTGAGCCCTTGAGAAGAGGGATACAATGATAATAAATGTTGAAAACAGTTTTTTATTATCAGATCAATAGAAATACACCAACATATTTGAAAGTAAGGAGGGATAGGAAGTGGGGATGTAAGAATTAGCCATGTAGGAATTATTATTATATAATACATATGTTGCATTAGAACAAAAGAGTCTGAAGTGATTTGTCTCACTTTAAATAGCTTTGCTATGCAAGGTATGTAAGAGCTCCTGGTACAGCGAGTTTACAGATTAAGTAGAGAGGATGAGCAAAGGGTGGTTTAAGGGAAAAAAAAAAAAACATGGAGCAATGAAACAATGTGAGATTGACATGATTCTCCAGAAAAGTACATTTTTTAATTTAAATGGCCCTAAATTCTGCATTTTTGCATGTCAAATATAGCAGGGAAGATATTCTATAAAATTTTGCTACAGAGTTTGTCCTTAAAAAAAAGAAAATGTTAGGATCCATCTAGAAAAAAATTTTAAGACGTTGCCAATCTTCTGTAGCAAATATTTCAGGATTATATAAAAGTGCATCCATATTAAAATATGACAAATAATAAATCATTCTGGCTCAATTTAATAGGTTCTAGTAGTCTCTGTGTTACATTTTTATATTAAAGCAAAAAACAGCTGTAGAAAAAAATCAAATGAAAATTGAAGAAAGTTTTGATTTACAGAAATTAAAGTAGATGTACTTTCATTAAAATGATCTTTTCATTATCTTCAAGAAGCTGTGAAGATACCTGTGAGAAGAAAACTTATGACACTGAATATATTGACAGAAGATGTAAGCACATGTTGTTAAATTAGGGACTAGTGTGGAGTCCTAGAAGGTAATGCCAATGGTTGGTACATCATTATTAGAGAGTCTGATGAGGGTGGCTACCCTGTGTGTTCACAGTGGCTAAAATAATCAGTGCAATTGTAGAGACAATGCTGCAGGGTCTTTGTTGTGGGTTTTTTTGGATTTTTTTTTTTTTTTTTGTAGGGAGTGATGAAAGTTTCTGATAAGGATGAATAACAAATAAACATATTTTGCCAATTTTATTTAGTAACTCTCAGTGTTTGAAAGACAGTTGTTATCAGCTGCTTCAGGATCAGGCTCTGCAAGCAGATTTATATAGTGAATAGTGGATTCAAGGTCAGATTCACATTCTGTCAGTATGTGTGAAATGGTTCTTTGCTAGGGATGGCAGTTAAAAGGGTTGAAACCTTCCTGGCACTAATGTTCTGAAAAATTGCAGTTAATATCAAGAAAGAGAGTCTACCTGTTTTGCTAAGGGCACCCTTATCAAGATCTCTCTGCTTTTCTGGCTTGCATTTGAACTAACATTTTTAGTCCATGACATTTTTCAGAGGACAGTTTATTCCCTTGATTCTGCTACCCAGAGTTCAGATTTATTTTCAGACTTGCTGTTCACCTTATTCTCTCATTGTCAAGCAGTCTCTCGTGTCTCATATTGACAAGATGTTCCTCCTGCATCTCATTATTTCTGTTGGAGTTCTTTACCACTCTCAGTCTATAGGTGTGCTTGTTTCTTGGTCCTCCCTGTACTTCAAGTCATTTGTCTTAGCTCATAGGCAGGTTTCTGCCAGCTTGCTTGTCCACAACTGGGCTACCTTGAATCTTCCAGTCAGTTCTTCCTCCTGCTCTTCTCTGCATCTTCCTCTGGCTCTCACCATGAGAAAGAACCCCTTAACTCTGGATTTAATTCTACTGTATGCCTCCTAATCACTGAATGCTGAGCTCAGAAGCATGGGATTCTCCTGTTACTTTGAAATTCACCTATAGCCTTTATTGGTTTTGGCTGGGATAGAGTTAATTTTCTTCATAGTAGCTCGTATGGTGCTGTGTTTTGGATTTGTGACCGAAACAGTGCTGATAACAAAAGGATGTTTTCATTACTGCTGAGTAGTGCTTACACAGAGTCAAGATCTTTTCTGTCCTGCCAGTGAGTAGGTTTGAAGTGCACAAGAAGCTGGAAGGGGACACAGCCAGGACAGCTGACCCCAACTGACCAATAGTCCAGACCATGTGATGACATGCTCAGCAATAAAAGCTGGGGAAGGAGGAAGGAGGAGACATTCAGAGTGTTCCAAGTCACACGTGACAGAACCCTGCTTTTCTAGAGGTGGCTGACATCTGCATGCTATGGGAAGAGGTGAATGAATTCCTTATTTTGCTTTACTTGTGCATATGCCTTCTGCTTTAGCTATTAAATGGTCTTTATATGAACTCACGAGTTTTTGCACTTTTACCTTTCTGATTCTCTCCCCCATCTTGCTGGGAGGACTGAGTAAGCCCACTAGAGCTAACCCAGAACAAGACGCTTCCAGAATTATTTCTGGCTAATTGATTTTCTTTTCTGATTTGGATTTTTTTTTTATTCACTGTGTGCTAGAGGTGCTATATAGTCACTATGAGTAGACAGGCTTATTATGGCTTTATTAATAGATAATTATATACACAGAATAGCAGTCATGACACCTATTCACTAACAAAATTGTATATTCAATAATGTAGTCCAAGATACAAAGATGCATTTGTACAAAGATGTCAGTGTTTACAAGTATAAGATGCATGGTGAATACTGGCCATACTATTTCTGATACAAGCCAGGGTACCACTGGCTGCCTTGGCCACATGGGCACACTACTAGCTCATGTTCAGCCAACTGTTCACTAGCACTCCCAGGTCCTTTTCCTCCAGACAGCTTTCCAACCAGACATCCCTTCAAACTAAACTTCTGCTCACTGTTCTTCGTAAGACAGTTGTAAAATCTGTTTAAACAAAGGCGTGTCAGACAATGGGTGTATTCATCACAGTTATGAACTTTGCACACTTTCACTCACTTGCTCTTCAAGTATGAATCTTTGAGCATTATTGGTTTTTTTCACATGAATAAAAGGTCAAAATGAAAAATGAGTTGTAACTGGGAAAAGGATGTAGGTACTTAATAACAATCCTTTCATGGGTTAGATGAAAAAGGAAATTAGAATTTCCTTGAATGAAACAGGCAGCAGTGTACAAAATTTTAGTTTTCTGAGAGACTGAGTTTTAGAGAGGCTAAAATGCAGTAGTAAATTATAGAAGTGAATGCTGTTAAGCAGAAAGGTTTCCACTTTCTTGTGGACCACTGCAACTAATCTTTCCATACATTGTGGGCTCTTTTTTGCAGGTTGTATCACTTTGGAAAGGCATAAACCCCTCGAAAAGCAAAATCCTATAACAAGGTAACCAGAAGTATTTGAGTCTCTAATTGATCTCATACATACGTTTTCAAATGCTTCTTGATGACTTGGGGGATGCACAGACACGTCATCCTTACATTGTATGAAACAATTTTTGAGAGACTCTTAGAGGCTCTCACTCAAGTCTAAGTGCCTCTCAAATTAAAAAAAAAAAAGAAGAGACTAGAAATACTTCCACATGGCTTCTCCAAAGTGCTCATCACACACAGTTCCAACAACACTTTAAGAAAGGATGTCAGTATCAGTATTTCACACTTTGCAGATTGGGAAACTGAGGAGATGCAGTGTGATTTCCTAAATCAGCCACTGAGTCTGTAAAAGACTCAGGAAGAGCTACAGTGTCCTATTAATGTTAATACTGCCAAGTAATCTTTACCATCGTGTTTCTTCCTCTGTATGTTGCTTGAGAACAAGCTGTCCTTAAAAGAAAATCTTGAAGTAGGCCACTTGACTTCTGTGAGAAACCTTAAGAAGTCTGAATGAGAGAATTTTTTAATTCAATGCCTCTCTAGTATTGAATCCTTCATGCCCTTCCCAAAGTGTTTGTGGAGCCTTTGCAGAAGCCATGGATAATCTGGAAAACAGTATTATTAGGAAGTAGGCAGGCTGCTGATTTATTTCCTTTGCATTCCAATCATATATTGCGGTCTTTGTTATTTCAATAGCTGCCAACCACAAGGACCAGAATGGAGGGTGGGGGGGAGGCTAAGCCAGAGATGACAAGAGAGCTAATATATTGGTACAAAGTCTTTGTAATGGATATGTTATCATCCTGTGACATCTGATTGCCCTCTCAAGATATTTGTTCAAAGGCATTACTGAATGCCATTTCCAGCTGAACATGAAGTTTTAGATAGTGTTACTTAAATATGATTTCCACCTATGTGAAATGAAATAAACTATGGTGGTTGGATTTTGATTTTTTTTATTTTCGTAAAAAACATCTTTGAGATCTTCCATATGCAATCTCTAGGACCTGCTATTAAGCTGTAAACAAACTGGACACAGACAAGGCTATCTGGAAATCATGAACAACAGAGGTACTTTTCATGTTTAGGTTTTTTTTGTGTGACCATTACAGTTAATGTAGTGGTCATTAGAATTACCCACACTTTTTCTGACTTTTTCATCCTGAGGCTCTGAGTCCTGATCAGAAAATAGGCAGTACCATCATCCTTATTGAACAGTCATGGAAAAAGGTGGATAGAAATGTGTGATTCTTGGTGTGATTCAGAGCATTGAGGCTCTTCATGGATGAAGGTCTGTAGGCTTTTTCAGAAGAATACATGCAGAGCAACTGCTGTTACTGATGATTCCTGCTGTTTGAACACATGGAATACAACAGCAGTGGCTACACGTGAAGGTATATATGTGTCTATAAGGGAAAAAATAGACTGGAACTCATTTTGGAAATTCTTCACCCTTCTTATCAGCAGTACATTAACTTCAGAGCTAAACCACTATTGAGTCAGTTGAAAAAAAATTAATTCAGTTGCAGCTGGAAGGAGGCTGAATACAAAAATACAATATCAAGAGTGAATTGCAGAGATATGCTATACAGCTGTTAACTAACATTCTTGAATTTGGTCTTTTTTATTATTCACTTTATAACTACTTTATTTTAGTTTGTAAGTTTGAAAAAAAAAAATACCATTTAACATAAAACTTTGCCTACTAAGAAAATCTTTGTGTAACTGCTGTCCAGGCTTGACTTATTTTGGTTATTCAAATTTACTCCATGTAAAGGGGAGTTCAAGGGGCAACCCTAATCTTAGCACTCTTCTTCAGCATATGCAAGCTGATCTTATATATAGATATATGCAAGCAAACAGATTATTGTAGTTTAATAAGAAATTGAGGTTTGTAATTGTCATTAATTTATATATATCAAAACTTCCCTGGATTGTCAAAAGGCACTAGCATTTTGGCATAAATTATTGTTGACCTGAGGAATTATTTATTCATTTACTGAAGTCTATCCTGTTTGTCTTAAAAGTGGGAGAACCATCTTGATAGCTGATGCAGGGCAACAGCTTTTGGGAAGAATGTTTGGCACATCTTCATTGTCTTTTAGCCTGGATACAGCAATCATAGACTGCAAAAGTTCTTCATGAAATTCTGTAAGTACATGGGTGAAGTAACCTACTCAGAGCTCCTGTTATATTCCTCTCAGTACCCTAACAAGTACCAGCCATACTATAGATATATACTGTGTAACAGCATTGTTTTCCTTTTGCCATATTCCTGTTGGTGGAGAGATGCATTTTCTGGCTTGAAGTACTTGTCATTTTTAATCTTCCAAATGGTATTCACTTGCTTTAAAATGATATCGTTTTGTCAGTACTGTTGGCAAGCCACAAGCAATTTCTTATGGAAAAGTTTTGTTCCATGGGTTATTTAGCATGCCTCCAGTACTCCAGAAGTAACAATGGTATTTTGCTGGTCTTTTACCAAGTAACATTCCTTTTCAAGAATTATTAAGCCATTTTAAGCTTAATTTAAGATTATGGGTTAATTAAGATGCAAAGCATTTGAACCAGTATTCTTTTTGTGCTATCACCTCTGAATTGAAAAAAAAAAAAACCCAAACAAAAAAACAAACCAAAAACAACAAAGCAAAAAATTAAATAATATAAGCAAAGCAAAGAACTTATATATGTCCTAGCAAACAACTAAAATCTCAATTTTCCATTGAGACCAAAACTTTATCTGAACTCTCCACTAATGCTATATCCGTGGTTATTAAACAATTCCACAATACTGTTGGAGTGAATAAGGCAACTATTTTTTTGAGATATTGCTTGTAATTACTGGAAAAGATAGGGATATTAGTAAGAACATTCAGAAGATTTATAGCTTGTTTGTTGGTGCATAGGAGAGTAAGTGCAGATCACTGAGGGTTCTGTTATGAGGTCTATGAATTAAAGTTGTTATCCATAATTTATTATTCTCCATGTGCTTCTAGTCTATGTTTAGTTAGAAAGAAATAGTAGACAAACAGAGTGGGAAGGGAGTAACCTTGAAAGAGTAAGACTTGCTTCATATAATTGCCATCTTCACCCTGTCTCTGAAAGCAAATGGAGAATCCTATTGTTATTTAAATAAATGGACACCCATTCATTAAAACAGAAAAACTGCAACAGTCCTCTTGCAGAGCTCTTATGCCTGTACCACAGAGCTCCTGTGGAAGTTTTGGCAGATTAGCAAAAATAACAATAAACTCCAGATAGAATTCAAATACAGCTACCAGCTTAGTGGGATCAATTGCTGCTGTTTTTGCAGGTATGTACATACATTTTTCATAAATGATGCTTCTTGGATCTCATGCACAGGTCAGATCTAGTGCACTTCCACATGCATTTCTAAAGTTAGATAAGAAAAAGCTATAAGTTGATAGATATAGTTTTGCTTGTTAAGTCCTAGTATATTTTTCTCACTGGTTGTATCTGAACTGATATAGATGTGCATATTTAGAAAGAAAAATATACAATGCTTTTCAAAAGAGGAGAAAGAAAATGTCTACAATTACAACTGATTACCAGAATACATGATGTGATGCTCTACCATGTAGACCTTATATTAACAGAACGTCAACTTCACTCCAGTACATCTTTCACTCCCACAAATATTATATAAATAATAGTTGAATAATTGAAATAAACTCTTTCCAGTGCATCTTCTTTTGGAGTCTCCAAATAAGCGTCTAAACTCCTCCTTTTATGTTATGTGGTGCAAGTTCTGCAGAAAACAAGTAATTTTGTCAACACATAGGATTGTTAGCTGGCTGATTTTGTAAGTAATCAAGATTTAATTAGGAAACAGAATTGTTAAGTTAAAGTCTGCCTAGGCAGATTGAACCTTAACATTTTTTAAATTGTCATTCATGTTCATAAAATTACAACATTTTATGCCTTGGCAGTAATTTGCTTTGCATTCATTTACTAGTTATTAATTTTTAGATTTATAAAACAAAGATGATATGAAAGGTTCTGTTTGATCATTCTAGATATTTTTTATATATATCTGAAAAGACAAGAAATCACCATCATAAGGAGCATCCTTGCAAAATAAGAGGAAATTGTCAGGTAGATCAGAACATAAACCAAAAGCCCTTTATTTTTTTTCTTTTTTTTCTATTTAAAAAAGATTCCCAATGCTTCTATAGCAACTATTCTAATAATTTGAATCTCGTGTCAACTCCTGATGCATGAAGGAGTGGCTTTCAGCAATATAGAGGAACTCAATCTAAAGAGAAACTGAGAGCCATTGCTAGTGTAATGCCAAAAAAAAAAAGAGTTAATCTCCTCAATTCTAGACACTTAGAAGTCAGACAACCAAAAGAACTGAGATTCAGGTCTGTAGCTGGTGACTGCAGTAAGACTCCTCCAGAGCAATTCATCTTGTATATTGTTTAGCACAACACAAATAAAGAAGTGTTGACATTGCTTCTTGATTTAGTCTTGGAATTTAAAAGTTAAGTTTCTCACCATCACAGTAGTGAGTTTCATTTGGCAGAGTTGTTAACACACTAATGAAGAGAACAGCTATTTTTATTATTAAAATATATACCTGAGCATCACATAGACGTGCTTTGTCCCTGTATTTGTTGCCTTTTTCTTTTTTCCTTGCACTGTTGCCGCTACCAGCAACATAACCAGGCCACCTGCACAGATCACTCAGTTCACCGACAGCTGAGGGGGCAAGATCGCTGCATACTCAGTATGGATGATGCTTTATTCCAGTTTCATTGCTTGTGCCATGCGCTTTTATCTGCTAACACAAGCACCTCCTTTCACTCCACCCCATGCCCGCCTCTTCTGTACTCTCCACCTCTTGCATCACAGCCTGAGATCTTCCAGGTGCCTACCTTTATTTAGGTACTAGTCTGAAAATATTTTTATATAGTCTGAAAATAGGCTCATTGTAAGTTTGAACGTAATCCAGATGTGACTGCTCATATGCTTACAGTGAACTGTTTACTGAATCTTTAAGGACTCAGATTGTGATGACAGTAATGGGTTTTCCTACAGTGTCATGGCTGAATATTCAAAACTATCTAGATAGCTGTCTTCCACCAAATCTATTGGGAGTTAGCCACCTTAAGTAACTTTGAAAACCTGCACCCTCTGTTATTTGGGGTAGAAACATTGTTTCCCCTATATAACTTTGGAACAATATACCAACTTCCAGTTGTGTTTTATCAGCAGTAACAATATTGTCTGCATTCACTGTTACTGTTTTTATATGTATATAAAACCTTGTTTTTGTTTCATATTATTACTCCTGGGTTTGTTCAGCCTGGAGAAGAGAAAGCCTGGAGAGACCTAATAGCAGCTTTATGTGGAGTGGAGAGGAGAGGAGGTGATTGAGAGAGTGGAGGCAAGTACCCATCGGTGATACATGGTGGGGGAAGAAGAGACAGTGAATAGAAGTCTAAACAAGAGAAATTTGAACTGGATACATGGAAAAACTTTTTCCCCAAGGAGGCAGTGATGCAGTGGAGCAGATTGCACAACAACACTGTGCTACCATTGTCCCTGACAGGTTTCAAGACACTGACTGGACAAAGCCATGAGCAACCTGGCCTGCCCTTTCTAGAGATCCGGCTTTTGACTTCTTGAGATCTCTTACAAATGAATCTTTGTATAATCCCATGAGCCTACTGTTTTAATCACAGCAGTTTAAAAATAATACTACTGGATAAGCTAAAAATGACTGTTGCATTCAGATTGTGAATGAATTAGTCTACTCAAGCAGTTCTGTATGAACTACAGAATCAAACCTTTCCTTTATACTACATTTCTTTATAAATTCTGAGTCATTGTAGTCATGCCATATCTAACAGTATGCAGGTGCTCGAATATATTTGCTGGAAAGACAGGTTGATTTTGTTTTCACTGTCTAGCCATTGAGATAAAGAGATTGGCAATGCTTTCATGAACCATAAGAGGGGGGAGATTAGGATTGCTAGGGCTTTAGCTGTTAATAAATTCTTCAGTTTTTGGTAACCAGCAAATATTTTTGAAAAGCAGAAATTAGTCAATACTGTTTTCCAAATGACACTACTGACACCTAAGATGTATTGTACTACAACTTTTTTTCCACTTTTTCTTTTTTCCTTCACATTACCTGTCATGATAAAAGCCAGACATACCTTTATTCCATAGTATAATGCAGTGTGGGTTTATATTATACCTTGGAAAAAAATCTCCTGTCTTTTAGTTCAAAAAGTGTCATCAAAATGTGCTTGTTTATGCTTTAGATAAAAATAGAGAAGGAGAGAAGCTACAGCTTTTAGGCTTTTTTAAAGATTCTGATTTCAACAGCTGCAGAGAGTAATTATTATAAAGACTGTAGTCGCAATTGTTTTGAGTTGATGTTGTAGCCATACTGTAGCACATACTCAGCAGATGCAGACTGAAACACACAACTTGAAACATATGGCAAGATAAAATCTGAAAGCTATGCTAGCTAGCTACCATAAAGATTTTGTGAGGGAAAAGAACCTTAAATCAACATAGATTTTTAAGGAAGGACAGCAAAAACATTTTAGGATAGAAATGATGATACCTCTCTATCACTTCTGCATCTGTAGCTGAAATAACTGGAAATAGGAGTTACTGCATTTTATTCTAACTGAGGAAAGCTGTAAGAATTTTTACAAGACTTTCAAATAACACTTATAATCTCAAAACTCAATTATTGCACATTCTATTATTTCAAAGTCTTTCTTACTGTGGTGATATTCCCAAGAAGGCAGAATAAAATTTCAGACAGTAGCAACAAACAAAATAGATTTCAACTAAAATAGATCTTATTATTTCCACCTTTTAGAAACTGTTTAGATGATTTCCTCCTGAAGCATGATGTAAATAATGTAGCACATGCCTTTTTCCTTGATGGACATGTTTAGTTTTAATTTCTGTGATGGAATACATTACTGAAATATGATTGTCAGTTCATTTCATTTTAAACATTCCAGGGCAGAAACATCTTAGAAGGCTTGTGAAAAATTAGATTTTATAAACAATATATATTTTACCATTGATCATTATCATACCTTAAAACTGAGACTGTTCCTTTTCCTGTGTTTATATATATATCTTTATATATACACCTCCCCCATGCACAGACAATAAATATATACACAGAAAGTAAGAACCTGTTATCTGTACTTGTCTGTTTGCTGTCCTGGTTTTCCACTGGCAGCTACTTAATACTCTGCTGGGCTAGCCATCATTATTACCCCATTTTTCTATCTTTCACTTCTTTAAAAAATTTCCCCAAGGTGCCTAGTGATATATAAGCAGGTCTGATGAGCAGTATCAGACATCACAGAATTACTTTAACATGTGAATGACACTTTAAAGTATTCAGTTATATTTTCTTCTATATATTTTACTTAATGTCTTTCTTGTTTCAATAAAATATTTACATATATAAAGTAAGTACAGAGAAGATGGATGCATTTGTGCACAGTACAGTATTTTTTTCTGTTTCAATACTCTGTGTATCACGCTGATGATCATAGATATGTGTGTTATCTAGTGTGTGGTTTGCAGCAACATCTTCCTTTTGCATCTGAGACTTTAAGATCTTACTTTTCACAGAATCAGAGAATGGTAGGGGTTGGAAGGGACAATAAACTAAAAGAAAGATCATCTAGTCAAACCCCCCTGCTAAAGCAGGTTCAACTAGATCAAGTCACACAGGAATGCACCCAGGAGGGTTTTAAAAACCTCCAGAGAAGGAGACTCCACACCCTCCCTGGGAAGTGTGGGCCAGGATTTCCTCACCCTTACAGTGAAATATTTTTTTCTTAAGCTTAAGTGGAACTTTTTGTGTTCCAGCTAATGTCCATTACTCCTAGTCATATCACTGGACACTACAGAAAAAGTATTGCCCCATTCTGTTGTCGTACACCTTTTAGATACTTGTAAGTATTAATGAGATTCCTCCTCAGCCTCCTCCAGACTGAACAGTCTCAGGTCCCACAGCCTTTCCTCATAAGAAAGATACTCTAGTCCCCTGATCATCTTCGTGGCCCTGCACTGGACTCTTTCCAGAAGTTCCCTGTCCCTCTTGAGCTGGGAAGCCAGGAACTGGACACAGGACTCCAGATGAGACCTCACCAGGACAGAGTAGAAGGGGAGGAGAACCTCTTTCAACCTACTGTCCACACTCTTATTGATGTATTGCAGGATGTCATTGGCCTTCTTGGCCATGAAGGCACATTGCTGGCTTGCAGAATCATAGAATGTTAGGGGTTGGAAGGGACCTTTAGAGATCATCTAGTCCAACCTTCCTGCTAAAGCAGATCCACCTAGACCAGGTTGCACAGGAATATGTCCAGGTGGGTATTGAAGACATCTGAGGAAGGAGACTCCACATCCTCCCTGGGCAGCCTGTGCCAGGGCTCCCTCATTCTCACAGTAAAATATTTTTTTCTTATGTTTCAATGCAACTTTTTGTGTTCTGCCTTCATCCCATTACCCCTTGTCCTGTTGCTAGATACAACAGAAAAAAAGGGATGCTCTAACCACCATTTATGTACTTATGAATATTAATGAGATCTCCCTTCAGTCTTCTCTTTTCTAGACTGAATAGCCCCTGTCCCCACAGCCCTTCCTCATAAGGAAGACACTCCAGTCCTTTCATCATCTTGGTGGCCCTGTGCTGGACTCTCTCCAGAAGTTCCGTGTCCCTCTTGATCTTGGGAGCCCAGAACTGGACACAGGACTACAGATGAGGCCTCACCAGGGCAGAGGAGAGGGGGAGTAGAACCTGCCTCAACCTGCTGGCCACAATGTTTTTGATTCTTCCTGGATGCCATTGGCCGCCTTGGCCATGAGGGCACATTGCTTGCTCATATCATGGAATCATAGAATGGTAGGGTTGGAAGGGACCTTTAGAGATCATCTAGTCCAACCCCTCTGCAGAAGCAGCTCCACCTAGATCAGGTCACATAGGAACATGTCCAGGCGGGTCTTGAAGACCTCCAAGGAAGGAGACTCCACAACCCCTCTGGGCAGCCTGTGCCAGGGCTCCCTCAACCCTCTCAGTGAAACAGTTTTTCTTATATTTAAGTGGAACTTTTTGTGTTCCATCTTCATCCCATTACCCCTTGTCCTGTTACTATCTACTATAGAAAAAAGGGATGTCCCAACCTCCTGACATCCACCCTTTAGATATTTGTAAATGTTAATAAGATCTCCCCTCAATCTCCTCTTCTCCAGACTAAACAGCCCCAGTTCCCGCAGCCTTTCCTCGTATGAAAGATGTTCTCATCTTTAGTGTATTGTCAACTCAGTTTATTGTCAACTCAGGACTCCCAGATCTCTCTCTGCAGAGCTGCTCTCCAGCAAGTCAACCCCCAACCTGTACTGGTGCACAGGATTGTTCCTCTCCAGGTGCAGGACTCTGCACTAGTCCTTATTGAACCTCATGAGTTTCCTCTCTGCCCAACTCTCAAGCTGGTCGAGATCCTGCTGAATGGCAGCACAGCCTTCTGGGGAATCAGCCAGTCCTCCCAGTTTGGTGACATCAGGGCACTTGCTGAGGGTACATTCTGTCCCCTCATCCAGGTCGCTGATGAAGATGTTGACAAGACTGGCCTCAGAACTGATCCCTGTGGCATCCCCTGGCCACAGGCTGCCAACTTGACTCAGCTCCATTGATCACCAGCCTCTGGGTTCTATCATTCATCCAGTTGTTGATCCACCTCACTCTCTACTCATCCAAGCCACACTGTTCCTTGAGATTCTTCCAAGTGGAAGAGGCCAAAGTTAGCTCACCTGAAGTCCAGGATCGCAACCCCAGTTGATGTCATGCTTCTTCCACAGAGGATCTTGATATTTTTCTGGTGAACGTTAAAGGCATATGAGCAGGAAAGTTTTTTTTAATGCAATGTACTGTCCCTGTCTGTATATATTAAGTGCCTGAGTGCATCTTCTCTTTGCTACAACAATTCTTATGGAAAGAAACCATTTCGCTATCCATTAACCTACTAGCCATTGCCCTTTTCAGAAACTCCCTACTATCAATAAATAGCAGAGTATGACTGTATACATGTGAAACACGTTCACATCTTCAGAGAAGAGAAACAACATGCATTATGACCAGCAGATATTTCATATTGGCAAAAAATTATTTTATGTCAGGTTGGAAGCTGCTAGTTGCTAGAAGGGCAACAATGGCTCCAGCTATCCCTTCAGAACAGAAAAAAGTAAAAAAAAAGGAAATGCATACACACCATGTCATAAACACAACATTCTGGGCATGCATGTAGTTGAAGTGAAAGCACCTCACACATGCTGTTCAATTGAGAGATGTACTGCAAGATAACTGTGACATGGCAGAGTGCAATAGCATATGGAAAGCCTGTTCTTCAAAATGTTGTAGCCCATGTTACACTGTAAACCCTTTGATGACAGCAAGTGTGGTTTGACTGAGGCATTATATGATCTTTGACTTAGGTGAAATATCTGCCTTTTTAGGAACATGTAGTGAAGGATTTGGATGAATCACTCAGATTTTCTTTTAAGACACTTCTTTTAACCTCAGCAGGAAAAGAATGTGCTTCCAAAAATCCCATGATTAAATATAAAGAAACAGTCTTTTCTAACATAGGTAGGAAAACTCTTTTTGCTTGACTGAGTCCAGAGAGAAGAGTCAGGGTTAAGAAAATGTATTTGCTTTTTTGTTATTAATATAATTACTATTATACTTAGTACATTAATTATAATAATTTAAAGATTATTAATAGATTTATTACTCTAGATATATTTACCAAGACATGTTATTTGTTAAGAATTTAACTAGTGTACAGTTTTATGGGTGTATTAAAGCTTGTAAAGTAGATAGTAAAGCAGCTGAGGAAAAGTGAAATGAATATGGATTTTTTTCTTAATAGTTTGACCCAGATTACTTCATCCATGGAATTTACAGAGACTGCAGATGCCACGTCTGACTAAGAGTTCAGTTCAAACTATTGCAGAAGGCTGGATCAAGTCTTTCACGAAACTGCAGTCCTACATGTAGGACTTGCTGTGGTTGGGAGTTTACTACGCAGTGTTCCAGGGCAGAAAGCTGAATCCAGCATTTCTTATTTTTCATTGCTTGTAATTTGCATCTGTCTGTGACTTTGAGAGGAGAGCCCATGTGTTTCTGAATTGTGCATTTCTGCTCTCTTTTGCAATTCTACTTTTGATGTAGCTGCAGTACTAAAGAAAGAATTTTGGGATAAGGATTAGTGTCCCATCCTGCAAAAGTAACATAATATACATATTTAGACCTATTTCATGATATTTGAATCAGGTTCAGGGAAGCAGTGGTAACTGTTATTTGCCTTTGCAGAATTGAAAGCAGCATGTCATAGTCAGTGAATTCCTATTCATGAACATATGATATGCATACAAAAAATATACAAGCGTTTGAGGACCAGTGTTCACTTTTTCCTTTCCTGAAAGTCTTGCCTGCTTGATGTCTTACAGAAAAATGTTAATCAATTAAAAATGAAATTAGTAAGTCTTATTGGAGAGGTTGTTTTAGGCAATGCATACATTTTACACATAGTTTTAAGTGAGCAAGTTCTTTTTCATTTACATAAATAGGTACTTTCTGTGTTGTGTCCCTGTTTTCACTCATGGTGAGGACAATACAATACTTGTAGTGCAGACCTCATTTTCATAAAGATGTTCTTACATAATAACATCAAAACTAGTCATGTAATCAACACGCTCTTACTACTTTAGGGACAGTGAAGTTTATAAATCAGCAAAACTTAGTAGTAAAAAGCAGTGCATGTTTAAAAGTGAAATGCTGTTTAGAAGAATAATGATTAAGTGAGGTGGAAATGATGGTACTCTTAACAAAACAATTTGCTGAAACATTTTGAAAATGAAAATGCCAGCATGCAATTTGTTTTGTTTTGAAATAGGCTTCAACCTTGCCTTCTGCTGCTGTGGTGGTAAGTTCAGGGAAAAATATATACAAACATGTACATATATACAGATGCATAAAGGTACATACACTCACACATCTACACATATGCTTATGAACACATACATTTGTGCAAGAAGATAATGCTTTCCTTTCCATCCCTTATGTTCAGCTCTTTAAATCTGATACCTGTTGTAGCAACAACTCTTGTCTCACACCAATTGCATAAGAGAGGCAAGACTTGTCTTACAAAAATTATAAAATGTTTTTAAACATATTAAAAGACTTTCAGTAGTTCTCAACTGAGCTTGACAGAGCTTCTTCCAAGCCCCTTGTTTTCTACATATGAAGCACCTCAGGCAAATAGCAACAGAAAACAAAACCTTTTTGATGCAAGTTGTCCTGTAGGGGTTATTCCAGACTGTAGTAAAATTTTATATGTTCAATATTGAACTGAGAAGAGGGAAAAAGTGGAATGGAGAGTAAAAGTCATATAGCATGAAATAGTAAGAGTTTCAGAGGAAAACTGTAAGAGTTGGGTTTTCTAGCCTAGAACTTAGGATCCTATAATATCACTGGTTTATGGCCTTGCTTTTCTTATTTTGACTAAATTCACTTCCTGCACAGCATTACTAGGAAACAGTGAAATCCTTTAATATCACTTGCTCCAATTTCCTATGTAATGGTCATGCTTATAGGCTTTGAACATGCTGAATTTGGCACAGCCAAATGTGACTTGAAAGGTGTTCAGAGTATTTTGGAAAGAAGCCAAAACACATAGGAAAGTTTATTTATATGCAAAATGCACATGAAAGGGATCCCTGAGTGTACTGGTGATATGTGGGGAGGCCTGTGACAGAGGAAGAGTGGAATTACCTGGGGATTACTCCTGTTCTTTCAGGGTCTTTGGGCAACTGACCTTCCCTAGCTGTTGTTGAAACCATTGTTCCTGCTTTTCCTCTCAAAGCTCAGATTTAGATGCTGTTTGAGCATCTCTCAGTGGTATCATTTTGCTATTTGTGTGAGAGATCATGGAGTCTTGTTCATAACCATCTAAGCTAACACTTCAGGGGTTCAGTGGATGAAAGAATGTCTGTGAATGTTGTCCAGTTGGACTTTAGTAAAGTTTTTGACACAGTCTCCGATAGCACCCTCCTGGAGAAACTTGCTGTCCTTGGCTTGGATGGACCTACTCTACATTGAGTGGAAAACTGTCCGGATGGCCAGGCCCAGAGAGTGGTGGAGAATGGAGTTAAATCCAATTGGTGGCTAGCCAGCCCATGATATTCCCCACTCGGTGTTGAGACCTGTTCTGTTTAACATTTTTATCAATGATCTGGATGAGGGGATCGAGTGCACCCTCACTAAATTTGCTGTGACACCAAGCTGGGTGGGTGCATAGATCTTGAGGGCATGAAGGATCTTCAGAGAGTCCTGGACAGGCTTCAGTGATGCCCCAAGGCCAATTGTATGAGGTTTAATAAGGCCAAGTACCAGGTCCTGCACTTGAACCACAACAACTCCATACAATGGTACAGGCTTTGGGATGTGTGGCTGGAAAGCTGTCCTGTGGAAAAGGACCTGAGAGTGTTAATGGACACCCAGCTGAACATAAGCCAGGAGTGTGCCCAGATGGCTAAGTCGGCCAATGGCATCCTGGCTTGTATCAGAAATAGTGTGGCCAGCTGGACCAAGTAAGTGATTGTTCCCCTGTACTCGGCACTGGTGAGGCCACATCTCGAATACTCTGGGCCCCTCACTACAAGAAGGACATTGAGGTACTGGAGCATGTCCAGAGACAGACAATGAAGCTGGTGAAAGGTCTGAAGCAGAAGTCTTAGGAGGAGCAGCTGAGGAAACTGGGATTTTTTAGTGTGGAGAAAAGGAGTCTGAGGGAAAATATGATCACTCTCTACAACCACCTGAATGGAGATTGTAGCAAGGTAGGAGGTGTTCTTCTCCCAAGTAACAAGTGATAAGACAAAAAATAAATGGGTTCAAGTTGTGCCAGGAGAGTTTTAGATTGGATAGTAGGAAAAACTTCTTCACTGAAATGATTGTTAGACACTGGAAGCAGCTGCCCCTGGAAATATTTAAAAGATGTGTAGATGACGTGTTGAGGGACATGGTTTAGTGATGGGCTTGGCAGTGTTAGGTTAGTAGTTGAACTTGATGATCTTAAAGATCTTTTCCAATCAAAATGATTCCATGATTTTATGATTCATCCCCACATGTGGATGTCTGAAAATAAAATTTCTGAAGCATACAAGCTAGGTGGAAGCAGACTGATGAAATGTACAACATAGGCTTTCAGGCAGTAAGACAGAAGAAACATTGTGTGGTGTCTTGCTAGCATGTACACATCACCCAGCAGAGAACATCACCAGACTTACTCAAAGCCCCCTAAAATCTGTATCTTTTTCTTATGTTTGTGACATAGCAGTATATTAGTGAGTTAAAGCTAGAGACAGTGGTTCAAGGGCAGGGTTGTTTGAATGAGAAGTTACCAGAGTGATGGGACCAGTACAAGGAGGAAGACACTGCCTACCTGCTGTCCTGGTTTATGAACCTCTAGACAGAGAAGTATCCAAAATAATCCCACCATATTTCTTCCTCCAACACTAAGACAAGTTAAGCTACACCTTGTTTAAGAAAAATTATGTTAAAATAATGTGGCATCTTGCAGAATATCTGTGAATTTCAGGCTGCTTTTATAGCATAGAAGCTATTTATCAAAAACTTATTCTTTTTTTCAGTGTCAGTCTTTATATGTTCAAGGAACTGGAAAAACATTAAATATCATAACTTAACCGGGAGCAGAAAGGATATATAATAGCCTTATAATCTATTCTTATGATCTCTTGCTGTTATGTGAAAATATGAGTGAAAATATTAAAGCAAGTTGCAACCCTTCTTGCTCAAGAGGTATAACATCTCACTTAATATCTTTTCTTGTTGGAATCGATACAGGGCTGTTTTCAGAATAAGGACCTATGCAGCATGAATCCATGTGATATAACTTGGTACTGCTTATTGCCTTGCCAAAGGCACAAAGGGAATCAACGTCAGAGCCAAAATGGGAATTCAAACATTCCAGGTGACAGTTTCAGAAGCTGAGCCACACTGTGGGGAAGCAGCTACTTATGGCACAATTCCCTTGAAATTAGGATATTAATTCTGGTTAAGGAACCCAATCTGTTCACCGACGATGCTGTGCAAAGCATCTGTGCAATCTGAGGAATCTGCCTGCAACATTTCAGTGATAGGAACAAATGGAACTCACCAAGAAATGACCCTTGGGATTGCAGGAATCTGTCCAAACTTCCTCACACAGATATTTGTGATGTGGACTCATATTTTGCCTCAGAAAGTGAAGTTCTTTATTGGCTCCTAGGCAGCTTGCTCTAGCTTTATGAACTTACTGGAAAATTCAGCAAGTTATTCAAAGGTGTGAGCAATATTGATGCTTCACTCAAGGCAATAATTGGGCTCTGTATTAACTTCTTTTATATTGTATTGAAACAGTGAAACACCCTATGTTATAGACTTTGGAGATATTTCCTGACTTTTTTTTTTTCTCCTATTATTTTATCAATGCTTTCAGTGTGATTTCTTTTGGGTCAAAATATGGAACAGATCCTCATCTTTCACTTCTTTCTGTAGGTTTCAGATTTAAAATGAAATAACACATGATGGGCTGAGAGACATTTTTGGTAAATCCTATTACTATTCCAAAAAAACCCTAGTTATCTGCTGCCAGTACAGAACAGATATTAAAAAGAAGTAGAGAGGATTTGTAGTAACTCATAGAATCATAGAATTGTTTTGACTTATAGCATCCAATTAGAGGCCTTTGTTATAAATTCAAATTATGTTTACATTATAATTTAGCTTACATATAATCCTGGTAAAAGAGATTGAATGTTGTTTTTTTTTTTTCTTGGCAGTGAGAAAACAGCTTCACTGCATGTTGGACAAAGCACAGAGAGACCTGAGCTAGTTTTGTGATGTTGTCATGGTAGACACCTGTACTACCATAGCTGGGTTGCTTCTAAACTAATTTACATATCTCTACAATTTGTAGAATTATTCTATAATGCCCTTGAGTTATAGACTGCATGCATGGACATCCCATAACATACATATTTCCTATGTTGTAATAGTTTTCCCATTTTATCTCCAAGATCATTGTAGATTTTGATATTTTCTCCCAAATAATGACCAAAATTGTAATGTGGGTAAGGAAATTAATACCAGACAAGTTTAATCATCATACTTGGGGTTTTTTTCCATTAGCATCATTAGAGCTGGAATTCCATCTGCTGTGGTTTTTAGTAAAGGTACTCCTGGATAAACTGCAAGGGCAAGCAGGACACATCTAATGGGAGCACTGGTCAAATCATGCTGCTCGGAAAGGAGAGGGTAAATCTTCTTAGACTCCTTAGACAGCACACCTTTTGCCTTGCATCTAGAAGGCCAATGGAAAGACCTTTTGGGCCCAAGTTACAAATGAGTACTGAGAACCTGTGAAGCCCCCTGAAGTCTTACCCTGGGCCAGCCACATGGATCCTCCTCATAATTAAAATCACTCTCTTGAAGTAATTTTGAGGATTGATAGAATAAGCTTTTCAACTAAGTTCAAATTTGGTTCTCAGATAAAATGATATCAAGTATCAAATTACTGTCAATGTTGAATGCTTTATTCAGTGTTCCAGCTACTCTAGCTACATCTTTGAGTATCAGCTTTCATTTTAAATTAAAATTTACATTTTGCATATTTTTCATGTGTTTGGTTTGTTGGTTTTTTTTTTTTTTCCAACATCACCTGATTGCTTTTTAAAATGGCAAGGCCAAAGCATGAAACACTTGCTTTGTAGGGAAGCTCTTACAGGGCTTTTAAGACTTCCAGAACCCTTTTTGGTGGGGTTTCAGCAGCTCTGTACATTTTCTGTTGCTTAACACGCTTTTGAGATCTGAACAGATAACACTGAGTAACATAAAAGAAGAGATAGAAACAAGCTGGAGAGATTCTTCAAAGCACAGCTCTAAACAAAAGAAATATGGGGTCCTCATCCTATCCGCTTCACATTCCTGTTTGTAATGATTTCAGTTCCTTCTGGTTTCCTTATCTCAGAAAAGAGATAGCACTGCTTGCTTACTACACACAAAGGCTGAGGAAATTAATTGATTTAGACATACAGGCTGCTTTTGAAAGCCTGGAACATCATTCATATGAACCACTACCCACCAAAGACACAACCAGCTAACCACAGCATGCTCTGTGACAGCGCTTTATGCAATTACTTCCAACCTGCAAGGATTAAGGAGGCCAAGCAGAGCTTTCTATTCAGCAAATTCATTTTCCACTTATCCCCAGACTGTATCCCTCTCTTGCTTTTGCTCATCGGCATTCAGGTTCTAGCCAGAGTGCCTGTGGGATCTGCCTGGCTGGCCCAGGGAGAGACTTTAAGCAGCTTCCCAGGTTTTTAGTATCCATTTATATGTTACTTGAGACCAAAGACCTTTCCACTAGCCATGTTGTGAGAGCCAGAATTCACACTGCTATTTTTAATGTCTGTAGAACAGTTGTATTTCCCAGGGGCTCCTGGAGGCATTTATCCATCTTAGGCTTCCTTCCACAATCCACTATTCAAGCACTGCATTTGAAATGGCAGCTGGCCGTGGCAGGCGCTGTTTCATTCCGCTTTAGTCGTGACTGTTACTTCACACTTGTAAGTAGCACTGCACAGAGGGTTGTGGGTTTTTTTTCCTAATTGCTTGCAGCTCACCCCTGCACAGCAAGAAAATATTTCTGCGCCTTGTTGATCTTTTGGATTGTGCAGATATTGTGCCATTGGCTTTTGTACCATATTTTCTGTGCCTTCAAGCTATTTTACTATTTTTCGCTCCTCTCTTTCCTTCTGCTTCAAAGCTCTGCAGTTATGCTTTGTTGGACAAGTCACATTTCAAGAGGAGTTAAAGTAAGAAATAAGTTGCTGGCAAAGATCTATATCTTTTATTATACGGTAAGTCTAGAAAGCCAGCATGTTGCTTTTAGCTTTTGCATGTACATATGCCATTACAGTAGTTAAAATAGTTTGGGATGGACTATTTCAAATGTTTATGTGATTGAATAGAAACGTTTTCTAGGAAAAAACAGCTTAATCAATATTCTGAATGGAAAAAAAGAGTTTTTGTTTTGGGAACATTTTTGCTGTATTTTCTCTTAATGTTAACAATTTGATTTTGTATTGCTGTATGCACATTTTGTAGATTATTGTATGTATTGGATCAAAAAATGAACAAAATTATTTGATAAGCTTGTGCTACTGTTCCACGAATATGTTTTTCATCTTGTTCTTTATTTTGGATGGAGAAAAAACTCTCAAAATTTGTCATTTTTCAGTCTAAATGTTTAGGCAGGTGAGGGCACCATGATGCTATATCTCATGGACTAGCAGCCATAGTACACTAGCCTATCCTGACAAAGCTCACAAAGAGTATTTTAGATTTACTGCATTCTATTGAAATCTCTAGAAAGTTCCTGCCCTTTTCCACTATTAACCAAGGCCACAATTTCAAAACACCACAGTGTTCTGGAAAGGTATGGCAATATAAAAACGTGAAGATATTTTATTTAACAGTAAACTGCCTTGGGGATAGACTGATGTAACTTGGTCATCACTAGTCTAGCACACCAATACTCTATGACATACAACTCTGATGATTTATATTTTTCTTTTTTGTAATCCAAACTGAAAGGTGTTTCAGGAATTCAGTCATGCTCTGTGTTGTAGACCATAGATTTATATTTTTACCTGAAGCTCTTTATCTTCACTTGGTAAGAGCTGGACAAGGGGTTTTAAAATGATGAAACTCACTCTGGCCTTTTCTGGGGAAAATATTTTTCTTATTTTTTCACTATCAAATATATAATGTGAAAACTTATAAAAAAATCAGGAGGAAGAAGAAGCAGGAAACAATCCTCCAATTAAATGATTTTTGCAATTGCCAACACAGCTTTTGGTATGTAAAAGGAAGTGAAATGTGACAAACTTCAGTTTTGCTTTATCCTCCAAAGGGCAGTCTCAGGCGAGACCCAAATACAAATCTGGATGAGTTCAATCAGAGATGAACTTTTGCAACATGTTGGCTTCTCTGTCACTCTAAACATGAACTGCCTTTATTTAATTTTCCACATATAGAAATAAATTATCTCTGATATTGTCTGCAATTTCACGTAATAATTCAGTCCTTTTCATAGGAAGTTCAGGGGTTTCATTCAAAATCAGACTATTTGGGTGGATTTCTGAGTGAGGACAAGGGGTGGAAGTGTGATCTTTTGACTCTCCACAGAGTTATAGAAAGAACTCAGCCATTTTGCAATCAAAAGATTGAGTTGGAATATTGCAGACAGTATTACACTATTTTGTTGAGGCCTTTATTAAAATGTCCAGTGGCTTTTACACTCTGCTTAGATGTTTCAGTGAATTTCAGTGTGTTAATTGACTTGGAGATTTTAATAACATCTTAGAAATGTTATCATTTTGTCATGTTTAGGAATTTTAATAACGGATTTCTTCAAATTGCTTTTTTGATATTGTTAGGACAACTCTTGCATGTGAATAAGACAGAGATAAGGAAAAGATACTGCTGTTACACTAAAAGCTGTAGCTTTTATTTCAATCCTTAGTGCTTAGTAGGAGCTTCTAGTTAAGTCTGATATGTAAGTGCATTAAATTTTTCTTTTGGGTGTCCATTATACTAAAATACAACATGTAGCCCTTGAATCCTTTTGAAAATTAGAATGCAATATTTTTTTTTAGATATTTTGACTAAGATTTGAGGATCTAATAGTTGTTTGTAACCATTCTGTAATTTAGATCAATAAATTAAATATAGCAGCTTTCTCTTGGGAATTTAGAAATGCTTTATAAATTCTTAGTTCTATGTACACTATTTAGTGGAAGTTATCATCTGGTTTAACACAGAGACTGCAAGTAGCAGAACAAAATATAGTAGTAGATGCTGCTTCCATATTTTTTTTTTCATGTATGCTGTCACTCCTAAGTATTCCTTCTCTTCCAATCAATTTATGAACTAAAATAGTTTGCAGTTCGGAAAATTGAAACGTTTTGCACATAGAAATCAATGACTAAGACCATGCCCACTTTAGATGGCAGGAAGACACTTGAGTGGCTGGTTTTGTTGCCACTACAGTCAGTCTAACTAAAATTTTGGTGCTGAGGGATCAGAGCTCAGGGTTTTGGTGGCTGAATGCTTACAGCTGCTTCACGCCTGCTCTTCGGGAATGGGGCAGCACTGTCTGACCAGTGTAACTGCTTGCCATGTACAAGGGCTTGCAGGGCTTAACTTGTAAATTGCAGGCATCTCTTTTTGTACTTTGCTTTCCATCTTAGTTTGTAGGTAGGTTGGAAGTCAGATACTCTTAAACTGATAAAGGAGCTTTTGAGAGAGAGATGACTTGTTCATCCATGTGATGAATAGCTAAAGAGTAATTAAGAAAAGCCAAACTTCAGCTTGGCATCCAGTAAAAACACAAATGTATGTTTTGTGCCAGACACCTGTGTTTGTTCCAAGGAAAGCCCTAGGAAAGAAGCTCTGGCCTTTCTCCACCTGGAAGCTATGAAAAACACGAGAGCTCAGTTTGCTTTTTACGTAGTGTGGACTGTGTTATGTCCCAGGACACTGGAAGCTCTTAGAAGTGGAGTAGTGAACTTCTATTCAGATCCTGAACTTTCCTGATCACCAAGTGCACTGTGGAGTTTCCAAACCACTATCCTAAAGTGTGCCCTGGCCAATATTTCTTTTAGTATTTCTTGCCTTCTGACTGGGAACAGAGAGAGTATGCCCTCATGGGATTGTATTTTAGAAAATTTACATACACATGCAATTATAGCATTCTCAAGAAATGTGTAATGCTCTCAGTAAATGCAATTCATTGTTCTCAGAGAGTTCTGAAATTCCTTTAAAAATCTACAGACCTTTGATATCATATATGCCATGTTCCATGTTCATTGGAATGCAGGTGAATATTTGCTTCCAATCCCTTTGTGCTTTCTTCTCTTATATATGATCATCATCATTCTCTTCTTATATTAAGAAGAACTCTGGGTTGATTGCTTTGTTTATTTTCTTATTTGTTTTACAGTTTAAAACTCCACATTTTACCTGTTCTGAAAGACTTCTCAGTTGAGTGAGAACACAGTAAAATTCACATCACAGATCTTAGAGTGTTCATTTAAAGTAGATTTTGGTTTGGTTTTTCTAGCCTCTTTTAAAGCAGTAGAAGAAAAATCATCTTTGATAAAGCATTCCTTTCTTCAATTATCTCTTGTAGGAATTCCCAGTTTACTTCTCTTTGTCATCCAAATGATTCTTCTACTAGAAATGTTTCAAGCTCATTTTTTGTCTTTGTTAAATCAGTTTTTACTTCCCATTGATATGAATGGAACCTTGAGACCTTGCTCATGTTTTGGCAGTCTGAAATGTTACAATGCCTCTGGACAACTCAGGAAAATATCATAAAGATGATCTATGAAACCATTTTGAGGACATCTATAACAGTTTGCTTAATCTTGAACATATAGAATCTAAAGTAGAGATGTGATTATATTAATCATGCTGCTAGAGAGGAGAAAGATTATAATCAAATGACAACTGCCCTCACAAAAAACCAAAACCAAACTAGCCTGATATAAGAGAAAATAATAGCATAGAGTCAGGAGGAAACAAAGTCAATGATATTTCTGTGTAACCTGCTCTAGTAGGGGAGCTGGACTAGATAATCTCTAGAGGTCCTTTCCAACCTCTACCATTTTCTGACTCTATGATTTTTTAATTTTTTTTTTCGTATGGCATTTCAGTAGATTTTGTTTAGCTCTACAGAAAGTGAGAAATTTGAAAATTGAGGCTGTTTTCCAGATTCCAGCTGAGCTTTTGCAGCCCCCCAAAAGAGTTCTAAATCAGGTTCTGGTTGAAGAAAAGACAGCTTAACAATAGAAACAGAGCTGTATCTGAATGGACCTTATTTTCTGGTTTTAATAAAAAATTACCAGGCCATTTTCCCAGACATCCTTAATAAAGTAAAAAGTGGAATTTTAAATAAATTACTATGCCAGCCCAGATTCTGCTGAGTATATATATATGGGTTTTCACATAAGAAATCAATAGCTGTGCTGCAGTCATGGGGCAGCTTAGTATATGAACACGAGCATCTGTTTTCTGAAATTGCAGGTTTAAAAGAGGAAATAGAGGATGAGACAAAAGATGCCAGTTAGTAATGGGACCACACTAGAATTTCATAGAATTATAGCATGTTTTGATGGACTTTTCAAGGGTTAGTTTGGAGGAAAGCTAGGTGTGTAAGTTCAGGTGAGCTTGTAATATTGAAGAAAACTGATGCACTGTACACAGAGTGGAATTAGACATCTGCCATTTGGTAGCCGCCACAGTGTGTCTTTAGTGTGAAAGCTGTAAGTTTGATGGGGACAGCTGAATGCCAATTTGAGTCCAGGATGGCCATAATCTTGCTCATTGGCGTTTGTCAACTTCTGTCAGCTGTCTTTATAGCGTTGATATAAACATGACTACATCAAGCTTTAAACATAGGTCTGTACTAAAATAGCTTAGTTCACTTATTTTAGCTCTGAGAATGGCTGGGCATGGAAAACTGTAACAGACTAGTTCCTGGCATAGTCTTGTCAACATGTTTTATAGTAATACCTTTTTTTACCTTGTCTATTTAAAGACATTTTTGGATTAATAGAATTTTAAGTCAAGTTAGAAGCTACTAGTCAGAAAAGAAAAAAAAGAAAAAAATCCCACAAAAGTAGATAACCGACCCCCTAAAATTCCAGGTGGGAGTGACACACTTCCAGGATGTCTAGGCCAAATGCTTAAAATCTTCTAAACCTGTACTCTAGGTATATACATGGGCATCTAGTCAGCATGCGTAAGAAATGACATTTCTAGCTACAGTTCTGGCATCAGCGCAAAGGATGTATATGCCCCTATGTAAAACAGAAGCCAATATTTCTCATTGATTGCCTTGCCTGAAGCATTGAATAAGTCTACCATCTTCAGTACCAAATCTAAAGCAGTGCAAAACAGATGTGGTTTCAGAGCTGCATTTGAATCTAAATGCTATCATCTTGAGTGTAGAAGTTTTTTAATTGAATGAAAGCTGATATTTCTTGGGAAAAAAAATGATTTCATTTTAAACAAAATTATTATTAGAAATAATTATGTCAGATATATTGCCTTTGTCTGCATAAAGGCAAGTATATATATTTTAGTAATATGTTTAAATTATGACAGAAAGCATATTTTTGTAATGATTATTAGGGGTTACAAGAAAGTAGTTATTTCATTATTCATATTCAATATTAACAATTTATTAAACTGTAATAAAAGTATGTGGTCTCATCTGTTACTGAAAGTTAGAGCTATGAAATGTTATCCTTGAAACCTATTAAAGGTGCAGAGTTAGGAGGATGTAAGAAAGAGGAGAAAGTTAGGGTGGTACTTCTGAGAATATAATGATGATTAAAGAAGACTATTTATTAGACAGTATTTTTTAATCTTTCTGATTCATTAATAGTGTGCAGTTGGTCTTTATGATGTCAGAGACTGTGCTAAATACAATGTGGAAAGGCAAGAAAAGTTCTCCTGATATATGCTACTAAAGTGAGACTTGGGTCTACCTTTGTCTTGACATTGCCAACTGCCAGCTTGGTGGCACATCACATCTTCATACCTGTGCTGCATGTAGGCTTTGGCTAGTTCATCTATTTAGACTGTAAGCTCTTCAGAGTAGGATCTTCTGGTGGTTTCAACAAGAATAGCTGAGTTATGTGTTTGGTAACTGCAGCTCTTGTTACTTGAGTACTTCTACAATGGAAATAAAAATAGCCATGTTAGTAAGTATAAAAATTATCTGTTCAGAAAAAACCCAATTCTCAGCTACACTACCTTGACTCCAGTTGCTTTCTTCCTGATCTCTAATACAGTCCATAGTTGCTATCCCAACTCAATGTTGATGACATTCTTTTGCAGTGAATTCTATGGTCTTCTGTTCTTCAGGTTGCTACTCTCCAATTAAAGATGATTTTTCTTGAGCCCGGAGAATAAAGGAGCAGGGGCAGAGAACAGAGGGCTAAGCTCTTTGGAAACTGAGAAACTGAGTCCCATGTTCTTCACTGTGTCTCATACAGATGGCAGAAACAAAGTTTGTTGGACTAAGTAAAGACATAAATTGGCTACACAGGGTTGGTTGCTGGGAATGACAACCTATCTCCCTCACTATCCATTTTAAATTAAAACATGTTAAAAAATGAGGTGCTAGAATCATAGAATGGTAGGGGCTGGAAGGGACCTTTAGAGATCATCCAGTCCAACTTCCCTGCAGAACCAGGTCCACCTAGATCAGATCACACAGGAACGTGTCCAGGTGGGTTTTGAAGACCTCCAGAGAAGGAGACTCCACACCTTCCCTGGGCAGCTTGTGCCAGGGCTCTCTCACCCTCACAGTAAAATAGTTTTTCCTTATGTTTAAATGGAACTTTTTTTGTTCCGGCTTATGTCCATTACCCCTTGTCCTGTCACTAGATACAATAGAAAAAAAGGGATGCCCCAACCTCCTGACACCCATCATTTAGATATTTGTAAATATTCATGAGATACCCCACAATCTCCTCTTATCCAGACTAAACAGCTCCAGTTCCTGCAGTGTTTCCTCATCAGGAAGATGCTCCAGTCCCTTGATCATCTTGGTGGCCTGCGCTGGACTCTCTCCAGAAGTTCCATGTCTCTCATGAGCTGAGGAGCCCAGAAATTGACATAGTACTCCACATGAGGCCTCACCAGGGCAGAGTGGAGGGGGAACAGAACCTCCCTCGACCTGCTGGCCACACACTTCTTGATTCAACCCTGAATGCCATTGGCTTTCTTGACCACGAAGGCACATTGTTGGCTCATGTATTCAAATCATCTCACAGAGGCATAGAGCACATCAAGAAGACAGGAAGGCGAATATTGATAGAATCAAAACTTAGTTGTGCCTGTGATCAGGATCTTGCCATAACCTATGGCACATCTGCTTCTCAAAAGGAAAAGGGAGGATAAACAACTCTGCTATTTCTGAAAGTACTGTGTATAGGAAAATTAGATACACTTCATTTCCATCTCTATTAAGTTATGTTGACAAACCAGACTATTGGCTATTTTTGTAGAGGATGAGTAATTAGCTAGGTCACCTAATTATCAGAACTACTTTGGCCTCCCAGGAGAAAATGATTAGAAATCCATTTCCCCATATTGTTTAAAACAAAAATACTGCACAAAGAGAGATTTTATTGACTTGGCCAATGGTTTTCAAGTGAATCATTGGATACAATGTATTGCTGTTTGAAGTTGCATTTGGTGACTTTTAATAAGGTCTCTTTGTTTATGGATCAGATGGAGCATAATCTGTTTATTTACTTTTTCCTCTGCAAAGCGTCACTTTAATGCCAGTCTGCAGAGATTGGCAGAGATTGGCAGAGGCTGGCAGAGGTACAGTTGCACCATTAGAGCAAAGGTGCTGAGAGGAGTCCTTGGCTCTTTCAGATCTCCGGTATTCTACCATTTATGCCATATTAAATACTCTGAAAAACGTTCCAGGTGATTTAAATTACACTGGCAGCATAAAATTGTGTGTGATTAGCTGCTGCTCTGAGTGCAGGACAGGTTACAGGAATCTTTAAAGTCTGATTGTCATACTAACTGTAGGTTTCAGTGTCTTGCTTTTAGACATGCACACGTGAGTGGGCACAGGTAGATCAGAGTTTGTGATCCTCTGCATTGTCTGGATGAAAACCAACACTGGTTCAGACCCTGGAGAGACATCCTACCTGGCTGTATTAGCCTGAAGGGTAGAAGCCTGCACCTTTGCTATTTATTTCAGGGAAGGTCCAGGGTTTTTGTACAGTGGGATGAGGAGAGGGGTCCTCCTATAAGTCTATCTTTAGGTACCGGGTAGGACCTTTACTACCATGAGGCAGAAATTATGTTTCATTATGAAATTGTGTTTCATGTAGTGGAGTAGCTGATGGGGCTTTATATGTCCTGGAGTTCTAGTTGCCATTCATTGCTTTTGTAAAGATGGGCAAAATCACACTGGAAATATTTCTCAAGGGCTTGGAAGAGAAATGGCATTCTGTGTTGCTTTATATCCTTTAAAATTGTTGCTTTTCACTTTTAAGGATGAAAATGCAGCTTGTTGCTGCTCTTAAAGGCATCATTAATCAGGTTTGAGTGGATGCTCATCAGTTTAGTAGATTTATGTGTATTTATTGCCATTGTAACATTTCATGTGCAGTTACATCCATTACACAGAGTCCATGCAAACCTAGTCAGATGCACATTCAAGGCTCATCAGGTGTATTTTTCCTTTGCTGAGTCAGGGGAAGATTTTACCCAGTCAAGCCAGAGAACTTGAGTTAGTTACATTAATTAGGATATATTTAATATGAATAGTGTTTGAAATAATAAGTGAGGGCAAAAACTGAAGTATGGTTCTACTCAGCATGGTACAAGTACATAGTAAAAAGAGTTTTACAATCTAAATGGGTATCTAGAGCGAAATATTTGTTTGGAAAAATTCACAGAATAACAAAATGAGGTGTGCAAGATCTCACAGCAGATTGGTTGCAAATCTTGGCATGAAAAAGTATCTCCTGCTTTCTGGAGCTTTTCTCTTGTTTCTCTCCAGCTTTTCCTGCCAATACAGAGTTATCATCCATACGTGGATACACAGATGCCACAGTGGACCACAAAGCCAGGTCTTCAGCTTATTAAAAATCAATGCTTTTTCATGATGCCATCAGCACAATGTTGTTTCACCATATATAAGGACTTGTCACCATATTTATTTAATATTTTTAAGATACAGAATTGTAAGGTCAAGACTTTCAAAACTGCCTTTTCTAATTTAGGAATTAAATCTGTATGTAGGATGAGAAGTGAATGGACTTATTTTTGGTGAGTGATTGCACTGGAAGCAGCGGTTACCTGAATCTTTTGTTGTTCAAATCATTCATGTCGTTTCCCACATATGAATGTGGGCACTTAACTTCAGGCCACTTAGTTTGAAAAACTTGGCCCAAGTATTGCTGTTATCTGCTAGATCTTTCAGTGTGGACAAAGATTCCTGCTGCTTCTGTTCAGTTCAGCCATCTATTCTTTCTTTGTTATAGTGTATAGCTCTTACAGTAGTTTGACCTTGTGTAAATAGAAAAATTCAGTTTAATATTTCCATAGGTTCAGAATAAGAATGGATCAGGTCTTTATCCCACTAGACCACTGCAAACATAAATGGTACAGGACAAGTCACCTTTGAAATTAAATTGGCAAAACTGCCCTCACTGAATTAAGCATAATGTTCTCAGGTTGGTTCTCATTCTTGAGTTAGCTTACTTCTAAAATCAGCCTATTTCTCAGGATGCTTACTTTCAGCTCAGTTGCCAACATCTTTTAATTTTGCTTTGAAATGACCTCGCAAGGTGATTTAATAACTTTTTACTAGAAGATCTGAAGACTGTAGGAACATGTTGGCTTGGTATTTCACTTACATCTGGATGTACTGTGTGACACATTAACATCACAGACACATCTGCTGTTTCTGAGCGAATAAGGAAACTTCAGTCTTGGACAGATGCAATACAAAGGATTGACAGAACAGACAAAGGATCACCACAAGTTGCTATAGCAGGTGAGAGATGGATGCAGGGGAATTGAGCAGAGCTTATGTTGCTGCTGCATGATGTGCAAAGCAACATAAACCACATGCCTGTGTTTAGTGACTTAGAAACGAGACAGAGATGGTGATCCACTAAGAGACTGTTTATGGCTTAACTTCTGTCCCTCTTCCAATACTGTGGTTCACTGGGACTGTACTTCTATAATTCCACTGAGCTTGATCTCATCTATGAGCCCAAAAGGATCGTTAAAAACATGAGTGGTTGCTAGCCAAGTCATAGATTTACCTAGAAGTTCTGAAGCACTAAATCCACAGAATCAGTAATATTCCATGGGGTTTTCCATTTGTTTTGCTTTTAAACTCCTAAACAGTTGTTACATACAGCTGACAAATCTGGCAAGGATTTGAACTCTGCAAACAGTTTTTGATGCCCATCTTTTATAGTCATGTAACTAATCTGTATCATCTGCATTTTTTTAAGAAAAAGTTTGGTACTTTTTGAAAACTTCTTTAGGGTTTTCTTTTTATTTTGAAATGTAAGTTATCTGAGGTAGGCTTATCTTTCTGTTCTCTGCCTATGTCATAGTTTCTAGTACTCTTAATAACCATTAAGAGAAGAATCTCTACTCCTTTGTTCTCCTCTTTCCTGGTCTTGTGTTAAATTCTTATTTTGCACCATATGATTGCAATTTGACTTGACCATTTGCTTATTTTATTTTGATCATTATATTCCTGCTGTGTTCTGTATTCATTTTTCTTTTGCTTCAAAGCTGCTTAGCATTGAATTATTGAAGAGCAGTTAACAATAGCAAGGTAGTACATTATCACTTACAACAAATTGAGCTGTTCATTCCAGTGGTTTAGGTGGCCTCTAGTTCAGCATTTCTGTACCTACAAACCATTTCTCACTAACACCTGAAAGCCAAACTATGGGCATAGGCAAAAATAGTTGCCGAGATGGCAGATTGCTCTGAAGTAGTCATGTGGTTGTGACCTTCTGATAGCTGTGCCTGTGCCAGAACACCGCAAAATCTGTCTAGCTGCAGCTTTAAAATGAAGCTGAAGATAGATGATTGACAGGCTGAGGTGCAACACATGTTGTTGGAGGTAAGCACAAGGCTTTTTCCTGTTCCCTGGATAGCAAAAAGAGCACCAGAAGTAAGTCTGCAGAGTTGTGACTCTCCTGCCTTCACCTCTTTTCCTTCCAACATCTTGAGAATTATAGCTCTGTTTTGATCCAGATACTCATTCCTTTGATTCAGTTTTGCTTACACTGCATAGAAGCCTCAAGTTTGAGGAGAAAACTTCCTCAGCTCCTCAGAAACTCTAAAATATAAAAGTTGCAGCTAGTTTCAGTGTAATGAGGCCCTAAAACCTTCAGTCTTTTGCGATGTCCTCCCTAATAAGTAAGTTCAGTTAAACCACACTAATACAGGCTTGTGGTCTTTGCAATTTATTTTTAAAGTTCACCCACCACTGAAAATTTTCTTACAGGAACAGCCCCTGCCATGACCACAGGTTAGGCCATGTTCCCTGCAATTTAGGGAAATTATTCAGGGAATAAAAGTAGGTGTGCTGTTGGCAAACTGCATTTCCCTTGAAAGCAGTAATACAAACAGTTCAATGGAGCATCCATACCTATCCTGAGGCACAGGGTGTATACATGGCATTAACAAAATGATGAAACACAGATTGAAGGGGAAAAAAAAAAGGAAAGAGCAAGCCCTTCCTCTAGTTGCTGATGTCAACAGTAAGATGATCTTCTCAAGTCTCATACACGAGAGTGGAAGCATAATATCATTTGAGTAGATACAGGCAACCACCTATTCCAGCATCTAGCGAGAGAAATCACAGGATGTGCCAGGAGGCGGAGTTCAAACCAACAGATTGTGCCAACAGAGCTTTCTTTGGGTAGTCACATCTTTTTTTGACTTACTGTATTGAAAATCCCTTCTCCTGCTGCTGTTAGGGGTATTTTCCTGCCTTTAGAGGTGACATATCTTCAAAGACTTCATCCTTACTAATGGTCCAGAGTCTGTTTTCTCTTTCCTAGTCCATGTGACACAGCACAGGATAAAATTCTACCTCTTTATTTGGACTTCTATTAGGCTATATTGACAGATCTGCAGCCCTGCTGCTTCTGCATATGCTCTACGAACTGAATTGTAGACTTTTATTTTTGACTGCTGCCAATCTGGCACATTTTAAGAAGACAAATTTAAATGAGAAAAATCATCTCTGAGAACTCACGAATAAAGAGACATTGCTCTGTATTTATTGCATTTGTTGCATTTGTGGGATTATGGCATATTAGCTAGAAGGTAGTAGCAAAATATGGGTAGCCTAATTTTGGTAGAAAAGGAGATAAAGAGGGATTGGAGGTGGTTTTAGAATCAACTATCTAGAGGCAACAGGGTAGCATTTAATTTTCTAAACTACAGTGATCCAGCTTGCTGAAAATAAGTCAAAGAAGGAATAATTTTCACATTTCATTTAAATTACAGGAAGGGCTTGTAAATTAATTTATTGATAGTCAGGTAAAGTTTAATTACACCATGCAAAAAGAAGGTGGCATCTTCCTCAGTAATGCTCTCATGTGGGTAATTTTCAGAAACAGATTCAGCACATTGTTAAATCATAGCCTCTGGAGATTGAATTGGCTCTATGACCATTTATAATCCAATTAACAAGAAATAAATAAACAAACACACAAATCCCAAGCCCCATCCAAATTGTCAACACAGACAAAAAAAAATGTATTAAAGTTTGACTCCCATAAAGTTTTCTTTAATGAAGAGGATGCACTGAAGTAAATACCATAAATTTACTTCTTTTAGCAAACTGTTGTTGTTAGCATATCTAGTATTTGAGATAGTCCCAAATATCTTTCCAATCAACTCTCTGTTATTGTTCTGCTTTTTGCAAAACACAAACAAGCAAATGAAAATCATTACATTTCATCATATGTAGCAGGATTTAAAGCTGCTTTGAAGAAATTGCACTTCATTATCTGGAAATACAGCCATCCAGTCTGAAAACAGCCCAAGATGATAGAACGCAGAGACCTGTCTATTTAGAAACATAAGTAACCGTAAGTTTATTTCCCTAGTGCTCTGCTCTCCATTGGTTCCCCATTGAATACAGAATGAACATATAGATTTCTGCCTTATATTCAAAACCATACAGAGGATTTGCTGTTTTTTTCTTATCTGTAATAGGGACCTATTATATTAGGTAGTTTTCAATGTCATATCTCGACAATCCTTCCCCTGCCACCATTGAGAAAAAGAGGACTAGATTGAGTGATGACTTTTTGGGCAAGTTTGCAAAACAAGCCAGGAATGGAGCCAAATCCTATGACATTCACAATAGTTTCATAGCAGCCAAATCACATTGTCTGCCAAGTCTCCTCAAGTAAGCATGTCTTTCTCCACAAGCATCATCTTTTATAAGGACTTCTGCTGTAATAGTGAAATTTCTAATCTCAGGAGGTAAAACAGAATACTCTTTTATGGAAGTTGCAAAATTTCTTTTAGAGAGCAATTAGAATATCAGCACAGGAAGATTTGTCAGACATGGTTTTTCCTTTGATTTGGCTTTCCAACAACCAAGACATATTTCTAAATCTCAAACCTAAGAATAAAAGATGTGGGAGGAAATTGTTATTTCTTTAAAAATAATATGGCATTTAGACAACACAGAGCTGAAAGTAATATACACAACTAGATTAATAGGAAATGTTGTAGTGGTGCAAGCAATATTCACTCAAAGACATAGAGAGTCTAGGTAATGCACATGCAGAGACATACACAAGCAACATAGTACTACCCTTCCTTTGCTAGCTACCTCCTTATATGCTGCTTCTGCCCATGAGATCACCCAGGGCCCAATTGATTAACTTGCAGCACCTGTTTCTGAAGTAGCTTGCCAGTTGCATTAACTTGACCCTACCATCTTTGTTCAAGCTCGCTGATCCAAGCTACATCTGTGCCTACAAGGAAAGAACATATGGGACAAAATTTTGTTCAATACTACTTAGTGTTTGTAGGTGTCATTTGGTCATCTTGAAATTCTTTTAAATCCTATCTTCTCCATTTTGAATTTTGAACCTGAAAAGTTTCCTGTTTACCTCTTTGTTTTGTGTTTATATTTGGTGTGTACATTCATATCGGCATCTGCATGCCCATGTGGTCTATATCCCTACTTTTTCAAACAGGTTCCCAGCTAATAGCATGTATATACAAACCTGTTTTGCAACTGTAGTTCTAGAAGACCTAGGAGATCAACTTTGTTGTTGCTATAAATTTGTTCAGCAGACATTTACTGGACAGACACTGAGCATCCTTGCCATGTGCCCTGGAAAGTACAGAGAACCCAAATCATGTTGGTTCACCTTCACCATTGACACAGGGGCAGTATCCATCTCAGTGATTGTAGAAATGTATAATTATTTGTCCTCTATAACCTATATTGAGGTAAATGCTTACCTGAATGAAGTGCAACAGCTGTGTGTCTAGGAAGAGGTACATTCAAAGGGATATACATTTAAATGTGTCTTTATTTGAAACTTCAACTGAGCTGTTACTCATCTTTTTTTATTAACCAGCTACCTACATTGCCTAGGTGTGTTGAACAGCTAGTGCTTAAAAAAATAAAATAACTGTGATTATAATCCATATTGTTATTAATAAAATCCCCATTTTCACTAACACAAAGCTTGTATTGCACGAATATGTAACTGTATTATAACAGATCTGCCAAGAGGTTTGAAGGACTGTAAACAGAAGATGAAGCAACTAAAAAGTACATTAAAAAGTACAATTAAAAGCAATTAAAAAGTACATTATGTAGTGGTTTTTGCTGGGATAGAGTTAATTTTCTTCATAGTAGCTGGTATGGGACTATGTTTTGGATTTGTGCTGAAAACAGTATTGATAATTCAGGGATGTTTTTGTTATTGCTGAGTATTACTTGCAGAAAGACAAAACCTTTCCTGCCTCTTATGGTGCCCTGAGAGTGAGTAGGCTGGGGGTGTAGGAGAAACTGGGAGGGGACACACCTGGGACAGCTGATCCCAACTAACCAAAGGGATATCCCACACTGTATAAAAACATACTCAGCATGTAAAGCTGAGGAAAAAGAATGAAGGGAGAGATATTCAGTGCGATAATGCTGATCTTCCCAAGTTACCATTGGGTGTGACAGAGCCCTGCTTTCTTGGAGAGGGCTGGATGACTGCCTGCAACTGGGAAATGGTGAATCAATTCCATCTTTTGGTTTGCCTGTGTGAGCTTTGCCTATTAAATGATCTTTAACTTAAGCCAGGAGTTTTCTCTTTTTTACTCTTCCAATTCTCTTCCCCATCCCACTGGATGTGGTGAGTGAGCAAGGATTGTGGGGAGCTTAGCTGGTGGCTGAGGTTAAACGATCATAGTCATTTTTGTGTGGGAGGGGAGAATAAGGGAAAAAAAACAACTAGTGGGTTGAGAAAAGAAGAAATTAATATCTTAAATTATTATTAGTAATAATATAATAGTAAAAATTAAGATTTTTTTTTTTTAAGAGAGGATAAAACTCAAGAAAAGTCAAGTGATGCACAATGCAATTGCTCACCAGTTTTCAGCTGGAGTTAAACCATGATACATCCACAAAGTAAAAAATTCCTAAAGTATGTCAAGAGCTATTTTTGGGAGAGGACCTGGGGTGTCTATATCTGAATAATTTTAGGCAAATCTTCAACAGCAATACTTGTGTGCATGTGAATATATTTTCCCTCTTACATAAGTGCTCTCAATTCAAGAGTCTGAGATCTTTGTGAAAGATCCTGAAAAACTCAAAGAGGCTGTTCCTACACGATGCTCTTCATCAAAGTATTCTCATGTACATCAACAGTGGACTAGCAGTCCATGTGCTTCAAAGGTCAGGAGAGGACTTTTCAGGTGATAAAGATCAGGATGTTTGCTCAAGAGAGGAAGGACTGAATGTAGGACATGGAGCCTTTGGCTAATGCTGAGGAAAGTCATCTCTTTCCTGAGCTCTGATTAAAGATCTTTTAAAATCGCTACAGCAGTTGACATAAAAAAATCAAACCCAAGCTCACAGAGAGTAAGACTTAATGCACTGTGACTTTACATACTTATACAATAACCAGATACCACATTTTGATGTAAATTTGACACAGGTTCCTCCAGTTCTGTGTGATGCTTCCCATTCTTCAGTTGTACTGGTGTGAGAAAAACGGATTAAAAACCATTCCTTTAGTACAGGGCTTCCTCTCTTCCTGTAAGTTATTTTGAAATATACTATTTTTACTTTTCACATGGTTAAATGCTTGACTTGAGACATCTGAAGTATCCTGTAGTCTGCACACACACACACAGAGTAATCTCATATACTACGTGTACAAAAGTTCTTGTTATTCTTTCTGTTTTTAATAGCTTCCATCATGTTACTAAGGAAAAATCTGTATATGCACTAGCAGATGTGTTTAGTGTATGTATTTTATAAATGCTTCTCTTTTGTTTCTTTATTTTTGATTTTTAGAAGAAAAATAGGTTTCTTTTAATTTGATCTCCCTATTATATTCAACATGCATATTTCAACTTTTTTTTTTAATCCACCAAATTAGAATAATAACACATTCTGGTCTGTTTTAAGTAACATCAATAGAGACGTATGGTTTCTTTTACATAGTGAGAGGAACATTTGAAGAGGATTTTATACCATTTGTAAAGCAAACAACGAAACAAATAAACAAATAAGCCAGAATAAAAGATAAAGAGGAACAGTTTCTTTTTTTTTTTTTTTTCACTAATTTGTGACAAGCTGAAGTATTTTATGGTTTTGCATGTATTTCAATGAAGGCTTCTACTTGTTTAGGAAATAACTTTCTCCTGATCCTGAGATGGAAGAAGAAAGACAACAGGGATGGTGTATGTTGCTAAAACATAGTAGATTAAAGAATAAGTAGTATTGACCAAGCATTGTAATACTAGAAAGAAAAAAAAAAAATTACAATTCTTACAGGTCTCTTTTGAAGATCAGGGCTGTTAAAACATTAACAACCTTTCTTATGAGGAAAGGCTATGTGACCTGAGGCTGATCAGCCTGGAGGAGACTGAGGGGGATCTCATTAATACTTACAAGTATTTAAAAAATGTATGTCAAGAGGATGGGCAGCACTTTTTTCTGTAGTGTCCAGTTATAGGACTAGGGTTAATGGACAAAAACTGGAACACAAAAAGTTCCACTTAAACTGAAGGAAAATTTTTTTTCCTGTGAGGGTGAGGGAGCCCTGGCACAGGCTGCCCAGGGAGGGTGTGGAGTCTCCTTCCGTGGAGGTTTTCAAAACCCACCTGGACATGTTCCTGTGTGACCTGATCTAGGTGGACCTGTTTTAGCAGGAGGGTTGGACTAGATGATCTTTAGAGATCCCTTCTAACCCCTACCACTCTGTGATGCTATGATTTGCCTGTCTTATGCACCTTTTCTATAAGATGGTTTTGGATCACTGTTGCTGTTGAATATTGTTTTATATTTGGAAATTTTCAGAACATCCAGGTCTGAAGCAGGAAGGACTGCTGTGTAACATCATGCACCACCAGGGAAATGCTTCCTTGGCTTGTGCTTAGTGATCCAATACCTGTGATCAAACTCAAACAAAATGATTCTATTAACAGATAATTGCTATTGATTATGATCTATACTTTCATACATTTTTAATGGAAGTTCCTGTTGTCATCCAGACACACTTTTTTCACCTTTTCACTTTTTTTCCAAATAGTGGAAACTTGGTCTTGGACATATGGCCAGGCATGGGCTGTGAATGTGACATCTCCCAGCCTTCAGAGTTCCCTGCAGACTTTTGCCCCAGCTGTAACTAGTTCTTTTAATAAGTTCTAGCATTTTTCCCATTGATGAGTGTGCTACAAAGCAATTATGCAGCTCAGATAGCAGAAGGTATTAATATGTAAGTCAACAGCCACATTCAGAAGGTTTAAGAGGTGTTCTGAAGATGAAATGTGTAGGTACAGAAATACCCAGGCAGGAGTTTCTCAAAATCTGAGTAGCCAGCACTGTAAAACACAAGCTTGCATTTCTGCAAACAGTGGTCTAGCCATGTTTTTTCACCAGACTGTCATATCTAAATCCATATCAGCTCTGTACATATAAGTGAGCTGTGCTGCCTCCTAACACTAATTGCAAATGGAGCTATTATGGAGCCAGGGAAGTCATTATGACGGCTCTTTGCCTATGTCATCAGGCAGCCTGTAAAACATGCCATTTTTATGACTAAGTTTTGTATGGCTGTAAGAGCTGTATATCATGCCTGTTGCTCTGGAGAGGCACCTGCTGACTGTTCATATGGCAGCTTGTAAAAAAGGTACGCAAACAGCTTAGCTACAAAATCTTCCTTTTATATTTAATGAAACCAATCTGAGCTTTGGTCTGTGGCCCTGGCAGTAATAGTTAAAGAGGCTGTAATTTTAAGAAAAAGAAGTCCTTTGTATGATTGGTTAAAGGACAGAAAATTTGAGGCTCATGCTAAACTTAGAAAAATCATGCTGGATTATTTGGTGCTTTGAGCCCCAAAACCCTGCAGAACTGAAATACCCCTCCAAATGTGCATGTAATGAGAAGAAGCAGTGCAGAAAGCTAACGATCCCCTAGCATATCATCATCAACAGTGGATCCCAGCCTCCTGCACAACATGCTTGCTTTTTTGGCCCTGTAGTAAATTAGTGATGAGTGACATTGTGGCTGCTCTGTACCTCCTATCCTATGCCTTTTATTGTTTGGCACAAAGAATGTTGTTTTACTTTGAATCTCTGCTCTACAAGTATGCTGCTATCCCCTATTCTTGCCTGCCTTGGTTTCTGGGGTCAAGGCAGAATTTGGACCTAAGAGAGCCAACACTTTCTGTACAGCAAACATCTGCTAGAAAAAGTGGTAAGTGCCCTTGATTCCTGTATTTCATGCAAAGGTACTTGAGGACACACATAAATATCTGCAAGGAGTGTTTATGGGTTGTGTAAAGCTCTGTCCCTGGCTTTCATGCTCACTCATCCTTAACCCCTCTAGAATTAAGAGATATACATAATAAATGATTCATTATGAGCAATTATCTCTGGAGATTTTTTAAAATCTTATCAAAGCATAGACTATGTCAATCATATGCAAAGTCTCAAATGGAATTACTTCTCATAATCAACCACTCTTAAGTTTGTATCTCATTTTTTACTGTGTCATTTTCAAAGGAGATCTGATTCTCAGTGCCTCTTTTGCAAACTGAAAGAAAGAAATAATGTATTTTTAAATCCATCTTCAAGACTCAAGAGACATCAGCTGAACAGCCTCTGGAGTCTTAGGATTTCCAATAAACTTTCATCAACAGAAAATCTATCACTTCAGGGAAAGATATGGGTATCCCAGGGGCTGCATACAAACAGAACAGAGGTAATACATTAAATTAGATGCCTTATCATGTGGCACAGGTAAGATTGGTTGTAATTTATATAACCCATTGCAACAATAGCTTATGACACAGCAAAGTGCACTGTTTACTTTAGTAAATAATAATATTTCTGAATGTACAACAGATTACCAGGTAGCCTTTGACAAAAAGTAAGTTAAAAAAAAAAGTAAAACTTTTGAGTTTAAAAATGGAAAAGACATCCAATAATTATAAATGTTCATGGAAACTGACTTGAAAGTTTGCACTGCGAATTTCTATTATGCATGTAGGAACCCAACTATTGAAAATTTGATGAAAAACAAAAAGGATATTTGAAAACAACATTATGGAGTAAGTGTGCAGCCTGAATTGAGCAGCTTCCAATAAAAGTAATGGGTGTTTCAATCTGCATTTCTTACACTGAAAATTTGACCTCTATAGTCTCATTTAATTTCACCAAAAGAAATTCCAAATTTCAGAGAGAAATGTGCTATATATTATGCTGTACAAGAACAACTGGTTATAATTTTGTTCACCTGCTCAATATAAAAGGCTAATGCAGAGCACAGCCAGCCAGATGGTATCATCCAGGCTGGGGGTGGTTACTTGCTCAGTTACATGCCCATGGCTTCTTTCCCGGCAATCAGGTGATAGCCCGGCACTCTTGGACTTTTCTCTAGAAGCAAGAAGGAAAGGAGTAGTTCTATGTGACCTGAGTCGCTGGTGCTAGGTGCTGTACCCAGTCAGTTGCTGTGCAAGGTCAGTCTCACTCTAGTCAGCATGTGGGCTGGTGGCTCTGGAAGAAAGAGGGGAATGCCCCAGTGAGAATTTTTAAAGTAGAAACCTTGTAAAGTGTAACAGTACCCTAGGGCCTTGGTAGGATGCTGAAGAGGTGTAGGTGACTATACAGACTACCAGTGAGCAGTCACTAGCAGGAGACTTGTTGCCATGGAAGGCAGCAACTTCTACACCTTGTCTATCTCCAAACAAAAAAGTGTAAAAGGAAAATACATTAGAAGCTAAAGCAAAGATTTCCAGTCTCTTCTGGTAACCTACCTGGAGTTTTCTTTTTGCACTGTGCAGGCCTGGTGAACACTGGAACAAGAGACACATTCAAGGCTAGTACTGCATTTTCACAGGCATGGAGCAGATCCAGTGTTACGATCTGTTGAAGGAGAGTTGTATGGAGGGATAACTCCCTTGAGTCCCTACAGAACAGAAACTTTTTTTATTCCTGCAAAATTCAGATATCGTTATGGCTTAATATGTATTTCTGCTCAACCTGCAGCATACTATCTGATTGAAAAGGGTCCAACTGATTTGACATGGCTTTGAACCAAATGTGTTGAAGTTTTTGTTCCTATATAAATCTATATATATTCTATGTACATTCATAGAGCACTGCTTACAGATTCACAGAATCATTACAGTTGGAAAAGACCTTTAAGATCATTGAGTCCAACCAGTAACCTAACACTGCCAGGCCTATCACTAAACTAAACCAAACCAAAACATATCCCTCAGCACCTCATCTATACAGCTTTTAAATATCTCCAGGGACAGTGACTCCACCACTTCCTTGGGCAGCCTGTTCCAATGCTTAATAACCCTCTCGGTAAAAAAGTTCTTCCTATTGTCTAACCTAAACTGCCTCTGGTGCAACTTGAGCCATTCGGTGATTTGCTTATGTCCTATCATTCATTACTATAGAGAAGAGATAGACCTCCACCTCACTAACAACTCCCCTTCAGGCAGTTGTAGAGATTGATCATATCTCCTCTCTGCCTCTTCTTCTCTAGGCTAAACATCCCCCGCTCCCTCAGGAGCTTACAGTCAAGTCCTACCTACATCAAGAACCTCATTCACAGGAACATACAATGAAGACATTTGTAATTTTTCTAGCTTTATGTCTTTCTGATGCTTTTTTTTTTTCTAAGCAGAAAGTGTTCATTTTCTCATTGTGTCCACTCTGCCTGTATTAAAGCAATGTTTGAAACCTTCCTGTTCATATTGTCAAAAATAAAATACAAAGCCAAAAGAAGCATGTGAAAGGCCAGCAAATCTAGAAAAATTTAGTTTAAAATATGTTTCCTTGGATATTTATGAACAGATCAAAACAATAATGACAACACATGTGGACCATTACCTTTCAGTATTGTAATGGTATTATAGCCAGAATTGTTTCTCATTTTTCAGCAGTTCGTTTAAGCCTTGGCACTTTACATAATTAAATCACAAAATGAAGAAACTAAGGTGGGATTTTTCCCTATATATTTTTAAAAAAATATTGATTTTATATGACAAGTATATCAATGAGCAGCCAAATAAGCACAGCTCAACGCACACACTATGTTCACATATGCAATGAGGGCAACATTGAACTCTGTTTTCTTCTACAAATGTGATGTAGAGCCAAGATCTTGAGTAATGCAGGTGCAACTGGAATATTTAATGATGATTTGGCCACATGTATACAGATTGCCAGAACCTAGTATTGGCAAGAAGAAAGGAAAGGTCCCACCTGCATTCTCTATGTGACAGGTGTGACTCAATCTGTTGACTCACAGTAGCAAATATCATAAACCTTGCCATGTTCTTTGTTAAAAATCTTTATGCTGTGTTTGCAGGGAAGGATGCAGTGCGCAAGCTTTTGCCTTTTTCCTTTGTACTAAATACATTCAATTCCATTCCAACAATGGCAGAGCACAAGGTGATCTGAGGTAAAAAGTCATAGCAAGGTTTTACATTCAAAACTCCTGACATGTGGATACATGGTTTGAAGTCCTGGAATGACCAACTTCTGTTTCTATACAAGCAGGACCATTTGCAGGGATTACAGACTGGAAATGTTATGAATCAGCGTTTCAAGGGGACATTTCAGGATTCCTTTGGAAGGATAGCATATAACTAATAGTAATTGGTGGCCAAATGAGTGGAATATGAACATTAATGAAATGAAGTGATATTAAAAAGTCATTGTCATGATAACTTATGAACTATGTAGAAGTGACTCTGCCTGCCATCACAAGGATGAAGTGAGACAAGTCCTTATGAGTCTTTCTTGATGAGTAGTGCTTTCATATCATAGAGAAGAGGCATCCCATGGCCCTGTCACTTTTCCAATTTTTGCAGTAGCACTGACAGGGTATGGAGAAAGATCTATTTCAAAGAAGAGCATATACTTCCCAGAGCCTGAGTTGCTCACATCATAGAGAACATTGCCCTAGACATATATGTTAACTTACTGTGTTGTGGTTGTGTTATTATTACTATTCATCTTGAAATTCTGGTCTCATATCTGGTAGATGATTATATTTTGACCTGTAAATTGCCCATACAGTTCTAGTTTTCTGTGTGATAAGGATGTCGAACAGTTGCCAAATTTCATGCCAGAGGTGTCTGAACTGCAGTAGTAGATTAAAGAATCCCCACAAGCCACATTGCTATAAAGGCTTCTGAAGCATATTAGGACCTTTTAGGAATGAAAAGCAATTTTAAACTGCAGTTACGATTATTATCCAGCACTTAGGTGTTATTGTAACAGAATGAAGGACAAAAAAAGGCTGTGGAAACTGACTATGGTTATGTGATGTGTTGATCTTTGGTGACAAACATAGTCTTTGTGAGAATGTACAGTAATAGTGTCTGAATCAAGATTTAGTGAACTTTCATTGTCATCCTCTTGGGGTACTAGCTTATATTTCTCATTTACATTTGACATTAATAAGGACTCAGAAGCACAGTAAGTGAGGAAGTAGTATTCCACAACATATTCTGGAATTTCAAACTGTGCTTTTTTCTCAGTTACAATGAAAATCTAGTTAGACTAGAAGTTCTAATCTATTTTGTTCTTAAACTCTGAACAGCTTTATTTTAATAATGCTGAAGCAGAATATTGTATTAAACCAAAAATCTTCAGATTAATACATAAATAATATGAAACCTTATAAATTAAAGGTAATAACAAAATGAAATCAGATGCTCCCAACTTTTCAAAACAGGTTTCAACGTAACTGAATCAAAGCAAAAGGTGAAACATGATTCAATCTGAAGCTTTTGTCTCAAGGTTGGGATGCAAATCAACAAGTGTCTCTTTTAATTCAACATTTCTCAGTGTGAAAATGTTGCCTTGAAAATGCTTTTGAATATATATTATTCGTTGAGAAAATATGTACATTAGAATAAGTCTTTGTTTGGTTCCTTCGCTCTGAGTATCAGTGCCTGTTTGACTCTTCCTGGCAGTGACTGTTGGCAGGTCTTCCTTATAGTAGAAAACCTCTCAAATTGAGAAGCTTCTCAATTAAATTCCTGTGGGATATGTGCCAATATCAGAGGCTCTGCTTGTCTTAGATGCAGGTCTAAATGAATTACCAGGTATTAAAGAAATGTAGCAACCAAGCACTTTTCTCATCCTTAGGTCTTTTCTTCATACAAAGTTAGTGCTATGCAAAACCAGAGCACTAAATTACAATGGGGTAGTGTACACAACCCTTTTTACACTAAGGAAAAAGAGAGAAATGGTTGCATGGCCTTGGCTGATCATATGCTTTGGAAAAGCGAGTACCAGTTTGAATGATATTAGTAGAATGAGAGTATGGAATAAAGAATAAGAGTACAGATGCATTTTCTTACCAGTAAATCCAGCATTAACTAGGTACTTTGAACTACCTACTTGTGCACATGTATTTATGAGCAATAAGAGATGTAGCTTACTTAGAAATGTGCTTTCTAAGCGGTTAAGCTCTCAAAGCTGTTTTCAAGGCTTAATACCTTTGAAGATGGGTTGAGGTACTTCATACAAATTTGTGGCATTAGAAAATTCTTACAGAGATCTATTGTGAAATGTGACATGTGTTCAAACCCATACTAACTTCCTTACTTGTGCTGTCTACTCTTTAGACCTAATTCCCTCAGTTCAGGGTCGACACAGGGCCATTTGCAATATTATCTTGTGGCTATGTGTACACTAATGCTTAACATGCTATCCTTCTGCCAATCTCAAGACAGTAGCATAAAACAGCTGCCACCAGCAGCTGTGGCCATTCAGCACCTCTGAAAATTAGCTGCAGGGTATCTTAATTCTGATATTCCAAAAGTGATGAATCATAAATTGGAAGCTGCAGTTGAAAACATAGCTGTAGTTTCCTGAATTTCTCATAAGTACTACAATTAAAGCCTTATAGTAGATAAAAATAAGTGGGAAAAATCAGAAGACTTGCTGTAGCCGCTTGAGAAGGAGAATTTATGTGAATGATACTCATTCCAATTGTTTGAAAATTATCAACATCTTAAAAGTAATGTTGATAATTTTGAAACAATAAATGAGTAAATTACCAGTTAAATGAAACCCCAGTGCAAGGTCAACAGCTAGTGTTGAATCACATTAAACAGCAAAATGAGCAAATTTGTTGGTTAGATGTTTGATAAACCTACTGGAGGTTTGGCAGCAAATGCTGAACATCAGTAGTAGTTAAACTGGGATGGAAACTGCTAAAAAAAAGCAGAAAACTAAGAACTGAAATGCCTCATTTACCCACTTTCAGCTTACAGTTTCTTACTCAAGATCCCATATGTTTATCACATATTTTACAGCCAAGATATCTGGTTACAGTCAATAATACACTTTAAACAGATAGTGAGACATAGGCCTGTTTCTAAATTAATATTGATACTTAATTTGGTGTCAGATATCATCAAAAATAGAGTCATATTGCATATCATATACTATGTCATGCGAGTTGTAAAACAAATACTCCAGGTCTGGGAAACTTCCTTTCCTCCAATCAAGATTTGTAAATAAGTACTTAAACCACAAGAGTCAGTGGGACAGCATCCAAACCAGTTCGTATCTCTGAGCTGTCTTAAAGCTCCATGAATTTTCTTCTAAAATCTCCATATTAATCATTTGCTTTGGACTGATTTTGGAGTTAACATCCCCATTGGCCCATTCAGCAAGCTTTCACGTCATGGACTAGTTTCAAAATGTTCAAAGTGGATTTTGGATCAAACTAAACCAGGAAGCACGCTCCAGTCATCCTTCAAATGCAGTGAGATCAGTGCATGGGGCCAGACTAGAAATAGTTTGAAGTAAGAGCTCTATGAAGTGCAGCTAGTGCAAGTAAGCACCAGCTGTTTTTTTCTACAAATCTTCTCTTATTGGTCTTCATTATTTGATAATGTAGACATAGCTTGTCTATCCATCTGCATTGCTGACTGGAGATTGTCTGTGAGCCAGGCTACCTGTAATTCCAACACTACCTGGCAGTATGCAAGATCAAGACCCTTCTAAGTTTTGTTTGCTTCTGCAGGGTTTACAGAGGATACAATGAGCTTTGCAATAGCCTTCCCTTGAGCCCACTTCAGATACAAGGCAAGCTGGAGTTTGAAAGGCAGTAGACTTAAGATTGAGAGTGTTCTGACTCCATGTGGACTTGCACCAAGTTTTTAGGGCCTATGTCTTTGCCTTGTCCACTAGATCTGAAGGGGGAACAAGAAGGATTGTTGTTTGGCTGGTGTGTATCCCAAAAGAGATGCAAAATATATTACATCTGTTCCTCATCTCTGTCTTTCACAGGATGTAAAACAATGTGGGCTTCAGGGTGGAAAGACTCCTTGGGAATGAATCATAGAATGGTTTGGGTTGGAAGGGATATTCCTGGAGTTATTCTTCCTTTTTATTTTGAAGCCTAGTTTCTTCCTTTTCCATCCTCCTCTTGGAAAGTGTATTTTACACTGACTCATAGTTTTTTGTTTTCTCTGAAATGCTGGAGCATTCTATTTTCTTGTAATAAAAATGTAATGTCCGAAGCAAACCTCACCAGTTCTAAAAAAATCCATATGGTGTTCTAAAAAATCCATATGGTGTTTCTATATCAGAACTAGCATGTGGGATTCACAGAAAGCATCCACCCAGTAGCTTAAGAAAGCAAGTCCCCTCAGTAGATAAAAAAACCATACAATTGGCTGTGCAGTCCTTGAGAGGGACATGCCAATGATTCCTCCTCTCTGGGTTTTTTCTGAAGGCAGAAGAAGGTACTCATCATGTCTGCCACCAGGAAGAATCAGCTTCACACTTCACAGGCTCTTGTTCTAAGTGTGCAAAGTATCTGTAGATACCTGGCTATTGGAGATAAATGGTTGTGCTGATTGTGTGCAGACTCAGTGTATGTACTGAACCTTCTTGGATATGCTCTTTTCATTCCGTGATTTCTGCTAGCAAAGACATTTCTGGAGAGGTTTATTTCATATACTTGTGTGGCATCTTTCTGGGACCTGCTGGACAGTGCAAAAGCTGAGTGTGTTTAATGAGAAAAGTGTGTTCTGGGAACTGTCTGTTTATCTATCCCTATGACTCATACCTCAGCAGTGCATATTTAACACTTGATGGTGGTCTCTTCCTGGTGCCTGTGAATTCTGAGGAATGTGAATTTACTGATCTCTTTTGCTATGTTTTCTCTTTTAGAATATTAAGTCTTGGTTTCCTTGGGTTTTTCTTTTGTTAAGATGGTTGCATTAACAGACTGCACCTCCTCCTAACAGCCCATGAATGTTAATATTTTAATGTTTATTCTTTTATTTTACTTGACTGTCAAAAAATAGTATTTAGCAGTACACTTCATTTAGTGCAATGTATTGAAGTAGCAGTATCTTAGAATAAGTGCATTACGCCTTTCATGCATGATATGAAATGTAGAAAGGAGACAGATGCTAAAAAGAAAGGAAAGAAAGGAAAGGGAAAAAAAGAGAAGAAACAAATAGCCATGGACACCCAGAAGCCAAATTGATGCAAATTGGTATAAGCTTCATCGGAACAAAAGGGAAAGAAAATCAGTTTGCATAAATAATACTCCTCCTCCTTGCATGTTGATATTGTTTAGATGAGTGTTTATGCGACTGGATGGTGATTTCTTTCATTTCTTTTGAGAGGGAAGGTTGTATACACTCTGAAGAACAGAAGATAAAAAATAAAACAGCCTCAATGGAGCCTCTGCTGGTACCCGCTCAGCTCAAGGAAACTGTAAGTGAATATATCAGAACAAATGCAAAGTGTTTGCAAGCTTGCTTTCTACCTTTCTCACAGAATTAGAGAACAGTGGATTAGAAATTACCTCAAAAGGTCAGACTGACTGAGAAATTTGCAGACAAAAATATTTACTGCTTCCTTCAACAGTGAATTAAACATAAGGGAACAGATTAAAAGCAAAATTGCTCATGAATAGTTTGTAAGTTTTTTAAGTGTTCCCTGTGCTTGGCACTGATACCCAAGGACAGGATGCTCCAGAGCCCTGACCACTGCAGAACAGTGTTACACCAGTGATTGTCACTTCCTTTTTTGCAGATGGACATAGCTCAGTAAAACAAGAAACACCAATGTGGACAATTAGTGGACAACCTAGTTCATTGTATTTAACAGATTTAGTCCTTTTGAAGAGAGTACAGTGTAATGTTTACTGCTACATGGCATGTAGAAATTCCTTTAGCTTTCTGCTGTCATAAATAAAAGTAAATATTCTTTCTTTGGCTTTTTGATGTTTTACCAGAAAATGACATGATACTAATATTATTCTCCTGCAAGAACTTAGTTTAAATTGTGGAGATCAGTTGTATATATGAATAGGTGGGGCAAGCTGTAAATCCTCTTCAAGCTAATACCTTTTTTTTTCACATTTCTTATAAGGAACATTAATCTGTCACATTTTTCCTCAGAAGAACACTGGTAGCAAAAACATCATGCTATTTTTATACATCTACTATTATTTTGGAATTTACAATAAGTGGGACTCTCAAAAGCATTCTGTGTTGACCTCATTAGAATCCAATTGGCATTACACGTTTGCAAGGACATGCCACTCTGGAAAAAAATCCACCTTGGAACCACTGAAAATGTATTTCCATGTGACAGTAAATCTAATTTTAAGATGCACTGTAGAGAATCAAAACTCCATGGCAAAATGGCATAAAGCACTGAACCTGTACAGTGTGTCTCTGACAGTCCAAGTTATTAAAAAATATTAAAGGGAAACCTTTCCTGCAGATTTTATATCAGAAAGACACTGATTTTCTATTAATAGCTGTGAGAAAGCTGAAATGCAACTCAAGATGTAAGCTCCATGCTGTTGTTGTTTTCTGGATAGTTGTAGAAACATGGCTTAGTTGAATTTAGTTCTAGGAGAACATAGACTCATATATGGGTGTGCATGTACTGTAATGATCCGTAAGAACAATCAAGGACCTAAACTCTTTGCAACAGAAACTAAGATATCATTGTTTTCAAGACGATATATCAAGTTCACCCATTACCTTACTTGTCAAAGAGGAAGGTCTTCATAGGTTTTTGGTGGTCACATGGGTGAAAGAGTGTCCTTTTGTGATTTCATTTTAGGGCAAAACTTAGAAGAATCACACTGTGACTCCAGTGTTGTGTTGCTGTAGATTCTAAGTGCATCTTTAGAATTTAATATACTAAATAGAAAGGGATTATCTAATGTGGCAGAGTCATGCCAACCGTTGAAAAATAACCTGAGTAATATCTGAGCTAGAGTGTGATCTGCTCTGTTTGTCAAATTTGCGAAGTTAGGGCTCGTTCTTACATTCCCTCTGCCTAGATCCATTGTAATAAATTTGGATTGCATGTCAATTACTACAATTTATGACTACCCATGTCTCCATTCTGATTATGTATGTGATTTTAATTTAAGGCTTCTTTACTGTACAATATTTATGATGAGTTCTCTATTTTAACCAGCACTGAGATAACTACTATTTTATACTCTTCTAATATCTTCTCTTATCAAGGTCATAATTTTTGTGACATCGCTGAAAATGAAGTAGGACGTATGGTTCCATTTAATCAAATTTCATGCTCTGTTGCCTCCTTCTTATGGCCTCTGTGTTAATTGATCAAGTTTTCAATTAAAGTCCTCCATCTTTGTTTTAATTCTTTGTTAAGGTTTTTATTCCATTACATGGTTTCATGAAATCTAAGTTGTTACAAGTGCAAACTGTCTCTGCCTTTCCAACTGTCTAGTTACAATGATTTAGCTATACAATTCTTCTAATTTTCCCTTTCTTATTATGAAAATCCTCAATGGACTAGCTTCATCTGTTGGATCTAGACTTAAAGTCCAAAAACCTCATTCATCCATCAAAGAGAGATTAGCTTACCTTGTGAAATGTCGTGGCTAAAAATCTCTCTATATCTCAGCACCTTCCAGTCATCTTTCTTGGCCACAATTAAGCAAATTGCTGTTCTTAAAGAAATATGGAAAAATGTCTTGCTGATTGATGAGCTCACATCAGGCATGTGCAAAAAGCACCACCTATGGAGAGGTTTTCCTAATAAGCAATGATTCTATTTTCATTCTTTTGTTGTGTTTATATGGATCAAGTAAATATTAATATTAATATGGCATTAATGAGGGTTGATCACTCATTCTGTAGTTTATAACTCTATGTTTCAGCCCCTAAGTAGTACTATGTCAAATGTGTTTTGAAATCCACTAACATGTTCATTTTTAAAAATCAAATAATATTTTGAACCAAATGCTTTTTAAAAGGCCAAATAAAATGTACTGACAGAATCCATATAGATTTTTGTTTCAGGGATACTTTGTTCAATTAGGGACAGTTCTTCATTTTAAGAGGTGGACTTTTTACTTAAGTTCTGATACTTTCAATTCTGATAAAAATATAGACCAGATTATTCTCTGAAAATATTGTGATGACTGTTAGTAGTCTTAAAAGGTTCATGGTTTAGAGTCTTTGCACTATGAAAAAATCTCACTTTATGATAATCTTCAAATAAAGCATGAAAGCCTATAAAACATTTTCCATTTCCCTGTTTAAGATGAAAAACTGAGTTTGCTTTTCAACCTTGGCAATCTGAATGTTATAACAGAGCTAATGTGTTGATAAGAGTGACTGCAGCAGACCAATTCTACAGTGGTTGTGCTAGTACATTTTTGTATAATGGTTTCATATAAATTCCTGTAGTTCTTAAACTCTTATCCCTATGTTGTGTTGAAGAGCATGCTACAAAGCTCTGTGCTTTGAAAATGACTTTATCATGTCACACTGAATATTCAGGCAGTCATCAGGAGGAAGCCTGATGTGTCAGAAGTACTTGAGCCTTGAGACTATGGTAGCATCAGCTGAGAACCTGCTTCCAGTGCAGCAAATGCCAAGATTCCTGCTTATTTGAACACAGTCAGTATTTCATCCTTCCACTCAAGATGAAATTATTCATAGACAATGGCATTGTCTGTAGCATCAAATTGTCAATGATTCATTGAGTTCCTCTGGCCAAGCTCACTGACCACAGCAAACACCACAAGTATCTACATCATCACAAACAATTCTATTAGTAGAGGCCATCTTCAGACCTCTGACATAGTTTTTGAGGGACAATAATGTCCATCTAGGCTGCATCTCATTTTTAACATTAGTTAAGTACTGAACGCTCGGGGAAGGCGTAATGACAAACAGGCATACAATGATGCTTCCCTTGCATATTTCCCCAGCTTCCACTAATCCATAATTTAGCAAATACTTTGGTTACAAATGTTATTTCTGGGTTTAGCAACTTGGGTAGGTTTTCTTCTGTGAAATGCCTCTGTTGTTTTTTTAACTTGTAAGAATTAACAGTGTTTAGGATATCCTTGGGTAAGGAATTTCTCAGTTTCACTGTGCTGTTTGAAATAGTGCCTTTTGTTTGTTTTCAGCTTGCCACTTGATAATTTCATTTGTTGCCTCTGCTTCTTGCACTGTGAAAAATCAGAGTAATAATTTCCTAATGACCTCAATGTCATTAGTGTTTCTGTTAATTTGTGTCACACCTACCTTCTGCTATCTCTTTTCTCTGCAAAAGTGTCTTAATCTAGTCGTTTCTACTTTGGACACTATTCTCTACTGTATGATATCTTTATCTGTATGTTTTCTCATCCTAGTACAGCCTTTCTGACCAGGATTCCAGGACTGCAGGCAGTGTTGAGCTATAGGCAGCCTGTGGGTTTATACAAAGGCATATTTAAATTTTCAGGCTGGTTCTCTGTTTTCTTCCTGATGGTTCCTAGAATCCTGGTTGCTTTTCTTGGGCCATCTGATGTTTTCATGGACAACTGCTGTAACTGGGAGTTCTCATTCCAGAGATGCAGTAGCTAGTTCAGAGCCTATCCTTGCACACATCAAGTTAAGTTGTGTGTCTCCTAGTTCCACCACTGCACATTTACCAACACTGCAATTCAGCTTTCATTTTATCCTCTGCTGTTGTGCCTTCTTTCTGTGTGTCTTTACGGCATCCTTTCATTTTCACGCTTCTGAATAATTTAGCATTAACAAATTTGTCCCTGTCTCTCTTCCCTCCTTTCTCTGCAACATTTTTAATATGTTTATTAAAAGCCTTTTGAGAGAGAGCTTGTCGAAAGCTTTTTGAAAGTTCTTTCTCTGTACTGTGAAAAGCTTTTGAAAAGGCTTGTACATCCAATGTACAATGCTTACAAGTGGAATCACCTCAAAGAGGTGAATACTTTTTCCTGAATGTCTCTGTCTTTCACTTCTCACAACATTATAGGTCAATAATGCCCCTTTTTTGCAAACTATTTTAGGGATTTGGAGAGTAAAGATCACATAAGTGCTAGCCTTTAGTATTTCTTAAATTAGCTATTTCAATAACATCTTATGTAGAAAATGCTTGAAAGAAGCTGTAGGAAGAGCGCAAGCTGTTCTTCAATTGTATCTGGCAGCCATAATAATTAATAATTGTAAAGCAAAAGTTGTCTACATTTGAAGTATGAAACTACTACAGTGAAAGAAGATTATAATGTCTCTCTGCTTTTGAAAATACCTCAAAGCTGTTATGTTCTTTATTAACCATATTCTGGAGTGTATTTTCTTACGCAAGAAGGCAATTCAAAAAGTGCAGAGATAAATATGTTGCAGTACACATTTAAGTCAAGATTAAAATAAATTCAGAGACATTTCAAATTATTACTAAAGTTAGTAGAGAAAATTCCCATATCCTTTTCAACACAGCTGAACTTGCAGGAGAAATAATTAAAAAATTCCATCCACCACGCCAACAAATAAGGCAACAATAAACCTCTTTTATTGAATGCTTGATTATTTTAAGAAAACCTGCTTGGTTTTTAAGATGTATTCCGTATTCTGTCTTGACACGGTGAGCCACACATGCAATAAATTTTAAACCAATTTTGTCTGTGAATGCACACTATCGATTTACATTGCATTTATTCTCATTGGATTGTTTTAAGAAGACAGTAGCTTAGCAAATAGGAAAGCTGTGCAAATTGTAAGCCTCCACTTGCTGTCTTCTGATTACTAGACCACTGGCTTTTCTCATTGCACACTGAGTAAAAGTAAGCGTACAGATGTTTCAGAAGCAGATTTGGCACCAGCCTGATGAGGGAATTCATAACTTCGAGTTCTCCCCAGCACCCATTATGTACCAGGCACGGAAGAGATGGTACAGGTTGCTTAGAGTCCCATCTTATTTCTTTACCTGGAGTAATGTGAGAGCAGGAGGGTGATCACTTCTCCTACTATATCCACCCTACAAATCATAAACAAGAGTCTTGAGTCTTCTTTGCCAACCATCATCGATACCAGTTCCACTGAAGACAGAGCTTGGACAAAATCACTTTTCCTTCTTGATTTCACCCCAAGCTCTGCTATCACTCTACATTCTGTGACTCTAGACCTTATAGGCATTGTGCTCTCATCGTAATCAACTGAAGCATTAAGGAGGACACAGGGAATGAAAATGTAAATTATTCCATATCACTAGTACCTCAAAAATAGGTGGGAAATTCAGTTGACAAGGAGAAGCAGGTGAATAGGAACCTCATGAGGTTCAACAAGGACAAGTGCAGAGTCCTGCATCTTGGAAGGAACAACCCCATGCACCAGTACAGGCTGGGGGTCAAACTGCTGAAAAGCAACTCTTCACAGAGAGACCTGGGAGTCTTGATTGATAATAAGCTAAGCATGAGCCAGCAATGTGCCCTCGTGGCCAAGAAGGCCAATGGCATCCTGGGATGCATCAAGAAGAATGTGGCCAGCAGGTCAAGGGAGGTTCTGCTTCCCCTCTACTCTGCCCTGGTGAGGCCTCATCTGGAGTCCTGTGTCCAGTTCTGGGCTCCTCAGCTCAAGAGGGACAGGGAACTTCTGGAGAGAGTCCAGCACAGGGCCACCAAGATGATCAGGGGACTGGAACATCTTTCATACAAGGGAAAGCTGCGGCAACTGGGGCTCTTTAGTCTGGAGAAGAGGAGACTGAGGGGAGATCTTATTAACATTTGCAAGTGTCTAAATGGTGGATGTCAGGAGGTTGGGACATCGCTTTTTTCTATAGTAGCTAGCAACAGGACAAGGGGTAATGGGATGAAACTGGAACACAAAAAGTTCCACTTAAATATGAGAAAAAACTATTTCACTGTGAGGGTGAGGGAGCCCTGGCACAGGCTGCCCAGAGGGGTTTTGGAGTCTCCTTCCTTGGAGGTCTTCAAGACCCACCTGGATATGTTCCTATGTGACCTGATCTAGATGAACCTGCTTCTGCAGGGGGTTGTACTAGATGACCTCTAAAGGTCCCTTCCAACCCCTACCATTCTATGATTCTATGAAATATCCAACTACATCAACCAAAGCAGAAGAAACCATGATTCTTATTAATGGCTGACTGACACACTTGTGATCTCTATTTCAGAAGCTGCTATGGGTAACAGCCTCATAGTTTGCTGTTCCTTCTGCATCCAACTGGCTTGCACTAAGCTGATGGTTCCTGTCTTAAAAGCCCAAAATTGCTATTCTTAAATTTAGGTTTTTATTGAATTTAATCATCCTATTTTTAAAACTTCACTAGAGTTAATGATCCAATCAGATGAATATTTATAACCAGCGTTGTGTAAACTAAATACATTAATAAATAAAATAGATATAATTTCATAAAAATGTAAATAATCTGATGATCTAATTTATAATTTGAATTACCATCTATGGAAAATAGTGTTTACCTTTCTGTGCAAAAAAGGAGAAATTTTGGTTATTTCCAAAGAACAGATGCCAAATACTGATGTAGTACTGTTTTTGCACAAGTGAACTGAACTCAATGCCTTCAAGCAATACCTTAATTTTATAACAGTGAAAGAGCAAGATCATGCCCATAAGGGACCGTATCAATGCAGACGACCCTTCTGGTAAGAGTTGGCAAAGAATCAGATGAAGCTACAATAACTTTGCTTCCAAAGGCAAAATATTGCATTGTGCGTGAGAAAACAGTCCTAACCACTTACAAGAGCTAATTACATGAGACTCAAGCCCATCGTGATTCTGAGTATTTTGGTTTTTGGACTTAGCTATGTCACCCTTGCCTCTGCCATCTTTGCATGGTGCTTCTCTGAGCTATGTAAAAAGTATTCCAGAGCAAAACTGCTCTTCATATGTTTGTGTAGTCACCCACTCCATTAAGATACATCCAGGTCTTCCATAGACATGACAAAAGTGTCAGCAGTCTTTGCAGTCTAAAATAACTGGATATATGCCACATGCTCTGCCTTCTTCATGTGTATTATGTGGAGAATGTGCATATCCTTTTGATTAGGTGAACAAGACTAAATTTCTGTCACCTTTCTATTCCTTCTTTATTCCAATTCCTGGAACAAATTTGCCTAATCACTGGGCTACCTCTTTTTTTTTCTTTTTTTCCTTTACTGGCTAGATAAGAAATAATTTCAGACCCAACTTTGCAAAGAACTTCTTCCTGTGTTGAGCTTTGCCTCTAGGAACTTCAGCACAATGTGTTCTGCTGTGTGGCTCATTGCCATTTCCCAGTCTGAACACAGGAGCCAAAAAGTCTGATCTTGAAATCTTACAGTCTTCAAGAACTTGTTTTATACTCTTATTTCATTTTCATACTCTCCTTGAGAAAATCTGTCTCTAGAGCTTCCCTGACTCTTTTTTTTTTTTGTTGTTGTTGTTCTTTCTTCCCACTGCATTTAAATCCAGATGGGATCTGTATCACCTGTGGATTTCAGTGTGACACTTACATAGATGGCAAATGGGACAAGGAGGGATGCCATCTCTGTGGTTGGTCCTTCATTACTGTTACTACTTGTCTATGGAAATGAGGAGCAGGTGCAAGAAATTAAGAAGTGTGCAAGGGACAAAGTGTCATTGTTTAGTGTAGATTTCTGTAGGAAATTTGTGAAGATCTTCAGTATATTACTATATACATGGCTGTCTATCTTCAGGATTCTTCAGGTACACAGTGACATGGGAATCTGATCTTGTTGCAAAATTTAGATTCAGAAATCAAGTCTGTGGCTTTTGCTTAAGTTTCCACCTTTCAGGGTTGCACAGTTACCTGATCTTTGTGTAAGCCAGCGCTATATTATCCTCCCCAGCCTACACTCTAAAGCATTTAAAAAAGGTGTGAATTTACTCTGTTCATCTCTGTGGGATGTGTAATGTCCCACACCTAAAATCCAGCATGCTAACTACTTTGCTCCTGCTCATTTCAGCTAATAGAGCCAACTAATAAGATTCTTTTACTGTATATTCTCAATATATTTTACATAGCCTGTGTTAGAGTCTCTGTATAATTTTTGATGCACTAATGTACTGGAAGAGTGGGAGTGAAAAAACAGGTTAGGATTTTCAGCCTGTTTAATAAGCTGGTTTTGCCTTTGCCTGACACAGGAGGTAGAAGGAAAGGGTATATAACAACTGCGTCCTGAAGATGAAGCCACTTACTTTGTTCTGGTTTGATTAGATTGATCCAATGTTTCAGTTTCTGGCTTCTAAAGCTGATTTACCTATTTTTCATATGTGATTCTGTAGTATAGTGATCACAGAAATAATTATGCTGAAACCTTGAATTTTACTCCATTTCACAGTAAAACAAAGAGAGAGCAGGCGACAAATTAGAAGCCATGTCTAAGAATATTTCTAGAGTGTGACACAAATGACACTTTTGCACCTGACAGAAGAGAATTTAAGTCCAAAGACTTGGAGACTCCATCTGCATTTCCCTTACTATAAAAATCTGAAGGTTTTTGTTGCCATATTAGACGTTGTTCTTGCGTTTGACCCCCTCAGGTGTGGTAAATAATACAATACAATGATATAGTAAAATAAGATTACTGCTGCCCTTGAGTGTTGTATATGGGTATATTCTTATTGCTATAAAGAAAATAAATCATGGCAAAGCCTATGACTCTAATGTATTTATACTTGGTGTTAACACTGACAAAACACCAGGAACCCAGGGCCTTTTAAAAGTGAAGGAAAGCTTAGTTTGCTATTTCCACCTCTCTTCTTTTTCTAGAGATACCCATCCCAAGAATCAGTTTGGTTTTGAGTTAGATTCTGACATCACTACATCAATTTCAGTAGAGTTTCCTGAGATGTGAAGACACATACTTGTTTTAAAAATTCTAACAGTCTTTCCTTGTACATGAGGGATTCTCAGATGTCCAAAGTGAGGAAAAGGGTTTTGGATTATGCTGTCTACACCTACCACTAACTTGTTACTCTCAATGTACAGAGATGAAATAGGAAGTCTTCAGAGCTCACTTGTTTCAGCTCCAGTTGACTTGTAGCCTAAGTAAAAAAAGTTGTTTCACTCCAGGAGGTCTTTTAGGAGATTAATTTGATTTCATCAATGTTTTGAGGATTTCTGAGGACATGCACAGCCCATATTCTTTTTACATTACTTCTGATCATCATCTCTTTCCAGAATAAGAACCTTTATTTTATTGTGTTGTATCATGATTTGAGTGGCTGAGAATGCAGAGCATGTCTTTGCTTTTGTCTTTTCTTGCTCAGAAATTCCCTTTGTAATCAAATGTTTACTCTCATTGACTGTAATGGAAGGAAAACAGTGCTTGACACACAAGAGAGAGCTAATGAGAAAGGTCAGGTGCATTAATAGCTCTTTGGAGCAGAAACTGAGTTTCAGAAATAGGATAAAGGTGAGCATCTCAAGTGGGATTTGGCATGTTTCTCTATTTCAGATGAAGCATGGTTGATTGCACAAAGGAAAGAGGTCTAGCCAAATGATCCTACTCTGGTAGAGAGGCCTTTTGAGTCAAGGTCTGAGAGAATTTTATTTCTTCTTAAAGTGAAGAACTCAAAGCAGGAACAATGTTCTGATTCCATCTTCTTATTTCTGTAGTTGTTTTCAGATCCTAAAAATCAAGTGAACATTTTCTACCCAGACTGAGCACCCTCAGGGTAAGGAACTGACTGACTCAGCTATGTATCAACTTGCAGTGTGTATATCCCTGCAATACAAGCCAGCAGGCATTTGTTTTCTGTGCCATAAAAGACCAACCAACATATCATTATTATTACTATTATTTTTATTGTTTTGTATTTTAGGCTTGTATTGGGGGACTGTGAATATTTTTTATTTTTTTAAAAGAAAGAACTAGCAGAGAAGATTAAGTGATCTAATAATTTGTAATAATGAGTACTGCATTTGTGAGTACTGCAGAATGTTAGATTCTGGCTTTTGGGACCATGCATACATTTTATAGGGGAATCAATAAATAATCATTTGTGACTTCAAAATGTAACAATCTTCAGAAAGGAAGGGGAGATAAATAAATGATGCAGAAGGAAACTACTGTTCCAATTTGCCATCATTTTAACAAGAGATCTTTGAGGACTTACAGAACAATGTGTAGTTAATACTTCAAGTTAAGCATTAACTTGATTTCTTTTTCTTGTTATTCTTGGATCCAATTATAAGCAATCTACAGAAATAATGATAAATTATTGACAGTTTTCCAAATTTCAGACCTTTTTTAAGGTACTGGAAAGCAGCCTTAGATTTTAATACCTTTAATGTCTTGCTTCACTTTTCAAAATTAGATGAACTTCCATATGCAGTTCACCTCTGAACTATCACTGTAAAATCTGATCTATTACTACACTTCATGGCCAAATGTTTATTTGTTTATTGATTTACTCACACCAACTGATAACATAGACTACGAGCAGTCCCATAGGATCAGTGAAAATACTTGGGCTGTAAAATGCAAGTGAAGTTTTCAAAATCTCCTTTACAGCAATAAAAATGAGTTAATTTGAAAGACTTCCCAGAATTTAAGAATTACTGATATTCCCCATTTTGAGGACAACCAGGTTAAATTATTCATGGAACTTATGTTGGATATAAGAGCTTGTTACTTGCTTTGGATGTGAAAAGATATTACAAGTGTTTTACCTCCCCTACTGAGAATCATAGAATCATAGAATGGTAGGGGTTGGAAGGGACCTTTAGAGATCACCTAGTCCAATCCCTCTGCAGAAGCAGGTTCACCTAGATCAGGTCGCATAGGAACATATCCAGGCGGATCTTGAAGACCTCCAAGGAAGGAGACTCCACAACCCCTCTGGGCAGCCTGTGCCAGGGCTCCCTCACAGTGAAATAGTTTTTTCTCATATTTAAGTGGAACTTTTTGTGTTCCAGCTTCATCCCATTACCCCTTATCCTGTTACTATCTAAAATAGAAAAAAGGGATGTCCCAACCTCCTGGCACCCACCATTTAGATATTTATAAATGTTCATAAGATCTCCCCTCATCCTCCTCTTCTTCAGACTAAAGAGCCCCAGTTCCTGCAGCTTTTCTTTGTATGAAAGATGTTCCAGTCTCCTGATCATCTTGGTGGCCCTGCGCTGGACTCTCTCCAGAAGTTCCCTGTCCTTCTTGAGCTGAGGAGCCCAGAACTGGACAGAGAACTCCAGATGAGACCTCACCAGGGCAGACAAGAGAGGGAGAAGAACCTCCCTTGACCTGCTGGTCACATTCTTCTTGCATCCCAGGATGCCATTGGCCTTCTTGGCCATGAGAGCACATTGCTGGCTCATATTTAGTTTATCAATCAAGACTCCCAGGTCTCTCTGTGCAGAGATGCTCTTCAGCAGTTCGACCCTCAGCCTGTACTGGGAGGCAGTAATTCTCATGAATAATAAGTAATGCTGCTCACAAAGGGGAGTCCAATACTCCTCTGATCTTTAGTAATTACGTCATGTTGTGCCCTTGGCTGTAAAACAGGTGTCACTTCAGGAGGTACACTGTTGACCTCTGGTATGAAATTCAGCTTCCAGCTCATGTAGGAAGCTGTGTAAGGAGTGAGTGTAATTATAAAAGTCTTCTAAAGAATTTTAGAGGCCTTTTCTAGGCATGGAAGACCCAACCTGTCATGCAGACAATTTCTGGACTTCCAGGATGAATCTCAGTTCTTTGGCCCAAAAATTGTTCCTAACACTGCCAGAAAGATATAGCATAGTCTATGAAAATTATATTGTCACCTTTCTAGTTAATACTAATAAGATGCCCACCTTTCAATGAAATTAATGACATGGGTTGAGTAGTACACTTGTACACAACTGTAATGTAGTGTAGTGTACTTTCTGACTTAAAAACATGGGTTGTTTTTTTTTTCCCTCTTCTGAAGTACTATGTCACCTTTTAAGAGAGAAATGCTAGGCAGGAACTGGTGCATATAGCCTACAGGTGATGTATTTATAATTTTAAGGTATAGAGAGTGAGTGCAACATTTGTGGAAAGTACCAGATACAAGCAGTTCAATAAGAAAATGGCAGTGGCATTTCCAGGAGAGTAGGTGTATCAGGGAAAAAAAGAATTTATGACGCTCCATATACAGAATTGAGAATCCTAGCATTAGCTAATACCAGAGTTCATGGCTCGCTCCCAGTGGCTAAAGCATGAGGAATTCAGAGGAGATGAATATCGCAAAGGAGGAGTCGAATGACCAAATGAGTAATTTCACTCATGAGAGGGGAAATTTTCTTCTCAGTATTATCAGTAGCAACATTTGACTCAAATATTGGAAAGTAAAGTTAGTCTTTGACATAGTAAATATTCAATTTTCTATTTAACTTCCTTATGTTACTGTTTTAAAATTTATGTTGTAATAAACAATATTATAGTACATTTTTATTAGATTGAGTAGACGTATATTTGGTTATTAGCTGGTCAGACATTGGTAAATGGGCTGTTCTGAAGAGATGCTGATCTTTTGATCTGCTTTTTCTTTTCAAATGCACATTCCAAACCACAGACCATTTCTCTTTTTTAAATCTTACTTTTTTCAGTCTTCTTCATTTCCCCCCCATTTTCTTTTTAACTAAACAGTAGGTTTTATTTCAATCTACACTTCTTTTAGTGTTTGTTTTTTGCTGGGGATGTTATACATATATATTTTATTATTGTTCAGAAGCTCCTTTCTTTGTGATTCCTTTTGATTATTTCTTCCTTCACTCAGAACAAGATACAGGAATTAATGGAAAGTAATATATAAGGAACTTTTTTAGTAGTTTATGTGATCAATAGAAGGCTAGCACAAAGCTTTCCAGAAACTCTTGGCGGGACCCTGAAAGGATCATCACAGATGAGTGGCTGATTGCAGAGCTGAATCAATCTGTGATTACATTACAATATAAGGGCCAGTTTCTGCAACCCCTTATTCATGCAAGCAACCCTAATGGAGGCAAAGTTACGAAGGAGAAGAAAGCTGAAATCATCTAATTCCTTTCAAGCATAAAAAACCTGAGGAGTGAAGGGGTTAATGCCTTAAGACTGCCTTTCCCCCACATTTTCCATCAGCCATATGCAATGTGAAAAGAAGAGAATTAATTTAATAGTTGCTAATGGCTTAAGCAAAAGTAACCTCTGTAAATCCCAGTCCTCAAAAACCTATAGATACTGCTGACTTATTCTGCATTTCTTCTAGTAACCTGTTTAACTTTGAAAGACTGGTCAAAAGTTCCTTAAGCAGGAGTGGCTTTTACGGATGAATAATTTATGACATACTCATCTGAAACTGCTACTTGGAAAACTAGTTTATTCTGTTATTATATCTTGAATGCTACAGGGAGGGTAAAAGCAATTATCCCATGTTTCCATCATTATCCTTAGGATGGAATCATGACATGATGTATTGAAAAGGCAGAGGAACACATGATGAAAATGTAGGTGCAGGAAAACATAGTGAGTTGGATAATATGCCTCCAGCACTGCTGATTCCACGATTCTAAAAAGCATTTAGGAATCCATACTTAAATTTAAACTATGTGTTTAATAAAGCCTGTCCCAGTGCAAATCATTTAAACTTATGCTCACCTGTGTTCAAGTTGTACTGATGTGAATAGAAAAAGTGCATCTAAACTTATAAGCATGAAGCAAATATGGGCTGATGCAAAGCCCATTGACACCTGAGGGAGTATATCAAACCCTTATTTAGAACGTTTGCTAAAATGGTGTAATTCATTTTTTTTCATTCCACAGTGTCCTAATATACCCCTAACCTAGATGGGGCAGTGTTGAGGTGAAAGAAACACAGGGGATCGAGTCTCTGCTCTACGTGACCTTAGATTTTTACACAGGGATTGGAAAAAGTTTTTGAGGTACATTCCAGCAAGATAAGTATCTATCATTTCCCCCCTTTCTAGGTCCTATAGTATATTTTCATTTTCCTCCAGGTTCTCTGCATTTCAGGAGACTGTCTTCAGGCACCCCTAACCACTGCCACCAACAAGCTCTGCAAATTGAGTTAAGGGAGCAATTTCAAGGCCATCCTTGGGGTCCATGAAAGGTACTGAATAATCAGGAGATGGAAGGAGGGTGTAGGAATAGCAAATTAGGTTAAATGTTCACTTCTAAATATAGAATCTATATATATAAATATGGGCAGATTCAATTTCAGCTGTTAAGGATGTTATTCCAGTTATCCAGCGTAAAACAGAGTTGCCATAAGTGCAAGGAATAATACTTTTTTTTTCTTTCCAATACTTCCTCATTTTAGAAATAGGTGAGAAAAGATTCCTACTAGACACTGATATTTCCAGAATATGAGAACAATGTGCCTATTTAGGCATTGTAAAATAAATGTACCTGAACCTGCAAAATCTAAGATTTAAAAAAAACTGTAAAACTTCAAATCTTCTTTTCAAAGAGGCCTTAAAACTGCCTTTTGAATATGAACATAGTAAAGTCTTGCTGCTGGGAATGGAGAGAAAAACAGGAGATTCAAGGGTGCGGGACTGTGGTATAGATGACATTTTTGGGATCTGAGTACAAGATACCAGTGGTACATTCAAAGTAGTTTCACACTGGAATGTTGCAGATCCTGATGTTTCTCTCAAGGTCTTGCACACACAGACAGATATGAGATGCACAAACTGACACAAAGCTATGCAGGCTGGCTAGGGTTTGGCAGCCTCAGGAGTGGGTTTATAAACAATTTTGCATTTCTGTTCAACTCACTCCTCCTAAAGCTTTAGGCATTTCTGAAAAGTTACAAAGAAAGGGACTGTATTTTTTCTTGGTCTCCTTGACTCCATGGGAGAACCAGCTATGCAGGCTGTCTAGTGTGGAGAGAAAACTGTCATGAATGAGGAGAAAAGAGAGAAAGATCAGTTTGGAAAACAAAACAGACACGGGATGCTACTCAGCCTTATATAATTTTCTGTCATTGGCCAGCATTCGGTGACATTCAAGAAGAGATGAATTAGTGCTTTGTTTGATCAAATGTAGTAATCTTGGCCTGGAAAATTAATTCAGTTGCTAATAAAACCAGAAAACTGAAAGCGTGGTATTTGCAGGGTAGTAGGGAGGCTTGGTCTTCATTCCTGCAATTTCTCCTTCTTCATTGCTGAAACTGAAATGACAATATGAATAAATGACTATTATCACAGCACTTAGTTTTACATGCTTTGTGCAATGGTAGGAGGAAAATTAATACAAAAGCAACAAACTGATGAAAACCATTGTAAGAATAGCCATTCTTTGTGAAGTGCTGCATCCTAAACTGATTTCCATTAAATGTTTACAACTGTGTATGTCTGAGAGACGTTCTTGTTTACTGTATGATTTCGTCAGCTCCTACAGCTTGAAAAACCACAAGGCACTCCATGCTCTTAACATGCAAAAGTTGATAGATTCTTAGTGTAGAGGGATTGTACAAGACCCCTTTCACTCCTCAGGCTTCTGGAATTCCTGATGTTTCTTTCAAAGGATGTACAGCTGAAAACTATGTGTAAAAGAGAGAGGGGGTGGAGGAATATGGTCCTAAAAGGATAGAAATTACCTGCTTTTTGTGAGCTGCAGGCAATAAATTTAATCTGTGTGTTAGTTGTCCAAATTACCTCTTCCTTTTCTCTAACATGAAAAACACTGTCACAGTCTTAACTAATGTTTAATTTTTGTATGTAGATGCAATATCATATGCTTAATTAGGCCAATAATTATTCATGCACTACTGTGAACTTTCTGAAGTATCATGGTAACTTGTTAAATGTATAATTACTACCACTACTAATTAGTAACATCTTTCTTATGTGCATCAGTGGTCCTGTTAAAAAAATGTTTGCAACACTGAATGATAGAATTCAGTGAAATTCACATCTCTTCACACAGCCTGACTTAAGATCAAAGAGTTGACCTTCTTCAGGTAAAAGTACCAAAGTATTGTAGTCTTGGATACTCAATTGTACTCTATATTTCTAAAAATATGCTCTTTTGAATTTCCTGTTAATTTAATGTCTTCCTGTTGTCTTTACAATAGGAAAATTGCATATTTTGTGTCATTGTTATGAAAAACATTAAGCTTCCTTTGATGCAACTAAAGCTGTATGCATTAGTCGGACTTTTCTTGCTTTGGAAATTCAAATAATGAGTATTTGATTCCACAGCTGAAATTCTCTGTGAGGAAGTATAGTTTTAAAGATCCAAGTCTGATGCACATTTTCCATTTCACTTTAGAAATCTGAATGACAAAATACTTTATCAAACTTGAAGATAAAATGCTTTGGAACTACTTTTCTAGCCTGACCTATTCTTTTTATTACTGTACATGACTATGTTGCACATAAATTTTTTTGTATGTGTGTCCATATATATAGGTAGGTATCCATCTACATATGATCCCTATATATACAACTTATGTGCACACACATTCTTTAATATAACATTAAATACGGAACCATATGTTACACAACATTATGGCTTCACTATTATTCACTCAAAAGTTAAACATTTCAGAAGCTGAGGTACATTATGTAATCATAACTCTGATGTATATACTTTACAATCTTTAACTCGGTGATCATGCATAGCTTCTCAAATAATGCATGCATGTGCATGGTATGCTTAGAAGTTACCATATTTTAAAAATAGATATTTCTCCACTCCCTCTCCCAGGAATTTGATCTTAAAATATTTGAAGTCAGTGAAAGCGTTCCTCCTGACTTCCGTGCTGCAGGATGTGGAACTCCACTCCCTAAGCTAGCCTGTTCTCTGTGCAAGTGTTACTTGAAAATGGTGGTTCAAACCTTGAATTGTCAAACTTTTCCTTCATTGTTTCACTGACATAATAGAATCTGAATGAGCTTTATTTTAAAACCTATATTCTTTACTTAATAAAAATAATTTTAAAAACCCATTTACTGGGACTACAGATTAATTCTTTCTGATTCCATGGAAGATGTCTATTTTTACTCAGCTTTACACACAGTAAGAGGACATAGTAAAAGAATTAGAAGAACAACTAAAATTGTTCCAAATAAAAATTGCTTCACCTTAGTTCTTAATAGAAGTTGTAAACAAACTCTTTTACATTGACCATTCTCTTCTCTGGGCTTATCTTCCTGCTCAGATTTTATTTTCATATTGCCTTCCATTTCATCACAAAAGAGAATTTACTGCACATCAAAAAATGAGTATCCAACTAGAGAGGTTCCAATGTTTGAAAGTACCTAGGTTTGAGAAAGAGTTTGGACCCTTAGGAAAACTATTAATGATAAATTTTGGATCAAATTTCAAATTTGAATTGCTGATTTGAATGAAATTTAAAGGACTTTAGAGGTGACATCTAGATATAGCTCTTCTGTGACAAAGTTAAAAAGCAGATGAAAAGAAATAAACTAAAATAGAATGATCAAGAGCAATTACACACTCAAAGTTCCTGCTATATTAGAGTGGCAATAACCTTTTGCTGCCTTGATTTATTGCTTTGTAAATTGGGTATATCATGACTGTTTCTGTTGTTTACACAGCACTTAACAGATAATTAGGATTGTCTACATGCTAAGAATTTCAGCCATACATGGTATTTTAATGGCAATATTCAGGCCTGCATGTCAAAGCATTGTAAGATCAAAGTTTTTGTATACTTCATCTGGGACAAGAAAGGATGATTTCTTCAATTTCCCATAACCCATTTTCTTCCCTCTGCTTGAAATGTATGGATTTAGAAGAGCTGATACCTGAAGCCATAAGATAGTGGAGATTTTGAGTGTAAAGACATTCTCATATGAGATTACTTTCTTTCTGTACAGCTGTATGCTGATGCTGATCAGTAAATTCAATCTGTTAGGAGGATTGTCAGTATCCTCAGTAAAGACTAGACTGGACAGGAAAGTTGTTAAGTCTGCTGTTTTAATTTCCATTTGCACAGATTGTCCAATAAAACTGAACATTTTTCTAAATGAAACAAGGCTGGAAAACTAAATACCATATGTAACCACTGGTCTGTATTTCCCTTTTCTCTTTTTACATAACAGTGATACATAAGAAAAGAGATAGTAAAACCTTCCTTTTAACTCCTTCAGCCTGTCCAGTCCTCTGGAAGGCATTGTGCTTTCAGAGATTATTGTCTATGCAAACTTATCTGGAAGCACATAGCCCTATCATTGTGCTGAGCACAAGTTAATATATGCCGCCTCTTGGTAAACCTTGCTAATTTGGGTTCAGCGTGATGCTAACTTTAATTAAACGGCTTCTAATTCAGAGCTGGCTCATATCTTGGCTCCTATTCATGAGAACAGTGGAAATTGTCTGCCCACAGTGATATGACAAATCCCCACAGTTTTCACTGAAGTTCTTTACTGAGTTTGTATAATTTGGCACTATGGCTATAGTGGCCTGACTTACTATCATCAGTATGAATGCTTTAATATTATTTGCTATCAGATGTTCAGGGAGTAAGGGAAATGTACTTTAAAGCATTGCATTCTTTAGTCATAAACATAAAGGAAAATATTTTATGTGTAGCAATTCTTTACCTCCAGAAGGTTGTCACAACAGCAACAAAAACTTTCTGAGTAAATAATGTAAACAACATAGGAGAAAAACAGACAGCAATGTCATAAAGCTAATCAGGAATATATTTTGATTTGGATTGAAAATGATGTAGTCTTTCTTTTTGTTTCTTGCAGTTATAATTTCTGTTTTAAAATGATGAGAACAATTGACATCTGCCAAAAGTAAATGATGTGTCAGCTTACCATCAATTCCTTGTCAAGTCTGGGCAAGTGTAAAAATGCTAAATGTAACATTAATTGATCAATTTAACATACCAGAAATGCTAAATTGCTCCCCATTAGGAAAATTCACAATTTTGCTGTGTTCAGATAATCCTTTTCAAGTGCAGCTACTTTACTACGGATCAATGACCATGCATTGGAGATCAATTTCATATTCATTCTCTATTTTTGCAAATTATTTTAATTACTACTGCAAAAAGCAATTGGCAGAATCCACAGAGGCTAGTAGATAATCAGGGAATATTTATTTTGTCAATTTATCCATTCTTGAAATGTCAATATTAATTTATTTTTGCTGTTGTTACAAGTACTTTTATATATATATATATATATATATATATATATATATATATAGCTATAGAAAATGTAAATGTTTTCTAGGATAACTTATGACCTCAGAGTTCATGAGTTAATATGCTTGTTTTGGCTACTAAAGCTAAACCAAATGTTAATACAGCATTTCAAATACTATCATCTGAAGTCTTTCGTAAAAACAACGTGTTTGTGTTGTAGCACAGGACTGTATTTATGTAATAAGAAAGCATAATGTGCTCAATAAATATTGAAGTTCTTGGCCTCCTGCTGAGCATTTGCTATTGAAGCATACCTAGTACAGACTTTGAAATTGATGGCCCTTTTCATTCTGGGCTGAATTTGCACCTTTTCTACAGTAATTTCACTTTGCATCTCTGCATGTAATTATTGTGAGACTGATTCAACAGGGGAACAATAAAGAAAGATATAGAGTTCTGCCTGAACAGCAGGCAGTGGTGTATTATTTTAATGAAACTGGAAAGTTTGAGGAACTAAAACAGTAAACATTGCAAAATGCCCAAAATAGGACTTCAGGCAGTTGTTTTCTGATCCTGTATTACCCTCACAGTATTTGGAGCTGAATTTCTGAGAAGTGAATTATATGTGTAAAAGAGAGCAGACTTTTGGCCTTTGTGGTCTCTTTCACAGTAAGGAAACCTGTATTAAGCATCCATCACGTGTAACTTTCAAGGATTTAGGTGCTGTTATGGATACCTGAGTAAGGATTTACAGCAAGGGTATAAGACAGGTTTGTATCTTCCTAATCCTAAAGTCCATATGAGTTCCTCCTTACGTATTAACTCTTCCAAGAACTCTTAATTAGCTCCCAAGGTAAATGGACTCAGTAAAACAATTGGCTCTTTTTATTCTTCACGGAGTCATCATAGTTTTAAGTCATAAGTAGCTATAATCTCATACTCTGTGAATGTGCATATATTTTTAGCATTCCTATTAGTGAAATACCCTCAAAACATAATTATTTTGCATTGGAATAATGAGTATCTCAAGCAGCCTTTCACAATCTGAGCAAACCCTTAGACCCTTGGAAAGTGTTGCAATACAAGCACCTTGAGGACTTACTAATTTAGTAGCACTTTTAAATTTGGGAGGATGGTGATGATCCCCCAGTAGGCATTTCTCTTTGCTGGCATCCTCTGACTGCAGTCTGCGTAGATTGTGTCCACAGGAGAGTCAGATCCTAGGCATAGTCCTACGAAGAGTATCATTGGTATGAAGCAAGTTGTTTCATTCAAGTTAAGAGCAGTTCATTTCTCATTCATGAAACTTTGGCCCCTTTGAAGCCAATAGAAACGGTCATCTTGCAGTATGGGTGGTATTTAAGCCCTGAATCTGCAATAAGCTAAATGATTGAATTCAGAAAGAAGCAGGAGAACTAACTGTTCCACAGAAGTCAATGGGCACATGAGAGTAGTCTGGGTTTTTGAAAGGGAGGTTTTTCAAGACACATAGGAAGTTACCCCCATTCCAACTGAAATTAGCTACTGAATTTCTCCTTTGTGTGATAACAGATGTCTCCAAGTGTCCTTATTATGGTCCATTCAGTATATGAATAATGTAAGTGTATATAGAGGCCTAGCTACTCAGACACTGTAGATCTATTGACTTGAAAATCTGCTAAAAATTCAAAGCGAAAGCATGCACAGAGGGGACTTCAAAGTTGATCTATAGTTAATGCTTTTAAAAAAAAAAATGTCTGTGACAGTTCAAATCCTCATACTATATGGTATGATGTCAACTGACACACTACCACCGATGTTGCCAGATTTGCATCAATCACCAACCTGATTACCTCATCCATTAGGCCACTGATGCCAGAGACATAAAATGAAATTCTGGACAGTGCAGTTTTTTAATGTAGGGAAAACAGTACCCTTTCAGTGTTCACAAGCTTGCCTTCTAAAATTTAACTTTGATTTTACTACTTGGCTCAATAAAGGAGCAGAGGGGCCAACAAGATGATGAAAGATTTTTTTATGAAGTTGTTATCTCTTAACATCATCAGTAAGTCTCTCACACATCACTTTAGATATTTGGATTTCTTTCACATATTCCTCTGGAATGCATCTTCTTTAGACATTAACATTCTCAATGATCTTTCAAAGATATGTTTCCAGTTTCTTTTTCCTAAGGAGGAGAAATATTTCAATTTACTTTCTATGGAAAAATATTATGAGCTACATTATTTTCAGATGTTGTACTGCAGCACCTACGGCTGTGATGTCTTGTCAGTGAGACAGCAGGTTGTTCTGCTCGTCCTCTGTTGGTCTTCGCTTGGTCACAGAATCACACAATGGTAGGGATTGGAAAGGACCTTTAGAAATCATCTAGTTCAACCTCCCTGCAAAAGCAGGTTCACTTTGATTAGGTCACACAGGAACATGTCCAAGTGGATTTTGAAAACCTCCAGAGAAGGAGACTTCACAACCTCCCTGGGTACCCTGTGCCAGTGCTCCATCACCCTCACAGTGAAATAGTTTTTCCTTCAGTTTAAGTGGAACTTTTTGTTCCAGCTTTTTTCCATTACCCCTTTTCCTATCACTAGATACAAAAAAAGTAATGCCTCAGCCTTTTGACATCCAACATTTAAGGAACTGTTGGTATGGTTGTTTTCATAGCACAGTTCTGCTCTTTCCCTTCTTTTCCCATTGCCATTTCTGTACACTTGCCTATTGATTTACTCCTATTTGATAATTTTCCTTCTACAGAAATACAGGAATTTATATTCCTGACTCATTTTTCCTGAGTTTGCACTGCTGTCTTCACTGCCCTTCACTTTGTTGAACTCATTTACATCTCTGTAAGGAATGGAAGCAAAATAACACCCTTCAGTGCTCCATTTGCTTCTCTCATTGCACAGGTGTAAATGACTAGATTTGATATTGTCAGGAATTAGGTCTGGCTCAAGCTACTCAGACATTGAGTTATGCTTACAATTTGAGGTTCAGAAAACACTGGGAACTATCAATTTTCATGTTATGCAGTGGTGCAATATCATAAAATCTTACTTTGATCCACAGTCACTACATATTTGTGTGCTGTAGCAAACTCTAAACAAACCTGACTTTAGATGCAAGTTTATAACCTTTGAATTGGGCAATATTGTCAGTTTTTGCTGCAAACGATTCATGCCACTCTACTTATTCTTTGGTTTGTAAACAACTCAGTCTTCTGTAGTTTCCCAAGCATAGGTTAATATTGTTAATCTGAAAAAGTTTTCACTTCAGCTGGCCATTCTTCTTTCCCCGTTACAAGGGCATTCATTTTCTCACCTAATGGTTTCTGAGCTATAGAATTAACACTCTGATACATTAAGAAAAGTGGGAATCTGTTTACTATGCTGGCTTAGAAACTGACATTACCCAGCAACTGTTTCAAGATCAACTGAGATTTGTGTGGCCATGGTGGATTGAGACCTCAGAGAACATACGGACAGCTGAGACTGGCAAGCACTGCAACTCTTTCCTGGTAAACCATCCTACTGGGCATCAAATTGCTATATGTGGGTTTATTTTGAGTTCATTAGTTATTCTGCCCATTTACCCAGGCTTTCATTCACAAATCCAGTGCATATCGAAGTTCGTTTAATACTAGTTTATTCATAAAGTTTTAACACTAAATAACTTGCAAACCATCAGAACTGTACTCAATTATCTTTGTCCATATACTTCTCAGAATAAGCCTGTGTGGTGATCTGAATTACATGCAATGTCTTACTCTAGTTTTAAAATAAAATGGTCTTCATTCTGTGTTTGGAGCATATTTGGATCTGGGTCCTGTGGAGTTCACAGAATGGTTGAGGCTGGAATTGACCTCTGGAGGTCGTCTGGTCCAACCCCCTGCTCAAGCAGGACCATCTAGAGTCTTCCTTCCAAGAACGGATACTCCACCACCTCTCTAGGACAGTGCTCAGTCATGCTCCAGGAATAAAAGTGTATCCTGAGGTTCAGAAGGAATTTCCTATGTTATGGGGTTTGCCCATTGCCTTTGGTCTTCTCACTGGGTACCACCAAAAAGATCTTGTCTCTGTCCTCTTTGCATCCTCCATTTGTGTATTTGAACACATAGATGAATCCTCCCAAGCTTTCTTTTCTTTGGGCTGAACAGTTCTAACTCTCTCAGCCTTTCTGCATAGGAGAGATGCTCCATTCTTACAATGATCTTCTTGGCACTTCGCTAGACTCTCTCTAGTAGCTCCAAATTCACAATCATCCATACATTTTAAAGGGTAAAATTTATCCCTGTGGCTTTTCTGTTTGTTTGTCTTAATAATTTTGGCTATTTCAGGAACACTTAAAGTGGAAAAGTAATGAGAAAATAAGAATATCTAATTTACTCTCAATTTCTTTTTTCTTGCTAGATCTACTTAAGAGGCTGTGGTCTTGATCTAAGTCATCTACGAAATGAACAAAGGAACAATTTATGTGGGAGATTAATGAGTGTGATGGGCATTGGTAATATGGCAATAAGTATCATCAAAATGTTATAAATACCTAAAAATTCAGTACAGAGAGGTATGGGCAAAACTCCAAATGGTCATCACTATTGTAAGACGGAAAGTAAAACCCTTAATGGGCAAAACCTCTGCCTGTTATTGGTAAGAAGCACTAAAAGTAGCCATTCTTAGGAGCACTTGTGGTTGACTAGCACTTGTGCTATAGGAGAGGAGTAGTAGTCTTGAGGAAGAGGTTTTTCTTTGTTGTATCAGCAGTTTTAAGTAGAACACAGATGCTTTATGCTTCCAGGCTTGGTTACATTCGAAGATGTATCGAGCACAGTGCAGAAGAATTTTATTTTTAAAAGTAAATTATGTGCTAGGAATTAATTCTGTGACTAGTGAAATTTTGTTTCTCTTGCTGGTAGAAACTACAGGCACTTTCCAGTTTTGCATGTGTTTCTAATTGAGATAGGTGTAAAGTCAGATCTTCTCACAGAAGGCACAGAGAGCAGAGTGTAAAATAACAATTAAATATCAAGTGTACATATAACTAATTAATTTGGCTCCTCCTTCCTGGAGCCAATTACCACATGCCTATGTTATAAGGCAGAATGAGAAGTGGCCCCACGTTGAAATAGCCGTTCATTATAAAGCAACATGACAAAGAAGAAAGCAAGCGAATGCTAACCAAGGTTAAAAGTACAGTGTCACAACAAAGGAAATTATTATCCAGGATTTTTCTGTGCTGAAAAGAGGGCTCTGGCTGCCTTCAAGGGACTACTTCAGATCATAGGTGCACTTGTTGATGTACAATGCTTAAACATATTGTAGGGCTGAATATGACCCATGACTGAGAACAGCATATAACTTTCTACTGATGACCACATCAGGGTTGGAATACAGATAGGTTTTGATTAATTTTAACTTGATTTGGTTCATGTTTGTGTATTTACAGTGTCACTTTGAGTCCCTCTATGCTTTAGTCCTGAGCTGTAGTTCTCCTTGTCTTTCCAGCCTCAAAGCAGCTCATTCCTCTTAAGAAGGAATGCAAGCAAAACGGAGCAAATAGTTTGCTTCAGCATTAGTATAAAGATATACAAGGGGCTTTGGTTAAGCTTTGTCTAAAAAGAACATCTTTAAGATGTAAGAACACAAGCTTAGGCACACCAGCTGACCCAAGTGCTAGAGTTTGCTCCACTCTGCACTTGCCAAAGGCAGTGGAGACTTCCCAGCTCTTCCACACTTTTAGAGGCTGCAGAGACAGTCACTTCCCTAGTCTTTATTCTGCTAGGATTTCATTATCCTCAGAAGACTACTTGAAAGATACTTCTTCAAAAGATATAATTATTTTTCAAGCAGCATTAAAAACAGTATGCTCTCAGTCACTGAAAGCAGGAACAGAGTTCAGCTGCAGCTTGGCAACTGTATGTTGGCAGAAACTTTGTACAAAATTCATTGAATATTTGCAAATGTAGGGATTACATCAGTGACAATAGTACATATTTGTATGTTAAATACAGAAATGCCTTCTAGCAAAATGACAGAGTGAGTGGTAAAGCCTTCTAATTCTGTGATTTGCTTGAAACTTAGCTTAGGTATTATTTTACCCAGCTCCTGACATGAAGATGTGGCAAGCCTGAGTATGTTTAAAATAAATCTCTTCAGAATTCTTTATAGCTCCCTTCCTACCTTGCATAAATACACTTCACCAAATACCTTGCTAGTGTATGATGCTTCTTTCAGATCTAACTGAAGAGGATTTAAAAATATTTAATGTGACTTTCTGGTGAGAATATTCATGAACACAAATCCATAGTTTGCTCATACTTAACATAATCCAGGTACACATTTTACCTGTGTGCTTGGTCGTGGGAAATGTAACACAGATGAAAACCTCATAGAGGTTCATGCTTTTATATTTGACCATCTGTGCTTATTGCTGCCAAGAAAAAGTCCTTTGCCTTTGGTCCTATCATTTTATTGAGACTCTTGGCAGGTGGGGGTTTTATTAGCTTTTTATTATTTTATCTGCTTTTAGTATTTGTCTCCTCTCTTTAGGTCCACAGCAGCATTTTAAGAATATACTCCTCTTTAGGGATCTGTGCATCCAGCAGCAGGCCTCCTGAAGCCATGGATCTCCAGGGATCACCCCACTGCATTAATAGTCATCTTCATGTTTGCTCATCGCCATTGTGCTGCTTACAGCTTGAAGGTGACTCTGCCACCATTGTCCCTGCCAAAGAGGGTAGTAAATCAGTCATAGCTAAAATAGCCAACACAAAGAAAGAAGGAAGGACTGGCCAACAACATCTAAAATTGATACTTGCTTCAGTTTCTGGGTTGAGGTCTACCTGTGCTTCTGTGAGTACAACCCACATGGAGCCCAGGAAGGCTGTGGAATCTACTTCTCTGGAGGTTTTCAAAACCCACCTGGACACATTCCTGTGCAACCTGATCTACGTGGACCTGCTTTAGCAGGGAAGTTGGACTGGATGATCTCTAGAGGTCCCTTCCAACCTCTACCATTCTGTGATTCTGTGAGAACACAGGGTAGACCCAACTCAGGTGGTAAGCAACTCTCCCTAGCAAACACACTGATCACCTTTCCAGTGGGGGACACTCTTCTCCAAAGTGTCTCTGGATATTCGCTGAGCAGCATAGCACAATCTGCCTCCTGCCTATGCTCCTGTTTTGTGGACAGCAAGGGTTGCTTGTAAGCAGGTTTGTGGGGACTGGTTTCACTGGTGCTCTGCCAAGGGTCAGCCCAGCTGTCCTAGGAATGCTCAAGTCTGGCCAAGTTGCTCTTGGAAGGGTCAGTACTCATCTGGAAGTCCAGTCCTAAAGGTCAAACTCTAGGGCACCCTCTGTGCCATGTTTTTTTATGTGCAAAATGTTAATTGCGGTCTTTGCTTTTCGGTTTTTTTTCAGAACTCCTTTGGCAGGGCACTCATAGTTTAATATGAGCCTCCAGGCACTCTTACTGTATTAATAATACTACATGAAGGTGCTGGACATAAACAGGAAAGGCCTTGGCATTCTTTCAAAGAACAAATGTTCCGCTCTTGATCCAGAAACCCAGTTGGTATTCACAAAATCATCATTAAAAAAATCAACAAACATTTCTTTAAAATCATCTTTAGTTGCCCAAACTGATCCACATACTTGCTCATACTGTTTCTTGGTATATCTGTAATTAGAGGGATGTAACAAACAGGTAAACAATTTGCCACATTTTTAATAAAATGATCAAGATCATGTTCAAAACCTATTTAACAAATACTTATCACATAAAATTATTTGCTGTAATTGTGGTCTCCTGGATTTTGATTTGTTGCCAGACAATATTATTTAATGCACTCAGAAATGAAGAATTGGTATTCCAGTGGCACAATATATCAAAGCAACATCAAAGCCATTTATAGCCTGTGTGGCTGAGTTACATATGAGGTTTAAGAAAATATTCTGTTTAAACACGCTTATTTGTGGGATTTTTTGTATTAGGCGTTATCAGGGATAACAATATTTCATTGGAGACAGATGACTATCCAGAAACATAATTAATCATGATTATTTATGTCATACCTAATTATCAGGAAAGAGCCCTGGGGATATACTTCAGTTATATTTCAGAACCTTCAGACTATAATTACTTTGCTTTGTATTAAATATTCTTTCCATACTCTTGAAGAAGTTTAGAACACATTTATAAGAAATAAGGTCAAAGTGATAGAAATAAGTAATGTACAATCAAATAATGGAAACAAGTGCATTTGGAGAAGTGCTAAATTATTATGAGAAAGTATAATAGTTTTATTCTCTTCATAACTGGGTAAGAGAAATGACTTTCTACTATAGTTTTTAATATGTGAGCACACTAGCATAACAGCAAGGGCCTTAAAACACAGACCTTTTAAAATTCTGTTAATGTAGTGTAAAGTGGATTAAAAGTTGGAAAAAAAAATGCAGTCTTACCTAAGGATCTGAATTCTCAAAGACTTTGCACGTGTAAATTTTGAAAGCTATTTTTCAGTGAGGACCTTTCATATTCTAGAGGAGTTTCATAGCTTCTGGTGTCGCTGTAAAAAATATTTAGATGCATTTCTGGCTCATTATTTATAACCCATTGTGTGTAATTAAAGCATTTAATGGGAGTTGTAAAATTAGGTAGGCAATGTACATGAGCATGTATGTGTGTAATTTACATTCCTGGTTGTTAACAATACTGAATACCTTTAAAATGAAGAAGGGATAAGACTGAATATAAGACCTCAAAACATGCACACACTCGTGTACCTAAGCTATAATTTTATTGAAGGGCATACCACACAACAAAGTCATTCCTGTATAAATGAAAACCTGGACATTTATTTTTACAAATAAGGGGTTTTTTCCCCTTGTTTTTGTTGATAAAAAAGAGAACAACATATTTTCAGCACCGCTATAGCTAGAGGCTGTTTTTGGGAACACGGCTCTTGCATAACAGATTTGCAGAACTATGTTGGAATGCATGTCATTATCTTGTCTGGGAAAGTAGGTTGGGGGGTGGATTAGCTTTGAGGATTTTTTTTGTTTGGGTTGTGCTTAGGAAAGTTATGTATGACCAGGCCCAAAATTCACAGTATATTTAGTTATTAGCTGTTAGAATATCAGCTTAGAGGTATTAATTCAGTATAGCATTTTGGTGTGTGCTTAATATTAAATTTGAAGTGCAGTGACATCAATTTACATGATTACTGCGATATATACGGTTAGACATAGTTTGTATCAGGACTAGAAGCCCCACTAGAGCTCTCATTGAACAGACTCATGCTGGCTTCAGTGAACTGCCCTGGGACTAGACGCTTACACCTAGCTGTCACATAGTGAGTGCTGTCTCCCCTTTAGTTTGTCAGGAGTGCTTTAGGATCTGGGTAGTTTCCCCCTTTAGGCCTAATCTTACATAGATCCCATTGACTTTGGAACTAAGATCCTCTAAAGCTCTTGTGACTTGTCCATGATCTAGTGAACAGAAAGTGATTGTCAGCCACGTAATTTCTGTATTTAATGCTCATGCCATGGTTTTTTAATGTCTATGTATTTCATGGCATGGTTTTGACACCTTTGCAAGAGTTTGACTTTACAAAACTTTCATTAAAGGGAAATTAAAGGATGATTCTTTTCACTAAATTATTCAACTTGCTTAAATAATAAGAAAAAAACCCACAGAGTGTTATTTTAAAATTATAAAAAGAAATGTCCCTTGTTAAGTTTCAAGGTCAACAATCTCCTCTTAACACTGCGGTAGACAAATACAGAAACTGTTTGCTAGTATTTAACGTAGAGCTAGCTCTCAGATAGAGTCCATTACAGTTTAATGACACTGCACTGTTGATCTAAACCAGGGATGGAAAACAACATGTATATTTGAACTGCCACCCTGTGTCTTCTGTGAGTAATCATACATGAAATTGAATGTTACATGGGGAAATAGTTCCTTAATAAATATCTGATTCTTTTCTACCTCCTATTCTGAAAAATATTTTTCCTCTGTTTGCTTCCTACCTGTAGCTGGACATGTGTGGTTTTTTTTCACCTATTATTTGAAATATCATTAGAACAGAAGACAAAGCATTTGGCTTATTGAACATTCAATTCATTAAACCAACTAATATTGCAAGCCAATGTTATGAATCGACCACTTTCACTTGGCTTCCCCCCCCCAACCCACTCCCGCTCTTTTTATCCACTTTCCTGAGATTTCTGAGCATTAGTGTCTAAGTAGTACACTGCTTGTTGATGCTGATGGACAGGAGCAGCCTTCCCTTAATAAAGCACTAAGGTAGAAACAATGATCTAGTGACTTTTAGAGAATATTAAATGTTTTCTTTTAATTTTTTTCTCTCAACTTACCACCCTCCAAAGGCAACCCCTAGGTAACACGCAGTGACATTTATATATCTCAAGTTGATTCAACTTACACTGAGGTGAGCTGAGGTGCTACCCTAAGCAAAATTCTGTGAAGCAGGGAGTGGTTGAAGTGAGAAGCTAGCTATCTACAAAAGGCTTAGGGGAGTTCAGCTGCCAGAAGCACCTGGGAAGTGAGAAAAGAAAAAATTAAAAAAGGAAGCGAATTCTAGAAAAGGGAAAGTAGTCTTCACCTAAGCTAAATAAGTCTTTTTTAAAAAAAAAAAAAATCTAGAAGGAACAGTCTTATGTTTGAGTGTAACACGTGTCAGTGGCTGATCTGATCCATGGGTTCTGCATAAGCTCCTAGGCCAGACCAGGCAAACACTTTAGGTATCACCATATCTGCTTTTCTCCATGTTGAAAGCTATTCCCTTCCTCCACCAATTTGAAATGTGCACCGTAGCCACCAGAAAGCTGCAGCTCAGTTCTGGCTGTCACTCTATGGCAGTAAGGAATAGTGAGCAGGATGTCTATGAGGTAAAGGAATCTGCCAAGCTGGAAAAAGGACCCTGGAGATCTGAATTTTCTGTAATTTTGATCTGACAGGCAGGGATAAATGAGACATGTAAGGCCTATATTTTCCAACAACACAGTGGAAGAAGGAGGATTATTATTTCATGCACATTGCACATGAAATGATCCACAATAGAAGTTTTTTACTTAGAGGTAGATGTAGAATGCTTTAACAAAATCTACTCTTCAAAAACAAATCCTCAGTATTGTTCAAGTGATGCTGGTAGGAGCCTATGGCATGTTTCTGAAATGTGCAAAAATGCACCCTGCTTCCACTAAAGGTTTTCGAAACAAAAAGACTTTTTTTTTTTTTGTGCCAAGAAGCTTAGTTTGTGTGTATGTTGCATTGTGAAAATTATGGCAACTTCTGTATTGTTACAAGAAATTATCCCTTGACCATTTATTCTTCCCAGTCCATTTATTATATTAAATCTTCTCTATCTCCTGGGGTTTCTTCTGCAGGAAGAGAGATTTGGCTCATGAAGTCCATCCTTGTGTTCTTGGTCTCTGTAGTTGTAAACTCTGGCGTGTCACTTCAGTCAGAAATCCACTCCAAGCATAAACTGGGAAAATAATCTAATTTCTTTCTAACAGCTGCAACCTCAGTGGGGAAAAAATACAAAGTGCTGGCAAATAATCTACTACATGTTTACAAATTCTTTTGCACCTTTTTATTTCAAGTTCTTAAATTGTAATTTAAAAATCCTGGTTTGGGTAACAGGAGACATTTTGTTAAATTAATTTTTTTATTTTTGAACTTACTGGTTCACTGAAAATTATCATCAAATTAGCAAGAACAAGCAACTGGAAGAGTTTTCTGCCAACTGTTATTGCCAAAAATTGTTTAAAGATAGGAAAGTGTCTTTATTTCTGAGATGTCTATACTAATTTTTCAGTTTATCTCCTTCTTCTGACCATTTATACTGTTATTAATTGTCGAATATATTGCTAAAGAACTCCAAATGGGTGTTTTTGTTATTCTTAAATGCAAACCAGAACCAATCAATAATTCTGTCTGCTGCTAAATAGACCTAGACTCTGAGTGGTGTTAGGAGTAGAGAAAATGAGAAATACGAGATTAACAAGTATTTTGATCACATTACTTGTTTAACTCAGCTAAAATTCAATAGTATTTTGTAGGATTAAACAGGAATCTTTAAGAAAGTACACATCAGAAGGTTAGTCTATGGTTTTTTCCTTAGTTTTTAACCTTCTAGGTTTTTTTTTATTTCAAACTCTTTGCAGGTGCCATACTCTCTTTTTCACATAGCTATTGTGTTCATCCACTTTCTGTAGATATTCAGCATTAAGTACAGCAGGTACTCAGGTAGCCAGTGCAATCATTTTGAAGACCCTCACCAGAACCTATTGAAGCCAAAAGAACATCCTTCATTGGCCTCAGCAAACATGTTGTTTAGAAAAAAATTTCCAATGTCAATTGAACATTGTGATTTAAGTCTTTCAAGTGTAAACTCAATAGCTGCATATCGCCTTCTCTTTATGTCATTACATCTTATTGCAAAAGGTCAAAGCAGTAGAGAATGATGCATTTTGTTTTATTAGGAAGTAGCAGAAAAGGAGCTGTTGCTTAGGTTTGGTTTGTACTGACTGTTACTCTCAAAGTCACTAAAACACAGCGTGGAAATTAAAACATAGAAAGGAAATATAATAATTGTGAGTTGCTGCCCTTATCTACTGAATAATGGATCTTTTCTAGAAGCTGTGTTTCCTGCAACTGGTGACAAACTCTGGCTGAACATGTCTGAACCTTAGAAATGTCTTTTTTTTTTTTTCAAATTGGATCTTTATATCTGAATAATTATGAAGTCTCCACAGCAGGGAACTTTCAAATCAAACTTATGCATAGGAGCAAAATATTAATTCAACAAACATGATATAAGATAACATATCAGTTAGTTCATAACTGGCTCCTTTACAACTGTAGCATTCCTTTCCTGACCCACAAATGTCATTCAAGAACAGAAAGTATTTTCTACTCCCTAAAATGTAGAAACTTTACATCTCTACATCCCAAAGCCTGCATTTTTATAATTGTATTCCAAACTGCAGTAAAATGTTGAAAATTCAAAATCCCCAATGAAAAAGGGCACTTGCACAAAGTTTAATGTTAAGCATAGCACTGTTCTTTTTGCTAAAATTGAAGCACTCTGCATGAATTTAGACCTTTTTATTACTCGTGATATATTTTGAAATAAGAGCTTATTTTGAAACTAAGAATCAAAGCATTTATTTCTGGGAAATTTGAAACCCTCTACTTTTACCATACCTCCCCCTGCCCTCCCCTGCCAAACCCCAAACTCTGCTTTAGAATTTCTCAAGCTTAAGGGATTGGTGTGTTCTTTCAGGATATTTTTTAGTAGCACTGCTTTTCTGACTGCAAGGGCCTGGCATAGCGGTTGCCCCAACCCTGATTTAGGTTCTAGATGTTGTCAATGTAAATAGAGAATAATAACCCATAATACTCGTAATAGATAAAGAAAAAAGAAACAAGGAAAGTATAAGTTAGTTTAAGTGTAGGCAGCAGCGTGCCTCTGAACTTTCAATTCTCCGTGTGGTCAGGTTCCATTTAGCATTTAGACTGCTTTCATACTATATGTTATTCTTGGGCTAACAAATATTTCTTATTCTCCTTAAGGATGAATTTTAGGTGTGAATGAACACAAAGAGAATGTGCATGAGAAGTCTGACTTCAGGAGTTGCTAATCTCTTCAAAAACATTTTAAAAGTAGCTTAGATAAGAGGAGGTAAAAAACCTAGTAAAGTAATGAGACGCTAGTAGGAGAAAAGGCTTTGAGGGCCTCATCTCAGAAGAAATAGCTAAAATTCACTATTGAACTAGCGGGGAAAGAATGCTAACCAGAAAGAAAAAAACAAATCCTGACTGTTTTGATAATGTCCTGATTTATGTACTGCATCAGGGGTCTCTTTTTGTTTCCTCATCTTTCCAGACCTGTTGCTGCAGATGAAGAAGATTTCTGGAAAGGATGTGACCAGCTGGAATTAACCCTGTGCCCATGAATTAAGCAACATTCCACTGAAAAAGATAAAAAAGATAAAAAAGAGAGAGCTAGAGTACAAGAGGGACAAATAAAATAACATGCTAAGTCACTTGGTAGACTGTGGTCTTTTCTTAGCCAGAAACAATGATGATCATTTAGCTGCTGTTATATGAAAACGAACAAACTAATCCTCTAAAAACCAAAACACCAAGGGCAGAAAAAAAGCATGGAAAATAAACATTTTATTATCTAGCCAGTTAAAATGCCTTCATTATGTGGACATCCATGTGAAGCTTGAAACTAGCAGTGTTAAAAAAGTGGGAATAGGATGTTTCCCATTTGAAATAGACACGGGTCTTTCAGATTGCATGTAGGTGTTTCTGCAGCCAGCTTACAGGGAGTGCAACCAGCACCCAATGAGTTTGGCCCATGTGAGACCACAGCATAGACCACGTGGTGCTGCCAGGCAGTCCCTCCTCAAATGATTATCTAGTGCTCTGTCGCTTTGCCAACTCTATGAGTATTTCTGAGCTTAAATTGATCCAAAAACACTCACAATGACCTACTTGCAACAAACCAATCAAAATTAATTACAGAGATAATAAAGGTACGTTAGAAACTGGCATAGATTTTCTTAGTCACTTCCTTGGATTTCCATTTCTTTGGTATTCAGAAACGTTCTCAGCTGCCAAGCACATGACAATATCTGGGTAAAGTGAGTGAGCAGAGCTGTGTCATCAAAAGAAGCCAAAATATTTCACACTGACTGTTCAACTGGCTGCTTCTAGATTAGAAAACAACTGGCTGAAAACAGACTACATTGGGTTATGCTACATATGAATGCATATTTAAATGGCCTTGAAAGCCATGCTAAAAGAACTTGTGTACAGGTGCCTCTGAAAGCATGCTGATGCCAGAGAATACTGACCTGACCTCAGCATGTGGTCCTGACTGCATAGCATTTACTAATAATGATATAGTGGTGCTCCTGTCTTTCTTGTGGTTTTCCTGAACCCGGTGATACTGCTGCCTTGAGCTCTATCTGAGTCAGTAGGAGAAAAAACATTCAGGAGCTTAACTCATTTTTCCATTTCAATGCAACTTGAGTCACCTTTCCTTACTGTTAGTGGCTGTTAGCAACAAGCCGTCCAACTTTACTGAAGTCTCATTGCTCACAGGGTCAGGAAAAGCTATGCTTTTCTTTTTAACCTAATACTAAACTCCCTTTACTAGACTGAGCTGTTACTGGATGGCAGTAGTATAAGAAAACTGGAAGTGAGAAATGGAGTCTAGAAATTAAGAGTGAATTTGGGAAAGCAGTCAAAAATATGGAGGGACACAAATACAGCAAAATAATTTAGGCAAGAGAGAGGTGTATAGGAATGAGCAAAGAAATCTATGTGTTTAAGGAGTACAGAGCTACATGTCTTCCTGAGGAAAACAGGAGACTACTTATATGTGTTCAAAGATTAGGGTGGCATGGAGAGAGCTGGAGAAAGTTTACATGACCTAAGATGAGAGGCTGAGGAAGGACAGCCGGACAAAGCAGCAGAGTGAAATGAATTCCTTTTACTTTTATAGGCTCCTGGCATGGCCCAAGATATATTATTTAGTCATTTTCTTATTACTTTTGTTGTCCCCATTTTGTGGAGTTGTTGGGCCAGGAAATATTAATCCAAGATTGTGAGGGCATCAAAGGGCTTTGAGGGTATGACTTATATACACAGCAACATAGTTAAAACCTGTCCATCTACATGTTTTTGAGGATACACACTGTTCGGTGTGTATCTCTGGGGAACAGCAAGACTGAGAAGCCCAAGTGTCTCAGCTAATAGATTTGGAGACTGTAGCGCAGGCAGCAGAGACTCAGATGATCAGGATGGAATCTCCAATTCTGAGAACCTAACCCCAGAGGATATGACAGTTTATCCCTATTTCTGTTTGTAGACTTAGAGAAAAAGATAGGAGTCTGAGTATGTGCAGGTCATGTATGTGCATTTGTAAATCTGGTGCAATGGGAGTTTGCAACTGTGAGCAGTTTCTGGGACAAGTCAGTAATGTGTTTAGGAGAAGAAAAGGCTGCCAAAAGCAAAGAATATGTCTGACGATGTCTGACGAGAGGCTGAAATTAGCATTTTTGTGGCTATGAAAAGGGTGATAGGAGAGATGGAGCGAGGCAGAGGAGAAGTAAGCACAGGGAGCCACAAAATGAGAAGCATGAAATCAAGAAAAAAAGCTCTAAAAGGAGCGATAAGTGCTGAAAATGAGAGGGAAGAAAGAAAAGAGTAAGGTAAGATAGGAAAAGAAAGAACAAAAAAGGGCAACAAATTCTGCACGGACAGAAAAAAATTACCTTAAGGAAAAATTAATGAATATCTGGAAAGATAAAAGATGACAGAGAAAAAAAGAACAGAACAAAGTGAAGTAGCAAAGAGAAAGAGGGAGACAAAGTACATGCAAACGAAGATTTTAATTAGCACAAAGAATAGAGATATCTACAAAAAAAAAAGGTTATGGATGAAATATCAGACACTCTTATTTATGTAGGTCCCTTCAGGCTTAGGTTTTTATGTCTCTTTTTCATTACTGACATTTTAAAGTTGATAGCAATTCTCTCCTTTTGGTCATTCTGGCCATTTCCCATTCCCCACATACTCCGTGTGACTATGTATATCATTACTCCAATAACACAGAATGATGAAATCCACATTTTTCCATGTTTATATTTATATCTTTGCTCATTTTTTATCGTTGTTTTCTACTGACACTGATTCCCTTGTTAAAACAAAATTTTTGTCTGTACTGACTGCAGCTTTCTGGATGACAACTTTTTTATCTGGAGAATTTTTTTTGGTAGAACTGTTGGCACCCAGTCACTGTGCATTTCTTCTGCAGCTCTCAGCACCACTTACCATGCATACCTCTCAAGGAATGACATGTCTCTCTAAGGAAACAAGAGTTGTGAAAACTTATTCAGGCTACGTTTGCCATGAGTTTGTTCACAGACAATATGTTTTATGAATACTGTTGTAGTTTATTTTTCACAAAGATGACTCCTGTTAATTTACTTTTGTCAAACAGCACAGAATCATCAGGTCCCATTCCAGTCCCTGCCATTAGCACAACCTGTGGGTTTGAACTCCTGCTCCCCCTCTCCTCTGCCCTAGTGAGGTCTCATCTGGAGTCCTGTGTCCAGTTCTGGGCTCCCCAGCTCAAGAGGGAGAGAGAACTTCTGGAGAAAGTCCAGCACAGGGCCACCAAGATCGTCAGGGGACTGAAGCATCTTCCTTATGAGGAAAGACAGCAGGAACTGGGGCTGTTTAGTCTAGAAAAGAAGAGACTGAGGGGAGATCTTATTAATATTTATAAATATCTAAATGGTGGATGTCAGGAGGTTGGGGCATCCCTTTTTTCTATTGTAGATAGTAACAGGACAAGGGGTAATGGGATGAGGCTGGAACACAAAAAGTTCCTTTTAATCATAACAAAAAACTATTTTACTGTGAGGGTGATGGAGCCCTGGCACAGGGAGAGTGTGGAGTCTCCTTCCTTTGAGGTCTTCAAGACCCACCTGAACATGTTCCTATGTGACCTGATCTAGGTGGACCTGCTTCTGCAGGGAGATTGGACTAGATGATCTCTACAGGTCCCTTCCAACCCCTACCATTCTATGATTCTGTGATTCAAGAAATTGGATTACATCTGTCTCAAAAACATGTCTAGTTAACAGTGATAAAATATAATGACAACCTGAAAACCCCTGGTAACTTATTTTTCCTGTTTTGAAAAGCCTGACATGCTTTGTATTGTAACTTCCTCCAATTCCCTGTTCTTTTTAGGGAAGCTAATGTAAACAGAGAGACAAAAGGTGAACAATAGACCTGCCTTCAGCATCTGGATGGCAGCATGGATTTGAGTGCGGTTTTAAAAGAGGAGCACAGGTTTGCTGTATGGTTGTATGTTATGCTTTTACAGGCTTTGATTGAATTTGATATGCACTATGAAAAATTCCTAATGTAAACTTTGCATGGAAGGAGTGTAACAAAGGGACCATTTTTCCCATCTCATTAAACCATATGGTAAACTTGGGATTGCAACTGTGTGAATTTTAAATGTTGTAACCAAAGGGATGACCCCACAATACGCATGTGCACTTGAGCAAGCTACACTTTAGCTACCACAGGAGTAAATCACATAGTCACAGAATTTCAAGGGCTAGAAGGGACAGTGAAAGATCATCTAGTCCGACTCCTGTGCTAGAGCAGGCCACCTAGAGAAGGTGACAGAGGAACTTGTCTATTTGGGTTTTCAATATCTCCAGAGAAGGAGACTCCACAACCCATCTGGGCACCATGTTCCAGTGCTCCATCACTCTCACAGTGAAAAAATCTTCCTTGTATTTCTTTGGAACCTCTTATGTTCCAGCTTGTACCCATTGCCTGTTGTCCTACCACTTGACATCACTGAGAGAAGCCTGGCTCCATCCTCCTGACACCCATCCTTTACATATTGGTAAACATTAATAAGGTCACCCCTCAGTCTTCTCCAAGCTAAAGAGCCCCAGCTCCCTCTGCCTTTCATCATAAGGGAGATGCTTCAGTCCCTTAAACGTCTTTTTGGCCCTGTGCTGAACTCTCTCCAGCAGCTCCCTATCCTTCTGGAACCGAGGGACCCAGAACTGGACGCAGTATTCTAGATATGGTGGTAGCAGAGACTTTGGCACCAAATAAGTCCTGGAAACTTGTGTGACAAGCTTGTGCCACCTTATCTTCACCCCATGGGTCCTGTAGTTGATTACACATGAGTGAGAAGCTGTAACTAGCCATAAATAAGAGACAGGGTGTCTGAGTGGCATGATTATTCCCAATGTGCATTTTCCCTTCAACCTCAGAGGCAGCAAAATTACACTAGCCTGAAGTACATGTCATGCAGAGCAGGCTTTACTTCTGCCTGGGCACTCTACCTCTGAGTACAATGGGAAGAAACAGCCAAGACTTGCACTTTTGAAGGCATGTGAGAAACTGGACACGCAGCTTCTATTGAGTTTTAACAAAAATGATGCACCTTGCAATTCAATCATGAGAAGTGCTGAGCTTATCCTAAGTCCATGGACTTCACTTAAGGTGAAGGTTCTGCTAATTTGACAGGGTCACCCGGGATATCCCATGAGAAGACCTTGCCTCTTAGACCTTCTGTCACTGCCACCAACCTTCACATATTGCTTTTTTATGTGATGCTGCTGGAGTTTTCTCAGTATCTAGGCTACACTCCTCCAAACCAAAAGGAAGGAGCCCCTGGGCTGCAGTGAGCTGTGGACAAATCTTGCAAGGAGTTATCTCTTCTGAACGAAAGGAACGGACTATGCCAATGGAGAGCAGATGGAAAGAGAGAGCTCCAACCAGTCAGCTCACATTTCAACTTTTGAAGCATTATCAGCCAAAAGAAAAGCCTGGGAACACAATCTTCCATCAAAGCTCTCCTGCAGGAACATGGTTTCAGGCCTCTCTGTCAAGTCATAGTAGATGATCGGCATATTTGTAAGGATATAATTTCTTTCCGTACTTGTTCTGTATGGGACTGATGAGAGGGAAATACAGTTAAGGGGAAAAAATGTATTAAAACCTATAACAGATGGATGCTTTCCTGTTTAGGATGTAGCTACTGACTGCACTGGGTACTGTTGGATTTACAGAGAAATAGAGACTTGGTTATCATCACCATAGGTAAGAACTACTTGAAGACTGTGAAGGTGTGTAAAGGTCATACATGTCACACATACAACATCCTTATATGGCTGTTATCCCATTAAGTTAAAGGAATAGCTGTTTTCCTGTTTCCACTCTTCTAACTATGTAATTATATTTCTGTATAAAGGGAAGAGTGTAGGGTTTTTTACATATACACATACACATATATGTGTGTGCATGTATTTAAATAGCTCTACTGCAAGAAAACCAGCCTGGCTAAACTGTTCATCTGCCTCTGGGAGATTTTGTATTAAGCCTTGTGTTCTTACCAGCCTCACAATGATCTCAGATAAGCAAACTGCACCTCTGTGAATAGAAGAAAATCTATTGTTCTGATGTTTATCTATTTGCATATTTAGAAAGAAGTGTAATCTCATTCTCTATTCATTGTCCTGTTTTATTCTTCAGTTTATCTCTGAATACATTTTCTTTGACCATCTCTCTGATGCAGATACTTAAACTAATCTTAATGAGTGGAAACCCACTTGTTAGTATGAAAGCTGCTTAAAGAAGCAAGGTTTTCTTTTTTTGTGTAGGCTTTTCTTATTCTTAACTGTAATGATCTCATTCCCTAAAGTGTCTGTGCCTCCATTATTAAATCCTATTAATTACTTGTATAAATAATACCCCCCAAAAGTTCTAATCTGTGCTGAAACACTGCAAACCAAACCTCAGACAGAGAGGAAACAGTCTTCATGTTTTCTTTTAAAAGGAAGCAGAAATATTCCACTTAAAGCTAAAGACAATATTACGCTGGATTCGCCATTATGCTGGTACTTTACTCTTTTTGTCCTACCAAGAAGGAATAAACCTGTCCTGAATAAACACTGGAGATGTCTTACCTTGAAATATTGAGATACTTGTGGCATGAATTGGGAGTTAAGGTCATAGTGCCCTTGTGCAATAAGCAAGTTTTTTTTTTCTGTAGCACCCAGTGATTGGACAAGAGGTAAGGGACATAGGCTGGAACACAGGAAGTTCCACTTGAACACGAGGAGAAGCTTCTGTCCTGTGAGAGTAAGGGAGCCCTGGCACAGGCTGCCCTGGGAGGGTGTGGAGTCTCCTTCCTGTGTGAACCTGCTTTAGCAGGGGTTTTGTACTAGGTGATCTCTAGAGGTACCTTCCAATCCCTACCTTTGTGTGATTCTGTGTAATGCCAAAGCTGGAGTGCTGACTGTGGTATTTTTAGTTGGAAATACTGTAAGTTTGTCTTGAATTTCTCAAAGACCACTACAGAGCAGAACAAACTCATAGAGACGCAATACCTAAACAGCAATTACACCATGAGGCTCTGAATCAAAATTTCACTACCATGCAGTTGTAGACAGAAGCATTGGAGTCGCAACAAGCATCAGCAAGTTGACACTGAACTCACTACAAATGTAAAAGGTATTATTACTGCATGTATGAGCTACAATGTGATGCCACCTATGTAGTACCCATGTAGGGGGTGGAAAAGAGGGGAGGGGAAATCGGAGAGAAAGAAGCAGCGTGCAAGTAGCCCAAAATTCATTTCCACTCGTCTATGAATTAAGCCTTCAGGTAGGTGTGTATGGCTGGGCAGAGAGTCCAGGCAAAGTGTATACCATGCTCGGAGAAAGGACTGCTGGACTTTGTCTTGAAGTCCTCTAGAGCCCCACAGCCCTGGGGCAGGAAAGAGGGATTAAAGTCAAATGTCCAGACGACACAGTAACAGGAAGAAAGCTGTACTTACATGCTCCTGTATTGTATGATCTAAGTATTTTGCTTTACTAGGGCACAAATAATTCTGTTTATCGTTGTTTCTAAACTGAATGTTTTGATCTTCTTTTCCTTTAGCAGTTTTCCAGTTCTAAATATGGAGGCTGACCATTTCAGCAGGTTGCCTGTGTTGTTAGGCGCTTGGTAGTTCCTAATTTTTCCATGCTTTTTGTGAGGACTTGAATCTTCATCTTAAATAATTTTAAGCAGCACCTTCTAGACAGCTGACACTTTTAGCATCACTGACACTGACGACACTGGACAGAAAGAAACAGGAACTGATCCCACACAGAATTATTGTGGTGGAACTGAGCCCTTGCTCCACTGAAAGCTGATCTGATGCCTCTTGTCAGGGAAGAGTCTCCTTGCCATGTCTCGGGGAGCCTGGCTCGATGTGTCCGGCACGATGTGTTATCAGCACAATGCCTCTGTTTCCACTTCTGGCAACACACAATGAGGGCAGGGATAAACAAACTGCCTGGTGCAGAGATGATCCTCTTGGTTCTCCTACTAAATATTTTGTTTGAATCAAGTTCTAGGCTCGATAAGATTGGCTCCAAAGCTCCTGAACAGTCTGCATGAGTGAGACGACAGACTCAGCTCAGCTAAACTCATCACTCTCACGTAAGCCATCACTTACCACCCCAGTCCTTTGGGAATAGAGAATATGCATGCAAAGGAGTGCTTGGTAGCTTTAGTGGTGTCTCTGAATAACACATTTTCTTTTCTGTTGTATCAGCTGTTGCTTTTCCTCTAGGCCCTTCCCCCCTTCCTCTACAATTTTTCTAGCTTGCTTCCTCTTGTGGCTTTAACAGGAGATGAGGTTGAGGGAGGCAGAAGAAGGAACAATTGCTCAGAGGGGCTATCAGGTGTCTGAATTCTACCTGTGCAGATAAGTAGATATGGTAAAAAATGTTTATTGGAAGCAGCTTTGTGTTAGATTGTATCAGCTTGTTATAACTGGGAAATTTTGCAGGAAATATTGATTTTAATCCTATTTAATTTTGAACAAAGTGGAAAGTAATGAAGCAACTTCCTTGCTTTCTGCAACACAATGTTTTCAAAAGGCTGAAGCTGATCAGACTGGAACTCCTTGGCTCCATTTTAAAATGGATTTCACTAAAATTTTGCTTTTGAATGAAAAACTAAAAATGACAAATGTCAAAATAGAAAGTAATATTTTAATTAAAAACATTTGTAGGGCAAATTCTAAAAATAAAGATTCTGTTCTGATCTAATATGGAAAGATTCAAAATCCTGAGCTGTCTCTGAGACAGAAATTCTGGCTCCTACATAGCTCTGATAATATCCAGAGCTCAAGTATAGCATTGATCCTGGATTCCTTGACCAGTAAAACAGCTTGTGTGTGTGTGTGTGTGTATGTCTGTTTTCTGCAGATGGCTTTCATCCCTCTTTATCATAGCAGTTTTCAATATCAGCCAAAAATATCTGCACAAAAGCCTCTGTTATGTCTCCAGGCTTGAACACTGGCCAATGTTACATACAGTAACTCAGTATCTTGAATGGCTGTCTCTTGCATTATACTGACATAGCCTGAGTTGGATAAAATGCAGTGTGTAAACTGAAATTGAATAAGCTATAAAGACTTAAATTATTCATTTGGGAAGTATGTTCTGAGTGTCACCAAAACCCTAAAGATCAGGGAAAAATAAATAAAAGCATTTTCTCTTTTGTTATTGTCTTTTATCTTTGCTTACTGAACCCTGTGCTGAGCATCCAGAAAGGTCCTGCGAGGGGCAGAGGACTTGAATTTTCCATTATGCTGTTGCCCTGTGGCAGCATTTGGTATAGGTGAAGTGCCTTCTAAAAGCAATCTCTGCACAGGGCATGCAAAATTTGTCGCAGCTTGAAAGCTACACATTTTTGCTTATCATTACTGTAGAAATAAAACTTCCTTTTAGACTTTGCGACAACAATAGGGATTCCAGATGCAGTTTTCTATTACAGACCAGCAACAACACATATTTTCAAGAAGTAAATGCCATTTTCCATCCCAATGACCCTATGTAATTCTATGACTACACATATTCTCTATTTTAGGATCAATATATCAAATAAGAGGACTGGTTGTTTGAATCCCCTACAATACAAGGGGAAAAGGGTGCTGTTTTTTAGAATAAGATGTTGACTGAAGTACTTAGACCACTCTAAAGTATACTTATTAGTAATTTTTAAAACTATCATCTTGTAGTCACCATTTACTTTCCATTGCCTGTAGTTTGTGAAGTGGGAGAACATACACCTTGAGAAAACAAAGCTGAAACTACCTACTCATCACTCTACCCATTTTTACTTGCAGTACAGACAGGTTTCCTGGTGCATATATCTGCTAAGCCATACTGTTCTTGCACAGTGCTGGGAGATGGGCTGCTCATAGTGATTGTGCAGCCTGGTCAACATCAAGCTTTCCCAAATGGTTGGATATTCTTGTACTGCAGGATCTGTTGATGTAATGGGGAACTCAGACCTCCAAAACTGTCCTTGCAGCTCAAACAGGTTCTCCTTGCTGCAGCCCAGTCAGTGAGTAGGATATGGCTCAGTTAAAACAAATTCTACACAGTATTTGAAGCATGAGTGGGCTCCAGTAGGGACATTCTCACCCCTCTCATTCAGCTAAGCTCAGGAGATCCCTGGTTATGCAAAGGACTGTAGAGTTTAAAGCACTTTCACACCTCTGGATTATGTTTGGAAGAGAACACTCTCATATACCTGAGAGCTTCAAGCCACTACAGAAGAGGGCAGTTTAGGCCTGGAAGTGAACAATGTTTTGGATTAGAAACACATCTATAAGCTGTGGAACAACTGTTTTTTCTCTATCCAGATGGCAATGCTGCCACACTGGAGTGCCATATTGGGAGTGCACTGACTTCCCACAAGCTGGAAGCCTGTCAGCAGAGAGAGACCAAGCAGAAGAGGTGGCTTACCTCTGTTCTCCTTCACTGAGATGGAGAGGCTAGAGCAGGAAGGATGAGACAGGGTTTTCAGATGTAACACCTCAAGCCCACTGTATGATAGGGAATTCTTCTCTGTTATGGGAGCATGGGAGCAGCCCTGTTCCAGCCACCTGTATCATTACTGAGGCAATGGATGATATAGCTTGCCTGCTATTTTCTGAGTGCCAAATATACTTTTGGGAGAGAATGACAGGTGGGTGTGGAAAAACGTGACTACTGTAATTGTCTCCTATTAGCTTAAATAGTTCTCCCTCTTTTCTGCACATTGATCCAACCTTAAGACAAGGAGTGGAGTCAGGAAGATGTTATCCAGGGCTGGTTCACAGAATCTTAGAATCGTGGAATCATGGTTGAAAACGACCTTTATGTTTTATTTGTTTGTTTGTTTGTTTATCTACTTGTTTTAAACTGGAAATTAATATTTAGACTATCCAAGATTATATGTAGTTTTAATGAAACCAAATCATTCAACCCTTTTCTAATTTCAACCAGTCCTTAGGAAGCTCCCCTCACCATGCTAAATGCTTAGATTCAAATGACATTTCCCTGTTCACAAAAGCAATGATTTCTTATGTGATCTGTGTCACTGAGAAAAGTGACATAATTCTTGGGAGGGATAGGATCTTGTAGGTTAGATTATATGAGTCTTGAATCTTATTATTCTGGGTAGGTTCCTCATATTTTTTTAATATTTTCATCATATTCCACTGAAGGCTTTGATGTACATTCCACAGCAGATTAAACTGTGAAAGGCGAAGCAGTTTTCACCTCTAGCTTCCACCTTACACCTTTCTGGGAAACTTCTGCCCTCACAGTATAGACTGTGGGATGTCTCCTAGAGCCATACATTTAACAACCAGGATTATTAAAGCAAATCTTAACCCATTTTGATTCATGGCAACATACCATCCTGCAAAATGTGAAAGTCAAGAGGTGACTCAAAAGCTACTGAGACACCTTAGCTACAGGGGCAGCAGCTTTCAGGAGAGTACAGAGTGGACAACAAGGGAGTGGAGATCACTTCAAGCATCAGGATATTAATCTGACAGTAAATGTGTAGCAAGATCCTTAAAGCCTCTAAAGAACAAAAATTACAAGAGTGCAAAATATTTATATAATTGTTACCCTGTAATTATAATGTTTCTTTCCTCATAGTGCCTGCACACTTTCTTGATGTAATGACAAGGATGGCGTTGCAAGCTTAAGCCATCTTCAGCTCTTTCCTGAATTTTCCAATAACATTCCAGCATGAAATCCAAAGGAAGGACTGCAACATTGTCTGTCATATTTAGCTGCTGTGAAAGTGTATGACATTAAAGCATAGGGAGGAAAACAAAATCTTAAAAGCTGATAATCCCTGCACTTTGTTGGTTACAGAAAAGCCAGGTTAATCTCAAAATACTGATGCTGTTTCTGGTACTGACATACCATCTGCTCTTCTTCATGCTAGAGGTGACCGGATATGAACTTTAAAGCCCCTCTTGTAGGTGACATTTGTTTCTTTAGACATTTTACCTTCATGTAAACATGCTTTTCTTTTCCCTTGCAAAAACCCATTTGGTTCAGCGATGTTGTAATTAACCCATGTCAGTGGATGCTAGGGGTTGGCTTAGATTTTTTGTGATCTCTCTGGAAAGGTTTTGGTAGGCTCTGATGCCTAGTTCTCAGGTGCAACAGTACTCTCTCTTGCTATTTTGGCATCCTGTTCACCTTGTTCCCAAGTGATAGACAAAGCAAGCAAGACTGAATTTTGGCAGTTATGAATAGGAAGGGGAGAAAACGATCTTGCTGAAACCTGCTTAATGCACTTAGAGAAGCTGGCCCAAGGACCGATGGGTAAAACCTCAGGAATAAGTTGCCTTTTACAGAAGGAAGTTGTATGAGGATAACACAGTGACATTTTGAACAAAAGCTAATATTAAGCCTAGCCAGACTGCAAGAAACCCATAAATTCCACTATTTCTGCAGTAGGACACATTTTGAATGCAGTTGCCTGACAAAAATAGAATGGAATTAAAAAAAAAAAAAAATTACTTTGCCTTGAAGGAAAAAAACTCAACAAATTATTTTCTGAGAGCAGTGCTGCACCTTACTTTAGAAAACATCTTATTTTTGATATTTTCTGTAGCAATAAAGCAATTTATTTAAACTTCTATCAACCCACAACCCAATTTTCCTTTCTCATTGCAAGTGCTTATGAACACATTATGCAGGATTTTTCTGTGTATAGAGACATGAATATAGCTTCCTTAACTAATGGGATTGCCCGTTTTATGCTAGATACGCATTTAACACATCCATTTGTAATACAATTATTGATGCAATAGATTAAATATGTGAACTACAAAACCATACAAGAAATTAATTCCCAGTTACTGATAAGGCTAGAAGGATTCATGTAGACTAGGAGGAACTAACACAACAGAGAGAAAATGTAAACTGTGACAGTATTTCTTGCTTATCAACATTATGGGAATAAGGCTGTATGCCAAAAATAGACTTGTTTTGGAGTCATATTAAACCACACTGGTTTAAATAAGCACACATTCAAGTGTGTTTGTAAATACTTTAAAAAAACCCAGTTTTATGATTACAGAGTCACCTTAGCAAAAAAACAGGAAGTGTCAGAATTAAAATAATGTTGAAGATAAATCTGTCCCCTCCATTGTATCTGTGTATTATGACATAGTTGCTAATGACATAGTCACGTTTTGACTTTTTTACAAACAGCTATACTTCATTCATCATGCAAGATGGATGCTGCTCACTTAATCAGCAGTTATTCAATCTCTTGTTTACTCCTTATCATAATAAGAGGCCTCAAGCCTTATTTACTGCACACGAGTCAAATCACTCTCTAAAGACAGAAGTTTTGGTCACCTCCTGGGCTTTTCTATTGAGCTTATCCCTGTGGTATCTGAACACTTTGCAATGAATGTATTTATGTATACAAGACTGTTGTGAGAATAAGGGATATTATTAGCCTTATTTTACAGATTCACAGATGAAATTTTGGTTTTCCAGTCTGAGGCACCTACATCCACATTCTTCCAGTGTGCTCAGCTTTATCTGTTTAAAACAGAGTTCAGGTCCTATTGAGCTCAGTTGCAGATGCTATACTCAGCATTTCAGCAAATCAAGCCCCAGGCTATGAAGTCAGATACCCAGAAAATAAAACATGCAGAATTACTTTCTGCTTGGAGAAAGTTTGCTCTTTGCTATTTCTGACTTCTTGTCCGATCCATTCCTTCTCCCTGACCTTTTCCACCTCTGACTACTGCCTTCTCCTCTCAGGCCTGGGAGGGGAATGAGGGTCAGTCACAGCCAAAAGATGTCTGGGCGATGCAAAAAGCAGCATGCAGAGAGTGGAGAGCAGGAAGGGGTTCAAAGGAGTGATTTAGAAACTGCCTGGACAGGTTGTCATCATGTTAGCAAAGCCAAAGCTCATCTGGAATTGATACTCATGAGGGATGTCAAGGAAAGCAAAAAGAGCTTCTATGCTATGTTAGCAGTAAAAGGCTGAACTTCAGTTATATATACATACACAAATACACACACACACATAAAGAAGTGATTTGAACTAAACTAAGAGAAGACACATCTGACCTGCGAAAAGGAATATGCATGCGCACACAGATTTACATCATTATCTAAGTAATTTTTAAACCTCAAAAGTCTTTGCATCCTTCGCTAGATGCAGTGATATAAATATTAGTGCATGCTTATTGAAGCAAATGCTGAAATTCATGTTGGGTGATATCTCACTTTTAGAGTAGAGGTCTCTGCAGAACCACGGTCAGCACTGGAAAGTTGAAATACTGCCATGGTATCAGGAACCTTTACAATCTCCCTGAATCCTTCTTCTAGCAGGGAATATCCTTAACATTAAAGGTACTTTGCATGAGCAAATGGGCTGCAGTGCTCTCAAAGCATTGGAACAGCCTTCTCAGGGAAGTGGTGGAGTCATCATCCCTGGAGGTATGCAAAAGATATGTAGATGAGGTGTTCAGGGACATGGTTTAGTGGTGAGTGTGACAGAGCTAGGTTAACGATTGGACTTGATGATCTTAAAAATGTTTTCCAATCTAAACCATTCTGTAATTCTGTAAAGTGTACATGTGAGTCCAATAAGATTGTTGGGATCTAGATTGGGCTACTAAACCTCAGCTGTTCAGCAAACAGCCAAAGCAATCAATTTGTGGGCAATACAATATTCTTCAAAAACTTCAGGTTTTAGCATCTTAATCTCTGATCACCATGAGTACCGCTGACACTCTTTCTAGCCCCATGCTACCCACAGATAAGAAACTGGGAAACCATTTTGTCCCCTTCTCTCAGCCTGCTTCCTAATTTCATGCTGAGCCATGCCCTGCAACATGACTGAAGTTCAATCAGGAGGTGAATGAATGCATTGATGGCACAGCAGGCTTAATCTCTGTAACTTTAATTTCTTTCACCTTTATAGATCGTCAAAAAGAAGAGGCAACTTTTTTAATTTTTTTTTTTTTTAAAGAGAGTGAATCCTGTGACTGTAGGGGATGGACTTCATTGAAGTAACTTTCTACTTATGATCGAAAAAAGAAAGCTTTAGGCTTATTGGAATCATTCGGTGAAAAAGCACAGAAAAAGCAGGTAATTCTCCTATCTCTCATTTCCTCTGCTTCTTTCCTACCCCTTCATACAGTTTGAGGAGGACTTTTTGACATCTGCTCTTCAATTTGAGGCTGTTCTCAGCACTAATTTTTAGTTTCACTGGAAGTATTTAAACTCTTGAATAGCACTTCTCTTATCATTGCCACACCAAGTAGTTTTTGCCACAAAAGAGACAAGAGATAGAGAGGTGCCTGATACTTCCCAGCTGAAGCAGCTGCTGCTACTAACCTGCTTTTTTTTTTTACAGAACAGTGTCATGCATTAAGCTCAAAACAAGATTTATTTATCTGAGTTAGAAGAAATAAATATAAGTTGAGAACAAACAAATAGTAGTCATTGACAGTCAGTTGGTACCTAATGAATCATGTTCTTTGGTTAACAGAGCTTTGTATATTTACTGAGCAATTTTTTTCTTAAGTGCAGTTGCTCATGAAGACTTCTGTGCTGGTACTATTTCTGTGATTATAACACTCTCTGTTTCTTAACCCTTTTTACTTCCTGCTTGGATATTTTGCTTCTTTAGAGAAGTCAAAGAAAAATATCTCTTTTTTAAACAAGAAGGAAGCATCATGGGCATAGTGAGGGTCCTTCACTGACATACAGTTTCCTAAAGCTGTGTTGCTAGATTTTGATTTTGAGTGGGGTACATGTATGGTTTGGCAGACCTCGATGGTGACTTGTTATGGACATTTTTCCTGACTTTTGTTTGCTAAAGTGCACTAAAAAGATAAAAGCATTTATTGAATAATTATATGTTGCAACTTTGCTTTGCTGTCTGTTTCTCCTCTTGGCCTAAGGCTGTTACACCAGAGAAGAGCTGGTGTGGAATGACACTGTGAAGGTGAAGGTGCTGGAAAGTCTTCTGTCTCTGTCCTCTGATAGAACTCAAGTTGGGGAATCAAAAGGAAAAAAACCCTGGTTAGGAAGATGCTTTTTCATTAAATGGGAGATAGAAAGCTAAGGAAATGTTTTAGGTAGAGTCTGTGCAATGAAAAGAAAGATTCACGGTAGTTTTCAGTATTAATCTTGTTATCTTTTTTCTAACAAGTTCATTTGTTCAGTTCAGAAGAAAAGATGAATAAGGGACAGGATGGAAGTATAGAAAGCAATGAATGCTACAGAAAAAGTAAATCAGTTGTGCCTACTTACTGTAGTACCAACATGCAAGATAATAGGATATTGAGAATGTGTCTGTCAAAGTAAAGGAGCCAGGGAGAAAGGGTAAATATGAGTGTGAGATACCTATTTTCTGAGTTCAATGTCCACAACAGGCAATCATGAGCAAGCCTAGACTGTTATTTTTAAGGTCTACAATACAGTTGTTGCATTTCACATTGTTGCAAGGGCAGAGGTGACTGGGATTTGTAAAGGGACAAAAATGCATCATCTTAAGGTGAAAAATCAGTTGTCTAGGTCTATTCAAAGACCATATAAGCTACAAAGGAAAGGAGGATATGAATGATGTCTTTGTAATCTGGTAATTCAAGGCCTTTCCACCAGCTTTTACAAGTAACTTTCTTCTAGTACAGGGAAGCCCCAGTGCCTTGCCTTTGTGAGAAGTGCATACTTCAAGGGGAGGCTGCTGTGGAACCTGGAAACCCACTTTGTGTAGACAGCAATCTCACAGGTCCTCAAGAAAGGTTGTTCTTGAGAAGAGATGAAAAAGGTACCAAACCATGCAACCGGGAGGGAAGGAAGCTGAGTATCAAGACCACTTGCTTGGGCTTCAGCTGAGGGTGTCTCCATGCTACCTAATGCATACGTATAGTATCCTCATGGAGTGCAGCCTGCAGCTTCCTCAAAGTCCCTTTTTCAGCTTGGCAACAGCAGCTGACAAAGAGCAAAGGACTGTGGAGGAGTTACTGCTTCTGCACACCCTTGATCTGAAGGGAAGTGAGTGAGATGCTGCCCAGAAGGCCTAACAGCTGTGGAAGTTTATAGAGATGATATTTCAGTTTATGGGAAGCATAAGGAAGGACATGATGTGATCACTTCTGGACATTATCTTAAAAGCTCCTGGACTCAAGCTGAATATAGAAAAGCCTATACTGTTAGAAGTATGGCTGTGGCATTTAAGGTATATCACTGCTGAGTATGTCTGTGGAGCAGATCAGCACAGACACTGTTTTCTGAAAACTTTGACCTAAGATTTAGAATGTTCTTGAAATGGACACTCAGAGATATGAAACAACATAGAAATTATGCTACTTGGGAGATTTGATTGGAATAAATTACAATGAGTAGCATGCTCTCTTGTAAGAAAATCTCCTTTTGGTTCAAACCCCTTCTGTTACTTGGGAATCATCAGAGGGCAGTAGAATCACTTTGGTGTAAAGTTGTTTACTTCCAGACTTCTGGTAGGCTGTAGTGAATTATAGTTACTGAAAAGGCTTTTATCTAAGGTTCCTGCAACTGAGCAATTAACTTTCTGACTCTTACACTAAAGCAATTCATGTAAACAGATTGTGGTTATGAAGCATGCGTAACAAGTCAGAAATCATGAATCAGTTGTTGATCTGTCCTTTTTTTGTTTCTTTTACTTTCTGAACTTGAATTTCCTGCCTGTAGTGGGGTGGCTTTTTTTCTAAAGTATTGAAATATGCATGTCTTTAGGATATTGAAGAATCCTCAGAAAGAGTCACAGCTTTTGGCTGTTTACCATGTAAACTGGGTGAGAGAATTCCTCTAAGAAACAGGCATTTGGGAAATTGTTAAAAACAAGCCTTCATCAGTTATAATGGAGTGTGAATTTATAAATACATAAGCAGAGAAAAACTACCTTGCATTTGCCATGAATAAGAAAATATGACTGTACAGCTAATGTGCAGTAGGTCAGGCTATATAAATTAATCTCCTTTCTTATCCCTCATACTTCGATAATAGCCAAGCCTATGGAATAAGTAATGTATCTCCTTTGCATGCTGATACTTCTAATACTTTGTCCTTGCTTTGCAAATCTCAACAGTGTTGCAATGTAAAGTATTATCAATATCACAGAAGCTTGGCCCATTTGAATAGATGGATCAGCTTTAGACTGCAGATTCAGGCTTTGTTTAATATAGACTTCTTTGGCTCACAATTACAAGAGCTACCTAGACAGTAAATTTTGGAGAATAATGATGTGCTGATCTTTTTCATTTAAGAATAGTCCTTGCCCCTTCCCTGTAAGATACTGCACTGTGAAGATTATGGAGCAGAACATGATAAGAAAGTACTCCTCTGTCTCCTTCAACTGCTTAATAATTAACTATATGACCTCTGTTTAGAAGCAAAGCCAAGCTAATTAATGCATATTTCAGTAGATGATATTGCCTGTAATATGACTATGATGTATAATGTAAATTTAGAGAATATGAAGATTGAGTGTGGATAAAGTGTTCTGTGTGCATCATGACAGGGATTGTAAAAGCACTTCTTTGCAAATGTCTCCTCTTATTCATGTTTCTACACAACCTGATCTAGAAGAGCCTGCTTCTGCAGGGAGGTTGAACTAGATGATCTCTGAAGATCCCTTCCAACCCCTACCATTCTGTGATTCTATGATTTTATGGCACTTTGCATCACTATGTAGTTATGTATAATTGTTTGAAAAAACACTTAGACTTCTAGCCCCTTGGAGTGCAACTTAGTCAGAGAGAGACAAAAAAGGGTCAACATTTGAGTAAGGAATTACATTTTCGGTACTAATACAGAGTGTTCCCTGGAAGTGGAAATATTTCTGCAACACTTCCTGCAGGAGGGGCTCATCCTGGTGCTCTACATCCTACATACTTTTAATCCAAACTTGAAACATTTTCTGTCATCTACTGCTTTTACGTCATAATTGTCCTGTTATCTGGAAAAAAAAAAAAAAAAACAAAACCAAAACTTCTGATGAGTTAAAACTTGGCAATGTTTTCTGTCAAGTTTCTTAAAATGATTTTATTAAAATCTTCACGATGTCTTAATGTCAGATTGGCCTTTTTTGCTTTAGATACACTTATATGCACTGAACTGATTTGCTGTGATGATCAGCTGGAGCCTTTCAGCAAGTAACTGAAAGATTCATGTAGGAAGAGCAAATACGGTCCTTTTTCTTTACGAATCCTTTTATAGATATGGGCTATCTCATTAGTTAACTTTGTTACTTGACAGTTGTAGAGTAACAATAACTGGAATTACTGCTGACCTTGTTCTCTATGCCTTGACTCAAATGCCTTTAGGTATTTTGAAAAGCCTTAAGATAAAGACTGATATGCAAATTACATCCCTGAGATAAATGGGAATAAATGTTCTAAATGACATGCTTTATTTGTAATGTGCTCAGATAACACAGTGATTGGTGCCTGGTTGGACAGATGCAGTTTTATTATTTTTCTCTGACCATTATAAGTTGGATTTGTATTTTGAAAATTGATTTGATATCTGAGAGAACTGCTCAAGTTGTATGCTTGAGAGAGGTTACACTTCTGCATTTTACATGTCTTTGTGATGCCAGAATAGTATCACAAAGATGAGCAAAATGCAAAAAAAGCAGTGAGGACTGAACTGCACTTGCCATAAGGAATGAGAAACAGCATACAAAGACTAGACCAGATATGAGATGAAAATGTCCTGCTTGAGTGAATGCCTCAAGCCTCTGGGTCTGCAGTTCTGCAGTGTTAAGCTACTGATGGTGATGCTAAGGCTATACAGATGAACCATCTTGGTCGTTGCAGAAAGGAGGAAATCACCATTAACACATCTGGCCAAACTATGTATCTGCGATTCCAAAGCAGAGTGCTTTGTGCAAATACAGAAATTGTTTCAAGGCCAAATCTTAGTTGCTGTTGTTACACATACATGAACATGCCATTCAGGTTAGCATAGTGGTAAGAGTTAGCTGGATCTCAGATTCTCACCTTTCTTCTTCATCCATCTTTAGAAGGTATCTCTACAAGTGGTGTTTCAGTTGTGAATTTGGGTTCACCTCTGGAGGTACAAACTAAAATGAGGATATCACCTCTCAAGTCATTCCTGGTTAATGCTTGCTTTTGTATCTAGATTAGCAATATTCCCATACTTATCCCACTTTTTCTTTTCTCTTTTGGCAAAGAAAAGAAGCCTCTAACTTTGTGGTTGCAAATCCAAATCTGAAATCTGTGAGAAGATCCTTTCTCCATGAAGCAGAAGTTGGACCTTACCTGTCATAATTCAGATGAGGGGGAGAAGCTCCATGTTGCATAATTCAAAGAAGCAAATTTTCTTTCATCTACAAAATTTATTAGCCTGAAGATATCCATGCTAGGCCAACACTATCCGAAATATTGGAGCCATCATCTCGTTTGATTTTGATAAGATGTTCAGTGGTCTCAGTCTAGACGTACAAGGATTAAAAACTATGTCTTGAGTGCTAAAATTACAAAAGGAGACTAGATCTATGCTCTAAGTAGTTTTTTCTTTTTAAAAAAAATGATTGTGTTGAACAGATATACTTTTATAATTTCAATGATACTAAACTTTTTTTTTTAATATCGGCCTACAATATTTAATTCAAGCAAAGTGACACATTTTGAGAGGGCACATCACAGAATTTCAGGCAGCTGAGAGATGTCTAATTTAGTTGACTTGTCCATATAGGGTTTCTGAACAATGAATGGAGTCAGAAAGGCTTTTGCAAGGATCACTTTGTGAAAGAGCTGTCTTTTTGGGTTAGCTATATTGAAGCTTATGAACACCCAGTGCTGGTCAGCACTGAAATACCTCAAACTCACCTGGCCAAACCCATGACTCAACAAGGGCAAGTATTGCGTCTGGGAAAGAATAACCTCACATACCAGTCCAGGTTGAGGAATAAACTCTTTGAGAGTAGTGTATGGGAAAAGGACCTGGGGTCCTGGTGGACAGCAGGATGAGCAAAAATCAGCAATGTGCCCTTGTAGCCAAGAAGGCCAATGGCATCCTGAAGTGTATTAGAAGGGATGTGAGCAGTAGGTCAAGAGGTCCTGTCCCTCTGCCCTCATCAGACCACATCTGGAATATTGTGTCTCAGTTCAAGGACAGGGAGCTACTGGAGAGAGTTGAGTGCAGGGCCACAAACATGATGAAGGGAGTGGAGTATCTCCCTTTTGATGAAAGGCTGAGGGAGCTGGGGCTTTTCAGCTTGGAGAAGAGGAGACTGAAGGGTGACCTCATTAATGTTTACAAATACATAAAGGGTGTGTGTCAGGAGGATGGTGTCCAGTGATAGGACAAGGGGCAATGAGTACAAGCTGGAACATAAGAGATTCCAAGAAAACTTAAGGAAAAACTTCTTCACTGTGAGGGTGACAGAGCATTGGCACAGGCTGCCCAGATGAGTGGTTGAATCTCCTTCTCTGGAGACATTAAAAACCCACCTGGATGCGGTCCTGTGTTCCTACTCTAGGAGATCCTGCTCTGGCAGTGGGGTTGGACTAGACGATTGTTCGAGACCCCTTCCAACCCTTAAGATTCTGTGATTCTGTGATTCTAAGATTTTTATTCCAGTTATTTGCCTTTTTTTTTCATTCTTTTCTTACATTTTGGTCAAAAGGAAGAACAAACTGTGTTAGTTCAGAAATACTGATACACATTATTCCAATTTTTCCAGTTTTTCTCTTCATTCTACTCTTCTGGCTTAAGTTATTTGCTGTATTTGATGAAATTTGTGAAGGGGATTTTTTTTCACTTTGGAACAGTGTTTTCTAGAAAAGTAATCATTCTGCTGGAAAAACATTCAAGGTTAAAGCCAGCTATAGATTAAAGAAGATAGATTCTGTTTTTCCCACAGTCTTTGGGCAAACACAAATTCTGGTCTCTGAAGCTGATAATTTGACATCTTTCACCAGTGTGAAATTCAGAAAGCATATGAATAAAATTTCAACGGAGAAGAACCTTCCCCCTTTTAGGATGCTGACTCCACCTTCCTCAATCCCCTTCTGCCAAACTCCTCTGGGGGAAGAGAGTTGAAATACTAATGACAAAATGTCAGATGCATAAACTCCCTCAAGAAGGACTTAAAAAGCTTCTTCGTCACAGCAGTGTGACATGGACATGAATAGAAGATTATTCTCTTACTTCAGATTCCAAGCAGCCATCAACATTATTGCATATTTTCACCTGTGTGAGTTACAAATTAGTAACAAATACATTTGAAAGATAGTCATTACCTCAATCAGTCAATTATCTGTAAGATGTATCAGTGTGATTAGTTGCTCTTAGTTAATTATAGGAAAAATAATTAGCTAATAAGGGAATACCATCATTCATGTAATACTGATTTTCATTATTTTAGAGACAGTAATTTTAAAAAGTCCCTTGAATCTACATATTGAGGAAACACCTAAGATTACTTTTATCAGGTTGCAGGAATTGCTTTTCTCTCTTCTAGCTCTTTTGACCCAACTTATATTTCTGCCATCTTCCCAGCGCTGGATTCTGCTGTATTAATGAATATAGCCTTAACAGTGAATTGCCTTGAGAAGGTTGAGTACTGCACAGACGATTAGACTACTTACTGCTTTTAATCACTTCACCCCTGGACAAATCTAAACTAATAACAAACACGAGCTAAGAAAGATGAGTATGTCAAAGACATTATATGTCACTCCTATAGACACAATTTGCTCTGAAATTACAGATGCAAGCCCATAAGATTCAATACTTCTCCTTTTAGCACCTAAGGGAGAATGAATGGTACAGGCATTTTCTTTTATAACAAGATTCTGCCCATTTGTTCCTTATATTTACATTTCCTTATGAGGACCTTCAGCCCAAACTTGTTAAACCTTTGTAGCTCAGCCATGTTCTTAAGTTCCAAAAATGAAAAGACCCAGAAATGAAAAGACCCTTGTGGATAAATGGGAACCTAACTCACTGTGACAACCCAAGATGTGTTTGCAAGTACAGCCCAGTGCATCTGAATTACTCCCACAGAGTCATGCTAAGGACAATAATCCAGCATTTGGTGCTGAACCCATAGGTATGTTTTTTAAGACCAGGGTGGATAAAACAAGTCCAAAAGAAGCTAAGATTTTTCAGTCAGCTAAGAGGGTGACTGTAAGGCTAAGAGTAGAGGTCCCTACTTGTGGTTAATAATAATAGTTAAAAATAATAGTTCCACATTTTCCCATCTTTACCTGACCATGCCTAGCTGGCACAGTCAGCTAAACTGCCAAAAGCCTGATCCCACAAAGCCACTCAGGGTGAGGGGAATACTCTCTTGTCCCCTTGTCTATCCAAGGACATAGGAAGCAGGGCAATTGGGATCATTGCTTTCATCTGCTGTGCGCTGCTAATTCTACTTGCCTGTATATTCCATCTGAACCATAAGTTCAGTCTATTACATCTCTGTAGAATGCCTGAAAACTCTTCAGCCACTCCAAATAAGATACTGATCTCAGAGTGTAATACATTCCTACTACTATTTACCTCTAGCTCATAATCAAAAGGGACCTTGAGGGGTTGTCTTTGAAGACACCCACAGCCTTTTCCCAACTCCCCTACCTGGTAAATGCCCTAATTGTTTTTATTGCATGCTAGAGAGAAGATTTTTGAAGACTTCTCCACATATCCCCAGCTCTCCTGATATTTTGAAAACCATATGATTATCTGACACTTTTTTTTTAACATCTGCCCTGGGCAACAACTGCTTTAACATGTCGCTAATACATTCTATTTCTTTATTTAAAAAAAGAATGATAAATCCCAGTTAGAACCCAGTAGACTACGATCATCTTTAACTTAACATAGTTTAGTGATTGAAGTAATAGACTAGAAGCCAGGAAAATCTACATCTGGCAAAAAAACCCCTCAGAATCATACAAGTTCTGTATCACAGCTTCTTTACATGTGATGTAAGATTTATACCCGACAAGGTGTTATGAGTCATCTATATATGGCATGCATTATTTTGTATCTCTCCATTTCCTTATTATAGCTCCTACATAACTTGGACAGTTTTGGCAAGCTCCCTTGCATGTTTTTGAAACAAAACCACCCTTCCTTATCTGATTTTCTTTCTTTTTTTGTGTGTGTGTGCTGGATAAATACAAAAGTTAGGAAGACACAGAAATCTTGTTGTATCAAACTTACAGTACCTAGTCCTGCAAATGCTTTAATCATCTAGAGCATAATTTATATATAGTTTTCAGATTGATTTTAAAGAGCTTTTTTCCAAATACTGAACAGAGTTGAACATTCAAAGCATGCACTGGCATTGCACTGGTTTCTTTGCAGCAATGTGTAAAGGTCTGCAAGTCTCATCTGCATGTAACACTGCAGAAAGGTGAAGACTTTAGGATTGATTTATCTGAGCATTTCTGATTATTTTGCCTGGACCTATGTGACACCCTAACCAAATCACACCACCTCTGATTTCTCATTACTGCTGTTATTTCTTTGCAAGACAGACGCAGAGCCCCTTCTTGTACCCATCATTGACAAAGGCCCCACTCTTACTGGTGCAACTTCATTCAATAACCTGATAGCTCTTTTGTCCTTTCCTTATCCCTGCTGCCTCCCCTGTCTCTTCCTTCCAGTTTGATCTGGACAACTTCCAACTCATCCTTTAGGCCTTTTCCTCTCCTTGATGTGATTTTTCCCCACTTTCTCTACATATTTTATTTTTCTAATCTTCTATTTCATGTGTCAGGCATGGAAGGAGGCAGATGAGAGGGAGGTATTAGTCCAGGGAGGTGTTACTGATGCTGAAGAGCAAAGGTAAAGTTAGTGTCACTGCTGAAGAGAAGGACTGAGATAGATGCTGTGAATGGATATGTCACCATCTCTGGTACTTGACAGATGGAGGGATGAAGAACAAGATTCTAAAAGTGACAGCCACAACAACTACGGAAAAATCTACATCAATGCGAGGGAAAAAGCCTAAATAATTGTAGAAGGCTGATACACTTGGTATATGGAAAAAACGGGGCAGTCATAACTAAATACAGCCCTATTGACATTCTCTTTATACAGTACTTCAGGACTAAAGAGATCCTTGTTCGACCTACAATGATGTACCTAAACAACATTGTGGCTTCATAAAATTATCTTTTCAGGCCAAATTTACCATCTCCTCACACTCTTGCCTGCTGTTACGTTCCTGAGGCAGGGGTAAATCTTCTTTGAGTGAACTTAAAGCTCAATCAATGTACTTGCTGCCTTTGCTACCCATGTGACCAGACCATGTACCTGCACATGACCAAACACCTCCATGTATCACACTTGCCCTTCCAATAGTGATGCATGATAAACATCAGACAACTGTGGCACCCTGAGACCCTTTCTCAGAGGCCAAACATCATCTGCTGAAAAGACACAAGGGTTTTCTAGGGAAACCTGAAGAGAAAGTTAGTGTGTCTTAGGCGTGCCTTCATGTCCTTGCAGCCCTGGAAAGTATACACATAGCCTGTTTCACCAGTGCGGATCTCTGACAGGAGCCTGCAAGTGTTTTAAGAAAGCAACCCATTTAACTTTGAAATCTTGTAAAAGACACCCACTTTCCCCAGGACTGGCAAGGGTAGTCAGTTGTCACCTATCTACACTTAGAAAGGACTAAGCTGCTGATCTTATATTCTCTGAGAGTTGAAGTCTATGCTGGAAGAGCATGTCTAGTGTTGGCATAAAAGGAAATACACTGTGAGAGGAGATTGCCAATACTGACAGAGGGCCAAAGGGTGAAGAGAGGAGTAAACAGAGCATTTCAGTGAGGAAATGCTCAGACTTGTGACAATGATTCAGTGTGATTTGGAATGTTGACATATTCTGAGCTGCCTGGGCTCTTGCATAGGAAGTAAAACCTGGCGCTTGCTGGTCCTACTCACTAATCTTACTGTTCTTTGCTCAGTTCTCAAAAACTTTACACCTGTATAACAGATTTGTTTCTTTTTCTGGAAAGGCAAACCTTCTTATGCTGGAAAACAGAAGCAATGTGAATGGATCAATCTGATTCAATTACTTTGTGAAATCTTAGATTTATTCTCATTGGTAAGAATTTAGAGAGATATTCTGAATTGCTTTTCCTTTCTTTATTCCTAGGCTCAGTTTTGTCATAACAGACACTGGAAAGCACTAATTTTGCCCCTTTCTCTCAGCAACTATAGCAAAAATAAAATCTATTTTAAATGTGTCTCTTGCGATTTATTAGAAGATCCTCTTCTCCTCTCTGGATGTATATAAAATTACATACAAACCCCCATGTACTTAGTATGAACTGGTTGAATACTTGCAACATAATGTTCCTGTGTAAACAATTCCCTAGAAATCAAATCCTTCTTAGACATTAGAACAAGGTACCCAAAAGAGGAAAGAAAATAAAGAAATTGAGTGTCATAAGGAATCGAACAGAAAAAAAATCCCTCATGCTTAGAAGACAGAGGAATGAGGAAAAAACAAATCAAAGACCTCTCCCTTAAAATCTTCCCTAATTGGCAAATCTCTTCTATATTACCATGATACTGCAGCACCGTGAGGAAACAGGTTCGCCCTAAAGCAAACAGCATTCAAACAATTCAGCGTATTTCAGGCCAAAGTGAGTTGAGTTATGCTAGAAAACTGCCCAAATCCCAGAACATTTCATGGTAAGCATGTCTTCTGCTTCCTCTTAGAAGCACTATGAAGCAGGCAGGAGAAAGAGGGAATTATTACTATTTTTCTGAGAAGAATTGTATAAAATGCAGAAAGTAATCAGCTCACGGGCTTGTTCTGAAAGAAAACTTTCCTCTGTCAGAGAGAGAAGAACATGCTGGCAATGTTCTTGGTCCTTGCTGGCTGTGACCTACCAGATAGCAAAGGAGAAGTGCTCTTCCACATCGTTATGGTGTGCACTTACATGGCAAAGGACAGGCTAGCTCCTCCAGCTGAAGGGTTGGGGACAACTGTTTCTGTTTCACTCCTGGTTTCCAGCATTTCCTCAGTCTTAGTTCAGCTCTGTATAGCAACAAATGCGTATTTTTCAAACACGTGACATTTCCTATATTGAAGCTTGACTAGAAGCATTTCAGTGAGCTCGGTGACTGCAGGGCATCTTTAGAGACAATTCAGTAGCATTCATGTGTTTTTCCATGCTATTTGATTTACTGCTGTTATCTAAATGTTTTATTGATCCTAGAAATACTTATAAATGTTGATAAATTTTGGTGACTGCAATAATTAATGCCTGCTGGATAAAAGGTGTGTCTATAAAGTGACATCAAGTGCTATATATTTTTGTTTAGGGAGCTGCATATAGATGCAATCAGAAACATTGAATAATCATTAAAATATATGAATACTGAATTCAGACTCAATGTGTCTATCAATTAAAATGCCAATAACGGATATATATTGTAAAAATCAGGGACATATTGCAAGATTATATACAGAACACACAAGTAAATTGCTAGCTTAGATTAAGCTGTTATCTCTGGTGAAAGTAGTTCACATAATTGTTCTATCAAATAAAATTTATACTTTGCAAGTTAGAAAAATGTGGGAAAACCTGTTAACCCAACTTGTCTGACCTGTTCTTGTCAGAACTATCTTTAGTTGGAGCTTCAGAACCAACAAACTGCATAAAGTCTACACCCCCTTTCTAACATTATTATCCCCCCTGCTGTTTTAATTTATGTGTTTAATTTTGGTTTGCTGGGTGCAATATGGCTAATTGCTTGAGAATTGTGCAACCATATAAGTGAAATTTTGCTTTTATAATTTGTAGCACATCAAGTGTAATAATGTACATTTAATTTCTCAAAAAGATAATTATGCTAATAGAATTATTTGAATAAAAATTCACACTTTATGCAAGATAATGTCCTCTACCTCTTAATTTATAGTAAAGTAGGTCTGTAAGGAATTTTTAATAAGCTACTTCAACCTAGGGCCAGGAAGGACTAGACGGAAGCAAAGGGCTGACAGGTCTCAAATGGGACAAAAACGCTTGAGAGGTCTTTGTAGAAAAAGCTGTCAGAAGCGATGCAGGTATAGAATTTGGATAGATTCTACAAGATGCAGTAACCAGCCTTGGTCATGTGGGAGGATGTGGCCATGCTATATTTAGCTTATGGAGGAAAAATCAGCAAAAAAAACAAACCAAAGAGACTGTAGATGTGCAACTGAATTACATACAAGCAGGGATTGCAAGATGCAATCCTTCATGCAATCAACCCATCACATCCCCAAAATGTATGGCGGCTAAGAAGGACCATTACCTTGTGAGACTGACTCTGGAGGAGCTGGGACTCAAAGGGACAGGGCACATGGCATCGTCCAGCAACTCAGACCGGCAGCTAGATGGAAAAGACAACAGCATGAGAAGAACAGCACCTGCCTCAGACTCAGGAAAATGCAATTTATTTTTAAAGCCATTAGTTAGGCACCAGTTAGGTGTGAGGACTTATAATTGGCTTGAGAGAGATAAGGCACCATGGGTACCACTTGCTGGTGCCCAGACAGCTTCCATGCCAGATAAACTCTGTTTCCTCATTTGAGCAGTGTCTACAGGAACATTTCTGACTGATAATGAAGATTTTGGTGCAGGGAGGGGCATCCTGAGGTCAGATTACCCAGGGGGTCTGCTAAGATGTAGTCCAGCATGGGCCTGTGTCTCATCTCACCATCAGCATCCTGGGCGATGCACATTCAGGCCAGTCCATGCCCTCAAGTCCTTTGCATGCAACTAAAATAACCCTGAGAGATGCCTCTGGGCCTTTGCTTTTTGAGGATGGGCACCATGCTAATTTTCCTGGAGATGTTACTATTCTTACTGGATTGGGCAACTCTTTGCTGCAGCTGGGAAAGCCATGCCTTCAGGTAACCATCTTTGCCTTCAATCTATGAGAGCCTTATGCAAATTAGATGTTCAAACAGTGTAACATACTTTTCTGTATTTTATTTTGGAAGAAACCAATTACAAATGTTGCCGAGTTCAAAAACATATGTGTGATCCTCCTCTCTTCCTAGAGTAAATTTCTGTTCCCTGCCTCTGTCATGCATTGCTCAGTGAAAAGCCAGACACTGGTTTCTATGAGCATTAAAACACGCTGAAATCTCATGCAACACTATACAGACAGTGTTTTTAAAATTGTGCTTTTGGGGGTTTCCAATACTGACTATTGCATTCATAATAATTCCTTAGCCTTGGAATGAGGAAACTATTGCAAGTGCTTTGTGAACCGCTTAAACAGGGAAGTATGATAAATGAAAGTTTTTAAAGGTGGTGGCTTACATACTAGATTAATATGAAGCATTGTGATTAATGCCCAGAGTGTCAGTTCATATTTTCTCCCTTAATTATTTCAGGAGGGTTTCTTTTATATGCCATAAGTATATTTATAGGTGATAAAAAAGGAGAATTGACAGCCTAAGAGCTTGAGAAACTATTTATCCATGGAAAAGGTATAGTTACGTGTAGCAGGTTTTGCAAAACTCCTATGTTTTTCTTCCCTTTACCAATGTACTTGTCTTCCTTTTCCCTCTGCATTAAGTTAATCATTCACAGGGCTGGTGATTTCAAGGTCAGAAATATGGAGACACTTTTTTTGCAGTGTCTCCTTTTTGCTAGAGAAATGGGGGGACTGAGGTCAAGCCTATTCATTTCAGAAATGCTGGCCAACATTAATATCTGAATACTTTCTTGACTTCCTCTTTTAGGTACGGGAAATAGCTTTAATATCTTGGATACCACAATGTGGTAGCTATTGCCTTTTAATGTTGATCCCTACAGGCCATCAATCCCTAACTGGTGTTACTACTTACTGAAACTGAGATAGTTTCAAATTGAGATTTATAGGTAAAAGAGACTCTGTCTTATGACTAATTCCTCGAGTTGTATGGCTCCACTTAATTTTTAAAATTCTTTGGGCCATTGACCACCACTGATTTTTAGATAGAACTCTTCACTGATTTGATCAAGAAGTATTTAAAAACACTATTGGATGTTATGGCCTCATACTTTTATGGACTTGAATTAAGTAATGATGTCAAAGCACTTTTTGTTGAGACTTACTCTTCTTTTGGTTTTATTTTCCATTGATAGCTTTAAATACAAAATGCCTTATAACTGGGGAAGAGAGAACAAGTTTGTATAAAATAAAAATGGCTATGGATCTTCACAGAAAACACATATCAAGGCTATTTTTACTTTCATTGCTGATTTTTGCAGAATAAACATATTACAGTAAACAGAGTACAGAGAGGTGATAGCATTATTATTATTATTTATACAACATCATAAATGTGCATTCTGCTTAACAGACAAATAAAAGACATCTCAGGAGATCACTTCAAGTTCAACTTCAGCATAAAGTACAACTTTCTCCTGAGCACCTCCTTTTTTTGTAGTTTCAAAGAACAAATGTTTCAGCCTGGAGTGCATTAAACTGAGGAACTGAAATCCTTATCTAGACTCAGAAAGAAAGTGATTTGATCACACTGCTTAAATGCATAGACCAAAACTCACTCTGATAAAAATCCTCCTGACTGCAGTGGAGGCCCAGACTGACCCAGCGTTCCCATCAAAGCTGCTGGAGTCCAGGAATGCCCTGAACTTTTGAAAATTAAGAAGATTTTTTGATGTTTTTAAAGGTGATACCTCACTATAGGTCATAACACCTCACAAAAAATGTTGCAAATATCAAACTCTACATTAAGAACAACACTCACTTTCAACCAAAACCTTAATCTTTTTAAAAATGTTATCCTTTATTTTTTTAAAAAGCATAAACACTTCACTAACCCAGGCATAGAAAAGCTCTGTGAGGAAGGAAAATCTTGGAGATTGAATTGATTTAGAAACGTGAGCTGATGCACTGAGCTGAGTGATGAGAGAAGCCTGTCTCCTAAGGTGCTGAGAAGATGTAAGCACCCTACTGTTGCCTATAGACATGAGCTGGGAGCCACAAGAATGAAGGGAGGAGCCACTTCAAAGGAATGAAATATTCAAAATGAACAATTTTAAAGGAAATTCACTAAAGATATTAACCAAGTAACACAACAAATTCAACAGAAATAATGCATTAAAAAAAACCCTACTTAAGTGCCTATCTAGTATAATATTTACATATTTCAGAAGGAGGAAAAAGTGTCAGAAACATTTTTAAATTGCAAAGCAATAAGAAATACTGGCAGGTGTTGAGTCTGTTAGGGATAAATCACAGCCAAACTTGAGATGTTAAGTCAGGAAAGAACATGTGTATCTGCACAGGATTTCAGTGTATCTGCAACAAAGATCTCTGGCAAGATTCAAAGTTTTTTTGTGCCAGCAGGATGCCTCCTCAGCACAAAGTCTTTCTTTTATAGCTTAATTGTTAATGTAAACCCACATTAATGCAAATGTGTAAAGCAGATTTATCTTAATTTAATCTCTGGACAAATTGGGTAGTACTTCTAGATAGCCTCTTTCAATACCTGTGGGAATTCACTGGAGCAACTTCTGTGTCCTTTTCATAGTTGGTGGAGAGAAATAGTCAGCTTTACAGTACAATTTGTCTCATCTTGAAGACAACAGCTGCTCAAATCTATTGTGTCACGATGTCTCTCCTATGTCACTGTTAGGGCACTGAAGATCTATCTACTGCAATAACAAGCAATGAGAAATAGTGCCCCCAAAAGAATGTCGGCCTAGTCATTCAGTTTTTCAACCTTACACAAAGATAAACCCAAGTCAAAGCCTTTCCTTGAATACAAATATTAAGAGCAGGTCCTCAGAGCCACATTTCATCTGTTCTTCATGTTGATCCACATAGATGTCACAGGAATGCTGAGGAATACTACCTGGATATTTGAAGCTCAATGAAATATGAAATAATGCTATTCTTTCTAATTTTCACTGTCAGGTAGCTAAGGATTCCCAAAATCCCAGCTAAGCAGTGATGTAGGACAGACTTCAACAGATTCTAAATCTGTACCAGAGCACAGAAGTACTGCATTTTTTTCTGTAGAAGGGTTTGTTTTGAGCATATGCACCATTCATATCCTGAACTCTCCATAAACTGCAGAAGTAAACAGAGGATGCTGCATTACAGTGCTGCAAAAATCTTCAAGAAATACGTGCTTATATTGAAAAAATAATAAAAAAAATATATATATGTCCTGGAAAAAAAAGGATTCTAAGTCTGTATCAAATGCTTAAATTTTAGTAGGAACATGTGGAAGTCTATTTTTGAGAAATGGAACCAAAAAGGTCAAAAGTCATATAAGTCTTATTTCCAAGCAAGTAAAACCTGTCACGCTTTCAAGTAAATATGAATAGTAACAAAGATATTCTAGCACCACATTACATTGTCAAATTGCAAAAGTTAGTAGACTGGAAATGTGCATCATTCCAGATCTGTCTGGATAATAGGGCCTTTGGTTCTCGATTGTTTATCCATAACAATTCAGACCATTTTGGGAATTTTTCCTTTTCAATTACTTTTGCCCAGGGTTTAGGCGATGACCCTACTGGAAAAATCTTGAGTCTTTGTGAATTCGGTAGGACTTTTGCAGTCAGCCATGGCTGAAGTGGGATTGTCTAAAGCAATGAGAAGTAACTAGCAGCAACCTGTTAAAAAAAAAAAAATCTCTTCTGGGGATTAGAAAAGACTAAGGACAATTCTATTGAATTGGAGCCCACCTTCTGATGTACTTTACAGTCCTTCCTACTGTGATAATTGATTTGAAATACCTCCTGGAAAAGCTGTGGGATGACATAAAAAAAAAACAGGAGATCTGGTATACCTGGCTGACATTTATTATTAAATCCAGTTTTTCAGCAAATACTTTTGACACAGCCCTTTTTCTGACCCGATAAATAAGATCAGGAAGATTAAATAGTAATCCCAATGAGGGAAATAAAAATTGATCGGGATGTTCTGTTTTAAAAGTCTCAATCAACAAGTAGCCCCTAAAGCTGTTTGAAAGAATAATACAGAATTTCTGTTTAAGGGTTAGGGTTCTTTTATTATCTGTGAAAAGAGATTCAACTAGTGTCTCAAGTTCTACTCTAACTAGTTTTAAAATGGACTATTTTAGATCTGCTTTACCTTGATAATTCTTCCCAAGACTAATCGGAAGAGATCTTGGTGCTCTGAGATAAAAAGAAGTCTCCAAAGTGGTGTTAGTGCTAACTTTGGCTGCCTCTGGCCTTCATCCAGCAAAGCACTTAAATCTGCTTTTTGCTTTGAAATTGGCTTGGCAATGTTAACAGGGCTTCTCATGTATCTGCAGTTAAATACCAGCATAAATGATTATTTAGACCTAATCCCTCTGCATCAAAGCTTGAGGTACTCACAGTAGTCACTGTAAGTGAAGGCCTCTTTTTATGTTTCTGGTGATCATGTTAACAAGTTACTTTCCCCTTTCAACAAATACTGTGGCATTTGGCTTACTGAACAAAGCTCCAGTTCAGGCTCAAAAGGTTCTCTGGCCCAAACTCTTCCCTCTCAGTCTTGCAATTGAACAGCTGCACTCAACCCAAACAAACACCTTCTTGGTATACACATAGATGTACTGCAAAAGCTTGTGCCCATTGCTGGGGAGAGCTGACCTTCAGTAAAACCAGCATGGCTTTTACCAATTAAAGAACAACTCACCTTCTCTAACTTTGCCCTTTGATTTCTCCTAGAAAACCTTTTCTCCTTAATAGAGAAACATCTATGTGATGAAACAAAGCACAATCTTCTGGTGACCTCTGAGTGGAAATCTTGCAAGCTGGGGAACCACTCTTTTATTATTCTTTTTTTAATTTTTTTTTCTTTAGAACTTCACAAAAGCTAATTAGAAAGCAATCACAGCCCAGTACTTAATAGACTTTCACATTTCAATAGAAAACAATTTTTTCCTGCGTTCAAGAGACACATCCTAGGCAATTTGCTCCCTTTCACAAAGGGTAGGTAGTTTGAACTTGGTTAGAGAGAAGGCCACAGTAAATCACTTTTATTGCCTGCTTTATATGAGAATAAATGTTTTATAGAAGTTTTGAAAATCATTTCTTATGTCAGGGCAGTGAAATTTAGTTCTAGTGCTCAAGATGCCTTAATTAGTTTTCCTTGAGTCTGTTTTCTCAGTTGTCTCGCTACAACTGTATCAGTTTTGTTACCCCGGAGAAATAATTTGCTCTTATTAAGACCAAGTTGTTCAATAATTTAATATATTACATTCATCTAGAAAGTTAAAAGGCCCAAGCCAAAGTTCACTGAAATCAATGGAAAGTCTGATAGGGACACCAAAGGGCTTTGGATCCTTTTAGGGGAGTTTTAGTCTGAAGAAACATCTATACTGCAGTTATTATGTGTAGCATATTTAACTTGGATATTATTAGAGGTGTAATTATGGTAGTACAGGGCTCTGTGGGGCCTATGGTAAGTATTTATGAAACTCCTTGAGCAGGTGGGGCTTTTTTTAGTCTGAGATAAATTTTATGCTGCTATGGTTACATTACTAGAAATATCTGCCCTAGTTAACTTAAGTTTAGCTTATGTGTGGTTATACAAGTTGAAGTCACTCCAGTGTAGACATATTTACTCTCCCTAGAGGTTTCTTGTGTTCTAACAATACGATTTCATCCCTTAAAACACATATATATCTTTGTCTGGTTTTGCTTCATCACTGGCTGGATCATGCTCCTTCTCATCAGCAGTCACCTGTAACAACCTTCTGTAGCAGTATTCTCATTTTCAGTTACAATCTATTTTCTTCTTTCATCACTTAAAAAGGTTTTGCTACTCCTCCTTTTCTGATAGGTAAATTTTTTCCTAGCCACCTGTGTTTCCCCGGTGGATCTGCTAATAGCAATAAATTAATTCCTAGATGCATTATAGCATGGTTGAGCAGCATTATATTGACAAGTGAGCCAGAAAAATCCTTCTAGCTCAGTTCCTTAGAGACTGAATAAAAAAAAGTCATCCTAGAACTGTATTGATATTAGGCAGTATAAAACTGTGTTAAATGCTGGAAGCATTATTTTCCTCCAAGTGATAGTGAAGCTTAAATGCTTAACAAACGTATTTTAGAAGTGTCCAGAATGCCTGCTTGTTTGTCTGAGAGTTCTGAGGATGTATTCTAATTTCAGAAGAACAACTAAAATCTCACAATAAACACCTCAGACAGTCATTTAACAAGAAAGTGGTTTATTCATTGACATTTATTAAGGGAAAATCTGATGTCTGTAAACCATCTTAGGTTCTCAAGCATAGTATGGGTTTTTTTTTTCTGGTCTTGCATGCCCAGTTGAAAATCCTTCGCCATGTCCTAATTTGGCATTATGAGCTAATCCAAAGCTAATTCAGTCCAAGAAGGGGCTGCCTGATACTCTCAGTTTCTTTTGCCTTATACCAGAGAGAACTAAAAATTTACTGTCTCTAATCTGTTAGTAATGCTCTTTTATTTATTTTTTTGGGTGAGGGGGGAGGAGGAGGGGATAAGGAAGGTTCCTTAAGGCAATTTTGTGTCCCCATTTTCCACTTCTTTAATTTTTATTTCTTTTTAAATTTTGTGAGTATTTTCTTCTAAGTTTATTCACAAGTGTGACAGCCACAAGTTTTTTAGGAAAGCCTTGAATCAAGTGAGTGAGCCAGAGAGTGCTCTGGCTGCAACAACAGGTATCATGAACCCTACAATCAATTTTCAAGTCATGGTAATGGAAGCCTTCCACCTCTTGTACCTTTAATACGTGGACTTCATGAGAAGTATTGCTACAACTTCTAAAGGGAAGGAAAAATGAGGGAACAAATTGAGCAGTTATTAAGAATGGAGCTATTTTCCTGATGAAACATGACTTATGCTGACAATTGAGATTCAAAGTACTCTGCAGATTTAATAGTCATAAGTAATATTTCACTAGTGATAAGTGATCCTTGAGAAAGATAAATCTTGAAGGGAAAGAAATTCTGCCTGAATTGATTCAGATACTTTGTATTTTTATTTATTTATTTTTTTTTTTAAATACTTTTACCACAACATGTATAAGAAACCAGTACCTAGGCTTTGGGGAGAGCTGAACTTACTTTCTAAGACTAACACATTCACATCAATATACAGTGGAGTTTTATTCTATACTGCTTCTACTTTTTTTACTTCAGAACAGTGGCTATTTCTATTGATCTACATGAAGTGATTAAGTGAATCACCCTGATATAACCAAGTAATAATGTATATTCTTACTTATTTTGATGGATTAATGAAGATGACTGTTGGTAGGCAGATTTATAACATTCAAAACATCTGGTAAGAAGACATGAGCTCAGAAGCCAAAGAAGGCATAGGAAGACTTCATTTCTTATTGTGTTTTCTTCTTTGGAAGTTTCCGAAATATAATGCTTCAAAAAAAACCTCTTATCACGAATGTGTGTGGGTGGACACAGGACTTAATATGCATTAATTATAATTTACCACAAGCCTATCAGAATGCTACTGCTGGACCAAAGAAAAATACCTCTTTACCATAATCTTGATGGTGTATCAAGCTATCATGTTTCCTTCTATGTATGTAAGACTGAGTGTATTGCTGTGTAACTGTATTAAAGTAGCTTTTTCAAAACCTCTCAGCTTTTTCAGTGAGTTTTAAAAGCTAATATCAGTGTTGATATAATATAAATGAAAGATTTTGTTCTTAAACTTTTTAAAACATGAAGTGCATGTTTGATATTCTTCATACAATTCTGCTTTTTAATGAGGTTAAAAGCTGCACAAGGTGTCTCTTTCTTGACTGGCAAAGACAGAAGGAGAAATTAGTACTGGGTAAGAACATTATTTTTTTCTCTCAGCAAATTCTTTTTGTCTTCGAGTCTGAATCCTTTGTTATTTTCATCCTTGCTCTATTGAACTGTGGGGGTAGGAGATACTCAGGTAGCTAGATATACCTCCAAGCACACTGAGATATACTAAAATGCCTTATCTGTGAGCCCCTGTAGGGACTCTCTAAATCCTTAAGCTAATCTATTGTCCATCTTTTTTATACCCAATACTCTATTCTCCTTTTTCATTGTTTTCAAGTGGGACAATTCTATTTTCTGCTTCACCAAAATGAGAATCAAAAGCCTTTGATTTATACCTTCAGTTCTCTCATTTACAGATAGTATCATTAGAGATATTTTTGACTATCCATTCTCCTTTCAGCTAAGGTTAAAAGCGCTCTGGATCTTGACAGCTATGCAGCAGCAGTGGGCTCAGGAGAGCTGCAAGAATGAGTCATGTTGCCTCCAATGGCAAGTAGAGAGAAATTTGTATTCTCAGGCTGCAAGAGGTGATTTTCTCCTTTTTTATTTCAAAACCAAGAGTTATTCCTAGGTGTTCTAGCCAACTAAATTGATCAGCAAAGCCACTAGTTTTAGGTCAAAAAGAAAGGAAGTGTGTTTTGCAGCTCAACCCAATGCATCATATCCTTTCTAATATGAGGACAGCTGCACTTCTATCAGTGTTTCTCATGGGTTTCCCTTCACCACCAGTAGCTTGAAGAAGCTACTGTTAGTTGGGGTGCCTAGAGGATAGTGAGCACATCTCTTTGCTTATGTGCTCCTTACCTAGCCAACTTCCTTCATCCTGTGATGCCAGAAGTATAAAGGACAAGCTGCCCTCTGATAGCAGGTATTTATGCTCTAAATATAATTGCACAGGCTTCTTATTGAAAAGCTGAGAGCTAGACTTTACTGGTCAAGGGCAGCAGAACATTTGCAGTAAGAGAGGAGTGTCAGGCCACATGTATAGGTTTAAGTTTTCAAACAGATGCCCAAATCCTACTGAAAGTAGATAGGAATTACACCTTTAACAGACCCTTTCAGCCTCTGCATGCTTGGTCCTGAGACAGAGATCTATTACTAATGCAGAATTCAGTGCCTCTAAGGGTGGTGGTTTTGTGTTTTTTTTTTTTTTTTTTTTTTCTGTTAAGGATGACAGAAAGAAAGGAAAAGACTCAACATTACTTTCCACTGAGTATATAAATGTAAATTCCAGAAGGGTTCAGGTTCCCAGTCTGTATTTTTTCCTAGCTAGACTTTTAAATGCATTTAGCTATATTCAGAATGTAAACTACAACAGAGAAGAGCAAAGGGTGTTATTTCCATTTTCTGACAACTCCTGATTTAAATTCATTGCACTAATACATTTTAAAAAAATTCAATTTCACTGTGTTTAAAAGGGTTAAAGAAAGTAGTAAAAGTGACTATGCTTTACTGATAATGCTATAATTTAACATCCCCACATGAGTTCTGATATTAATGCTATGCTGAGGTATGTGGTGAGAAGGAAAGCAAACTTTTTACTGCTTTTGTGTTTCTGAGATTTTTTTTGTACAATCAACACTCAGTCAAACTAGAAATACAATAGCAATGCTGCATTCCTTCATGTCCTGCCATCTGCATGGCACCTCAGGTTAATGCAGCCTACCTCCAGCAAACTGAATATATCAGCCTAATTTAGACAAAGCTGCCAGAACCAGCATCAGGAAGCCAAATGAAAGATCAAGCATAAGGCTTCTTTAAAAGTGGCAGGCAGAGAAAAGGCTCTTCTTGAAGATTTTTTTGAGGGGAGGAAAATTTATTTTGTAGGATCACTGAAGGGCAAGAGGAAGGTTCAGAAGTAAAACGAGATAGGAATTATTTGTCAATGTGAGGAAAATGCTGCTGGTGGACTTTGAAGGGGAAAAGGTTTCTTAAAAGCAAACCAGATGGAAGCTGATAATTTTTATGCTTGTGGGACGCAAAATAGACAGGTTGTCAATTACCTAAAAGACTGCACAATTTGTCAAATTTGAGTTGGACAACGAGTGAGAGAGGACTTAAGGGTACAGGAGTGTGTTGTTGTTGTGAAGGCAATAATCACTCAAAGACGTAGAGGGTCTAAGTAATGCACGTGCAGAGACGTACAGGGGCAACGTAGTACAACCACCAGAGCTGACTCGAAGCCACCCTTCCTTTGCTAGCTACCTCCTTATATGCTGCTTCTGCCCATGAGATCACCCAGGGCCCAATTGATTAACTTGCAGCACCTGTTTCTGAAGTAGCATGCCAGCTGCATTAACTTATCCCTACCATCTTTATTCAAGCTGGCTGGTCCAAGCTACGTCTGTGCCTACAATTCCCCCCTTTTTCTTTTTTGAACCAGCCAGCCTTTAGCAACACATTTCAAAATTAAAGGTACATGAAGAAAACATAAATATTTTTACCCATGGCCATGAGTTTACAACAAAAGGTCAATAACAGCTACATCGCTGAACAATACAATACAGAAATCCATAAAGTCAAAATAAACAATCTGATATGTGTTGGTAGGAGGGACGCACACTGGCAGGAAGGGATGAGGTCTTGGTAGCTCCACTGATATTTCTTTTTCCTGATGTAGTTCTGGACTTTTCTTCAGATCCTTTAGCATGCTGATCTGTGAGCATTATCAATAAGATGGAAGTATCTCTTCATCTGTTGGTCATCTTAAGTTCTTTAATTCTTTTATAACTGAAGGAATTTACAGCAGCCTAAGTGGTGCCACAGTTGCGAGGGTTTACATTTTAATAGAGTGATGGATTGAGGGTGGATCACTTGGTTCTTTCCTCAAGATTGTTTTTTCCATTGGTCTTACAGTTAAGTCCTTTCTGTTGATGTGGCTTGATCCATTTTGCCGGAATCCATCGGGGACCTTGATCTGTAATGACACAAGCATAGCCTCTTCCCCACGTTAACAGATCTGCAGGTCCTTGCCACTCTCCAGTAGTGGGATTCTTATACCAAACTTTAGGTTTGTCAGTAAAATCCAAATCCCGACTCATTTGGGCAAAGTGTGTTAATGCCGGTGGTTCATTCCGGTTTGCCACAATTCTGAGATGATTCATTGTATAAAGGGCTTTCATTAGTCTGTCTTGAGGACTCACCCCCTCTTCCTCCCTTTTTTTGTTTTTCTAGAAGGCCTTTTAAGGTTTGATGTGTCCGTTCAATAATGGCTTGACCGGTGGAATTTCCTGGGATTCCAGTAGTATGTTTAACACCCCATAAGTTTAGAAACTTACGTGTTTTACTGGCTATGTATCCCGAGCCATTATCAGTTTTTATCTCTCTTGGAACACCAAGGACAGCAAAGCAACTCCTCCAATGTCTTATGACGTCTCGAGAACTGTCACTGGTTAAGGCTGTGGCCCAAACCATGGCTGAATAAGTATCAATAGTAACATGTATACGTTTAAATCGCCCAAAAGGAGCATAGACAGTGATATCTGATTGCCATATACCTAATGGTGCCAGACCCCTGGGATTGACTCCTACTCCTAGGCCGATCTGATTCTGGCATGCAGGGCACGTGGAAACAATACCCTGAGCGTCCGATATAGTCAGGTCAAACTGCTTCGCCAACGTTTTCGCACTTTGATGAAAAAAATCGTGCGATCTTCGGGCTTGAGAAAATTTGTCAATTATTGGCCCCATAGGTATCAATAAAGGAGCTGCCACTATCTTGTCAACAATTTCATTGCCAACTGATAGGCCATCTTTTAAGCCCGAATGGCTTCGAATATGTCCAATATAATAAGCAGTTTGCCGTTCATTTATCTGATGCCAGAGTCGCAGAAATAAGTTATACAGATTCTGATTAGAGATTTCTTTCAACAGCGCTCTCTCTAATCGAGTGACAGCATCGACCACATAGAGGGAATCAGAGATGATGTTTAATGGGACGTCTGACCATTTCTCAAAAGTTTTAACTACAGCCATCAGTTCCAGCAGTTGAACTGAACTGCCTGGGGAGTGGACAGTTAGATTTTGCCATTTTCCATTTTCCCACCAAACCACTCCTGCTTTGGCTTGGATCTTACTGGCGTCAGTAAAAACAGTCAGGCCTTTAACGGGTACTGCTGATCTCAACGGCCGGTCTTCCATTTGAAATTTAACAGAAAACAATTTATGGGCCGGATAATGATTATTTATAGTTCCTGGATATGACAATAAGGCCCACTGTAATTCATCAGATTGTTGCAGTGCCCAGTTCAAGAACTCATCTGTGAGAGGAACGAAAATGACGTCTGCCTCAATCCCTGCTATTTCCAGCAGACGTTTCCTGGCCTTAACTATTATTTTTGCAATTGCCTCTAGCCTCGTGGTAATTGTTTTTTGTAAATTATATGGCAAAAATATCCACTCCAAGATCCTCAATGGGTCTTTCGCTACTGAATCCCATTGCATCAAGATTGCCATTACATGCTGTTTTTGACTTATCACAGCAATGTTAATTGACAAGTCAGGATCATATCGATGACTGTAATTATTGACTATCTTGCTTCCTATTTTTTCTATTGCTTGGATTTGCTGCCGAGACAGTTTTCGCGCACTATCAGCCTCTACTGAGCCCTTTAACAAAGGCATTAGTGGCGCAAGATCCTCATTTGTGATACCACATATGGTTCGTACCCATTGGATATCACCTATCAGCTTTTGAACGTCTGTTAAGTTAGCAATATCTGTTTTAATTGCCACCTTCTGAGGATAAATGCGCGCATCAGTGATAATATTACCTAAATATTTCCAAGAGGTGTGCATTTGTACCTTCTCTGGCGCGATCACCAACCCGGAGATGCTTAACTGTCGGTTCACTTCTTGTAGAATGCGATGCTGGTCCAGGCCTTTCCCTGCAATCAAGATATCATCCATATAATGGTAAAATAAGACACGAGGGTATTTTTTGCGCAGAGGTGCCAGCGCCCAGGCAACATAAGTTTGACAAATAGTTGGTGAGTTCTTCATTCCCTGAGGTAAAACAGTCCATTGATATCGTTTTGCTGGCTCTTGTTTGTTAATCGATGGTACTGTAAAGGCAAACTTCTCACTGTCATCCTCATGTAAGGGAATTGTGAAAAAACAGTCCTTTAAGTCAATCACCAACAGGGGTCACTCTTTTGGAAGCATTGCAGGAGAGGGTAATCCTGGCTGTAAAGCACCCATGTCCTGCATCACTGCATTAACAGCTCTTAAATCATGTAACAGCCTCCACTTCCCTGATTTTTTAGGGATAGTAAAAATTGGTGTATTCCAGGGACTGGTGGATGGTTTAATATGACCCTTCTCTAGTTGTTCATTTACTAATTCATGAATGTGGGCGAGCTTTTCTTTGCTTAGCGGCCATTGATCAATCCAAACTGGTTTATCTGTGAGCCAGGTTAACTTCAGGATTGGTCGCCCATCAATGGCCGCCATTAAAAATTTTCATTTGACAAACGAAAGCCCATTTGGCTTAAGGCGTCTCTACCCAAAAGCCAAACTGAAGTATTCATTACATAGGGCCTAATTTGCACACATCTATTCTCTTCGCCCTGTATACATACCGAAATCAGGTCTGTGCTAATTTTTGTCATCTGTATTCCTCCTACTCCAACAACAGGGGTGTCTAAATTCTCTAAAGGCCAGCTTTTTGGCCAATAGGATAATGGAACAATAGTAACATCTGCTCCCGTATCCAGTAATGTGTTGTACCCAACCATGTGTTCACCATTTGGATGTTGGAATACAACCGTCTGAATGGGCTTTCCCTGTGAAAGCGGCACCGCCAGTCTTACCTCAGGTACTCCAGTGGATCCAAAACCACCGTCTCGACGCTTACGACTTCCTGCGAAAGGAACTTTAGCTCTGAAAGGAACTAATTGCGCTATTTTAGTTCCTTTAGGTATATGAACTGGTGGCTGCCAAACTTTAACCATTATTCCAATATTTCCTTCATAGTCTGCATCGATTACACCGGGGAGCACAAAAATACCCTGTCGAGAGGCCGATGACCGTCCTAAAAGCAAAGTGCTTAATCCATAGCCAAGGGGTCCATTAACATTAGAGGAGATAATTGTTACCTCTGTGTTGTGGATGGTTACATCTACTGCTGTTTCCACATCCACTCCTGCGCTTCCTGCAGTGGCTGATCTGAGGCCATCCAGGCAGCTCTTGGTGTTGAAGGGCGTTTTTGTGTCATCGCGCTCGCCCTTTTTGCGCTCGTCAACCCGTTTCCCTTAGGCATTGTATGCCTGGCCACTCGAGAGCGGCACTCAGTGGCTCTATGGCCAAACTTGCCACATCTGTAACAATTACCATGAAATCTGCCATTGGACCCAGATGGCCTGGCGGAGCTGTTTGTCCATACCAATGGTCTGGACCGACATTGATTTTTCACGTGTCCTATTTTTCCACAGTTAAAGCACTTTGGCCTCCGATCTCCTTTATGGGCTTGAACTAAAGGTTTCAATGCTGTTGCCATTGCCTCAGCTAAATGTGCTGACGATCCTACCCTAGAGCAGGCTTCTATCATGTCGACCAAAGTTGCTGTCCGCGGGAGAGCCTGCAGGATCTTTTTGCAGTCATGATTAGCCTTAGCAACTGCTAAGTGTAATCCTATTTCCGCCTTTACTTCAGCCGACATGTTTGGTATACGATCCAGAGCTGCTCTTAGGCGGTCTAAGAAGGTCATGAAAGGCTCATTAGGTTTTTGAATAATAGTTGTATATGAGGGAACTGGCACCCCCATATCAGGAACAATCTTAAATGCCTGACGTGCCAGTGTCTGTGTTTGCTGCAAGATAGCTTCATGCAGTCGGGCTTGTACCTGAGGATCAGCGAATGGTCCTTTACCCAGCATCATGTCTGCTGTGACGACTCGCCGCGGATCTCCCTGTTGTAAGTCCATGTTTTCCACCACCGTCAGATCAACTCTTTTTTCCCATTCAGACTCCCATAGTAATACCTGAGTGGGCTTCAGGAAAGTTTCTGCAAGCTTCCGGCAGTCAAATGGAGTCATTAACCCACTGGCAAAAATATGATCCAGTAACGTCTGAACGTATGGGTTGGACAAGCCATATTGCATTACCGCTTTCTGGCCTTCTCTTACCAATTTCCAATCTAAAGGTGCCCATTGTCGTTTTCTTTGTGCTGTTATTACTGGAAAGGCTTGCGGAATAAATTCGCCTTCGATTACCGCATCATGTATGAGGCCTCTCCATTTCTTAGCCGGATCATAGTCATCTGGACGAGGATCTCTGAGTACCTGCGGGGATGAAACTTTAATCTTTGTTTTGGTTAATTCATTAATTCGTTGCAACAGTTGATTAGCTGTTGCTTTTGGTTTTTCTATCAGTTCCTCCAGCTGGGCCAAAGTGTGTTTCATATCTTCTCCGTGTTGTATTAACTCTTCCTTTAATAATTGTCTTTGTTGATCTTCACTAGAAGTTGGGGGTGATGATGGCAGAGGAATACACTCAGGGATTGATGAGCTCAGGGGCAACGGCATATCATTTGTAAAACGTACCTTCCGTTCTCTGTTAGGTACTCCTTCAGGTATAGCAGAAGGGTGGGATGGGGCAGGATGGTGAAGGGTGGGTGGGAGGGGAGGAGAAGCAATGGGCGTATTCGGCTCCTGGAACGGTGCTCTAGGGGGTTCTGGGGGAGGTGGGCTCACATCCATGCTCTCCTCTTCCAGAGGTGGAGCCGAGGGTATTACGACATTATCCCCTCCGAAGAATCTCTGAGTATTTTCTTCTAGAGGTGGAGCTGATGGTACTATAAAGTCACCACCTCCAAAAAATCTTTTAGCATCTACAGGGAACGCAGATGGTTCAGCAGCTTCTGCTTTCATGGCAGCAGCGGCAGCACGCTCAGCTTCTAGCTGGTGTATAATGGATGATACCAATTTACACAAGCCGATAGCATTATTCAACATGTCTCCTAGATTATCCCAGTGTCCCTTTTCATACACTTCTTGGGGGGAAGCAAAGAGACCTACTTCCTGTCCCCATCTTACAAGTCTTAGCAAAGGCTCTCTTTCATAATTGAATCCTTTTTCCGCAAGGATATGCTGGAGGGTGTCAATAGGATTTTCCTCTTTGCTTAGCATTTTTTCCATTATATCAGTTTGCTCAGATTACTTGCCTTTTCCAGCAGGAATCCAAGTGCTTTTCTGCCGAGGGTTCTTGATCCAACCGATTCAGCGAATCACGTCGGGGTCACCAAATGTTGTTGTTGTGAAGGCAATAATCACTCAAAGACGTAGAGGGTCTAAGTAATGCACGTGCAGAGACGTACAGGGGCAACGTAGTACAACCACCAGAGCTGACTCAAAGCCACCCTTCCTTTGCTAGCTACCTCCTTATATGCTGCTTCTGCCCATGAGATCACCCAGGGCCCAATTGATTAACTTGCAGCACCTGTTTCTGAAGTAGCATGCCAGCTGCATTAACTTATCCCTACCATCTTTATTCAAGCTGGCTGGTCCAAGCTACGTCTGTGCCAACAGGAGTGTTCAATGAACAAGTCAGCCATGCTGTGCAAAAATGTCTAGCACAAGGTGTTAATTTCAGGCATATTTTTAAACCCAGATAAAATATTTCAGCTAGCAGTGATGTTTCTTGTTGGTCTTGTTTTAGGCTGAATTTGCCAAGGAAATGTTGTTTAAGCACTAATATTGTCCAGTCATGTTTTGATCTCTTGCCTTAGCTTTTAAATCAACTAGTGTTTTTTGATAAAGGGACGGGAATCTCAAATACACTTACATCCTACACAGTGCATATGACAGTTTGATAGAGAAGAGAGCCCCCCCGCTAATGTCTTCTTATTGCAATATAAGCACAAACTACCACAGACTGTACTGGTGCATTTTGTACTGAGAAACAAAGCCAAAGAGGGGAAGGGTTTATTCTTTGTGCTGCTCATGCTGTGGTTTTAGTTTTCCATGATCTACTAAATTCAATAACCGATATATAAAAAAAAGACTCACATTTACATGAGGACATACATTGACAAACTAATCCCTGTTTATTATTTTTTCTCATTTAAAATATTTGAGAACCTGATATGGTATAAACATCCATAAGCATCCAGGCAGACAAGGAAGAAAAGCCCTAATCCATTTTCTACTGAAATCAACTACAGCATTTCCTTTGCCTCAAATGCAATTCTATGTCAGGCCACTGTGAATGATATTGTACAGGAAGTACATGACAGGTGAACTTGTAATGTTGGAGATGAGCCATCAAAAAACCTGACTCAAGATTAGGCCAAGTATCTCAGAACAGTCTAATGGATAAGCAACAAGGAGAAGAATACTTATACATTCGTTTATATACGCATGGATGGATAGTAGAAAGAAATACACACCGCAGGAAAAAAAGAGGATTATTTTGTTATGTCTGAGAGTCACACAATTATAGATGCATAAACAAGCAAGCTGAGATATTAGCCAAAGACAGATATGAAATGGGATATCAATCTGATTTAGATCTAGTTCAAATGGAAACTATTTCAGGTATCAGTAATACTCACCAAATGGAGCTGAGAGGATTGTCTGTGAGCACGTGTATGTATGTGTCTGCATGTGATACACTCAAGAAGCGCCAGGTTGAAGTTAAACTTCAGGGTTTATATCTTAGAAAATACAAAGACTAACAAGGAGCTTGTGGGATTATCCATACAAGCACAGTCCTTGGGGTATCACAAACATCTTTGCGTAAAGCAAGACCAGCTGGCAGAAAGGAAGAATAATTTTCTATAATATTTGAACTTACTAAGCATAAAGAAAGCCTTACTAGAAATGTAAGGAACGACTATGTACAATGGGAGGCTGAGGTCAAATAAATGCTGCGTTTTCCGAATTCCACAGGAAACACTCCTCCACAGGACAGTACTCTCAAGCTTCAAGGACAGTGCTGATTAAAAGAAGAAAATACAAAGACATAAGCAGCAGCAGAGAAAGTCAACATATTCTGAGCTGGCTGCTACCAATCAAGTTAGCATATTGCCCCTTTTCATCTGGAAATTCAGTTTTCCCTCTGTGGAGTGGACTGCATGCACTATCCCAGTCTGCTGTAATGGAAAGTTCAATCACCTTCAGAAAGCAAGTTGCAACCCTAAACAAACAATACATTCCCCCAGATCATTTTAAGAGCTCTTTGTCTCAAGGCATCTTTAGGCTCTCAATGAGGTCTAGGGAGTTATTTAAAAGTACAGATATTTAGAGACTGTGTGAATATGGTAGATATTCCACAATGCTTGTCCTAAGGCTACAAATAACCAAGTTATTTCATCTGTCAAAAAAAATTATAAAAGAATCATTAAACTCAGACCTCACTGAAGTCAAAAATAATGGAGGAAAAACTCAAATCCTTCAAACCTTGATGTGTTCAATGAGGTTGCATTTTGTATACTAAATATACTAAAGCACGTATCTAAAAAGAGAACAAACACAAGGGAAAAAGGGAAAGAGAAAAGACCTGAGGGTCAAAAACCAGAATAGTTTAGTCTTAGGAACTCAAAAGACACGGTGATCACATCCATATACACAGAGCTGAAGGAGCTCGTGAAAGTCAATGTAAGAAAACCACTTACTTTCCACTCAAGATGGTATTGCCCACAAATCTACAATGTACAGGCCAGACACTAGCAAAATGAATCAGATGTAGAGGATGTGGGGAGAGAGTATGATGGCAGACTGACAGTCTGAGTACACCAGTTGACTAGCAGTAGTTCACTCATCTGCCACTTGCAATATCCTCCACCCAGGAGGTACTTCACATGAAAGCAAATTAGGTGTTAGCTGACTTAAGCAGTGCAGAGGTCACTGCTGATGAAAGACTAGTGAGCAGGAATTCAAAGGAGCAGCTTGACAGAAATGAAATGGCATGACAGGAGCAAAAGGAGCTGAGCATGCTGCCTGCATCTATTCCTGAAAAACAGTACAGAAGGAGGTGAGGAGGCTCAACTGTTTTGCATATAACCTAAGGAAAGAGGACTCAGCGACGGAGGACTGAAGAAATCTGAAGTATGTTGTCCTAAAGAAATGACAGTGGCAATATGGTTTCTGCTGAAGTTTGTCCTACCATTTGCAGAGGTCATGCAGTGCCAAGGCAGCAGCCCTGAAGCTGTGGTCCTGCATGGTACTTTATGTGTGGTATGAGCAGTTCATCATATCAGCAACCACAATTTATGAGAAGAGATCACATTATTGTAGGGAGAGGGAGGAAACTGATGCTCAAATACACGTATTTTCTTTAAAACAAGGGAAGCTGTTGAGTGAGCATGAAGGGTAAGAACAAACTCTGTCACACTTTAGAACAAGGTAAATCTTAGGTCTGCTTTAAGGATTTTAGTCACTTTAATGACAAAAAACAGGAGTTTCAGCTAGTTTATATATATATTCATGAAAAGGGCTGATTTCTATCAAAAAGCTTCATATTTTTAGGACAGAGATTAGAAGAAGATTAATTTTTTTTTCATGCGACTGAAAAGATTGCAAACACTTCTTGATTACTCTTAATGTTGTCTCAGTGTAAAGAGCTGCCAAAATTTTCTCTATCACCTCCATGATTGAGTACAGAAATGAACCACAAGCCAACAAAATCTATTTTAAACAAAGCCTTCTAGTCAGCATTGCCAAAATACATCTTTATCATTAAAATAATAAATAACGTTGACAAAATATGCAAAAATAGGAAATATCTGTCTGTTATGGCCCAGCTCAGGGAAAATACATGTCAAAATACCTGAGTGACCTTTTGAAAATATTTTATGCTAAAAAAATATGAAGCATGAAATTGAAATCATATCCTGCTCCTTAGTTTGTGTCACTGTGTAGTGATAAGAACAAAACTGCTTGTTCTGAAGTCTGGAAAAGAATGCAGGCAATAAGTATCAGCTTTCATTATTTCTCCTTCAAAAAGCAGTACAATATTTCAGCCTACAAATCTCTAGCCACCTTTGATTGTTGCTAACAAACAAATCCAATCTAAAGACTGGGAATGTGGATGAAAGTACGATACAAGTTATGTCTTATCTTGAAGTCTCTACCAAGAATAACCTTCACTTGATCCAAAAGAACAGTTTACTGCTCCAGGATTTGAGTACCTTCGCTGTTGCTCACTTAAATCCTGTGCATGTAGGAAATGAAGTTCCTGTTGCCAATTAGGTTCATCATCATCACTCATACACAGAGACTTTCCAATCTGATATGTTGCTCTTTATGTATGGCTACACAGAGCTAGTGTTTAACCTCATTCCTGCCAGATCTTTGTGTGTGATAGAATATACGTGTCTCTATGGATAAGGAGGGGCAGGGAACTGATGGGTTGAATGGGTCAGCAGGAAATGCTGCTTCACAGCTCCATTGTGCTTTATGTCATACTTGCTACTGTGAAATCTGTATGTCAAGTGTTTTTTTTTTTTTGAATAACACCTTTAGTTTCCTAAAGAGTATCTAAATTGGCAGGTTTGGTAGAAATAGTCCAGTCCTGAAATGAAAAAAAATCTGTGCCTTGTTTTGTTTCTTGGTTACATACAAAGTAGTAGAGTTTAACTAGACAGCTGTTGCACTGCCCAGCTCATGCCTCTGTTCTAGAATTATGCTTACTGATGGGTCAGAACCAGTAGGCAGCTACACTAAGACACTGCATTATGCATGGCTGAATGCAGGCTCTTGAGTTGTGGACTCTGGCTTCCATGGACTCTTCTGGTGGCATCTCTAATGCTTTCAAACTTCCCTTTCCGAATGGAGATGTCCAACACATGAATTCAAGATTGTATTTCCTCCTTTGGTGAAAAAAAAACCCCAAAACAAAAACAAAGAAGTGGGATTAGGAGGAGGGAAAGCTTCATCCTACCTTATTTTGAGTCACACTGGAATAATGCTTCCAAGTACCTTTTACTTTCTGGGCCTCCCAAATAACTCTGTCACCAGTATAAGGAGACCTCATGCAAGGGGGAAATAAGATGCAAATATTCTCAGGTACATGAAGTAATTATTTCATTATGCTCACCAGGTCTCAGAGGTGCCCTTTGTAAAAGACAAATATTGATTTCTAGGTAGATAGATATCTATGTAGACACTCAACCCTCCCAGAAAATCTACATGAGGTATTTGCTGTCTGAAATGTTACCCCTTTTGGTTACCTCCCTTGTCCTATTCATATTTTCCAAAAGATTTTTGGTTGGTTGATCATTTTTTTAATGATGTGCTTCTCCTTATGCTTATATTTCCTAACCCATTCTCAGGCCTGGTTAAGAAGGTTTTGGTTGTATTGCCCTTGAGCATCAACATATATAAAATTATGCAGGTGCAGAAGTGTTTTCAGAGAAAGAGGTTGTTGGCATCAAATGGCTGTGACAATTTACAGGCAGGCAGTTCTCAGATGGGAGACGATTCTTTAAAAAAACACAAGAAAAACCAAGAAAGGAACACTGCAGTAGCTTGAAGAGCAGAGCTGGACCTTGTTAATGGAAAAGAGAACTAAACCAAAATCTTCTTAAGAAATGAGCTTAGTAGATTCATTTTGGTATTGCTTCAGATTTTACTGCATACCAACATTCCCTCCAAAGACTGAGATATAAATGAAATGTACAATTTTGTCCTTTCCTTTCTGCAAAGATCCAGCCACTGTCATGTGCCCACAAAATTATAAGAAAATAAAGCTGTCTCAGACTTCCTGAGTACAATGGATCCATTTAGCTGCCAGAATGCCATGTGCAGAGTCCAATCCCTCAATTTCTGTCTCTGTTTTGAGTTATTGCATTAAAGTGACAAGGTCTGTCAGGGTCATGATGTTGAGCTCGTTAGCTTGAGATTGTGATGCACCCTTTTTTTCCTTGTAAGTGCCCATCTGAAATTTTGAGATCCTCATTCTTTCATGTGCCCTGGACTTGCTATCTAGAAAGCTAGCTTGTTTTGCAAAGTAGTCACACTTTTCTTGAGGTGTAGAAAGTATATTTTCCTATGCCACAGGTAATGTGAAAACTGATGTTAGTTACTTGGGCAGCACCTTGATGGGTCTCGTGTTTTGCCACTCTCACGTTCTGTTGTTATTCTGCCTCTCAGGTTTTCATTTACACTGTACTCACTGGTCACAAGTCTCTGGGCCAGCCTGGGGAAGCCAAAGAAAACTAGTTCTTGAAAATCTGAGCTTGAATTCTTCCTGCAGATTGTCCAGCTGTTCCCATTTGACTTTCTCTTCTCTATACTCTTTCTGTGTCGTTTTTATTTGCATGTTTACATTTGCTTCTGCTTTGCTCTGATTGGCAGCAGATATCTGTCTCTATTCCCTGACATTTGAATGAGACAATCCCTTTATCTATGATTATTCCCATTGCTGGGTGCACTGGAGTCTACTGCCTGGATAGTTTCCTTTGTTTTGACCATGTGATAGTCAATGTATTTTGCTCGGGCTGTGTCATTTCTGGAAGCTTGCTTCAGACTTCATTGAGTTTATTGCCTACACTGTTTCAAGCTACAGTTCATTGTTGTCATTTTTATTAAAATAGTCCCTAAGTGCACCAGATTCTGAATGCTTGACTGCAATATTCCAAGGAGATCTACTTCACTTTTATATTGGTCAAAGCCAACAGAAAAGCTGCCATTAGCAGCCAAACTAATGCTTTTGTGAAGTGCTGCCATGCTTTCCCAGTGCTTGGCATGTAGTTGTTGGCTTTTGAATACTGTATCTCGACACTCAGTACATACTGTTTCTGCATACCAGGGTTAAAACACACTTTTATTACAGAGGAAGTGGCATTACAATGAGCTGAAATCCAGTTCTATATTTAGAGTTTCATACATTCTTTATAAGTTTTGTGTTATCTTTTGTGATCAGAAAAGGAAAGCAATGTATTTGGTCTTTATGCCAGTTATTAAACTCCAGTGTGTTAAACAGAAAGGGGGAAAATATGTGAGTGGATAAGTGATCTTTCATATGTAAAACATGCTGTTTACATCCTGCAGATATATATTAGTAGAGATACAGTCTGATTTATATGCAGCTCAACAATTCAAAAGTTTGTGTTTTTTATGTCAAGCGCATAGGGAAGCTGTAATGAAATCCAGAATTCTGAGAAATTTACAGCAAAGTAGGAGAAAGTCAAAGAGAAACTGGAAATGACATTTAGGATTAGTAAGATGTGCCATCTTTTGCAGGGTATTTATGATTCTGGGCCAGTGCTGTGAAGTAGAAACAAACCAAAAAAGTTTTATCATTTGTGCTCTCTTGGTATTTCATTGTTTCCCATAGCCTCAGCAATAACACTGGGGAGCATTTTAGAGTCACGCCTTCATGTTAAGATTTTCCAGGGAAAGTGTGAAAACATGTGTACAGTAGTGTTTATCTTGTGTGTGAATAACTGTTCTTGAAGTGCAGGCATACTAAAAATCTTGGTTTAGTGCAAGAGAAGCTCTTTAGATAATCACGTCTGGATATTTTTAATAGCTCTTGGTAATATCTTATCCCCTTCCACTCTAAGTATCTTTGAAAACCCTCTAAGTGCTCCAGGAAAATGCTTTAGAGCAGAGCTATATGTGTAACAACTTCAGGTATTATCAAGAAAAGCTTTAGATAATAAAAGAAGTTCAAGCCTCAGATTTCCTAGTCTTCTACATTTAAGATCCACTGGTTTCACTACAAAATTTCACTGGAGGACTAAAAATATGCAACCTTCTTCCTGTAAAGGAATTCAATTAGTTAGATTTTTGAGATAAAGTGCAACAGTTTAATCATTAAACAGGGTTGGTGAGCTGAGTGGGAGGAAACAAAATCACGATCTTAATCATATTAGTGCAATCCAAGTGAATAAACTGGCCAAATCTAGTGTTTAAGGCTCTGCCTCAAGTGAAGAGAACCAAACTATTAATGTAAACAAAAAAGTAAAATTTATTTAACAGGTCAGCATCTAGATTAATCAAAGAGCAGAACCATATAATTTTGCTTCCATATCTTCTAAAAAAAAATTACAGCCATAGTAATAGACTCCTTTCCCAGAGACAGATTTTACAGCAACTCTAAGTGATTACATACATCTGGTGATAACTTAAAAAACTGCAGTTATAAAAGGAGCTAAACTAAGGATTATAGATCCCCTCTGCTATAATAGATCAGATTTTGGATCCATATTCATTGTGACACCCTTTGAAGGACAAATGCTGCTGCAAATTTGGAAAGAGTCAATGTAAACTTATTAATAACATTATTATTATTAACACCTGTGTTACAGAGATCCTAATTTCCTCAGCAGTGGAAAAGCAGCATGAAAGATTTTGCTGCACGCCTCTAAGTAAGTTCAGCCCAATTACAAGCAAAAATTCCATATCACAGTGTCCTTAACTGGACTGACAGTTAAATCACCACAAATGAATTTTTACAGTAGTTTTTAAAAATGCCCCCACCCCCAATTTGTATTTAAAAAAGTTATATACATTGCAAAAACATGTAAAATAGACATTTTTCATCATATAGTCCGGAAATCTCTCACATGCTCTTGTCTGGCTCATAAAACGCTGACGACTAATCCATCTTCCTTGCTCACCTCAAACATCCCAGACACCTTGGTAGTGTCATACAGCTGTCATTTTTCAAGCAATCCAGCAGAGAAGAGTATCCTTTCTTTCCCAAAACAGACATTCCCTCATCCTCCCAAAACTCTCAAGACAATGTTAGATACTGGATTAATGGCCGAATTAGTGTTTGATACCTCTCAAGCTAGCACACAGAGAAATGGGGACCTCAGGAGCTGCATGCTTCCACCACATCATGAGAGTTTGGCAGTACTTGTCTTTATTCCCAGTTATTAATCTTGTCATTACACTATCTGAATGCCTTACAATCTTTTGGGTTCTCAGAGCAACCTTGTAAGATAAAGGACTATTCTCCTGTCACAGGTTAGACAACTAGCGCCAAAATTTGCAAAGGCATTTAGTACATTGTGTGTTGAGTCAGAGGCAGACTGGGAGAGATGGAAAGAGGAAAATGTTACCAATTTTAAGTGCTTTAACTGTTAAAATACAATCCTAGACCGGACTTCATTATATTATGTAGCTGTAGGATTCCCAAAAGTGAATGTTATGTCATCTATATACCTAAATGAGATATATCTATATCTATAGATCTATTTGTAAGGATTGGGTCCCTGAGGAGACAAAAGCATCAATGTACTTCTGGAGCTCTTCCTCTCTTGACTTGACAAGATATACTGTCTTCTGCCTTTTACCTATAGGAATTGCATGTATAGGTGTAAGAGCTAGCATCTCATGGCTTATTAGTCAGTTCTCTTATCCAGGATATCTGGAACTGAGGTGGTGAAACAGTGACTCTCAAAAGAATATTTCTGACTGTATGTTAGTTTCTTGTACAAAACAGTCCTTTTTTTGACAATGTCTATGAGATCAGAGATTAGACTTCTCCTTCCATGTTCAGAGGAAGGGAAGATGGCAGGGGAAGACATTGCCACAGAACTTAACTTCATCCTTTGGTACCACTGGTATTTAGATAGTCTCGTGTAGAGCCTCAGTGGGAATCTTGCAGCAGCAGGATCTTTACCACCGTAACAACCTGGCCCTTGAAATGGATCACCAGCAGCTGTTGTGAAGCATGAAAGTTCTGCATGATGGCTGCAAGGTTTTCAGGGAAAATACCTCTTATAGCTCAGTGATGTAGGGTCACACAATAAATTAGTACCAAACATAGTGCCTGGGAGTCCAGGTTAGACAGCGCCCCAACTTCTGGTCTTGTTTATATTTTTCTCACTTGAGTACAGAGATGACTAGTTACACTATATAACAGCTTACAGAGGGCTTTTTTCCTGCACTTCCAAAAGTTACCAGAAATAATTTTGGGAGTGGAACAGAAAGGGCATCTGTATGTCTTTGGGGCTGTCCATTGAATTAGATTTGAGGCATCAGCTTTTGTAAGTAGAAGCAGAGGGCGATCAGCTAGGCAAAATGTCTGACTTAAAAGTCAGACACACATGCTTATGGTCTGTGCAGAACAGAAAATGAACTTGTTTATGTGTGTCTGTGTGTTTATGTTAAGGCATTTGGTGTTTGGAAAGATCTGTATAAAAATTCAGTCTTCACATTTTACTTGACAAGTAACAAACCCATTACCAAGTCAGGACAAAATCCTCACACCATAGAATAAATTCCTGCTTCATTGGGGTCATCATGGTAAGGTAATAAACAGAAAATAATTAAAAACACGTTCTAAAAATGTTGTTAGACTATACCTTCTGAAGTACCTTCCTGAAAAGCCAAGCACCTTACCAACATCAGTCCAATTACAGGACTCAAAAGGAAGGGAAATTGTAAGTAATAATTTTAGAAATAGCCCCAGGATGCACTGTGTGTGCTTCTGAGCCAGGAAAACCCCAAAGGGCATAAGTCTGGAATATAGTAGCTGGCTTACTGAAAGCCTGACAGACACATTGCAATGCATATATCTTAAAAGCAGCACCAGTAACACTTAGCCATTCAGATCTGATTCTCAAAAATAATTTGGGTTTGGGAGAGCAAAAATGGCAGACATTTTGGGGATAATCCTAAGTGTCTTTGAGGCTTTGGTTCCTTATCCCATTGGAATGATTTCTTTGTAATTATCTTTCAAAGCAATGATCTAATGACTTAAGGAGACATTTAAGATCATAAAATGAGACATCCTGAACTGAGCAGTGGACTTGTACAGTCCATAAGATCACAAGCCTACAAAAATTTTGTGTAGGCTGTGGCCCCAAGAACCGCACTCATCTGTAATGACTGTAGTGACTTTTATTATGTTAATGAACACATTCTGTGATGCTACCAGATAGGACAAAACATACTTGTTTGTTTATGCTCATACTTTCAACTCTATCCAACAAATCAATACTGGAGGAGTTTTCTTCCTCCATTTTAATTCTTAACTTTCCTTGCTCCAGTTTGAGGTAGCATGGAGGAGGGAGAAGGAGTCACTTAGCATTTGAGTTTTAGAAGCAGCTCTTGTAAATCTGAGCAGCCAGCCAGCAGATGACATCTTCTAATGAGCATGATCCTTTTCTGCAAGTAGCCAAGTTCCTTCTTCTGGGTTCTGCATACTGCTATAGAAAGACTCTCAGGGACAAAAATATGTTAGAAAATAGTAGCAGGAAGGGAAATACTATCAGCTGCAAACCTGTCAACCCAAATCAGACGTTAGCTTCCCCTCTTGCTTCCAATTTAGTAGAAATATTCTAAGAATTTGAAAATGTGACTTTTCATCAAATATGATCCTATTTTTCACTCCCTAACTGTAAAAGTGCCATTATATTAGTGCTCTCTCTTGAGTTTCTAATGTGAAAGAAAAATAGGCTGGAAACATAATAGCATGACAGTCATTTGCATGTGAAGCTTCCCTTTCCTCTCACTTCCCTCCCCTTGCCCCATTCAAATCTACAAAGGCCTTTTTTTATGTTAAACATATGAAAGCTTTTAGCATGGTCAAATTGTTTTTTGCAGGCACTAATCATTCTGCCTGCTGTTTCGCTTTCAACATACAAAAGCAGGATATGATCTTTATATGCCTGATTTATTTTTTTCTAATTTATACATTTATTTTAGATGAAAGAGTAAAACTGAAAGCTCCATAGGGGGCAAGGAGAGAAGTTGTCTGTATAGAGATTTGCCTTTTGCTTCTTCTGTGAAATCCTCTCTCTTGGGAGACCCTTCAGCACTGCAGATCTGGAAACATGCAGCATAACTTACAAGACTTCCCGTGACATTTGGAGTTCTCCTTTCACTCCAGCTATGGGAAGGAGGCAACTTGAGCAGGAAATTCAACTTACTTTCTTTTTTCTCAAAGCAAGTTACAAGTACTTCAGGTCTCAGACAATAGCCTCAGAGATGCAGGTGTACTCTTCTTGGCTGCAGACAAAAAGATAGGTTAAAAATAGAGTCTCAAAAACCTTGTGATCTTTAGCCTAATGTCTTGGTTGTCTTTCTTGGGAGTGGGTGAGACAAAAAGAGTCCACAAATTGTTTTGGATACACAAAGAGACAGACACAACTATGCACACACACTGCATAGAGGGGGAAGCTGGCTGGAGGCCCTGTGTTCTTTCTATAAACTGGCAAAGGGAATAAAATTCAGAGTAAATGCTGGAATAAAATTCAGAGTAAATGCTGAGATTTTTTGATTACTTCAGTCCATTGCCACTATCAAATGCATCTTGTGTTCTCTTTTATTGCAGCACATTACCCAGCAATAGTTGATACCATATATGTTCTATGCAATCTGCTGGAGCTCTGGGTGAGATAAGGACAGACTGGTCTCATTAACTTCAAATTTCCATACTTTTTACTTTAGTCAGGCCTTTAACATCCTCTTTAAAGTCTATTTATTTATTTATTTATTGTATGAGAGGATAAAGGAATTAATTCTAGAGATGCTTAAATAATTGTGAATGAGATAGGTTTAGAGTCAGGCTGAAGTGGATGCCTTGTTAAAATGAAATTGCTGTACAGGGGACCTACCTGAAATGAAAGAAGTAGCAAATGGTAGACAGCAAGATCCCTACGTACTTTTACTCTTTTGTGCCCTTTTTACTATTCATCAATTTGCTTGGTGGGGAACAGGCCATTGTTTAATTTTGTGATGCAGTCTACTAGCTCTGCTGTCAAGACCTGTAGACAACATCATAAATTAAAACCTGCATTGGGAAATTGGTGCAACACGCCACAGAGTTGCTTCAGGCTCTCTAGGCAGCGGAAGGAAATCTGGGAAACTAACTTGTACTTAATCTTTCTCCCTTTTCAAAGGAACACATAAATGTTCTTAATATTGTTCTAGTAAGTTTGTTTTATTGTTCTAATACAGTAAAAAAACCCCAATGATCAATCCTATATACATGGCACATAAGATAGCATTGTAGGCACTCAGAGCTGCCAAAGTTTTTGTTTCTCTGGAGTTCTCTGGAGTTGTACAGACAGCCTGTCCACTTCTCTCATCATTGAAACATTGTTGAGAAATGTTTAGTAAAGTTATAAGCTCACTTAGATTGGAGACAGACAATCTTCCTGCCCTAAGCTATCATCACAAAAGTAAACAAGAGACACAGCAGAAAACTAATGGCCATAAAACACAGACAGACACACATGTGCACATACTCTTGGAAGAAGCAACTACACTTCTCAGCCTGTCTTGATCAGTTCAGTAGTCCTAAAGAAAATCGGGCCTGACTCTTAATATCAATAGCTGAGCTCCAAGAGTTTGTGTAGTAATTACACTTTGTATTTTACATGGATGGATATACTGGGAAAACAAAATAGAGAACTGTGATGAGTATATATGAACATGCTAGCCTGTGTGTATCTGCAAGACCTTTGTGTTCCTGGTTTCCCTCCATGACTTAAATAGTCATGCAGCTGATAATTGCAGCATAGGTACTAACTGAAACTATTCCCACAGCCAGGATGCTCACAGCATTGTCCTCCTGCTGGTGTCCAATCTGCACATGGATCAGATGCCCACAGCCTTACCTTTCCTACAGGCACTTCCTGCATGTCCAGCCAGTCAAGATGCTAGACAAATTCCACTCCTAAGTCTTAACAGTTAAGATTTTAATCAAAGTAACTGTGAACATTTGCCTTTAAGGTGAGCTTGGCATTGCCAACAGGATTTTGAGCAGCACAGTACCCAAGGCTTCCCATTTGGGGCACTATACTGAGCAGAGCTTGGATGTGGCTGTGAGCATAGCTCCTTCTTGCTGAGAAGTTCAGGTCATGGTCCTTCTAGCCACCAGGAGGCACGTAGGGTGATGGAGGTAATGTCAGCTTTAGAGGGAGAAGTAGGGACATGGCAAGCTGCAGGGCTGAGACCCATCATGATCCCCAAATATGACATGAGGTCCGACAAAGCTTTTCTCAGTACAGTGTGGCACCTGGAGCAGTTTTGTGAGGTTAGAGTTTTTCCAGAGGAAGTTGAGTTCATGGGGACAGGTTTCAGCCCTCTGAGATCTCTGCCCACTTCATTGCATTGTGGACTGTATTTTAATATTCCTGGCCAGTGGAACTCAGGATCATTTGCAACTCAATACCAGTGATAATGCAAGGGAGAAAAACAACAGACATGTTTCGGATGACAGTAAATTAAGGTCAAGTATTAAAGAAAAGAGTTACAGGCCTCATTTGAAAAGAATAGTGGTTCGGCCTTTATTTTTGCTAGGATTCATACCCACACAACAGTTCAGCAGTAGCTGACATTTCTGGAAAGACGAACTATTTCCAGCTTTGCGGAAAGGTGGTCCCAGTGGACATCAAGTTGAACATGAGCCAGCAATATACCCTTGCAGCAAAGCAGTCTAATAGTATCCTGGACTGTGTTAGGCAAAGTATTGCCATCAAGTTGAGCGAGACGATCCTTACCCCCTAGTTAGCATTGGTGAGGCCACATCTGGAGTTCTGTGTCCAGTTCTGGCCTCCTTAATACAAGAGAGATGTGGACACACTCCTTAGTCCAGGCATGTCTTCCAGAGAAACAATGTTGATATATAGTGCACATCAATTCTAGCTTTGTTTCAAATAGAAAAATAAATAAACAACTCATTCTTTTCTTTCTCTGATTGTCACTGAGAGGCACTGAGAAGTACGTATGCATGAAAGCAAGGCAGCTGGCCACTAGTTTCCAGCTCTCATTAGCAAAGACTCAGATTATGAAAAACTTTGACCAAATCTTAACGCTTTATAGGTTATAGCCTAAAAGAAGAACAATCAGTCAGTCAATATTTCTCTACCCACTGTGTTTCCTTCTCACAATGATGCTGATATTAACATCCTGACCAGAAGTAGCCTCTTGAATCTGTATTGAGCCTTAAATGATATTTTACCTGCTCAGAGTAAAAAAGAAAGTGTTGCCTAGACCAGAGGGGGGTTATAGGTCTTCCTCTTTACATAACAAGGGTTTGTTTTTTCTCCTGTATCGGGCAAAGAAACCTCTGTTCTACCATTGCTTTGCAGATGGCATCAAGAATTGTTTCTTTTAGGAGTTTGTCTTCTGGTACTGCATATAATCTTTAGTTTGCATCAAATTATCTGCTCTATTCTCCTCTGCAAAATGGGCTGTGATATGCTTTCCACAGAGTAGCATCACCTAACATGACCGTGACAGCCAACTGGAATTGTGGCAGGGGCACAGGCCAAAAGTTGAATAACATTTACAAAAACTAAACAAAGCAAATGAGCCCAAAGGCAATGTGGAAGACAACATTTGGCAATTGCTCTTTTTAAGGAGGTGTATTTTTAATGGTATTTTTATATCATGCAGATATTTCAAATATGAATTGCTCATGGGTGAACACTCATCTTGCAAAGATTCCAACACTAACTGGATCTTACTATCTCACATAAGAGGAATACATCACAGAAAAAAAAAAAGGATTGTCTCCCATATGGTCAGATTTTAGCAGAAACTAAAGTCTTAAATACCTCCCATTCATTGCTCTGTTGTTAACTGGTGAAGGCAGAGAGTCTGGAGAGATGCCAGTTATCAACTAGTGTACTGGAGACTCACTGTCTATTTTTGTTGGTTTTAAGGACAGATTTCTTTAACTAGATAGCTGTAGTCATTCAGGATTATCTTCAACGGGACACAAAAGAATGATATCATATTTTTATCATATTATCACATAAAATTCAGGAATGTCTTGGAGTGTCAGCCAGACTGAGGCTTTATTGCATAAGGCCCAGTGTAGACAGGGAGTCTATGAGCAGTCACAGGCTTTGCAGTTTTCGTCTCTTTTTTTTTTTTTTTTTCTGAAAACTATAGCTGCTACATAGAGATTACTGCCTGAAAATCTCACTTTATTTTTAAAGGAGTATGTTTCTCGCCCACATTGCCTGGAAATGAAAGTCCTAAACTCTCCAGCACCAGAACACATATAAAAAGATTGTAAAATGAAATTGTCTGCTTTCATGGTGTTAACTCAGTCCTGTGATTGATTGGGGAAAGGAGAGGGTGTGAGGAAGAGAAGGTGTTATTCAGGGTTTCAAAATGCTGGAGTTGAGCAGAACTGCAGGTCGTTATTCCTTCTTCCCATTCCAAAACACAATGATTTTAATCAGACCATCTGCAGCCAGAGTTTAGTAAAAACTGGTTCTTCAAGATCAGCATCTGTAGGTTACTGTGGCATCACATAACAGAACACTGGGACCCAAGGATGTTTAGGGACATTTCACATGCCAAAAAGCACAATTCGTATACCCATCATATTGGTGGATTCCTGCTGCTGGTCTTTGTGAGAGCTTTCTTCAATGTCTATCCTATTTTACTTTGGCTTGTGCTACAGCTTTGAGTTTCCACTCACCCAGAACTCAGAACAGATCTAGGCAAAACCATTGCAGTTCATCAAGTGGAACACTAACTCCTGTTTCTAGCACAATCAAGACACAAATTACCTGGAAGTCACTCACAGTCACCTTAATTTCAGCAGCTTGGTCTTTTGAGTGTACAAACAATCATGATACCAATAATTTTTTGCACGGGTTCACAATTTCTGTTGCTCGTATTCTGTATTATCTCTAGCACAGCACAAACTATTTTATTTTCTGTACTGCTTTGAAGATGGGCCTTATTGGTGTTTGCTGGACTTCTTGCTTCAATATTCAGGTCCCACAGTTCAGAGAGAAAAGGCTTTCATATGTTTTCATTTCTGAGAGACTCCTTTGGCCACTGCTCAGAAACATGTGAGTTATAGCCAGGCACCAAGCCAGTACAGCCTTCGGGTCAGCTAGTATGGACTCTCCATGACTAAGTCAGAGCTGGTGGAGGCTCTGGAGGAAGAAAAGCTATTTTTCACACAAAACCCCCTGTGGGGCTTATCTTGGAGTTAAACTTTACTCTCTGAACAAAAAGGTTAATCCAGTAAATTGGGCTTGAAAAGACAAGATTCAGTAAATGAAAGGACAAAGAAAGCTATGGCTAGCAAATGAAATGAATAGGAGAGGAAAAATCCTGTTTTGTTGTTTTGAAATTTATGTGGTCATTTTGGAATCTAGGGGTCATTTTTTAAAATGAAATTTTAAAAAGTCTTTGAGATTTTCCTTAGATTCCCCTCTAAAGAAAATAGAATAATAGTTTACATTTCTAACAAGATCACATTTGAGGTCTTTCATATTTCAGAGCCCTTCTTTTTATTGCTTATTTGTTGGATAAGTTGTTTGGTTTGGGTTGCTTTCCCTCTTTATATCCCTCTGCTGCATTTACCTATTTTTTCACTCATCTTTCCACATTTCCTCCTGGCAAGTATTGCCAATCAGCATCATCAACCAGTTTCTAAATGTTAACATCCGTCTCTGTCTTAAAGAGTGCTTCAGTACTGACCTGAACATTGTGACTCTAAGGATGGTCTCATGATATTGCTTTCCTCTGAGAAGCCAACTGTGATCCCATCCAATGGTGCACTAAAAGAGCCACAAGCTTTTGTTCTGAAGCAGCTCAGCCTTCATGGGACTAGGACACTGCAAAGACCACATGGAGAGAACTGTGGTGGTGGAGGCGGTAACTTTTTCTGTTTGCACATCAAAATGAAAACTGTGAACGCCCAACACCTGCAGAGAGAAAGACAGACTGGAAAATATTCTGTTCATGTCCACTTGTTCTAAGTTTCTGTTTGTTCTCCACCCTTTCATTACTCGTGTTTTTTCCTTGTTGTCTTTTTGGATCAGCAAACCAAGTTAAATATTGATCAGTGAACCTGATTTTTCACTCTTTTTTTAAATACTGATAGAACTAGAATTACAGTGGCCAAGAGGACTATTCTAGCTGAGCAAATCACCTGATTAGCGTAGCTTTGATTAGTAGATTGTTAAGAATGCTGGCATACTGGCTCCTGCCATGCATTATGTCACTGATGGGAGACCAGTTTAATCAAAATCTGTGAGAAGGATAGCACAATACAGTGTTCCTTTCTCTGGCATTTGCTTCCTGTTACTGTCATTCAGCAGTTTAGGGATGTCCTGTAGTGGAGGCTGTGCTCAGTTTAACAAGCCACTGGTGAAGGAAAACCAGACCAGTGTTGGGATCTAAGCAAAAGCCCCCTGAGTTTCAGTGCAGTTATGTTCATACTTAGAGGGGCAGGGGTGGAAATCTATGGACTTATTTGTAAAACGTTCTGAAATCTTGTCTCTGAAATCTATCACTTGGTGTCAAAATGGGATTACATCCCCTCCACCACAACACACTCATACCAGCTGGTGAGTCATTCCTGTTTGCTCTCACAGGACCACAGGCTACTTGAACAACCTTTTCCCCTTTCATGGGGCAAGGAGTGGCTGTTTGGTTTCTTAGCAGCATGTTCGGGTAAAAAGGGGAGCTGCACGTAAAGGTTCTTATTGTAACTTATGTTTGCTCTGAAAACTTTGAAAGCATAATGCAAACAGGGACATCAAATATAAGCTATACCTCAAATATGGTCTGAAGTCTGAAAAGTGTGAGAGAGATATGACCTCTACCTTTCTGGATGTTAGCATTGCTAAAAGGACTAACACAGTATCTGCAGTTGAGCATAGGCATCACGATGTATGGTAAAATTTCTTGTTAAAAAGTTATTTCTTTTTTTTTCCAACTTAAAACATTGCGTCAATTAATCTCTCATGATACCAGATGTTTACCCACAGTGTACCACACTGTACATTGTGGTTACTTTTTCCTTTCCCGAAGGAAACTTCGAAAGACATGTGAGAAGCAAGAAAGAATATAAATAGTCCAAAATTTAGAAGGTAAATTCCTTCATTTTGAAAATGTGCTTGGTAAATATTGGAAATATTAGAACTACATTGCATTACTATCTACTGTGTAACTTTCACAGATGCAGAGCAACAGAAAGGCTAAATTATAGTGAATTTTGGATGAGACAGGAGAAATAGCTGAGAAATAACAGCAGGAAAATTAATCTCTGTAAAACTGCAGTTCAGCTGCAGAATCTGTTCAACTGAAGAGAAGTAGATCCAAGATAATTATTATAGATATTTAATTCTTCTGAAATTTCTGTGAAAGACCGAGAGAGCTGATCCTGATTTCAGTAAAATCTGAAATGCCACAGAGTTCCTATTTCTTTTTTTTTTTTTTTTTTTTTTTGGTGTCAGTCTTTATTTTGATACTTCTTTGTCTAGATGACCAGAAGACCAGAAGTAAAGAGGCACAAAGAGCAGTGGCATTTGAAAGCATCTCAGTTTTACCTAAGATAAGCAGATACTTCCGTCTCAGAGTTTTCAGTATCATTTGTACTTTTTGTGCTTACTACAGGAAATTCCTAGAATGTTACAAACACTGAAGTTACCTAACTGTAAATAGCAGCTATCATTGGCAGCTAGCAGGTTTTTGAGTCCCTGCTGCAATACTTTTCCAAACCTTAACCAGAACTCCATTCAGATTCAGATCATGGTGAATTCACAAAGTCATTTCTTTGTAGCAGACAAATGAACTTTTCTCATCTCACTCTACTTTAACCTTAGTCTGGGAGGATCATTGTCCAGCTGTTTCTGAGTTAAAGGTAATGCCTTAGTAATTTAGATATCTCTGTCTCAGATTGTTATGAAATTCTGACATATACAGACTGCCAGTAAAACGTAGAAGAGATATGCATCATTGCTGACATCACATGGGAAGCACCGAAAGTAAATCTACAAACCACAGTTCTCATTTGGGAAGTTCTGGAAGCACTCCCACCTATCTCAAAGTGCAGTGTGATATACACTGAGGACAGCAAGGCTACTCACAGCCCTCAAGCAACGCACCTCCTCCAGCATATGCAGGACTGAATTGAATGTACCAGACGTGTCATTGCTTGTTTATTGTTTTAGCCAAGGCTGTGGAGTCGGAGAAGGTGTAGACAAATTGTGGAGACATTTGTAAAATGTCTTGTTTTATTTCATGTTTTACTTGGGCATACTCAGAGATTTCTTCCCTTTTTCTGTAATGAAGGCCTCGATTTATAGCAACGTGGAAAGGCAATCATCTAGATCTGCCCCAGTTGGATTACACACTATGGAAAGCGTGTTTAATTATGAAAAATTAAAGTCAAGGGGGATATGTTTAGACTAAGAATGTAGACAGTTTCTTGGCTAGAAGCAAAGCTGAACAAAAAGGGTAAGAATTCTAAAACAATTGTGAAAGATTTATTTACATTTTTTAAAAAATCTACGTATGTTTTCACTTAAAACTCTTGGGAGAGTAATTTTAAAGATTAGGACTGCTGGCTCTTCACATTCATCTCTAGTTCTATTTCCCCTGCTTGCAGCTAGAACATTAATACATAGACCACAGCAAAAGGAAATATATGTCAGGTGAGACATATCAAGTGACACAAAAGCTCAGACACAAGAAAAAAAAAAAATTGATCAAGTACTGTGAAGTCTGTTCTTAACATTTATTGGTAAATTTTGAACAGTTCAGGTCATAGGAGTTCCTAGAGTTTCTAGTCTTGCTGTCAATGAGAAGTAAAACTTACAATCTTAAGATGTATTCTTTTTAAGTTCTCATGCATCAAAAAATTATGAAAAAGTAACCTTTTTTTTTTTCAAATATTTCCTTTAAGGATTGGATTGATTTTGTTTGTTTTGTTTTGTTTCTTCTTTCTTTACTATACCTTCAATATGGGTTACACTTAATCTCCTGTTTAACTCTCCAAAGCCTCAATAATCCTTACCTTACCTTTCTAGAACACCAAAACACAGCAGTATAGTTATCTGCAGATTTGAAAATGGACCATTAGAGTAATTCATCACAAATGACGCAACAGAGTTTGAACAAGAAAAGTGTGCAAATATATGCCATCCTGAGTCAGATTAAGTGTCTGGCTGCCATAATGTTCTGTCTCAGTAATATGGGCTCCGTGACCAATTTTCATGATAACACAGGAAAAAATCAGCAGAAAAGAAAACTATAGCAATGGAAGGGAACACTCTGGATTTTTTTTCAGTCAAATCTTCCTTCTTTATAGGCGGGATGATACCTGTCTTATGGAGCTCTCAGGCTGAAAATCACTCTTAGTGCAGCAACAGGAATCTGCCTACCTATAGTTTACCTTCCCTAAAGAGCTATTATTACTATATGGCCACCTCAGGCTCTGAATACAAAGGTCAAAGCTCTTATCCATAGCTGGGAGTCTGAATTGCAGGGTGAGATAGCTGGAGACTCTGATTACTGTCTGAGAGCTCTGTGACAGCCAGAGGAAGAAGGACCAAGGGGAGGGCGTAAGGAGCAGAGGCCTGCCATGTAGGTGATTTTGCCACTGTGGATCTCAGGAAAAAAAGCAGCTTAAGACTTCAAACTTGTTTCGGAGTGTTTTGAACTTTCTGTGCTAGGAAAGCACTGAATGTGATTAAACAAAAATAAACACAAACTTTCCTGAGCATCTTGCTGCTTGACATATGATGTGTGCAGATTTGAGATGGCCAAGAAAGAGAATTTCACTTGAATGTCAAACACAAGAGGAGAATTCATAAAGTCATGGAAAAAGTAGACCTTCAACTCTATGCATATACATCTATATATATCTGTAGTGTGTGCAGAAAATGTAAGCTGTACCAGGACAGTGCTTTTACTGACAGTTGTAGCAGATACAGATAACTTTGGTTTCCTAAAGTTCTACACTTCAGGCTTGCTGGAGTCAGGTAGTTCATCTGCTCTCAGCTTAAGGATAACTTTTAGCATCTATGCATTTAGTTCTGCAACTATACCACATAGTACTGTTGGAGTTTTTCCTTTAAGAATTCAGAAAGTGGCACACCTCTACTTGCTAAGGAGAAATAATGGCATTATGAAGAATCAGCAATGTTGATTTTGTCAGCCACACCTAGATAATCCCAACCTGTGAACTTTCTGTCCCATTTCCAGCCATGCGTGTCTGAGACGGAAAGCAAACAGTGAATGCCAAAACAGGCAGGTTAATCACTTGGCAGCAGACTCCTTTGGCTTCAGTTCTGAGCCAGAAAATGGACATTTTCAAGATAGTGGCATATAGACTGAGGATTCCTTGAGGGAAATAAAACTTACTCTCAATCTCTTCACAGGTGACAACCCCATCTGCTTTGTGCTTTGTGCTCTGTGTACTTGTGTCAGTTGCATCTTCAGAAATTAACAAGTTTTCCATTAAATAATGAATCGAGTGATTATAAATTGCATCACAGCATACATTAATGTTCATGATTTAATGCCATACAGAAAATGGACATACAAGGAACGTGTTTAATTTGGGGGACTGAGAAGAAGATACATGATTGACTCCACTGAAAAAAATACAGTGTTATGGTTTTCATCCTTGCTTCCTTTTTACTAGACAGGAATCCATTATCATCAAGAAAGGCCTATTTCTAATCCCCTTGCTAAGCCCAAACCCTCGACCCAGGAGAATTTGTATTGAAGCAGAAATATGTCAATCATTTTGGCCAATTAAGCGCAACAATAAACATAAAGCAAGGAAAAAAATGTGGGTGGTATTGCTAGGATAAGGAGAGCAGTGTCTACACGTTTGAAAGCTTGTCTAGATAATGAAGTTAGATCAATGAAAAATCATTTACAACTTGCCTCCTTGGTCCAAGTGATATTCCTGATCTATAGCTTATTCCTTTCCTGTACATACACTTTCAATATGATGCAAATGGTATCAGGATTACATTTCACACATATTTACCTGATTTTTTTTTTTTCCCCTGAGTACTCCCCAAGCTTCTACAGTATGTTTCAGGCTAATGGCAATTCAAATATTCACTGGATTTATCTGGAAGCATGTGAATTAAATCAAGTGCTATTTGCATGCAGAAAGCTTATTAGATATGCTGGCAACAATGGTCTTGGTGATGCTCTTAGCTGACAAGGAGATAGTTGAGAAATTTATGTTTTGATTCTTAGCTGTTCTATAAGCTTGTCTTGTAAATGATAACACATTTTCATTTGACATACAAAAGAACAATATTACTGATTTGCAGAGGGCATCAAAAGTTCTTCTGAATTTTTACCATTTTTATTGATGACCTACTTTTCCTCCCTCTGCCTGTTCAATGACCCTTCCATATTAATTGTGCAGACCTGCAGCAGGAATTTATACCCAGTTCTATAGGTAAAGCAAATGACAGGAAACACAAGCTGTGCAAATCGCCTCTGAAGGTGATGTATACTCACCCACTAGAACATACAGGCTTATGTTGCCATGCAATTAGAAAAGGAAAGGTAAATTTTGAATAAATATAGTACCCATAAAAACTAAAACCATCCTGGGATTAGCTGAATGCCTAGATTCTACCTCTGTCTCCTGAGGTGATCAAAATTCTGGGAGGAAAAGCCCACATGTAGAGTTTAAGCATCCATGGCATCTCTCGGGAGTCAGAAAGGAAGCAGGAGAAGATTGGGGAAGCCTGGTTTACTGCCAGCTCACATTTTCATTTTGAACAAATATGTATAAAGATTTTAAATGGAGTCCCTGTAGGCCTCGATAACAGTGTTTATCTGCTCAGCTTCAAGGAAAGCCACAGAAGGGCTGTGATGAAATCTGGTGCAATTGTCTCTTTTAAAACCAAGAAAATACACACACACACACACACACACACATATATATATATATATGTATGTATATTTGTGCTGGAAAAAACTGATGTCTATATGAGAGTAGGCCTGAACAGTCCTTATATTGAGGCATAATAAACCATTCATCTTTCCCTTTAGAGGAATTCTGATCTGTCCTTTGCTTTCTAACCATGAATGATAGCTACAGAAGTTATTTTGCTTGAGGAGCTGACCTGCATTCTTCCAGTCACAGTTTTTGACATATATTTGTGCAGGCTTCTTGTAAACTAGCTCTGATTCATTAATTGTTTTTATTCTCCTTTTATCGTTCCCTTCAGTTGAAGCAGGGTCTGTCAATTGCATATCATCGAAATGCTGAGTTGGTAGAAAGGAAGTTAGTAATGCTGTATGCAGGCAAATCTCTTCTGCTGTCTTCCTCTCTCCTTGGATGAACAACCCATCTCCAGTTATCCATCCCAAAGTCACTAATGTTTAAGCAAGTGTCTGGCAGGTACTAAATAATCAGAGGAGGTTTTTGGGGATACCTAGTCCCTCCTGCAATCTGGATGATTGTGTGCCTTCTGATGGTTGTGAGCATGTATGAAGTTTTTCAAGCTCTGAAAAAGCTTCATAGCTCACGCAAGACACAGATGAAGCAGACTGTACTCAAGGACAATTTATTTATTTTTAACCTTTCTAGCTGTGCTGCCAGTCTTGTGACATTATGCCATTAACTTACTCTTCACATTTTAATGTTAATTATATATGCGTCCTTTGCATAGCTGTTCAATCTAATCTACAATTGTTTCCAGCCTTTTTTTCCCCTTCTGTTTTGATCTAGTTGGGAAATCAATGAGGCTGGTCTTTTGATTCAGTCTTTAGAGATTTTAACGACTGAAGAAAAATTGTATAAAAAGGAAGGGGAAATCGTTGCACATTTACCGTGAAATACTGCCAAGGACCAAGCACAAAGAATATAGAATAGCATATGTTTGGAAACCTTGGGATATACCTATGCTGTAACCAGCAGTGATATTGACTTTTATGCAGCTTTAACCTGAGCTGACTGATAACACTGAGGTTTTACACCATGGGCTTAACATGGGCTGCAAAAGCCAAGCAAGGATGCTAAGGATGTTCATGCCAGCTGAGGCAGTCATCAGTAAAGCTACTACCATTGGAACCAGAAATAACCAATGTGAAAGTTACTTGGCATGTATCACCACAGTAAGCTCCTGTAGGCAGGACCTGCTTAAGAAAAACAGCACAAAACCCCCCACCAGCTTATTATGTGTGGATAGGTGATTTACAGTTCAGCCTGGGAAGGATTTGTGTGGTCTGTAGCCAGCCTCTCCAAAGTTCAAATCCAGCAATGCTGTCTGGGGAAGCTGGTATTCCTTTTGATTCAGACAAAAACAAAGGCTTCATCTTTTCAAGTTATAAGCTCCTTAACCTTCTGCTGTACAAGTGTTTACTCAACATGCACTAGGTGTTAGCATAAAATTCACTAAGGGCCTTAATCAAAGGCCATTGTAATCAATGTAAAGACTAGGAGGAAAGTAAGCAGATCTTCATCTTTGAGAGATTTTTTTCAGTGGAAGTTGTCTTCTTTAAAGTTGGCTTGCACTGTGTTTAACCTTTAGGTTAAGATGAACCAATTTTTCTAGCTAGCTAGGAAATAGCAAAGTTGTTATCCAAAACAGTCACTTTCCACTCACCAGCTAAAATGTTCAGGTATCACTTTGAGCCCTGTCAACCAGCTGAAACTGTCTTTTGATTGAGTCTAGAGATGATCTTAAAAGATATTGAGTCTCTGGAGTCAGAAGCCTTAACTAGATACCTACCTTCCCGTGACACATGATCCATCATCCCATCATCCATGCAGGATATGTTTCCTTATGTATCTGGAGAATGCCTACAATGATGGCCACTGATCCTGAGTGGGGCCTTATCATTGAGTTACAGATGAGTTAGCGGTAATTTCTCACTTGATGTCAGAGGATACATTTCCTGTGGTAGATCTGCAGAACAACAGTGAATGGGAGCTGATATTTGGAAGTACAGCCCTTGTGCACATAGGACATGTGACTGCTTGACAGACAGGGTTAGTGAGCTTGGCAGCACTGTGACTGTCTTTGCTGGGCATCTAGATATGTGCATCATGGCGCTCTGTCCACACATCAAAGCTCCCCTCCGTAGGAAACCAGAAGTTATGGGCTATATGGCACAGGTAGAATATGGCTGAGATACACAGTATAGGTGAAAGGTGAAGAGATCTTCACATCTCTCAGGTTTGACACAGTCACTACTTCAGACTTGGACCACCAAGCCTCAAAAGGTAGGAAATTTTAACTCTGTTTCTGATGTTTTATTTTTGTTAATTCCAAACATTCAGTGTGAGTAATGATCCTCTGCTTTTCCCAGTTCACTGTATAGCTATTCAGTTATGCTACACAGTTAGACAGATATTGGTGTTATGAGCTACAAACTATTTCAATGGCAAAGGGAAGAAAATTATTATCTCACTACTTCAGCACAAGTCCTTCAACTGTGATGCAATATCTCAGTAGTAGGGATGCTTTCTTGTATTGCATTGACAAGAACTGCTTTTATAGCACTGTCCAGATGATTTTACTTTCAAAAGATATGCACTGAACATGTTTGGACCAAAAAGCAAGTGAAAAAGGCTCTGAAGTTAGATACTGCAAGCTTTGAAAAGAAGGTGAAGAGGTTAATTAACTGAGGATGTGTTCTTAACATTATGTCTCAAAATTTAAACAAGAAAAAAATGCCTATGATAGATTCTTTTACTTTATACGCTGGATACCATCCACTATCACCTGACACTCATATCATGGTAGTCAAGACAATGTCACTTAGTATCCATATCCTCTCAAGGGGCTGGATTTATGAAAGCATAGTAGAATGGTTCTTATCTATCTGAGAGCAGAACACCAGTTCTGTGCCTATTGGTATACAGCATCATTCTTGAGGTTGTCCTCATTTGAATGAAGTCTTCACTCTTAGCTACATGGTACATTGCCTACCACACAACATTTGTTCATCCTATTCTCTTTTTGTCATAAAGTGGGCCAGAGGGGATCTAGAAGATCTGAAACTAGGGATGTCTAGATCACATGCTCTCAGCACAACATTTAGTTCAGCTCATGATGGCTCTGCACTACTGATGTATCACAGTGTAACCTTTCAGTTCAAAAAAGGCACCTGCCTCCTTTCACCCTGTGACAAGGGTCTCAAATACATACAGTAATTATCCTCCGGAAGTGCCCACATCTCTGATTGACAAGAACAGACTGTATGTCATGCTTCTGGATTCCTAAAGCTTGAGGAAACAGGTCTCATCCTTTGATATAACTTGAAGATGTTGCTGTAGGTTAAAAGTAAGGGCCCTGTCTATTGTTAACCTGTACAAATGTCGAAGAAAATTTCAATTTGTTCTTAAGATACCTTTTCCCATCTGAAAGCTCAGTGTTATTCTGTGCTTTTGTATCCAATTATGCATATATCAATGTCACTGATGCCTAAGCACATGACTTTTCCCCTAATAAAGCAACATGGGTTTCTTTCTTTCATTTAAAAATGTTCAGTTTGATGGCAACTTCCTGTGCAGTGATAACTCCCCTGATCTATTATGTAAATCATCCAAATGAGGTCTTTTGTTATTGGCCCGCATAGACACTTTTTTTTCCCTTTTAATAAGTTTTGTATGGATTTGGATTTGTGCCTCATCTGCCTCTGGTAACAATCCACAGACAGATATTTATATTTGTAAAATAGCTTAAGCTGTCTAGTGAATATTTCATGGCACCCACAAGTTGACTGCTTCTGAAAGTCATTGGCATTGGCAGGCACCAAGTGTACGATTTTTTTTTTTTTTTTGGTGAGAGACAGATGAGTAAATGGTTCTCGAGAAAGCTGAGGGAAATTTAAAATCCAAACTTGGAAAGAAAATAGTTAGCTTTTTATATGCCTGTCAATATGAAGGGACATAATATCTTTGCAGAGTCTTTTTTATCATTTTCTCCCAACTAGAGATTCTCTAATATATTTGAAGTAATTTTATATTTTTTCTAAAAGTGATGTTCTGTGGAGGATTGGGCAAAAGGAGCAGCTGAGGGTGTGTCTTTGAAAAACATACTTGCAGAACAAGACACTGAGAATGTTTGAAATGCATGGATGAACATCGACCAATTAAAAGTATAACCCTTTCCTCCAACTCCAGAATTGAAGTTCAAGTTAAATAGACCTTGTTCAGATAAATGACATGGATAATACTCTTCTAGGCAGCATTCAAAGAAATTAATATTTAGCAAGAAACTCATTGAGCTACTTCCAGGAGATATCCACCTTCCATCGGGATCCCTGTTCCACATAATATCCATATTAAGTATGGCTGATATTTGTCTTTAGAGCAACAAAAAATAAATATTTTAAAATGGGAGTTTGTTAGTGCAGATAGCACACAAAATACTGAACAATTCTGCAAAGGTCAAGAGCCCCTTTTTTTTTCTCTGTCTTGTAGTAGAAGAAGATACCCAAGGAAAGAAAGAAAAGGTAATAACTGTCAGACTGATAATAGACAAAATTTGTATATTTGCTGATCCCACCAAAAGTGAAGCAAAGAAAAATACTGCAAGAAATTAGTCATATGGAAGAATAACAGAAAGATCCACTGTCATATTTCTCATGAGATGACTCTCTAAAGAAAATCCTTGTTCCTGTTTTAGGCCCTAAGCAGCTTCCTGCTTGCCTAGGTTAGAAAGAAATGCCTCTCAAAGGCAATATAATGTATATTTATCTATTTTTTATAAGTGTTATAACTTTCAGTGAAGACTCTGATGCTGGCTGCTGCTGAATGCCACAAAGTAATGCCAATTACTTTGAAATAAATATGAGACGATTTGGAGTGGAGGCTTTCTAGTGCTTGCTCTGTGGACCTTTATGTCTGAGGCGGATTTGTAAATCATCCCTGACAAAATTGTCAGTGGAAAAAAAAAAAAGTGACTGTTTTGATACATGTTTATTGAACAGATTTAGAGATGACCAGGCTGTCATTCTATATTCCACAGTAGACGGGCCACCAGAAGGTGTTAGTGGTAGGTGTTAATATGCCAATATTCGAGAAATGTTTTCTCCAGTTTTTGAATCCAGAATCACAGTTGACACAGCTGTCAGAAATGGTAGGAGAGGCCCTTGATGGGCCAAAGAGATCCTCAGTTCCATGCCTGTTTAGTTTTTTTTACAGCTGGTGAAGGCAGCCTGAAAAAAAAAAATCTGTGGGAGGTTTATTTTGTCACTGACTGTGTTGTGTCTGCTTCTTCAGAAAAACCAGAAAACTTCAGTTTGCAGCATTTTCCACTAGAAGTAACTTAATGCCAGAGTTTAAACAACAAGGAAACACTCTACTGGAATCCATATTCAAATTCTCATCTATGACTCTATACATCTCTGCTTGCAGTTTCTAGCTATATGAACACTTACATTTTTCATGTATTGCTCAGACTTATACTTTATGAATATGAACAAGAAATTGGCAGAAACTCACAGCTCTTAAGACAAAATTCAAATGTTCCCTTAAAGAAAAAAAAACACATTCCATCTTTTAAGTCTAAAACTTCCATTGTGTGCTTCCAAAAGCTTGTTTATTTTGCTGCGGTGTGAATAACAGGGAAAGAAGAAAAAAATCCCCCACCTAGGAAACTTTTGGAGGTACTCAAGCATACTGAAACATACACTACTGCAGTAAAATTGAAAGACTAGTCTGCACTTTCAATCCCACAGTAGTACAGACTTGTACAGACTCATACTAGACACAGTGGTATATGATATTAATGAGACAATGAAAATCTTCTGTTGAGACACTCAGCAAAGCAGCACCCATGTTGTTAGTCACCTCCAGTCACCCCCAGCACCTGTGGGCTATTTGTTATCCAAATCAGTGACCTTGTATGTTCACAGTAAGAGTTCCACACCTCAGAATAAGGTTTGAGAAGTACAGACGATTGAGGAAACATTTTAAGAAAGACAGTAAGGGAAAGATAAGATGTATCTTAAATCTTACTGCTTCTTGGGATTTAGATGTAGTTTCATTCATGATTCACAACTCTTGAGCTCTTAAGGTGAAGATCACTTTTTTCCTCCTCCATATTCAAGAAAAGCCTTTGTAGCCTACAGTGAAGGACTTATCATGCTTAAAGAGTAGTTGCGGCGTTACAGCCTGACAGGAGGGTTAGACAGAGGAACAACCCACATGCAAATCTACCAGGGCTCAGCTGTAGGGTAGGTGACAAACGGCAGCACTGTCAAAAGAGGTGTACTTTTATCTGTGTCCAGAAGCAAATCTCCAGTCCCATGTTAATGTTGGGTAATTTTTGGGATTTATAGTTTGATCAAATGTATCCAGTTGACAGAGAGTTCTCCCAGTCTCTAAGCTGATCCTAGCTTTCATCTACATGACTGGTCCTGAAGGAGAGACTCCTGAGATCGAAGAAGCCTTAAAGCTGCTGACTGAGATAAATACCCTATTGGCATTATGTTACTGAAAATTCAAAGGTCTGTCTGTCCCTAATGATTATTCAGACATTAGGTAACAGAGCATTACAAGATCAAGGAGGATAATAAAGGTCATTTACAAATTCAGGAGTGACAGAGTTGAGCATGGACTCTGCTGTGCAATGTACTGACTCCCTTATGCACAGACCCATGTAGGAATGTAATCACAGCTGCGTACGCTCCAATTCTAGACCTCTCAGGTAGGCTAGGAAAATTGTACAAGTAAAGCTGTAGGCAGTAAATGTCTTATGTCTTTATTAAAATCTTCTACATGGAAGAATCGTAAATGTATCTCCCTTTTACACACATGAGCAGGGTCCTGGGGAGAATGGTACTTTCTCTCAAGGCTTTCAGCTTAACAATGTATGTGTCTGGAGGATAGTCAGTGAATGATAAAAACTGAGAGGAAAGAAACATTCACTTCTTAGCTGGGAATTTATCAAACTTGTAGAGCGTAGGGGCTATCTTCAGATGCATGAGCAGTTCCCATTGAAGACGAGAGAAATGTGTGTGTGCCTGTGACCAGAAGTTGATCCTGACCCCAGGTACTTTAGAGGAAAGTATTTTCTTCCTCCTAAGGGATACTTCCTTCTAAAAGGTACTCGATTCTTCTTTCAAAAGCAGAAAATAAATGCCATAAACCACATTATTACAGATGGCCTTTTTATAGTCTCCCCACCCTCTAAGTTTCCTTTCTCTTTTGTATTTAGATAGAAGGTTAGATGTAGTACACAACTTTAAAGTAACCTTATATGGTAATTTTACTGTGACAGTAAAAAATGATCAGTTTCTCTGTCAGACAGCCAAACAACACTTCTGCAGTACTTTTAGCACTGACTTCCAATTTTATGAACATTTGGTTGAAAAGCATGTTTCTGTTACAGTCCTCATCTCAGCTATGATATCTGAAGTCTGCAACATTCTCTTTGAGTTAAAACCAGGCAATAGTCATTCCTGATAAAAATAGCATCAAGGAGAAAATCCCAGTGAAGGAATTCAAGACAATCTTTGTGGCGTGTCAAGGTTAATACAGGCCCTGCCAATTTAGAAGTTGGTGATGCATGCTTTACACGCTTAGTACAGAAGCAAGTTGAAGGAGAATAAACTAGCTAGTCACAGAACACTCACAAAGGCCTGTCTGACACCGTGTGCACTCAACCATGCGCAGTGATATAGAGAAATGCAGCATTCCTCCATTGCCTTGGTGCTGCTGATGTGATGGGATAAGGAGAGCAGTGATTCCATTGTGTGGTGGGAGAACAACCCAGAGCAGACCAAATTGCTGCTGTAGGGTAGGAGTCCATTAAAGGGTTCCTACGTAAGGGAGAAAGTCAATTTTTGTAACTCACATGCTTCTTACCTTCATTAAAAGGCCATCTTAGCCACAAGACCTTCCTGCTGAGCTATTGCAGGCATTCCCTCTTTGCATGAACTGGGGAAGTTAGAGATAGTGGAGCTATAACACAAACCTTGGTGTGTAGCCCAGCACAGACAGCTTTTGTTCATGAATTTCATTTTCTCCTTAAAGAAAGGTCACACGTCAATTACTGTATATGGTGCACTTCATTGAGAGATTACTGAACACTTATCAATGAGGCTATAATAGAAGCCAGTACTGCATCAGGAAAATCCAGCAGTTTTACTTGGCTGATGGATGTGTCATCCATTCCCAATATCCTAACTGCTATTAGAAATGAAAATATCTCTTCCTTTAACTACTTCACATATCTCATCTGTTCTGTGTGGATGTATCATTAAATGTCAGTCTATAGATGTATCATTGTGGGGGCTCGGTGAGTAATAGGCTAAATTGTTCATGTCTGAGTGAGACACACAAGTCTGAGCATGGGCACATAAATGGCTCAACAATCATAAAGACCAAGCACCTGTAATGCCTTTTGACATCACAGTGAGTAGCACTTCCAAAATCTCAGAAGGGGGTCAACTGTTCAGGGATGCAGTACAACTTGGTACGAGACTGTTGGCAGAGGGATTGAAAATGGACCTGATTTTCTGTAGTAAGTGTTAGTAAATGGGAGCTGCTTTATTGCATTTTACAATGTGCTCTCCTACACTCTAATACTTTTGAATCCCTGTGAACTGCAGATGGTTTGGTGAGTCTGTCTGGCAGGGGGTACTTTCAGGATAGGAAGAAGAAATGAGTTAATGGCACAGAGGCTTCTTGTCTGATTGACTGCTCTGCACAGAGTGACTGGAGTGGGAAAAGCTGCACAATTTTTCTCCTTAAATGTGTTGCAAATGTGAGAAGGGTACATCAGGACTCCTGGGGGATTTTTAATGACATCAGAAGAGATTATTTAACCTTGAGAAGTTAACATTTAATAATTAGGTTAGAACCTGCTGTTATCAGAATTATGAGTCTCCTACCACTAAAATAAATTTTAAACATCTGTGGAGGCCACAAATTGGGGGGAAAAATTATCATGTCTCAAACACTGAGCAAAAAATATATACGGAAAACATTTTCAAAAGTATCTTGGGATCATTTACAACTTAAGTTATTAAAAACAAAGATTAATACCTAAAAATGAATGCCTAGTGAGATTAAGAAAATCTACTGAAACTTTTGTAGATGATACAAGATATATGTTTAAAATACCTAAAGTACTTTCTTTCAGTCTAGCCTTAAGTTATTTACACATCTTGAAGGTTCTTGGCCTTAAGCAGATAACTTTATTTTCACACCTAAATGTCTTTAAGTTCTTGTTTATCTAAGGGAGGCTTAGTCTTCTATGTAACTAAGGAATATTTGAAAATTTGCAGGAATTGCCTTTAACACATTTGCTTGAAAGTAAAGTTTGTAAATTCATTATATGTTGTCATTAAACTAACAGAAAGGAAAGCAACAGAGTGCACATCTACTGATAGACAAGAAAATCGTGTGGTAAGAGTGTTTACACTAGTCTTCAATGTACATGCAGGAAAGTCACCAGTAGATTAAGGGTTAAAATAGAAACTAAAGTATAAAAATCACAGAGCAAGATGAGGTAGGGCTTGAAAAATAGACACAAAAATAAAGCTTGCACCAGAGCTCAGACCAAATTAAACCAGGCCCGCAAAACATCTGGTCTGGAGATGGTGTGCTAGCAGCTGAGTGGCAGCACATCTCACAGGCTGACAGGTAGTCAAGGAAAGGTATGTCTGAGGATGACTTGAAGGCTCTCCTGCTCAGCCTAACCATCTGTGGATATCTCCTCTGCTTCTCTGCCTGCAGCAGGGGCATGTTGCGTGCCCATGCTTTCAGACAAGGTAGCCCATGAAGAAGAGATGGGGGAAGCATAGAGGAAGGCTGCAAGGAAGTAGGGGGAGAAGACTGCAACAGGAGGTGACAGTAAAATATAGGATAGAGGCATAGAGGGATGAGTTGCAGCAGAGAAGGAGGTGGGTATGTCATATGTAATTGCAGACAGAAATATAGGAGAAGGTGTGGGTGTGTAAAGAAGAAAAGTGAGGTCCAAAGTTGGTATGCTCACCTGCCACTGAGATGGGAAGCCCTAAGTAAAACAGTGAATTATGCCCTGTTGCTTAGACATTCACAGGCCAAAACAGAATGAGATGTCCACCCTTAATACAATGCTCAGGTTGAGCTGTATTACCTCCCAGGAGAGGACAACAGCTATTTGGTGAAGTGGTCAACAGCATGGATTGATGGACATGAGCACAGATCATGGGCAAGGTGAGGCCATGGCAAGGTTAACTAGGTGATAAACTGCATGAAGTGTATGCTAGGAAAGACCATATCCCTTCAAACAGAGGAGTCACAGTTGGCTATGTGGACCTAATGCTTCACTGCTGAGTGCAGCAATGTCTTCAAGAGAAAGCAAACTCAGGCACCCAGCTCCACTTTCCTCAAGCCCATGGAGCTGAGGCGGATAGCTACCCTTTCTTAAATCCTTCCCTGAGGAACAGGAAGCAAATTATTAGCATTCATTCTATTTTTCAGCTGCTAAGACTGCTGAAAACATTTCAATTTTGAAATGTAACAATTGTATAAGAAAGAAAAATGCATTTAATTTACTTATTCTTTTTTCTCAGTTCCACTAGTTTGACTATCTCGAATGTCACTTACAAAATCCTCAGTGGCTTATGAGAAATGGAGTTTGCTCTTTCCTGAGTAACTCATGAAGCCAAAAGAGGACAAACTTGCTTTAGACCATTAAAAAAAGAAAAGAAACACTAGTGTAACTAGGGACTGTGCAAACTAATTTACCTCGTCACTCTGTCCAGCCTCCAAGATTTTTGTTGGACTTATTCCACTCTGCCTTGCATTATTTCTCTTTCTTTCTGCCTTGTAAAGATTCCAGTCCTGAACAGATATCCATGCAAGTCTGTGAAACTTCCAATAGGTGCTTTGGTCTGTCAGTGTGATTTAAGTTGTATTCTTCCTATGCTGGGACTGTACTGTTGCTAACACTCCCTTGCTTAACTACCCTACATAGCAGAGGTCAGTACATTTGCAAGATTCTGCAAGACTGGCTATTTGCTTGAGAGCACTTATAAAGAGACATTATATGAGGACTATAAATATTTGGAAAGTGGCCAAGAACAAGTTTTGAAACTATAAAAGTAACATTGGGGTGAAATTACAACTTCCATTGTCAAAAGAGCGGTGCTTTAGTACAATTTACTGGATTTTTTTTCTCCTCCCTAGAAATTAATGAAATATTTGAAGAAAAATGTTGCAGAAGGTTTTTTTTTAACGTAGTTTCTGCATTTTACTGGAAATAATTATTACTTTCTTTGTTACAGACACTGAGATAATCAATATATACTAGAAGATACTAGAATGCTAGATATGCTTGAGCACAATCTGGAAGTATTACACTTTTGGCTTAAAAGATCATTCTTTTTAAATGCTTCTGTTTCAACCAGTATATAGAAATATCAGGAAAATCAGAATGTTCCTGGCAAATCAGCTTTGTGACTTGTTCTCCATTACTTATTCAAAAATCATGCAGAAATTGATTCAACACAGAACATGCTCCAAGTCATACAATGTCTCTGCTTGTCTAGATGCAACAAATTACAACATCTGACAAAAAGTACATAAAAGGATCTCACAAAAGAGACTGTAAGAAGGAATGATTCACATAAAACAACATATATTAATGTCAGGAGAATGGCAAACAAAGTATCTATCATGATAAAAAGAGGAGGAAGGCACATAACTGGAAGAAAGGAGCCAACAATCGAGCGGTATATACATGGAAGAAGAAAAGAAGGAGAGGCAACACAAAATAGTTTTGTGGTACATCAGGGGAAGGCCACATGAACAAGCTAGGGGACTACAGAAGTTACAAGGGAATTCTAACACTGGTTGCAAAGCTGTCTCTGGAGATGACATAAGAATGTTTCATGGACAGGTTATGTGGTGATTCTGGAGTTTTACAAGTGTTTCTCCATGATCCAGTGATAGTTAATATTTTCATTAATTACCTCGATGATGGAAAAACATATAATGCTTATTAAAATTTGGAGATGATGACCAAACTAAGTGGCCTTGCAAGTGTGTCAGAAGACAGGTTAAATCTGGAATGATCTGAATGGATGCTAGAAGTGAGATAATAAAAAGAGACTGTAATTCAGCAGGGCCAAGTAGAAGGTACAATGACAAGAATAATCAATATGTATAAACCTGAGCTCAAAAATAACTATGTAGGTAGCACTTCTACTGAACAGATCTGGGTATCTTAATGAAGTACAAATTCAACAAATGCCAATAATTTCATGGTGTTTTGAAAATGGCAAATGCTGTACCAGAAGGTGTTATCAAGAATAATTGAAATAGACTTTGACCTCTACGCAGAACTTTGTAAAACTTCAATGGAATATTTTAAGATCTGTCCAGTTTTGGGCAGAACACCTCAAGAAATGTAGAGATCAATAGAAAGGAACCAAGTGGCATTCATGATGAAATATATAAAAAATGTAAATCTCTGGCAGCAAATTGAATGAGTTCTGATTGTAGCAGAAAGCAAAGACACACCGACACACCTGACTCTCCAAAGCCCACAGTAAGCTAGACAAATATCAACAGGCTTACATTATAACCAGAAAGATTCAGGTTAAATGTAATTAGAAAACTTGTTAAAACGGAGAGTACTGAAAAATAGATTTTCAGATGATAACTTTTGTTCAAGGTCTTTAAGGACAGGTTACACAATACCTGTGATGGAGGAGATAAATACCACTGATCTTCCCTCCAGAACAAGGAGCAAATTTCTTGAGGAAATATAGAAGCAATGATATTAATTTATTTTCCAAAGTGTATTTATAAAGCTTCTATAAAAATTTAAATGTTTACTGTTGGTTTACTTCTGGAAGAGTGCTCAAAAAAGTCAATTCAAGAATTAGATACTCATCAACTGGGACTATGAAGTGAAAGATTCCCTCACATACAAAGAACTCCAGTCAGAGTGGTAGGATCTGGGTGAGCTTGCAAAATCAGGTCACAAATGGCTTTGCTAATACTCACCAGAAACTGCTATCTTTGTAAGAGCTTTTGTTGGCATTGTACATAAACAGATCTGTTACTTTGCTCAGTTCAAACTTATATCTTTGGCTGAAATGATGTTTGCTTGAATCATTTACTGGAAAAGTATATTCCAAGAAAAATTGCACAAAGCAATGCCCCAAAAGCAAAGAAGAAGTCAATATCAGGATCACTTTCTTATTCTGGAAATTCCGTTTAAAAAAATGAGAGCTTTCAATCATGCAGATAAAATATTGAAGCCTAAGAAAGACCAAGATAAAATCAGCAGAGCTGTAACAGGAAGTGCTTAATATGGAATAAAGTCAGTACTAGACTTGATATATTATGATTTAGTGGCATGTACCTCTATACTGAAGGACGGCTAGAAGTCCTCAAGGATGCTATGCACCTAAACTGAGGATGCTCAGCATTTCATTGATGTGGGCCTAGAAGCTGAACTAACTTCAACCAGCTAAACTTGTGGAAGAAACCTTGAATAGGGAGAGAGGGATCTGGCTCCATACACTCTCCTCAAGAAGTTGGTATAGTTCTTCATGTTTAAGGGACTTATATGACAGATAACTAACACACAGGTAGGCGATTTACAGGTTGGAGTGGTGAAGCCATTTGTTGAATGGTATACAAAATTGTGGTGACTTAACTGTGTGATAATACATGACAATTAAAAAAAAGGAATTTTTTTTGTTGTTGCAGATGACTTCAAAAGCTGGATTTTTTTTTAACATTAAAGACCTGAAAAAGCAAAAGGCAATAAGGAGAGCTGTGACAGAAGAAAGGATGAAGCTGAGATGCCGTGTCACTGAAATTAGAGAGGCAATACTATTGTCTCTCCCTGATTACATGGGACTTTTTCCTTATTGTATGTCCCTCAGTGTATTGCCAAAGCTTGTTTAAAATAATTTAATTGCTTCTTATGGAATGCAACTCTGCTAACTAATCATTTAGATTTATTTTTTCTCTGATCCTTCTACCCACAGTTTTACATCCCACTCCACTAGGCCTTGGATGGCCTGCATACAAATTCCTTTCCATAAATGGAACTTGCACCTTTCAAAATCCCCATGAGTTGTTGTCACATCAGCCTCTCATTTCATTCTATGTTGGCTAAAATTTAAACACAGTGTTCATATTTATTTCTGATAGTTTCCTTTCATAAATCAGTCTTTCCAGTGCCTTAAACGCATCTGTTACTTTTTTCTGAATGTCTTCCAACATATCAATATCTTTCTGGAGTTGAAGTACCTAGGATTATATCCAGTGTTTTAAGTGAATCATTATTTCAGAAGCATTTTTCATTTTTAAGTCGTATAAGTAATTGTAAAAAAAAATTAAAAGCTACATTCCAGTAACCCTGAGCCATAAGATGTTGGTGGTCTGTTCTATGTGCCGTGAATAACAACATTCTAAGCCTCATGTGGGACATCACTGGAAAAAAACACCCTTATGCTAAGAGCAGACTGGATCTGCTTCCTGGTCCCCTGCAGCTGTTTTGGCTTGTGAAGATTATGGATGCTTCACTGCTGTATTGTAGTTCATTCTGTCTAATGTTTGAATCTGGTAGTGAATAGATGTGGTGGTGAGATTCACCTCCATGCAGATAATCTGTGTGATGCTTAAATTTCCATTTGAGATGTGTTTTGAGGCTTGAGATACTCTTAGGATGGTTTTCAGGCTTTACAGTGACTGTATGTTTACCTCTAACAGTTACAAAAGTTAGTCTATTCAGATTAACTAAGTGAACCACAACATATATTAAAGATGATTTTTTAACTCAAGTTTATGTTTTTCCTTTTCTCCCTTTTGTAGCAGGTTTCCTAAGGGACCTGTGGGGTGTGGTTTGCAGCAGGCACCAGGAAAGAGGAAGATGGACTGTGGCAATGGCAAAGGTATAACACAAGAAGTGTTTCAGGCCCCTCCTTTCCTATTTCATCTTGAACTCATCCTGACCAGCTAATACTATTCTAATTTTTCTCAACCTGACCAAGGATGGAGCGGAGCTCTACTATCTGCCCAGCTCAAAAAAACGAGTGGCTGATACTTCAGGAACATTGCCAGCATGATGTTCTCCTTGTAGGGTTTTATTTACAAGGTAGTTGTAATCAAACTACATTTATATAGCCACTTTGCATGTTGCTATTCGTTACTGACAGTCAAATTGTATACTCCTAGAAAAAGAGGAGCTCCTCACACCACCACATGAAGATACCCAGTCAATTGGTAATTTGTAAATGCACCTATTCGGCTTTATCTTAATGCTTTTCTTTGTTCTTTGCATACTGCTTGTGATTTTTCACTTTCTTTCTAGAAACAAGAATTAAGGTAAGTCGCAAACCTGCTAGCTGTTGTGTAGATAAGTGGCCCAGTCAAACCCAAACACACCACCTGGGGCAGCTGAAGGACAGTTGTGTGAGACTTTAAGAGCAGGCCTTTTGCTACCTAAGAATCTGTAAAGCAGATTTAGTTGCTTTAAAAAGAGAGCTGGACTGTTATCACCTGCTGTGGACATGTTCCTCCCATCACTGTTGATATAACTTAGCTTGGAATCTGAGTCTCTAATAAAACATTTGAGTGTTTTATTTTGTGTTTTATTTTCCTGTGTTTTTTTAATGCACATCAAAGTAATTCATAATCCCCAGAATTTTCTACACTGAACTGTTTGCTTAAGCAAAGACTCTAGAGATGATGTGAATTATTTATTTATACAGTCTACTTTTAAGTTGAGGCCAACATTAATTTGACTGGGTCACTGGCATTGTGAATTTAATTGCCATGTAAATAGCTATGGAGCCTATATCTTTAATTAGTGTGCTAAATTCTACACAATTTGTGAATAAAATACACTCATTTTGACATGTTAAAACACTTATTTTATTAATGAAACATTTATCAGTTTTATGCCAATTCCCTTGCCTTTTGTTAATTATATGCCTTTCTCACAATTTATGATATGTTAATTTTGTTTGATATAAATAACTATCCTCATTAAGATGAATACATTGTCAATGTTGACTCATTGTTTTCCCCTCAATAGATAACTGAAATGTGACTTTTGTTTTTGTATTGTCATCAATTTATAAGAATCATCTAGCTTCATCTTCTGCCAGATCCTCTTCAGAAAGGTCTAAAAAGTTACAGAATCATAGAATGGTAGGGTTGGAAGGGACCTTTAGGGATCAACTAGTACAACTGTTCTGCAGAAGCAGATCCATCTAGATCAGGTTGCACAGGAATGTGTCCAGGTGAGTTTTGAAAACCTTCAAAGAAGGAGACTCCACATTCTCCCTGGGCAACCTGTGCCAGGACTCCCTCATCTTTACAGTAGAGTTTTCCCTTATGTTTAAGTAGAATTTTTATGTTCCAACTTTTGTCCATTACCCTTTGTCCTCTCACTGGACACTAGGGGAAAAAAGTGTTGCCCCATCTTCTTGACATGGATCATTTAAATACTTGTAAGTGTTAATGAGATATCCCCTAAGTCTTCTCTTCTCCAGGCTGAACAGCCCCAGTTCCCGCAGCCTTTCCTCATATGAAAGATGCTCCAGTCCCCTGATCATCTTGGTGGCCCTGTGCTGGACTCTCTCCAGAAATTCCCTGTTCCTCTTCAGCTGGGGAGCCCAGAACTGGACACAGGACTCCAGATGAGGCCTCACCAAGGCAGAGGAAAGGGGGAGCAGAACCTCCCTCAATCTGCTGGCCACAATCTTGATACATCTAAGGATGCCATTGGCCTTCTTGGCCACGCAGGCACATTGCTGGTTCATGGTTAGTTTATTGTCAACCAGGACTCCCAAGTCTCTCTCTGCAGAGCTGCTCTCCAGTAGGTGACTTCCCAGCCTGTACTGGTGCATGGGGTTGTTCCTCCCCAGGTGCAGAACTCTGCACTTGCCCTTGCTGAACCTCATGAGTTTCCTCTCAGCCCAACTCTCAAGTCAGTCTAGATCCCACTGAATGGCATCATAGCCTTCTGAGGAATCAGCCAGTCCTCCCAGTTTGGTGTCATCAGCGAACTTGCTGAGGGTACACTCTGTCCCCTCATTCAGGTCATTGATGAAGATGTTGAACAAGACTGGCCCCAGAACTGATCCCTGTGAAACTCCACTGGCCACAGGCCTCCAACTCAATTCTGTGCTATTGAACACCACTCTCTGGGCTCTGTCATTCAGGCAATTCTTGATCCACCTCACAGTCTACTCATCCAAGCCACACTGCCTGAGCTTTCTGATGACTATGTAATGGGAGACAGTGTCAAAAGCCTTGCTGAAGTCAAGGTAGATGACATCTACTGCTCTGCCTTCATCTAGCCAGCCAGTTATACTATCATAGAAGGCTATCAGGTTGGTCAAACAGGATTTCCCCTTGGTGAATCCATGTTAACTCCCCTTGATAACCATTTTTTCCTTCATATGTCTATTAATAATATTGAGATTGAGTTGTTCCATCACCTTTCCAGGGATGAAGGTGAGACTGACCAACCTACAGTTTCCTGTGTGGTCCTTCTTGCACTTTTCGAAGACTGAAATGACATTGATGTTGTCATGAAATGACTGTGATGACATTGAAATGACATTTCTCCAGTCCTCAGGCATCTTGTCTCTCCTCCATGATCACTCAAAAATGATAGTGAGTGGCTTAGCAATAACATCAGCCAGCTCCCTCAGCACTCATGGGTGCATCCCATCAGGTCCCATAGATATGTAGGATGTTCAGCTTGCTCAACAGGTCTCTAACCTCATCCTCATTCACCCAGGAAAAGTCTTCCATTCTCTAGACTATTCTACTATCCTGCAGGGACTGGCCTTGGCAGTGAAGACTGGGGCAAAGAAGGCATTCAATAGTTCCACTTTCTCGGCATCCTCTGTCACCAAGACACCCTCTTTGTTCATCAACGGGTTCACACTCTCTGTAATCTTCCTTTTGCTACTGATGTACCTGAAAAAGTCCTTCTTGTTTTCCTTTACTTTCTTGGCCAGGTTTAATTCCAAAAGGACTTTGGCCTTCCTGGTTTTGTCCCTGCACAATCTGGTAGTGTTCCTATACTCTTTACAAGCAACCAGACCCCTTTTCCACCTTAAATAGATTTCTTTCTTCTCCTTGAGTAGTTCCAGTAGTTCTTTTTATATCCATACAGGCCTCTTGTCTCCTTTTCTTGATTTTCCACTTGTGGTTACACATCGATCCTGGGCTTGGAGAAAGTGGACCTTGAAGGTCAACCAGCTCTCTTGGACACTCCTATCTAGAGTCCTATGCCATGCCATTCTTCCCAGCAGGTCTTCAAAAAGGTCAAAGTCAGCTCATCTGAAGTCCAGGGTTGAACCCAGCTTGGTGCCCTGCTTCATCCACCAAGGATCTTGAACTCCACCATTTCATGGTCACTGTAGCCAAGGTTGCCTCCAACCTTTACATCCTCAACCAGACCTTCTTTATTTGTCAGCACAAGATCCAGCATCACATCTCTCCTCGTTGGCTTCTTGACCATTTATGACAAGTAGTTTTCATCAATGTTCTGTAGGAACCTCCTGGATTGTGTGTGCTTGGCTGAATGACTATGCTGGCAAATATCAGGATGGTTGAAGTGGCCTATGAAGACTAGGGATTGTGATTGTGAGGGAACTCTGAGCTTTTGTAGAAGGTCTCATCCCCACCCAGGCAGAGCTCAATGCATTCTAATTGCTCTTTCACATAGAGAGCAACTCCAGCCCCTTGCCTGGTTAGCCTGTCTTTCATAAACATCACTCAGCCATTCATGACTGTGCTCCAATCATGCGAACTGTCTTACCACATCTCAGTAACAGCAATGAAATCATGGCCCTGTATCCACATTCATATCTCCAGTTCCTCCTGCTTATTCCACAAGCTTACATGAGTTGGTGTGCAGGCTACGCAGGGCCTTATTGGAGCAGATAGGTTTCCCTGGATGTATGAAAGAGAATCCTTCCTCATTTGACACTCCCTCAGGGCGGTCAGCCCTCTGCTTCTCATCTTGATATGGGGCTTAGGAGCTCTCATCATTGCATTTCCTGCTCTGATCCATTTACCTGTTGGATAGGATGGCACACACTTTGCCATTTTGCACCCTGTCACCAAGTCCTTCAGTTTAAAGCCCTCTTAATCAAGTTGGCCAGTCTATTCCCAAGGATTCCATTGCCCTTGTGAGACAGCTGTATCCCATTCTGTCCTATCAGACTACAGTACTTGAGGAAGGTCCTTTTGTCATAAAAATCAAAACCTTGTCTGCACCAACCGCTAAGCCAGGAGCTAACTTGCAAGATTTTTCTATTACTGCGTGCCCCCTTTCCTCTGGCAGGCAGGATGGATGAAAAGATAATTTGGGCCTCCCCTACCCTTCTCTCGTTTCCCCAAGGTTTGATAAACCTCCTTTATTTTGTTAATGTCATGACTCCTTACATTGCTCATATCCACATGGAAGAGGAGTAAAGGATAGTAGCTTGCATCACTGATGAGACATGGCACTCTCAGCCACATCTTAGATCTTTGCACCCAGCACGCAGCACACCTCTCGCCTCTCCTTGTCAAATCGACAGACGGTTCTCTCAGTCCCTTTTATCAGAGAATCACTCACAATGAGCCCCTGTCCTTTCTTTTTACCATGTCTGCTGACTGTTGCTAGTGCAGCAGTTGGTGGTAGATTGGTTGTTGGGGTTTCCCCACCTAGGCCTTGCTCATCCGTGTCCTCCTTTCTTAATGCTTCATATTTATTTTTGATTGCAACACTGGAGAGAGAGTTGCAAAGCAGAGCCCTGCTTTTTTGTGTCACCAGGGTCCAAGGCATTTAATTTTCAGTGGAGGCTGGTACCTGGTTTTGGAACCATATGTCAATCTCTAGATCTGCTCCTCTACTGCTTTGGTGTCTACTAACTGTTGCTTGCAGCTCTTTTACCCCATTCTGCAGCTCTTGGACTTGATGATACCTATCACACACAGTTACCTTAGCAGCAGATGTGCCTAAACACCCCCTTGTAGTCCGCCTGCACTGAAGCATCCTTGCTACCCAGCTCTGTCTGGATGGATTCATCTGTTTTCTGCAGGGCATTCTCTTTTTGAGCCTTGGCTTTAGCTTGCAGGTGAGTGCTCACCATCTTGTCAGCTTGAGACTCGAGCATTACCCTGAATTGTGGCTCTCTGAGTGGGTAGTGGGTTGTCCCCTGACCATCCTTCCTGCTTGCCCCGCCTGTGTCAACTGCCATGAAAAATGATGCACCAGGTCCTAACTGCCGGCCTTATTTGCTGTGCTCCTGGTCACTCATGCTCCCTCCCATTTCACACAAGGAAAGACCTAGCTTTCTCTACGTAGTACGTATGTTCTATTGAAAGGGATATAAGATAGTATTGAGCTAGCTGTGTTTCTCACAAGAGCTTGTGTTTCTTATGAGAGGTAATAAAGGGCCAAGTTTTGCTATCATAACAATGTCACTTCTGTGAACTTCTGCTGCTAGATTGGTGATTCCACATGATACATGCTGAGAGGCTTAAAATATGAAGATATGGAATGAGGGGCATGATCAGAAGTAGGCTGAGGTACCAGAGTGCTTCTAGGGCAATGGGAAAGCCATGAACTTGTATAGGAATAGCTATGTCCTTCTGAAAAGCAAGGGCTTTTTTAACCTCACATTCCCAGCTAGGGCAATTCTGACTCTCTCAAAAAAGAGGAAAGCAAACAACCAAATAAAACTGACATACAACCATGAATCTTTTTTGACACATAGCTTGCTTATTTTTGCTTGCACTTGAATTGATAATGTGCCAAGACCACCAGGGCAGTACACAGGATATACTGATTGGAGAAGGAGAGAGCAAGGGAAGCAAGTGTGAAGAGTTCAGAGAAGGAAACAGCAAGTCTGCCTCAGAGAAATTAAAGGGATGGGAATGGCAGCTACAAATAGTTACATTAAGAACAAACTTCATTTTAAAAACACAGAGCCCTCTGGTTTTACTCGTCATCTTCACAGTGGTATGAAGTGAGAGCTGATAAGGCCTTTAAGAACTCAGACTGAATGCTGAAGATAAAACTTACTGGTGAGAAAGAGCCGAAATATTGAATACTGGCATGATTTGGGAAACTAGAGTTCAAGAAAACAGACAGCAAAGCAAAGTACTGCTTGAAAGTATTACAGGAAATAACTACATAATGATTGAATCAATTCAATGAACCATATTAAGTAAAAAATAATGTTGCACAATGATGAAAAAGAATGATGTATCTTCCATAATTTTTACAAATAAAAGAAAGTCTCTTCACATTGAAGTTGTATAATTGTTAAAATGCTAGGAAACACTGCCAAATGTGTAAGCAGTCAGAAATAAATATTGCCAAAGTTTCAGGTATTAAATGGCAAAGGATTCAGGCTCTCATTGTACCTGGGGGTAGGAAAGCTGGTACGAGTATGAGCTCAAGGTTGAATGAACAGCACCTTAGAGGAGAATCTTTTTTTTTTTTTTCTTAGCCAGTTATATAGAAAAAGAACATTAATAATGACATGAAAAGCAGATGTTCTTAGTTTATTACACTGCTTCAGACAGATTCTATCAAATATTAAGCCAAATTAAGCTGAGGATACCTGATCTTGTACCTCCTGGCCTCTTACAACTGTTAAGAAGAGCTTGATACTTCTACCACTCCTTGTCAGAACATACTTTCTATTTAATTATGCCTGACCTGTTACAGCTTCTAACCTATGCTAGGTCACAAAAATATGTCACAAGGAGATAAACCAAAAGAAGCAGTCACAGCTGAGAGCCAAAACATAACAACAGATACACTTTTAAGCGTGGAAACAAGTCTGTGGATACAAAATTTAATGTGGTTCCAAAGGCATGGATGAGATAAGCCACTGCAGAGTAGATTTACTCAGAATTAGTAGGTAAACCATGTCAGGATCAGGAAATCCCCTGAGCTGTACACAATTGACAGCTGGTATAATGTTCAGGGAGTGTCTTGCCTGTTTTCTTTGCAGATATGTACAGCACAAAGGACAGGTCGGGATGGATCTCACTCTGCATTAATCACAGCCAATGTTCTAACTTTGAGTGACGATCTTCATTCTTGACTTGTTTTCCCTAGACTTCCCTTTCTGGCCTAACTTGGACTAAGAAGGCTTAATACATAAAGTGTAATTTGTGACATACTTGTAGGCACACAGGGCCTGCTGGAGGGAGTCTTGAGGGCCTGTGCACTGCTGGGAGGCCCACATGTAGCTCCCAGGAAGAGAGGAAGGGAGGAAGTGATAGCCTGATTGTATCAGGGACGCTCTGCTTGGGCCAGAAGTGGCATGCGGGGTATGTACAGCAGAAGTCACCAAGCCAATGTCACCCCACCAGTTGCCCTATGTTACAAAATCACAGAATCTTAAAGGTTGGAAGGAATCTCAAAAGATCATCTAGTCCAACCCCACTGCCAGAGCAGGGCTGCATAGAGTAGGTCACACAGGAACCCATCCAAGTGGGTTTTGAGTGTCCTCAGAGAAAGAGGCTCCACAACCCATCTGGGCAGCCTGTTCAGTGCTCTATCATCCTCACAGTGAAGAAGTTTTTCCCTGTGTTACTTTGGAACCTCTTATGTTCTAGCTACAGCACTGGCAGCAACTCTTCCACTTGGATGTGTTAAGATAACACATACAGAAAGTTATCACATCAACTTGGGAGTGGGTGAGGCTCATCCTGATGAAATAGATGTCATTAAATGGAAATACATTCAACTGGAAGAGGTATATTGCTACTTGGTATAATCTGTAAGCTGTAAGATATGTCTGCCTGTGGGGAATGAGGACAGAAATATGATTCAGGTGGAAATGGCCCTAAGGTTGAGCTGAAATGCATCTCATCACATGGACTGCTCTTCTGACGCATGGTCACTGTCTAGCAACATGCAGCAGCTCAATTTAGTAGGCTGGAGGTGTACTCATTTCACTGACAAAGAGTTTTTAATAGGAAGGAGACTTTAATCAACAGTTACACTAAATGTCTGGAGACTATGTGTGTATAGATATGTGTGAGTACACAATTGCATAGTGCTTTACCAACACAGTGGTCATTTTGAATTGAGGAATTGCATATAAATATTGCATCTTGGATCACCTCTCTAAATCTTAACTTTTTCATCCTCATAGGCTTTGTAATATTGCCCTGGCAAAGTGAAAATGTTTTTTTTAGTTTCTACATCTTGTCCCCACAGATGTGTTATAAGTAAACCTAAATGGTCAGGTTTGTGATGTACTAAGATGATGTTCCAAAGGATAGATGACAGACCTGGGCCTCCATACAGATGCAGATTCTGCCTGCCATAAGTCACCTTTGAACACGGAGAACCTCTTCTGACTCCTGAGGCTTTTAATATGTGGATTACTCTCCATTGCAGACAAATTTCAGGTCATCAGACTTATTTCAGTTGCAGTTAAAACTAGGATTTGAATACAGATTTAAGAGTAATCCCAGAGTAATCCACTGAGCTCTTTGTTGAGCCATCTCCACCTGTTTCTATTATTTGAATTTTACCATTTGTAGTCTGTGACTGCATTCACATTTCCCTTTCTAATTTAATAGTTTATTTTTTCTCATAATTTAGCATTTTTTTGAGGTGTAAATGCTTGCAGGTATCCTCCAAAATTGTTACATCTTATACATTTGTGGAGTGCTTTAGTCGCCTGCTACTTACTTCTCTAACGTGTTTTAGACAACATTGTGATTTGTTTATACGTTAAGTTCATTTATGGATGGAAGCCAGCATATTGCTTTCACATCATAGATCTGAACTCAATTGTGTAACATTTGGACCAGGAACATTTAGAATTAAATATGTTTTCTAAATGTTTTGAGGAAGCTTTTCTTGACAGCAGCTCAGCTGCAGCATTCACACTTTTCAAGTAACTGATCTCAATGCTCACTGCCTCTGAACAGCAGGAATTTGAAGACAACAGCTAGGAGGTGGCTTGGTTAGTTAATCTTGAGTTTTTTTCTTTGTTTCTTTTTGCCTTTTCTATTTTATTACTTTTGAAGATTAAAACAAACTCTGCGAACAGCAAATCTGTTTGTACATTTGTATATTGGTACATTTCCCTTTGTTTGCACTGAGATTTATATATTTGCATACGATTGCCATTCCTTCTTACACTGAAATCAACTCTGCTTTAGTGTCACTACAGTCTAAGTAAGGGATATCCTACTGCGATTTCAACACAATAAAGACTGATTGAAGTGTCGATGATTTCAGCTGTGTTTTGTATTACAAAGTTAAACACGTTCTTTTCCATTTAAGCAAAACAATCCCAAGAAATAGAGATGAGAGGATAAAGGGCAGTATTCAAAGATGTGAGGTCTTTAGTGAAGTTTGCTGGAATAGGAAAAACACCATGATTATATGTCTGTGCTTCTCTTTCATTTATTTACTTTTTAAAATTCAATTTAATGACATCCTGGTACAAAGAAATTTCTTTACAACATTACATTCTGTTCCCTAGGTGTTCCTGCAATTTGATTTATGAGGACAGAGAGGAACCACACACAGGTACGCTGAGAAGGATGCTCTAGGAAATTATAAGAACCCATATTGTAGGAAGCCCATTAGCTTTCACTTTTTGAATAATTAAACAGCACATTCATTCACCTTATCTCAAGAAGTAAATATGGAGCTTTTGCAAAGGGCAGCTTCTTTTACTTTAGCAAACATGATGTTTCTGCATACAAAAACCAGAATGCAGTTTGAAATATGTGAAAGAAATTCTAGAAAACCTTTGGAAATCAATAAAATTTCATTATAAATGTACATTAAAAACTAGAACTTTTCATTACACAGTCAATATTGATGCAAGTCAACATGAAGTGATAAGTCCACAGTTATTTGTGGATCAACATCACTCATCAGTAGAGCTCACTGGATATTTTGCAATACAACAAGATTTCTTTAAAGGTAAAAAAAAGTTCCTTGAATGTAAAATGTTTGCAAAAATAATTCAGTTTCACTGAGCTGATTTGAAACCACTGAGGGATTTGAAAGCCAGTTATCTTAGGATTGCGCCTAGTCTTACCAGTTCTTTCAGAACTTCTTACAACATTGGGAATTCAGAATTTTTAGTTAATCACAGTAATTTTGAGTTTCTAATTTTTTTTCTAGAAACATTTTTAAAACATTTGAAATATCCTTAGTTGTACTGATTAATCTGAAGATTCAGTTCAAATCCAAAAGGTTTTCTATATTTTTAGGTGTCTTTTACTAGATTTCTCTTTGCATGTTTAAATCATCCAATAAGGAGGCAGAAATAGCAGGGTGTGATTTAGATGCCTGTACTGTCTCAAAAATATTAGCAAGTGGTGACTAATCAAAATCACCAATGCATGGACTGGTATTTATTTGCATAAATTATTTTCAAATACATATTATACTGTTGGAGTATGAGATATAAATTACAAGAAATTGCATAATTTCTTGCCTGGGTAACTAAAAGAGAATAATAATTTGACCAGCTAAGGGAAAGTTTATCAGCTATGAACACTGATCTTTATGAATAGAACTACACATTCTGAGCATTTAAAGATGTAAAGAGTCTCAGTTTCATGAAGTTACATTCCAGGTCCTAAATGCTCAACATTGAACAGTCTGTCAGATACTTTATGGGTTTGATTCCCTTTCTCAAGTATAAATGACTGTCAGAGGCAGTGAACAAAACTGAATGGGCAGTAATTCGCTATCATTAGTAGCAAGAAGTTGATGAAAAATGTATACAGCAAACGTCATTGGTAGTGATCCGCTTTAAATCAATCATACAGGTCTCAAACATCAAATCTATTGGATGTTCTTGAGTGCCCTTTCCTGACAACTAATATCAGTAGAGTACTCCTGCAGCACCAATCTCGGAAGTTCAACACAAAGAATAAACTGCAAAGGTCTTATGTTTGGTATTTGAGTTTCTTGCATCAGCAATCACACATAGGTGGTGAGATAATGTTCCAGACAATTCTGATGGCACATGTGTCCTACCAATAATGAGGATTTTCCTGTTCTATCTGCTAACCAGGTTTACCAGCCCGTTACTAGTTTTCATTGTTCTTTTTTTTTTTTTTTCTTTTTGCCTTTTTCATGACAGTATACTTAACAACTGTGAAAAAAATCTGAGCATCCAATCTCTAGAAAATTTAAGTCAGAAAAAAGTGATGTCCATGAAAGCAAGGGATCCTTTTTGATTCTTCTTGGTACGTTTATAAATGAAAACTCCTTTACTCAAGTTGTTTAATTGAGACAAAAAGCATCTTAAAGGTGTTAGCACTCAGAAGCCACTGAACATAGATATAGCTGCAGAATGTCCTGTCTATAATTGTCTGTCATCTGTTTAATTTCAGCTTGTGGCTCTAGTCACAAGGAGCAAAGCCCTAATGCTTCAGAGTGTCTAGTTGGAGACTCCTTAAAATCTCTACTGATGGAGCCTCAGTTTTAGAAAGTGTTAACAATCTACCAGCCTTCTGAAAATCTGTCTCCTCAAAGATGTTTTTACACAGCCAGAACCTGTGACCTGCAAAATCACTTATTGTATATCTGCACAAATTGTGGCCTACAGTCTTCAGGCCATGATCCTTAGCAGTCACTGTGTTGCAAAGACTGAACAAATAAAAGAATTTATACCAAGTTATACCATTGTTTCAACGCAGTGCACTGAGATGTAGATGATGGAGAAGCTATCTATGCATTTTAGCAATCTATGACCATGAAACAGTACCAATCCTCTCTAAAAATACATTGTCTTAACTCCAGAAGAATTTAGATATTTTGGTTAACAGGGAAATAAAAGCTTGCTAATAAGATGTAAAAATTGTACAGGTCAGATTTCACAGGCTCTGGGTCTTCGTTTTGTAACAGGTTTCATCTCAGTCCTTCATTTCAAGAATTGTTTAGTTTCACTCAACTCAATGCAGCTGAGCATACACATAAAATTAAGCATGTCCTGAAAAAGAGCTGAGTCCATATCTCTCAATCTTACCGTATTTTACTCAAAGTAGACACCAGAGAGGTTTGCAAAAGTGCACAAGAAGGGTTCAGTGATAATTTTTACAAATTTGTCACTTTTCATTGAATTGTGCATGAAAAAAAACCAAAAAAAGTACGCAAGAGGACTGTTTGTGCAATGTTATACGTTGCCACTACTGTGCCTCTTGTTGCCCTTGGAGAATGAATGTAGGACCTCCATTGTGGGTAGGCAGCCCTTACCACTTCTGGCAGTGGGGTATTTCACTCTGCCACCTTTTGCAGTGCTGAATGACGTGCAGAACCCATCTCTGATAATGACCAAATGTACCACTTTCTAATCTGCTACATTCACAGTTGCATGTTGCATCTAAAGTCACACAGACACTTTCTTTCATTACACTTTCTCTCTAAAGAGAATGATAAACCCATATGAAAGTAAAAAAAAAAAACCCAAACCTCCAAAAAACCAAACTGAGGCCTATTATACCTAGATCTCAAATCAGGACATTTATAAGACAAAGTCAGCTAGATATCTTCAAATATCAGTGACTATGACCTTTTTATGTGGCCTCTAAGGAAATGCAGTATGTAGAAAAGCTTTAAAAGGCAATAGCAGGAGACCTGTGAACAACCATATACAATATATGTAACGTAATGAGTAGGGCAGAGTCTCTTCAAGGACGATATCTTTGAATTTTAGCGTCACTGTTAAGAAAGATGATAGAGAACAAATTCTGAGCAAGACCCGCAGACTCTCCTTTTTTAATATGAAAAATTCCTATGAAAGCTTTCTCTACACAATAAACCCTGAAAATCTTCTGCTACAGGAGTATATTGATAAGAAAAAAACCCCCATGCTAGTTGAAAACCACCATCACAATGGGAAAGCAGTACAAATACCTATGCTTTTAGGTAATAATGACAAGATTCTATTTCTAGTAATAACGTTATGCATGCAAGGCAAATACTGATTGATGGTGCCAACAGATTACTTTCATAACAAGGTACAGAATGCAAATGCTTTGTGGAAAATAGTAATTGATTCAGTACCCAGTTGTTTTTATGAATATGGGTACCTAGGTTGCCTGAGTAACCTTAAGACTAAGTACAATACAGAAAGTAATTTATTGCCACAACTGCCCAAAGTATATTGTCTCATTCACAGATATATTTTGAGATTCAGACCTGAACTTTGCTATCCAAAATGTCTATAAGGACTTGAAACAAGCAACAGATGCTCCTGGAGGCTCTAGGAGAGTCTGAGAGCTTAGCAGGGTGAAAAGATTTGTAACATGTTTCCCTCTACTGCTCTCCCCTTTATTTCAGTTCTCCTGAAAGCTAGTGGCACCAGGTCACAGTGGCATTACCTGAGCAGAGTCATCAGTTCTGACCTGGAAGGACATGTTATGGGGATGGAAACAATTTGTAGGAAGTTGCATTTGCTGACCATAGTGCTCAGGTTGGAGGTGATGACTGCTTTTCTAGTTAACTTCTTTCATGAGAAAGCTGTGGAATGACTGAGAGTAATACAGTCATACCCCCTTGAAGATCACAAAGGAAGTTGAGCCTAAGCTCTCCAAGCTGTGAGCTCCTGGAGATCATGCTGAACTCTCAGCCTGGTGTTTGTCTGAGTTCTATTCCCATCCCATCAAATTTCTGCAAGAGCCAAACCAAAATACTGAAGTTATTTTTCAAGGCAAGTTCAGCTTGAGGCATCAACTTGGTAGCTCAAGATTATCCCTGATTTTTGAAGTACTGGTCCTGAAGAAAAATCTAATTCCCAAGGCCCTTACTATGAAAAGTAAAAAAACATTCACTTCAGGTTTTGGGTACAAATCGATTAGGAGTCCTTTAAAATTAAATGCTTGACATGAAACAGTCAAATCCTTTTTATACTCTAGTCCTCTCAAAAGCATTTCCTCACCTAATGCCTTCCCCTCTAGCATTGCTGTTTGCAGCAATCAGTATTCTGGGGCAGAGACTCTTTTGTTTCTTAATGCAAAGCCTTACTTACACTTCTTTTAGTAGACTGCATGCTAATGAGGACAGTTTGAAACCTTCACTGTCGGTAAGAAGTCCTGGGGTAGTTCTCCCTGGTTCCTGGTTGGTGGGACGCACTGCACATGGCAACTCTAATTGGGGGAAAAAAAGCCAAATGGTGCCTTGTCAATGTGCAGTTAAATCAAGTTAAGTTAACACAATGAATGCTTTGTATTTTATGTCAAGTTGGCATTCCTCGGGGTTCTTTTCTGCTGGCCTTTAACAAAGATTCAATGTAGTCGTCAACTTTGCTGTACTTCTGAATCTAGAGGTTGGTAACCTGAAACAGGACCTGCATATGTACACAGCCCACACAGTTACAGATGTGAGCAGTTAGATGTGTAATAGTGGCATACAGCTCAGCATGGTCTTTAAAAAGATGTGCCTACTGTTACTTAAATTATGGTATCATTGAGATGTAGCAGGGCAGATCAGAGTGCCCCCGAGTTAGTCACAGCACAGTATCTCCAAGGATTTAACCTCCGAGGAGATCAAATGTCCAGTGCCCTCTCTAAGGTCACACACAATGTCAGGAATGCCAGAAACAGAAACTATTTCCAGAAGCCTTTCTGATGTAGCCAGAGATATACTGTGGGTATACATGGTGCTATGAACTTTTACACATAGCTGAATGAACATTCTTTAACAAAAGTTGGTCAGAAAATAGTTTTCAAAGAAAATATTTTAAATGCTAAAGTCCTCCCAGAGTGTAACCTGTTTGTACATTTTCTCCCAAGAAACGCTGAAGCTTCAGGCTATACAAATGTGGAAGATAACTTAGCATGCACTGTGGAGGGAAGTCCTACGTTAGATTCAGCTTCTCAAATATGTCTGATTTAGTCCCTCGGTTTAAGGCATGGTACATGATTTAGAAGCCTGTTACATGTTACATTTAGAAGCCTGTTACATGATTTAGAAACCTGTTTGATGTATAAGGAAACTTATACATATAACTTGAAGCTGCTTTCATGGTATAAAAGCTGTCATTTCACCTTATGTACAAAGAAATGCTTTTCCTATGTGTCAAAGTGATCCACACAGCTTTCCCATAGAGTTTTGAAAGTGTCTTCTGGGTACAGCAGCACAGCATTTCTTCTGTGAGAGCAAATTGCTCTGCCATTAAATTGTCTGCAGGTATGCAGCTGTATTGTTTTACCATGTTGATCTTGGAAAGAGCTGGAAAGCTCATAAACTGGAAAGCAGTTGGTTTCCAGATGAAGCTTTATCTCTTCCTAGCTCACTGTGCTCTCCAAGGGAATCTCTGCAGGATTTTGTTCAGGCAGAAAAGGAAGGTGCAGTTGTGTTCAGAGCTGGGGCAATTACAATATTACTCCAAGTCAATGGCTACATCCTGCTCTGTTTATTACTCATTCCTTTTATCATCTCACATAGATGATGAGCATACCTCATCCTGTGTCTGCATCAGCTGCCCATGGCTCCTACCGCCCAGTTCCACATTTCTCTCACCACAGGGAGCCTGCGCATTTACTGTGGACACAGAGATATTTCAAAGTAAACAAAGGTAACTCTTGAAACTTGGATGATGAACACATGCTGGACAGAAAAAACATTTCCTGCAGAGGAGCAGAGAATCAAGTAAATGGTGGAAACTGACAGATATGACATCCCAGACACTTTCTCTTAGATGCACCATTGGTGGCAATACCCTTCTTAGTCTATATTCAAGGCTCCCCGGTAACATTCATAAATGGGAAAAATCATGCAGACAAAGGCCACAGACTGCAAGAGAGGTGAGGGGGAAAAGCCTCATTCCAAGAAACAGTGCAGAACTGCTCTGAAAATGGAGTTGGCATGTATTTCAGCTGCTTGTAGCTTGCAAATACTGATGGGAGTGGAATTTGTAGAATTCATGGGGAATTTCTACTGAGCTCCATGCAGTTATAGAGACATTCGTCCTTAAATTTAAGGGAGTTAATTAGAATAATATATGTTCTACTTCAGCATGATGCCTGATTATCATGCTGTGGAGAAAGAAAAGAAAAGCTTGCTTGAGAGAAAATGCCATTATCTACCCAAAGCAAATACAAATCTGGAACTTTGTGTGTACTTTTTCAGAGATGTTACAATCATCAGTCATATAGTGTGTGGATCTGATCTACAATACTGTGCATGTAGTCAGGTGTTCAGCATGTTTCCCTGTTACTAAGTACAAAACCAGAAAATAAGTAGGTAGGTCACTTCCTGCATCATTAACACAGTAGGATAGGGCAGGTCTGAAAAATAAGGTTGTAGAAAGAGCCATGAAAGCTTGTTGGAAGCTAAACAATACCCAAGATCCAGCTATGATTCCATTCCTTTACCTCATTTCTTTTTATCTCTCTCAGTTGCTTATTTTCAGTTGTTCCTAACTGCTGGTGATTTCTGCCTCTTCTAACCTCTAAGAACCCCAAAACAAAGAAACAATTTTCTCATTTACTCAAGCTACAGAAGTTGGTTTTGGTTTTTCCTTCTTGTTCTCGAAAAGTAGAAATTATCTCAGAGTGACCAACTACCATGTTACTGTAAGAATTTACCTTGTGTGAAAGTGGGTGTGCTGAGGGTTCAGATGGGGCAGGAGGGTACAGCTAGAGCACTCTCAGTACTCAATCAATATTATTTTACTTTTATCATACTGCAAAGAGCTTACCAGTCTTGAAGCCATCACTTCTCTTGGGAACGAGATCCCAGGAGACATTCTTCAAGGGTTTTCATAAAGAAAAACCCACCCTTCAGCCCCACTGGAGTATGACTAAATGTGGCTATATTAGGGTGAGGTTTTTTTCCTTGCCTCTCTCTAATGCACTAATTTTTAAAAGCTGCTATGACAAAAGTTTTAAACAGAAAATAAAATATGTGGAAGGAAAGGCAGTCACAATGTTTGAGAAAAGAAATAAAACCAGAAAATGTTCATGAAAAATAAAAGACATCTCTGTTTTCTTTAGCATTTGCACTGAAATCTTTGTTCCTAAAGATTCATCTTTAGCCATTTTTGTTGTCTTGGGTTGAGGGCAGAAGTCTGCGAGTATTGCTTTGATATTTTTACTATAAAAAAAGAAAGAATGGGATTCTTCTCCTTTCTTACATTCACATCCTGACTCTAAATGAAAAGAACTGTGTTGGAAAACAAAGGCTTTTCAACAGCACACCATGTTGCAATGCTCACATAACCTGCTATGACACAAGTTAGCAATTACACCATGAGAAATGAGATAGCAGGTATATCATTGCTTTCCTGGGGATGCAGCAAGAAAATCCATATTCAAGCATGGAAGAGTGGCCTGGGTTAAAAGATGGAGGTAGACTTAAATATATTAGCAGGTCTCACTAAATAGTCCCTTCAAATCTATGGATAACCTCCTTGCTTTGAAATCATGCTCACTGGTCTGACAGACCTGGTTGATACAGCTTGAGCAAGTTTCTTCCCACACATCTGTTTCCAAATGAACCTTCTGAAATGACATGTAGTAATTTCTCAATAATATTTCAATTTTAAATGTTACTGGAAAGGAAGCTTTGATTGGACAAAACCTAATTCGTGCTTTTTGAGGATATCACATACAAAGCCAGCTTTGTGACATGCTGACTGACTAGAGAGCAGAGGCGGAAGCTTGCCCCAAGAGTCAGTAGTGGTGCTTCCTTGTGGGTTGGAAATGGCAGTGCAGCTCACTGTCTTGCCTCTCACATGCTGGCATGTCAGAGCCAATGTTGGACTGGTTCTGGGGTGAGTGTCCAGGGTGTGAAGATAAGGGTCCATGTCCCTTGGATCCCTCATGGGGGTCATGCAGAGGTATGCTCTAGAGCATATTGGTTGGATGTGACCCACGTGGGTCCCTGGTGTTGGCAGAGACTTTCACGCCCCGTGAGGAGTGGCTGAGGGTACTGGGGTTGTTTAATTTGGAGATGAGGAGGCTGAAAGGAGATAAAATTGTAGCAAGGTGACAGTCAATCTATTCTCTCAAGTAACAAGTGATATCACAAGAGGAAATGGTCCCAAGTTGTTCGAGGGGAGGTTTAGACTGGTTATCAGGAAGAACTTTTTTACTGAAGAGAGTTGTTAGACGCTGGCACAGGCTGCCCAGGGAGGTGATGGAGTCACTGGAGATATTTAAAAGACACATAGATGAGGTACTGAGCAATATAGTTTAGTGGTGAGCTTGACAGTATTAGATTAGTGGTTGGACTTGATGATCTTGAAGGTCTGTTCCAACCAAAAAACAATTCTATGATTCTATCCCCTTGTCTACAGCCTGACATTGCAACCCAGCTGCAGACCCCTACTTGTCTAGTGCCACAATGTAGATCTATAGTTGCCTTGTGGACACCCCAGAAAAACAGATATTTGGTGTTGATGAGGGGCTGGGGGTCACCGAGGGACTGCAAGGGTGAGAGGTCTTTATATCAGAGCATGAAACATGACAGTCATCATGAGGTGTCACTCCACTGACAAAAAAAGGAAGGGCAGACTTTTAATTTATTAACAAGAAAATGTGTTGATAGCTGACAAAATTCAGTGCTTGGGCTTGGAAGCTCCGTTGCATATGTCTTCATTAAATTAAATACCAATATAGACACTCAAAAACCTGTACAGATCTGGCCAGCAGAGTACTCTGAACAGTTCTGCAGATTTCCCCACAAGGACCTGGAAGGTGTCTTAGAAACCATTCTGAAGATAAAAGAGTAACTATGTCTTTTTTGCACGTCTTGGAGGCTTAGATGCAATTGCTCATCAAGCTGCCAGTTTGTGTTGATTATTGCTTTTTGTGTTCACAAGGTAGTGATCTATACATCAACCATAGCACCCTGCCTACTCAAAACCAAACTGCTCTGCCCAGCCCCAGCATTTTTCCCCCACCTCTGCCTAGTCTGCCCATTCCCTTGGCTCAGGGCAATGTTGGAAGCAAGGCTCATTGCCTTCCTCTCCCACATGTCTGTGGGACCTTCACTTCCCCTGGCACAATAGTACCCCATCACAAGGCTTACAGCACTCAGCTAGGTAAAAATAGCATGCCAGGAGCTGAGCACAGCAAAGCCTCAGCCTTCCTGCACTATATCCTCTTTTGATTATTAATTTTCCTCTCCTATATTGTTATAATGACAGTCTGCAACATCCTTTTTTGTTTGATTTTGGTAGGGAGAGGTTTCAGGAAAGATTTTTCACTGCCATTATTCCTTGATGCTGTATCTTTATTCACAACAAACAGAATGATTCTATAATAACTTTAAATCAATCTATGATTGAGACAGTGATAAAATGACGCAGATAGTCCCTTGATTTTTTTTAAAAGATGGGGTCCCTTTTAATCGATGAAAACAGAAACTGTGCAAAAATTTCCTAAGAAATGATACTCTCCTCCTTTGAACAGACTTTAGTTGCACCTGGGACTGTAAAGCTCATTTCAGTCAAGTGCCATCCTTCAATAGATGACCGTCGGGGGGATTGGTACTGCACCTGGCATAATGAGATGCTGCTTTCTAATTAGGAACTTTAGACGCCAGCGAGAAGTACATAATGTAGCTGATGTAACTGTCAATAATACCAGTAATGCTTTAGCAATATTCAGTCATCACCCAGTCTGTCACATGATGTCCTACAGGGTATGACACAATATGGGAAATCCCATAGTCTTATAACCTTTATCCCCGGTACTCAGTCCTCATGTCTATATCACTGGGACCTGTCCTTGGGATTGGAAAGTCTCTCTCCTCTCAGCAAGGGAAAGATATACAACTATTTGCATATATCAGTGGTGTTTGGGTGGATAAAAATCTCATGTTTAACTCACTTGTTTGCTGTAGATGAGACATTGTTCAGCTTTGTAAATTAGCAGGGTTAAGTTCTCTTTACCTAAATTAATCCTCTGCTACACTAATGGGTTAAACAATTTAACAAGGTCCTAAGTCTGCATGACAGCTTTAATTTAGTGCGTAACTTTCATTGTGTGCTGAAGCAGTTTCGAGGTCAGTTGTATTAAACAAATGCTAGCCTAAAGACAGAGTTAAGCCGTGCAAATAGTTCCACGGACTGGGAAGCACGTAACCAGAAGAAAGCTCGGTTATGTTTAAACTTTATAGATGTTATTTCTTTCATCTTCTGGGCTTTGGAAATGAAACTCCTCACTGTAGCAATCACGGTGACATATGTGCAGCCCTCATTTGGAAAAAAATATTTTCTGAGCTGGGATCTGAGATTGAACTTGCTTAAATCAAGTTTTAGACACTTTTTATCGCCTGCTAATACACGTGCAGGCATACTGTTCTTCAGATTTTTTTCCCTCTTTCTTCAGAATACATTATTTCTAAGGGACAGTTGAATTAAGTTTCTCGTCTTTGTTTTTATTCTTTTCCCTTCAGCTCTGTATTGTCATACCTTGCCAGCTAATCTCATCTTCCTTCTGAGCAGCATACTCTACCATTCAAGTAAAAATATCTTTCAGAAAAAATATATCCTATAAGATGTTATGACATTTTTTGAAACAACAAAATGCAGTGTGACTGATGCAGATGGGTATGCCCCATAAAGCTGAGAGATTTAGACATGTAGTTTTTTAAAAAAATCACTTCATAGAGCAGTTTTGTTTAAAATATTACTTTGGAATCCTATTCAAACTCCTTGGAATAGATAGCAAATTTATTTAAACTTTTATATAAAAGGCTTTTTACCTGAACGCTTAGAGATTTTCTATGTGCAATACTTTTTACAGCTTGGTACATAGGGGGAAAAAATTATACAATATATAATAAAGCACCCAGCTAATGTTTCCTTCTTTACTCCCCTCCCTGAAGGAAGAGAAATGCTTTAGTGGGATCAATAGTTATAAATCATTATAAATTATTTGAGGTTTCATTTCATCTGCTTTTATTATAATATCTATGCCATCTGCTGTACATATTGAGCTTGCTACACTTATTCATTTTGCTAGCTCCAACCTCTGAGTGAGAGATGTCAGAGGCCAATTGATTAAAGATATTTTTTCTGATACACCTTTTTCTCTAATTTCTCTCCATAAAAATTTCAAGTTGAGTAAGTGAGCTGACATGATAATGAAGACTCGGGTCTGCAAATAAATGAGATGTGTGACTTTGTGCATTTGTAAATATCAGAACATCTTTCAATCTAGAGGTGATGGGAGGTGCAGTTTGTGTCAGCTGTGTGTTACTACAAAGCTAAAGGCACAAGGTTGTTTCTCTTCCTAAAAGCTGAAAGAGAATGGATACTTGACATATAAATGATAGTTCAATCTAGGAATCTACCTCCCATAAAACCCTTATTATCTATAGTTAAAAGAATTTTTGTGTTGGGAGTAGGACAAAGAGGAAAAGGAGAACAAAGAAAAACTCAGAAGGTCCTGTAATGTAGCATGTGATATCATATATGTAGTGAATGGATATTGTCACTGTATTGCGTATCTGTATCTCTACCATAAAGAGCTTTTTAAGCTTTTCATGCTTAAAATGTATATCCTCAAATTCTTGCCTTTCACATTTGCACTAAGAAAACATAATGATACAAGGGTTATAGGTGCTTGAAAAAAATCCATCACCTTGTCTCCATCAGTTCAAGACAGTGTCAAGAAGAAGAAGCAAACAAGACATGTCATAAATATTAGAGACTTGCTTCGTAACCTTAGAGCAATAAGTCCAAGTGTGACAGTAGCCTGAATATTTAATAACTAACACAAACTTTACAACTGCAACTTGATTTTCATCACATTTTGACCTATTTATAATTAACTTGTCCGTCATGTCTGAGGTCTTGGCACTATACATACAGGTAAATAAGATTTACACACCTGAGCAATTCCACCGAATTCAGCGGAAAACTGTGAAAAATCTTAACTAGTGGAAACTGATGCTGGATCTTAAGCGCACACAGTCATACATGAATATGTCAGTCTGAAATCCTTTCTAAAGGTCAGGACAGCATTGTAGCACAAGCTTCCTCATTGAGGCTCCAGGACTGTCCAGCCAGAACTCTTTCCCAGCACAATGTCTGCTGTTCAGGAAAGAAAATCTGCTGTGCTAGAAAAGAGGCCCCACCAATCTGGAAACACAATACAGATGAGATCAATCACTTTGAACTGAGGCTTTGCATTTTCTGCATGTATTTATGAAGCTTTAGATCTCTGCAACATGCTATTAGTTGCATTCATGTACAACTTGAGTCTTGAGTTTGTGGCATCGTTTAAGTTCCAGCTGTCACAGGCTTCAAATACAAGTTGAGACACCATCAAATTGCCTTCTCCCTGTGTGTCCTCTCACATTGCTCCCCTTGTGCCAGCAAAGTGTCTGGACTACCATTTTTCAATTCAAGACAGACAGAACCACTTCTATTTATTTGGGTAAAAAGATCCTTGGACAATCTTAGTTTAATGTAAGGTTTTATATTAGCCAATGACTACTTCAAACAACAATCCTGTTTCTTCTCAAGCATATACTTTAAATTTAATCCAAATGGTATGCCACAGAAGTCTGAGTTGAACTTACTATCGATGGTACCTCTGACACTTAGAGAATTTGCTGACTGAGAGTTTTACTGCTATAATATCTCCAAAAAATTTGAAACTGCAGTGAGTGAATTCTGCTTTTGTTCATAAAAAAAAAGCCAGACGTTGCACAACATGACACCCCTCAATCTGGTTTCGTCACTTTGTGCATCTAGTTTCCTGAGCACATGGCTCCTGTTTTCCATGTTATTAGGCACTTTACAGCTCTGGAGCTAATTGCACAAATCAATTCATTTACAGCCAGCACAACAGAAAACAGAGCAACAATGGAGACAAAAAGATTGCAGTAAGGCATTGCAACTGGTATACTGATGGATGATGAATAAAAGTGCCAGCTGTGCCTTGTCAAAAGAGGCAACTGAAAAAGAAAATCCCAACAAGGACTTTGTGAATTCAGAGGCAGTTGGGTGTCTGTAGGGAAGATAACAGTAGAAAGGATTAGCAAGAGCTTCCCTACCCACCAGGTCATGCCACCACCCAGTGTTGACCTGTGGGGTGCCATTGCACTGTTATTGCTACTGCAGTTTGCACAATATGGATCTACTGACACATTCAGAAAACTTCTTTCTCTCTCTTTTACATAGCTTCAGTTAATCATGCTGGACTCATGTCTCTCTGGTGGGTTTTCTCTGCAGCTTGCTGAACTTGCAGCACTGAACAGGCAGTGCTAAAAGTGCAGCAACCGTCAGGCTGACTGCTAGGTAATTCTTTTGCTGGATGGTAAATAAACTCCTTTATAGAATGTAGTCTCAGGAGAGTTCTTCTCCAGTTGGCACAGACTATGTGAAACATAGCTTTTCACTGTAACAAAGAGAGAAAAAGTAATACCCTTGTGCTCTAATCTTCCCTGCAGCAATCTAACATATTCTTGCCGTCACAGCCAAAGTCACTGGCTACCAGCTGGAGTTGTGCTGAATGCTTGCAAGACCTGAGTAGAGCTTATGAAAGCTGGGCATGCAAGAGACAAGCCATTTACATTCTGGTAGTCTTCACAAAGGAGGTCTCAGAGTTTAAAGCCATCTTCCTCCATTGGAAAATAAAGACTTGTGCAGCTTCATCACCATAACGTTTCCTGCCACTTGTCCAGCTGCCCCTTGCAGAGCCCTTGCCTCTTGTGTAGGCTCCTGGATGGACCTATGGTTCTCACTTTGACTTACACAAGTAAATCTTTCTCAGGATCTAGAACTCTGATCTAAAGCTTCATCCCATGGGTCAGCTCCAAGAGCTGAAGGGGATTATGTAGGTCAGAAGCAAATATTCAAATATCTGAGCCCAGAGGTTTCATTAATTTAATAAAGACAAATAAAGCATAGAAAAAATTATTATCAGGAGCATCTTAGCAGATTAGAACCTAATGTATTAAAAGCATTACAGCATCTAAATATTGCAGCATGAACTTCTTGCTTGTCTATGATCATGAGTGATACTGCAAACCACGTAGGAGTTACATTTTAGGTGGCTGAGATGCAGTCAGCTTAAAGAGCCACGGTCATTATTTTTAGACATGGTTGATTAATTTGCTTTACCAAGACTCAAAAGTAAAATAATGCATATAATGCAATTAGAAGGCTGTGTCTCTATTAATACTCTAGGGAAAATGCAGAGATAAGCTCCTGAGAAGAGAAGGAATGTGATTATTTATACCTTCATCCTCTCTCTGAGAGCTCTTGGACTTCAGCTTATAAGTTTGACTCTTAGAGAGCCAATTGCACTAATCAGTGTGTTATTGATTTTCCCTCAAATTCAACACCTGAATGTGTCTTGCTCAGTTTACATGACAGTCTAAGAGTCTAACAGGACATGACTATATGTTGAAGAGGTCAAAGAAGAGGACAAACATGCAGCAATTGAGTATCACAGCTGGAAAGTTAAAGAAAAGTAGACTTTCTTCCATTTGAGTTTATCGTCTTCCAGAGAAGTGGCATACCAGGCACCAAGGATGATGCAAAGCAAATTGTTCCTGCTCCATGTTCATCCAAACAATAACTGTGACATATGTAGCTCAGAGAACACATTCTTTCACTTTCAGCACCCATCTGCCAGGACCAAAAGGTTAATTTCTCATCTTGACTACTCTGTCTAGCAACATGTGCAACAAATATTTATTTACTTTTCTGCAGAAGAATAGCTGTATGTTGTCATTTTCACATTAGGGTTAAAATTTTGGTTCATTTCTAGTCCTGTGCGATGTGTAGAAACAGTCATGTTAAAAAACTTAGTGAAATAACTACAAAAACCCCCAGTCCTCAAGGAACTAAAACCCAAACTCAGCACTGGCCAATTGCCTAGGAACTAATGTACTTATGTACAGTTCTCCTTAACAAATTATGAGTCTTGTTTTTTTCCTTGAAACAGTTCAATGGTCCTTGCCTGCTTCTGCATCACAAAAAAGCAAGCAAGAAGCAACCATATTAGGGAGGTCAAAGCATGTTAGCTTCCCTACGGATATGTGAAATAGGATCTAAGAATCACAGAATCCCAGAATCTTAATGGTTGGAAGGGACCTCAAAAGATCGTCTAGTCCAAAACCCCAGCCACAGCAGGACCACCTAGAGTAGGTTACACAGGAACTTATCCAGGTGGGTTTTGCACGTCTCCAGAGAAGGAGACTCAACAACCCATCTGGACAGCCCATTCCAGTGTTCCATCACTCTCACGGTGAAGAAGGTTTTCCTTATGTTTCTTTGGAAGCTCTTACGTTCCAGCTTATACCCATTGTCCCTTGTCCTATCATTGGACATCACTGAGAAGAGCCTGGCTCTATCCTCCTGATACCTTTATGCATTTGTAAACATCAGTGAGGTCACCGCTCAGTCTCCTCTTCTCCAAGCTGAAGAGCCCCAGCTCCTTCAGCCTTTCATCATAAGGGAGATGCTCCACTCCCTTCATCATCTTTGTGGCCCTGTTCTGAACTCTCTCCAGCAGCTCCCTGTCCTTCTTGAACTGAGAGGCCCAGAACTGGATAGTATGTTCCAGATGCAGTCTCATGAGGGTAGAGTAGAGGGGGAGGAGAACCTCTCTCAACCTACTAACCACAACCCTTCTAATATACCCCAGGATACCATTGGCCTTCTTGGCCATAAGAGCACATTGCTGGCTTATGCTCATCCTACTGTCCACCATGATCCCCAGGTCCCTTTGCCCTACACTACTCTCTAACAGTTCATTCCCCAACCTGTACTGGTACATGGGGTTATTCTTTCCCAGAAGCAAGACTCTATATTTGTCCTTGTTGAATTTCATTAGATTTCTCTCTGTCTTCATAAAAAGCTATAAGGTTGGCCAAACATTACTTCCCCTTTCATAAAATCATGTTGACTGCTCCCAATGACCCTGCCTGGAGACAGCACCCAGGATAAGTTGTTCCATCACCTTTCCAGGGATGGAGGTAAGGTTGACCAGTTTGTAGTTACCCGGCTCCTCCTTCTTGCCCTTTCTGAAGATTGGAGTGACATTTGCTTTCCTCCAGTCCTCAGGCACTTCTCTTGTTCTCCACAACTCATTGAAGATGATGAAGAGTGGTCTAGCAATGATTTCTGCCAGCTCCCTCAGCATCCACAGGTGAATCCCATTGGGGCCCATAGATTTTTGTACAACCACATTGCTCAACTGATCCTTAACCCAGTCCTCATCAACCAAACAAATATCCTTCTTTAACCTGACTTCCTCTGGAGTCTGGGTCTCCTGAGGACAGTCTCCAGCAGTATAGACAGAGGCAAAGAAGGCATTCAGTATCTCTACCTTCTCTGTATCCTCTAGTGTTAGTTTTTGTCTGCAATGTATTCGAAGAACCCCTTTTTGTTGTCCTTTACCTCCCTTGCAAGGTACAGCTCCAATGAGGCTTTAGCTTTTGTAGTTGTCTCCCTACATCCTCTGATGACAATTCTATATTCATCCCAAGTGGACATTCCTTCGTTCTATGATTTATAGACTCTCTTCTTCCGCTTGAGCTTGCCCAAAAGTTCCCTGTTTAATTATGTGGGTCTCCTGGATCTCCTTCTTGATTTTCTACCTGCTGGGATTCTCTGATCCTGAGCTTGGAAAAAGTGATCTTTGAATATAGATGAACTATCTTGGGCCCCTTTATCCTTTAATACCCTGTCCCAGAAGTTGTCCCCTAGAAATAGCTTGAAAAGGCCAAAGTTGGCCCTGTTAAAGTCCAGAGTTGTGATCCTGTTTGATATTCTGTTCCTACCACACAAGATCCTGAACTCCACCATCTTGTGGTCACTACAACCAAGGCTGCCCTCAACTATTATCACTTCAACCAGACCCTGCTTGTTCATAAGTATAAGATCACTGAAGGAACGTCCTGGACTGTAAGTGGCTAGCTGTGTAGGTCTTCCAGCAAATGTCTGGGTAGTTACAAGCCTTCATGAGAACCAGAGCCTGTGATTTTGAGGCTACTCCCAGTCAACTGTAGAAGGCCTCATCAACTTCCCCAGCCTGATCAGGTGGTCTATAATAGACACTCTCAACAGTGTCACACATGCTAGCCTACCTCTTAATTCTAATCCACAAACTCTTAACTTGCCTCTCATCCTCACCTGAACAGAATTCAGTACATTCCAATTGCACTCTCATATAAAGAGTAACTCCACCACCTCATCTTCTTGGCCTATCTTTCCTAAAAAGGATGAAAACACTGTACAGACAGTTGAAGCATATCGGCTAAAGAGAGTTAACAATTGCCTAGTTGCAGTAGCAGTTTCCAGAATTGAAAATGGCTGAGGTTTTCTCTGCTAGTCATGTTTTACAAATAGCAACTAATGGGTCTCTAAAACTTTAGCTTTATTTTTTTTTTTAATAGTCCTGGAGAACTGATTAGTGTGTGCTTACACAAAAATGTATAAAATGATCGAACTATAGTAATACATGTGCTGTGACTGAGGGGTGATTTCTGTCAAGACTAGTTCTTCATGTTGTGTGTTTCATTGTAACTGATCATTTAATAAACAAATAGGAAACAGTATAAACAAGCAGCAACAGAGCAGACATTCATTCATCTACTAAGAAACTTATAAATGGTATGTGAACACCCTTATTGTACAGGGATTTCCCCAAGGAGAAATAGGGCAGCTCAGTCTTCATGATCCATTCAATCTGCAACTCCTTTCTGTATTCAAATCCTGAGATATCTGGTATCATGATAAAGTTTTCAATAATTGACACAGATGTGTATGCGTCCTGCACCATTTCAGTTAATGGAGAGCTCCAGGGAGCCAAGATTTTGCTTGTTGTGTATTCATTTATTATTCATTTAAAGAACATGGCTGTTTGCCAGTAGGAACCGAAATGAAATCACCACCTTCACGCAGGCAATCCAACAACCCTCCAGTCGCAATGACATTCAGTTACTAATGGGTTAGTTCAGTTTTAATCTGCTGCCTAGAGATGAATAACATTAATTATTGTAATTGGTAGTGACAGTAATGGGTGCAACATTTCCAGGGCTAATTTACTCTACTTTTGTGAGGTATCATGCTAATGTGGCTATTCTGCTTCAGTACCCAAGATAACTAAAGCTAGCTCAAATGTCTTTCTACTGTACAACATTGTGTAGCACCTGCACCTCCTAAGACTTGCAATGTATGAAAAGGTATAGAGTTGATGCACTTAAGCAATTGTCCTGTCACAAATGTACTGAAGCATCATGAAAGAATTTATGTGAACCCACTATACATCAGCATGAAATGTTTTGTTTGGTTTGGCAGCAGAGATGGAGCAAAAATATTGGTTTGATTAAATAATAATAATAAAGAATCTATTTACAACATGTGAAACTAGGAACCAGATTAAAGTAGGTAATTAAAAAAAAAAATGTTTAGGACTTTACCGATTCAGAGTAATGATTTGACCCAAGATTTCTTACTGCTCAAGTGAATCTCTCTGCTGCTAAGTTATTAGTGCATGTTGAAGCAGGCCTCCCTCAGGCTCTTCTGCTCAAATTACTCTACTTTGAATAACATCCTTAAATATTTGCTGAGGGAACACAGATGATTCTGTAGCTGCTGGTCAGGATGTAAAAAAAAAGGAATCCAATTGTTTATCCCAAATGAAACAACACCAATAGGAAGGACTGAGAACATCTCTCCATCTCTGACCTTTTGAGCAGGTGCTAAACCTAATTGTTAGGATACATTATGGGGAAAAGAGATGTTGAGGTGTTAAGACATCCTCAGGCAAGGGGGTTCTGAATCTATGCCTGTATCCTGCTAACTAGATATCCTAAATGGAATGCCACTGAATAAAATCAGGATTTGATAAAGTGCTAACATCTGAACTGGCAGTTTTTTGGTAAGTACTACTGGCAGTTGAATAAAGTGCAGATGAGACCAAATTTGTCTCTGCTTGAAGGAGTTCAGGAAAAATTAACACATAAAAATGAACAATCTATGTATATATATATATATATATATAAATGTAGACAGTTAGAAACTCATAGGTCTAACTGTCTGGCTTGTAGGTAAAGACTATTAAAAAAGAAAAAGGAAGTAAAAAAAAATCACAGCTGCTTTGCCTTAGTAGTTTATGCCATCTCAAATATTAGAAGGAGCTCCCATTCAAAAAAATTCTAGTTAAGTCTGTTCTCATGAGTTACATTAAATTAGATTATGTTTTTATATACTGAATGGAAAGAAAAAAATATAAGGTCGTGAAACAAACAACCAAAAATAATCCAAAAATATTTTTACAGTCAGTCCAAGTGCTTCCAAAAGGCTCTTATGAAAATAAATCAGTATAAGAATTACATTAAATTCTTCTTTACCAGTTTTTCTAACTTCTGAATTTTTACAGCCTTTTTACTTCAATTTAACAAAATTGATACCATTTAAAAAGACATTCCATTTGAAATTATATATATTTATATCCAGAGTAAGTTAAATTTCTGACTTGTGCAGATTTTATGAAAGACAGCACAGATCTTATCAGAGCCAAGAGTGTCTTATGCCTGAAGACTGCTGACATTAACAATGATAGAAAACATATGCTACCTAGAGAAGCACATAGGATGGGAATCTGAGTAGACAGAGTGGTTAAACCTAAAGGCAGATCCATCCAACTCTTTGTCGACTCGGAAGAGACAAACAGATGATGGAAAGAGACCATTTGGGTTACCAAGTCCAGCTCCCATCTTGCACATGGCCCTGTGCCCTCTCACTACACTGTCTTGGAAGGAGTTAAACTCCCTCTAATTCCCTCTGGCTTCTCTAGAGCCTCTCTCTTATGCTCAGAAACTTTCCTCTCCTACACAGCCAAAATTTATTCATTGCCTGTTTAGACTCATTTGTTCCAGTGCCAACATTGTCCTTCGGCTTAATTTGCTCTCCTCCCTCCCTGGTGTTTATCCTCCTGATGTATTTATAGATAACAATGAGATTCTATCTCAGCTTTGATTTTGCTAAGATAAGCAAGCCAAGCTTTCCCCAGTCTCCTCTCCTAAGACAGGCACTCAGTTCTCCCCCCCCCTCCCCCGTACTCCTTTATCCTCATAGTCCTCCTCCACACCTGTTCCTATGCTGAGGCATCCACTTGAGGCCCAAAGTCTATTGTCTTTTAGCTGCCAGGCTGACAGGTGGTAAGCATGAAGGCCATTGTCCCAGAGACCAGTAGAGATGCCTTCTGGCTAGGAGAAAGGTGTAATCCAAAATAGAATCAGCAGGGCTGAGCAGAGGCCACATACCTGTGCCCGATAGGTTCAGATTCTGTTGTCACTGGAACTTCAGTTTTCTCAGCCCTCCTGAACTTTGACACGCTCATGTGTATGCATGGGTTAGCTGGTGACTATACCTAACAGGCCACTCAATATGAGATGTACCTGCGAGATCCATTAGAGGACAAAATCATCTGCACTACTTGAGGCCCATGGCAATGAGATGTGTGCTCTTTGGGAATAGCTAAATTAAAAAGTATGCATTAATAGGGCTACTGTTCATGTTTCCTCACAATATATTTCCTCTGTACTACTTATAAATCTTACATGAAGAATTATTGGTCAAATTCTCAGCTGGCATACGTTGATGAAGCTTCATTAGCTACAATGAAGTCTATCACTGCATCAGCCAATCAGTTGACTATTTATTAATTAAGTTGTGTAACATAACTTTGAAGGAGATTTTTCTTCCCTCTACATAATCCATCCAACTATATTTCTTCCTTCACTTTCCCATAGACAAAATATACTCTTCAGTTTGTTGCCAAAACCTGCATGGTTCACTATATTGAAATAAATCTACCTTTCTGGAATTTATAGGTAAGGGTACTGTGCTGAGTGTGATTAATCTAAGATTTGAAGGGCTTCAGCCCAGCTATAAGTTTCAGTAAAGAGTTGTAATTATAGGTTAAGTATAGCAATTCCAGATTGCTAAACATTGCTGTATCGATTCCTTTAAACTATTAAATATGGAAGTTCAGATTCATGCACAAAGGCAACATTTTTGAAATCCCAGTAATTTAGGAGGATTGCATTTCCGAACATGGTGCAGATGGGAGAACATTTGTCTAAGTAACAGCTTATATCTGCTGGGCAAACTCAAGAGCAGGATGCATAACTAGACCTTTATTTATATATATTTTAAGAAGGATAATATTTTATTGAACTACCTTCACTTTTTTTCAGTCGTATTCTGACAAAAGCAGAGGGTTTTGAGTGGAAGACTGGGTAATAAACCTCACATCATCACCCTGAACCCAGTGATTTTCCTGGTTGCTACTCTTCTCAACTGTCAAAAAATCAAAGATTGCTTCTTCAATAACGCTCCTTTCCATATAGCTCCAAGTGCAGGCAACCTCCAAATGCAGGCAACCTTTCCATCCTACTACATGAGGTAACTAACAGCTAATATAGAGATTATGATGTGCTGGGTGCCCAGTCATTATGGGGTATGTAATATAAAAACGTTAGCAGCGAGATTTAAAAGTCTTGTCTCCTCAAGCTACATTAAGGCACTGTCAGGAAACTCTCATCTGCTTTGTCTATTCCATTTCCTGCTGAAGTCTCCCGTCCCATCTCATGTCGCCAGGACCACTGATTGCACTAGCTGTACATGTACAGCTCCCATGCTCAGAGTGAGGAAGGGGATGGTGCAGTTGCAAGTCTTCTGCCTCAAGACATAAGAAGAGGCATGTTGGGGAAGGTGGAGTTGTTATCTGTGCCTAGCTGAGAAAAAATGTGACAAATAACCTACAGAACTGGTCCAAGGAGATGTTTTTTGCCTTTTTACTTTTCTCTTTTTTGTTTTTCCTTTCTTTTCAATTCAGTGACAGTTTTGATATTTGTTTAAATGCATCCTCTAAGATCAGGGTTGTTATTTCTTTGCATGTATAATTGTATTAGAAGTGTCATGCAGCCTTTCCTATAAGCTAGAATATTGGTATTATGTGTCATCTATGCAAAACACTTATGAGATCTGGTCCATAATTACAGCTTTCTAACATCACACAAGAACATTTCTCAGACCTACTAATTGTGCTGCCCTTTATGGTCCATCTTATTGATTAAACATCTGTTAGCATTTTGGCGAAATGAGAATTCACTTGCTAGTGTTTTGGTCAAATGAGAATTCTCTTGCAATGCAATGTGTCTGCTATATTAAATTCTGTTTAAGTCAGCTCTGACTACAAGTTTGAGATACATGTATTGTACCTCCTTAGTTGTATCTAGCATTTCTTACCTCTGTTTATTATTCAGAGTTTGCTGGAGTGAGGAAGACTGTTTTGATTTCTTTATAGTAGTAAAGTGGAATTATATTCCCCCCCTTTTTTTTTTTTATAACACTCTTGAACCATTTCAAGTGGACAAATGCTTGGAAACATTGAAAAATAATAAATACAGACCGCTACCTTTTTTCGTATGTCATAATCCAATTGCATGGTGCATTTTACCCTTTGTGGGCATACCTGAGAAACCGATGTATGAAGTGAATAAGTAAAAACAAACAAAACTAAAACACAGCCACCAAAGAAACCACAGAAACACATAAAGACTTTTTAATTAAACATTATTAATTGTGAAGAATTTCCTTTTCAAGAAAAAAAAAAGTAAAAGTCTCTTTGAAGAAGATCCCTCTGCTCCTACTCTTCATAATTCAAATTAAAAAGAAAAAAAAAAGATGTCAGTATGTTGGTAACCTCTGGGAAATTAAGAGAGAGAGTAGCTCTTGCAAGAGGATTGCAGAGAAGCGACGCAGAGCCCTTTTCTCTTTCCTTTCCCTGTGCTTACCAAAAAATTAGAAATTCTCCACAAAAGGAATCCAAAAGTTGACACAAATAAAGAGTATGAGAGAGTCTGTTTCACTGCTATCCAACGCTATTTCAAATTGACTTATCCTTTCTTTATTTCATTTGCTAAAAGAATCTTGACAATATTAAAAAATAATCCAAGTCCTATTGCATGACTCGTTTTCCTTCTGCATATTTTATGTATATTGATCAGAGAAATGAAAAAACGTTAATAGCCATATGTTGTCACATCAAGAAAATGTGGACCACTTATTTTCCCAAACTGCATTATGTCTGGATGATTTTGCAAAGAACTGGGAGCTTAGATTGCATCCAGTTTCAAGATGAAATGAACCGACCCAACAAAGAAGGAAAATTAAATTACTTCTACCCATATTTCATCCCTTTGACATTTACTTTCAGTGCCCCTCCCTCCATCACCTCATTGAGTCTGGCAGTTACAGTATCACCACTGAAATGCTGCCTAGCAAGAAAAACATCCCCTTCATTTTTCTCTGACCCAGACCCGAAGGAAGTCAAAGAGAGTCTTTTTGCTTACTTAGGGAGGTCTCGCATACCATATATGGATGAGGATGGAAACCCTGCTGCAGTGTTTTGAGGGGCTTATGCTCCTATTTAAATATTTTAGAGTCTTACTCGGAGTATAAGAACAGTCTTATAAGCTTCAGACAGAGAATCCACTTGCTTAAGGGAATATAGTCAAGAGTTTTGCTGGGCCACGGCCTTCAAGTTAAAACCAAAGCTCAAGAAAATTGCTGGGGTGATGTGCACTACCATGACTGACTGCCAAAAAGCAAAATGAACAAGCCAAGGAAATACAATGAGAATAACAACAAGAACGAAAAGCCTCTCTTGGATTCTCATCACCATCCCAATTGAAAAATAAAGAAAAAATAAAGCTATCAGATCCTGATACTGTCTGAAAACTAATGTCCTCTTAGACATGATATTGTTCAAGATATTTTTCATTCCCTAAAAATAAACAGATCTATTTACTGCATTAATATCTATATCTTTATATTTTTGTAGAGCGCTGGAGAAACCAGTTCCTGCAATAACTTTAGTACACAAAAAGTGTAGGAGCAGTAATCCAGGTCTAGAAGTTGCTATTTTGACTCAACGGAGAGTAGGGAGCACATTAGCAGCAACACTGGAAGTCTCCTCTCTCTTTTGCTGCAGAGGTTTGATTGTACTGTCACTAAGTCAGTGATTAATTAGTGATTTAAAAACTCTGGGGTCAGAACCATGTAGAGGCATTTCCACATCTAAAAATGAAATCAAACATCTAAGCATCTTTTAAATATAGCTTTACAAATTCCTTAAATTCACACTCTGAAGAACAAATCCTGGAGGACAAGAAAGAAATTCTGGGTCAGCTGAACTGACCGTGGTATTTCCATCAATGAGGATTTCACCTTAGGTCATTGGTTACCATCTTCATTGCTGAGAGTGCCAGCTTGGTGTTTCTCAGAGACTTGTCATCCAGGTTTCTGAAGTCTTCCACTCCTGCCTTGATTTGCTTTAAAATATTATACTCCTTTGAGGCCAAAAAAATACGGTCTATTAATCAGTTTTGCTGGATGTCTTAGATGGCACTATGTTTTATTAAAACATCTTGATTGTGAGGTATCCCACTGCTTTGTGAAGTAATACAGTGATTTGGGGAATTATATTACTTCTGTAGAAATCTAAGGGAATGTTTCCAAATAGTTGGGAGCAAAGATTTAAAAAAACTCAACCACATATATGAACATATATAGACATGCACACACATACTATCAGATACCAGCAGTGAACAGGAATGTATGGAAATATTTAAGGGTAAGCTTTTGTGAATCTGTTGGATATTTTATAAGAATACTAAATTATTACTCTAAAAATCTGAAATTGTTTTTTCTATGTAAATCTGTGTCCTTAAATGTAAACAATGTGAAAATTAGGGAGAATCTGAATTTAATAGTGAGCTAATTGGGACTCCAAAAATGTGGAACAGCAAAAAGGATATGTAGGTTTTTCATATGCTTTCGTAAGTGCTGCAGCACACAGGTATGCTCAGGAACAATATTTATTTCTAGTAGCCAGCTGACTTACTAGTGTTTTGTTTCTCCCTGTTGAAAAGTTTGTCAGACTCTCCTTTTGACTCATCTCTGATGCATAAAGTGTCCAGAGGATGGTTTATGGCTTAAATGCAATCCCATCAAAAAAACTTAAAACTGCTTTTATGATTAAATGTACAGTTTCAGCTTTAATTATGAATGTCTCTAGCTTCAGAAGGCATTTAAAATGTGCTTCAATGTAAGCAAATCAGACACATCCTCACTCCTGTTCTAAGACAGAAAACAAAAAAATCCTCACAATTCTTGCATTAGGAAATGTTCCTGGGTAAAGCCTTGTGGAAGACTATCCTTACTTTCTTCAGGAAATATTCTGTCAACCCATTATATGAGCAATAAAAAAGAAGACATAAACCAAGGGCTTCATTAAAGGTTTCTACTAGTCTCAAGGGTAGGATGCAGAAGTAATTGCATAAATGGCCATGGTAGTACTATGCCTCACTCTATTAGTCTCTTCTGGGCTAAAAAAAAAACCAAAACAGGTGTGATTTTTTTCTTTTGTTAGAAGAAATATACTTCATGGTACCAGCAAAATACACTCTTGCGTTGCTGTCAGTTGGCCTCTGAGTTGAAGAAGAAGGTAATGTCGACTCATCACTTGGGTTGCAGCTTTTGCACTTCTGCCTGTGTCTTGCCTGCCCAGAGGAGAGGGTGGATATCTGCTGGGATTCAATTTCCTTCCCTCACTGTGCTGCAAAGCTCTGTCCAGGGCTACTCTCATAAAAATATGCCTGCAGGTAGAAAACAGGAATGGGAAGAGCTACTGAGATGTTAGTGAAATTCTACCCTATGCCTGTATGTATATGTCTGTGATCCATGAAAGCTTTTGGCTGTTAACCTTGTGCCCAGATGCCTTTTCAAGTCAGGGCTTAAGCAGGTCTGTATGTTTGATAAAAACTCTTAACCAAACAGTTTGTCTCAGATGTTTGGATACAGATAGGCACTTTGAAGGTTGCTTCATTCTCCTCCTGGAGTAAATCTTAGCTAGTGTTAAACAAGGAAGAGCTGAAGGGAATCACAGTTAATTGCAGCCTATGGGTTCTTGGCCAGTTTTTGCTGGGCAAAATTATTGATCTTTGGCCTCTCTGGGAGACGATCTATACAAGGAATGGGTGAATCTTTTTTCATGATGAAAGATCTGGTATGTCAAAATAAGCTTAAAATTTCACTACAAAAGATTGCATGATTGTTTCATGGCTTAAGAGGGAGATTTAACAGTGAGTACTACAGCTCCAGACTGGAATTGTAACCCAGGCAGCAAAAATGTATTTTGTAATCCTTTTGTTTGAGAGTTCTTTCCGTTGCTTCTGATTGTTTTGTACAGCATGTACTGGATCCATGATGCACAATACTTAGGTTAAGTCATGTACAAATATGTAGAAACTGGATACATTATCTAAAAGAGCAGTCACAAAGCAAAATCATCACAGTAGTTTATATCTGCTGTAGCAGGTAGCTCCTGCAGAAGCTGTCCTTAAGATATATCCTGTCACTGCTGGAATAAAATTCACTGTATTGTGTAGTGGGCAGCCCTCACTTTCATATCAATACAGTCCTCAGAGCAATGCAAGGACTTTGGTTTCTTAGCTGAAACCATGTACTGTTGCTTCTGCCAGCAGCCAAGTTTAATTTCACTTTACACCAAACAGACCAAAACCACCATTTAAAAGATGACAGGCCAGTGCATTAAGCAATTGCACCACTGGTGGGGTTAAGATGGATAAATTATATAAGACTAGAGTCTGACACTGAAAAACACCAGCTGGATCAAGGACATTTCTATCCATTCTAGCACATTAGACTTAGGACAACAAGGTCAGCTATGTTAAATTTAATCACAGGGCTTCCTACAGAGTATGGTAAATGTGTTGGCTAATTTTTCTTACCATATTCTAGATAATATATCACCCACAGCTTGAGAGGTAGCTTGCTTGTGTTTAAAGTATCCACTCTGCTTACAGCCAGCTAAGACAAATCTTTATTGTTTTTCAACCAGGATGAGCCAAATTAATCACAAGCTTTTACCTCCTTCCTCCCCTATTAAAAACAGAGGGGTTGTAGTTCATGTATGTTAGCACTTGGTTTGGCATCATCTTTTTAATGGAAAAATAAACTGAGCTGTCTATTCTAAATTGAATCTGGCAAAATAAATAAGCAAACAAGATTTTTCTTTGCTGTAGGTACAGAGACAATGTCCGGAATGGAGAAAGCTAATTAGTTTTAAACTCTTTGGGGAAAACAGTGTCTTTTTGTACTCTGTTTGTAAGGTCCCTAACACAGTGGGGGTCTGTTCTATTACTATAACTTCCATGCAGTACAGGAATAAAAATAATAATACTGTGAAAGTTATTTAACATTGAGTCTTCTTGGGTGTATTTCATCTTGCCTCTGGAAGGTCCAATGACCCTCACAGAAGACCATCAGTCGTGAAGATGCAGAAGAATGGTAAAAGCAACTTCTATGCTACTGATATAGCCCTTACGATGCACAGCATTTTTTAATACTTAGGTATAAGAGCTAGTGTGGTAAAGCAGGAGTAGTACCCTCTCTACCTTCTGCTGCCAAACATCCTCTTGGAGAAATGGGTGCAATGCTCTACCAGAGTAACATTTTGCTTTTCTACTGCCAGAACCTTATATCAGTCTAGGACTTGATTCATAAAATCGTTTTGTTTGGAAAAGACCTTTAAGATCATCAGGTCCAATGACTAACCTAACACTGTCAAGCCCACCACTAAACATCAGCACCTCATCTACATGGCTTTTAAGTATCTCCAGAGATGGTGACTCTACCACCTTCCTGGGCAGCCCTTTCCTGTGTCTATCATTATCATTAGCTTAACTGTAAAGTTTTATTTAGAATCCAAAGAACTACCAGTGAGGGAGAAGTAAATGTATGCCCTGGCTAGCTTTACCTCACTGCATAAAATTCTACAAAAAACAAAACAAAACAAAACAAAACCCTAAAAAAAACCCAAACCAAATCAAAACAAACCAGAGAAAATATATATATATATTTTTTAATGGCTGTGCCTCGAACTTCTTCCCCAAAGCAGGTTCCACATGGTTCCAACAATGAGAGGCCAAGGAAAGGGCTGGAGGAACAAGTTACTACAAATCCTGTCATACCAGACCAAAAAGAAAATGTGAAACAGGCCATGCTGGTTAGGGTTGTCATGGGAAGCACTTAGTAATGATCAAAGTGAGGAGAGTGAGCTCCATGAATGAGAAGCTTATTAACACTGTGAACTCTGTGGCAAATGAAAATCTGAGGACTCTCTGATGGCAAAGGGAGTTCTGGCTTTTCACTTGGCGAAAAACAACCCCAAAATAAGCAAACATCCACAAGTGGGACTTCTGGTTCCTGAGTATTACACTGTGGTATCTGAATTTCATGAATAACCTGGTTATGAAGAAGCATCCCACTCTGATCTTCAGTGGCTTCCTTAACCCAAAAGGATCCTTTACCTTCATCATCTTCAATCTTATCCTCTTCCTTTTACACAGAAAAGTAAAACTAAGAGTAAATGAAAGTTTTCTAATCATCTATTTTAAGCACATGAAGTCTATCTAAATGTCCATGTCATGAAGCACTCATCTTGACAAAGGTATAACTTTGCCAATTTCATATAAAAAACAGCTTGATCTAGGAATGACATTGAGTTTTTCCCTTCCCCAACAGGCTACTGATCCTACAAATCTTATCTAAGGCATTAAGAAATAATAAATTATGAATGTGTGTTGAAATAATCCACTAATTGCACTGAATTTTTGTACTTGAGTTAGAATATATTTGGGAAATGTTGAGGCAGAAGTAAAGTATTTTTTCATTGAAGGGGTTGTAGTATTTTTTCATTGGGAGTAGGACTAGATGATCTCTGGAGGTCCCTTCCAACCCTACCATTCTATGATTCTAAGCAAAAAGAAAAAAAAACGACAAAATTCATCATGAACTCAAGTAAAAAGGAAACGTGGCTGTAGAATAAGCCTTCATTGTATCTATTACTAGTATGTACTCATGAAAAGGGCAGCTCCCTTGGTGCAGGGAAACAGGTTTAAGTTAGGTTGCAGGTTATGCTTCTAAACATCTTATTCTCTTGGAAAGTGTTGGAAAGACTCTCTAGGGTCTTCTGCAATGGCAGAAAATGACAGATGACATCACACTATGCCCATGCTTTAGAAGGTTACACTTTTAATGCTAAGTGATAGTTTAGCACCAAATTTCATGCAGGATGCTTTGTCTTCAGAGGATCTTCAGTGGTCTAATTGGGTATCACCACATCAGAGACGTTCCAGCTATTGAAAAACCAAGCTCGGTTATTAGCAATAGTATCTGAGATACCATAATTATTACTTTGTTATTAATTGTATATCTTAGATACTAATGGCACAGTAACTAGCAGTTAGGTACTTTCTTATGAGTGAGAATTTTTCAGTCACAGTAGGTGAGATTTGAAGCTTGACTATACACTGCTCTGCAATTTGCTCAATTATATAAACCAGGATGAGTGAGTATTAAAATGCTAGCAATGTGATTTAGTAGAACTTGACATTCACTTCAGCCCTTTATTTCCCTACCAGTATATAAAGCGAAAACAGCTTGCTTTAAGGTCAGCTGATTATGTCTTTGCAATTGTATCACTTTTTCCTGTGGAAGTTCCCACAGCATGTAGAAAATTAGGAACATAATTTGACCATAGGTAATAAGGAGACCTTCAGAAGATACACTCCTCCATTCCCATCAGCTGTAAATACAGACACTGGAAGCTTCTTTGTGTTTGCAGTAGAGGAAGGGAAGAGGAATAGCATATGCAATTAAAAGAACAACGGACTATTTAGGCAAGCCAGGAAGCCTTTTGATGCAAAAAGCCAAGACAGCCATGCTGATTTACACCAACAGATGAATATCAGACATGAGTTAGAATTTTGCTCAGGCCATCTGTTACAAGATCTTTATGCTTAAAGTTCCCTGGGGTTCTTTAATGACTAACAGTCAGTTTATTCACGAATTTTATGCCTACTCTAAAAGACAACACACTGCGGGGTTTGTAGAATACAGATACTCCTAACCTCATGCTGAGGTGTTGATTCGTTAGAGATTTAGCAGAGTATTGATTCATTACACTGAATGACCAACTTTTCTTTAAGCAGTCTAACATTTCCTGGGACATCTACTATCCAAATACCTATTTTATTGAAAACCTCTCATCAATTTCTGAGTTCTGCAGATGAAGACATACCAAGCTTAACTCACAAACAAAAAAACACTCATAAACAACCCAGTTTTAAACACTAAGAAATGGATTAAAAACTTGTGTTTAGATCTATTGTGAGGTTGTTGAATAGATTATATAATTTTATACTACTGAAGGCATTTTACTGTTCAGTATTTTCTATGTCCAGTTCTAGGACACATTTGAGCTGATGTACATTTCTTTTACTTGGCATAGTCTTAATATCCTGATTTAGATTCTCAGAAACAACTGTGGTAAAGAGGATAGATAAGTAGTCTTTCTATCCAGGACACCTGCATTAATTTGCAAATCTGAGGAATCCATATAAGGTAATAAAGTATTATTTTACCCCTCTCCCTTCCATTTATTTTAGACTGAGGGACATTGAGTTCATAACTGCACTAGGATTTGATACAAGTTCTAGTGATCCAGATGAGTTATCAAGTGGTTGCAAATAGAGAGCAGGAACTGTAAATGCACTATCCACAGATTCAATTCGGTCAGGAACAAAATGTCCCTGCAACTTGAAGACTTGTTCACTACTCTTACCAAGTGGATCAAGGGTAACAGTTCAGTGTTTGGTAGGCATGTGGCCAGAGCCGCTGTCATCATCCTTACAGTATGCGGGTGAGCAAATTTCACTTCTGGCTGAAAAGAATCTGCCTGTCTGCAGACATGACACCCATTTTGTGCTCAGTCTTTGGCAGCCAATACACAGCACTCTCACGGACCCTTTCATTTTCTTTCAATTAAAAGTCAAACATAGAGTAGTGATATTTTTAATGAAATGGAGTCTAATATAGTCTAACAAAATTTTATTCTATTTTTTAATAAGAGATGGATGAGATACACGAGATCATATAATGAGAAGAATGTTCTTTCTCCTCTTTACCTCCTGTTTGTGGGATTGGGCACTGGGGCTGAGACAAGGGTTTTATGTGTCTTCTGTCATTCTGTGAAAACCTCTGAAAGTACATAAATGCTTTTCATGGTAATGTGAGAGAAAAAATTAAGAAAAGGCCTGTGCCTAGAAGAAAAACTCAATACAAGCTGGTGTTTAAATGCTTCCTTCAGGACACTGCGATAAACTGCTTTACTTGGGGATTGTTGTGGTCAAGACAGATCTCTGGTCACTGACACAACAACTGAATTGGTATCATCAGGCAAATTCAACAACCAACTAATCAAGGTGGTTTATGACTTAGTAAAAACAAAGATGGTTCATTTTTTTTTACCCACAGAGGGGGGATGGGACATATCAGCAAAGTACTAACTCAGTATAACTCCTGTTAATGCTATGTCTGCTTTTAGAATAACTTTCCAGGTCTATCATTCCCCAGCGTTGTATTGAGGTCACATTGATTCTCTGGCCCATAAAGGAATAATCCTTGTCCCTTGTATCTTATGGATGAATCCTTGCCAAATTTAATGGGGCAGATCCTTGCTGGTGTTTAAATCAACACAGCAAGATGAACCCTTACTAAACACAGTGCTGTGCCACTGTAGTGCTGTGCAGAACACCTGGAATGACAGAGAAAGAGGAGGAAGAGGAGCAGCAGAGGGACATAGTAACCCCAAAAGTAGAGAAAAAAAAACCCTAGTATAATTTTACAGAATCCTGACTTGCACTTGTTCTTCTGACTAATATTTTCTTAGATTTCTTTACATTTTCAAAGGAGCAAAGGAGAGAGAAAGTACCTATGTTTCCTTTTCCTTATGCACCGAGCAGTTTTCTGAAGGGTTGTTAAGATGATATGGTGGTATGAGCACTCCTGTGTTAATTTAAAAACTCAGTTGGTGATTTCGAGGCAAACTTAAGGCCACTCCAAATAAAGCGTGTGCATGTATATTTGTACAGTGAAAAGAGTCAGTGGTTTACGTTAGCAGCATTTTGCTTGACAGACCCTTCACAACCAAAGTACTGTGTCCAGTCCCTATTGTGCTTTGAAATTCCTTGCTTTCTGTTTTCTTAAGAGAATTTTTCTTTTTTAGAATATTATTTTTCATTTCTAATTTTCAAAGACCCTCACTGTGAGGAGCTTTTCTTTGCTGACATGCTTGTGGGAGGCCTTTGGCTTTCATTTAGCATTCCAGATTGGTTTCTGAGACATCACTTTAAGTGCAGAACCCCCCCAGGAATAACAAATAGTCCATTTTGTTCCCTTTAACATTTGGTGTATATTTCCTTACTTTCAGCCCAGCAGACACATTTAGTTACCATCACTGGCTACCTCTGTCAGAAACTCCTCCACTCCCCCACTTTCAAACACAGAAAGTACAAAAAACAGACTTGACTTCAGAGGTGGCAGTGGTGGGAGAGAACAACCCGAGGAAGGAGGAACGGTCAAGCCTGTTGTTGCCAAAACACAAGAATTCAAGTCAGTGTTCAATGAAAATAAACAGGCTGTTGAAAAAGAAGGTGAAAAGTGAATGGAAGTTCTGCTGCCTCAGGGAAAACAATCTCACCGTTTGCTTCATCTAAGCCTCACCTCAGAACAGCACTGAGGCAGGTAGCTTTATCCTTACTGAAGTCAGCATTTAAACATATGCTCAGAAAGCAGCAAACATTCACCTTATGGCTTTTCTCTGAATTGGGGACTATACATTGCACTCAAAGACAAAACTTTATTTTTTTTTTAGTTGTTTAGTTGTTATTTCACTAGCCAGTTTAGGAGACAGTGCCCTCTTTGACATTTAATCCCTCCTATTTGTTGCTTATCTCAATTACCTATGGAAACTTCTCTTCTGTGCCTGACCTTTCCTCCTCTCCTGACGAAGCACATGTGCCTCAGATGTCTAACCTGCCAATGGAATTCTACTCTCTGACAGAGTTTCCCTTCATGTGCACCAAGAGTCACCCAAGTTTGGCTGCTGAAGAGTATGGGATTGGAAAAACAATAGAAAATAGAGTAAAATATGTGTAAAACAGACCCCATCTGCTCTGCACCACTTGTACACTGTGTAATCATCCATGCCACTGCAACATTTAATGCACGTACTTACCAGTGTTCTAAGAACTCCACTCTGAAGCACTCTGCAGGGATGCAAGTGACAAAATAAGATACAAGGCTGTGAAAGAAAAAGTAAAAAGCATGAAGTCTTGGTCTACTCCTGTTACCTGCTGCACATTACTCTTCTTCAGCAGAACTGCTCAGATTTACAGCTGGGTAAGCAAGATGCCAGTTGGAAAAGAATCAGGTATGACTGGCAGACGGTTACCTCTCTGCAGCTGGCAGTGCAGCCCCTTCTCAGAACTGCTATAAAAGCAGAAATCTGTGCATGGAGGAGAGGAAAATGCCCTTCATTACCTGGAGCTGAAATACAGATTTGAGGTAAGTGGGTCAGCTTGCAGTTGACACCCAACAGATGCCTCAGAAGCATTGTGCTTTGTTTGCAAGGGTATGAGTAGGATTTGGACAGCAGTGCTGTGCTACTTAGATATCTTTGAGCACAGGTTCACATCCTGCTTACAAGTGATGTAACTCTGGCAAGTCTGAGGAGAGGTTTGCATAGCATGGATTGCACAAGCTGCCATTCCCCCACATTTCCCCAGCTACATCTTTTTCTAGATGGAAACTCTGAGCTAAATCAGACAGAGTTTTTTGGACACACAACAACGTTTGTTAAACATTTGGAAACATAAAGCTCTCTTGTCTTATGTATATGTGCAGATCAGATCAGCTCTAATGGTGTACACACTCAGATCAACACACCTATGTCAAATGGGATATACCCAGACGCTTTGAACAGGACTTAGAATAATGAGGATAAAAGCAGTGGTCTTGCTTGGCATAAGATATAAGGGGAGGTGGTCTTCTCTGGAGTTTCTCTGAGTTTTTTAATCAGATTTTATTTCCATTTTCCCCTTAAAGTCTTACTGTGTTTCCATCTGAGCTGGAAATCCATAAAGTTGTCTCATTGCCACTGTATTTCAGAAAGTAACTCGCTCTACTTTCATGACATAAAGACTTTAAGTTTTTCCCTGGGAATCACATTTCTAGAAGATACTTTGGCAACAGACAGTCAGACAGTGCCTTGGTCTGATCCTTATAAGGCTTTAATCAGAATGATTGTTGAAAACATGGATTAAGCTCCATCTATGCTATAAAGAAACCATTTTTCATTAAGCCATTTTCAACCAAACTGCATTCACTCAGGACACTAAATCATGCAAACAGAATATAAATCACCTAGAGGCTCTATAAATCATGTTAGTCACTGATAGAAAAAAAGAGAAAGAAAATAAAAAGATTAAAGCATTCATTTAAAATGAGCTAAATTTTTTTTAAAAAAACACTTCCTGCATCTCTATTGCCCAGTGCAGCCTCATATAACTGGGATGAAACCTATGTAAAGCAGCAGCTTTTCAAAACTGAGGTAAAAATTACTAGAAGTGGTCAGGAATTTTTGGACTAAACTTTTCTCTCCCTTCACCTACAATGAAAAAAACTCACAGTCATCTGTCAAAGCAGAAACTGATTGATGGCAAAGGTTTGTTTTCAACAAGTCTCTCAGCTTAAAAAAAAAAATCAAAAGAACCATTGAATGATCAAGAACTGCTGTTTTGACATTTTTTAAAGTTAAAAGTTTTATTTTATAATTGAAGGAAACATGTGAAAACCCCATGTTGCTTTTAAACTAAAAAAGAGGCAACTGCTTAGAAAGGTCACAATCCAAATGTACTCTTTGAACATAATTAAAGTAAAATATTTAGTTTGGCCCCATCTTCATTTTATTTTGGAGATTTTAATCCAAGTTTTAAAAAGACCTTTCATCCCTGGTGGGACATTGGAAAAACATTGGAATTCTTGAAAACCCCGACAGGGTGAGGAAGCTTATTCCAGGTTCAGTAGCTCTTTCTCTAGTTCCACTGGAAGGACACTCAAGGCCATCTGTTTCTTGATTCACTTTAAGATGGTTGAAAAGCAGAAATGTAGTTACTTGCAGCCTTTAATTCTCAAGAGCACAGAGATGTACAGGTAAGATCTCAATCACAGAAAGTTTAATCCTCAGTTTAGGTCAACCACGGCAGCAGTAGGGCTTGTCTTAGTGGCTGGACTTTACCTCAGACCTGCTATGCACTGACACAAGCATCTGTTATGGTAACAAATCAAGCCCTGTGTCTAAATGCAACTGCAAACTATATTGGCTATGGTGCTACCTGTGTTGGCCATTGCTCTGCCAAGCTGTTGGGTTTTTGTGGTTACTTCTTCTTACTAATGTAACTTCTGAGTCCATTTTGAAGAGAAACTAACAAGTCAGCCATTGATTTACTACGGGACCCATTAGCAGCAGGTATTTAAAACTGCAGACCATTTACTTTAGCTGTATTATAGCCCTGCTGGTATCAATCACCATAACACCACAGACATCAGCAGGGCCGCACCAATTTATGTGATCTGAGGATCTGCCTTCTTACCCTTACTGAGGTATTTGCAGTAATTCAGCCTTGGTTCTGAGAGTGGTTGTTTGCAGCTGGACCCCTTGTAGAGCCCCAGTGAAATAAAATTGGGTGAAGCAATTTCTAAGGCAATTTAAGGCCATTAAACAGGACTGAAAAGTGATTAACATTGTTTGTGTGATTTACTACTTCGGCTGGGCACTGTTTGGTTGAAAATGACTTAGTCAAAAATGCTTTTACGTGCAGCAGAGAGAGGACTTAATCCATGCTTTCAAAAGCACCATTTTCAGCACAATATGGAGGGTGAGATAAAGGCACTCTGATCATTACCAAAACAGCATCCCAAGGTATTCTTCTAAGGAAGAAACATGGGTCTCATTTTGCATCTAACCCTGATACCAACAGGTCTCCACTTGTAAACTCTGAAGTGGTGTCAGAGTACTGTTAAGAAAAACCCTCCATTTCTGCAGTGACTTTTCCTTCTTAAGGGAGGCAGTTTGCAATGTAGAAACACTCACGGTCATGAACTTGTGGAATCACTTCAACATATCATAACTTACTTTGGAGTATATCTACATGCATGTCTCCCTACCAAAGACAAAGCAAATACTTTAAGTGTCAGAGGTAATGTTTGCTATGCTCTCTAATCCAAATACTGTTTTCAAACAGTGTTGCTCTGTCACTGTTTCTTAAATAGGGATGAGAGGAGTGTGCAGAAGAACCCTTGGAAAGCTGCTTCTAATTGCATAGGTTGTGTACCACATTAAAAATAATCTCATTCAACACTTCTCTGGCCTAGATTTGTTTGCTCCCACTGACAGATGCAACTTAGCGGCACTTGCTCACCTTCTGATTCGGAAGTGAGCTGGAAACACCTGTTCTGATTTAATTTGATGAAGGTAAATCACTGCATGTCCCCTAGCAGCAAGGATCCATTATCGGTAACTACATTATCTGCAGCATACTAAACATTTGCTCTGAACACACTTACAGGAAGATAAGCAAAATAATAGGAAACATCTCAGTAAGCAGTTGCCAATCTAATTTTTTTCCTCTGTGGGAACACCTAGTTGTGTGGACAGGAGGGAGGAAAAGTGAATTTAGTAACAAGCTCTTGAAAGCTATAGATGAACGCAGATGACAAATCTGCATTAATGGATGAGGACATGTAGCTCTACTCAAGAGGACATCTGCAGGAGGTGGAGGACTGGGATGAAAGGAAAAAAAAAATATGCTTAACGGCTGGAGTTGTAAGAGAGAGATGGTTGGTGTGATTTATGGAGGTGGGATATCCAGCCTGAGCTGCGTTAAGTGGGACAGGAGATGGCTTCTTTGGGTTATGGGCTTTGTGGGGCTCACAGCCATGCAGCTCCCTGCTTTTGTATCAGTGGGTTGCAGGATCATTGTGATGTCGCAGCTGTTGCTCAGCTTGTTGGGATTTGATGAATTCAAAAAATCATGAGGGAAACACAAATCCCTTTTGGCAGTGCAGGTAAATAGACCCAAATGGTCCTCTGAGAGGAAATGCAGGTTTCATGTGAAGAGCACAGGCACAGCTTTAGGACAGATTTCGTTTTTGCATCTTCCAAAGTCTGCAATAATGCACAGCTAATACATTAGCAGGCAGAGTGAGTCTTACCTTCTCCTAACTAAGCACATTTCCCAAACAGTAATTACTCAATGCACTGATGCTTTTTCCCTCTTCTTCACATCTCCCAGCCTGAGGAATACCTAAGTCCCTCTTCATCTGTTCACCAACAAATCCTGCCTCATATTGTCTCAAATCCCATCCAAAAATCAGACAACAGACCTTGAAGTACAGAGTTCAGGTGTTTGCTCAAAGACTTGTGTCTCTGGCCCTGAGATTTTAATTTCACTCCTGCTTCTACAGCAAACCCATTCATCTGCATCAGGACACAACAGGAGACAGTGCCGTTTTGCTTGTTGTTCACTACTTATCATTTGACCTGGCTACCATTCTCTTTAGCTTTTGGGATCTTTTACAGCTCAGTTTTTCAGAGCTAAACAGTGAAATTGCAACCAAACATAGTTCACATAAGGGGTGAACTACCTCACAGGTACTAAGAGAGAGCAAAAGCTTGCATCAGCGCAGCAGTTGACGTATGGCACAATGCAACAAGCAGCCAAACCCAGAGCTATTTGGCAGTGACCTACACATCTGCTGGAGCAAGAACTAGGGCCTTAGGGCACCGTTCAAACTGACCTAGTCTGAATGAAAAAAAACCCAAATTCCCCATTCTTTCTTACAATGGATCTATCTGAGGCACAGTTAATGGTGAGAATGGGGCCATACCTATCATAGCTCCCTATGTTATGAAACAGAACTCTATAATTACATTGTGGAGCACTCTATGTGGAATAAATCTACTTTGTGTTCAAGTGAAAAAGATGGGGTTTTTTTTTAATTATTATTACTGTTTCCCCCTAACTATAAGACTGAAGATTCATTCTGAGGTCCTTCAAAGGTGAAACACAAACAGTTCTCGTTCTACATTTCTAGCAAAGAATGTTGCTTAAACAAAACCTTCCTTCTGAGCAATGGGCAGTTGATACAGTAGGCTTGTGAACTGGGGAGTAGAAGGACAAATTTTGATTATAAAGGAAGGAGGCTTAAGATTTAGCTGTAGCATGAAGGTGTAGAGTTAAGAAGAGTGAAAAATCAAGGTGTCCTAGTTTTGTCTGTGACAGAGTTAATTTTCTTCCTACTAGCTGGTACAGTGCTGTTTTGGATTTAGTATGAGAATAATGTTGATAACACAGGGATGGTTTTAGATGTTGTTAAGTAGCATTTACACAAAATCAAGAATTTTTCAGCTTCTCATGTCTTTCCAGCAAGAAGGTTGGAGGGGTCCAAAAAGTTTGAAGAGGACACAGCCAAGACAGTTGACCCAAACATGCGAAAGGAATATTCCATACCACATGATGTGAGGCCCAACATATAAACTGGGGGGAGATGGCGAGGCGCTGCAGATCGCCGCTCAGGGACTGGCTGAGAATCAGTCAGTGGATGATAGGCAATTGCATTGTGCATCACTTGTCTTTCTTGGGTTTTATTTCACTCTCTTACCTTTCTTTTCATTACAATTATTATAACACTTTAAAAAAAACCCCAAAAAATAATTATCAAACTGTTCTAATCTCTGTGAGTTTTACCTATTTTCAGTTCTTCCCAAGCCATTGGAGGTACCAAGGTGAGGGGAAGAGTGAGAGAACAGACATCTGCGTGGTGCTTCGTTGCTGACTGGGGTTAAATCACGACACTTAAAGTAGTGTTTCTGGGGAGCATGGAAAGAGGAATATGAATAAGAAGCATGGTTTTTGCCACAAAGATTTTAAGTGACTGATAATTGTATCTGTAAAAGCAGACACTATAGAGGCAGGCAGAGGAGAAAGAAGTTTGAAATGCATTGTTATAGAAATCTGAGATGTACTGACGCAGGGATAGTATGAAGTGAATGTGAGAGAAAGGAACAGAGGTCAGGACTGCTACTGGAGAAAAGGAGAAGTGGAAAGAAGGATAAGTATATGATGGGAAAAGGCTGAAGGAGAACAAAGATTTGAGAAGGAAAAAGGTATCTAATAGTATTGAAAGTTGTAAAGAAGTTTAAGGATTAAATCAGTTAAATAGGCTGACCTCAGAGCACGTTTATCTAGAGGGAGCTGCTTGGTACCTGGTGCCTGGCTTCTATCATTGGGAGACAACTCAGTCACAAGCTTTCTGTCACAAAATGGCTGAAACTGTAATGTATATTTTCCAATTATCACTTACGATTGAGCTACAAGCAGACTTCCATGCTGAAAGATGCTGCAAGCAGTTTTTAGGGTGTCATACTATTTCTCCTGTAGTCCTCTTTCTTGTACAATTCAGAGTTGACTGTCTTATGTTTCTTCAGGGTGGTTTGGGGGTTTTTTTTTCCCCTTTTCCTTTATTTGGAAAAAAAAGTCTGATGACTTTGGCAGTACTTGAGCAGATTCCTCTTTTCCCTGAAGTTCATGCACTATTTCACTATTTCCCTGAGATACAAAACCAGTTTACACTGGGAAGCACATAATAATGCAAAGTAGGATGAGACAGTGGCTAAGAACTCCTTTGTGATGGGATGGCAATGACACAAGCATAGTAAGCTGCCAGGAACTTCACAGGGTAGGTTCTAGAAGGACGATGAGGTAAGGAAAGTTGTTACTTCCAATAGTGCAAACTCACTTGAAGGACGTAGAAAACTCCAAAATTGGGAACAATGGGTTCCCAGAGGTGAATGATTCGTGGTAAATAGAAAGAAATCAGGAAGAGAATAATTTCCTTTGGGAGATGTTTTCAGTGAAATTGGCGCAACTTCATAAAACCCATGAAGCTATGTTTTTTTCCTGCAACAAATCTCCATCACACCAAATCAGTCAGACCTAAGACCAAATAGGATGTGCTAGGAGACATATCCTGCGTCAGGAAGCTAGCTTACTTCTAGGCCCCAAAGGACAGCAACAAAGTATAACTTAGTAGAGAACTCAGCGAATGCGTTAGTTTTTTGGGCTAGTTCAGAAAGACTGAAGTCAGCTTTCAGGAATTTCTGGCAATAAGCCCTGCTATTTGGAAGTCAGTAGGGAGAAAAAGAAACAAGGAGTCTGCCATGTGATGAAAAAAGAAAATCCAGAAGATGAACAAGTAAATGTCAACTCTGAAATGTGAAAGTTCACAGTCACTTCAGAACATTATGCAGAAAATCTATAGAGTAATCCAAGGAAGAAGAGTGTGCTCATCATCATCATCTCTCTGTCTTATACATGCACAAATGCACACACTAGTACAGGTTTGTATACATACACACTTTTACTTCTTGGGAACAAAACTCTCACAAATGGTAGCAAACTCTTCATTCCACAATACATAAGGATGTCCATGTGTAATATTGAGTTACAGTACCCTACAATGAAGTGCTGGTTGGACAGTGAGTTGTTATGAATAACATCAGATACTGAAGAGGGACTTGGGGAAAAACCCATTATGCAGGAGTGCAGAGCTACTGCTTTTATCAATAATACCAAGCACTCAGAGAAGACAGAGTGTTTCCTTGTCTTTTTCAGAGATATAAGAAAGAGAGCAACCCTCAGTACTATTTTATAGAGGTGTGGGCGTGCTCACAAATATTACCATGTATGCAATCATTGGTACATCTGAACATAGGAGACTAGTTCATGTGCTTTTTAGAGACATTAGTCTTTCCTTCATGAGTCTATAAAAGCAAGTAAAGTGCAGAGCCCTCAACACCATTCCAATGTTCTCATTTATTACAAGAACTGAGTACAAATTTCCATTTAATTATAGCCCCATTTCCTTCAGTGACACTGAGGAACTGGGTAAAAGACTGTTGTCCCGACCATCTTCTCCAAAACAAACACTTGTGAGACCCTGGAAAAGCTGCTGTGAAGCATCTCATTGAAGACTATGATATCCCATATCACTAATACAGAATTTCATAGTAATTACATATCTTATGTGACGCAAATCTCTTCTACATCACATAAAGAAAGCTATTCCCATTATGAAGTACAGAAGTCTGATTTGATTTTTTTACAACACAATGCTCTCCAGAGTGAGCAAATTCAGTTTAGCTTTCTTCAGAATACAATTATAAGCTTTAAGCAAAAGAATCTGATGAAGGATCCAACAGTATGTCTTTGCAAATTACGCTCTGGGGTTTGCAATTTTCTCCCTATTTGGTAGGGTTAGGGGGGAAGAGGCAATTGCATAGAATGGGATTCAAAGAAAACATATCAGTAAAAAAACCCAATTCAAGAAGAAGTTCAATATGATTCAGATAGCAGGTATGCACAGATTTGAATACTGGCAGGCAAAAAATGGCTGAGTATCAGGGAACTGTAAGAGAATGAGGAAATGACCTAGCTATTTTTTGTGGGCTCCAGGTAGTATGATGCAATGCACACTGGAAATGAGAGTGCAGACATTTCTTTCCTAATGACTGTATTTGTTTCTGCAACTGATAGAAAAGAAACAGATGCAGTCACTGAAAGGTCAGGTCACATTGGTTGACACATTTTACAATAATAATATATCTATATAGAGAAGACTGGTTATTAGGCATAATCAGAATTTTCTTGATTAGTTCAGCCACTATCCAGGTTTTTCTCACCATTTTTGTTTCTTTTAATTGTGCTCACTCATCTCGGTCCCAGTCTGATCTGGCCATGTTTGGAGAACAAACATCTCTAAATCTTTTTTGTCTTTATACTGTGAAGCCTAACAAGCATCTTCATTAAAAATCTAAGACATCATTAAGGTATTGTTTCTCATATTGTCAATTGTAATGGGGAACATAGAATGTATATTGCATTACTTAGTTTTTCATTTGATTTCCCCACAGCAAGCAGAAAAGAATAGAGAAGTAAGCAAAGCAATAAACAGAAGCTTTTTTTTTTTTTAACTTTCATAGCTGAATGGTCTTCAGACACCTGCTTCGTGTTTTCCCTCCAGCCTCCTAATACCTGATAGTATAGAAATGATACCCACATCATCCAAATGGTCTATTTTACACTCTAACTATAAATTATCGTTTCATCAGATGCAACTCTCGGTTAGCTATGTCTCAACCTTTACATTGCACATTCCCAGCCTTTATCAATGCTATTTTAAAGGGCAGGCATATTCGATTTAATAGTCTTTTTACTTTTCCCTTCATTTTTCTGTCTTTTGTGACATTAAAAATCAATCTTCTCCATTTTCTCTCATTTTTTTACTTGAAAATCTCTATTTTTATTCTTGCTCCTGTCTGTGTCTCCTTTGTGTCTAACACCCTGTGAGTAAGTAGCATTTTCTGTGTTGACACAGCTCTTTCCCTTCTGATGGCAGACCAGAAGCATTAGTGTAATTAGCTCTGCCCTGGAGTCCAAGGAAGGTGATTGTCATCTCTGGGGTAATAACTTAGAAACAGACAAACTGCTGCTTAGAGGAACTGGGGCTGCTGTTTTGCACTGGTGCTTCAGGATGCCTCTGAATCCCAGCTACCTCATCCTCAATATGATAATCCTGTGTTTGGGTGTCCATCAGCTGGTTAAGATGACGTTGTAGGATGATAGGCCAAGATGCAGGTTAGGATGACTCCTGTAGTGCTCCGATACCTGCTTGCACACACACACAAATTTAATTTTTCTCCCTGTGAGCAGGGAACTGATCATGAGAAGTGGGATCCCAAAGCTATTCCTCAATTTAAAGCCCATCATGATACAAGTGGCAGAGGCCAGCTGAGGTCCTTGCAGCTTGCTGTGAATGTAAGCAAGTTCACCTCTAATCCCACCTCCCCTTTTCTCTCTGGCCAGCCATGTGCACAGAATGGCACACAGAGAACCTCCCCGAGGCTTTGAAATGCTGAATGGCTCCTCATGCACTGGTCACTTTCACTCTATGCCACACTGAGTCGGCACCATGCTGAGTGAGTGAGAGTGTTTTCCTTTGTAAGCATATACCAAAGACACTGCTCAGATGAGCAGCTGAGAAATACGATTTCACCTTCTCCCTCTTCTGTTTGTATTTTCTCCCGCAATCAAAAAAAAAAAGGGGTCATTTCTTGCCCTTGTCAGCCTCTGCAGTCAGTAGATATTTTATTGTGGAGCTCATCAGTCACAACATGGCTTATAAATACAAAATACCAGCACAGATCTGTCAATTCTCTTCTTTGCTACATGACACTTACCACTCTGTTCCCTCTTGTCAGTCCCCTGTCTGCCTTTTCCACTTTTCTGTCTCTGGGCCAGCAAATTACTGACTGTCAGTGCAGTGCCAAAGCAGATCTAGAGATGTGGCTTCCCCCTGCACCAGCTTTGCCTGCTATCACCCTGCCTCTCCTGATAACCCCATAACCAAGACTTTAGGAGGGGGTCACACCATCCAGAACTTGCTGCTGGAGGTGGGGAGGGAGAGGACATAATCCCAGATGACTCACAAAGCTGAATCTTGCCTTCTAGATAGCAAATGACATGTCAGGCGTCCTGAGACTTAAATCTACATAGTATTTTTCAGTATCCACAATTACAACCCAGGGCAAGGACTGAGTTAATAAACCTGACACATAGTCCCAGGAATTAGTCTAGAGGGCTTCCTTACACCTGCATGGGCAAGGCAGCCCCATGCATTCCACTTCAAAGAGTCATCAAATATCAAAGCAAAGCCTGTCAAGTATCAGGTCTTCAAGAACACTAATCACCTGTACCATGCTTCAGAGAAGAGTGTTTCAGCAGAAACTCTTGTACAGCTCCATGATGCAACATAGACCTTTAATTCTATTTGTATAATGATTGTTTTCAAGAGTGGGTGCAAACTGGATGAGAATGTGAAAATCCCTTTTCTCCAGCAGCCTCTGCTCTGCTGGATCATGTCAGAGACCCCAGAGTGAGATATGCAGGATTATGAAGAGGGAGAATGACTCCTTGCTTGGCTGCTGTACAGCTGCACAGGCTGTATCTAGCTGTCCACAACTGGGATCAAGCAACAGTCAGAAATCTCTCCCCATCCATGCACAAGTGCTGTTGCAGGAGATGGTGTGAGAATAAGCTGTCTGAAGTTCTCACAATTCATCCCTTTCTATCACTTTCCCTTCATCTTTCGCCCAGGTAAAGCTACATCTGATGTATAACAAACCTGGAAATCATAGAAGTCAAAATGCAAAAGCGCAGGCAAGTTTTACCCAGAGGACACTCATGGTTTATGTCAAAATCCTCACTCTCTCTCACTGTCCACCTTCCTAAACGAAATTTCACAAAATTTCAATTTCGTTCCAAACTATTTTTTTCCCTGAAACTCTATTTTACTGAGGTCCTGTACTGTGATTTGTACAGCAAGCACTTCTTGCCTCACTATGGCCATCCCAAGCTAATGTGTGATCTTCTATCAAATCAATGTGCTGGAAATCTGGAAAAAGGCAACAGTTATCATATGCAATCCCCTCTGACCCACTCCTGTACTATGTCATTTTGCATAGGAAAGTAACATGTATGCCAAGGAGAGAAGATGTCAGATAACATAGAAATGGTTACAAGAAAAGGAAAACAGGAAAATATTCTCCTGCTGATGAGGATATATATACAATGTGGAGAGGTCATTCACTTCTGAAGGAGACAAGCAAAGTTGGTGCAACAATCAGAGTATATCTTGGGAAACTTCCCAGAACTCCCATGTTTCATTCACCTCAGATGCTTAACAAGTCTAACTTAAAGGCATGAAATACCTTAAAAATTGGGACTAAGCTACCTCCAAAAATACATTTCTACCAGTTTCTCTAAGGTAAGACATTGCCAACAATAGATTTCACATGGGAAAAATTAAGTACCAATTTTCTGTCCCACTCTTGTTCTGTTCCAACTCCTCTGCTTCCCAGGAGATGCAAACAGCTCCTCTTCCCCCAGGAATATCTGAACCCGGAGAGCTCTGTTGTCTCACTATAGGATCTCTCACCAACTTCAAAAGCTTCTGCTTAGGAATTCCAGCATGAGAAGCTGGTCTTTATGTTTAGGTCTAACAAGCCTATATTTTGTTGTAAAAGTAAAGAAATATAGCTACTACTTGGTAAGACTGTGACTCTGCAAATAAATTCCTGTAGTTAAATATGTCTGGATTCCCAAAGCATCCATAAAATGCTGGCCTAAAAAATTGAATGCAAAAGAGTCCAAGATCAGAGAAAGACATTTCTCTTATTCTTATTTGGACCTCCATGTATACATCAGTAGAAACGTATATATTGTACATCATGTTTCAGTTCGTTTCTTAAAAAAAAACTAAACCAAAAAAAAACCAGCTGTTAAAATATTTTCTTAACTATTAAATGGGATTTCTTTTTATAGTGCAGATAATTAAGTATTGAAGATGTAGGGATCTATTTTATACAGAGAGAATAAAAGATATGACAAATTTAAAATTAAAAAATACAACCCAAACTCTATTTTAAAATGTAAGGCTGATATCTTATCCCTGTTCCTATAAAGTCTTCTAGTTAATAGCTGGGCATATTTATGTAATTGAAATTAGTTATTTCAAATTCTGTCATATTGTCCTATGAATTTAAGATAAATTTATGAAAGGGGATAAAAAAATTATGAAAATAAGACTTAGAGTTTAAAATTGTTCCTACACAAAGAGGTGAAGTATGTAACATTTTGTCAGATTATGATGCACTGTATTTGTTATCATTTCAGTAACAATAAAAAAATTACCTGATGAAAAAAAGATACTTTTCTTACATATTTTCTAACTTCCTATGTAGCATAATCACTTTTTTTTTTAGGTATGGAATATAAAAAGGATCTGTATTGTACAGAAACATAGACACAAAATGCCAGAGTCTGGTATCTGCAGACCATCAGGTACTTATTATAGCCATCAATTCAACAAATCACTTAAACATTCCTATTCTTAGCACTGTCTGAAGCCACATGGGGCTTAAGCATGTGCTTAATATCTTGCTGCATTAAAACTTGGACTAAGTAGTAATGATTGTGTTTTAATTTGGTTTGTTGCTACTACCATTGATAAATGTTCTTGTCACTGCCTCTAGTAACAGTATGTGTTGCACTGTGGCCTTAAAAATTACTCCACAAGGAGAAATCCCACTAAAGTACATTAATATGTGCTTCTTAAATAGAGCTAAATAAATATCCCAATTCCTGATAGCTTTGTCAATGACGTTGCTCAATTGCATTATTATCTGTAATTTTGCTAACTTCTTTCCACATCTTCTTTCCACAACCCTTTATGGGATGAAGCTGGAACACAAAAAGTTTCACTTAAACATAAGAAAAAACTATTTCACTGTGAGGGTGACAGAGCCCTGGCACAGGCTGCCCAAAGGGATTGTGGAGTCTCCTTCCTTGGAGGTCTTTAAGACCTGCCTGGACATGTTCCTATGCAACCTCATCTAGGTGACCCTGCTTCTGCAGGGGAGTTGGACTAGATGATCTCTAAAGGTCTCTGCCAACCCCTACTATTCTATTCTATGAACCCTCCACAGCAAATGTATCCTTGGGATGCTGTGGGAGTTCCAAGAGCAGGCATTACAGGAAGGTACTGGTTGTACTCTTGAAGCTTGAGCACTATGGTGGTCACCGAGGGAAAGGTGGGAACAAGACATTGAGGCCAAAAGATGGAGAGAGTAGCTGGGAGGAGAAAAACAGTCTCTGAAACAGTTGTATAAAATACTCACAGAACCAGTAATACAAGTTTAACTTCCCAATCCACAAAGCTCAAGAGGGTTTGACAGGTAAAATGCATAAAACCAGTCCTGAAGGCAGGTAATCACATGTAACAAGAAGCAAGCTCTTCAGAGATGTTTTCTTTCCTAAGCTCTTTCTCTCTCATCCATATATCCACACACTATTTTTTTGTGAGATAAAATTATTTTCACATAGGAGTAGTTTCAGGAACTTCTTTGTGCCAGCATTTAGAAAGCTGCCAGGTCAAGTGTGTAGCTCCCCCACTCTCCCCCTCCTTTTCCTCTCTACTCCCTGTTTAAGCTGGGGCTGCATCCGCTTCTGAAGGAAGGAGGCATATTTCAAATCTCCAGGAAACAGGAGACTATCATTGCTCTGGTTCTTTCCAAAATTCAGGTAATTGATTAATGAACTTTTCCCCTCTGCTCATTTGCAGCAGCAGGAGGAGATGGAGGTAATTATGGCACTCATAACTGAAGGTTCAGTACTGTGTTGCTAGAATAACCAAAAAAGCAAGGCAGAGGAATTCACATAACATGAGGTTTTCAATAGTTTGTCAAGGAATGGAGAGGGAGTTAGCAACAAGTCCTCACAAGCTGTGCTGTTTACAGTATTCTCATTTCCACACCACACGTGACAGTGAAGAAGCCATGGTAATGGACGTCTCAGATAATTCCTGCCGTGGCAGCTGAGCCCAACCGTAAGCTCAGGTTCAGAGATATTTGCATATCGCCACAAATCTGATCAAGTCCTCCACAGTGCATGCTTAATCTGTTACCCACCTCACAGCAAAGACTGAAGCAGAGAAAATACTTTCAAGCATGCTGTTTGCAATGTCAAGCTCACAGTGAGTTAATTCGCATAAAAGCAAGCACAGTTATCTTTGAGTAATGGACTTTGAAGGATAATTCAACTATAATAGGATCCACATCTTTTCCTACTGATCTCATGTCACAGTTTTACATACACGTGAGTGCCTCTTATCAAACCTCCCTCCCTCTCGTCTTCTTTACAAAGAAAACAGAGTCCCACACACATACAGTCATATTCCCTAAAATCCTTCAATTTATAAACCTCAGATGTTCAAGGGGTTGCAGATAAACAACTCACTCTGACAGACACAGGAATCCACTGACACAACAGAAATCAGGGTTTAATTCTGTGCCTCGATGAGAACATGTACTCAGTCCCAAGTAGGGTACCCAGAGGCACAGCTCCCTGAATCCAGGAAGAAACATCCACTGCTCTTATTTCCAGAGAGTGCTGTAACTTCAGTTTACATGCTCTGAAGGTGCACTCAATTCATTCAGTAATCAATCACCCTAAAATATTCCAAATAAAAAAAAAATAGGTGTAATTTGTAACTGAGACCAGAATAAAAGGAAACAAAATCAGTATTAGAATATAACCAAGTATGGGAAGAGTTTCCAGCACAGATTTACAAATGGGATAATTGCAAACACTTAGAAAACTTACATAGAAAGTTAAATAATCCTGGAATGACATATGTCAAACAGACTGCTTTACAGTAAGGCAAAACCCAAACAGGAGCAACAGGAGATGAACAGGAGAGAATGGGAACCATTTTTGTTGTGTTTCAAAATTAACTTCCCAACATTTTAAAATGCCTATAAAAACATACAAAATGTATATAAAACCACTAAGATGTACATAAAAGTATTTAATCTTTGTTCAAAATGTTTTAATGGTTTTAAAATTCTTCCTTGCAGTTTTAGAAATGTGAGGCTTTCCAAAGTAAGTGATTGACAAAGCTCTTGCTTGAGACATAGAAACAGTCTGTTTAGCAGGATACTTACTTTCCTATCAGGTGGGTTAATCTTTTCAACTTGATGTATGAAGAATCGCTGAAAATCTGCAATCTACCTTTTTTTTTAATTTGTTTTGTTTGTGTTATTTTCCTCATTTCAATTAATTATCTAGAAACACAATCTACTTTGCAGGGTGCGTTCGAAAATTCCTTCACTGCAATGCTATACCACTGAGCAGAGAGTTTAACTAGATGATTTTATTAGGGAGACAATTAACACTCAGATCCCCAAAAAAGTAACTAATACCTCTTTTTATTTCAGCCTTCTGAGCAAAATCCACATTGTGAATCTGCAGTCAACTCTGTTACATATCATGGATCCCCAACCAGAAAAGGCTTCCAAAAATACGTAATCTTGATTTTGAAGAATATTATTTTCCTGTTCATGAGAAAGCAGCCATCCTTTGTACTACTCCTTACTGATAGGTAAGGAACATATGAGAGAAAATGAATTAGAGTGCAACTTCAGATAAGTGACTGTGAGCAATGATACTTGAAGTGAGAATGAGGACGGGTTTGCTGCCTATTACAGAAGATACACCCTGAAATACTTTGATCAAAAAGTCGGACAGTAGGGATGAAGAAAAGGGGTGTTTCAAAGGAAAATTCTGCCTTTTGTTGAAAAAAAAAAAAATGACAACATCTCTTTCTACAAAATCAGATAATTTTGTAGGGTGCAATTTTTAGTAATAATACACAATTTACTGCCATGAGTTGGCTCTGTAGCTCTTTTCTGTTTCCTTAAATCCACATTTTCTGTCCAAAACTAGTTAGGAATAGAAAATTTTCGATAAAGGTTTTATGTCCTGCATCTGTATAATTCCACTCTGACCTAATGTGTCTGTACAGCGATTGCACTAAGAGGGTATTAGGTGGCAGAGAATTAAGTTTCCAAGGAGCAGAAACAGAAAAAAAAATCAATTTAGTGGAAACTGAAATAGAGAAATAGAAATAAGGAATGGTATGAAGGCATAGATTTACCAAGAAGGCATAACGAAGGGGCTGTGCTACCAGAATTAGCTTGGCCTAGAGTACTAAACAACCTTGCAGTTTAGCCTCCCACCAATTCTCAGAGGGGATGACTCTGCCCTCCTTTACTTCTGCATTCTCCTACTCTGCAGTTTGATAGTATCACCTGTATTTGAAGCCAGAGGATACCCACAGGCTTGTATATCAATCCCATCTCTCCAGAAATATTGTCTCCTATCTGCAGTGACCTTCAGATTTCTCCCTGTAAGGACTTTGTGCTATGTTGATATTTGCCCATGCTGCTGTACAGCTACAAAACCCAAAGGTGTGAAAGGAACTACTCAGGGCAAGAAGGGAGCAAGAAATGACATAAGAAGTGCATTTAAAGACAGAGGTGCATAAAAGAGTTGAGAAAAATAAGATGGGTTTTTACAAGATGTCATATGGGAAAAGAAACACGTCAATAAATTAAAAGGAAAGACTGACTCAATAATAGCTCTTGAAAGGCCAGATTTTCAATTTCTGCTTCAGGAGACAGACTGCAGGAAACAATCTTGCACAGACACAAAAATAGCTGAAAGGTCTTAAAAACACTTTCCAAACTCTCTGACAAGGTGACAAATTGCTGATAAATGGTCTACAGCTCTAAAACTGCACTCCAAATTTGGAGTCCCCAAAAATGCTAATGAAGGGGAAGGAAGATATCGAAGTCTAAGTCCAGATTTCTTTCTACACCCTTGGAACAAAAATTCCATGAAGTCAGGCTTTGACTTCAAGGATTAACTCCTTTACCAGCAACCAAAAGATATATGCAACTAACACAACTAGTTAGTTGGTGCTCTGTGGAGCCACCTATCCAGGACTGATTGTAAGTAGAAAGAGATGGGTAGTACCAGAAGACACATTGTTCCACTCTAAAAAAAAACTGCAAGAAGAAACTCATCCCATGCTGCCTAATGCCCAGGTCGTTAGTTTAGATAAGATGCTTTTAGACAGCTCATTTTTACACCCTCCAAAAGCTGCCCCATCTTTTCTTGGGATTTGGTCTCATTTTTCTATAGGTGTAAAATTTGGCTTTATAATGAAAGAAAACACCACAAAGATAAGTTCACTTTGGTTTTGCTGTGAAAGATTTTCATAGCCTGAAGCAGACACAAAGCAGCTAGCAGTATCAATGCCTGGCCAGAGAACGTTTTTAGCCCCAGCTCTTGGTACAAAGCTGATGAAGAGCAGAGGAGTAAAACAACCCCAAATCCGTTATCTAACTGAGACGTGTCAAGATGAAGCAGCAGAGGACTAGGAGAAACTAGGGCACCATACGTTTATGCACTGACCTTACCTGGCTCCTGCTGCAAGGGGTAAAGTGTGAGATGGGCAAATCCCACTGCCTAATGGTAATTTTCAGTTGCTGGAGGTCTCGTCATTTTCCAAAGCCAGCTTTCAGCAGCCTCCTCTCCTCTTCCCTCTTTCTCTCACCTCGTGATTTACTTTCTGACAGTATCAAGAGAATTACTGCTATTTCTTTCCCTAGCTTATGTTAGCTATAGTTAAATTTTGCATATTATTTACAGATGACCTTCACTTCAGAAGATATCTGCTTTTTGTAGCCTAGCTGTGTAAAGACTGACAGCAACCTTCATCAGAGGATAATTTCCAAATGAGGAAAGTATCCACGTGGGACTGTCAGAACCACTGAATTGATTTGTGCCTGCATCACAGGTCAGATTTCAACCCATTTTTCTTCAAGACAGACTAGAGTGATTTATCCTCAAGGGCCTTACCCTCCACTCTTTACAAGCCTCAAAACCCAGAAATAAATGATATATGTTCATTTAGTGCACCGATATCATGTGAGGGCAATTGATTCAATTACATTATAGCTACTGGAAACAAAACAGCCATATGGTGAGCTTGCTACCCCAAAGTAAAGGATATCACACAGCCACAGCTCTGAACTGCAAGTTAGCTTCCTGCATGAATTCTTCCCCTTAAACAGGCTTCCTTGAAGGAGAGAGCTTTTCTAAGCCATGGGGGAATCTGAGTTCGTGGTTGGTTAAGATGGGCATCTAAAGCTTGAGATACTTCTGAAGCTTATCTGAACTACCTAGACCTTTCGAGTCTGAAAACCTCAATGAAAATCTTGTAAGAGAAGGCTTTGTGTGTGCAAGTGTGTATGTGTGTGCAGGCACATATGCACCTGCTTTTAATTTTCTCTTAATGCTGAAAGGACAAGAAATAGATTAAGAGGAAAAGCAATAAGAGTGCTCTGTTTTGCTTCATATGTCATGCACAGTGGTGGCTCTAAAGACATACAAAATTCAATCCTCAGCCAAACTTAGCTTTAAATCGATTCAGTTCTGCCAGCTTCAATGGAGCAATTGCAGAGATACACTCCAGCTTCTGCTCTAAGCCCACCCATTTTCACACCCTCTCTGCCTTCCAGCAGGCTCTCTAGGCTGCCATCCAGAGCTGGAAAATGCAGAAGTTCACAGATGGTTATGAAATCTTTAAGTGAAACAGGTTGGGGAAATTCAGTATGGTTTTTGAAATTAAAAAAAAAGAAAAAAGAAAGAAAAAGAAAAAAAAAAGAAAAAAAGTTAGGAAAAAATGAGTTCTCCCCTTTCTTCATAAAGGGAAGACTTAGTTGTAGAGGTTTTATTCTGACCATTTCAGCATTCAGCCAGAACCACCTCGCCAGGCTCAAATTTCCTTGTGGTCCGGAAAAGGCCCACTATTAAAAGTAGCTCTGGGAATAGGTATGAGCTGCTCCTAATGAATTAAAAATGTGACAACAGCTTTGGGATTTTTTTGTGGTTTGCCTGAGAATCAGTTCTGACCATGAAAAGCCTGGGAGTTTTACCTCATCTAAGCAGAGTAGTTAACCTCAGAACAGGCAATATTTACTTGTACTTCCCAATACTTAAGACAGGAAATGCCTTAAATGTTGCAAATACTGAGGTTATAAAACTGTAAATGCTTGCCTGTCAGAGGCACTTGACAAGTTTTTACAACTCTCAGCTGCATGCAGGCAGAGTCATCCCAGAACTCAGCTTTTGCTTGTCTTCTCCTTTTCATCCATTTTAGAGTGCTTCATGAAAAACAGATCTTTTTGAGCAGCTCAGTTTCAAGGCTATTGTCTCACCAGGAGGTGTAGAAAGATGATGCAGGTTTCACCAAATCCTTCAATTAACTCTTTTTACTGATGGAAAGGTAAATCTTTCTGTTTATATTTTATTAGCTGGCTAAAGAGAAGGTCAAGAATGGACCAATAATCTTCCTCAAATGTTTTAAAAAGAAAAATTCAGCCAGGTAAGTTTTGGGGAAGAATGATTTAAATTATGTCTTTTTTAAAGACTGATATAAATCCATGGAGTATGGAATATGTCAGGACACAGTGTCATAGTCCTTTAGAATCATAGAATCACAGAATAGTAGGGGTTCAAAGGGACTTTTAGAGATCATCTCGTCCAACCACCCTGCAGAAGCAGGATCACCTAGATCAGATTGCATAGGAACATGTCCAGGCGGGTCTTGAAGACCTCCAAGGAAGGAGACTCCACAACCCCTCTGGGCAGCCTGTGCCAGGGCTCCCTCACCCTCAAAGTGAAATGTTTTTTTCTTATGTTTAAGTGGAACTTTTTGTGTTCCAGTTTCATCCCATTACCCCTGTCCTGTTGCTAGCTACAATAGAAAAAAGGGATGTCCCAACCTCCTGACACCCATCCTTTAGATATTTGTAAATGTTAATAAGATCTCCCCTCAGTCTCCTCTTTTCTAGACTTAAACAACCCTATTTGGCAGAGGAGTCTTCTTGACTGGTGTTTCATTGCAAGCTTACTGGTTTAGGTATTTCCAGGCTCATTGTCTTGTAAGACCTCTGAGAAGTGAAATTAAAACCTGCAGCCTGGCTTCTATGCTTGGCTGCATCAGCCTTGCAACAACCACAATGCCCAGTGCAGTTGGTATGGTTGTAGTCGCAGAGTCAGAGCAGTGCACAAAGGAGAGTGCAGAGGGTCCCTGACCAAAGGCCCCAGCCACCCACCCTGCTGCAGGGCACCTCACCTGGCCTGTACCAGTTGATATGGCCAGGCTGGATCCAAGTGGGAGAAGATCCCTTCCAGAGGTCAGAACCAGGGACGAAATGCCTGTTGTGGCTTAAGACCAGCCAGCAACAAAGCCCCAGGCAGTCACTCAGGCACTCCTCCTCCCCACATCTCCCTTAGGATGGGGAGGAGAATTGGAAAAGAAAATCCAACTCATGAGCTAAAACAAGAACAAATAAAATAACTAAACTAAAATATAATTACAATCAGAATAATAAAGTATAATAATAGTAATTAAGAGAAACACAACTCAAGAAAAAGACAAGTGCTGCACAATGCAATTGCTCAGCACCTGCTGACTGATGCCTGAGCAGCAATTTGCCCCTCTCAGCCAGTCTCTCCATTTTATACACTGGGCATGATGTCCTATAGTCTGGAATAGCCCTTTGGCTAGTTTGGGTCAGCTCTCCTGGCCATGGTCCCTCTTGGCTTCTCATGCACACACCAGCTTCCTCCCACACCCCAGCCCATTCACTGGTGGGGCCGGGTGAGAAGTAAAAGCAGCCTTGGTGTTGTGCAAGCACTGCTCAGCAATAACCAAAAGATCCCAGTGTTATTGACATTCTATGCAGCATAAATCCAAACCAGAGTTCTTTAGCAGCAACTAGGAAGAAGTCTATTCCAGTTGAAATCAGGACAATGTCCCCATCTGGAAAGTGTAAAATAACAGGTAATAAATGACCTTATGTATATGTTGGATGAAAAGGTGGTCTTTACCCACCTTTTCAAGGCTGTACTGGTATCAGAATGATGTTTGGCTGGCTTTGCATAATAACATGCTGTCCATATGTCCTTCATAGAGTCATAAGTTTTTGAGACCTTTGAAAGCCTTGTCATGTAGCTTACACTGATGTAATCTCACTGGTGATGGTAAAACTGTAACTGCATGTGAGGGAGGAATTCCAAGTCCTGTGTTTGGGGAATGAAAAAACATCACTGGATTTCTTGATTCACCCTACTACACAAAGGAGGGGAGAATGGCATGTTAGGAGCTGGTTTGTATAGTTGCCTACTGGAGCACCTCTGTAATGTATTCTTGTGCCATGGGTGAAATTCAAGGCAGTCAAATCAGCATAGACTTCCAACAACCTAGGATGTAGTTCCTACCAAGAGGCTGCTGTAGAAGTAAGTAAGGTAATTCCTAGACTTCTTGTTTAACTTTGAGATGTTACTAGTGCATACTAGTCACATCTCGTCTTTGTGGCTTGCATTGCAACCAGGAGTAGGGGCCAGGATGTCAAGTGAGCCTCTGCCAAGCTCGCCCTGTGACATCTTGTGTGATTATTCAGGAACCTACCTGTTGCTGGAGCCCCTTTTGTTACCCCATCACTGTGGCTGGGATATGTGCTGGCTGGGCACTCTAATTCAGACGCTGTCACAATGTAGCTCTGGAGGTACCCAAGAGAATAGAGGCACAGCACTGTCATGGTTTCTGCTCTGGGTGGCCCCTCTGATGCCCCAAAATGAAGCTGCTGAAGAAAAGCGCCTATAACCAGTCTAACTGCCCTCAAGGAAGCAGTCATTTATCAGAATGGACTCAATTAGCAGCTAAAATAGCATTGTTCAGGTGAGCTAATAACAATGCCCTTGTCAGCTCTGTCCTGAATACGTTTAGCCCACTACCTTCTAGAAATGGTGCAGTAACACTTGAGCACCAGGAGACTTATTAAATACCCATGGCTCAGCTGTGCACACTCTAGCTAAGTTTTTATTACTAGACACTATATGTCCTTGTCATTAAATAGGTGCTAATTCATTATTTTGGACATTAACAGAATGCAGACAGTATCTTAAAATAACATCTTAATTTATATTTTTAACATCTTGGCATCTCTCATTTTTATTTTATAAGCTCCATTAATGCTTTATGTCTGCTGGTGCATGGCAGCCCAGCTACACTGACAGCTATTGTTATAAGTCTGTCATCTTTGATCTATCTAATTGCCAAACAATGATTTTAATAGAATTTCCTTGAATCCAAAATATTCCTACTTTTACTGTTGCTTCTGTGATGGGGGTAAATTTTTAAGAACTTTCCACCTGAAGCATAAACTAACATACTCTTTTAATCACATGTATCAATCAAAATTGTCTCCAAAACTTTAGAAGACTTCTGTCTTCTACTAGGAGCTCAGTATTTCACACGTGTGAAATACATGTGAATATCAAAATAATAATTTTTAACATTACCAAAAAAAAAGAGAAAAAGAAACATAACCCTCCAAAGAAATAAAAATAACTTGGTTAGAAGGAAAAGGAAGAATAATCTATTTTGATCTCTCATCAGTTACATTACTCCACTGCTCAAAAACATGTTACTTATGATTTATATACATAATGTGTTTTGTGATTTTTGAAAAACTGACATCTTTTTTAAGATCTCAAATACAATCACCATGTAGCAGGCTTTGAATCTTTTCATGACTTAAAAAAAAGTATGTAATTATATGAATAACTGCATATATATATATATAGGACTTTTTTTTAAGCTTAAAAGAATATAGTCTATCAAAGTGGTTCTAAACCCGACTTTGATTGGAAATCTGACTGTTAACATTTTTAATGAGCTGAACCTGAACAGCAACCTGATCTAGGTGGACCTGTTTCTGCAGGGGGGTTGGACTAGATGATTTCTAAAGGTCCCTTCCAACTCCTATCATCCTATGATTCTATGATCTCTCTTTTCCACAGCCTTTGTTCCATAATATAACAGGAGCTGCCAGTCTTTAGTATCCTGTCTTACATGTAGCCTTCATTAGGATTCACTCCCAGGTCTCCAAAAAGGTAAAAATTCAGCTTCAGGAAATGCTACGTGTGGAAAAAGTACTGAAGTAAGAAAGGCGTATTCCCTAACAGCTATCCTCTGGGTTCAGGCAGCCCACCGTCCCACTGGTGAACTTTCATTAAACACTACACTCCTTAAGTCTGCAAGGCAGCAGCCAAGGAATTTTCTACCAAAATAAACTAAAGATCCATATATAGTAGCATCTTTCTTTTATACCAGTTAATGTTAAATAATTCAGAGGAAAGTGTAAACAATGATCTTGATTTAGCAAAATAAGAACATTTAAAGCAAAGCAGATGTTAAGACCCCTGGTTTCAGCCTTTGTGAAAAAAAAATCACAACTTCAGTAGCACCCAAAATGTACATTTAACACTTCAATTCTAGATGACTTGAAGATATTTTTACCTTTCATGCAAAATGTTTCAGGAGGACTGAACTCTGTGCCTAAAGCCAAATAGAAATTTAAGTGCTTCTTTAGCCAGAGATAAATAAAAGCACATAATTGAATGCACTGGTCAATTGGGTTATGTTGATTTGACTAACTGAAAGCCAACCAAGAACTGATCTCGGGCCTCAGGACCAGAATTGCCCTTTCTGTGGCAAGTTTGTCTTGGAAACAAATATTTGGAATAGTTTGAAGGAGAAACGGGGCCTGAGCTGGCTTGCAAAGCAGCAGGGACAATGAGAGCTCAGGCTTTCCCTCCCTACACACTTCTATTTAGCAATACAGTCATACCTTTAGGATACTACACCCCAGGACTCATACCAATTTTTTGTTCAGATAGCTCCACAGATTTCACTTCTGTTATTTTTCTCTACACCAGTGCATACCCCTCACAGGGGCTAATAATTTTATCACCAAAGCAATCTTAAATCTCAGGGAAGGATTTTTTTTTTTCTGCACTAATTCTAATGTTGTGAAGTAAACATGTCTGTATATCCTGAGAAAGTAAGGTGTATTTCCACTACTGATGATGTGTCTATTTATGTTAATCCATCTCTTCCATCAGTACACGGGCCTGGTCTGTTCCAGTTCTGTTCTGAAAATGTCAGCTGTATGTCAGATAATGAAAACAGACTTAAGCAAAACCTTCCTTGAGAACATGAGTGAACTAGAGCTGTAACCAGACCTTCACAAAAATTTGATATTTCAAAACTTGTGGTTACCTCATTGATTTCATCAACTCAATTTACCTAAAGGGGCAATGACCATCTGAAACAGACTTTGTATACCATTTTGAATCTCCACAAATAGTTCGTCCACTATTTTGCTTATGGCACAACAGAGATACTTGTGTAAAAAGCCTGACTATAAATTGCTGGATTTTAAAGCAAACGTCAGTATTTTTGGAGCCAGGTTCCAGACCTCCAACTGTTTGAGCTTGACAGCTTTGTCTTTAACATTTCTGTATTTACTTCAAAATTTTCAATTTCTGTAATCATTGGATGAAACATGAGCTAGAATACTGTACAGAAAGAAGTAATGGCAGAAGTTAATATTTTTTCCCCTCTAATTACCATTTTTATTTTCTCCTCATGCATTTCTGATTTATAAGTTAAAGCATCTTTAGTCAGTCATACTTTGATTCTTTTTCATAAGGTGACACAAATACCTCACATAATGCAGCTACACCAAGATCTTTTTACTTCACATTTCATAAAGAGATCATATCTCAAATGCAAAAAGAAAAAGGGGAAAATGATATCAGATCACTCAAAATCAGAATCACTGCAAAAAAAGAAGAAGTTTTCATTTTTGTTTATGAATATAAATCAGCAGTGTCCTTCCTAAAACTAAGGGACCTGCAGATCATTTTTATAGCAGCAGGCTAAACAGCAATTTTTAATCAATATTTTTACTGCTTCTGCTGAATGAGAAAAAAAAATAGTGAGAACTACAGAATGAAGCATAGTTTACAATTTATAGTTTAAACAGGCAAGTGTCTATGAGAAAAAGACTGGAACATGTGGGAGAAAGAAGATTTAATTATATATTACATTTCAGAGGTTCTTTCAGCTCATACCTCAACAGTTCCTAGCTATTCACTTATTTTTAGATCTAAATTTCTCTCTATCACATATGAACTTGTTATCTAATTTATAAGATACTCCATCAAAGCTTCCAGTTCTTAACCACAAGGTAACAGAAAGCATCAGAAATATTAACTAAAGGACCTCCTAGGCAATTTTAAGGCCCATCTTTTCAAGTATTCTGCCTCCTTTACTTCCTCTCTTTTCTTTGCATCTTTGCTGTAACTTTGCATCTATCATGGGATACAGCTTGAGCAATGTATCTAAAAATATGGTATTTAAGTTTAAAGAGGCAGGGTAAAAAAACCCTAAAACGCATCCCTGCGAAAAATTAATATTTATAACTCCACTTGAGAGAGCACTAGGTGCAGAAGTCACCTGGCATCAAGGTGCAGTCACCTAGCCCCCTTGATCCAGAGCTGCTCAGGCAGCAGACTGCTTGGATGCCTCAGCATACATGGGAAGAGGTCAATAATCACTGTGCCATGACATTGTACAGGTATCGTTTCATAGAATCACAGAATCATAGAATGGTAGGGGTTGGAAGGGACTTTTAGAGATCATCTCGTCCAACTCCCCTGCAGAAGCAAGTCAATCTAGATCAGGTCTCATAGGAACATGTCCAGATGGGTCTTGAAGACCTCCAAGGAAGGAGACTCCACAACTCCTCTGGGCGGCCTGTTCCACTGCTCCGTCACTCTCACCATTTGGCTTGGGACAGGTTGAAAAGCAGTGCTGCTACTGAGGACTGTGCTCAGCATCACCTCTGTCCTGGGCAGCTGCTTGAACCCACCGATATCCTCTGCACCAGGAGCAGCTCCCACTCACTGCTGCTTTCTTGGGGCACCAGCTGGCTTTGGGAGCAATGAAGGGCTCTCACAAGGGTCTCTTGTTCTCTTCATACCACTGTAGATGCTTTTCAGTTAGGGTAGAAAATTGCAAATGTGAGGCCATGGGGCAGTCCTTTCTCCTGCTAAAAAATTACCTGGAAACTTTACTTTCCTGTATATTGTAGTTGCCACTAAGAGGGCCCTGTATTGAAAATTGGTGTATAAAACATGTTTCTCTTACTCCTTTCCAATACAGCCCCTGGGAAAAAAGATTTAAAGCCCTTGGACTAGTACCAGTTCTCTGACAATCTCACCTTTGCTTTGCATGAACTGGGAACTATATTCTAGATAGTGTGATCAAGAGCTGATAATCACAGTCTTAAATCTAACACTGGACATCATATACATAGAGTATTTAATATCTGCAATAAAAACAGAAAGGCAATTGCTTCTCTGTAAATAAGGCATGTGTGTCCTATTTGGAATTTTTAATACCTTTCTGTAGCAGATCTACTTTTATCCCTTAAAGATCTTAAAAATAACACAGGAATACCCATTAAAATATTGCAAATAGTATTGCTCAACTCTCTTCTCAGCAAAGAGAATAAAAGAGCCCACGTTCTAAAATAGGCTTCTTATCACTGTATTTCCTGTGTGACTTTCCATTATACTTGTCTTCTTTAAACAGGAAAAAAGATATTGTCTTGTAAAAAACAGTGAGGCTTTTGAGCAAGGAGTCATCTACTTCCTTTACACATCCTTTAGAAAGTATGCAAGCTTTCCTAACTTGCCCCAATCTGACCCTTCACACTAAACTAGAGTAACTTAGGTGGACACTGAACAGATTTACAAAACAGCCTTTTGTGAAAGAATTCTCCCTCTCATGTAAGAAAACAATTTCCAGGCTAGTCAGTAGTTGTCACAGATCTAGCATAGGGAATAACTTTTTTATTCATTTGCTGTGCAAAATGAAAAGTCACCACAAATGTCAGCTTCCTCAGTGAATTAAAAAACTACTGTCAAGAGGAGAAATTGCCACTTATATTCAGTAGAAACAAACAAAAATATTTTACTTATATAAATAAATATGCAATAAATTTCTAATAAAATTCAAATCTAATGGTGAGCTGAAAAAACTACTTTTCTGATTCCTCATTTATTTTTTCCCCTCCCCAAGGACTTGTCCATTTTCCTCATTTGCACCAGCCTCTTTCCCTGGAGTCTCTGCAATCTAAACCCATAGGTCAACATTACAAAATCACCACAACACATGTGTGGTGAATGGGATGGTCAATACAAATCAGAGTAATGCACCATGGGCAAAATTTTTCTGTGTAATCCATTTTAAACAAATTCTACCTTTGCCCCACTACTTCCAGAAGAAACACCAGCAACCAGGCCTCAGCAAATGCAGAAGCTGGAACATGCCTGCCTTTTTTGTTTAGGGAAATGAAAGTGATCACGTTCTCCCTCTCTTGCCTCCATCCAGGAACAGCCTGCTTCAAAACCCTGGGCTAAACAGGGCACAGAGAGGGAGTAAAGGACAGTGTGCAAGGGGGGGGGGGGGGAAGGAATTTCTGTGGGGTTTTTTGTACCATCGTTATAAACTTTGAGGGTTTTTTGCTAGCCCACATATTTCATGCTTCTAGTATAGCTGTCAGTTCCTCTTAAGTCAGTTTCATTTCAGAGGAAACTCAGTATCTGGAGGTGTATTTCCTATCAGTGTCAGCTGTTGTACTTTGCTTGAGCTTACATACTGCATTAAACGGTAGAAATGAGCCTAGTGATTTCTTATGTCCTTCCTCTCTTCCTAGCTTTTATTATAAGGATGGGAGGCGATAAATTTGTAGCATTCTTTTCCTGCAGAATTTCCCAGGGTAGTAAGGCTGAACAGGTAGCTGAAAAATGAGTGCTGACCCTAGTTACAGCCAGGGTGGTAGTTCTGGGCTGCAGCAGATGGAAAGGAGGTGGAAGCTGCAGCCACTGCCAACCCTTCAGATGGACTGCTTTGAAAACAGGAAGGTCTCCTCTACTGGTCACAGGCAATCACACCTCCAGACAGAAAGGGGCCTCATTCCTTTCCATCAGCACAACTTCAGCAGATGAACAATGCTCTCCAGGAGCTCTCTTGGAAGCACATGATACTGCATAACCAAGGGCAGAAACCTCCAGCAGGTAGCAGGGCACTGACGGGCTCATCTTCCCATTTGAGAAATATCTCCTTCCTTAACTATCCAGTTAAAGGGAGATTCAGGACACTGACCATGGAAGACAGAGAGTTAAGGTTGTTTAGCCCCTCAGTTAAGCACTTGTTCATCAATAGAGACCTGTTAGCACAAAAAAAAAGGAAAAAGAAAAGAGGAAAAAGAAAAAAGGAAAAAGAAAAAAGAAAAAAGAAAAAAGAAAAAAGAAAAAAGAAAAAGAAAAAGAAAAAAGAAAAAGAAAAAAGAAAAAGAAAAAGAAAAAAGAAAAAAGAAAAAAGGAAAAAGGAAAAAGGAAAAAGGAAAATAAAAAAGAAAAATGAAGAAAGAAAAAAGAAGAAAAAAGTCATATCAAAGATGAGGGTATGATTATTTTTATTGATGTGTGGGTTAGAAGAAATGAATTGGTGCTAAGTGCTTAAAGACAAAACACTAGGATGTGTTTCCCAGGGGAACTTGGGAAAATAAACTTTACAAGACAACAGGCAAAAACTTTGCAAGACAACAGGCAAGGTTAATATGAAATGGGAGTTGGAAGTTGAATATTATATTTGATGCTTTTATGTTTGAATCAAGCCCAAACTTTGATTATGACATTGATCAGTTGATTAAAACTAGTCACCTGAAACCAGGTATTATATGCAGTGCAGGACATCACAAGATACTGTTTAAGCTGAGAAGCATAAAAGATTATTGCATCTCAAATCTTCATTCCATGCTTATGCTGTGGCAATGCCATTTATAAAGATAGTAGGAATGCCACATTTGAACAGCGTAAGTGTTATGTATGACTGCAAATGTTGTTGACTTATTCTGGGTCACTGGAGATTAACATTTTTGAAACTGCAGACATGTAAAGGATATGGTGTATGTTATATGGAGTCAGAGAACAAGACTGTTCTTGCAAGATTTCAAACTCAATTATGCAGACACAAGAAGTTTAGATAAACTTTACAGATTATATCAAATGAACTTTTGGTTGCTTATCTGAACTGACCCTTTGAAGGCATTTGAGATTATTCTTAGTGCTGCTGTTGTTGCATGAAATAACAGTAAGATAAAAATTTAGTTTTAACTTTTGCATTTCTTGAGTCTGGTTTGCCTGATTGTGCAAGGAGAGGAACAGATTCCAAACTGTCCATTTTTATCAGCATTTCATTAAGTCTAGCTGACCACAGTAAATAGTTGCTCTCTAGTGCAAAGAAAGCATTATTTGAGACTAAGAGATACATTAGAAACTTTGTGAAATGAACCATGAAACATTTGGCTTGCTTTTTTAAAAGAATATATCATAGAATCATACAATGGTAGGGGTTACAAAGGACCTCTAAAGATCATCTAGTCCAATTCCCTTGCTAAAGCAGGTCCATCTAGATCTGGTCACACAGGTACGCATCTGGACAGGTTTTGAAAACCTCCAGAGAAGGAGACTCTATACGCTCCCTGGGCAGCCTGTGCCAGGGCTTTCCTCACCCTCACAGTGAAATATTTTTTTCTTATGTTTAAATGGAACTTTTTGTGTTCCAGCCTCTTTCCATTACCCTTTGTTCTGTCACTAGATACAACAGAAAACAATATTAAGAAAAAAATCACCATCCTCTCATAAGACTTCAGTTTCAGGGGATCTGTTGATTGATAGCCCAAACAAGATAGGAACTTCACAAACTCCTGTGGTATAAGGAAAGTATCAATTCCAGATGGACTATCCATTTGCAGACTCCATCTTCTAACTTGAATCCACTGCTGTAAGGTCACTCCTCAGTTATTGATCTATGCCTAGAGGTGAGACTCTATGAGATTGAAGAAAAAAGCACTGGTTGCTGGATCTCATCTTTCTCCCAGACACTTCCCCCTCTGCAAAAGTGAAAGGTCACAACAGGGCCGGGGCAGTAGTGACACTAGTCACCCTGCAGTGAGAAAAGTGAGGGTCTCTAACGTGAGCTGCAAGCTCAAGGCTTCAAGGAGAGCTGAGAGGAACAAAGAAGTGGGCTGGGGCAACAGCAAATGGGCAGGGGCAGAGAAGTCCAATGTAGAAAGGAGTTCAAAAGCTACTGAAGAAGTAGAGCATGCAGGTGACAAAGTGAGGATTTAGAGACAGTAAGGATAAGGTATGCACCAGCACAGGGCCATCTTCCTGTTCAGCTAATGCTTTCCAGTCAGGCCGCCATAGCAAGGATTACAAGTGTACACACGTGTGCCAGACATGCATCCTCTTTTTCTGTTTTTAGAAATGAATGATTTCATAACAGCACTGTGCTGCTGTGGCTGTGCTGCACTCAGGCATAAAATCTTGACATGGCAGTACCTTGCAGCTGCTGTGGAGTCTTGTAGTCTTGATGGAAACTTTCTTTCTGAAGAGCTTAGGCCACACATTACAGCCACTTCCTAGATAGTAAACAAAAGACTAGTATTAGAAATTTGATTCTGAAACAGTTTCTAGTATTGGTGTATACAGAGATTTATAGCCTTAGACTGCATAGGATCTTCCTCAGCTTCACCTTTCAACAAGACTTTTCTAACCAGGGTGGCTGGGCTGTCTGCTCTCCTAATGAACAGTAAAAAACAACTGCTCAATTGTACTAAAGTTTTCCAAAAGAGGAGAGAAAATACTGCCTGCCACTGAGATCATACACTAAAAAAAAGTTCTCAAAAAACCCCAATTATCTCAAAGCTAGCTATTCAAAAAATTACCGGACACAAAAGTAAATGACTGAATTCTATAGATACTTTAAACTTCAGCAAGCTACAGACAAGAGCATACATCTGAATTTACCAAATCAGGACTAATACTCATTCAACAATAAAATATCTCTGCAATGTTGAAGTTTAAATAAGTAACCAAATTTTACAAGGGAGGCCTCTATGCAATACATGTACCAATTCACATATATATGGTGATTCTCCACAGTGTGGTAACTGATCATCAGCATGATGATCACTCATTTGGCTGTCTCAGAAATAACAAGATATTCTGGATTAGTTATTGTATTTGAAATATGGTTTGGAAATGCAAATACACTCAGCCTTAGAAAGCTTATGATTATCTAAACTCTCCTATTTAACTGCAAGATAAACCTTTTGGCCTCCAGAAGGCAATGAATGTAGAAATCTACAGTGGATAAATATTTGCACCTTAGCACTTAATAATTATAGTGGGTTCACACAACATTTAGAAATGCTTGTACTCTCAGCACTCTGCCATGTGATAATGCCACCACATTCATAGTGTGCACAGATCTAGGTGTCAACAACTAAACATAAACCTTACATATGATGCTGCATTATTTACAGTAACCAGTGCTGCACAGAAAATCATGGCAAACAGCTGCAATTAGATCTGTCAGTCTCATTTGACTAAAATTACATCTTGTCATTGCTACCTAGCAGAAAAATAATAATAATAATAAACCCAAACTTGTTTTTCTTAAAAAGGAGGAGGAAAAAAAAGAAAGTAATCTCACGACAGAAGTTTAACAAGTTGTCACGTGTTGGATGCTGGTTTGTGTGTGCCTAAGCAGCTTATGCCATGTAGCCCTCTTTCACAAGAGCATCTCAGGGTTGTGCATGCAGTTCTCTAGACAGCACTGGACACTGTGGGTAGGAGGCTGCTGGTGAAAGGGGACCTCTACAGGCAGCTGCCAGTTTTATTTCTCTAACATCGATATAGGCAGAGTTTTGGGGCTGTTTAATAACTGTGTGTTTAAGAATGCAAATTCCCTCTCTGACTTGTGACTGTAATGAGAAATTCCCTCCAGTATCTCAAGCTGGGAATCATTCATTTGTGAATGCCAGTAAGTCATTTCTCAGACAGCTAAAATAAATCAGAATATGTATTTCCCAGAAATTTGAAGTAATTCTGTTTGTTTTGATGGCAAAATACACACAGAAAAATTAATTTCAATTAATATTTTTTTACCTTCCCTGTATAAATCCTGATATTATAGAGAAGGCTCAGAAATGGAAACATATCAAGACTGTCATTGCCTTTCAAAGAGGAAAAAAATGATGCTGACAAGTCGAAAGAGAATAGTCATCTGTAAATAGGAAAATAAATATGTGGCTCTTAACCCTGCAGCCCAGATGGGTATCCTGGGATGTCCTGACAGCAGTGAAAAATTTTTGCGGGTGCTGATGAGAAGGAGCCTTGGATTGGGTCAGCTGGGCATATACAGCCATTGTTGGCAGCAATGATGGTGAGAGTCTTTGCATGTGAGAAACAGAAACTGTGGAGGTTTCCTTACACTAGTGAACACTGGGCAGATGATGGAGCCCATCATTTTCAACCGCTGTAGAAGTGCAATGAAAATTTCTTTTTGATCTGCTTGGGAAGCCTTATACACAAAGACATTTTTTTCAGGAAAGAAATCTTTTGCTGTCTTCAGGGACAGCCACTTGCAACCCCCAAATCGGTAATCTCTCTCAATTAAAAGCTTTCCTTTTTGATAAATCTCACTGAAGCCCAGCAGAACCAGTTGGAGCTTTGCATAAGACCAAGCAGGATTCTCACAACAACAGCTGTCTGACACCAAAGTTGGGTTTTCAGGGGGGAGCTATGGGAAGCATTCAGCCTGTTCTCAGATAGTAACCAGCAACTGGCAATAACCTTTCAAATTCAAGAAACCTCCTTCCTGTGTACTACCTTACCCAGAGTAGGGTCCTCAACTAGCCAACCACCTGAACTACCTAAACTACAGGCTTCTCAGATGTGTATTCAGTACTAAGTAGCTACTGCTCTAAGCAATTTCTAAGAGTACATAGCCTTTAAAAGCCCACCCAGAGTTGAAACAGCATGGAAATCTGCAAGCAGAGGGTACCTCCTGACTTAGAACACCAGCCAAAAGGAAGACCATCAGGAAGTACTTTAACTTCTAACAAAAGCAGTTTCTAAAACACTTAGTGTTTTATACAGTTTCCAATTAGCCCAGAAGTGGCTGAAACGATAACACAGGAATTTGAAGCATTTTTCATCAAAGTGAGCAAGATAGGGTTGAAAACAAGCAGGTGCTAGGAGAAAGCAGAGAAACTGAATAGCTCAAAACTGTCCTTAGGGTTTGCTTGCATGACTAGCAACCTTGCTGAGCACTGCTTACTCTATGTTAGACCCATATGTCCCAAACAACCTTGCTGTGTTACACTGCAGGACTTTGAGCAGATAGAAATGTTGGTGAAAGGAAGCTAATTTGAGAAGGACATCTTCTCAAAGTATCTCGTAGCTCACATGTGGGGGGCTCAGATACTGGCATGGTGGCTCACAGGCCTGCTGCCTTCCTTTGTGGAAAGCTCATACTAAGGGGACACCTTGATGGCATCTGCTCCAAGTGCTGCTGTAGCCTGTTCTCCTATGGCAGCTCCACAGAGCTTCCTGCAGAGAGCTGGTTCAGGGAGTGAAATGATTTCACTCCCCTCAAGTCTGGTCGCTGGCTAACTTTGTAGCTGATGAGGCCAAAATGACCAGATAATTCAAAATATGCAAAGCTTTGTTTTAGAATCTGGAAGAAACTTCCAGCATTTTCCTTTTCAGAAAGCTAATCGAATCCAGCCTGAGGGCAGTGAGTGATACCCCAATGATAAAGAGGATCCCATTCTACAGGCAAGGAGCAAGCAGGGGAAAATCTATAAAGTCAAAGGCAGATTCTACAATAAGCAGAACATTAATTTGCACACACTCTAGTGAAGAGCAAGAGCAAAAACTGTGACCAGTATTCAGAAAGAGAAGAAAAAAGATAAATATATAAACCCAAACAAGTGAGAAAGATCTGTCTGGTGGCCATGCAAAACTCTTTTGGATCATACTAGGAGAAAATTTACTTGTTTCAGTGGAGACACTTACCTGTTGCTGTTAAGAGAAAACATTAGAAGATGCTGACGCAAAAATGGAGACTAGGCATACCTATTTTTTCTAGGTACTATGTCCTCGATGTAGTAATAGCTGATAATTGGCTTAAATTTAGTACATATGGATTTTTAACATTAAAAAAAAAAAATTGAACAAGAAATCTCATCAGCCATGTGAGTGTTTGGTAGAAAATAAGTGTCAAGCAATGCAGAACACCAAACTGGACTCATACCTCCATTTAATATTGCCGCAGAGGAATGCCAACAAAGGCAGCTTGTCACAGGTTTTATTCAGTTGAAAGCAGAACGCAAAACTATCTACACTGTTGGAACTGATGTCAGAGTTACTGGGTGTATGCAGATAAATAGAGACAGGCAGAACAAAACCAAATAATATGAGAGTCTGCACTCTGGCCATGCTGAATGAGGCAGTGTTTCTTGGTAGTTGGAAACAAATAGGTATGAACAGCAATATTATTACCAGGAGATTAGAGGAGGTTTCCTCCTCTATCAAACATAAAGAACACCTGTAACCCATCAAGCTGTTTTTTTCTTCCACGTAAACTATCTTGGACAGGTTAAACCATAGCAAATTGAGATAGCTGAGCCCTGCAACATGAGAGACTCAAATTCAGTAGGCAGGCATTTGAGCAGTGAAGTTCAGATGTTCATATCCAGAACTAATTCACTTATCTCCACCTGGCCATAGTAAAGGTGATACTGAGGGAGACTCAATAAATTATGGGCACTTCAGGGATTATTTGAACATTGCTATTTATATATATTTGAAGTGGAGTTTTATAACAGACTCAGTCTGATGACCTGTTCTTTTTGACTGTACCTTTAAAAAGTCCTCACTTTGAACAAACTGTATCTGTTTATTGTATCACACACAAATTCATATTGCACTGATATGATTGGCTATAGTCCAGGCACTGAAAGCAACCTGAAACCATGGCTGAAGTGCACACTGATCTTATACCCTGCATGTTAGTCCATCAGAGAAAAAAGTAGTGCAGCACTTGACCCTGCTCCTTGTAGCGACACATTTCTTTTAGGTTGCAGGGGAGGCTCGTTGCACTCCTCAACTTACAGCAGTCTCAAGCCTGAAGCTGTGCCTGCCCCTTCCAATACAGCTGGCGTTCCTGCAAATGCAGTCCAGTTCTGGGTGGGGAGGACAAGGAAGAGAGCAAGAAATAATCTCAGTGATTATGTGAGATGGAAAATACATTCCCTCAAATAACCTCCTCTGCCCGAAGTTATCAGAGCATGCCTTTCTAAAGCTAGCTAATGCCAGGTTAAGTTCAGTAGTTCACAGCTGCATGTTTTGTTCAAGATTTGTCCTTAATTGAACAGCAAGCTCAGAGATTGCAGCTACATGTAATATCTGCTGGAAAAACACATCCATCTCCAATGACATTTTTCAAAGAGGCACATACAATCTTGTTAAAAGCAGGAACCCTAATGGCCATTTGCTCCATCATATACCAGCAGCAGGTATAGTAGGAAAGGGAACAGCTGCTTAGTTGCTTCTATGATCTATTTTGCCTAGATATTTGTATGTTTGGGAGAGTGATCTGGCCCTCTTGCAGCTCTCAGATGAATCACTCTGCTAATGGACTAGTAAGTGCATGGATAACATTATCAGCGATGCAGACCATGGTTCCTATATTGCCTTAATATGCCTCGAAACCAATCTGGTAAATCACTTCCATTATAGGATTTAGATAGTATCCCATTACAGATCAAGCTTTTGGTTAAATGTCATTTCTTTGAAAGATATATTTGGTGTCAAAGTCTGCTTAGCAGTTTCAGAAGAGAGTCTCAGACTTCCTTACTTCTTGAAGCATTCCCTCTAAACTAACAATCAAAAAGTGGAAACAGAAAAGCCACGAGATGTTGAGAGAAGAACACCTTTCATCATTAGAGGAATGCTAGCTAGACAGTTTTTTAGTAATGTCCATCTCTGGCGTACGGTAACCATGCAAGTCTCCTGGTCACATACTGAAAATTGTTTCTAGGCTGTGCTGGGCAATTCTAAAATTAAAGGGACTATCTTCTATTACACTATTACACTTTTATACTAGAAAAAACATTCCATATACAGGCTACTGTTAAATAAACTGACTTTTCAGTACCTTTCCAGTTGTTTACTCCTGATGTTTCAGTGAATCTACAGGGCCTATCCTATCTGCTAAATTATGGTGCATTTCTTGTTGCATAGTTCCCTTCCTTGTTGTGAAACCAGATCTAAATAAAATTATTTTCCACCTTCACTTGACAAAAAAATCCTGCAAAAGAAATAAGCCATAAAAATTTTTTTTTGTATTAGAAAGTATAAATGTTCTTCTACTTTATAAATAAAATTATGCGGTTTTGTCTAGCTTATGCTTTTTTCCCCGGAGTTTCTATTAAACATTTTTATAGTTAATAAAAAGAGTAATGTCATTTTAGTTAAGTCTTGGCATATTAAAACTAAAGTGCTATGGCATATTAGAGGGACTTTCCAATATTAGATATCTTTACATGCTAATTTATTCCATATTTAGTGCTCAATGTTTGTGGTATTCAATAGAGCTAAAGCATATGGTGCTGTTTTATTCAAATGGTAAACTATGTGATCAGTAAAAATATATGGAAATGTAAACATCATGTTAGAGTTCAGTGTTATAGAAAGGAACTGTTAATCCTTGCAAACAGTTTCACTACAAGAAGCCCAATCAATTAATGCTTTTGTTTTCTTCTGTATTTACTTGGTATTATAGATCTATTTAGAATAATTAATTTGGTTACATTTCAAATTATTGTATATTTACATTTCTACATTATTATAAAGGAATGTGTCATTTTTATTTACATTTGATATGAAATAAAGATTGGAAAAATCTGTTTAACTACTAAGCTGGGAGCCTAGATCAATCTCCATTTCACTTGAGGACTGAAAGCAAAAAGCTTCTGGTTGTTCAGGGGCTTTGTCAGCCTTGGCAATTTGCATTATGTTACCCATGATAGTATGCACAAAGATCCATTGCCACAAATGTGATTTAAGAAAACACTTTCAGTTCTTTTTACTCCTTTCTCAGTATTCTTCAGATAGCTGGAACATCTTTTTCATCCTTAGTGTAGAGACATTACCTATTACTTGTATTTAACTAAGTAATTAAAAAAAATTTTGAAAGGTAAGAAATATATTGAGTTCCTAAGATAAACTTTTCAAGGTCTTTCATGCAAAGGATTTTGCTGGAACGTGATAGGCACACTGCTTTGGAGACTGACTCTTCCCTGAGCAGAGGAGCAGGGAAAGCTGAGATAGGTGCTCCAGGTGCACTTTTCACAGCTCCCTGCCTGCTCCTACCAACCTAGCACTACCTGAACTACTTTTAAATGTAAGCTGGCTACTGTGTGCTCTGTGCACTTAATGATAGCATTAGCACAACATTATAATTTTTTCAGCTATGGGTCCTGCAGGAAGATATAGACATTTGGTGCCTATTGCTGTATTGGTTAGTTTGTATGGTTGGACATTTTTGAACTATTGGAACCATCTTTACGAAGGTCAGAATTTGATCTTCAGGGGATGAAGATTCAATAAAAGCCAGACACAAGAGTTAACCAATATCAAGTAGGTCTGTCTCCCCCCTGAAACACTGCTGTTGATGCAAGACCTTTTAACTATTTCATCAGGTTACCTGAGGGTTTAACACTGTCTCCCTCCAAATCTGACTTCCGTTTCCTCACTGGATTCCTGCAACTCAGTCAGATCACAGCAGCAAAGACAAAATGCTCCAAATACCTCTGGTGTTCAGATAGTGAACAATTCCAGAAAATAGACAACCTTATCTCCTGCCTTTGGGCAGGATACTGATAAACAGTACACTCAGGATTCTGCTTCAAGGCACAAGGAGAACTTGCAACTTATCTAGGGCCTGCAAAGTTAGCTGGCATTTCACCATCACTGTGAAAGCTTTCCATTTGCAAATGAGTCATTTTCCTTAAGAGTCCATATAGCAAGGGGTATGGTGAAATCTGGATGTCTTTCTAGGAAACAACATAAAATCTGCTTTGATACCAGGAAATTCATCATTGGGGTGACTGGGTGAAAGTCTAAACTGGACATGAGCCAAAACTAGCTTAAAACTCAGCATTGTGTTACCTGTCTGAAAAGGTGGGAAGTCTGTATTCAGGAACCCAGGCTCAGTGATCTATTTAAATCTTCTAACTTTTAAAGTCTCTGAGATTGGGATTATGATGCCCTATTTTGTTGTCAAGTGTTTGTCCTCAACACTATGCAAATTCAGCATTACATTTTTTTTCTTACAGCCATTTAATTTATACCATCCATTACCCCTGCCTGCGTGACTGACATTTACTGTATGATGTCTGGTAAGTAGTGCTGGCAGCTGAGAGGCAGGAGACCTGGTGTCTATAGCTGATGTTACTATCTTTGGTAAGTCACTTCATCTCTTCTACTACGTTCACTTAATCACGGTCATCATCTTCAATTGAGCTGTTTGAAGAGACTCTATTATTACAGCTGTTACACCCAATACAACAAGTCTTGAATTATTTTCAGGGAACACAGCAATATAAGACACTGAATTATTAGGTAGCATGTCTAACCTAAAGTATTTGTCAGAAATAGTCATAGAGCTGAATGTCACATCATCTTGGCCTTTTTCCACCCAGTCAGCAGTGTAGATAAGCAAAACATTTGCTGGCTATACAGAAAAAAATGTGCCTCACCCACTGTGCTGCAAAAATGGAGAGGAATAAGTGGTTCATTTTACTCCTTTTTTGATCATTATAGTTTTTTTCATGGGTCTCATCCAAAGTCTGGTGCTGCTGTTTAGGGCCTTCTTCTCTTCCTTCCCTAAGTAGCAAAGCATTCTCTTAGTTCTTGTAATTCACCGACACTCCCCTGTTGAAACTGTTGGAAAACAAGGAGCAAAGCTGACAGAAGGAGCAGTCACATATCCTGTTAATTACACAAAATTACACCAAGTAAACACCTTCAACCATCCTTTTCCCTCTTGATACCTTCAAATAGTATCCAGTTTTACCTCTGGTGTTTCTGAGAAAAATCAGGATGCCGATTTAATGAGAACAAAGAAACTACCTCAGGAAACACGAGAAGCCTCCAGAGCAATTCCTCTCAAGCAGAATCAAACTTTAACCAGAAATTTATTAAAAATGTGCATGGTTAAACAGATGTTTTAAGTCCTTCAGCCATTAGTGCTAGAATTTCTCTCACATGGGCTGCAGAAAAAAAAAATATTCCAGGTCCTCTAAATCCTCATAGTAATCCATTTCCATCCCTGGTGTAACAAAATGTTCAGATGCACAGACTTCCCTAAATTATCTCGATATTACAAGGACCATTTATTATTTACTGAGCTCTAACCATGTCCTTGACACTTGGCAATTCATAAAGAACTTCCCGCTTAGAGGAATCTCTTTGACTAACAGGCAAGAGCTGAGATCGGATAGAAAATCATGGTCAGAGAGTCCCTCAGTTCTGCTCTTCCTCCACCACCTTTCACTCACGTATTGAATCTATAATTGAGCAAGTTGTGTCTAAAGTCTCTGTCTCACTAGTGTTAAGTTCCCTGTCCAAAGCTATTACTGTGGGGAGACATGGAGCTACCACACTTCTCTGGCACCACGAGGCTGTTACCTCGCTTGGCTTTCAGCAGTCCTGAAGCAATGATATGCTTCAGCCTCTAATTTGTTTTTCAGTTCTCAAAACACTATATGTTTTTGGAGGATGTGTTGTTGTACAAGGTAGGCATGTATCACTGAAAAAGGAACTTCATTTCACAGCTATTTTCCTGTATCCTTAATGCTAAATTTTAAGCCAATTTTTGCTCTGTAACAAGCATAACTTAATTATTTGGCCAATTATAATATCAGGGAATGTAACAACCATTATGTGAATGGGTGTTGAATCAGCACATTTTCCACTCCACAGTAAGCAATGGGAAAGAGAGAGGAAAATGTATTAACTGAGCAAAATCTAATAAACATAATGCTACCTACAGATACATGCTATTTAATCTCATGAAGGGATTTTATACTTCTGTTCATATGGCAATATCAGATATCAGTGCACTGGAGGAAGCTGCGACTCCAATGTGCAAATCCAACAACAGGAAAATAGTGGTTTTATTTTAATATCAGTATGCAAATAAAATGTTGTCTTTCTTGATAATTCTTAAATGTGGGAGGAAATAATACTGAAGTGTTAACATATTTTAGGCTAGATCCAGGTGGGAAAAGTTGCCATTGCCTTCAATCTGAGCTTTCTAGACAAGTCTGTGAGCTTCTGTAGGGCATGATGCATCTTTTTAACTGTATAGACCTTCCCCAGCTGGGACTACAGCTGAAACCGTGTGTTACCAGCTACTGCCATATAGAGAGTAAAGATCTCTCTTCATGAGTTCAGTTAAAACATATCTGCCACACTTACTTTGCTGCTGTGGACAAGACAAAGGGTTGACAAGTTCCTCCCCCCAAAATTCCAATGTTTCAATCCAGAGATGCATTAATAGTGAGCTGGCCAGAAGCTGTGCTGGAAAAGTAGAAAGGGTAAAATAAACAATCTCAGGTTTCATTTTCCTCGGAACCAATCACCTTGCCCGGGGGTGGAGGGGTGGAAGGAGGAGGCAGAAAAGCAGATGAATAAACCTTTAAAAAATAAGGTAAATTTAAAAAAAAAATTAAAGAACTAACACTTCAATTCAAGAGGCAAATATTTGTAACAAAGCCGAAGTAACACAGTGCTCCACAAGTGTTAAATGTTATTGATTATGTTAATAATCAGGATAACATTTTGAAGAGGAAGTGTTAGATTTTCTAACAGTGATTAGTATTTTGACTGTGACTGGCTATACAATTACAGAGTTAAGGTGGTATTTGATTGTTTAAGTTGGTATTTTATAAGCCAGCTACTATTTAGAACATCAGCAGGCCTAAGTTAGAACATTCTCAATTATAAATTGCGCAATATTTTCTAAATATAAAATTATCTTAAATGTTCACTTACTAAATAGTATCCTCAAGTAGAAAGTTTCTGCATGCTTGTTATTGGAAGTGATGGCAAAATCTTTTTAAAAACAATAACCACACTTATCAAGACCTCTTCTCACACCTGAATACCTATTTAAGCTAAATTTATTATTATTAATATTCAATAAAAGAAAATATATCCCAAAAGACATGTATTACCTAGTCCTTATCCAAGTACTACTAAAGTAAATGGGAAAGCTGCTTTTATTCAGGGGCTTAAAGCAAATCCTAAATTGGGCACTTTGAAAAGTTGACTTTTACGTCAGTTTAGATTATGTTCCTATTTTCAATTCAGAGATTCAAAATAAGAGCTGACTAGAGTGTTAATCAAAGATTTTTACTCCATCTGTATAAGGTAACAGATATATCCAGCTCTAAATTCTGGCTTTTTGCCTACTACACCTGGATTGCACATACATTTTTTTTTCATGAAAAGCTGCTGATGCAAGACAGATTTCAAGATATATAAAAAAACCAGGAATTTATTTATACTTAGCACTGATAAACCATCAGAACCTTAGTTTTAGTGTTTATAAAAGGAAAAAAAAAAGATTAGTCATCACATTGCAAACACCACCTATTTCACATACCTGCAGCTAGCTTCATGGGGACAGGAAAAATGAGATTTTTATCTTTTTTTTTTTTTTTTTTTTTAATACATATGTGCATGAGATATCCCTAGAAGTATGAGGTCATCTTGATAGGATGACCATATCTAACTATATTTTCAAAAGAAAAAGTGCATGGTACTGAAACCCATGGTGTCTCCTTGTTATGAAATAAAACATTGCTATGCTGAATGTGGTTCATATTTTTTCAGAATGTACTATTATGCTGCTCCTTTAGTTGCTCCTTCTTCAAGGCCACATTTAGCATAGTGACAATTGCTTTCATGGTGCAGATTCACTAAATAGTGCTGTAAAGTTTTAACAACTGACATATGGGTGCCAACAGACAAATTTCAGGAAACTGGAAAATCTATTTATCTTTTAAGTCTGATTAGATCTCCTTCCCTGAGCAGAACAAGGTCTAAGAAAACAGAGTTATCAACTTGCATAGATGCTCTAATGTGTCCCAGTAGCCCTCAAAAAAGTCACCTACAACACTTATATCCATGGTGGTGACAAAGTCAATGAGGAATTTTAACTCTGTAAGTCCAATGACTCAGACTGCAGATATCTACATATATTTCCCTGGTCGTTTGGAAATGACTCTTCTCCAGTGATTCATTCCTATGAATTGACAGAGAATGGTCCATCGAGAGCCACCAGTTCAGCTCTATGCTATCAGATAAATGCAAGATCACCTCAGCTTGTGTCAACAGCAGACCATTTCAGCTCCACTCCTAGGTCAACCAGAAAAGCAAGGACAGTAATCCTTATGTTGCAAGGAGGACAGACACCAGCAGCTATGAGGGCTTGACCATGGCAGCAGCCTGCCACACAGCTTCTGGAGACGACCAAAAAGTGTCTCAATGTGGGAGCAGTTCCTCCTGTTTGGCAGTGTCATATTCCATATCATTACGAATATATGAACAGGACCAAAGGGTCTCTCAGGCATAAGAAAGAGACAGGGATTGACACTGCCACAGGACTCTGGCCTTTTGAAAAACACCAGACAAATGATGACAGGTAAAATTTTACTCTTAACATCTTGTCCCCATACACAGCACGTAAAAAGGATATGAGAGAGGACAGGTTCTTAAATAGTAGTCCTTTGCAGAGTCAGAAAATAAAGGAAAGAACATGGAGAAAAGCTAGTTTATTTCAAAAATCTCTCCTAGTTACACAGCAAGCAACAGAATCAGCTATGTGGTAGGGTTTCAACCATTGCAAAACAGAAATAGACCAGGAATACATTTAATAAATTAGTAAATTAGCAATCCAGGTCCTCAAGCATTGCAAAATAAGTGATGTAAGGACATAAAACCGTGTGACCTGAAGAAATAGACAATGACTTTCACCTGAGGTATTGTCGGGTTTTTTTAAAGACTCCAGTACTCATGCACTGAAAAAAATAGAAATGTTAAGTTCAAGACCAATTTCCCAACTCCAAACAAATCAAACTGTTTTAAAAGATAGGAAAGGGAAAACCACATAAACTTGTTTCAGGAAGAATTACTTTTGTCTGTTATGCATTGTTAGTAAGCAAAAAGAATCCTCCCTCCTTGTACAGCATTTCTTGACCATATATATTGCTTTTTAAGCTAGTCTCAACAGAATCTGTCAGGAGATACTTACCAATTGATGCTGCTCTACTGCATGCTAGTAGGAAATATAACCATGACTACATATAAAAAACCATGTCTCCATGGGCCGCTTGCATTTCTTTAGTGTGCAAGAACAGGTAACAGGCAACTCTCAGATCCACAGATTCTCCCCTTTGCTTGAATGAGTGAAACTTACTTCTTTTTTGATTTTTTTTTTTTTGTATGCATTAAAAATGTGTGATAAAGTTCAGTGTAAATGCATGAGAATCAGTAGATGTTTTGTACCTCCTTTTTCCTTCCTTCTGACATGATCAACGTTATAAATATTTGAGCTGTTTACACAAGAAAAGTATCAAAGATAAGAAACAAGTATATGTTGACACATTTCAAAATAATATTTTCCTCAGTGTTAGCACTCCTCAATGACTCTGCTTGAGCCTGTGCTGTTGAAAACCAGCAGATGACTCTCCCACAGTCTCCACATCATTTTTGTTGTGTCAAATATACCACAATACATAGCAAGAAGCCATATCATGAAAACTGCTTGCCCCATAGAGATGCAGTCAAGTCAGTCTGCTAACAGCATACCAAAATGTTCCCTGGATTCAGGATAGAGCTAAGACAACCTGATCCCTCTAAGAGGAGCCCTAGGTTCACATCAGGGTAGCTGGATCTAGTATATGCTTTGGATGGTGAGCAGACACATGTACCACACCAAATCTGGCTTTCTGCAAACAGGAATAGCCACAGCAGGCCTCATGCCTTGTCTCATGCAGCAACTACTGGGCTGAAACACCATCCACCTACAGGCATTTTATGGTTGAAAAAAAGCAAGAAAAAGAAAGAAACTACACCTCAAGACTGCAGAAGTATTAAAGCTAGTAGCCTGCACTGGAGGGCTGGGGAAAGCTCCTCCTGAGTGCTGCTAGGTCTTCTATGCTCCTCCACACTTGCCAGGTGCTCATGTGTACCACTTGCTTTCTCTTCTTGAAAGATCCTATCAATTATATCACATCAGTAGTAGTCATTTAAATTACACCAGATCCAGGTGAATTGTGTAGCTTAGCTATTTACAGATATTAGAGCAGGACCCATGACCGTGCATAGGAGAGGCAGCTGCCGTGTGCTGGGGATTTTCAGTAGTGAAGAAAAGAAAATATGGAAAACCATCCCCACCCATCTATGATTTCCTAAGCTATTCTTTTTTGTAAACCACGGAAACACAGGTCCTGCAGGATACAAAGCCAGAGTGCAGATTGGGGAACATTTGTGCTATGTGACGACAGCATACCAACCAGCCAGGAGACCACACAAAGTACGAGCTTAAGCAGGAAAATTTGCTTTTTTCTAAGCACATGTCAAAGTAAGCTGTTGCATGCTGATAAAATGTGTAGCAGTAAGCTTTCTAGTGTAAACACAGCTTCACTCACACTAAAGAAACCAATCCTGCAGACTTTCTCTGCTGGGAGGTAAAACCATCACTGCAAAGTGGGAAAACATGACAAGGGGCTGACAAAATGTGTAATGATTTACTAATAAAATGACGGAAGAATGAGATAACTCATAAGCATGGTAACCAATTTACTCCATATGGCTCAAACCCTGCTAACATTTGGGATTACATATCACAAAAATGTATACAACTCATATCAAGAATTTCCCTCTCGGATGACTTCTTATTAAACAGATTTTCAAAAGCATTTTCTGCTGGGCTAAGCTTTACTTCCATCAAAATCACTAGCACTCCAGTTCAACTTTGATGGGAGCAAAGATAGGCCAAATCCCACCCAGAAAGTTTCATTTACTGAACACAGGGTGATGAAACTGATATCTCTGCATCCATATAAAATCTTAGCTCCTCTGGTGTGTCTCTGGAAAAGTGACCTCAGGACTTTCTAGCAATACAGAGAGTCAAATAAGAGCCTGTTTGAGCTTCATACAAATTTTCTCTTCATATTAAAAACTTCTCATCAAATACTAATTACAAATGTCTAGGTAAGGGTATTGATATTACACTAACAATTTGGGGAATGAAAAATAAAGAAGTCAGAGATATTGAACACCAGAAGAAAAAAAAATCCAAACCAAAAACAAAACAACCAAGAACAATAAAGCCTGGACATGCTTCACATTCTTTTCTGACTCAGAAGCATTCATTGCCAACTCAGACTGCAAGTCTCCTTTGCAATGGTGAGACAGGGCTATCAGAATTAAGGAGGACAGATAACACAGGAAAATTGAATTCAGCAAATAAACAAATGAATAAAAACGTAGAGGACTAAACTTATTTCAGCCCAGCAGACTCTACTAATAAGGCACATCTTATCTCTAGACTTAATAAAAGCACAAAAAGACAACTTATTTCTTTTCAGTACACACTGAAATCACTCAAAATAAACTGTGGTTTGGTTGAAGATAGAGGTATTGTAGACCATAATTACATAAAAAGAAAATGGATATCTCTAACATGAAAGCTTTATACTTTGGACTAAAATGCAATAGCAAAGATAATTACTTTGATCCTTAAGTCTTTTCCACAAAGTCAAAAATCTTGCTGAGCTGGAAGTTGATTCTGCAATTTTTAATGTGTTTTAAGAGAAAACATTTCCTCCTGCTACCTACCACCAACCAGTAAGTCCTAGATTTTTTTTTAAAAATAACATGCTTAAGGCGACATATCCACTTAAAAACAGCCTCTTTCTTTTCATTTTTCACTTTCCTTTCTCATTTCCTCATTTTACTACTGCTTAACACTTAAGATAGAATCACAGAATCATTTGGGTTGGGTAGGTGAGGCCTTCTACAAACAGCTGAGAGCTGCCACAATCCCTGATCCTCATGGGGAACTTCAGCCACCCTGATATTTGCTGGCAAAGCCACTCAGCCAAGCACACGCAGTCCAGGAGGTTCCTACAGATTGTTGGCAACAACTTCCTGTTGCAGGTGGTTGAGGAACCAAGGAGGAGGGGTGTGCTGCTGGACCTGGTACTGACAAATAAGGAGGGTTTGGTTGGGGATGTGAAGGTTGGAGGCAACCTCAGCTGCAGTGACCATGAGATGGTGAAGTTCAAGATCTTGTGTGAAAGAAGCAGGGCTCCAAGCAGGATTTTGAACCTGGATTTCAGGCAAGCTGATTTTAACATCTTCAAAGACCTACTTGGAGGGATTTCATGGGATCATATCCTAGAAGGTAGAAGTACCCAAGAGAGCTGGTCGATCTTCAAGTGCCACTTCCTCCAATTCCAGGATCAGTGTGTTCCCACAAGTAGAAAAGCAGGAAAAGGAGGCAAGAGACCTCCATGGATGAACAAAGACCTGCTAGGACAACTCAGGAAGAAGGCAGCTATCTATGAGAGCTGGAAAAAGGGCTTGGTTTCTTGGGAAGAGTACAGGAACATTGTCAGAGCATCCAGGGGTACAACCAGGAAGGCTAAAGCCCTTTTGGAATTAAACCTGGCCAAGAAAGTAAAGGAAAACAATCAAGTGTTTTTCAGGTACATTATCAGCAAAAGGAAGATGAGGGGAAATGTGGGCCCACTGCTTAACACAGAGGGTGCCCTGGTAACAGAGAATGCAGAGAAGGCTGAAATACTGAATGCTTTCTTTGCTTCATTTTTTATGGTCAAGGCATAAGTAGGATGGCAAGGATAGTAGGATGGTCTGGACAGCAGAGGACTTGCCCTGGGTGGATGAGGAAGAGGTTAAAGATTCGTTGGGCAAGCTTAACACTCATGAGTCAATGGATCTTGATGGGATCCATCTGAGAGTGCTGAGGGAACTGGCTGATGTGATTGCTAAGCCTATCTCCATCATTTTCCAACAATCATGAAGGACAGTGAGGTGCCTGAGGACTGGAGAAAGGAAAATGTCAACCCAGTCTTCAAAAAGGGCAAGAAAGATGACCTGGGAAACTACAGGCCAATAGGCCTCATCTCCATCCCTGGAAAGGTGATGGAACAATTCATCCTCAATCTTGTTAATAGACATATGAAGGAAAAGATGGTTATCAGGGGAGTCAACACAGATTCACCAAGGGGAAATCCTGTTTGACCAACCTGATAACCTTCTATGATAGTATAACTGGCTGACTAGATGAGGGGAGAGCAGTGAATGTCATCTACCTTGACTTCAGTAAGGCTTTTGACATTGACCCCTGAACATCCTCATCAGAAAGCTCAGGCAGTGAGGCTTGGATGAGTGGATGGTGACATGGATCAAGAACTGTCTGAATGATAGAACCCATAGGGTAGTGATCAATGGCACAGAATCGAGTTGGAGGCCTATGGCCAGTGGGGTTCCTCAGGGATGGGTTCTGGGGCCAGTCTTGTTCAACATCTTCATCAACCACCTGGATGAGGGGATAAAGTGTACCCTCAGCAAGTTCGCTGATGAGACCAAACTGGGAGGACTGGCTGATTCCCCACAAGGCTGTGCTGCCATTCAGCAGGATCTTGATCAGCTTGAGAGATGGGTAGAGAAGACCCTCACGTAGTTCAACAAGGACAAGTGAACAGCCCCATGCACCAATATAGGCTGGGGATTGAACTTTTGGAGGGCAGCTCTGCAGAGAGAGAACTGGGAATCTTGATTGACAATAAACTAACCATGAGCCAGCAATGTGCCCTTGTGGCCAAGAAGGCCAATGGCATCCTGGGATGCATCAAGAAGAGTGTGGTCAGTAGCTCAAGGGAATTTCTCCTCCCCCTCTCCACTGCCCTGGTGAGGCCTCATCTGGAGTCTTGTGTCCAGTTCTGGGCTCCCCAGCTCAAGAGGGACAGGGATCTTCTGGAGAGAGTCCAGCAGAGGGGCACCAAGATGATCAAGGGACTGGAGCATTTTCTTTATGAGGAAAGGCTGTGGGAACTGAGGCTGTTTAGTCTAGAGAAGAGCAGACTGCAGGGGGATCTCATGAACATTTACAAATATCTAAAGAGTGGGTGTCAGGAGGTTGGGGCATCCCTTTTTTTCTGTTGTATCTAGTAACAGGACAAAGGGTAATAGACATAAAATGGAACAAGAAATGTTCCATTTAAACCTAAGGAAAAAATTCTTTATTGTGAGGATGAGAGAGCCCTGGCACAGGCTGCCCAGGGAGTGGAGGGTGTGGAGTCTCCTTCTCTGGAGGTTTTCAAAACCCACCTGCATGCGTTCCTGTGTGAGCTAATCTAGGTGGACCTGCTTGAACAGGGGGGTTAGATGATCTCTAAAGATTCCTTCCATCCCTACCATTCTCTGATTCTATGATTACTAAAGGTCATTTAGTCCAATGCCTCTGCAATGAGCAGAGCCGTCTTCAACTCGATCAGGTTGCTCAGAGCCCCGTCTAACCTGACCTTGAACGTTTCCAGGGATGGGGCATCTACCACCCATCTCTGGGCAACCTGTTACTGTTTCACCACCCTCATTGTAAAATAACTTCCTTATATCTAGTCTGAATCTATCCTTTTTAGCTTAAAACAATTGCAGCTCATCCTATTGCAAGAAGCCCTCCTGAAAAGTCTGTCCGCATTGTTTTTATAAATCCCATTTAAGTACTGAAAGGCTGCAATAAACCTTCTCTTCTCCAGGCTAAACAGCCCCAAGTAACTCAGCCTTTCCTCATAGGAGTGCTCCAGTCCTCTGACAATTTTTGTCACACTCTTCTGAACCCATTCCAACATACATGAGTCTTTCCCATACTAAGCTTTAACTGCGAAATACTGAAGAGGCAGGGAAAATAGATTTAAAAAAAAAAAAAAAGAAAAAATCTTATTGGAGGGGCCAGTGGGGGTTGGAGTTCCCCTCTGGCTATGTTTACTTTTGATGAAATCCTGTACAACTAATTGACAGAGATTTTTTTTTTTTGTCACAGACATTTTAATGTGATTGAAATTAAATACAATAACAACAACAATAATTGTCTTTTTCCTTGCTTCCTATCCTGAAACAATTTAGTTACTTCCTCTGTTTGATATAGGAAGCTCTGGTGCTGCAGCAAGATAAATAATTTTTACTTTAATCTCACGGTCAACAAAGGCTGATGCTGAATGGTGCACATGGGAGCAGCTGAGGTCAGGGAACCAGAGAATTGTTAGAGAGGCATTTGGCAGAGATGGTGCTTACCGGTTCTTCACTCACACTGTTATGTAGTACACAATTAGAGGCATTTCCTGGTACCCATAACTGAGATGCTACAGAAAAAATTCTTAGAAGCTTTTTCCTTTCTGACAAAATTTATCCACAAACCCTCTGACAATCTGTTGATGTGCCTTAATTCCACTTTGGAAAGTTAAAATGTGACTTGCTGCACAATCTTGCAAAGGATCTTTCCAAACAGAAACTATTGGAGAAAGACAAAACAGTATGTAGATAGAGCTATTTTAGCCAGGTACCCCAGGAAAGCAAGACTCATGGGGTAACAAGAAGGAGTGAAGACAAGCATACATGCACGCTTGTGCGCTTACCAATGTGCATCTATCCATTTTGCTCCTTCCCTCTCCATCGTTCCCTTAATCTTTGAGACTTAGCTCCTAACATATGTCACAGCTCTCAGAGATACTCAACCACTACAAAGTAGTGAAAAAGGAGTTGGGTTGTGAAGAAAGATGCCACTAGAGACTCTGCTGAAAGGTGGTAGTGCAAGCTCGGTGACTATTAAATACCACACAATCTGCACAGAATATCATTCCTGAGGCACAAATCTGATGAAAAATGAGCCCCCATTGTTCATGCAGCTGTTTTTTATCTAACTGCTTGTGCTCCTGAGGGATTGTCTTCCTTTTATTTTGGTGAATGTGCACCCACTGGTGCATAAATTGACCTTCAATAGAACCAAGTACTTGAACACTGTGAAAAGCACAACATAGGCTGCAGGTTACTAGACCAAACAATTTACATTAACATGCTACCTGTTCAACAGCTGGCTAAAAACTGTCAGTTTACATATTACTGATCTAAGAGCATTTTGGAGAGGATTCTGTGCAGTAGAGGATTCTAAAACAACAGCCTTGGCACGTGGTACAACTGACATTTTAAATGTGTTCCTGAAATAGGAGCTCAGGCTTTGTTTGGATATAGAGTCTAATGTACCTACTCCACCACTCCACAGGAACGTCACTGGACCACATTCCCACAGAGGGATGGTGATAACCACACACCTCTGACATGCCTGTTTGTTCTGTCCAAATGTATTTAGCCTTTTTTCCCTGTGCAGTGGGTGTGAAGCAGAAAAGGTGATTCACACCTTCAGTACCAATTCCCTTTCCTCTGTAGGCTGTACTCTACATCTAAATAAGTAGCAACTAATGACTATCATCTTGGGAGAAAAGGAGAATTAGAAAGCAATTCACACCTGAGGACACAAGCATAAATTACTCCAGGTAAACCATACACAGCATGCCAGTAACTCACCAGGATCTCCCTTCATACAGCTTCTACCCTGACACAGCCTGTGACAAAGATTCATTTATCCCTTTGTCCCTGCAATTTTCTGAAGGATAAATGCCTTCAAGGGCTGTCCCTGGAACAACGCCACTTAAGAAAGGTTGCTAGCCCTGGAAGAAATCTTACCAGGCATAAGATTTCTCCTTGAGGCATAAGGCCCTTTCTCCTTAAAGTTGAATCTGTTACAGGCTTTCATACAGAATCTACTTTCTTCATGCTCATGTAATACAGGCTTTACTGTCAGGAATTAATGCATCAGCAAGGAAAAAGAGAATAATTACAGCTCTATATGTTTCTCCATTTACATCCATTTCTTTAGGGAGAATACAATATTCCCATTGAAACTAACAAGAAAAAGGTTTTTCAGAGAATGTGTTATAAAGTATAGTACTTCAGTATTATTACAGAAGTGCCTAGTGTTTCAAATATTTCATTATTGATCTGATGCAGCATGATCCTGACAAATGAAGGCTTCTAGCCCATTTTACAGACAGGTAGATTAAGACAAAGAAAATAGAATACAGGATTTTGAGTCCAGATTTAGACTTCAACGCTACACATACAACAGTGAAACGTGCTTTTCTGAAATGACACACAGTAGTAAAAAGTGCATCTGATTTACAGATGTGTTGTCCCAGACCCACAGATTTGTGACTCTTAAATATTATGTTAATATGAAACAACACAGCTTCAGGGGAATCATCTGTTGAATATTTTTTCTGCTTAGCAAACACATAGAGAAAAAGCAGTCTAAAAAGTTTTGCTCTTATTGAAGCCACAAGAAATTCTGTGTTTAACATTGATTTTATGGTTGTAAACCACTGGTTTACATTTGTCAGGTATACCAAATTATTCCATTTTATACTTCTTCACGTTAGCTAAGAATCAGTCTCAAACAATATATTTAAGCAGATAATAAGCAGTTGAGAATCAGTCAAACTTTCTCAGTTTTTCTTTGGTTTTCTTAAGAAAAAAGGATTTTATTTTTGTTTTAGGAACTTGGTATTTTTTTCCACAGAGAACCTATTTTCCTCGAATTTTAGTCACTGTCCTGTTAGAAACCTGCATTTATTTGCAAGCAACAAAAACAATTCTTCAGCTCAAGGACTATTTAGTGAGACAGCCCCTAGCATGATGGAGTCTTGATGTCAGCTGTATGATACTGTAATAGAAATGGTAAAAAAACAGCATAGTGAAATCTCAGCCCTAGAGGGACTCACATTCTAAGTATCTATTGCCTTTTTTTTTTTTTTTTTTTTTTGGTTATTTCATTCATTTCATCCAGACTTTGTAGCTGACTTCTGTCTTAAATGATGAAGGCATTTTGAAGGATTTTCACTAAGCTTTCCCCAGCTGCTGGATTAACAGGACACTTCAAAGTGCTTTTATTTCCTGTAACGCTAAGTATCCTGTCACTTCGATTCAAATTGAACTACTGCAATAGCATTAGTTCAAATGCAGTTTGTTTGGTGTGAGTGAACACTTTACAATGAAATTTCTGTCAATGATGATGCAAGTATAATGCAACACTTACCACTATAGAAACAAAGAAATCACAATCTTTAAGCACCAGGGCTACTTCATGTAACAGCAGGGACTTTCAGAAGAATAGGAAGGTTTCATGAACTGAAAGTGTCACTGCAGAAATTACATTAGCAGGGTGAAGAATATTTGATGGAAAACATGGCAGCTCAGGAATAAAGAATAGGCAGTGGTGAAACTACTTCAGTGTAAGGTCTTGCTTTCCACTCAGCAGATTTTGACTAGACGAGCATGAACTGTTTACAAATAGCTGTTGTTTCTTGTCTAGAAAAAATATATTAGCTTATTTCCCAATAATAATTTTTCCCCCTCAAATGCATGGCTTCTTTCTTCACCCTTGAAGTAGAAACTATAACTGAACATGTATCTCTTGATTGCTGCTCTCCTCATCTGCATCCAATGTTATACCAGTGCTTTTTATTTCCATAGGAGAAAATTGCAATGATGCCGCAGTGAATGGTGCCCCTCACAGAAGATTTAAAGTAACTAATTAGAAATCAAGATTAAAGAAATATAGGTAGGTCAGGAAAATTAGGTATAGGCTTCCCACTAAATGGAAAGTTTTAAAGCAGACATTTCCTCCCCACAGTCTATATTTTGTATAGTCATTCACAAATCCTCATTTCCGCTCTTCTGGTGGCTAATTCCTCTCTATTAGATGTCAATGGTTTTCTTCCTGTGCCATTACAGAAATAGGTTTTCCTTCAACCAGCTCTAGCCCTCTGCGTGTCTCTCTCAAGCTTCCTTTCCCCTCTTCACAATGTGAAGCTAGATAGGAGTGCTAGATGTGTTTCATTCTCTATACAGACTATTCTGATACTTTGGGCTTGCCAGAAAAAAAAAAAAAAAAAAAAAAGAAAAAAGAAGATAAAAGAAAGAAGAATGATTCACTAGGGAATAATTGACCATATATTACTTAACTGTCAGTTGCTACTGGAGCTCCTTAATGAGACCAAAGACCAAACCCATTTTTTGCTCCCAGCATGATTTCCCAGGCTGAAACACCCAAGGAGAGGTGTGAGAGGATGTCTGTGCTGCCTGTGACCGCATGTGGTTCCCCACTCCCACGGGGAGGGAAAAGATTCCAGTCACTGAGGATGTCAATCAAGTGTTAAATTTGCAATAGCAAAGCATACTTTTAAGCCAAACATCTATTTAATAAAGCTCACCCCTTAGTTAAAATTGCAGACAAACCTGTCCATAATCAGGTAACATGAAAAAGACTGACAGATGGCTGGTGACGTCTGTACCTGCCCCCTTCCCCCATATGTGGCTAATTTGCTGTGGTTTTCAAGTATCTGAGAGAATCAGTCTCTGAGAAGCAGGTACGCTTTGCATTCCTGGGCAGGCTGAACGTGTCACTGTACCGAGTGTAAACTGTTGGTTAAAGCACAAAAGTAGTAATCAAAATTGTTCCTGTTCGCACAGATCATTCACGTGTGGTGGTTGTGTAAGTCTGGGGAGACTGTTTTGTAATGTTACTGAAAGTCTCGTGTTTTTACTTTTTTTGTGGGTTGGTGAGTAAAGTTTCTGCAATGCAATTATACTGAAATTAGGGAAATCAATTAAATCTTTGCAAATCTTTTCTCACTTTCAAAAACCAAAAAACATACTGATGCTTATAGATGATGTCAAGGAACTATAATTCATACTGGTATACCACACATGAATAAAGCCTGATGCTCACAAACTGTGTCTGTCATAGAGTCCATCTGATTTATTCCAAGTGGCCATGTTAGACCAGCACCTCATCTGAGCTGGTAAGGTTATTAATTGGCAAAAAATAGAAATACACTATTTAAAACACTTTTGACTAACGTAAATCCAGATAAATCTGAGTTGGTAGATTTGTTTGCACCCAATATTATGCTATGACTCAAAGAATGATTAGCCAGGACCCTTGACAGGCTGAAGACATATGATCTGATATGGCAGCTTCTATTCTGTATCTATTCAGAGGTGACTTTAGGTGTGTGGATGTTTGTTTAGTGCTTGAGTAAATTGTTAGACTGATAGCCTTGAAATAAAAAAAAGCCTGCTAGACCTTTAGTTTTGAAATTAAAAACTTTACCTTCAGAACTGGGCACAGGCCAATTGTAGGACTTCTTATTTTTTTTTTTTTTTATATATAATGCTGTACTGTGCCTTAAACAAGACTCAGGAGTGTCTTGGTAAGAGTAAAACAGAAGAGTGACTTGGTGCTTATTCACCGAGAAGAAAACTAATGAGATATGTCTTTTCAGTGCAGAAAGTATGAAAATACCTGGGACATAATTCATGTATTTTTTGTTTATGTTCAGTAGAGAAGTGCTCATTTTTAATATATCTTACACACTTTTCATGCTGCACACTTGTATTTACTTTACACTGTACTTTCTTCTGAAGAATTAGGAATTCCTACAGGGATATATTAGTGAAAACACTGGGAACAAAAAGCACAAAGCGAGCTCTCAAAAACAGGGAAGAGACAATTTGAGACAATGCATCCCTGCCTTTTTTCCCCTTGAAAGAGGAATCAGTGTACATCTTGCTTCAAATTGAAGTCAGCTTTGTAAATTAACATTTGAGCAACAGCCTGATCCAGAAAAGTCTACGTTAACTAGCTTTTCAGAATATCCCAAGGAAAGGAAAATTTGGCTGTTTACAGAAATGGAGAGTAAAAAAAGGGCATAAGTAAAACCAAAATGACAAATGGGCCTTGAAATTTCCAGCGAGAATCTAAATTTTGTGAGCCATCCTCAAACCTAAGAAGCATGTGTTACTCAATCAGCTCTTGACAGAGCTGTAACAGAAAGAGAAACACAGCACGGACACATGGCATTAACATTTTGGGGTTTTTTTTTTCCCTTTCTCTACTTTATTGAATTCTTATTAGGGAATTAATAAACAAATATATATCGTAGAACCGATCCAGGTACGAGGAACTTTCCAGAGTACTTTTTTCTTTATTACGAATTGTAATTATGCCTCCAGGGAAAATAATAGCTGAGAGATTCAAGTTACCATGCTGTTTAATTTAATCAAAGGAGTCATGACTCCTTTAACAAGACATCTTAGAAAAAGAACAAAGATAATGTTCCCTATTATTGGGTTATAAATACAGTAAAATTATATGTGGAAAGAGAGAAGAAGAGGGAATCAGTAAAACCACTTGAAGGCATGTTGATTTTTTTTTTCCTCTGAAATTGTGGTGTATTCTTAAATCACTGCCATAATCTAGACTGTAGATGCTATGGATCAGTCAAGACAATCGTGTGTTAAATAATAATAATAAAAAAGTTAATTTAACAGAAAGAGCATTAGAGTACTGCTTGTCTCTAGAACACACAATAAACATCAGAAGGCGAAAAAACTCCATCTGTGAACACTAACTCTTAGAAAGCTAGGCTGAGATTTCATTATTTCTTCTGTTCCAAAGCCTGCAGCTTGCAGAAGAAACTCTTGAAGAGCTTGGGAATCAGAAGGATCATGAAAGATCTACTGATCTACTGATCTTGGGTGCATTCTGTCTTCTCTACTGTTCCAAAGTGTGGGAAATTTGAGACCATATAAGAGTCTGAGAGGTTAGACCAAATATGGTATTTAATAAAGCTCTGATAGATTCCAAACACCATGAGTTCAGATGCTCCTGAAGATAATAGTGTAGAATAAATCCTGGCTTATCCATAAGACAATTCAGTGCTACTGCTGAGACCCTCTTGCCCATAACATATCTCTTCACAGTTCAATTTCTACCACTCTCACCTTAAGGTTAAAAAAACAAAAAAACCCCAAAAAAACACCCCAATCTTTCGCCTGTTTTTTGCAGTGAGCAGTAAACAGCGATAATGTTCACAACCCCCAGAAATCTTGTGAGATGACTCACTACTCCCTCTATTACAAAGGAGCCTGGGGGACTCCTCATTCAGCATAAGCATAAACACAACTCCTCACACTGGCTATTTTAGCCATAATGGAGAAGTTATACTGTGTGTAGTCCACACAGTGGACTACCCTCTGCCTTGGTGCTTGCTTGCCCAACTGACTCTGACTCCCTCACCACCCAAACTTGAACTCACCAAGGTTCCTTCCCTAACTATGCCTGGGTATTTGGAGAGAGGCATGACAGAAATACAAAGGCTACACACCTTCAGTTACATAGCAGACAAGTGGCAAATCTAAGAGCAGAAGAATTTTCTATGCGAGATCCTTCTATCAGAGTGTAGTCTAATCCAGAAAGTCAAAGAAATGACACGTGGCAACGTCCCACTTCAAGAGGTCATCTGTAGAAATTGTAGACGTTAAAGGCTAATTAAGGTTAAGCATACCATATTCTATGTCGGAAGGCTTCTTAAGTCATTCACTCTCTGGAGGAGCAGGATTGGTTTCCACAGGACGTGTACCAGTATTTTGTTGAAACCACGTTCAGAAGTGATAAGAAATAAGTGTTTTTTTGTAGTTCCTTTACAAGATGCTTCAGATGTCTTGACATCTGAAAACTCGAACCTTATTTTTGGCTTAAATGCATCTCCACTTAAATTTTATATCTCCATACCTCTTGATCGTATTTGGGTGCAAACTACATTTCTTTCATTCTTGGATGTTTGCATACTTCAAACATTTGCAGCCTCTTATAACTACATTTCTCCTTAGTCATAACCTAGTGATACACTGGATTATTAAATAATTCCAATATTTGGTCTGGGTTCTTTCCCTCCAATATTTATGCTTCCTATTGAAGTCCCTCTAATTTATTCCTGTCTTTGGTGACACAAAGAAATGAATTCAGCAGAAAAAGAATCAACACTCAATGTACAATGGACTACTGATTCACTACATTTTCCTTAGACACACATCCACCTACATCCATTTTTACATCTTCTGAAGATCAGGTCCTTTTTTGGCACCTCAGTAAAATGATCAGATGCATTTAGCATTCAGTGTAACACTTGATACACAAAATAGCGAACACGTTGAGCTCCCAGGAGACAAAGAAATCTGGCACTGTATTTACACGTCCAAGGATAAAGCTGAGCTCTCTTAAATATCTACACCACCCCAGCACCACTGGAAAAAATATGAGTCAAGTGCCTGTTGCCGTTTCTGCTCTGAAAGCAAAAAATGTTGATGATATTCCTTAAGTGCCATGAGTAACCCTTGAATGAAGACTGGGGTGCAAAGGAAGCTGGTATATACCTCTCTTTTGTTATAAAGTGAGAGAATAATGACAGTGTTGGCCACAATAGCTGCCCAATAGAGTTTGGGTAACATCAACCCATCTCCCATTCCACCCACTGAGAGCTGCCCCACCTGGACTTCCTTCTGTCTCCTGCAGCAGAGGGCTTCTCCCTGTCTCTTCCCTGAAAGGGAAGAGCAGAATTTCAACAGGGTCATGTCGTTCTCTCCTGGCATGAAATAAAACTTTGAGGCCACACAGGCTAAATGGACAGGAAAATTGTGTCTGCTGTATTTATCCAGAGAGAAGATTGATACTTCAGGAACAAAAGCATTGAGATAACATTTATAAGTATTTAGATAGCATTTATAAGCAAGTGATTAAGCAAAACCGTCAGTCCCCTGCTTCCCTAGGCTCCTGCTAGACAAAGGGTGTCTAGAAGAGACTGGAACAAAGAGGAAACTTCTTTTATATCATGCTCCCCACTTATGCCCTGCTTGTGGGGACAGACTGAGTACCCCAGCAAGTCCAGCCCCATGGCAACAGGCACAAGAAGAGTCCCTAGGTCACTGTCAGGAGCTGTGGCATGGGGCTGAACAATGGGGACCCATGTCTTGTTGTCTGCCTACCAACCTCAGCCCCTGGGAAGAGTGCAAGGGGACTCCCTCTCCAGCTGTGGCACAACATGGTATGAAATTCTCCAATGCTCAAGTATCAGCACATCAAATTAAGGGTCCTGGTTTTACTATCTCAAGCACTGGAAAAAGTCTGCCTGGTTTGGGTGGCCACTGCTGCAGCAATTGGACTTCACGGGTGTCCAAAATAAAGCTTGCTATAACTTCTTGCTGTGACTTGAGTCTGCATATCCCTTATCATACTCTTTTTTGAAATGATGGTATTTTCCAAAGGTAAAGAAAACATCCTATGCTTTCTGGAATTTTCCATTGTTACACTTTGCCCAGAGGTGATTTATCCCTCCAAGGAAACTTTCATCATTCTGTAATATTTTTTTTTAATTCTGTTGTCTGTATCTGAGGCAGGCAGATACATGGAGACACAAATAAATGAAATAATAGCCTGAGATTTTTATCAGAATGCAAAGATAGGATGATGCAATGATCAAGACAACTGCTCTGGAAAATTTTAGACTTCTGTTAATTGAAGATTGTTGAAATTCCAGGATGACGGGGGGTCATCCTTGAATCTCTCTCACAGAGGAAAATTTAATTTAAAGAGAGAGGTGTGACTGGAAATACCTAAAGGGAATGTCATTTTTAATTTTGAGATCCTGTCAAATTGTGGTTTCCTAAGGAACTAAATGTTCAAGTAACCATTTGGGAATATGGTTTTTTGGTCAATATTTTGAAAAATGCACACATATTAGTGGCTTAAAAAGCCAAAACTTTGAATCCCATTGTAAATGCTTAATTATACAATTTAGTCATAACCATCATTACCAGATTGCTGCTTTTCTGAACATTTGAATGCCTAAGCCACATGCATCCTCTTTGAAAGTATGTTGATTCCTCCCAGAAGCTGTTCTAAACTCAATCTCCTCACTTCTCTGTAATATAAATACATAAGTATCAAGTATTTTTCTGTGTTATTATTTAATTTTACACATATGGATACTATAATATATGGTGATCAATGGCACAGAATCGAGTTGGAGGCCTTTGGCTAGTGGGGTTCTACAGGGATCAGTTCTGGGGTCAGTCTTGTTCAACATCTTCATCAACCACCTGGATGAGGGGACAGAGTGTACCCTCAGCAAGTTCGCTGATGACACCAAACTGGGAGGACTGGCTGATTCACCAGAGGCTGTGCTGCCATTCAGCGGGATCTCGACCAGCTTGAGAGCTGGGCAGAGAGAAACTTCATGAGGTTCAACAAAGACAAGTGCAGAGTTCTACACCTGGAGAGGAACAACACCATGCACCAGTACAGGCTGGGGATTGACCTACTGGAGAGCAGCTCTGCAGAGAGAGACCTGGGAGTGCTGGTTGGTAATAAACTAACCATGAGCCAGCAATGTGCCCTCATGGCCAAGAAGGCCAATGACATCCTGGGATACATCGAGAAGAGTGTGGCCAGCAGGTCAAAGGAACTTCTCCTCCCCCTCTCCACTGTCCTGGTGAGGCCTCATCTGTAGTACTGTGTCCAGTTCTGGGCTCCTCAGCTCAAGAGGGACAGAGAGCTTCTGGAGAGAGTCCAGTGCAGGGTCACCAAGATGATCAGGGGACTGGAACATCTTTCATATGAGGAAAGGCTGTGGGAACTGGGGCTGTTTAGTCTAGAGAAGAGGAGATTGAGGGGAGATCTTATTAACATTTATAAATATCTAAAGTGTGAGTGTCAGGAGGTTGGGACATCCCTTTTTTCTATAGTAGCTAGCAACAGGACAAGGGGTAATGGGGTGAAGTTGGAACACAAAAAGTTCCACTTAAGAAAAAAGTATTTTACTGTGAGGGTGACAGAGCAGTGAAACAGGCTGCCCAGAGGGGTTGTGGAGTTTCCTTCCTTGGAGGTCTTCAAGACCTGCCTGGACATGTTCCTATGTGACCTGATCTAGGTGAAGCTACTTCTGCAGAGGAGTTGGACTAGATGATCCCTTCCAACTCCTACCAATCTATGATTCTATGATGATAGGATACTTACTAAACAATATGAAGCTACAAATACATACAGTCTGCAGGAGAGTCAAGAGTCTGGTTCATCAAGATGAACAAGATCATCCTGTCAAAAACGTATTTCTATTGTGAGGTACTTTGGTGTGGACAATTTAAGTACGTGCTTGAGCAATAAAATTCCCACAAGAGTAAAGACCAGCCAAGCCATCTATTTCTCACTTGATTAGCCTACTGAAACTCAAGACACCTGTTCCAAACTAACATATTTTTATAGAATGAATAAGAGAGGACTTGACACTTTGCCACCATCTTGACATCCTATTTCTTGTAAGACAACTCCCCCAAAATGCCTTTAACCCTATGTGACAGATACAGTTGCTTGGAGGTGTTACCAGGAAGAATGCAGAACACCTTGTCAAAAGGCAGATATTTTTTGTTTTTAAAAAGAAGACACAATCTGAAGGGAAAAAAAAAAGTAGAAAAGTATACTGATCATCTATATCTGGAGGCTAAGAGGCTAAATCCCTTCGTTATTGATCTACTTAGGTTAGGAATTCAGGAGATACATGTGTGCCTCTACATATCTGTGCTCTGCTCCTCTGTACCATTTTTCTTCTGGAACACAGATGAAAAGCTAAGTTCAATGGTCTGTCCTAAATTTGTCTTTTATTAATATTGCAGACATTCTCAAGTCATAATACCCGAGGTACCAAAGGTCTACAAACATCTTCCAAAGCATTACACCCTACTCAACCAAGAAGTTACTGAAAAACAAAACAAAGAGCTCTTGTTCTAATTTTGTTGTTTGAAAAAAATATTATAAGCCTTGTGTCGTGGGATTTAGATCATCACCCCATCTGCTCTAGTGGTTCAACTCACTTATCTATTGAGATCAAATTCTCAGCTAAGGGAATTTCAAATAAAATTATCCTCCCACTTCTCTGGTATACCAGTCGGGGATCACTTTTCTCACATACAGCCTGGGAGAATGATATCCTTGCTGTGCGCACCATACAAAGTCATACCGGAGTGGCAGAGACACTTATGCACAAGCCCTCAGTGGTGTTGTCCCAGCAGCAGATTTGCAAGTAGAGACCTTCTGAATTAGGAATATCAAGGAGCATCAGTTTATTCCATTAAGAATTCAAAGTAAATTATTTAATAACAATAAAAAACAAAAAATCCTTGTTTATACTTCAGTTGATTATTTCCAGGCCTGCTAGCATCAGGCTGAAATCCTGCAGAGTTCATGCCAAAAGAGAACACAATGAGAAAACTGGGCTCAGGTTGAGATACTCTGTGCTTTACTCCTCCACAGGCAGATATTTTAACACCACCTGTTGATTCCTTACTTTTGGCATGAAGAGGTTGCATCTGACTTTTCTCAAAGCAAATTCAGCTTTCATGACAAACTGGTGACCCACAGAGACATTAAATTACTCTGTTTAGCCAGGCAGAGGTGCACCATGGAAAACTCCACACATGGCTCTGGGTATCATCCCAGTCTGAAGGAAGTACCTACTGTGAAGTAAAGATAATTATCTCCAACACTCAGCCTTTCACCTAGATGTAAAAATTGTGTTAAACCTCACTGAAGCCAGCATGTCCTGTGGTGTGAAAGAGAAAGCCTAGTAGCATCATTAGTGTTGATATAGCTTAACCTCTAAACTGTGCCAAGCAAAGTAAGGTTTACCATCAACATCATATTTTTTACCTATGTTTGGACTTTTTCCAGGTATTGAAGTACCATCACACATCATAATTCCCATCTGACACTAACACATGACTCACATTCTCAGTAACAGATTTGACCTTTGGTCACAAACCCCTCTTTAAGCAAACCTAACATTCTGACGCAATCACTGGCTGGTATCAGTGGAAATTAAACAGATCTGGTATCCAGAGTGAAAAAAACTTTCTTTTGTCCATCACCAGTATGCTGAAGCACCCAGTCTCTGATATAAAGCACAATTAAGACTTTATATGAATAAGTCATTGAATGAAGAAACCACTCTTGCCCACTTTCCTTCAGGTGTTCCATATTCCACCAAAGACACCTAAGGATTACAATATGAATTAAGTCTTGTTCCTAAGGGTCAGTATAGGATATCAACAGAAGAAATACAGCTTATTGTTAACTTTTTGCATGCATCAGTTTCAATTTTGTTCCGTGGGCACTTGCTGATTGAAGTAATCTCAATAATAAAGGTGAAAAATACATACTCCTAGAAGACTATTATAGAGAATGACATAGGATGTAATTCCCTGCAGCCATAAAGAAAGATAACTTTGAATGAAGCTAGTGCTGTATATGTGATGAGAGGAGGATATTGTCTTAAAAATAATAATAAAAAAATATACATATATCTGTAGTGAAAGCTAAGCTGTTATTATATGTAAGGCAGCTGCAGAGAAAGTGATAACATTAAAGGCATTAGAACAAAGATTATCTGATCTCAGTAATTAAATCCTTTTCCCTGCTTTATAATCAGGTCACATGAGCCCAATTCAAGCATCACCCTCGAGACCAGCCTGAAGAGGTTAGAGACAGTCACTGGAAACCCCTCAACCTAGGGGGATTTAATTGTTCTGTGGTTCCCATCCTACCTTGTCTCTGTGGGACTGCAGAGCTGTAATATTGATCCTAAAAGTATCCAGGAACAGGCTGATCTTTGCACAGCTTCTACTTTCTGCACACCTTTTGCTAACGATCTCTCATACATTTGAGATGACAATACAAATATCACTTTCTTGGCAGAACAGGCAGATTATTCATGTCACAGTTCCAACAGTTGTATGACAAAATATTATCTTGTGGTCACTGAAAGGGGAATATCTGTCTCCCAGAAAGTGAGCACAGTGCCAAGCCATTCTCTGCATGAATCAAGGGGACAGAGGAGTGCGTCAGCAGATCTGTGGCAAACACAGACACTCCTCAACGGCCTTTATCAGCCTGTCACTCTGGCCAGGCTATGGGATTAGCTTCATGATCTCCAATTCAGCTTTCCTCAACATCTGACACCACCTCATCTATTACTTATTTAATACTCTTCTGTTGGAAGCAGTCATCCAGGATTAAAAAAACAAAGGTTTTGTACAATTCAGGAGAAGAGGGACTCTTGTTAGTTCAAACTGTGATCCAAGTAATCGGTGGTTAAATTAAGAAAAAAAGGAAAAATCCACTTCTGTTTGGTGGATTAGGAGAGCTGCAGATCTCACTCTAGTCAGGAAGTGATGCTGGAGAAATCTATTCAAATGGATGCCCTCAGCTGGGTAAGAGAATTTCAACACTTTGGGTACTTCCTCACAGCACTATCCTTCAGTAAGAGATGCACAAACGGAAGGGAAGTCAACAACAACACATAAACCTGTCAGGTAAACAAACCACCCCCCATTAGATGTAATTTTGATGAAGTGGAGGGAACCAGAACCAGAGCAAATAGTCAAGTTCTAGAGAGTCCAGGCCCCTTACTTCAGTTAGTGGTCAACACAACTAACATGAGGATTTTTTTTTTCTTAACCCAAACCTTTCCACCAAAGCTTACAGAAGTTATTACATTTTACAAAACTTGGTCATAATTACTTTCAAAGCTTTATTAGGCTCATTTTTGCTGAGCAGTTAAAAGATATTCTGAGAAGCCATGCAAATATGTAAATTAAAACAGAAAACTGATGTCATGGTTTGGCCCAGCTAGCACAGCAGCACCACAACAGTCTCTTGCTCGGTGCCCCCATTCACCCCCACCCTCATTAGGATGGTGGAGGACCCAGCGAAATGGGAGTAAAAAGATAAGCAAGGTTGTTGTGGATTGAGACAAGGACAGGGAGGGCTCGCTGCCAATTACAGTTCTGGGCAAAACAGACTCCACTACTTGACTTAGAGAGGAAAGTAGGAAAGTTTATTCTACAAGAAACAGAATGGAATAAAAGCAAAAAGGGAGTAGAATGATAAGAAAATTACAACCAGCACTTTAAGATCTCCCTCTCCCATCCCTCCTTTCTTCCCAGGCCCAGCTCACTGCTCCTGATATCTCTACCTCCTCCCCCCTCAACGGCTCAGGGGGGCAGGGAGTGGGGGATGTGGTCAGTCTCTCACAGATGGGCTCGACTCTTTCTCTCTTCTCAGATGAGGACGACTCCTGGCATTCTTCCCCTGCTCCAACACGGGGTTCTTCCCCCGGAACACAGTCCTTAACGAATTTCTCTGGTGTGGGTTGATCCCAGTAGCTGCGGCTTCTACCGATACAGGTTCCCTCACACGGGATGCAGCCCTTGGTGAATATCTCTGGCTTGGATTCTTTACTGCGGTTTCAGTTGCAGGGTCCCTCTCTTGGGACAAGGCCTCTTCTGGGCATAAGTTTAATGAGCTGCTTTGTCGTGGGTTCCTCCCCACAGCTGTGGATATTGGGTCCCTTCCTTGGGACACGGCCTGCTCCAGCCATAGTTTTAAAGAAGAAAATCACTGCCCCTGTCTCGGGGTCTGCAGTGAAGTGGTTGGGTCCCTCCCATGGGACACGGCATCCTCCGGCCATAGTCACTGTCCCTGGCTTGGTGCCTTTAATCACTGCCCCTGGTCTGGGTCCAGCTTTAGCAAAACGAGTCTCTGCTGCTAATATGGGGTCTTTAAAGAAAATAAATCTCAGCTTCACCAGTTCTCTCCATAGAATGCAGGGGAGTGTCTGCTCCAGCACACCTCCTCCTCTCTTTCGTCACTGACCTTGGAGTCCACATGGTTGTTCCTCTCATTGTTCCTACTCCTTGCACCACCACCAGCCAGAAGAAGAAGAAGGAGCAGAAGAAGGAAAGAAGATGGAGGAAGATAGAGGAAGAAACCTCCTCTTCCGGCTTCTTCTTAAAAAGTGATTGTGGAGGCGTCTAATTGGCTCAGCCCCAGCAGTGGGTCTGGCTCAGAGCTGGGGAGAGTTGCGAGCAACTTCTTACAGGAGCCATCTTTACAGCTGCTTCCCCCTTACCAGAAAAGGCTGTCATGCCAAACCACGACAACTGACAAGAGGATAAAGAAAGTAAATTAAATATTATGTGAATGTACATATGAAGTTGTGGGATGTTGTATAAATATATCTTCCCTATATCACTCTTTCATACTTCACAGGAGAGGACTGCTCAGTGGGTCTCCGGGAACTAGGAGAAAAAGGCAGATCAGCCTCTCTACAAAATACTTTATAACTGTAATGTAGATGACTACTTCCTTAGAGCTCCCAATAAATTCTGTTTCTTTTCTGAGGGGGCTTAACAGCAAAGACTTTACATGGATTTTGGGGTTTTTAGTAGGGACTCTGTCTTTTGCTCATTGAATCAACAAAAGAAAAATATAAACTATATAAAAGCCTGCCTACTGGAAATTGAGACAAGATTGGGAATATGTGTGTGTAGAGAGGTAGAGGGGTTCACTCAAAAGTATAAAACAAAGTAGGTCTTTTGTTATAGAGGCTTATAATACACTGTAAGTACTGAAAGCCAAAGCAAACAGCAGTGACAAAGACTGCTTCTTTTGTATGCTTTTTACAAGGGCATGGTAAAATCAAGCATTCCAACTATTTAATCCACTATCTTGACTCTGACACTTCAGCACAATGTATGAGTAAAAGGCATGTTGACAAATTATGGATTTAATGAGAATTTATTTCTTAAGGGAATTAAAGGTTGATTTATGCCTCAGAGGATGAAGGTATGCTTGTTCATATTTATCCTACCTAAAACAATAAAATAGTTTTATCTACACCCAAGTATCTTGTGGAATCTTTTCACTCTTTTTTATACTATCTGGCAGCATATATTACATGTTGTAAATATGCCACACTAAAAAATTAAAACCAAACAAAAAAACTACAAACTTTTTTTTATCAGTTCCTTTTCAAAAACACTTTGCACTCTAACATTAGCACATTTTATTAATACTAACATCCTTTAGGAGATATGAGGAGAACATGATGTACAAGGATAGGCAGAGAGAAGTGCGTCTGTTCAGTCCTAAGAAGAAATGCCAAAATCATATACTATTGCTTTCAACTACCTAACAGATATATACAGAGAAGTTAGAGTCAGAGTCTTCCCAAAGGCTCAGTGTTTCAGGATGAGAGGTAACAGGTCAAATTTGCAACAAGTGAAATTTAAGTTAGATTGGAGGCAGAGACAGAATCTCCTTGAGGTTGCTTTAAGATGAGAGGAGGTACCTAGGAGCTTGTGGAACCTCCATCCTTGGAGACACTTGAGCCCCAAATGGAGGAGTCCTTGACTTAATTGGCCCCTTCTTTCGCCAGGATGGCCTCCAGCAGTCCCTTCCCACCTAAATTATGCATTGCTCCCCTATTTTGATTTGCTTCATATTATAGTAGCAATTCAAAGAGTTTCAAGTTCATTCAAATGTACAGGTATTAAGTTCCTGTGACAAAAAAAATCCACTCCAGATTTCATATTGTATCCCAGAATACATTCTAAAGGGGTATCACTCATTTCTGCCACTTCCTCCCACAACTGTGTGCTCTAAGCATACAGGTTTTATCTAAAACTATCTCAAGAGCCACCCCAAACAAAACAATCCCCATGGACATCAGGTGAAGTGCTTCAGCTAATTGTTTTTTGCAATAGCAGGAAATTCATAGAAAAACCTGAATGCTCCTGTTTCCAGGGTGCAAGCTTGTACATGAGTCCAAAACTTTGCTTGCAGTAGGGGAGTTGGATAGGTTATCTGTTAAGAATCAGATGAATTAGAAGAGTCTGGTGCTTAAGAAGGCTTTCAAACTTGTTTCCTTTTTAGTAGGCATTAAATGGTTGAAAGACAAAGAAGACTTGAAGTTTGAAAGTACCAAAGTACTTTATCAATATCAATAAACATGTTGATTTACAGATAATAGTCCATTTAATCCCATGTTAAAATACAAATAAGGAAGCTATCTCAGTCAGACATGCAGTAGAAGTTATTTTATATTTTCTATAGCAAAGAGCACCTTGCATAGATGTTAAATGTTCAGATTCCTAGCTTGTTAGGTTTCTGGTGACATATATTTTCCTCTGCTCCTCTTTTCCAGTTCACTCATTCTCATTCCTGCAGTCTACCTTCTGGTTTTTCACGTTTCTAGCATAAAACATACTTCTACAGTTTCTCTATGCCCACTCACACCATTATGTTCTGTCTTTATTAGTATGCTACCCTCTCTCTTCTTGATGTTTTTCCTCTTCATTTGCCATTGATGTTTTCTTTTCCTTTGTGTAGTTTAGGCTCCTTTTTGTGTGTCTCCTCCACATGCTTTTATTTTTCTTTCATTGTGATTAAGATTTCATTTTAATGTAAATTCCAAAGCAAAATATTGTTATTCCCAAATGCTACATGCACACTCCTATTTCAACAACATAGAAATACTTCTCATCCCTTACCTTTTGTTCTAGGTTTTCCCACCTTGCTGTGACAGTTTCTTTCTTCCTCTGGATTAATCTCTCCTTTCTTTGAGGGTCTTTTCTTTAATAACATGATTGTTTTTCTTTGATTGTACATTGAACTTATTTTCTTTATCAGTATTTAAAGCTTGATTGATGTTTGACTTCTTTTGTCACTTTTTTTTTTTTTAATTCCTCCTTGGTCTGCTATTTTATTCCATCAGCATCGTTAGAACTACTCCCCAAAGATAATGCTAAAGAAAGCCACTTTTTTCTCAGTAGCCCAACTACTACTATGTTCTTCACATGTGCAAACACTACAATTAGTAATAGTGTACACCTGCAAGATAGATTGCATGAACTGACACTAGTTCGCATCTTAAATATGCAAGCAAAGAGAAAAGCAGGTGTTAAACATTGCACTTTAAAGGCACTTAGCAGTGTGAAGGCAGAAGCCTTACTCTCCTTTTCCCTCAGCCAGATACTAATTGAGGTTAAGCAGAACACCACAGGTCTTCCTTCTAATGGAGTCTATAGGTCTGTCATCAATTCATTGAAAAATTATCTTTGTGACCTTTCTTTCTAGGATGAGCAGCCACCAAACTCAATTTTCCATGAAGTATTGTCAAACATGGATGTTTTATCAACTTACTTCTGAAAATCAGAAACCTGAAGTTCTGGAATTTAAATAACAGCCTGATAAACATCGAGATTGGTAACACTGCAGTTCTGCTTTTTTAACCACAACCTGGGAACTGATCTTGCATGTATAATTAACTCTAGGAAACAAGTGAAGTTCCAAGACTTTTTTTTTTTTTCTATAAAAGAAAGAGGGTGTGGAAGATTTAAACTAATAGTTCTGCTCTTGAGAGTTGTTGCTCCACGCCTAGCAATTCCTTAGAGACAATTCCATTAAATGCTGACAGAAACACAAATAGAGCTCACGTGGTCTTCTAGTTCTTGTAGCGTTGCATGGCTGTCATCTTATCTGGAAGTTACTGCAAAAGGCTGTTCTTACTGAGCACATAACTACTAAATAATACAGAGATGTCCAAAGCAATTTGAAAACCAATAACCCTATGTCTCAAACTTTCAGTTACTCAGTCTCCAGAACTGACCTTGCTGTACCTGGCCATCTCACACTGGGTAATGTAAAGTGTTTGCATTCCAAACATTTGATGGGTTTTCCATTTCTCCCTTTTGGGTTTATGCTTGCATTCCTGAAGAGTCTCTGATGGTAACTGAAATAGAATGTACTTGTTATTGTGCTGAAATTAGCAGCAATGAATCACCTGGACTGGAATTTCTTAAGTGTGCACTAGTTTATTTGTTCAAATCTTCTGTTATTGTACAGGTGTTTGCCTTTCTGAATTTAATCTTGTCAATGAACAGAATTCAGTTACCACTTGTCTTTCCTGACTTGATATGGTATTACATACATAATTTTGAAATGCCAGTGTTTTTAATGATAACAATTATTTGCAAAGCAAGGCAAACCAAAGACATACAAATAGTTGCATAGAAAGATCAAATATTCTAAGTTATAATAAATCGACACATTGTGAAATTTGGGCTAGTTTTAAGTTTGTGGTAAATGTTTCAAAGCCAATATAGTTATAAGCAACAATTTAAACAATTTTATAATAATTTATAAACTGACAAACTGCACTAGGATGGAGAAAAATTTGAGAGTATTTCTTCTAATATTAATAGCAAGCAATGTAAGGAAATGGTTCAATCTTAAAATATATCAAGAGCTGTTAACATATGGAAGGGCCCACTTAAGCCTCTCAAACATTTAATTCTGACTGCCAGTGATAGCATTGCAGAACATTATTCTGATGCAATGAATTAATTTTTATATTTATCATCTCAAACTAGGAAAATGTGCCTTTCAGATAGTCTTTAAAAGTAGACACACATGCATAGCATCATTGCATAGAAAAATCTCGGAGTTGTTCATTGTCCATTTGTACTGTATGAATGTGATGTAAGATAACTGGCAAGTTTCTGAGGTAGATTAATAATTTATACTCAAAGTAGTTAAAAACTTTTTAAACTACAGGAAATCCATGTCTGTATCTTCTTAAGTTCTGCGGTCAAACCGGTTACTGTCCATGATGTGTTTGCATTTGACTCTGACACCAGTTACTAATGCCTTGCAAATATGTATAGAAATAGGCAAATCTTTGACCATTAAAACTGTGGGGTTTTTTCTACTTGTATCAGGAATGACATTTTCACATGAACACTGCTGTTGGAAGTTCTTCTGCAAGATTTTGTGGTATCACAAAAATATTTAGTGAGTCAAACTCCAGCAAGTGCTGGCCATAAACACTACTTGAAGCAAGCAAACCCACAATTCAAGCAAGTAAACATAATGGTACTATAATAGCTTTTTATGTGTCTAAGCTTCACTAAAATTTCTTGAAGTACTTTGCCATTCAGCCACCTCTTGAACTTCTTTGATGAGAAATTTTTCCTCAGATTAACCCTTTCTCGTTACCCAAACATTCTTTATACTTTCTTTCCTACCTAAGACTGTATCTAGCTATGCTTACTCTTCTCAGTGTTTCACTTGCTTAAAAAAAAAGGTACTAGCAATTCAAGCTAGTTTTATTTTTTGTATCTCTCAGTAAGTTCTAATAAAGTAAATTGAGCAATATTCTCAGTTTATTGTATTGATAAACAGACTGTAAAGTGTTTTATGATATGGTACTTCTTGTATGAAAGACACTAGACTAACATAAATTGCAATTGTAACTGTAAAGCACTAAAATATATTTTCCCTCTAGGGCTCTAGTATATTTGGCTGAAAAAAAATAAAATAAAACAAAATAGACTTGTTTATTGTGTATATTTTTTGTAGTGTAATTAAATGTCTCTATAGTTTCCCTTCAGAAACAAAGTCCTCTTTCCCTGCTACAAACAATCTAAAGGCTCACAAATAACTTTACAGAGTTTCCTTGTTCCAAATTGGAGGTAAAAAAGCACTTTCTTTTTCACTTTCTTCAAACTGTCTCTAGAGGAATGAATCTCCTAGCACTTGCAGAACTATCCTTTCCAGGCCATGCTAATAGTTATTATTTAAAAAAAAAAATTAAAAAAAAGCAACGGATTATTGAGTCAATCTTTCCTGTAGTCCCAGTTATATTGTCTTACTATACAAGCTGGATCTATGTAAAAATTTTTATTCTCCATCCAAACTAATGTCAATTGAATTCCATGTTGACTGTGTTGATTAAAATAGTTCTCTTCCAAAGTGAGTATGGAGCAAGAAGGTATCTTCCCCCAAGGATTAAGACTTGTCAGTGTGGCAACTGTTGTATCCTAAGGGATATAAAACAATCACAGTGGCTTTGCTCCCCTACCAGTGGGGGCCCAAGACAGTTTTCCACTGTGGTAAAGATACAGAGATGCTCTGCCTCTCCGTTGGGACACTCCAACCCAGACACAAGTCCTGCAACCCCAAACCATGCCAATGCTACTGAAATTCTGCAACACCTACAGTGAAACTGAGTTCAAACTCAATCCTTGGTGAGTTTATTGAAGAAAAGTAGAAAGGATGTGGTAATGCAGTTACAGACTCCAGACGGGTCTCACTTTGTACATAGCAGCTATATTTTGAAGCCCAGCTCTTCAAAGACATCAGGGCCTTTTCTGATCCCTCCTATAGTGTTCACCAGCAGTAAAATTACTGAAGTGCATGGAACTACTGAAGGGTGACAAGAGAGAACATCGTGAATCAAAGCAGTATCCAGACCCAAAGGTCTTTGTTCAGTAAATACAATCCTTCCAGTTTAATACCTCCTTGCTTTAAACAGCACTTCCCACTCAGACCTCCCATTAAGAAGGAAGTGCTAATGGAGCTGTTGTAATCCTTCAGACAAAAGGCAGCAGTTGAAATAATAGATAATTGAGGAAAGAATACTCACAGAAAAGTCAGAGGACAGATAATGGATCTTTGAAATAAAGGTGGAGGTGAGATACTTAAAGCATTAACCTCCTTCTCTCTTTTGGTCTTCCTTTAATAAAATTGTGATCAATCCATTACCTGTTTTAAGGTTCATAGCAGCTGCATAATGAGTCTGTAATAATACACAGGAAAGTACAAATTCACAATTTCAACAGCTTGTGCTCCACTCTGAATGAGATGGAGGATTACAGAAGCACAAAAACACTCCCTAGAGTAGCTGAATGGAACTGGTAAAATTAAGACTGAAATAGTCACAGTTAACTCCTGATTCATGTTTAAGCACACAATGTTAAGTCCTCCTTTTGACACAGACTTTCATAAGCTTTGAGGGTCCTTACAGCAAATTTCAGATGAGATTTCTCTCAGTATCAACTCAAGTTCACCTAAAAAAGAGAAAAAGCCAACTCTCTAGTCACATATGAAGGATCTGCTTGCTTCCCCATAGCTCTTTCTAAATCCTAAATTTCTATTTTATAATTCAGGATTAATTTTGATCTTTGGATTAGTAGTATTTCCTAAATCTCTCTTGAGCAGTGGTCTATCTTGGATCTCAACCTACCATTTTAATTTGAAAGCATTATTGTATCGTGTGCATTCTCCAGTTCTATTGACAAAGCCTTCCTTAATAGTCTTCAAACATTTTTTTCTTTTTCTGAGCTTGTAACAGATAAAAACCTCACGTTACAAATAGAATGAGGTTAATATTTCATAATGTCTCATTGATTCATTCTTAAACCAGAGCATCACACTTAATGGTTTGGACACCCATGAGGTAGAATTTGTCTCACATCTGTATCTCTTTTTTCCCATCATTACACAATATTGGCTCAAAACAGCCAATCTCTTCTGTCCTGGACTTTCTGAAAAGGTCATGTCTTACGATAAAGCAAAGTATGATAAGAGCACAGAATTTAAGGCTTGCAAAGCTAATCCTATACCTCTGTGATAAAGCTGAAATAGCAGCAGTAATATTAGCAGTATAGAATACTTTTTCTCTCCCAAACTTGGGGGGATGTTTGAAGAGAAAGAAAAAAAAGGCCACAGCAAACACAAGCAAGCACATATCACAAAACTGTACAAAATCTCAGGCAATGACAAAATTTGGTCTTAAGTAATTAATACTTAACTGGTTCAAGCTATAAGTTGGACCAGAGCAGCAGAGTTCTTGTCTGTGCAAGTGTGTCAACTGTTCTGAAGTTTCCTTTGGTTAAGTCCTATCATAAGACCCTCACCACTAGCCTGAAGGAAAGAGAAAGAGATACTTGGAGTGATATCTTTCTTCAGCACCCCAGCAGTAACTACTGTGCATACCATGTTTGGCATTTTGCAGAACCTCAGTGAAGATTTAAAAAAAGAAAAAAAAAGAAAAAGGAAAATCCCCAGGCAAATCCTCTACTCTTCCTCCTCACATGGACACATTTAAGGAAGAATGAAAGTTGGAAAGACACCCTACAACAATATGTTTTGTAATAGCCTTGATTATGGTCAGAATTCATGTATGTTCTTACTAAATCAAGATGGCTTTATATTGCAGACCTCCTCAAAGGAGTTTTTCTTTTTATTTTAGAAAGTGTGTTCTCTTTTGAGATTTCTTGATAAATCTTTTGGTCATTGCACACAAAATCCACCTGCTCTCTGAAGATTGTCTCCAGACTGCAGAGCGCTCCCTTTAATTATGCACATCCTTACCACACATTTTCCTTTTTTCCTGGGATGTGTACTGAGTGGTTTTGATGTTTCGTGCCTGCAGTCATGATAGAGGACACATCAAACTTTAACCTAAGCATCTCGCATACGGGAAGAAAACACATGCCCCCAAAGAAGACCTTATGTACACTTTTTGATATGTGAAGTCTTCTCTCCTATGAGTATTTCATCGGTTGAAATATGGTACAGTTCAAAAGCAAGCAGGTGGGTAGCCTACACCAAGCTGAAGGAACATGTAGTTCCTCTGTGCATAGCTGAGCTAAGGAAGCCTGATTTGCCCTCTGTGTAGATTCCCAGGTGTCTAGTAAAGCATAGTTTTTCAGTTGGCTCCTTAAAGGGATGTTCTAACAGGATCTCCCTGCTTTTCCTGGTCATCTGTTTACATAGAACTTTCAAAGTACTCTAAAGTAATTGCTCTTCTGTGAAACCAAATTTGCCACTGGGCTTGCAAGTTGCTCAGAGGGGAGAAGAAGAGGACAAAAGCACAACTGAGTATGCTCATTCCCTTAAAAGATCAGCTTAAAAATCCTGCTGGGGAGAGGTGGAAGGAAGGTGGCACAGGAGGGGTGAGAAATATCAGCAAAGGAAAACGAGTATGCAGACAAAGTAAAGAGAGGAATCAAAAGGACAGTAAACCATACAAGGACCAAACCTTTATTGAGAAGCCTTTTAGTCCTTTACTGATAAATGCCACTTTACAATACACACTTGAGTAATCAGTGTTTCTCCAGGCTGGCATGAAAACACAAACGTAGCCTTTTTTCTTCAGTATATAAATAATACACTAACATCTGAGGAAACAAAGAACTATTTATCTGCAAGAGATCATATGCTTTCACTTAGTGACTTGATTGATCCTTTGATCAGTAGGAATAAGTCTAAATTAGTCCCCAATGCATATAGTTGCATAATAATTCTGCCACATCCTACCAGGGTATAGAGATTGAATCTGGCTTGTTGGTGCTTTCTCCTTCTGGTCTTTCCTTTCCTTTCCTTTCCTTTCCTTTCCTTTCCTTTCCTTTCCTTTCCTTTCCTTTCCTTTCCTTTCCTTTCCTTTCCTTTCCTTTCCTTTCCTTTCCTTTCCTTTCCTTTCCTTTCCTTTCCTTTCCTTTCCTTTCCTTTCCTTTCCTTTCCGAAACATTTCAACAAAAGACATACATTTTTCTTCTGACTTTTTTCACATGCCAATGCAGGCTGCATGTTGCCACAACTGCTGTAGCTTCTGGGGAAAAAGTGTAGAAATGGAGAGAATGAGCATCTACAGAAAAAGGAAGAAGAAAGAGTTATACACAGAGACTCTGTTAAAGGTTGCAGCCTATTACTCCTTTCCTGCTTTGGCTCAGCCTTTGTAAGAAGAGAGAATGATATTTTAGCCAAGATTTGGACTGGTTGAATCCCCAGAAGGCTGTGCTGCCATTCAGCAGGATCTTGACTGGCCTGAGATTTGGGCAGAGAGGAACATCATGAGGTTCAACAAGGACAAGTGCAGAGTCCTGCACCTGGGGAGGAGCAACTCTGTGCACCAGGACAGGCTGGGGATTGACCTGCTGGAGACCAGCTCTGCAGAGAGAGACCTGGGAGTCTTTCATGAGCCAGAAACATGAGCCAGAAACATGAGCCAGCAATGTGCCCTTGTGGTGAAGAATGCCAATGGTATCCTGGGATGCATCAAGAAGAGTGTGGCCAGCAGGTCAAAGAAGGTTTTTCTTCACTTCTACTGTACCCTGGTGAGGCTTCATCTGGAGTCCTGTGTCCAGTTCTGGGCTCTTCAGCTCAAGAAGGACAGGGAACTACTGGAGAGAGTCTAGCACAGGGCCACCAAGATGATCAGGAGACTGGAACATTTTCCTTATGAGGAAAGGCTGCACGAGCTGGGACTGTTCAGCCTGGAGAAGAGGAGAGTGAGGGGGTACCTCATTAATATTTACAAATATCTAAAGAGTGGGTGTCAGGAGATTAAGGCATCCCTTTTTTTTGTTGTATCTAGTAACAGGACAAGGGGTAATGGAAAGAAGCTGGAACATAAAAGGTTTCACTTAAACATAGGAAAAACTATTTTACTGTGAGGATGACAGAGCCCTGGCACAAGTTGCCCAGGGAGGGTGTGGAATCTCCTTCTCTGGAGGTCTTCAAAACTCACCTAGATGTGTTCCTATGTGATCCGATCTAGATGGACCTGCTTTGGCAGAGAGATTGGACTAGATGGTCTCTAAAAGTCTTTCCAACCCCTGCCATTCTATGATTCTCTGTTTTTATGTAAGTGAACAGTTGCTGAGTTAAATGTCCTAAGGGACCTGAATAAAATTTCCCAAAGGTAATTTGTACAGTGTGACTTTAGGTCTGATCACAGTGTCCTTCATCTGCAGTATCTGGACTCCAGATTACCAAGGTTTTATACTTGCCGTTGAGCTGCTGCATTCAGTGGGAAACTGATGAAAGGTGAGACTAGGAATGTGTTTCAATGCCTGGATCTATAAAGCCCTGCATAACTGATGTTGCAGGATGGATTAAGTCAATATAAAGAGTTTTACCTAGCAAGACTTTCCTTTGTTTTACATCTGGAGATATCTGTTAGAGATGATCTGAGTGCAAACACCACAAAGTCAACAGGACTTGTAACTCTTCAGTTTTTAGGCACAATGGTGATTTATGGCACAAAAAAGGGGCTGTTTTCAACGTTATTTGTTGACAGAGGAGATAAGTATTTGACCTGGTGCTCTAAGCTCATTTTGTAGGCATTGTATATCACAGAATTTTAAGAGCATGGCTAAGCAGGAGACTTGCCTGTTTCTCTTGGCTTGGTTGTTCCCCTCTGAGTCAAACAATCCCACTGGAGTAAAAGATAGGGTGATTATCTACTCCTTGAAGAGTAACCGCCATGCTTAGCTCCAGCTGTAAAGTGAGGTGGGAGGAAACGATGGCTGTAGGAAGAGATAAACTTGCTGCACAGTTCCAAAATACTATGTACAGCTGAATAGACATTTGGATAATCATGCTTTACTAACAGAATCAGGCTTGCATGTACACTGGAAAAATAACTCTTTATCTAGGTTCAAGGCAACACTGGAAGAGGTTGAGAATCGCAGCCAAAGTATTCACAGGAATGTTGTCTTTCCCTGGAAAGAAAAGAAACTTGCCTTATGAACTTGAGGAGGAGAAGAGTCATGGAATCTAAATTCAGTTTGACATATATGGAGGTTTTTTTATTCTCTTCAATGAAAACACTTCTAATGACTCTATTTGTCCATTGCATGCCAATATTACAAGTTTCTGCTTGACTAAAGCCCAGTCTTACTCTCTACAACACAGGAACTGGAAAGCTGTCTGAAATTTGATTGTTCAATACAGTTGGGCAGTATGAAATAAGCTTGCTATTATTATAAACAACCACATTTAGCATGATTCTGTGGGACTGTATCAGTATTAACTACAGAAAAGACATGGATCAAGTATAACTGAACAGCTCTGAAATAGGTACCTCCATCTAACATATCTTTACATGGAGCTTCCTATTATATTTGCAAATTAAAATACAATGGATCAAGTTCATTAACAACATTCTTCAAAATATTCAAGGTCTATATAGAGAAGATGGAGCATTTTTTTTAAGCACTACCAAGCCTTTATACCATTCTTACCCTTCTTACCAGTGTTACTGTGACTCACATGACTGTTGGATGGAAAACAAATGTTGCTACCATTGCTAGCCTTGTTAATCTAACTCTCACTTTATTTTCTATTTTGATTTTTTTTTCTCCCAATTTCTTTTCTTGGTCTGCTGATTGGGAAGTTGCAGTTGAATGAGAGATCCAAGTGCACTCTCTGCTAACTTACAGGGCAACTTCCTGTAAATTTTTGCTACCTTCCTCTTGGGATCTTCTTGTACAGGTCTTTGTCTGTCTGAAGGTGACCTTACCTGCTTCTCTGTCCCTTGAGGATAATGTATGCTACACAGGACAGAGATAACTGAGAAGGGCCTCATATGAAGGGAAAAGAGGAGAAAATGTTTTAGGAGAGACAGTACATTGTATCCAGCCATTTCATCTCTTGGTCTGCCAAGGGTCTCTGGATTGGCCTCCTGCTGACCAGTAGAAAGGAGAAACTGAGCTAAGGTAAATGCCTCTCAGAGGGACACTGGCAGTTTTCCTCATTCAAACCAAATCGAAGCCACACTTTTCTTGCCAGACTTCCGTCACTAAGTTAGTATCCGACTCCTAATACCTCTCTGTAGCTGTTAACCAAAGATGGATTCACTTTCTCAGACAATTGATGTATAAATGAGGAGCCAAATTTTCTCTTTAGCAGTTTCAAGCCATTAGGCTTTATATCCGACTTACTTTTCTAATCATCTGACCCTTCATCTCTGTGGAGTTTAATATAATGCCCAAATAACAAGTAATGAAAATGGTTTTCCTTCCTAATCTCACACCTTGCCAGCAATCCCTCACAACAGGTGATGCTGCCCTTATGATCCCAACCTTATCTTCTTTCTCTTGGTCATCTCCACATCAAGCTGAAAATACAAAATTAAGGACTGTACAAAGGTACAGGGGATAAAACTACTTATGACCAAAGCTTACAGTTGTTCTCCATAACTTAAGCAGATGAGTTGTTATGCGACGTAAGAATAAATAGTGCATATTATGTCTACTGATCTGAATCGTAACCATATCTGTAAAACAATATTAAGGCCAGTGATTTCACATAAAGTCAATGATTGCAAACCAATCCTCAGTCTTCTTTGTATGAGCCACATCTTTTTAAGCAGCTTTGAGTATGCAAACTGAGAAGAGACAAGACCAGCTAGTAATTGAGGAAATATCAAAATAAAGGCTGTGTATCTATGAAATTTACCTTGAATTTTCAAAATTCAGACTTTAACAGACAAATTAGAATTACCACCATACCAATGGAAAAATGTATTCTTAATTTAGTTTTACTGACTGAGATCATTCTCAGATATCTGTATTTTTTGACAACTATCCCACAACATTATCATAGAATCATAGAATGGTAGGGGTTGGAAGGGACCTTTAGAGATCATCTAGTCCACCCCCCCTGCAGAGGCAGGTTTACCTAGATCAACTCGCATAGGAAAGTGTCCAGGTGGGTCTTGAAGATCTCCAAGGAAGGAGACTCCACAATCCCTCTGGGCAACCTGTTCCACTGCTCCGTCACTCTCACGATGAAATAGTTTTTTCTTATGTTTAATTGCTGTGCTGTTTGCAACTAAGCAGATCATTCTATATACAGTATCATTAGTGCTTTAATGCTCCAAAAGATTATGGAGCTTAGGAGTTTGGGCTTCTAATTTACAGTTCTGAATATCACAGGGGTGGTCACTTTCAAATTTTTGGCCAAATTTGGGAATTCTGGCTTGTCTAGCTCAAGACTGATTTTTTTCACTCTTGTTATCCACCTGCTTATTTCCACAATGTCCTGTTCACACACAATTTTTTTCATGAAAAGACAGGTGGAATCAGGATAAGGTAAAATGCCAGTAGAGTATTACCCTGTTCTACCTATATTCGCACTTTCTGACTGCCAATAAGAAGCCCTATTATACCTTTCTTTTGTCTGCCATGTTATGCCTACCATTCCAATGCAATAAGAATGGAGGAGGATAGCTTTTCTTGATGTCTTTTCATAATTACAAAGTCTTTAAAGTCACCCCTTACAGATAAATATAGGTAGACAATGACTAGCATTCAGTGAAACCAATGAATACTACAGTGAATGCAAAATGTGTATAGAGAAACAAAAAGAAAAATGTGATGTTTCACACTGAAACCTTCACACATCTTCAGGGCTTTTGTGTGACTTTCTGTCTTCATTGCTGAATATACAGAACTTTTCAAAGATCTTTTCAAAGAGCTGCCAAGAAGGTAATTCACATTTTTATAAAAGGAGAGAACAAAATGTTTAATTCTAGTGTTAAATGTATTCATCCCTTACCCTGACACTCATTCCTTTCTTTAGATAAGTGATTTTTTTGAGAATGTATGTTTTGATTTAATTTATGAATTTTGCTTGGTTTGAGTCAAAACTCATTGTTAAGGTTGCTAACCACACACGAATACAGAGGGGGAAAATCCCCATGGAATTCTACACATGTTAAGGTTTTGTCTCTCTGTATTTGACAGGAAAGATCTCTGTAGTAACTACTATTTTTTTTCTTATCCAAGACCAGAACTTTAATTGTACCAATAATTTCTCTTATCAACACATCCATATCCAACTATGCTAACGCTTCACTCACCTTCAACTTTTTTTTTGCTTGTTTTGGGAACATTTCTTTGTGGTTCTAAAGAACATAAATTTGGTTTCCTCATCAAGAAGCTCATTTAGCTGCAGCTTGATTGCTAGTAATTTGCCCTAACTGTCTCCATCTTTTAATTGCTTGTGCCTTTTTCTAATCTATAAACTGTAACTTCAGGCAGGTCATTTTTGTCTTACCATTTCTTCTTTGGAAAGGCATATCTAATAACCCATCTCATATCCTCTGGCTTTAGGCATCTGAAATCAGAATGAACAGAAGGAATAGACCATCGATCCAACTCCAAGTTCATTTGAAAATAATACATCCATAACACCTCTATAAAATCTGTTCTTTAAGAAACATGAAAATAGAACTTTATCCATGAAATTTAGTTTGGTGAAAAATAAATATTCATCATCGTTGGTATAGAACTGACTCCCTATTCTGTTTCCACAGAGTTTCCTTTTGACCTCCAAGAGATATGAAATGCTAAGTGTCAATTTGAGTACTGCTACAATCCTTGAGTTACTCAGAGTCCAATGAATTTTATTCCCACAGTTCTGAATTGGCACCATTTACCCTTCTGGAGACGGAATATATGATCTCATTAGAGTCTCTGGACTTAGTCAAGCTTGTGCAAAAGGCAGCTCTTTTTTTCTTTAAGTAATCTTATTAGAAGTTCTACCAAATATGGTATCCATATCAAATCTCTTTAATTCCTCCCATCTAATCCCCTTTACCCCCAAAGTGCAACATAAATGTATTAGTCAGATTAGCAGCACATTCAGGAGTAATCCCTTCCAAAACAAGAGTAGTCTATGTATTTTTCTTGATCCTTAAACTTTTGTTTGTGTTAATTATTCTAAATCTGGCTGACAGTGTGAATAATACTCTTCCCCCCTCCAGTCTGAATAGCAATTAAGGAATTTGCATTTACTGCTTCTTTTTCTAATAAAATAAGTTATTTTCTCTGCATTTTTTTTCTCTGAGAAAATGCCTACTCTGATTCTGGCTGAAGTCTGTGGCCAAGCTCTCAAATTAATGTTTTCAGCCATGTCTTACTTTATAGCACTTACATAAAGCACAAAACACACACAGGAGTATGGCAGCTTTGGGATAGGGAAAGAATGCCAAGGACAGCAGGGTTTCTATCTCTTGGAGTTCTGTATACATTTTCTTGCATGGTCTCAAGACCATAGTCAGCTATTGCACTTGCCTGGTGGTGACCAGGGATTCCACTCAGAAGAGTGCTCTTCATAAAAATGAACAGCATTTTCTTTCTGTGATGATAAAAGTTTAGCAAGATTTATTACTGTCTTGAGAAATTTTCTTTTCCTTTTACTTTTATCAAAACATTGAGACTCCATTATAAAATGAAGGCAACATTCATGAAGCCAAACTTCAAACAAAAGCTAACAAAAATTTTAACGGAATCACAGAATGGTAGGGGTTGGAAACCTTTAAAGATCATCTAGTCCAACTCACTGCTCAAGCAGGTTCACCTCGATCAGGTCATATAGGAACATATCTGGTGGGTTTTGAAAACCTCCAGAGAAGAAGATTCCACATCCTCCCTGGGCAGCCTGTGCCAGGGCTTCCTTAGCTTCACAGGAAAGAAATTTCTCTTAATTTTGGAACTTCCCATGTTCCAGCTTTTGTCTGTTACCCCTTGTGTTTTTAACCAATCCCTGGCAGCTTTCTGTGAGGGAATCAGATGATGTGTGCACCCATATTCAAAGAAACATGCACTAGACACATGCATGTATATATTGTCCCTTCACAGCTCTCATGCAACATATTTTCTTGATGGATAAATAAAAGGAAAAAAAACTGACTAGACAGCCTGCACAGTTTATTGACATTGCTAATACTCAGCTGTTTTGAGAAGACATATTGGCTGAGAAGTTCTATTTGATAAATTAAGTGGCTGATGGCATCTTGTATGACTCTGCAAATTATTGAAATGTTCATGAAGCTATTCAGGCTTTCTTCAAAACATTTTTAAATCGTAACAGAAGACTCATGAGTTGATGATACTGTAGTATGTCACATGTAAACTATAGGGAGACTTCCACCTGGCAAAGCCAAACCAACACGAAAGAATTCCAAGATCCCTCAAAAATGACATAATCAAGTACTTAATTATAGTATTAAAAAGGGAGTTAAAAAAAATAATGAGAGAGAGTTTAGTTTTGTGTGAAGGCTCTACTTCCCCTCCCACACACACATGGACACATACCTAAACCAAGGAATCCATTTCCAGTTAAAAAATTCCAGAAAATTCCAGAAAATTCCAAGTCTGATTCCAGTTAGGAAAGGAAACTCCATCTGGCTTATGGACACTAATTACTTTTGCCTAAAAGACTCAGAATGCAAAGTCCATTTAAAAAAAGTGATATAGCCAGCAGGCTGGTCCCAGAGGGTGGTGGTGAACTGAGTTAAATCCATCTGGCAGCTTGTCACTAGTGGTGTTCCCTGGGGCTTAGTGCTGGGGCCTGTTATGTTTAATGTCTTTATCAATGATCTGGATGAGGGTGATTGGGTGCATCCTTAGTAAGTTTGTTGATCACATGAAGCTGGGTGGGTGCATAGATCTGCTTGAGGACAGGAAAGCTCTTCAGAGGGACCTGGACATACTGGAGGGATGAACTAAGGCCAATTATATGAGGTTTAACAAGGCCAAGTTCTGCATTGTGCATTTGGGCCATGGCAACATCATGCAATGCTACAGACTTGGTGCAGGATGGCTGGAAAGCTGTCTGCCCAGCAGAAAAGGAGCTGGGAGTGTTGATTGACGGCTGATTGAATATGAGCCAGTAGTGTACTTAGGTAGCCAAGAAAGTCAATGGCATCATGGCTTGTACCAGAAATAGTGTGGCCAGTAGGGTCAGGGAAGTGATTGTCCCCTTGTACTCAGCACTGCTGAGGCTGCACCTCAAATACTGTGTCCAGTTCTGAGACCCTCACTACAAGAAGGACATTGAGGTGCTGGAGCATGTCCAGAGAATGTCAATGAAACTGTTGAAGAGTATGGAGAACAAGTCCTGGGGGCAGTACCTGAGGGAGCTGGGGATGTTTAGCCTAGAGAAGAGAAGGCTAAGAGGTGACATGATCACTCTCTACAACTAACTGAAAGATATTGTAACGAGGTGGGTATTGTTCTCTTCTCCCAAGTAACAAATAATAGGATAAAAGGAAATGGCCTCAAGTTGCATCAGGTGAGGTTTAGATTGGACAGTAGGAAAAATTGATTCACTGAAATGATTGTTAAACACTGGAACAAGCTGCCCATTGAACTGGTGGGATCACCATCCCTGGAGATACTTAAAAGATGCATAGATGAGTTACTGATGGACATGGTTTAGTGGCTGGCTTGGCAGTGTTAAGTTAGTGGTTGGACTCAATGGTCCTAAAGGTCTTTTCCAATAGTAATGATTCTACAGTTCTATGATAATTGCTTGGGAGCCTAAAGGACACAGGGCTTAACAGGACTGAACTGTTAAAACACTTCTAAAAAAATCCCATTAGCATAACATTTCCGAAAGTCTATTGGAGACAGTGCACTGTAAGTCCTGTTTGGAGACTTTAAAATAGATTCCCAGATCTCACTTGCGGGGGAACCCATGCTCTTTCATCAAGTGAAAATTCTGTATCATTTACAAATTTTCATTTGGAGTCCTTATTCCCATCACAGTTAGTAAGAGATTGGGAAGTCTGACAATGCAGAATAAGGTATTTAAGAAGCTAAAAATATTAATTCTACAAGCAAAGTGTAGAGTCTTTGGATTAATGAAGTAGATATGGTTAATAACAGGAAAGACACTAACAAAATGCCACTAGCATACTGAATGGGAATAATATAATACACCATGACCATATGGACTCAAGAGAGTAATTACATATGAGTAACCCATCTGATCTTTCATGTTGCCAGGCTTTTATCTCAGATAGTCATTTTTCTCTGTGATTACCAGCTTTTTGTTCTAATGAAGAACATCCTCCCCTTTCACTGTCCTTATTATGTCTAAGTAATCATTATACATAGATATAGAAGAGAATGAATTCCTCAAAGCAGATGCACAGTAAGAAACAGACAAACTTCCTTTCTGCAAGGCCATAACAACCTATATAGACTCATTTAGTACTAGTAGATAATTCAAATTTATCTGGTTTTAGTGGGCACTCAAACTAATTTTAATATGATTCTACTCTGCCCTGGTGAGGCCTCATCTGGAGTACTGTGTCCAGTTCTGGGCTTCTCAGCTCAAGAGGGACAGGGAAGTGCTGGAGAGAGTCCAGCGCAGGGTCACCAAGATGATCAGAGTACTGGAGCATCTTTCTTATGACGAAAGGCTGCAGGAACTGGGGCTGTTTAATCTGGAGAAGAGGAGACTGAGGGGAGATCTTATTAACATTTATAAATACCTAAAGGGTGAGTGTCAGGAGACTGGGACATCCCTTTTTTCTATAATAGCTAGCAACAGGACAAGGGGTAATGGGATGAAGCTGGAACACAAAAAGTTCCATTTAAATAGAAGAAAAAACTATTTCATTGTTCAGATGTGGGAGCCCTGGCACAGGCTGCCCAGAGGGGTTGTGGAGTTTCCTTCCTTGGAGGTCTTGAAGACCCGCCTGGACATGTTCCTATGTGATCTGATCTAGATGAACCTGCTTCTGCAGGGGGGTTGGACTAGATGATCTCTAAAGGTCTCTTCCAATCCATACCATTCTATTCTATGATTCACATAGAGGAGAGAGCAAACTACTGCATTTGGGAAAAAAAAGTATTTATTTTAGAATGACAGCTTTCATTTAAAAATGTAGGGAAAAAAAGCAAGTGATTGTTACATTGATAGATTCACTGAACAGGTTAAGTGAAGAGGAAGAACATTGTACAAAATAGGAACCTGGATTTTAGAAATACAGAGCTTATCCCATAGTGGTGTAAGAGTATATGAGGGCTCTCCACAAGCATGAATTTCCCTCTGTCTTTATATCTACACTGAAAACTAGAGAAACAGCTTTCAGAGTGAAACAAATGTTCAACCTTTAAACAGATTTTACACAAGAGGGAGAGGCAAGAAGAACAGAGCAGCTAAGCTATGATCTGAAAGACATAATTTGGACTGGACTGCAAGAAAGTGGATCGTGATTTCCAGAAGAAAATGGCAGAATTCAACTTTTCCTAGTTTCATGGAACTTCATAAAAAAGCCCATACAGAAATTCTTGCTAATGTCAGCTTCAAGCATTCCTACATCGTTCACTTTGTTTTAAAAGAGGTGTAGGAGAAAGGGTGAGGTCAAAGTAGAAGGACATTTATACAAGTGAACAGATGCACTTGTTCAAGTGGGGACAAACTTGGAATAATTCCAGATAGATCTGAGTCAGAAATTTCTCTACTATGAAAAGGAGATTAAAACCAGGTGTCACTACTGTCAGTAATAGCTTCCTTGTAGTTCATGTTTTAATATTCAGGGGAGCTATTCAGACCCAGTGTACCCCCTTCTAACAGGTTATGCAGAAACATGAAAGATTATGGTTTCATACCACATGTGATATCAAATCATATCCTCCTGGGAGGCTTTGCAACCTGTAAGAAACTCAAGCTTTGTACAATAAAGAATCTGACATGCTTCACAGTAGCATTTGGTTCTGTTGCTTACTGGCTGTAGATGCAGAACATAAGAGGTGTCTTTTATGCCTATTTATAAATTGATTACACCATGCAGACAATTTGCTCAGTTCCTGCAAGGCAATGATTCTACTCACTCACTCACTCACTCATTCATGTCTGATGTTGCATGTTTTCTTAACCTACCAGCTGGAATCATTTGGACACAGACAATCTGATTGAAAGAATATTTTCCTAAAATACTACCTAGGCAGTTCCAGTCACACTGACAGATCTCTGACAAGATCCTCTCTGTGGCTTTGAGAAGAGCTATTTACTTAGACTGAAGGAAAAGAGGCAGAATTCCTCTCTGGCCCAAAGCATAGTTTTTCATGAATTTGCATGAGATGAAAGTTTGGTATTCTTTTAGGGAAACAAAAATGTCAACTGTTTGACTAAAAGGATGAGCTCTTTGCAGCAAACACTCATTGTTTTTCTTTTCTGTACACAGACAATTTCCTCTCCTCTATACAGAAGAAAGGGCATTAAGAAAACACATTTTTGCTTTCTCTGAAAGGGCGAGTTCCCCACAGTTTTCCCCACATAACTATAAGTTTTTTGAAATCTCAGAACCATTTTTTTTTCTCAATTAGTAGCTTGGAGTAACATAAACTCCATTAAAATCTCTTGTTCTGCTCCAGAATCACACTGGAGTATCTCTGACAGGCAATGACTAGCACCTGCACCTGAGGATTAGTTCTGTTTACCCTGTGTAGCAACAAAAGCTCTTGTTTTCTTGGGAGGGTTTGAGAGCGTCTTCTGATGTGCTATGAAGTTATTAATGTTGCTTGATATTTGCTTTGACAGGTGTTCTGTACCCTCTTTAATCATCTTCATCACGGTTCACAGCTCTGTTTTCCCTTCATTTCACTTTTGCCTATGATTCTTAGGGTGAATGATGCAATACCCAAGCTGATAAATCTTTCAGCCCTTCATGTATTTCCTCCCTTTATCTTCACTTCCAAAGGTTCAGTTTGGCATTTTTTTTCCCTACTGTTCAATAAGAGAACAGCATAATGTCCCAGATGCAAATATCACTGGAATGTAGTATTTTTTAAATATTTTGACTCTCATAGAAAAAAAAAAGTTTACAGTCCATATCCATTCAACAAGTAATTTGGTTATATATTAAAAGGGATCCTTCAATACTTGAGACAACTTTAAAAAAATCATATTATGAACATTAGCTGCTTGCTTTTACTTTATTTGGCTGTCTTTTCTTTCAAGTTGTTCATACTTACAGGAGCAACCTCTGCTACACAAGAGTATCTGCTCTCAAGACACTTGAAAGCACTCTCTGAGCACTGGAACAGGCTGCCCAGGGAAGCTGTGGAGTCTACTTCTCTGGAGGTTTTCAAAACCCACCTAGATGTGGTCCTGTGTGACCTGATCTAGGTGAACCTAGCAGAGGGGTTGGACTAGAACTCTAGAGGTCTCTTAGAACCCAGATCATTCTGTCATTCTGTGTTTCTGAGACACTTTTTGGACTGATGTCATACTTTGTAACCTGTCTTCCATTTCTCAAGACAAGCTATTCCGTGTGAAGCTGTAGGTGTGTCCATTGTGCCTGCTGTCAGTCAGGCTCCCATTTCTGTCAGACAGGGTGCAATGTAGGAGTAGATTCTCTAAGCAATGTCACTGCTATCCACAGCTTCAACAGCCTCTTTCCCTCAGTTGCTGCCAGAGGAAGAGTACAATCTGTTTTGCAACTTGACGCTCTGGGCTTAAGATATTGGGTCTGATCAGTTCCCCAAGAGGGACTTGCAAAGATTTTAGACTATGGGCTAGTTCCCTCAAATGCTGTCTAGGTGTCAGCAGTCAATATCTAGAGATGCCAGAGGACTCCGGTCCTGCAACTGAAAAAGGAGTGATCTTCAACTAACTGAAGTGACTGTGAAGCTTGCCAGAGGGCCAGGGCACCATTCACTTTTTAAGTGTGCCTGGAATCGGTAGCCTTAGAGATAACCAAGAAAATCCATTACCCAAAGCTTTCCTCTAGGTCTCATAACCTATTTCTCATGTCATGGGACAGTATTAGCATTCCATTAGAGAATGTGTTAAGTGCCTATATTTACATCTCCTTTCACAACTGTACAGCTAGAGATTTGCAGAACCTCATGATACTCTATCTGGTTGGTACTGGGAAAGCTGATGAACAGTAAAGCTTCAACTTCCTTCACGACAGTGCAGTTCAGAGGCTGAAGAAGTCTTCACCAATTTGTAGGATTCACAAAAAATCCACTGTATAAAAAAAAAAAAAAAAGAAAAAGAGGAAGAAACTCTCTAACCATCTGTCAGTGGAAAATAGTGTTGTACTTCAAGTTTTACAAACAGGAGCCCTGACTTCAGGTTCTTGAGATCAAACTTCTGTTTCTCTCAATCACATTAAACGCATTCTTTCATGTCAGTAGATTGCATACATCACAGAAAAGAAATGACTCTTGATATCCGTCTGTTTCAAAGTCAGATGATTATGATCAAAGTTTAGCATCTCAGTGCCTTATAGGGAAAATCCATTTAGAAACATGATGAGTGAAGTAAGAGCAGAGCTATTCCACTTTTATTTCCAGCCAGGGTGTACCTAGGAACTGAAAATACACAGGTATGATCTTTTCCTTGTTCTTCATGCACTGTAGTATTCATGAGAGTTGTCAGAATGGCTGCTTTCCTTATGTGCATACCACCCTTATGTCTCATGGCACAGAAAAACAACTTTTATCAGAGTATAAATGAAGAGCTTTTGTAATGTGACTTTTCCCTTTCAGTAAAATCTTTCTGTCCAGCTATATCCTGCTACACATAACAACAGTCTCCAGCTCAGCTGCTGCAACATCAAAATGCACACAGAGACACACTACAGTCTCCCAAACCCTGTCGCCCTGTATCAGAGCATCCGACTCTTCCTAATTAATTTCCTTTGTGGTACAGAGAGTATCCAGGAGCTAATTGTTCTGATGAGACAGATAAAACATCAAAGGATGTTTTAAAATGTGTTTAAAAGCATGGCACATTGACAGTACTGTAGTGTGAAGCCCACCAGAATTCAACCAGCCTGTGCCAGAGAAAGCTGGTCCTTGGGGCCCCATCAGAGTGTTGGAGCACTGCCTCAACAAACTTCCTTTGCAGTGGTTTAAGAGCTTTGGTGTACAGTTCAGTCTCCATATTTTTGCTTCCTAAACTGAGGCTGTTGACAAGGATACAAGCTCACTCAGTGGTAGGGAAAGGTGTTTTATGTGAAAGATGACCCTCTTCTCTGTTACCTTCTCCTCCTAAATCCCCTCCCTCCCTTCCACACTCACTCTCACTAATTTCATGTACTAAACAGCCATCAGACAGCAATGAGTTTTTGCAGTTGGTGAGCTGGAGGAATTTGAACTACTGACCCAAGAATTAAAATGCTCCATATGTAGTTATCTGTGCATTCAAAAATTTTCTGTGTTTCACTAAAAGCACAGTAGATAGCTTTGTTTTCTGATCAGAAATTACAGTAGTTCAGCTAGAAACAGGATGCACTCAAGCCCCTACTACTTGATTTTTAAGTTTTCTTTCTACTCTAAGAGAAGATAAAAAGTAATGTAAAATCTATCAGCCCAATTCTAGGTACTTTAAAAAAAGTTTTTCACTTAAAAAGATTGTTCAGGTCATGAATAAGAAGAAATATGAAAAAAAGGAAAAGCCGGGAAAAAGAAGAGATTAAGACTCTGATACAGTACATAGGCACATGCTCATCTAACTTCACGGGACTTATGTGGATGCACAGTGCTGTCACAAGCCAGATTGCTTCTTTGAAATGAAGCCTTGGAAAAGAGGAGAATTGAGAGAGAACATAAAAAACATGGCAGTCATTTAAACAATCTGAAAAAGAATCATAGACAAAGAAGAAAAATGGCTGAAAGAAACAAAGGAAACAGGGAACACATAAACCGTGATCAAGATGTTACAAAGGAAAAAAAGGTCACGGTAACATGGGGAGAGACTCAAGGAGAACATCTAGTTATATGAGTGGTGCTGCTGAAAACCACAACACAAATGAGACAGAGCAGCCTTGGAGAAAACAGGAGCCCTCACATTCAGCTAAACAGCATGTTTCTTCTCCTGTGTTCCAGCAGTGAGGGACTAGTCCCAATTCCAGACAGTTTTACAGGAAAGAGGGGTGAAAAACTTGTAAACAAAATGCCTTTGAGCCTTGCAGAATTTACATCAAGTATTAAGAAAAAAAATTCTCTCATGTCACTGGACTGTCAGCATTTTTTTTTCAGGATGGAGGTTGGTGATATTGTTTTGATAACAAAGCCTGTTGATACAGGTATAAAGGAGGCTCTTGGAGGTCAAACACCACCCTTGCAAATGGAGCGACAAGTTTAACAGACTCACAGTGTTGTTTTTAGTGTTTGACCTTAAACAATACATGAAGCTTGTGGGGTAAAAGAAAAACAGAGTTATAAACATGAACTGAAACAAGTTTTTCAGAGTTCTATCTAAAAGGCAAACATGAAAAGGAAATAAAACAATCACATACGAATAGAAATAAATGACAAAACAAAAAAGCTGCTATTAGAGCTACAAAGGCGAAAGTATTTGGAGCAGATATATTGCCTGTCACTTAGTATTTTTTATGATTCAGGCCAAGTAACTGAAAGGACCAGGCAGTCCAGTCTGACTGGAAAGGCTATTTTCCCATGTTAGATCTCAGACTTTGTTTTAGGTTATTTTCAGGGCTGTTGATGGAATGAGATGAAGAGATTAAGTTTCACCTACAATGCACTAAAGATATGTGGATAGAATTTATCTCCAGATCCAAGCTCAGGCCCAGACTGGAGGTACAATGGTACCAGGCACAGTGACTTTGGTGGCTGCCACTGTAAGTACTGTCAGCATGCTCAGCACCTCTCAGCATTTGGCCTTATGCATGGAGGTTTGAAAATAACTTTTTTCTGGATGGTTCTCTCCCAAGGATAGATGGAGTTTCAATGAAAACATTGTCACACGCTGTGTGACATTACATTCATAACATGTTCTGTTATCCTGGGGTTTTAGACTTCTTTACAGTGAGAAAAACACTACAGCCCTAAAATATAAATACCGAAGAAATAGAGAGAGAACTAATATGGGAGAAAATAGATATTTGTAAGGAATGGTTAAAAACAAGATTTTCTGACCTGGGATTGGATTATATTTTCTCTCTTTAAAATGGTGACAAAAAGTCAGCATTTTCCTCATTTTTGACCTTCAACTGCAATTTTGAAAACTTTTCAATCCAACATTGTCTTGATAGAGTAATTTTTGATACACACTTTCAAAGTACATTTCAAAAAATGAAAAGTCACTGCAAAGTAAAAGTTCAGATTTAAAATTTGTAAAAACATCTGCAAAACTTATCAGAAATAATGACATTTCAGATAATTAACATGGCACTAAATTTAGAGCAGTCCAATGGAAAGCTGTTCTTGAAAGTTTTGCAAGTGGCTGTAATACTCACTGTAAATTTGACATAATAAGAAACATACTGATCTTCTGATCACATGACTTACTTAGCCTGATAATGTCATGGGCATTGATCAGGATTTCCTCTCCTAAGAATAGAAGTACACCCTGCTAAAAGTCAAGCTCTGGATTGTCACCTCTATCTCACTGTAAGGTGAAGGGGCTTGCCCAAGGACATGGAGAAAGTCAGAGCTGAAGGTGGCTTAGACCTCCGTTCTTGGTGATTTCTAATCATGCATTCAGACCATGGATTTCCTTTATGGGGAGCAGCAGAGATGAGAAAGAACCAGCAGTCCATATTGGAGTAAGGAAAGCTTAGAAGGAACCTGAAAGTCCTGTTGTTAACAGTAATTTACTTTCATATCACCATTCTATTGGTCAAAAAGTCTGTAAGTACTGTTTGGCTCTTCCCACTGCTATCCCCTTTACAAACCCGGAAATGTATTTAATGTCTATGTCCTCCCAGCCCTACTCTGTTTATATGATAATGGTGAAATATAGCTTTTTTTCACAACCTAGAAGCTAGATTTCTTTTTCATTCATCTGTTATAGAGTGAGAATAAGAAAATGAATACTCTTATATCCATTATATATATCAAGAGACTGAATCTATCTTTTTACTCCAGGAGCTAGAGATTACTACATAGCTCATGAATTACAAAGCAATTTTGAGACACAACAGCAGCAGAAACAGTAGCAGTGTTTGTTACAATGCAGTATCCAGAGACAGAAAAGTAAAGGGGATTTCTATCTACTTATCTATTCATCTCGTCACTATATGGCTTCCAAGGTGAGAAAGTAGAATCTTCTTTTACATGCTATTTTTTCTATGCATACTCGACTTAAATGCTGTTGATTTATGAAGCCTATATCAGTGGCGTAAAATATAACTATGTCACAGAATTTGAAGAGGTATGTTCAGACAAATATGCTGGAATACCCGAATCTGTGAATTAAGATGCATAGTATAAAAATAATAAATATATTGTTACCATAAATTAAAGCTGTAAAGATTTTTTTTTCTGACTTGTTGGCAAAGGGAGCAATCTCTCCAGTGTCAGAATTGAACTGCAGGGCACTAATAAAACATGACACAAATAACAAATAAATTTCCTCTGTATTGAATGGTCAGAGATTTATTGAGGTCTCTTACACCGAGATCCATTGGGAGTTATATAATCTAACGTGTAAAATTTATAGCTAGAAGATAAAATGTGGATAAAATAACCATTACCTTACAGTATTATTTCTACTCTTGCATCTAATTTGAATATTGTTTAATACAAAACATACTGCTTTGGTGGAGAAAGGCATTTACAGTGAGTGAAAGTCATGATAGTACTTTGAAACTGAATTAGAAAAAGAAGGGAGAGTACATTAAGTTTTCCTGACATTTTAGAAGTCCATAAATTTACATATAAAGTAGTGATCACTCTCTTCAAGCTAAATGGGGTTTTCATTCATTTGTACACATGCTCCTTATTTTCAGTTCTCAAAAGATTTCTTCCCTTTTAGGAAACAGTTTAGGTATCCCATCTTGGCTAACAAACTATTGAGTAGATCCTCAGCTGAGATGCAGAGATGCAGCACAGAGGTGCAATGATTTATGCCATTTAAAAATCTGTCCAAGTTCAGCTCTGAAAATAAATTCCAACTAACGTGACTACATGGATACCAGTGTGAGTACAGACTGAATATCTGATCTGTTTCCTTTCACAATAGTGTCGGTTCAGAGATAAAGCAATGACTCCCATGTCAGTTTGAATGTAAGCCAGCAGGATAAAAACCCAGTTAGCTCTTTGGACCAAATTTTAATTCTTGTTTCTATGCTGATGAAACTGCACTGTCATAAAGGTGTGATCACTCCCTATCTATACAAGTATACACAGAAACAGAAATTTTAATCTAGTTCTGTTCTGTTTTTCAGAACTTGCCAGGGCACAGATCACATTTTTCAAAAATTCATTATCCTTTGATACTCTCAATTTAACTGAAAAATAAATAACCCCTTGTTCAATAAGCATAACTTTTTTTTTCCCCAAGAAATTTCCCATATGGAAAATTTTGGCACACAAGATTGTTACCAGTAAACATGAGTTTTTAATTGTGAAAGCTATTGAGGAAAGCCTGAGATAGAAAAGGTCTTTGTTTCCTGCAAATTTAAAGTGTGTCTCCCTATTTTCTGATTTTCAACTGCTCTCATTTAAAGAGGTCTTGAAAAACGTTGCCACCCACCGAGGAGACCTATTTTCAATCTCCTTGCACTGTAATAAGTTTTTGGAAAGAATACTCACTTAAAGTAAGGCACCTTGGAATCCAAGTCTTCCCTGGAAGCTCAAAGAGATTGGATATTTACAGTGATGGAGCAACCATCCTCCATACTATTAGACCATCATTCAGTCATTGTGTTCAATATCGGTTTCCAGAAGGTGAGAAGCAGAGGAAATGGCCTCAAGTTGTGCCAAGAGGAGTTTAAATTGGATATTAAGAAAAATTTATTCACTTAAACAGTTGTCAGGCACTAGAACAGACTGCCCAGAGAAACAGTGAAGTCATCATCTCTGGAGGTATGTAAAAGAAGCTTAGATGTGCCACCTAGGGTCATGTTTTATTGGTGAGCTTGGCAGTATTAAGCTTAAGGTTATACTTCATCTCAAGGGTCTTTACCAACCTAAATGATTCTATGATCCTATTCTGCCCAGATGGATTAACAACCTTAAATAGCTGTTTACCTAGATGTTTGTTTATCAGAAAGCTGACACCTACTCTAGATTATTTAACAAAGAACTACCAGCAGCTGTCAGAGGTAATGGTGTGTTTAGCATTAACCTTGAAATCAGATGCAATCACTGACCTTGAGGTGAAAAGCTTGGTAACCTCTCCCTGCTCTTCTGAGCCCTTCCAATTACAGAGTTTAGGTAAGTTGTGTCATGCTGAGTTTCCTGAAAGAAGCTGCCCCAAAGATTTAAGTGCAAATGCTTTCTCTGAATGTTTTTACCACTCTACACCTCCTCTTCTGATTGGCTTAGAGAGTGTGCTGTTCTGAGTGCTAATAAATTAGCATAAAACCTCCCTTCTGCCCTCATAGTCAGGCACTTATTTTTCATTTGTGAGTTTGTGTTGGTCTGCAGAGACATGATCCTATACCTACTGAAACAATGGACTGTGTTCCTGCTGCTCTTCTTCCCAAAGAGCATGCATGGAATGCAGGCTGTTCTAGTCAAGCCATGCACAAAAAAAAACATCTCTTCAGTCATATGCTCTGTTGAGGTCAGAGGTACATAGACCTTTTGGCTTAAACGTTGTCCTTTAGGGCTTTGGTGATGATCTAGTGTAATATCATAGTATTCATCTTTCTGCCAAAGATAACTATTTATCTTACAACTGTTTGATGCCTGCTTTTATCTCTTTGATATTTGACTTCCCCATGTCCAGAACAGTGTAAGGACAATCTGATAAATAATCTACCCCAAAAGCAATATTGCACCTTTGAGTGAAATGGTTTCCCACAGCATTCCCTGTGGGAGGGTCTAAATAGTGTCAGTCACATGTCAGGAGTAAGCTTTCTACCTCAAGGGCAGTAATTTGGGCTGGGACACAGGACAGATATAGGTTAATGAAAGTTGATGGTGTGGGCAACTGGGGTGCCTCCTGTCATTCTGATACTGTATTTTGCTGTCTTTATTTTGGTTTACCTTATAATTTCTCTGTATCTTAAGAGGGTTTGGTACTTATACTTATCTGTCCATAAGGAGTGGTGTTTAGACCTAATGAATACAGGCTTTTTTGAACTCCCTGGATGAAAGAAACTATCTAAGTGCAAATTATCCTCTTGTCTATCCTCTCTGAAGTCTAACCCACTTTGATGTGACTGTGATCTATGTCACTTGTAGTGTGTATTATAGGAGGGTTTCTTACAGCAATGAATCTGAGCAAAGCTTTGGGTAATACAAAGTAACTCAAATGTGCAAGTTCAAACACAGAATGGAAACTATTATTTCAGGCATAGTTCCAGTATTTGCTTAAAGTATCTGTAGTTTTTTTAAATTACTTGCTCTCCATTTTCAAATACAAACTAGCTGCCATGTCCTCCTTGACTCATTAGAGGCCAGACTCTCAGGCTGGTATAAACCACCAGTACTTTACTGAAACCAACAGAGCCATCCTGATTTATATTTAGGTGAGCACCTAGTCCAGTGAGGTGTACTTACAAAACATAGCCAGGGCAGTACTCTATTGAGATTGTCAGTAAAAGTAAAGTGAATGGAGCCTGACAAATGTGAAGGTTGAAATTCTTAAATTTTGTAGTCTTATTCATAGGGTAACTGTATAGATTAATTAAACCATCTCTATATTGTTGCCACCATTCACCTTTGTCCTTCACACTAAAAACATTTAAAAGATTAGCAATTCCTTTTAAATATATGAATCTAAATATTGATACATCCTATTGTTCTGATGTAAGCCTGAGGGAGGCTGAGAATTAATGTAGATTTTGAAAAATAATTCCTATTGTTTTACCTCTGCAGGTGGCTCAATTTGAGTCAGCCATGCAAGCATGTGAGAAGGTTTGTTCACACACAGCTATATGGATTCCCTTGCTACACTGTCCATTCAGTATGCAGTGGAATCCCACATTGCTGTGGGCTTCTCTCTGCAGAAACAGTATTGATTTCTGCTGAAGGCTTTCTCTCAAGAGAAAACAAAAGACAGACTTCCATTTTTATAATCCAACAATAAAAAGTTAATAGGGAACATGGTTTACAGGGGGAAATGAAAGAAAAAAGAGGGAGGGATGCAAGGAGAGAAGGATGGATGTAAGAGGGATCTATGTCACAAAGGTAGTTTTTCAGTTCCATCTGTCCTGAAAAGTTCACCGGCTCAGAAAAATTGAGGTCCCAGCAAACTACTACCTCAGACCTTTCACAGTCAATGTGCAGGTATTTTTTTTTTTCCTTTTTTAAATCTCCAAAACCCTGATTCAGTCTTCCCAAACTCCTTTATGAGTACCCAATATTTTTACAGACAATATGCTTCATGCACCTTCCTATGGGGTCAAAACTACATATGTGAATGCAGAAAGAAATAGGACAATAGCAGCTGGAACTAGAAGACTAAACTGAAATCAGTGACTGATCTGATTGTTCCTTCTCACTCTCAACTTCCAAGGAGTAACTGATTCACAACAATTCTGAGCAACTCTCTGTCTTCTTGAACCTGTTTTTCAAAAAATGTTCTCAAAGAACCTTCCCTTCATGTAAATCGTGAGCAGGCAAAATACACCTACAGATTCACGCATTTGCCTTATTTGCTACTCTTCTGACTGTCTTGCCATCTTCATTTTAAACAAGAGGCATTTTCACTTTATCCTTGTAAGCTCAATAGCAAAACTGTAACTTGCTTTAATGGAACAAATACCTTCAATTATAACAGAATACTGATGATACTTAATATTTTATTAAACTGATGTATTTTTTCCACCACATGAAGCATCCCCTACTCTCTTTTTTTTTTGTTGCTTGAAATGACTAATTTAATCTGTTTAATCTGTAATTAAACATAGTCTTAAACACGTAAATTATTTCCCTTGATGATATTCCTAGTTTTGAGACTGTTTTTCTTCATTACTGAAATATTTTTATGCCAATGAATTTTTCTGCATTAACATTACATTGAGCCTTAGCTTGTACAAAAAGCACAGCAGCGTCTCCTTCCAAAATCTGCTTTTAAGGAAAATAAAGACTCAGACAATAATAAGATTTTTTTTTTTTTTTAAACAGTACAGAAGGGTAGGAGGGGTCATTTTCCAGCATGCTCTTAATTCTGATTACCATAAGAGGCATTAGAAGTGTTCAGTCCTTTGGATTCAATATGTGCTCTAATGAGCGCACTTTGGTACAGACTCTGAAATACCAAGTTTCTGGGAAAAAAAATATAAAATTCCTTTGTGTGGTAATAATCAAGATTAAAAGTACAGGGGTCTGAAGCCTAGACAACGCTCATTCTACCTTCAGTGTACTTTCAAAGTACTCATTCCCCAGATGTGTAAGTGGAGGCTAGCTGGATCATAACAGGTAACAGTCAAAAAGCTGTTTTGCAAGAAGCATAATTTTGTGAGTGCTTTGTTCACATACTCCTCTACTTCTGGACATTCTTAGGGACAGGATCCAGCTAGGCTATCAGGACCTTTACTCTAATTTGTGTATTCTTAAGAGCCATCCAACAACAAGAAAATGGCAGCAATACGAACAGCCTTGAATGGTGCCCCTTGTGCAGTGAACTGGGAGTGTTTGCTGCTTCTGAAAAATCAGACCTCTTGTTCAGATACTGAAAAAGACTGGAAGAAGAAGTTAAAATCAGAACATGTAAGTGTCTATGCTGTATTGCTTCATTATCTTCTGCAATGCCATTACAAGGATGCAGTTAAAGCCCAAAAGTAGGGGATTTTAAATAAAATATGTCACTATACATGATAGGCCTAATCCTCTTCTATCTGAAATGATATCACTAGCTTCATTAGACAGTGGGATTAGACTTGTGTTGCTCTGCAGGGGCACATTTTGAATCTCTGCTAGCTAGCAGTGTTCTCAGACAAGCGATTAATGGTGCTAACTATTTTGGTTAATATCAGGGTGAAGAGACACTCCTGATATGCCATTTAGGTTAAATGCATTCTCCTTCTGTTCAACTTGTGTGATACTGTGATGTTAAGCCAAGAACTTATCTGGGTAAAAAGATTAAACATATCTCTGAGGAATGCACAACATCATTACAGTTGAATCATGAGGTTAAAGTATTGCACTGAGGTTGCAAAATATCAGATAGAGAAGAGATTGAAAGGATAAATCCTGACTCATTTAGCATAGTTGCCCTATTCCACCTGCTAATGAAATCAGTATATAAAGTGCATTGGAGGGGGGCTCTGCATTTTAGAGTTTTCAGTACAAGTTACATCGTCTTCTGGTATGGAAAGTGATGGCTTATTGTAATCATTCTTTAGGCTTGTTTTTCACTTGGGATCAAAGGAATGTAATTCAAACACAAAGAGAGTTGTCAATAATTCATTCTTAAAGAGCCCTATAAAGATATGTGGCCAATACTGTGGCCTCTTTCAGGAAAAATAATGGTCAGACATTTTGCATGAAATTATAATTTCATTAATGTACCGATCGTTCCAAACGCTTTCAGACTTAAGTATGAATTAAACAGTATCATATTCATCTTTGAGCTGTAGATACAATCCTCATCACCTGCCATAGCATTACATTTTATTCACCTCTGGAAATAGACTTATGTTTATATATTTGAGCATTAAAAGCCCAACGAAAAAAAATCACTTCATCACACGTTTAAGCAATTTAGTGGAACAGGGTTTAGAATGGGCGCTAACCCTCCTCATGGGTGAGCATTTCAGATGTAAGCAGACCAATTTTAAAACAATTAAGAATACAGTGCAAGGTGAGACTGCATCAAAGAGTAATTAGACTACACTGTTACTGGATAATATTAGGGACACAGGGATATTTCCCAGCCTTTTCCAGCAAGTTTGCATGCATAAGCTAAATGTAACATTCCTTAAGGCAACACATAATACAGATGGGAAATACAGCCTGACATTGCCTTAAAATTCAGGATGGTATTTGTTAGTCAGTTGCTAATGAGGGGTTTCTGCCACATTTTGTATTATGCAAGTTATATATGACAATACTTATGTCTTAAGCTGCCAGAGGCATCCAAGTGTGGGGTTTTAATCAACAGTCAGACCAAAGATAAATTGGAAATAGATCACCAAAATAATCTAATCTAGGCATTAAATACGTGTCTTAAGTATACGTGTCTTAAGCCACTGTCCAAATGAAATTCCCATGACCTCATGGCTAAGGCCTTTGATTAGCTAAATAGGGGGAGAAGATTTCAGGGAACCAGTTGATTGCTATCTCAGAAGATTGTCTGTAGGTCCATGTAAAAACTGTATTTTCCATGAAGGCTGAACTGATCTCATCATGTATCTCTGCTGGCTCTGTATTTTCCAGGCATATCTGCCTTAAACATGCATTAAGCACAGCCTAAATTCTACACCCACTTCTGCCACAGGTTAGTCATTGTAGTGCTGACTGTAAAACAACTAATTCCCAAGACAGGAAGACTAATGAGCCTCATTTCCTGTAAATTTATGGCTCGTGGCTAATTGGATTTGGCTCTTTTGTAGCTCCTCTATGGGCTTCTCTCTGAGTGAGTGGATTTTTTGGATATCTAGTAAGGATTCAGCCATTTCCTCTTCTTCATTTGTCAAACGCACTTTTTCCTGTGCTCACATAGTTATTTTAATACATTTTTTCTAGGAATGCTATTCCAACGTTCTACCCATATCAAACTTGATTGGAATCGGACAGTAGGTCAGAACATCCTAGTGAGAGTGCAGATAATGCAAGAACAGAAGTCTTACTTACATAAAAAAAAAAAAAAAATCAACTTTTGGGGGGTAGCTTGGGCCTACAGAGAAAATTGTCTCATTCCAGAAACAGGGTGTCAGAAGCTCAGAAAAAATGCAAGTGAAGATTGGTCAAGCAGCACTAGAATCACAACAAAGGCTAAGAACCAGGACCCAAATTTGCAGCATGCAGCAGGAATGAAGAGACCAAGGCAAGGAATTTTCCCTGAAAATGTGACAATTTCTCAGCATCCATAACCATCAGTCTTCAAAATCACTTGGTTTCAGGTAAAGTCTTATCATGTTTATTTCCTCAAGAATATATGTCATTAAATAGAAATCACTGTTACTGACTGGAAACTGGAAGAATGGTAAGAGACCACTGCCTTCACCACACACTGCTCAAGAACTTAGCTGCTGATGTGACTACTCAGGGGGTTATGCAGAAGGAAATGGTGGGGATGATCTTCCTTCTCTAGCCCTCCAAAACTTAAGCTTCTCAAGTCAGCTTCTGAGCCACCTCCGCCTACCTGCTCTCTGTTCAATGAATTATTTACCCTTCCCATGCTTAGGTTCCTTTTCTATGCAATGAAGTCAGTGTTACACTAACACAAACAACATCTTCAGCTATCCTGATGGGTACTAGAAAACTTCAAGGTATGTAAATAGCCGTATTTTATAGGTGGGAATATTAAGATTGAGAGAATTTAAGTGACTTGATGTGGCAGGAATCAACCCAATGACTTCTTATGAGCCTTACATGACAGCACACATCAAAACATAATGGTTTATGTTACCGGGTTATAGAAAAGCAATGCTGACTACTGTTGCTAGGGCTGTCACTCACTAAACAGGTTCTCACCCAACCTCTACACTTAAATTCCTTTAGCAACCTCTATTTACTGTGATCTGGAAAGTCCACCACAACTTACTTGTAGCAGGAATGCTTTGTCAGTGTGTCTTAAGCTTTGAGATTGCTAAAAATCTAAGGGCTTTTATATCTGTTGATAGGTGAGGAAAGAGGCAGCAGATAGAGAGAAGGGAAAGAACATGAGACCCTTCAAAAAAGTGTGTGGCCATTTAAGAGTACAAGGAGAGAGAAAAGGGTTGGAGATTTCTGGAGGATTTTTTCCCCAGAAAATTAGAGGTGAATCAAACAGGAACTTTCAGTCTTTTTTAAGGAGAAAAACTCCTACCCAAAAATATCCATGAAAAAGAAGAAAAGAATAAATGCAAGTGAAAAATTCCTAAGCCAGCACAACTCCTGAAATATGTTCAGCATGTTCCACATGTGAAATATTTATATGCATTCGATATCAGTTGAAATTTCACAGTGGTTGTCTTATGTAACCACAAGGTTGCATTAACAAGTCTGAAGGTGACAAAAGCATGAACAAATGTGGTAAGCTGTTTAAGCATGAAAAAACCAAGGCCAATAAAGATCTTCAACCCCTCAACTTTAGCTTATTTTGTTTTTCAGGCACCCAAGACAGTGGACTACTTAACGGTACATTTCTTTTGCAGTTCTGGCTTTATACTACTGCAAACATTTACCTCTTTATATTAACTTCTAAAAGTGAGTCAGAGATTTGTCTCTGTGCATTTTGCAGCCATAATTCAAAAGGCAGAGAAAGAATTATTTTAAAGAGAAAACGAAAATATTGTTTTACTAGTACTATAGCCAGAAATGAATACTGGAAAGAAAGTAATTAATGTAGGAAATATGGGTATTTTGGTAGAAAATAAAACACATCAAGTATGATACAAGTCACACTAACTTCATGTGGACTCACCTAGCTGCTTAATAATTTAAATATGCCTATGTATAAACATACACAAACTGCAGAGACATAAGTGTGTATAGACACTATTATTTTGAGAAAGTACTTCCAAACATGCTTTCCTGTTTCTGCTTTTCACAATGATATGAAAAGGAGGAGAGCTTAGCCAAAGCTGAAGTGAATTAAACATTTTTTTAATAGCAATTGCAGTTACTAAGTATTTGGTAAACAGGTCTAGAGGACCCATGCTGCCCATTCCTGAGGCCAGTTTTCCCTCTACTGCAGTCAGCCAGGTGGTATAATGCAATTCATGACACTTACGAGATCTCCCATACATGCACTCAGTCCTGGGCTTCCAGTACTCTATTTCCTATACCGAATGGAAACCTGATTCTAAGTCTAAACCATGTTTCACAGCTAAATTTTGTCATCTAGTCTTCCATCCACATGGTCTTTTTGCTTTCATGGTTTGTACCTTTCTTCATGACAATGAAGAGCAATCATATTCTTCTTAAACTTTATTCCATGAGGCTAAGCTAACCAAGCCTTTTCATCTCCCTTGTAAGACAACAATTCAGTCTTTCAGAGATTTAAACACTTTTCACATTTCATATGTCCCAGCTTCATCTTCTTGAATAAGACACTACATAAAAGGTATTGCTCTGCCAGCAAACCTATGTTGTGAGCAGTAGTTTGAGACATTCTCTGACTCCATTTTATATACCCTCCCAGCACATGTCTGCATCACATTGGCCTTATTCATGGTTAGGAGGCACTAGCTGTCATCATTTGTGGATTAATTACTGCATGCAGATATTTTCCTCGTTTCCAAGAGGTAATACGAGGTTAACAGCAGGTACATATATATAACACTCGTAGTATCACTACAATATGTTATAACAGACCATGATACTGTGATATCGTGAAAAATAGGGAAAATTAATCTCCACTACTCAAGCCTATGTTATGAAATATTCAATCTGTAATACCCATGTGTTTTTAGAGGGAGTGCTATTGGGCAGCTTTGGATACCAAATTGGTCTCCAATTAGCATTTTCTCTTCTATATTTTTTTTCACATCAGGGACCAGCAGGAATCCAATGAATGGCAGCTAAGAAATGAGAGAAATAAAAGCACTTGAAAGCAAAAATCATCAAGTCAATAATAATGCTGTTCCTATTATTGAGAAAAAACATAAGTGCTGTATAAATGAGCCTTACGGTTTTGTATGCCAGTCCATAAATACCTAGTTTTGCAGACAGAAATCGAAACTAAGTGATTCACTACAACAGATATAATTAGAGAACAAGTCTGGAAATAATTTCTCCCCCCCTTCTTCACAAAAATTTTCTTGTCTTCCATACATATGGGATTCTTGTCACATCAGAGCACTTTTGGTGGAGCAAAATATAAACCCTTAGAGTTGCAACAATTAAATATGCAAAAGAGAGAAAAAAGGAAGACAAGTTTGCAATGTTGATCATAATAATTTCTTTTATAGCTAAAAGCTGGAGCGGAAATACTTAAAGGTGCAATTATCAAGTTAGAAATTGATGAGCACTCTGTAGGAGCTTGAAAAGGAGGGAGGCAGAAAACGAAGGAATCCCAAGACACAACCTAATGCATAAGGACATTATATATTTAAATATTAAAATGGATCAGTTTCCTTTTCATGCAAGTTTGAAATTTTTTTCCTGACTATATCTTCAAAATAAAATAAATAAAATAAACATGACTACCAGTAATAGAATACTCACATTCACAAATGAACATGGGATGTTAAGGAGAAAAATAATACCAATCTAAGACACAGACATACCTTGCTCTAAAGCCCACTGAAGCTGCTGTGTGGCTACTTTGTATCAACTTGGAAACACTTTAGATTACTCCCAGTTTGTACTGAAGCAAAGGCATTCTCATGGAAAATACCAAGAGATTATGTGTCTGTATATTTCCAAAAATGTTAGCTAAGAAGGGGATTCAGATCCCAAAGATGCAGGAAACTCCATCCCCCTGTCAGCCTTTCTCTAAAAGGACTTAAGGCCTTTACACTTTTTTCTGCTGAGAGTTTGAAAATATATTTTCTACCCATAACAAAATGATCAGCATCCCCACTGGCCAAAGGCATGACTGAAGTTCTGGGAAAGTGCTTGCTCTTTCTTCTCCTGCTACAGCTCCTCAGATAGCTAATTTTCAGTATTACAAGTCAGAGCTACAGGATGCCCTCTAAACACACGTAGGAGGGATGAAAGATCCACAACATGTAGGAAGGTTAGTGGCCTGCTCACATATTTGGGGCTAATCAATGGACTGGCACTGAACTCCTGCTACCTAAAGAGAGTTCACCAGCTTTCAGATTTTAAGTTGGGGTTTTTCTTTTCCCCATTTCAAACAAAATGTCTCTATAGTAACTGGTTTGCATTCTGATACATCTGAAGGATGGGTACCAAAGAGATGCAGTTTATTTCAAGAGATGCTTTCATTTCCAAAAGTCACATCTTAAACAGCATGTGCACAATGTACATATATACTTTGTATAAACTAAACCATTCAGAATTCATCTGGATTTCTGCGACCTCCCAAAAAATGCTATGACTAAGTGCTTTATCTGAAATTCCTGCTGGGACTTGGAAAGTTGAACCCCAAAGTTTTCTTCCCAAAATAATCCAAATGAATGGTCATGTTCATATTTCAAACAGCACTTTATCCAGGAGCATGATGGAAACAGACATGAGCTTTTAGCCCAAGGTTTCTCAGAGGTAAAGCATTTTTCTTCTCCATGTGATGGCATTGCATTAAATTCCTTAACATTCATTGCCCACAATGAGAAACACAGATAGTGAGCAATGACTTTGAAAAGAATAAGCAGTAACAATAACTCAGTTATTTAAAGTACTTAATTCAAAAGTATTTTGTGTCTAGTTTATAGTGAAAAAATATTCAGACAAAAGATTTCTCCTTTACAAAAACACTGTTCCCAAAAAGCTGCCATTTTGCTCTCACCTTGACAATGTTTACATTTCATCTGCAGCTCTGAAAATTAGCAAGTACATGATTTTGCCTTTTAGCCTAATTTAATTAAAAGCAATACTAGATTGTATTATACTTCCTTAAAATACTGTTGTAAGAAAGAGCCTGGGGAACCACTCCCCAGCTGCTTTAGAACAATGCACAATGCTGTTTAACTTCCCAAGCACTGAACAATGCTTGTTTATCATAACTGCTTGCAAGGTTGCAGTGCCACAACCCAACACTTCTTTTCCTTATTATTGTAATTTCTTACTTCTTAAACTCACTGGATGGACACCCAGTGGACTGGGGAGAATGTTTTGTGTGATTCTGACACTTCTGAGAAATGAAAGCCTCACTGTTAGCTTGTCACTCATTGAATGTGGAAAAGCTCAGGAAATGCACACTCCAATAATTGTGTAGTGCCTTTGGATGTGAGCATCTGTGATATACATAATGGTTACTGGGAAAGTGCTTTGAACATATAAAGTATGATATATGCAGCTAAAACACCATGTGTTGTGGATCTGCAAGAGTAGATGTTCTTTCCAAAAGCACACATAACATTTTCTTGAGTTCGACATTTATAATCACATACTTCAGAAGAATTTCATCTTTGCAAATTACATGTAGAGTTTATCTATAGAGGTAACTAAAAATAAGCATAAACTTCAAAATGAGTAGGAACAGGTCAGTTTTTATAATAAGGCAGATTTCTAGTGTGTGAAATGTTTATTTGCATATCAAAGGTTACAGAATAGAAAAGCAGTTGCTCTAGCTGGAACTATTGATAAACTACCTTGTGATCTTAATTTCATGAAAATACATTTCAGGTGCCATAATACTCATGTAAGTTTGCTTTCATTTTGTTGAGTAGCACTGTAAACACTTAATGCCTGATGGGAAAAAATACATAAATCCTTTGGAGACAGAAGATTGTAGGGGACATCTCAGCACTGTCAAGGTGAATATTCACTGCCAGATAGAAAAGCACTGCTACACAAGCTGGGCAGCATCACTTTCAATTCACAGGGTAAGAAGGTTTTATTTCACCAAAAGCAGAAGAGAATGAGCTCATTAGGAACCCATGTGAATGGGGAAATGTACTTAGCACAGTTCCTTGCCTGGATTAGGAAACTGTGGGTACTCAGATCCTTTCAGAGCTGGTCTACTGTAATTTTCAAGAATGCTATCAATGGAAATTGATGGCTAAGTTCAACTAACTTTTGAATGATTTGTCCTCTAAATGACAAAGATTTTCATGCTAAGGAAAGCAATACTGAACTGGAGGAAGAAATTTCTGCACTTGGTGGAACGGACCATCTGCAGTTTAAAGAATTACTTTATTTTTAAAGATACCTGCCTCTAGTTTTTGAATACTAGAATGGTTTGAGTTTGAATTTTTGGAGGAGTTTGGGTATTTTTGCTAGTCTTACAATAATATTAATGATGATACAATATAATACTACAGATCTAGAGAAACAAAGAAATCAATTAGGTTCTTTATGGTTTTTTTTTTTTTCTCTTATATATTCATTTACCTCTGTGAATAACCAAATCTACGGGATAATCAGACTCAAGTACTTATATCCTTTTTTTTAAAAAAAATGCAAAAATAGAACCTAGAGATTATAAGCATCAATGTCATTGATGAAGAATTTTTTGCCTTTAACAAATACCACAAAATCTTGTGATCTCTACTAATCTTTACTAGGTCAAAATTCTTATTGAAGACAGTTGAAATTTTGCCAAACAAAAGTGAGAAAGCTGTTCCCCAAATCTACCATATTTACAAAAATGTTTCAAAACCTGCATTTGTGATAGAGTTTTCCTGAAACAGTTCTGTAATTGTTATATATTGTTTTCTGTAATAGTACTGCAACCAACATCTGTACAAATTATTAAAAATACCCTTAAGTTGACTTTAAAATTCTGGAATCAATATTTAGGTTAGTAATTAAGCTAAATTACTTTAATTAATTAAAGTAAATGTATTTATCTTAAACTTAAGAAAAATTAAAAAACGGTGAATCCAGGACTTCAGATTTTCTAATGTAATTTCTCTTTGTTTTTAAATTACTACATAGCTTGTAATGCCTGAATATCTACAGCCTGACTATCTTGCAACTAAGATTTACCTAAAAGTTAGAGAAAAGTTTCAAAGATGAGTTTGGTTTGTTTTTTTTTTTTCCCTCAGTGATTCCTAACATAACCCCCAGGAAATTCCTTAATCTTGGCCTATGTATTTGTTTAAAAAGGAAAAGTTACACCACCAACAATAAAACAGGCTCAGAAAAGGCACTGTTAAATGTAATGAATGTTCTTACAGGCTGAGTGATCTTTAGGTGACAGAGTCTAAGAACACTGTGACTGTTACACCTTGGGGTTGTGCACAACCACAGAAATAGAATTCCTCACACAGCACAACTGATAAATTAGTCTGAGAAAAATGTAGACATGTAACTCAGATACCACTGAGTTTCTGGAGCTGGGCTACAAAAGCCTTTGTATGTGCATGTATATTGTATACATATAACAGCTATGTACTGCTGTATTCTTACTATTCCCACGTATTTTTCTTTACTGAGCTTGTTCCAGCAATCAGATGAATTAATGACATGTTGCTTCATAACAACAAGTCAAGTGTTCCTTCTTATGAAAAGATAAAATAAAACACTTCACTAACAAGATTCATTAAAAAAGGAAAGCAGTCTGATTCAAACCAAGATCCAGCTTAACGCACCTGCTTCACAGCCTGCTACCAGCTCCAGCTGTGGGTGGTGAGGAGGGGCAAGGAGCTGGATGCAATCCAGCCGTGCTTGCCCGTGCACAATACCTTATCACTTGAAGAATATGCTAGGATGCAGAACAAATCCCCCCAAAAGACTTTATGTAATTTCCATGTTAACTTTTGTTTCCTAAATCACACAGAGGGTCATACTGTCAAGAAATGTGAAACTAACTCATGTATTTTTCAGGCCTTCCCATGCTGCTATTTTGCCTCCTCTCTCATCCCCCAAAACAAACTATTAAAAGTAGTAAAAGCATAAACTTCATAAACACCAGGCTAAAGATCTGAGCTTGATCAGTGTAAGAATCCTCAGGTCGAATTGGTGAACCCTGGGCATGTTCATTTCTTAATTCAAATTTTCAGCAGCTCAGACACTCAACCTCCAAAACACCATCAGTTGTAAGCCTCTTTTTGCCAATCTACCATGACATGGTGAGTATTTTAGCATCTGTAGGGCATTACCATTGCATTTTTTATACTTGTCAATTCCACCCATACATTTACTGTGGTTATCACTAGTGACATAAAACATACAAAATGGGTTCAGAAAACTGGTAGACAGAAGTGGCACAGGTTTTGTAGGGTTTTTTTTTCTAAAACAACACATGCATATCCACTGTAGGTCTTACTATTTATGTTTCCCTTCTGTTTGTCTTGTAATATGGCTATTTGCACTGTTGCTGTCATAGGTTGCAACACAGGCAACAGAATGTTATGCTCCTACTGAAACTGAAGAAGCTTTGATTTTTCCAATCCTGGATTTGTTTATTGTATCTCTCCTTTGTGTTCTCTTATCCTACTGATTTTAGTTCTGTGTTGAGGCATCTCTAGATGTCATGGCACTCTTTATAGTGCAACATTTTGAATAAAGTACTTTATGGCAGGTGGAGTAACTAATATGCATCCAACACCACAAGTACCAGTTATTTTTTTCCATACTCTGTTTTTCACGGGAGATAGCTATAATGGTTCTTAACAAGAAATAAGGCTGGTATTGAAGATTACAATGAGTCTTTAATCTTGGAAATGACAAATCAAAAAGTCCTAAAATTAAAAGTTTGAAAGATGCAGAAGGGATCTTCCAAAGCCTATCAGACTGCTAAAGCTACCTAACACTACCTTATTAGACTCAAAACATTCCAGGAGGTAAAAAGTACATTTTTTTTTAGTGTAAGACTTTGGAAGTTATCCTATAGAGCAGACATTGCTGTTTAATGCATTAAAGACAGATAGGGACAGACACTGGGCTTCTTAATCACAAATTCAACAATCTAAGTAGTCCTCAACTCAGGTGCTGAGTAAGAGAAAAGATTTTGTGAATAACCTTTGTAATAATGTGTAGAGATCTTTTTGTGAGGCAAGACGAGGAAATGACAGCTTCTCTCCTTACCAAACTTGCAAGGAAAGAGCAGGATACCATGCCAGATAGAGACAAGCATTGCGCTAGTGGCACTCAAACTGATTGCTTCATGAGCAGACACATCTTCAGACATTCTGTGAGGAGGAAAGGAATCTGGCATACATCAAGGGAGAAGCCATGAGGGGCAGTGTGAAAGGATGGATTGATGAGGAAACAAAGAAAGTGTCAGATAGGAAGGAAAGCCAAACTGATGTGACAAGGAGAGGTGCAGAAGAACTGGGGAAGAGAGGACACCACAAGTTTTAGCTGCAGTCTGCTCTACATGACCACTCCACAGTTCATGGCTATCAAAATAACTTATGAGGAATGACTGAGAAAATTTTCCACTGCAGAAAGTAATTCACACACAGTTAGAACCTGGGACTCGTCTTCATTTAAATTATTATTTTTCTTTCAGCCCACACACTTGTGTTCAATTGAAGATTTCTTTATTAAGTCATAGCGGGCCTCAGTCTAAATAATACCACTACTGAACCCATGACCTTTTAATCCATGCTGTTAGGCAGAGGAGGGCCGCAGTAATGTGAAGCAAAGCTAACTTTGAACTGGCAGGGTACAATGGCCCCATTATTGAGTTTGCTTGCACTTGTCCAACACTGGGTAAAATCCCCCGAACGATGTCAAGATCTTTTAAATGTCAAGTCTTCCTGGGTCTGGGCATTTGTGTCTGAAAGCTCCTAAAAGAGCAGCAGGGTCTGAACTGCAAAGAGTGATTACAGGCCATTTACAGAGGAAAGTGAGCAAGGGTAAATGAAAAATGTGTCTGGGGAAAGAGATTTTTTGCAGCAATCTGTGAGATTTTGCCTGGTAATTAACATCGGAATCATGCAATTGTTGCAAACAGTTGACCTGAGGCTGTACCTTGGATTGAGAGTTAAATTTTGTATTTACTAGCTACCTCAGGAGAGGTGAGGCAGATTGAAAGTAGTGGTGTTGAGTAAAATTTATGAAGAAATCTCTTTTAAAGTGGAGGGCAAATAGCCAATGAAATGTGGCTTGTGAAACTAATATGCTTCTGTCAGCATATGGTACCACTGAGGGGACATGAAGGAAGCATTTTTGTTACATATGTACATGTGACTGGCAAGGATGCTATAATAAGAAGACTGAAGCAAAAATAAATGTTTCTTGTAAATACATTTGAGCAGAGGAAATGAAGCAACAATGAAACTATTCAAACGTCCATTAATGATAATACTACTTCTCATGAATTTTGAGCTGCACCTTGCAGGGTGAATGCTCTGAACTCCCTGTAGCAAAAATGGGAATACATCAACAAACAAGCAAGCCCATGCAAGAATAGAATTTTCTGTTGTTGAAGTCTCTTATGCAAAAAAATATTAATTACAGATTAAGACTTGGGAAAAAAAAGGTAAATCATCCACAAGTGATTTATTCTGGATAGACTTATCCTGTGTCCAATCTCCAAAACTCCCACAGACTTCACAGGGTGCCCACCCCCAATCTATTGCATCTTTTTTTTTTTATGGGAGTCCACTATTTTACTAACTTAACCAACAGGCAAAGAAAACTCATAAACTTCAAACGGAGAAGAAAGAGGAAAAAGATGTCCCATGTCAACTTGGATATGTTCTTAGTGTTCCCATTCTACCCTCAGAAAGATTTCAGTGGACTTTGGCTTAACTTTATGAACACGAGGAAAGTGTTAGGAACAATAGATATTTTCAGGGAGTTCTTTTACGCTGATTCTATAGGGGAATACAATACTACAAGAACTCTGGAAGATCTTTGAATTAAGTACTTTTGGTAACTGGAATAACCTTTTTACAAACAAGTCTTTAAGCCTCCATCCACAGCCTGCCACATACTGCAGATACTCATACTTGTCTGGCAGAGTATAGGACTGTTTAACCACAGCACACAGACCAGTTGAACTAGATATTTGCGGAAGTAGTGCAATGATCAGGAATTATTCCACTTCTGATATATCTTGTATTACTGAATGAACGGTCCAAAAATGTCATATCTAAATCCATGACACATACAGGTAAAATAATGCAGCTATCTCCTGCAGTCACATTTTTCTGTGCTCCTATATCTGTTGAGAACTCACATGGAACCAGAATAGATTCAGACTATTTTAATTTTTAAAAAAGTAAGGAACAGAACTAATACCACACTTGAGAAAAGAGTAGAAAAACATGAAGTTGAAAACACCATTTCTTCACGGTCTGATACTTTTCAATCTTGAATCAAAGAAGGAAAGGTGAGGGGAAGGAAAACTAGGAACAGTGATTCTTCCATGTGCAAATCATGCTCTGCTACCTGATATGATAGCTATATAGCTAAAAGTAGCCATGCTGTGTGACCAGAAATTCAGGCCACAGAAAATTACAGCACTAAAAGACAAGCCTCATCAACTATTATTTAGAAAATACTTCCATTATGGGCATATTTGAAAGGAAGAAAGAAACCAACCAAGCAACCACTCACCTATACTTGGGCAGAATATGTTTAAACAGTCCTGCACTCAACATAGACTTTTCAAGAATTCTCTTTAGCTCATTTAGAGATTCAAAAAAATTCTTACAAGTTCATTTGTACTGTCTTATTTATATATTTTTTTTTCTCTTTAATAACATTTAGAAGTAAATTCACTCTGATGTGACTACCAATGGCCTTTAGCTGATGGTCCCTTCTCTTTTCTCTTACATTTTTTCTCTTCATTTATCCAATGCTGCTACATTTGATCATCAAATATTTGAGTAGGACCATGATCCATTATTTTACAGCTTTGTGGCTGACATTCACTTAAAAGCTACAGGGTGGAAGAGAGAAAGGTAATCTTTTTTTGTAGAGCTCCAAGCAAATCGGCATTTATCTAGTTTGAACATATCATTATTTAAGTCAAGATCTACTTTTAGTTCTAGGCACATACATGCAAAATGTTCTCAGCAATGTGTGATGATTCTTGTAGGATGTCTATTAAGAGGCCACATGTCTCCTAAAAAAGTATTCATTATTCACCAGTATCACTGAGATTCATCACCTGTCTGCTGCATTACCTACATGCAGTTCATTGTGCAGAGCTAACATGTGAATTTCCAACAGCTCTGACTAAACACAAGTCATAGTGTTCATTTCAGTTTCTTGAATGGCCAAGTATAGCCTATGAAAGAATCAGTTTGAGCAAACCCTAACGACTGACTGTAAAAAAAAAACCCAAACCACCTTCCTGTCATGACTCTGTAACACAGATTTGATACCCACTATTGCGAAGAATATTGTTATTTTGGAAGATAAAATGCATACCACACACAGAAAGAGGCACCAATATAGTAAAAAGGAATTTGCTTAAAAATCACAGTAAACAGTAACAGTCTGTTGGGTTTGTGTGTAATGACCCAGCTGTCATTATTGTCATGCCTGCAAATTCTGCTTGCCTGCTGGGCTGCAGAATGATGTTATATCAATCGGATATCAAGAGCCCGATATTGCTGTTAATCAGCATGACTGGGAGCATTTTGCATACAGTAGAGTGTGGCTTCCTCACCCAGCTGGGCTCTAACTAACCCCAGAGCAGAGCTGCAAACACAGCAAAAGGAGGAAAAGCATCTTTCTTTGGGAAGGCATGTACATTATGAGGATTTGGGATCGACTGAAACTCCGCCATAGGGACTTTATTTTCTGCTGGGAATCTGCAACTGAAAATGCTGCAGGAACAGATCAGGCAGCTGTGTGAGGAGAAAGCAGAGGGTCCAGGGCCAAACACTGTCTGCTTTGCCGCTGCTCACAGGTCTCATCCCTCCAGGAATATCAGTAGCCTGTGCGATTTTTTTTTTTTTTCAGAAGTGTGCATCTGCAACTTTAGTGCAGCCCGTACTAAAGGGTGAAATTCACCTATGCTATTACAGTAACTTCTCCATCCTCTCTTCTCTTCTTTTTTCTCTCCTTTAAACTGGTGTTTTCCTTTTAATGCAACTGAAACTTGAAGCTAGAGTTTAGCAGAAGCTGTTTCGCTAAAGCAGCAGCCTTATATTTCAAACAAATCTTAAAATAGCTCCAATCTTTGTGGAAGTTCAGAAATACTTGTAAACTTAAAAGAAGTGGGGAAGAGGAAGAGCCTAAGAAGAGAGAGAGTGAACAAAAATGCCTAGTTTGATAACCATGGTGTAATCCCATGCCAGTCACTTATACAGCTACAGCTCTAAATAAAATAAAGTCCATTGACATTATGGTCTCCTAAAGAATTAGCCTCTGCTATACTTATCATGCTCAGACAGAGCTATCCTTAGTATAAGTGGAACAGGACTCCACTGCTTCTGACTTTTCCTAGCCAGAAAGAGTGTTCTTAGAGAGCAACTTTTGTAGTTGCATAGTTGAATACCTGCTGACAGGAAAATTTAAATTCCCACTAGGAAATGTGTGAGCCCTAAGTGCTTGCTTGTCCATCCAATTAGTAGTAGTAGGAAAAAAAAATATAAAAGTGGGCAATTTGAGTTCCCCAAACACAACTTAACAACCCAGTTCAATGCTTCGATATTTCTAATCAGTCTATACAATGAAAACAAAAAAGTACTTTTTATCAAACATGTTTGAATAATGGATAAATTTAAGGAAATTGTAATCTATTTTGCTGAGAAGAAAAGCTGGCTAAATTAATTGAATAAATTATTCATTGTAAATTATGGGCTCAAGTCTGCTACTGTGTCTTCATATACATACATTCATTTTCTGGCATCTCTGCTGAGCTTGCTAATGAGGATACCAATTAGTAACAATGGTACTGGTGGTTTTATTTTAGCTTTACTTGTCTCTGCATTTCCTGTTTTTGTCTGATAGCAAAAGCTGATGTACTAAAGCACCATAGATTCTTCTATTTCAAACAAAATCAGAGAACACTGGAATTCTAAAAAGGTAACAACAAAGGGGAAACTTGTCTGAGCTCTACAGCTTGATCATTCAGTCAGAAGTTTTAATCCAATTCAGCAAGTGCCCAGGTTTTAGTATAAGTATTTGGAATAAGCCTTCCAATATGTACATTTGTTGCTCATCTCTAGTTATGAAACAGTAAAATAGCTATCTGCCCGCAGTAACAGAGACCTCCAACTTAAGATATGTAAAATAAAGCTTATTCTGTAGTAAATACTTACTCTTGTATGGTGATTTAGAAAGTTATAAACCGTACATCTGACTTGGGTAAATCAAAGTAAAGTCAGTCAAACAAAAATTAATCTAAAGTTTCACAAGAGATGCAGTGGTATGAGGACTTGAGCTTCTTCATGGACAGACAGTAAAACATGAAGGGTTCAGCAAAGTCTTTAGTTTTATAAATTAACTTAAAGTCTTTTGAAAATTTGAAACAACATTAAACTAAAGAACTCTAGGATGAAATAATTTGATCCAATTTTATATGTCTAACAATATAAGTATCTGTCAGAGAGTGCTCTTCACAGCTACTATTATAACAGTGCTTTTATTGTAGCTCTTCCTGCTTCTGATGTCTGCTTAAGTTGAGGCAGACTACTGAGCCAACCACTTTCTCTCTGTGGACTACAAGGTAAAGTAGGTGGTTACTATCCCAGGTGAATTCAGCTACAGTGTAGATGTCCTACGGATCACAAGTTCTTGTGTTTTGAGACCAAAGTAAAGATGGATAAGGAATTATATGTGGTAATGTATGTGAACAGATGCTGACCAATAATACGTGTTCTCCATTCACAGAAAATGCTGTCCTTGGTATTCAGGAAAACAATGATCAAATGCACAAAGAACCAGCAAGACTGCTAAAGCCTCAGTACTTGATGCTTTCCTTTAAAGCCAAAGTTCCTTAGAAAAAAACAAACAAGGATGCGAAAGGACTAGAACCCAGAAAAAGGGCTTTGCACAGGTTTAAATTATTTCACCTCCCTTTCCCAGTGGAAACAAAACAATGGAAGCAAAAGTGACCATATATCTACTATTAAGTAGAATTGTCCAAGGTCTGTCATCTTGTCCAAAGCGAGAAACATAGTTTATGTCCTTGACTTGACAGCCCTCATCCATGTCAGTTGTTTAAAACAGTTTCTAACCTGCAATATTTTCTGAACCATGTCCAGGCACAGTTTGGAAAAATACTAATTGTCATGGCCTAAAACTGCCAGAGAGAGTGCAAACTATTTAGCAATGTACGTCATAGGGGAGCACCACTTCAAGACTACTCCTTTATCTCTTTAGCTTCCTAGCCCAATCTCACTAACACTAGCTTAGATTACCTGTCCTTATACCTATTCAATGAGGCAAAAATTAAATGATAGACACCACAATAAGGGAAAAACTGGAAACTTTCAGGTTTTATGTAGGTGCATCTTCACCTAAAATTAATAGACTTGCTTTGTTACACAGTTATATCCTACATCAGTCAAGCTTGCAGGGCTCCAGTCCTCCTTGCATTGGTTGTTCTGTTTACATACTGTCTGGGAAAGGTCTACTTTGTACTCTTCCCGTTCCAAAAATGAACACCATCATTTTCTTTGGAAAACTCATATAAATACAGCTTACATAGTGTGATATGAAAAAGCCAACAGAAAAAGTGTGGATTGACAATCTCTCTTCCAAACCCCTCTTATTGACTCTTTCACTGAATTTATTTGAAAAACATTCATCGAAATGTCACTTGCAGTTACCATTTCCATGGTCTTTTTATTTGGTTTTCAAATGAGTTGACTTTATCTGCTAAGCTAACTCCTGACTGTTCTCTGTGTGGTTTTCTGATTTCTCTTCCCATCTGTGTATCTCACCCTCAATGTGTACCTGATCTCACACAGGCCATTCATGAACAGGCAGCCAGCTGCAGCAAAAGGACTGATGTGTTTTCTCACCCTAAGACTACGGACAGATCTCATGCCAGGTTTTGAGATAACCAAATTCAACACAAACTGTCAGGATATAGCATTGCAGGTATTAGTCATATAATTGCTCAGTCTAAAAATCACAGAGGATCCAGGAAGAACATTGAGCATGAATATACCACTGCCTTTGCTATCTTTCACAAACTCTCACATCTTTGCTATATATCCCTTGTCAGTCAGCTGGAAAGGCATCTCTAGAAAACTCAGAGTTTCTGACAGACAAAGAGAGGTTTTGTTAAGAATTAATGTAGTAACGAAGCAGTACTATAAGACCAAAAGAAAACTTCCTGATAAATGAAACTATTGATTGGCAAAACAATAGTCTATGCCAGGAATTTGTTATAATTTGGCTCCTAGTCCTTTGAGTTTCATCATAGTTAGATTTGATGATCTGGAAAACCTTCACTCTATGTGACTTTACACTATCTCTTTGGGGAGAAAGTCGAAGATGTGCTTATTATAGTACTTATTCTGTTCATTCTCAGGTAGGAGTCAGCATGAAGGTTTACCTGAGCCTGAAGGTTCACCTGCTAACATTAGTTTTAGGAGAAAAATCCTAACATCACACTGTATAATGAGACTGAAGACTTGGATGTGGACAACACTGACCCTGTCATCCTCTCCTTAAGGTCAGCTTGATTCAGCATTCTCCAGGGATTGCCCATCAATCTATACTGTCTACCAAAATACTGCTGGGTGTAATTGCTGTACTTTTCTGTGTAACCCTGGGGAATCACACTGACAGAGGACTGTCTCAAGGGGAATGGCAGAGAAAATGATACTGAAGTTTCTTTCTGTCAACTGTTCTGCATGGATGAATGCACTCATTAGAGGTGTTGACTGGGGAAGGGGTGTACGTGTGTACATACCAGGCCATCCCAAAGATCTACAGAGGCAGAAAGAGACTGCTTTATTTTCAGTACTGCATAACCTGTGATTTGCTGGATCATTGTTTAACTTGGTTTCTGTTGCTATGTTAAAATTACAGAGACTCAACTCCTTGGTAAAGAGTGAATGCCAGGTTGTCTTTGTCTCCTGCTGAGTTTTTTAGTTCCTTGCTACATGCCCCTAGTGACAGCAGAGTTTACATTGCCATGGTTGACATTACATAGACAAGCTATAGAAGCCAAAAGCAAGCTGATTCTTCCCTACATTAGTGTTGATTTTCAGTATAATTAATCCCTGTGGTCTAAATGGCATGGGACTGGATACCGTTCCTTGTTTTTATATTTATCAGCTACCCTTGCTGAAAAACCATTGTCTTTTGTTGCCCTTTGTTTTGCAGTTCAATAAATTGCAAAGATGATATTCTACATCATTCATCCCTAAGAATATTGTTCTGAAAACAGTAAACATCACACTTTTTTATTGTATGAACAGTAATTACAAAATAGCACAAAGACAGAGGATTATAATTTTGCAGTTTATCTAGTGCAAAATAAACAATTTCAAACTCACTTTATCCACTTCTAATTTTTCTTTCAGGTATTTAAAACTCTTCACCCAGCTGCCTTATAAATACTAAGTAGCATATAACTAGCATGAATTAACAAAGTAATATTTATATATTTAACTAATTATAACTTGAAGAAAGGGGAAGAGGAGATAATTAAATGACAATCAGATCCGTGAAAGTCTTCAAGGACAATGAAGAGGGACAACATTTACAAATCAGTAAGTGGAACCACGCATTTACAAAATTTTCCCCTTTTTGTAATTACAAAGCAATGTAGTTCCTTTCTCCCCTCTGAAATAGAGAAGTATCAGGCCTCTAATTCTGAAAGACTTAGTGAGAAAATGCTTTTTTTGAAACCTAAAACATTAATTTAACCCACGAGTATGATACGTGTCAAAGACTGCTTTTTATTGAATTAGAGCTGAAAGATAATTTTTCAAAATGTGATTTCTTATCAAAGTGCCTTACTAACTTCAGCTAAGGGTTTTAACTAGCTAAGGCTTTAACCTGAATTAGCCTTCAGAGAGACGTGCTTAATGCCCATGCAATAAGAAAGCATTCAGTTACAGCAGAGAAGAAATGCTTATGTGGACTACACTGTTGAACCGGTTCAATGTCATGCTTGGTGCAGGTGGCTTGGAGAAAATAAGTAATACAGTCCAATATAAGTGGTTAAAGACAGTCCCCTAAATCCACTCATTCATTAAGAACCTTAAATAAATGTCACCTGTTATATCAAGGAAGTACAAATTGAACCTTTGTCAACAAAGAAGATTTGGCAATTTTGGCAAAGAAAAACATTTTATTTTTGGTGAGCCCAAACTGGGTTTTAATCCTCTGGCCAGGATTTATGGAAATAGTTTTCTAACACTGTTCATCCAGAGTCAGTAGTCTTTGACCTGTGAAGCTCTCCATAAATCTCACCTCTCTGTTGCTGCCAAGTTGCAATTGATCAGCCTTGTTTGGGAGGTGTATGCAGAGGTGTTGCCCTTTGCTAACCTGTTGCATTTAAGGGTTGTATCTTGAAAATAATTTAGGGGATTCTGTGCCTACCCACCAGAGCACAGGAAAATAAGCAGCAAAATTTGTAAAGCATGACCTGACACTGCTGGAAACTGCATAATACACTAAATTCCACCATATCATCCCCAGAGGTCTGGTTCTGCAAGGTAGTTACCCAGCTTTCATGGTTTAACTCCAGCCAGCAACTAAGCGCTATGCAGCTGCTCACTCACTCTTCTTCCCAGAGAGAGAATTAAAAAAAAAAGTAAAACTTGAGGGTTGAGATAAGAACTACATAATTAAGCTAATAACTACAATAATAAAATAATCATTCTAACAAAAAGGAATATAACAAAGAAAGAGAGAAATAAAACCCAAGTAAAAAAACAAGTGCTGCCCAAAGCAATTGTTCACTATCCACTGACTGATGCCTGAGCAATGGACTATCTTTCCCCACCACCTCCTCCTAGTTTATTGTCATGGTTTGACATGACAGCCTTTTCTGGTATGGGGGAAGGGGCTGCAAAGATGACTCCTGCAAGAAGTTGCTCACAACTCTCCCCAGCTCAGAAAAGGCTCACTTCTGGGGCTGAGCCAATTAGACGCCTCCACGATCACTTTTTAAGAAGAAGCCGGAAGGGGAGGTGTCTTCCTCCATCTTCCTTCTTTCTTCTGCCCCTTCTTCTCTTCTTCTGGCTGGTGGTGGTGCAAGGAGTAGGAACGGTGAGAGAAACAACCATGCGGACTCCAAGGTCAGTGATGAAAGGGAGGAGGTGTACTGTAGCAGAGACTCCCCTGCATTCTATGGAGAGACCTGGTGAAGCTGAGATTTATTTTCATTTCTTTAAAGACCCCGCATCAGCGGTACAGACTCATTTTGATAATGAGCCCGCATCAGGGGCAGAAACTCATTTTGCTAAAGCTGACCCCGGACCAGGGGCAGCGATTCACTTCATTAAAGGCACCAAGCCAGGGACAGTGATTTTGGCCGGAGGAGGCCTTGTCCCGAAGGAGGGGCCCTTTATCACTATGGCCGGAGGAGGCCTTGTCCCGAGGAAGGGACCCAATATCCACAGCTGCAACTGTGGGGAGGAGCCCACGACAAAGCAGCTCATTAAACTTATGCCCAGAGGAGGCCTTGTCCCGAGAGAGGGACCTTGCAACTGCAGAAACTGCAACCGCGGTGAAGAATCCACGTCAGAGATATTCACCAAGGACTGTGTCCCGTGTGAGGGAACCTGTATCGGCAGAAGCCGCAGCTGCTGGGAACAACCCACACCAGAGAAGTTTGTTAAGGACTGTGTTCCGGGGGAGGAACCCCGTGTTGGAGCAGGGGAAGAATGCCAGGAGTCATCCTCATCTGAGAAGACAGAAGCGGCAAAGCCCATCTGTGAGAGACTGACCACATCCCCCACTCCCTGCCCCCCTGAGCTGTTGCGGGGGGAGGAGGTAGAGATATCGGGAGCAGTGAGCTGGGCCCGGGAAGAAAGGAGGGATGGGGGAGGGAGATCTTAAAGTGCTGGTTGTAATTTTCTCATCATCCTACTCCCTTTTTGCTTTTATTCTGTTCTGTTTCTTGTAGAATAAACTTTCCTACTTTCCTCTCTAAGTCGAGTACTGGAGTCTGTTTTGCCCAGAACCATAATTGGCAGTGAGCCCTCCCTGCCCTTGTCTCAATCCACAACAATCTTGCTTATCTTTTTACTCCCATTTCACTGGGTCCTCCGCCATCTTAACGAGGGTGGGGGTGAATGGGGGCATCGAGCGAGAAACTGTCGTGGTGCTGTTGTGCTAGCTGGGCCAAACCACGACATTTATACGCTGGCCATGACGACCTATGCTACGGAACAGCCCATTGGCTATTTCAGGTCAACTGTCTTGGCCATACTTCCTCCTAGTTTATTGTGAACCTGGTTACCAGCAGAGTACATGAAACCAGAAAATCCTTCATTTCAGATGAGCACTATTTAGCAACAACTACAACATGAGTGTGTTATCAACATTATTCTTACACTAAATTCAAAACACAGCTCTTTAACCAGTTACTAGGAAGAAAAATTACTCTTTCCGAGCCAAAACCAGGACACCAGGTAGCTGTTGTGACTTCAGTACAACCACTTATGCTCTGAACTCTACATGTGCTGAAAACTTGAACCATGGCAGATACCAGTGGCCACATCTATTGTGTGGATGCTGAGTAGAAGAAGTCAGTACATGAGGTCACAGCAGTCCAGGTGAACACAAAGACTGAAGTTTCACTACAGAGTTTCAGAGGACAGAACTCCTCCTGTGGGAAGCCAATATTCCCAGCCGCATTACCATCAGAGTGTACACCTGTCTGAAAATGACCCTAGCCTAGTCTGCATCAATGGTCTTTTGCATTGCTTCCGCCAATGGCAGAAAGAAAAGAATATTTGTTTCAGCAGAATTAAAATGGAGGAAAAATCCTCAACAATATAAACATAGCAACTAATTTTGTTTATTTAGCCTCTGCTAACCTCTCAAAAATACATCAATTTAGAAGCAAAATGATCTAAATTCCCTTTCTTTACTGGGCTAGTAATACTTTCTGGTATTTCTGCTTTAGTCCAGACAAAAGAACTACTGGAAAACAGCATCAACACCACCACTAATCCAGTTGTGATTGCTTCCTTCAAAGTCACAGGCAACAGACATCTGTTCTCAGAAAGCACAAATTTTCAAAAATATCAGAATATCTGTGGAGTGCCATGCTGAATGTGGTAGGGAGGTTCAAGATGTACAATGCCAAGCACACAGTTCACAGTATTATGCCCGCTGAATTCTCTAACACTGTAAGTACAATGTCCTTAGTACTGATTTTTTGTTCAGATAGAACATTACAGATCTAACTGCTGCTGTCTGCAAACTGAAGAAAAATTTCTCTTTTGTGAAAAAACAGGTAATCAGATGTGCAAGGATCTTAGACCAAATTGTAGATATGGGTGAGAAATTGTACGTAAGGCCACAACTTCAACAGTCACATCCACTGCTCTCATTTTTATCTCTCTCAGTCATTATACAAATGTTGAAAAAAAGAAAAAGCAAATATCCTAGTTAGAAATAAGGGTGATACAACAAGCTAAGGAAGATTGACATTCTGATTTCCAATGCTAAAGGCAACCTGCAGTTTTCATGAGCAAATATATCTTTTCATAAACATTGCATTGGAAAGCATGACCGCTTCAATTAATACATTTAGGTTCATGAAAGACAAAATAAAGATGAAGCTTTTCCATAACTAGTCAAGAAAGGACACAACACTTACCAGAATGCATCAGTTTCTTGTTGGTATGCTTTTAATTGACTACTTGCACTGGGATATGAAGTAAATTTAGTGGATAGTCTCTAAAGTGTTTGTGACAGCTTGCTATTCAGAAATTGTGGGGGTACATGGGGTTTTTTTTTCTTTTTGGAAAGACACGTTAGAAAACCCTCTGAAGCCACAGAAAGAGTGATTTTTTTTTTTTTTTTATCTAAACATATTATGGACTCTATCTTTTCTACCTGAGTAAAGGTTCTAGCTTCTGCTATTTACAAACCTTGCTGTTCCTAGCACAACTTTAACACGAGTTGCCTTGAGAAAAACAGAGTGAGAATTATCCTGAGAAGCTGTTAGCAGAAGCATCTAAGTGTGGCAAATAGAATAATAGAATCATTTTGGTCGGAAAAGACCTTTAAGATCATCAGCTCCAACCACTAACCTAACACTGCCAAGCCGACCACTAAGCCATGTCCCTCAGCACCTAATCGACATGTAGTTTAAACAACCTCCAGGGTTGGTGGCTCAAATACTTCCTTGGGCAACCTGTTCCAGTGCTTGATAACAATTTTGGGGAAGAAACTTTTCTTAATCTCCAATTTAAACTTCCCCTGCTGCAACTTCAGGCCATTTCCTCTGTCCTATCACTTGTTACTTGGGAGAAGAGGTTGACCTCCACCTCGTTACAACCTTCTTTCAGTTAGTTGTAGAGAATAACAAAGTGTCTCCTCAGCCTCCTCTTCTCCAGGCTCTAAACAACTCCAGTTCCCTCAATCAGTCCTCATAATATGTTAAATAAAAGCTTTATTGAAATAAATATATGAGATGAAAAGATACTGACAGGTTAATAACTCCATGGTTAAAGGCAGAAAAACAAGAGTGGGTGAGAACAGTTCATGGGCTGGCTGTAAGATGCCTCACTTGAACCTATTTGCATACCAGATTTGTAAAAGTTCTGTTTCCAGGCTGTATAAAGTGATGTGTTGTGTTTTCAAGAAAGTTATTTCTTGCCACCTAAAACACAGATAGCATAGGAGCTCAAGTCTCTTATCTCAGGCACATAATATTTTGAACCCTATCTATAGCCTTCCAGGGTTACAGGTGTCAGCACTGGCACCAAGCCATGCCCTGAATTTCTCACGGTTAAGTCTGGCCCCTACTGTTCCAGATGCTTCCAATACTACTGCTTGCAAGTGAGTCAATAGGTTGGTCTCCAAGTGCTGGCACTGGAGAATAGAACTTTCAATTGCTTTGTGCTAATTTGTATCTTGGTCTAAGGAAAAAACACGAAGGATACAGTAATACTGAGATCCAATAATATGGTGGAAAAGGTTAGTCTGAACACCAACAAGGAACGATTCTGGCAATAAACCTCCAAGAGTATTTCAGATATGTAAACTTTGCTGATGCTCTTAATTCAGGCAAGAATTGAACTAAGTACAAATCATGCTATAAAAGCGTTGAGGACACTAAGATTTTGCCTCATTTTTCTAAAAGGGTTTTCCCCTTTTTAGGGAAGAATAGTTAATACTATCATTCAGAGCACTCAAAGGGTTATGTAGGAGTCTCAGGTTCAAATCATTAATCTCATGAGCCCTACAAGCACAGCTCAATAATATGTCTAAATACTCACCTGAAAGCAGTCAGTACAGCATGGAAGCAGTAAGGATGAAGGAATAGTACAGAATGAGAATTTGAGTGTGAGTTCCCTACACTGCAGATCCCAGCTCCAACTGTAATTATTTTCTTTTAAGGTATCTAAAAGTTTTACGGGAAACCAATTTCTTGTCCAGACTAGCTAAAAGTTGATAGAGCTGTCAGCCTTAGAACACCTATTTACAGGAGGATATAAGAAATTGGAACACTCCTACCAGCAATGTCCTTTGCAGCCATTCAGGTCAACATGGTTCTATACCACAGTCTCTGACAGACTTTGTCATTTCCCCAAGCCAAGAGCTGCAAAGTCATTTGGCTGAGAGTTTCAGGGTGTAATGTTCCCAAAATGGTAAATGGCAAAATTTACAGGTCTGCACGAAACATCCCAGAGGTATCCAAAAATGTCGTAAACTTGTCAATTTCACAATTTGAACAGAGAAAAAACTGAATACTAAGACAGACAAGTAGAAAAAAAAAAAGAGTGGTTGAGTTTGGAATTTCACCACTGAACTTCTTTCCTAATAACAACAGCAGGAAAAAAAAATCCAAAAAGCTATTTCCAGAGCACCAATCACATTGTTAATTAGCAAGATAATTTGCATGGCCTTTTATGATGTCTTATTCTGCTCTGGCTGTCAGAAGAAGAAAACAGGAAGGGCATTTGGAAACCTTATGAAAAATAACCACAGTTTTAGGGCATTTGGGCTTGAAAAATGTACAGCTGTTGATGGATTAAAACACACACACACAACTCCCATAAACATTCGAAGAATAATAGATGGAAGGAAAATAGGTAATAAGAGAGTGAAAGATTTTGTTTATAGACTTGATTGGTTGACTAGGGTATAATTATGGGACCTGCTTCCAATCCATCCTATGTAAAATAATTGGTGTGTACAGGAGACGGATTTGCTCATAATAAATGGATCTCCTCATGATGGAACAGAATGATATCGGTGTGAATACACTAGAATGACAGCATCATTTAACAGAAGTGATGCCAGAGGGTGGACATTATTAGCTTCAGCATTTCTGAAGGCATGTTATACTTGCAGGCACATCTTACTTTCACACAGGTGTACAAAGTAAAAGAAGTGGCAGACTTATAGATCTGAAGTTTTAAAGGAATTAGTTAGATTACACTAATCTTTCAGCTGCACTGCTGGCAAGCTGTTCCAGGTGCTGCAGAAAGACATGGCTCAGGTAAAATTGTTCATGTCTGGAGAATGTCCTTAGATGTGGAGACCGTCCTTACTGTTCTCCTAGAGCTGAGCCAATCAAGGCACATAAGAATAACAGAGAGTACAAACATCCATTGCTTCCTTCTGCCACTGCACATGCCCCACTCCCCTAAACCCCCAAAAGTTAGGGTTATTCTTTCTAGTACCACTGACTAACAGACTCATGGAGCTACTCTGCTGTTTTCTAGCATGTCTCAAGTTCCTATAGCTGCTGACCAATGTGAAGCTAGATCTGGCTACAACAGAGGCACTAACGGAGTTTTAAAATCTCCTCTCTAGTTCTGAAGCATTGAGTTCAATGCAAGCCCTGCTATCAGCATTGACCTTGTATTTATGAGTCACCCTTGAAAAATTTGGTATTGTGATCACAATTAGAGTAGTTCAGATGCACTCCAAGTTAACATTAACCAAGTTATTTACCACTGTCTGTTAAAAATATTCTCACAGACAGGCTTCATGAAAAACTATCCCTACTGACTCTACCAATCCCTCTTGGGAACTCAAGATCTGGAGATGGTCCTTCTACTTGATAAGGGTGATGTACCGACAGATCAATATTCCAATACTGCCATCACTACTAGTTATTGTTTTTCATGAAAGCAGCGGGCAAGGCTGTTGAAAACAGATCTGGACAGTGTAACGTAATGAACTGAACTCTATACCAAGAGTTAGGACTCCTCAGGTGTATAGATTACTTTTCAGCCTTTTTTTGCTTATTGTTATGTGAAAGAGTACACCTTGCTTATCTTTCTTGGGTGTTGCAGAAAAAAAAAAAAAAAAGATGGCATTATTACTATTATTTTCTCTTGTACATTAGTAGACACAAGTACTGAAAGAAATAAAAAAAAGTTAACTGTTCTGCAGTGTGCAATAAATAGTACTACTATTACTAATGACGGTTGCTGAGCACAAGTTGCAAAAAGTTACTTCATGGTAATATATTATCATCTATACATATATTCAGCAGAAAGAAGTAATAGTATCTCTGTGCAAAAACCATTAAAAAACATATACTGTACAGAAGGAAATGTCGTGAATGATTTGACACAGTAAAGACATAAAATTCTTAGCCATAATTTATTTATTTTTAAAAAATACATGTTAATTTCATTTTTGGGGTCTTCATCCCCTACTTTCAATGTTTGGCTGACAAATCCTCCAAAGGCTAGCATAGATCAAAGTTGTAACTTATATTTTAGTTATCTGCACTCCAAGATACTTGCTCCAATTTGAATTTATTAAGAATTATTAAAAGTATATGTCAGAAGGGAAAGGACATAAAACACAACACAGTTAAGTCACAAGCTTTGCCAAAAGTTAAATAAAAACATTCCCTCCACTAGCTCTCCAAGGAAGAAGGAGCCAAAGCCATCTCTGGAGCACTTCCACTGAAGTCAACAGGGTGTCACAGGGAATACATTTGGCCAATGCTACCTGGCATATGTCCTTTTAGGAAACGTTGTGACTAATTAATAGGCTGGCCATATTACTGTTTTCAGTCTCTCAAGTGCATTGTATCTATTCTGCAGGAGTCACACTAGTAGAAAACCAGCAAAGAATGGCTGACTGCTAACCACTACAGCAGTGAGCGCAAGTAAGATTTTAGTCAGGTGATTTACTCTTCCTTGAATCACACTGGTTTTATTTCCTTGTCTGGAGAACGTAAAAATTTACATTTACATGGCTGATGGTTTCAGGTAAACTTTGGGCTCTGGTCAATAAGCAGGAACAGATATGTGGGTTGGTATGTCATATAACACCCTCAACTTTGCTGCACCAACGCTTGAACTGATTATGGTACAAAGCCTTAATCATGGTAGTTGACAACACAAAATCAGTGATTGTTCACTGCACAGTGATAGTTGAGGTAGCATACAATTTCCATTGTAACAAAGGAGATTTTCAAGCCAGCAGTCGCTTTTTCAGAACTGTTTTTACTGCATTGTTAACTTAAAACATCACCTCCTTCCTGAAGAGGAATATGCAAAGCATTTCCTTCCCATTCATTAGTCTTTTAACACAGATACTACACTATGACCTGCTAGAGGGGGTCAATGCCACCAGAAGGCTTTCAGGAATGGCCACAAACAAGGATGCTCCACCTTATATCCATTTACACACAGCAGCTGTGGGCAGCCTAGTTGTGAAAGCTCTTGTAGCCATGAGCAGCAGGCAAGCCTCATCTTAAGGAGATTCTCAGTCCTACTCATAACATACTGGCTAGTCACCAAAAATCACTCTGAAACTTGCTCTCCTTTTAGACACTTTGTAGGAATAAAAGAAAAAGAATGGAAACAGATGGTGAATACAGGACTGCAACATCCAGAATCACGTCTTTCATCTCCCTACCTGCAGGACCAGCACCATAGAATTGCCTTCTTTCAGAAACTGGTGTGGTCAAAGATCAAAGCGATAAAGTAAACTTGCATCTCAGAAAAGCCACTTCTTTGTAATAACAGCTTTAAAAAATAGCCCCAGGAACACAGTTCTAATTTAGAAAAAAAAAAAATCTGATGCTGAAATTAAATCTAAACAGTAATTAAAAAACAACCAGAGAAATAGGTTTGCAGGTGGATTTTACCCTGCAAATGGTTATCCACATTGTGGCCTACTTATTAACAAGAACAAACAAAAGCAAACAGTCTTCTCCTTTCCATTGCAGACTAGACTTTCAAAGCAGATAAAGATCCTAAGTACATGAGTAAACTCTTACTTGAAAATTGTGCTTAGCTGTCATTGAGTCACATGAATGTGGGTGTGAGAGAAATGGACATATGTTCTGAAAAGCCTCAAGAAATAAATTTGAAATCAAAAGCCTACATATTTTCCCTTACAGAGGAAGAGAATATCAAGTTCAATCTAAAGAATTTTAAGTAGGTACCTAAAAATTAAGACTGTTGTAAGTTAAAACTGTAAAATCACATATTGAACATTTTTTATTCCACAGGTTATTCTCTTCTCCTCCTCAGTATCCTCTGTAGTTGATATTGGAATAAACTGAAACATTGCCAAACTTTGCAAATGGTGTTCACAGTAAAGATGCCCACAGATTCCTGCTGAAAAGCAGTGTATGCTGATGTTATCATTGGTACTTATCCTCATTTCTTTCTCCCCCCATCATCTCTAATCTCAGGAAATAAAATGGAAAGTATGATGAAAAAATGAGAAATCTAGATCACCACATAAATACAACAGGAAATGCAAAAAGAGAGAGCAGCTGACTCTTCACTTCTTCATAATCTATATAGTCATTTAGATCTATACATCATGATCTGAAAATCCAGCTGTGCTCTTTCAATTACACTGTCATCAATAATAAAAACTCTGCACTCAGAATTTTTCATAGTTTTGTTGCCGATACATGAAACAGCAGTGTACAGTTTGTTTCGCCTTCCTATCAAGCGTATGCAAAATCTGAAGCACAGACTCAAAGAAGGAAGATCTGTCAAATAAAGAAAGCATTTTTAAACAACTTGTTTGGTTTTTTGTCCTTCTTGTGTTTTGATTATTTAGACAAGCTAAAAAGACAAAGGGCTATAACAATCACTGTAAGTACTGCTGGTAAAGAAAGCTCATGAGTAAGCTGTATATACAAAACCAACCATGACAGTGGGAGGTATGGTTAGTGTTCATGAAATTTTTTTATTAACCGTGGAGTAGATTTACCAAATACATATTATCAGGGTTCTGCAGGATAAAATGCACAAACAGCATCGCTCAAACAAAGGGCTAACGAGAAGGCACCAGCAGGTGGGAATATGGGAAGTGACAACTGCCTGTAAATATGCCAAGGTGCAGAGAACGACTTGGGAAAGAAATGAACCTGCAGCATGACTCAGAGGAAATTAGCAGAATATAACAAAAGAAGCCTGGGAAAGAAACATCTACTAGAACCTACAGAGAGCTTTGTTGTTTGCACAGCCAACTAAATAGGTTGAGCAAATGCCAGTTGAGTCAAGTGCCATGGAGCTAAGACCCAAGAGACGATGGCAGGATCAACTTCTGCTGATAAAGGGCAGGAGGATGGGGACTGAGACTGGGAACTGTAAATGGATGTGAATTGTCTACACTCACCTAACTTGTTGAATCTCTATGACTTAGAATTGGAGGTTTCAACTGTAGCTTAAACACAGCAGGACAGTGCAAATCCAGCATTAACCAGGGAGTGTTGACATTATTCACCTCCAGTCCATTTCTACAGGTTATTCCAAGGGATGTCTTACTCTAGCAAATTACATGCTGACAAAGAAAGAGGGGCCTTACTGTAATATGGGATATGGGTGGTCCACAAGGCTTTGTGCAACCTTACTGTTTCTCTCCAGCTTTGGAAGCAATACCCTTCAGATATAAATGCCTTCCTCTGTGAAGGAATTGCCTCATGAATGAACTAACTTCACTCAGTTATGAAAGTTCTTATAATACTATGTTATCATGATTGGTCATTAATTAGCATGTTGGACAGATCCCAGTTCAATGAAATACTTTTTACCCCTGTAAGTTCCTCCTGCAGTTGCAGGTATATGCTTTAACTCTTCACTTCACCTGCATGCAAGTGTGTAGCACGTAATTGCTACACACTATGCTAATATTCTTTCACTAAGTAGAATGACCTCTAAAAGTGGGTTATTACTAATCAAAACAGCTACTATGCATCTCCCATCAAAGACAGTGACAGTAAATGACGTAATGATCATAAAGGAGTTGAGAGACTTGCAGGGAATTACGCAATAGACATGCAAAATGTTGAAATGAAAAGGAAAAGCTGAAATAATCATAATGATATTTGTTTTGAAGAGAGACACTGTTCCAAGCATAGTGATTTAACAGTGGATTTCAAGAAAATTAATCTCCTGCATGTTAGTCAGCCTGATTGAATCATCCTGTAAAATTCCACTTAGCTTATAATATTCAATGTTATAACAGCATGAGGAAATTTTCAATCAAGAAACTTGTTTGGAAGACCACATACTAGCTGAAATGCTAAATATAAATATATTATAAACCAATGAATGAAAAGATACTTTAAAATCCATTTAATAGCTCTTTTTTGAGTACTATAAATATTCTATGGTTCTCAGTTGGGGGTTTGAAAAACAGTTGATCCATGATCTACAGAATTGTACTTCCAGTTTCTCATGAGCAAACTTCATTGCCTACAACAGGCACAAATTAATTTGATGTTTCCTTTCAAAATAAACCTGTCTGACAGAAGAAGTTTACAGGATGAGAATCTTGTAAACAGATATTTTAAAGGAATTTACTGAAATTCATGATTCCATGTGTTTCAAGATTAAGCAAAACATAACACTTAACACTTAGTGTTTAAGATCTGGATCTTAAAGCAAAATGTAAAGAAGAGGGAGATGATACTTTTCAAAATATCAGGCTTTAACAGCCTTTGACTTCAACAAAAATTCAGGAAGTTGTCAGAACTTGCATGAAAGCAATATGCTAAAACCCTGCCTTTTCTCCTGTGCTGTTTCTGAGATATTTCAGAAAGGAAGTTTCCTCAGTATAGCTTAATAACTAGAGAATGTAGTACAGAAAGTAGTACAGAAAGTTCTGGAAAATGTTAGCATAATAAATCATGCATACAAGGCAGAATGCTCCCTGGGTAGGTTATTCTTTTACATTTAGAAATGCAATTTGCTGTCAAGTTTTAAGAATATAAGTAAAATAATCACTCCAGACATCTTAAAAGAACAGAAGCCCTGTTGCTGTTCTCTGAAACTATAATTTGAAGAGAAAAAAGGTCCAGCATATTCCTCCTCTGTCACTGAATGTGTTTATATTTTGTAGTTTTCAGAACTGCTTCTTCAGACTCTTATGCCTATACTTTCCCATTCCTGTCGGGTCTCTTATAAACACTTCAGGTAACATGAAAACACTGGCCGAATCTTCGGCACTGGAGTAACAGCTGCTGGCTCACACTCAGACAGCATGAACAGACAGCAGCAGTTTCCTTCTCCAGTTACTTCTGAGATCTTAGGGATTCTTGACAGTGCAGAGAAGTCAGGACTGCGCTAGGAGCTATACACCCTGGTGATGACAAAACGTTTTTCTCTCCATCTGTGTTTTTCATTACTGACATATTTAAATTTCTGGTACTGTAAGGCACAGTCCAGGCCTCGGGCTGTGTAATGAGGTCAGTTACAAAGCTAGTCAGCATGGAAATGGAAAATTTGTCTGTGTTCTCATCTCACTTGTGACACTGGGTTATTGTATCACCTAGTGTAAGTCATCTCAGCTCTCTGCATGTATAAAATGCTGTGAATGATAATACATCTGCATCTCACAGGGGTGCTGCAAAAGCTGATTAATTAATGGGCATTTGTAAAGCATTTTGGGAGCCTTGGATATAACCTGCTCTGTAAAGATAAATTGGGGTGGAGCAGGGAGAGTACTTTCTTTTTTACTTTCTAGATTACTTCAGTTTCCATTTTGTTTCTCTTCACTATTAATGGAGTGGTATCCAAAACATGAGCATTGAAATAGAGAAGAGTCAGTTTAGCAGCTTGTTCTATATAATTCATAATGAGACGTGATTTCTCTTTGCTGCAGCAGTAGGAGTCTGTAATATAACTTCATCATGCACTAATGTTTTTGTTGGTTTTTGCTTGTTTTTTAATAGACTGAAGTTTTATGGAGGTAGAAAAATAAATACCTTATCAACTACTTATAAATCTTAAAGTCAAGAAAGCACTTTAAGAGACCTAGGCAAACTACATTGGTGCAGCTAAGAAAAGTGTAATTACAAAGATGATATTAATAGAAAATAAAAAGCCTCAAAAACCTTGACTCTCCAACTCTCTCACAGACCAGCTTACTCTACAATCATTACAACTCCCTCCTGCACAGGTAAGAAAGGAGACCTTTGAGGGAGATACATTGACCATGAACTCTTCACAGATAATCAGTAAAAGTTATTTAGCACAGATGTTGCTGTAATTGTGAGATACTGGGAAAATCAATGTTTAATGGCAGACTCCCAACTCCACCCTGGCAATGCTCTTGACTTAACATCACCAGGCTAGAATTTAAAACACGTAGAATAAAATTGGCCAAGATAAGTCCTCTAAAGTTGTTATAATCAGTCACAATATCCCATGTTTTTTTTGATCCCCTAGTCACCCACAGATAAATAGACTGCGATTTATATCCATGTACTTCTAACCTTTGCTATCTACTGCAAGTTTAGGGGCAATGCTTTTTTAAAGTGCTGTGCATACATGTAATATTAGTCTTTGGGTAGGAACTCTTTTTCTGTTTTGTTCAGATGGTATGTATCACAGTGCATGTTGTTTCAGTATGAGGAACTATCCTAAACGTTGAGAATCTCAGACAGCCATTATTAATGAAACACGTAATCGTAACACTTCAGTGAAAAGTGAGTACAGAAGCAAATGCAGAGGAATAAGTGGTACAAAATTGGTAAAATATTGTCAGTGTAGCACTCTACTTCTACTGGTTTTTCACAAAGGACGAAGACGTTGATAACATGGGTGACATAATTCATTCTTTGTTTCATTTAACAATAACATCCTAAATGCAATCCAATAGAATTTATTTCCCCTCTCATTCTCACACATGGTCTCACTCTCTTTCTCGCATAAATAATATATGTGTAGAAGAGATGTATACAGCAAATAAAATTTTATTAGCTTTGAGGCATTCCTACATGGCATACAGGAGTCTTACCAACAATTCACAGATGCACACACAACACAAAGGGGTAAAATGTAATTTGTAGGGATGACTGACTGATCTGTATCCATCTGTACATTCATCCCAGGACAAGCATTCCATCTGCTGCAGATGTTAGCTACAGGGGTTTTGCAATACCATCTTTCAAGGCAGGGACCCATCCACAGTATACCTAAAGGGCTGGCTAAGAGAGAGAGAGTTACAAGGGTAGTTGAATTGCACAGAAGGGCTTTAAGTGGGTCAGCCATCCAGCTGCAGAACAGCGTGACATATTCCATCTAAATTAACAACACTTAAAACCTGCATAATCAGTGACAGCTCTGAGAGGAAACGTCCTCTGCAAAGGTTTGCTTTTCTTTGATGTTCATATTCAGAAGCAATTCTGTTTATAGCGGAAGGACTGGGATCTTGATCTATTCGTTGCTTTATCCTCTTGAGTTCCCTGCATAGAAATGTTTACGTGTGTGACCTGTCTGCCTGAACTTTATTGAATTCCTCTCCTTTTTGGTCCCCATGCCCTGTACATCTAAGAGTTTGTTGGCTAAAATACTAACACAATTGACCAGTTTTCCTATCTGCTGCCTCAAAGGCTCATGGTTCGCCTGTTGCAACAAAGGTAGTCTCTACTGAGACATACACAAGTACATACTCGGAACAAAAAGAAGACAAACAGACCTGAACTAGTGCTTCAAAACAGCAGCTGCAGTAATGAACCACACAGGACCCCAGCCTATGGAGTACAGCACAACATTTTTGCAACCTAGAACTTGAGTACCTTCCAACGCGCTACGACACAAAGTGACTAATGTCTGCCGTGTGGTTTTCTTTCTCTTTCTCACACCCACACCCACGCACACATGTCCACACTGTGTGACTTACGAAAAAAAACAAACCTGTCAATGCAATATGTCTAAAAGCTGAGGGAGTGAAAAAGAACTTGGACACATTGATGGCCACATTTTACTGATAACAAAAAAAGCTACTGTTTTGCACCCTTCTTTTGGGGGAGTAAGACATTTCTAAAGGTAAGCCAAAACTCCAGGCTGTTTCTGCCGTGGTAATAGTTACATTCTTCAGTACAAAAGAGTAGTATAACATGAAATAAAGAGACATATAAGGAAAATATGTCTGTAATACAATGCTTTGCATGTGGAACCTAGTCTCACAACTAGTATCTTATTCCAAAAGGTACATCACAAACTTTTGGGGAGTATTCAAGAACTAGAATTTATTTCAATGGGCATAGTTTTGTTACAATCTAGCTGTCACAGAAATATTTGGGTAGAGCAGGGCAGTCAAGTGATTAGGAAATTTCTAGCTGCTGACCTCTTCCTTATGGAACTATTCATACAGAGAGGTATAACTTTCTTGTTCCATTTTAGGAATAACAGATTAGCCAGTGACGTTATATCTCTGAAGTGATTTCAAAAACCCATCCAAATTTGCCAGAATTTCTCGTCTAACAAATAAACCATTCACAATCATCAAAAGCTCTGAAAGAAATGATTTTGCCCAGTAATTTTCCTTTGTCACAACTAGAACTCAGTAGGACTGGTTCACAGAAAGTTCTTCAAATGTTTTAGTCCATGTTCAGTAGGATTTGAAATAAATGGGTAAAATTATTATCAAATCAATGAAAAGAAGAAACACTCCAGGTCTTTTAGCTGCTCTCAGATACTGAGCAGTATATTACCAGCTGTCAGGATCAAAGCTTAGCAGGAGTTCCTAAAGGGGCAAGCGACTACATAGTGTGACTGCTGATTACACCTTCCTCAGACAGTCTTGAAATGGGAACATTATTAAAACAGGATTATTTTAAGGCTGTGTGTCTCCATCAGGCTGAACTCATGCAATAAAAGCTGTAGTTAATGGCACAAGAAAACTTGCAGGCTGAGGAATAGCTTGGTGTACCCTCCATCTCTATCTTTGATCAGAAGGATTCCAGCCAGAATATTTAGTTTGGAAATATGGATGCATGTTACAGGATACTTGCTGGTATTTTGTACATTTGCTTTCTTTCTGCAGTTAACTTGTCAAAATTGGACTCATGCTGCTCTGCAAGCATATCCACCACGGTGGCCAACCCAACATGCCTGTGAAGATGGGTGCTACACTCACCGGTGGTCCTGCTGATGCCAGGGGTGCAGTGGAGCCCAGCAGTGCCTGTGTTGTGGTGTAAGCAGCAATGCTACAGTATAAGCAAGTGAAGGGATGCAGTATAGCTCTGTCCTGGCTGAAACACATTAAACCCATTTTGCTTGTCTACATAGGCTTACATTTCTGCCACCATTGAATGCCACAGCAAAACTCTTCTTGCTGTCAGAATAAGGCCAAATCCCTGACAACGGGGGAGTTTTAAAGAGTTTAAAATTTAAACTAGAACATTAAAAAGTTTCTAGTATCTCAGAGAACGCCCCTCGTTTAATCAGGATCATTGCAAAGAACAGCAAGCTTTTATAAAATGTTTTGCTTCCTTTCTGTCAGAAATGAAATTAAAAGATTGAGGAAAAGAAAGTAAACAGGAAAGAGGGAAAAAGTATTTTTATTCCCTCCAAATCTAGGAAGAGTTCTTTGTTTGTAAGTGAGGAAAAAAAACCCATGTCTAATCCCACCAAATAAGATGACACTGTTATCTTACCCAAGACACTGTGTAGGATTGTAATGGTGTTTCTGTTCTCTACTATTAAAAAAGTATTTTGTGAAGCTGCTTCTACCTACTGCTTCCAAGGAAGGAGGTCCACTTCCCACAGGACTCTAAAATTTCATTAAAAGTCTCTCACTTGACTCCCAAGTTTTAGTACAGTTCTAATCCACTTATCTTTCAATATCTGATAGGAAACATCCCGAGATTCACAGAATCACATGATATATATATGGAAAAGACCTCACACATTTTCTGCATAAGTATACTGTATGTTTAATACTTCTCTTCAAGTCTTGTTTTAAATATTTCAAGTGATAAAGCTCCCACCACATCCCTTGGGACATTATTAGGCTCATAAATCTCACTGTAGTAAAGTTTTTCAAAGTTATACCTCCTAAACTTCCTCTTGAGTTCACTTCATTCATCCCCTTATTATGCCAAGGAGTTCTTTACTTTATGGGTACTCTCTTCCAATGTCTGTAGACTTTCCAATCGGCCAGTCTTCCATTCCTTAAGCAAACCACAGCTGCTTACCTTAATTTTATCTTGTAAAGCAATCCTTCCAGTCCCCTCAACCTTCTCACTGCTTTCTTTTTTAATAGTTTTCTGGTACTAGAGTGCAGTAAGGTTATCCTTCTGTTTGTAGTCCTTCTGAACAGAATTCCAGTCTGTACAATTACAGCACGGGATTTCAGAGTTTAACTTTTTTCCAAAAATAAACAAAACAAACTCATATATTTTTTCCCTTCTGTGTATGTTTCAGAATTATAATTAGATTTATTAGCACTTGCGACTGTTAGTGAGAAGCCAAATCAATTTCTTCTCTATTTTTATTATCATTTCTGCACTGCCCAAATTGTTTCAGTAACTTTTGTACTATGAAATACAAAACTCCTCACCACTGATGTGACTGAGTTCAGACTGAGAGGTTCAAAACATCATTTCTACCATTGCAGACTTCTCTGATGTTCCCTACATAGAGAGGCAAAGTAACCATTACAATTCCATGCTTGCTTTGTGCTCACTTCCAATAGGAGCAAACTGTGCTTCTTGACCCATAACTGAAGCAATCTCAAAACCACATCCCAAGCACGCACATGGATATGTTCACTTTGGTGTTTGATCCTAAAGCAGAACAAGTCCAGTCTGAACTGAATCATTGCTTTGCCCAAACCCCATGACTTTTCTGTTTTACATTTCTGAAACAATGCTAAAAATGCCTTCCCACTGTTAGCTTAATGCACAGCAGTATAGTTAGCATACCTCATCAGAGCGCAAGAAGTGTAAAGCTTTAGCGAGCTTAAATACATACGAAAACCAGAATGAAAGGAAATGTGTGAAGATACTCTAGTAAAAAGGCAACTTTCTACCTGAGCTACAATATTTCTAATTGAGTAAGCCACAATGTCTTTGATAATTTCCACCTATTATAACAATTCTATGAGGAAAATGGGACCATCTGTTTTAGTACAAATATACGAGTTAAACATCAAAGTGAAAAAAATGTAGAACGTCCTAGAATCTTGAAAATTTAAGGAAAAAAGTCAACTATTTTATTCAAAGATTGGTCTAGAAGCAGTTTTCAGGTTTCTATGCAAACAGTTCTATAAAAGACACCCCTATTTCTTCGGTCTGCTTTTTTAATTATGTAGTTCTCTACTGGAAATGTCTCACTATGACACCACTTCTTCCCAATCCACTCACATAAAAAAAATAATTTCATAAGAACTTTAATATTTGTGAAAGGCAGTGATGATGTTTTGGTGATATTGCTGAGCAAAGCTCATTTGGGAAGAAAAGGATATAATGAATAACCACGTATAATGCAGCAAAAAGGGACAGGAGAAAAAGATGCTTACAGGAAAAAGATAAATCAAAAGCAGCTTGCCAGAATTTTAGCAGCACATCACATTCCACTCATTGGTCAAGTCCAATTACACTGGCCTTGAAACCCTATGTCATACATCACTGTTAATTAGTTACTTATAATTTCTCCCTTTTCTTTGAAATTACACTGCAAATACATAACTTCACATTCAGTCATGGATTCAGATAAGCTTTGAAATACAAACACAGCCTTAGCCAAAACCCAGAAGTATGTCTGAACCTTCTTCCCCCATTACATCTACTGGGTCCAGCTTTCTGGTACTGAAGCAAAATTTGCCTTGACACAGGTAAGATTTCAGAAGGTATAAACCTAAGTTAGTTCAAAGTCTAACAATACACATTTCAATCCTCCTCCAGGCAGATACTTGGATTCTTTTTCATATCAAATCTAAGCATCTCCCTGGAATGTTTATTTAATGACCTTAGCTTTAGCATCAAGAGATTAATCAGTCAACTGTAAATAACTCCAGACTGTCCCCAAGAGTTTAAATTTTTTTCTGAGAAACTATAAGCAAACAATACACAATTGCTTAGTTTTTATTCTGAGGGCCCCTGTAGGAAAAAAGAAATGTTTGGACAGGGAAAAAAAGCTAATCCCAGGTGTAATCACCTATGTTCATTTTGTCACTTCAGCATCTCATTTAGTTTATACCTCTGATAGATGGATATTTCATTCATTATTTCCTGTCTTCTAATCCAAATACCAAAATGGCTAATTCACTTTGGAAGAGCCTTTATTTATGACTCTATTCCATCCTGTTTTAATTTCAGGGGGTGGGACCGGTAATGTTTTTTTTAATAGGTTTCTTTTAATGGACTGCAGGATATTGTTGTAAGGTCACTGACCACACTGACAGGAGAGAAAGGACTGTGAATCTGTATTATTTTCAGGTCACTGAGTGACTAGGAGAGAATGGTCTGTGTCTGAGAAGTGCCAGCGTTCATTATTCTGCATAGGTCTGAGTGACCTTTCATTTCCACTGTCCTTCCCTACCTCTACTTGTAAGAGTCTCCTCTATTTTCAGTTTTTCCTCTCCATCATACATTTTCAGCTGTAAACGCCTCATTCCAATAAGGAATATTGTCAGGAGTCTGAATTAGTTTATTCAGGGTTGGTTTTGTCCCAGGCCTTTCCCCAGTTTGGTTCCCAAATCCTTCTCGGTCACCGTCATGCATAACTTATGCAGCAGCACTGTACAGGTGCCTACGGCAAACAGCCATATGGCTCAAGCTAACCCTGGGTGAATAGCTACTGCTCAAGCAGTTACCTTAAAGCACTGTGTTCACTAACAGATAGAAGTACAACTTATTTTTCAAATATTACAGTTTCTCCAGAACACTCAGCTACTGTGAAGTTTGTTTTTTAATTTAATGGTTGTTCCTATGATAGGAAAATGCCTAAAATAGAAAATGACTTTGCGGCAAGAACACAAACTACAGTGGTCTGGGCTAGGTGACAGTGATAACATAAGAGAAGAATTGACAAAAAAAAGATCTGCAGAGAAATAAATTGAGAAGAGTTGGCTGGAAGAAATCAAGATCAAGGCTCCCAAACTGTTTTCAAGCAAGAGATTGTTCTCAGTCCTCAGCACTGCTTGCAGTTTACCTTATCATCTATCCTTTCAAAGACAAAAGTGATGTTTCTCTGAGCACCATTTTGCAAGTTCATGAAAATCTGGAAACCTGCTCTTTCTGAAATATGAAAATTGTTTCTTCTAAATTGTGCATTTAAAGAAGCGGGTCATTTAGTCTATATAAGTGACACAAGGCACATCAGAAAAATTCGCTTTTCTTAAGTATGAGATGTTTGGGACAGTTGAGAAAGATCAAGTGCCAAGAAGAAATAGTCTGGAAATCAAAGGGCTTATGGCAGCAGAAGAAAGATTAACAGGCTCAAAGCTTTTGGGTGAAAGGTAAGACAAGGTAATTATCCAGCAGGTAAGTCAATAGAGAATGTAAGGACTCACATCACAAAGTTTTATTGTTGCAAATCATTGATTGCTTACACACAATGCTATTAACTTTAATTCCACATGTTCATCATCACATCTGTCATTGGGGGATTGGTTCGTTTTTTAAGACACTCACACATTACAGCCACTCCATTTCACAGTAACAGCAATACTACATAATTCGTCTGTCACTTCAGGCAGTGTTCTGTAGGTGTCTTGACCTGTAAAAAGAGATGCAATAAAGATGTAGAGCAGTGTGACTCTGAAATCTAGTGTGTCAAGCCCTGTGGCAACATGCTTTCAGTGCTGAATTTCTCCAGTTCAAGATGATCCTTCAGTGAAAGGGAGACGAAAAGGAAAAGTTTCTGTCCCTGTTGCCAATGATCAAAATCATGAGTTTGCTAGGGACTGTTACACAGACAGATAGGTAATTCCTAGACAGAGGGCTCCATGGTTTTGAAGAATTTTAAAAATTCTGCACAGCTCAGAGACATGTGACCTTCTGCATTCACCAGGCAGTGTCTCTTAAAGGAGTCAGACATTAGCCTACGCAAGCTGAAATTAGACAAGATTGAACATCTGACATCTGTCTGTACACTGAAGGTCTGACAACCCACAGGGCAATCACATTTTCAAGGGCAGCTGTTGAGAACCAAACCATCATAACCTAAATGCGGTCAGTGCAGCTGATCAGGGTGTTATGCAGCAACTTTTTCTTTCTATGAGCATAGAAAGTCAGTCAGACTTTTCATGGATCAATGGAAATCCATGAAAAGAAAAACAGAGACAGAGACTGTAGGTAAGAAAATACTATTGTGCTTTAAACAGCAATACTCAGAATAAAGTAAGTTCTCAAGTATGTGAATGAGATGCCTAGTGTACTTTAGCCTCTTTCCTTATTACTTTGCTCTTTTACAAGACTGATCTTTTCTTCCAGAAATAAGAGTGTAACTATTTCAAAGCTCGATGCAGTCACAAAGAGAGTTCACCAGAATACATTAAAGATGCTTTTTCGTCTCTTGCATGACAGTTGCTATTACTATTGCAGCAATGAGGAATGGGGAAAGTAGACACATACAGAGTCTAACATTTTAGGCAAACCACATTAACCGAAACAAAGCCCATTGAGGCTCTTAGGTATAAATGCAAGACAGGAGGCGATCCTTTTTGTCTTTGAAATCATCTATTAAAAAAAGAATAAAAACTAAACTTCTTATGAATCTAGCTATAAATGTCCCAGCGAGCCAATAATATGACATGGAGAGGAAGGAAATAATTCAGTGTTGGAAGACACAAAGTAAAGCATCAGCTAAAGTCAAGTAGTTTCCCAAGGTATAATCCTTCTGTCCTGAATATTACAATGATAAACTTACAAGTTCAGCCCAAGAAAAGAAAAGCTGGTCAGGAAAGGCCGGGGTTAGGAGACCTATGCAGATAGTATTTACTCTCATAGTCTGACATACAAAAAGGACTTTCAAGGTCTCTAAGAATGAGACACCTGCCCAGGAACAGGAGTTTGAGAATATTTCCCTGATAGGGGTAAATGTTTTCTGCTGCTTGGAGTTCAAATTGCAGCTGCGTAGGGTCTGGTAATTTTGAAACAAGCTTGAATGACTTAATGACAAGTAACAATAACATGTCTGATCACCCTTGCCTTAACTTCAACATTTGTCAGTATCTGGTCAGTTAGAGAATCAGGGCTGCAGAAGGAAAAATAAGGTTTCCATGGGAAGAGAAATATTATGATCCCTTACTTCTGTCAATTAGATACTCCAAAAATCACATTAACTGCCAGATCCTAAACCTTAAAAACCATCTCATTCCCTTGGGTGATATACAATATGTGAATTCCTCATGCTAGAAAGAGTAAGCAGCTAATTTAGTTCCCATCACGACTATTCTAATATTGCATGACTGACAAAGACATTATCCAGACCAAGTGAACAGGGAAATAATTGTCCAGTCTTGACTTTCCATCTGAATTTCCATTTAGCCCTCCAGATGTAATCTGTTCATGCTTTCCACCAAAACCTGTCTCTGCATTAACTTCTATCCAGAATTCTTAAGAACAATGAGTAGTAATGAAAAATAAGGAAGAATGGTACATATTCTGACTTTAAGGCAAAAAAAACCCCAAACCAAACTAACATCCTGATGCTCCCCACCCTCCAAAAAATTTATCTAAATCATTAAAGGAGGAAAAGGAGGTAGGAGGCCACCATGGGTGAGCAAGGATCTGCTGGGACAACTCAGGCAGAAAGCAGCCATCTATGAGAGGCGGAAACAGGGGCTGGCTTCTTGGGAAGAGTATAGGAACATTGCCAGGGCATGCAGGGGTGCAACTAGGAAGGCTAGAGCCCTTCTAGAATTAAATTTAGCCAGGGATGTTAAGGACAGTAATAAGGCATTTTTCAAGTATATCAGCAGCAGAAGGATGACGAGGGGGAATGTGGGCCCGCTGTTAAACACAGAGGGTGCCCTGGTGTCTGAGGATGCAGAGAAGGCCGAAGTACTGAATGCCTTCTTTGCTTCAGTCTTTATGGCCAAGGCTGACCCTCGAGAAGCCCAGTCTGGCAAGGATAACATGATGGCCAGGACAGCAGAGGACTTGCCCTAAGTGGAAGAGGAAGAGGTTAAAGACTTCTTGGCCAAGTTTAAAGTTTGTAAGTCAACGGGATGCATCCTAAAGTGCTGAGGGAGCTGGCTGATGTGATTGCTAAGCCTGTCTCCATTTTTGAACAATTATGGAGGACAGGCAAGGTGCCTGATGACTGGAGAAAGGCCAATGTCACTCCAGTCTTCAAAAAGGGCAGGAAGGATGACCCAGAAAAGCACAGGCTGGTCAGCCACACTTCCATCTCTGGAAAGGTGATGGAACAATTCATCCTGAATGTTGTCACTAAACATATGAAGGAAAAGATGGTTATCAGCGTGAGTCAAAATGGATTCACCAAGGGCAAATCCTGTTTGACCAACCTAATAGCCTTCTATGAGGGTATAACCAGCTGACTAGATGAGGGGAGAACAGCTGACGTCATCTACCTTGACTTCAGTAAGGCTTTTGACACAGTCTCCCATAACATCCTTCTCAGAAAGCTCAGGTAGTGTGCCTTGGATGAGTGGACAGTGAGGTGCATCGAGAGCTGGCTAAATGATAGAGCCCACAGGGTGGTGATCAACGGCACAGAACTGAGTTTGGAGGCCTGTGGCCAGTGGGATTCTACAGCGATCAGTTCTGGGGCCAGTCTTGTTCAAAATCTTCATCAATGACTTGGATGAAGGGACAGAGTGTACCCTCAGCAAGTTCACAGATGACACCAAACTGGGAGGACTGGATGATTCCCCAGAAGGCTGTGCTGCCATTCAGTAGGATCTCGTCCGGCTTGAGAGCTGGGCAGAGAGGACAATAAGGACAAGTGCAGAGCCATGCACCTAGGGAGGAACACTCCATGAAGCAGTACAGGCTGGGGATTGACCTGTTGGGGAGCAGCTCTGAAGAGAGAGACCTGGGAGTCCTGATTGATAATAAACTAAATATGAGCCAGCAATGTGCCCTCATGGTCAAGAAGGCCAATGGCATTCTGGGATGCATCAAGACTGTGGTCAGCAGGTCAAGGGAACTTCTCCTCTGCCTCAGGAGATCAGGGGACCGGAATATCTTTCATATGAGGAAAGACTGTGGGATCTCGGCTGTTTAGTCTAAAAAAGAGAAGACTGAGGGGAGATTTTATTAATGTTCACAAGTATCTAAATGGTGGGTGTTAGGAGGGTGGGACATCCCTTTTTTCATAGTACCTAACAACAGGACAAGGGGTAATGGGATAAAGCTGAAACACAAAAAGTTCCACTTAAACATAAGAAAAAACTATTTCACTGTGAGGGTGAGGGAGCAGTGGAACAGGCTGCCCAGAGAGGTTGTGGAGTCTCCTTCCTTGGATGTCTTCAAGACCCGCCTGGACATGTTCCTATGCGACCTGATCTAGGTTGACCTGCTTCTTCAGAGAGGTTGGACTAGATGATCTCTAAAGGTCCCTTCCAACCCCTACCATTGTATGATTCATTCTATGATTACTTTTGATTGTAAAAATGAAAACCCAAATTATTTTTCTGGAATTAAATTTTCCAATTTCTGAACTATTTAGAAACATGACTTGAAAATATAAAACTAACAGGTGCTAACATTACCTATCATCATTAAATTATTTAAACTGTTCCACTAATCAGTACACTAAAAAAAGAAACAAACAAAACAAAACAAAAAGCTCAATCACCAAAAAATATTCCAAATGAAGGATTATTTGGGAGAATAAGCAAGTTGTGCTGTAACATTGGCATCTCCCTTCTAGCCACCCAGCAGAACGCCGTATACCTACCAATGAAAGCATTGAACCATCAAGCTGGGATTGATACCTTCTCAGAGCCCTACAAACCTACCCATGCTGAAGCCTTGACTCATTTCTAGTTATAGAGGTCTTATATGTGAAGAGGCTGTGGAGAAAGATGGGAAGGAGATTCAATTCTGTATGATGTGCAAGAACAGTGACACTAAGTACATTTCTAAAATCAAATAAAGGTCTTTCAGGTTGATGAGACCAAGAGCTGAGTTCTCTGTAGAGAGCACTGAGTCTGTTTGTGGCCTTAATCCACACCATTTCTTCTGAGGCAGAGATATAGCTTATTGAAGAGATTCTGCCCGTCATTTCTGTGTAGAAGATGAAATGAGAAAAGCATTTCATGGCTGCTTTTTCCTTCTCCAAACTAGACATAAATGAAAACAAGGAGGGGAAAAAAAGCAGCACTAGACGAAGTAATATGAGGCAGTAAGGAGTCTTTCATAGAGTTTCTCTTCCAACCTGTCTTCCTCCTCCAGAACCCCTCTTTTACGAGTGTAAACACTGTTGGTTATGTAGCCATGGGTTTAGGTTGCAGTCACAGCCCAGGTCCCTAATTTTGAATACCATCATATAATCTATTAGTCTGAGAGTGCTTAAAGAAAGTCTCCTTCAAACACCAAACTAAAAGGTCCACAGGAGTCTGATGAAATAAAAACATGGTCCCACAGTGGTATCTTAAAAAATTAAAAACTCTTCAGTAAAAAGATGCAGTAAAGAAGATAAAAATTTTCTTTTGCTCCATTTTTCTTGCCCACAAGAGTTTGTTTTCCTTTGCATAAAAATAACTTCATTGGAGAAAGTGAATTGTGGGCAAAGTTCTCTAACAGCAAAAACAGTTTTAGATTCAATTTTATTTCTGATGCTCAAATTCTATTCCTTCTCTGGCCTTCATATCCAGTCACCATGGCAACAAAAGTGCTGAAAAATCCTCTGCTTATTTGATAATCATTTAATCATTTAACAACAAAAGAGATGGAGAAGGGTAGAGTAGTGTGAAACACCAAAAGGAAAATAAACTCTGGTATAAAAAAGCCCATAACAACTAAACCCCACCCCCATCACCTAAACACTATTTAAAAAAACCCAAAAAACAAAAAACCAACAAAACCACCAGAAGTAAAGAGAAATGGTTTACAGGATCTCTGTGCCCACATTTCCATACTGAAAGTAGGTTTAGAGTTTCTCATATGTTCCTTCAGATACCATGGTGTCATTTTTTTTGTTGTTGTTCCCCAGGGGAGCCTGCATGCTATTTGAAATGTCCTTTGAGAAACTAAAAAAATTCAGAGAAAAATCCAGAGAATCTGTGTTAAGAGTTCAGAAGATGAACAGTGAGCTAAGGACATTCCTAACTAATAAAACCCACACTCTGGAGTTTATTTTATTTCTTCCTTGTCAAAAAAAAGGAAGTCTGGGCCTATACAGGTATTTCAATAAGTAATCTCTGAATGTTGAACATAATCAACTAGGAAGATGCCCTAGCAGAAATAACTGCAAATTTTAAGCAGCAAGGTTTATGCTCCCCTGATAGTGACAGCAGTGTTCTTGGGCAGATGACAGCCTGGATCAGGATTTGTTCCCTCTCCTAGAAGAGTAACAATATTACAAGCAATTTCCCATCAAGATGGAAAGTCTCCTGCCAAGCAGATAAAAAAAGTTTACCACAGCATGTCCTTGCCCCTGACACCTACTTAAGATGAAGCCCAGTTCAGCTCTGAATACAGTGGCAGTTATCTCTTTCTGTACCTGGGGTGGAGCTACAGGATGAATGAGAGATGGAAGTGAAGACATCAAATGAGGTTGTATGCAATACAGTGCACTGGCAATGCTGAGAGTGCACAAGCTACTACAGGAGAAAGCAACAATGTTGAATCTCGTCTGCAGCACAAGTGCTCAGTTTCCAGACATAGGACATGATGCTCTTGTTCATATCAATACCTCATCTGTGATTAAAAGATTAATTAATATTTTTTTAACGGCTTCTTTGTACCTTTATCCTCCCAGAAAAAAAACCCCAAAACAACCCCCTCCCCAAACCCCTCCAAACAAATCAATAAACATACATAAAAGACAGTCCATTTACCAGATCATCCAAGTCAGTTTTCTACCCATCCATCTATATATGGATATAGAAGCCATCAAGGGAATAAGTGATTTAACTTACACCTTGCCCTTACGTTGAAAACTGGATCTATCTTGACAGCATTTCATTAAGCAATGGTTTATCTGTTCGAGTTAACTGAATCGGAATGGGAATTATTTTAAAATCTCTGTGCTAAAAGTCAACAGCTCATGCGTCACACCAGTAGCCCATTTGATACGGGAAACTGCAAATGGTTAGATGTTCTTGATGTACCCTTAGCAAAATGTTGATTCCTAGAAAAAGTGGTGAGGAGAGGGAAAAAAATTGTGTGACAATCTTGGCTACTCATGCCTGCCAGAGAAGACCTACTTTGTTCTTTAATGGATATTATTGCAGATATCTTATGAAAAACATCTTCCAAGTATGTCTCTAACAGAGAATGGTATAGAAGTTTTACATGGCACTGAACTGATAAGCCTCTCTCTCTCTCTATATATATATATATATATATTTAAATGCTATTTCTCAGTTATGAATCAAGTATCTTCAGGGTTTTAAAATTATTTATAATGATTTCTTCGAGGTGCCATATCACTGTGGCATCTCATCATTCAATGTGATTATCCAAATATGCCTGTTAGGGATGAAAACTACATTACTCCCAATGCAAAAAGAAATGGAACTCCACACTACAAATTTCTCCTTCAAAATCAATATATATGAAGGTCAGTAGGACTGCTAGGAATAGAAGCCTGAGTTTTACCTATATTTTGCAGTGCTTTCGATAAAAACCTCCTCTTTTTGGTGTAATGGAGGGATGGTGAGCGTTCATCATCCTCAGAGTTTATCTCAAAAGGATCTTCTTCATTTATGCTTTCTATTTAATTCAGCAAAGTTTCAATGTGGATCGATATCCATTGACAGCATTGACAATCCATTGCCCAACAAACCAAAATATCAAATAAGAAAAGTCTAGATCTAGGAATCTTTGGATTTAACTCCTAATCTCAAATAAACAACCAGATATGACTTTTGGTTTTGTAGCTGTCTAGATTTATCTTGCTTCATATAGTGCAATTTTTTTCTGAAACCCAAGGATGTGTCAAATTCTTGTCAGAGATGTTGAGGTGCTCACAAGGGCAGACACAGATCCATGATAATTTTTCACCTAATCTTCAGTCCTTACTCATATTTATGTAACACTGATGTGCTTAAGGGTTCCTAAAACCGCTTTCCTTAGTATCTATCCCTGACCTGATACACAGAAGTACAGCAAACAGACAAGTCATATTGTACCATGACCATTCAAGTACAAATAACCATTCAAGTAGTGTTCTCCTGCCAGAACCCATATGCTTCACACTTCCAAAACTCACTGAAGAATTTCAACTACAAATTGTCTCAATTATTTCAAAACCTGAGGATAATGCCATAAGAATGTTAATATTCAGTTTTATGCAATTCTAGAGCAAGATCTAATTGATAACTTCCCAAGGAAGGCAAGCTACAGTAAAAAATGAGATTTGTAAATTCTTATTAAAGTCTGTTGTGCATGTGAGAGCTAGTCAAACAACTGTTCAGATAAAACAGACAAGGTGGAGGGATCAGAGTGAGCACTGAGATTTTCAGGCTACCATTGTAGTGTGTCGATTCACACTGTGACCACCAATGCCAGCAAGGGATTATATGCCTATAATGAGATGCAATTTGTATAAATAAAGAACCCATAACCAAATTCCAACATTATAGTTCCCAGATACGTGTGCTGCAAAGCCGTACAGAAATACACCATTCAGTCTTAGCTAACTCATTACACTTTTTGGCAGCGTAAAGTATCCCATGTGAACTCAATGCTATGTGTTAATAAAGTGTTGGTATAAATCAAGCTACATTCTTTAAAGTCATTTTGCATCTTTTTGCATTGCATTATGTTGTGATATATAGACATTCCTTGCCTTTCCTCAAACACATGTAGATATCTATTTAGTCATGAAAATCTCTACATTTTTTATTTTACTTTTTTTACCTTTCAGTCTTCACTTTGAATATTCTAGTTTTTCCTGCTACTCTTCACCAGATTTCTTCCAATCATTTTCTACTGACTCATATATGTGAGAAGGAAGAGGCAGATTCTAAACAGAAAAATATACTCCTCTTGCAAAAAAAAACCTCAAGCAATCCATGAACAATTTAATCTACACCCAAAATTTTTAAGGTGAGAAAAAAACCCAATCTTGTCTTTTGTTTTGTTGGGGTTTTTTTTGTCTTTTGGGCTTTGGACCTTAAAAGTACAACTAAGTCTGAATTCCCAATACCAGGTCAAAAAAAAACCAAACCCAACATAAAACATATAGATTTTCTTACCTATTAATTTTAGTCTAGAAATCAGAGCTTTCAGGAGATCACCAGATCATGCAGCAACCGGGCTAAACTCAAAAGGAAAAGGCAGAAGTAGTAATACTCCACACCTGACTCTGTAGCTCTGGAGGAAGAGGGCAAATAAAGGGTAAGGAAGAACAGGAAACACAAGGTTAAATGCAGCCACTGAATTCTTTCACCTACTGCTGTCTTCTTGTTCCCAATGAAGTAGACAGAGCAAGAAAATCACAGATATGCAAGAGGACACTAACACAAAGTCAGAAACATCAATATTCCTTCTTATGAACCCTGCTTCTTTGTAGTACAAGTGTTTTCTAATGATCATTGTCAGGCATAGGATATTGAGTTATTTAGACCTTTCACCTAACCCAATTGGATCATTGGGTCACCTGTATGTTGTAATTGTATTACAATTTTACAAAGCCTATGTGGACTCCAGATTACTATTACACTGATTTTAACTTTGTGTGTGTCGTGATCACATTGGCTAGGTACTACACAGAAACAGAAAGGAAAAAATTACTTCTACTTCAAAAAATTGTACTCTCTAGTTAGTATCTGCCTATTTTATTTTGTACCATAAAAAATAGATGGAAGTGGGCGGGAAACTTTATATTGTTGGCAAATGTTGTCTTCCATGTATTGAAAAGGAAATTCTATAAATTAAGTGTATGCAGAAGTACGCAGTAACTCTCCTCTATACATGTAAATCATAGCTTGTCTTTTGTTCTCCAAAGGCAGGATTGACCATTATATCTCACTAGGAGAGGTGTGATATCGTTTCTTATGTTGTTGGATTTTGCAAGATGAAGAAAACACTAAAAAAGTTTGGCTTTATGTCAAATGAGCTTGCATGTCTGTGAAAAGTTCATCAGTTCCAATACAGTACTTTAATGATTATCTTCTCTCAGACACCTAATTTGAGTTCTCACAAATCCAGAAATTTAACACTTAACACACTGAAGCATTTTTACTAAGAGAAGCTGGCTGTAACACAAGTGCTTACTGTTCCAGTGGGATAAAACAAAGTAATTAAGAGCAATGACATCTGCTATTTAACTAGTGCTGTATTTAAATAAGTCACTATTGCTATTTTATAGTTAGAAAATTGTCTACTAAAATATAAGCAGTCATTTCAAGTAAAGAGAGTTATTCCTATTCTTCAACAGTTAAATAATATCTTATTTCAGAAGGATCCCAACATTCTATGAAAACTATTTTGTTTCAGAACACTTACATTTAACTTTACACACTCAGAAATGCAGCTGCTTCTACAAGAGATCCACTCCATAGTGGGTCCGGCTATGGAATGGGTGAGTGGAAAGTGTGAGGTGCATATTCATTTGAAACCTCAAGAGAAATTTTTTGGGGGCAAAAACTTGTTCTCCTTAGAGCAAGTGAAAAAGTACAATGTTTTACTGAATTAAGAGTCATGCAATTAATCATTTGCCTTTTATATAGAATTACACTAATTACTCATCAAGTTGGTTAACATTGGTGGGGAATGGAACTCTGGTAATTATATTAGTATCATTTTTCAGAGGAAATTTTATTTAAAACCAGTTGCAACAAATTTCACAGTATTTGATATCTCACTGTATGAAAAAAATCCAACACCTGTGTATATTAATATGTCAGAGATATTTCAAAATAAAAGATAAAGATAAAAAAGATAAAAGCACTTTGTTCTCATTCCTTTTCAGTTAGGCAGGTTTTCAGGAGAGAAAAGTTTTCCAGTTTTATGGATCACGGCTGTGACAGATGAAATGTCTGTTCAGCATAGAATTTCTTTTTTTTCAGAAATAACATTCTACCAGTTGTATTAGGGGATGGCAAGTTTTATGTGCCTATTTCAATTGAAAACATCTGCACTAGATAATATAAGTCACTGGGTCATATGTTAAATAAAACTATTATATGTGACTGTATAGAAAGACTGTTTTACATCTTTATAATGGTTTGTATCTAAGCAGAATTGTCTTGGATCATTAACTGAAGTTGCTGTAACATCAACTCTTAATGCATTTGTACTTCTTTGTTTTTCAATTAAGGTCTAATTCAGTTAAGTATTTGAATATGAGACATTTCTATAAATATTACTCAGGTATCTACATCACAGCTCAAGTTCAAAAGGCATTCTCAAAGCACTTGCTTGCCTCCTAATATCTCAGATGCCCACAGATTTTTTTAATATGACAGTTTCTAAATCATCCAGTTATCTGTTTCTGAACACGTCAGTGCTAAAGGCCTCCTTGACAAAAAACTATGTGCATCCTTTTTGAATGGATAATGTTTTGAGAATTGTCTAACCAAGTTATACAATCTTGCATTGCCAAAGCAGCCTAGATGCTGGAGGAAGTCTACAATAATGGCAAAGCATTGATCCAATACAGGCCTCCTCAACCACCATCAACATCAGTGTCACCATTTTCATCTTTCCAGTTAGGCAGATGCTTGGATATCTCGGTGGAACCTGGGTAACTGTGGTTATCCAAGCAGATTTTTCAAAAATTGACACCAAATCTGACAAGCCTGAAAATCCTAGTATTTGGTCTTAGATAGAATTTACCACACAGTGGAATTCTAATGAAAAATTAGCGTGAGCCCCATCACATAAAATATAAGCAGTCATTTCAAGTAAAGAGAGTTATTCCTATTCTTCAACAGTTAAACACTACCTTTATTTCAGAAGGATCCCAACTTTCTATGAAAACTATTTTATTGCAGAACATTTACATTTAACTTTTCCCACTCAGAAATGTAGCTGCTTCTACAAGAGATCCACTCCATAGTGGGTCCAGCTATGGAACAGGACTACCCAGATTTGAGTAAATGATAGAAAAAGCAAGAGATGAGAGTGTAAGAGAGTATGTTTCATGTCCCATTTGTCCTAAGACTTCTAAAAGTTCACAATTACATTCTAATTATACTAATTAGTTGCTTACTGAAAATGGAATCTTTTTGATTTCCCCATTCTCCCTCACTTTTGAAGTAAATCTGGAAATGTGCATCTAGATAAGAGTTACACTAATGTAAGACTGGTATACTTGGCCCTCTTCCCAAATATTTACAACGTATTCCATTGCATGATAACAGCTTAATGGGTTGAGGAAAAAATGAAAACATCTTAGAAACCAATGTACCTTCTATAAATGTTTGGCTACGATTTGTGGAAACACACTTCAAAAAACATGGATGCAATCTTATTTAACACATACCATTAACCAGGGATCTTCTCATCATGATATACGTACAGCTAGTTTTCTCTCTGATAAATGATGATCCAGTGATTTACTTTCCTGAAAGTCTGTATTGAAGCTGATAGAGGTTAATGAATGGAAGTTATTTTGGATAGCCCTAACCAACTTGTCTGCTAGGCTGCTAGGAGCAGAGATAATAGGTGGTCTTATACTTTATCAGTCTAGATCAGTTCTGTTCTAACAACTCTAGAAATGAAAAGTGGGGAACAATGAAATGAGGCATATTATTGTACTAGATGGTCCATTTAAAACAATTCATATGCAGGTCTAGAATAAGCTGTGTCTCTGATACCTATTAAATGCATTTTCAAACTCTTCCAACAGGTTCAGCCACAGAATCATAGAATCATAGGATTATAGAATGGTAGAGGTTGGAAGGGACCTTTAGAGATCATCTAGTCCAACCCCTTGCAGTCCAGTTTCCTTACTTTGATAAGGACTGCAGAATTGTCACATTTTTATTTGTTAGTTGCTTTTAGAGTTTTATTTATTAACAGCATTATAATTTCTATGTGCAAAAGTTTATTCATTTTTTGACATTCATATGGGCTGAAGTTGTAATTGTTTAACTTTTTCAATATCCATCATAATGGGATCTCAGCAGGATCTTATGTTAGTAATCTCACTTTATAATTAGGGGTATCATATCCAATCATCTAATCAAACTGACAGAAGTATAGTGGTTGCATATAAATCCTTTTAGGTGCATTCCCAAACTAGCAACATATGAAGCCCAGATCCAACAAGTGCTCAAATGATTGAGGTGAACTTGCTTTAGCAAGGGATTGGACTTGATGCTCTCTAGGAGTTTCTTTCAAATCCTACCACTCTGTCATTCTGTGATACTTTGAAACGTATTTGCACTTGGTGAACTACTGCTAGTAGCTTCATAGTATCGATTTAATATGGCATCAAAAGGTAGCCTTCTTCATTTCTGAGTAACAAAAATTTGGTTTAGGACTCACAACATAGATCTCCATTTCTTCCACTCTTCCCAATTCACTTAGTGTTAAATAATATTGCCCCTCTATTCAACATGATACTACGTAACCCAATGAAACACAACTTAACCTGTCATCACCTAGTGCAATGGGATGGGAAATACTGGAAACCATTTTCATAAATTTATTTTCTTTCAAGTTTGGTACTTGCTGCTATTGAGCTGGATCGTAATTCCAAGTTAATTTTGGACAGCACACAGAAATAATTCTGACTTCATCATGACAGCTCCACCTCAAGAAAGCAGACCACTGTCAGATCCACATACTATTTCTGAGCCATTTGTTGCTGTTTTTTTTTGCTTAATACATTCTTTATGGCAACAGAATGAACATGCATTATGTTTTCATTCTTCCATTCATTCTTTCTTATCCATTGATTCAATAAGAAATACGACAGTCCTGTAAAGAGGGCAGGAAGACTATGTTCTGTATTAATGCTACTTAGGAATGAGATTTTCTGTACCATTGGCATGCTCCCTGAAATGAAGCAAATATGCAGAGAATTGCAGACCAAGCGGAGGGTTAGATAAATTTGATTTAACAAGTACTATTACACTGGGGAGAGGTCTCTCTGATAATGGCACAGACAGGTTCTGCATGTATTTAACACAGCTGCTGTCTAAATTCTGAAATGCCATGGAATAAGTACAAATGATGAAAAGGTTGATATCTGTCTCTGGGAGGGACAAAAAAGCTGTCATAACAAAGCATGAAGTCAGCAAAGATGTTGTCTAAACTATCATGGGTTGCACCGTGACAAAGAAAGGACAACACAATTTATTAGGAATCAAATGCCTTTTTACTAACAAAATTTTGGCACTGAGTATGGACCTTTTACCACATCACACTGATTTAAGGGGAATAAATTGTGCCACCTAATTAAAAAGAATACAGATAATACAAAAGGACAGAGGCAGGGTTAAAGCTGACATTGGAGAGCTGTAATTTGCAACAAAAATCTGGAAATCAAAAGCCTGCTGGCAAGGCATCCACTGAAGTGAATGAGGTGACAAATACACATACTGTCAAGAGGGCGCCCGTACATCAGCTAGTGTTATAGTCTACTATTTTACTCAAACAAGTTTCCAGGGTTAGGAATAAAGTCAAAGAGTTCAATAATCAAACTTTTTTTGTTGGCTCATCAAAACTGAAACTCTGTAGGCAAAGAATTCAATTTCTACAAGGATTCCCACTTATAAAAGGTTGTGTGGATTTTTAAATTATTTTTGCTGTTGATGTACTCCAGTTCAAAAGGACTGCTGTGAAACATTGAAACACTGCCAGCCTGGGTTATTAATTTAGAAATATTTTGAGATCTTCAGCATTACATCCTCATTCAAGATAAGACCTAGTCTGAAATCCTTTGAGATAGGAAGCCCAACTTTTATTTTGTTTTAGTAAGGATCTTCTACTGTTGCCAAAGAGTCTGTTGTTACATACTGTTGTTACATACATTCGCTGTCTGAAAGTACTGTGAGATGCTGCTAGAAGCTTTCCCTATATCTTATAAAACCAATGTCAGCCTGCTCCAAGATTGATCCACCACTGACCAAGTCGAAGCCAATTACTTATGGTGGTAATGCCTCTGTGATTGACATATTTGAGAAAAGGAAGAAAGTTACTGCACATGTGCAAACTGCTACCAAAGTGAGAGTATGAGAGCAACAATTGGAAGCAACGAGGTTAGTGAAGAAGGAGAGAGAGGAGATGCTCCAGGTGCCACGGCAGAGATTCCCTTGCAGTCCATGGTGAGGCAGACCCTGTTCCTGTAGTCCATGGAGGTCCATGGGGGAACAGAGATCCACTCATAGCCCATGGAGGACCCCACATCAGAGCATGTGGATGCCTGTAAGAGGCCGTTCCTTGCATGACCTGGGAGCCCACAATGGACCAGGTTTGCTGTGAGGACTTGTGACCCTTTGGGGGACCCACATTGGAGCAGTCTGTTCCTGTAAGATTGTTTCCCTGGTGGATGAGACACGCAGTGGGGCAGTTCATAAAGAACTGTAACTAATGTGAAGGATGCACACAGGAAAAGTTCATGGAGGATTATCTCCTGTGGGAGGGACCTCACACTGGAGCAGGGGAAGAATGCGAGGAGTCTTTCCCTGGAGAGGGAGGAGCAAAAGAGATCATCTGTGATGAACTGTCCATAACCCCTCTTCCCTGTCCCCCCTGTGTCATTAGAGGGGAAAAGGCAGAGCAGTAGAGACCATCTGTGATGAACTACCCATAACCTCCATTCCCTGTCCCCCTGTGTCAGTATAGGAGAGGAAGCAGAGACCAGGGAAGAAGGGAGGGGTAGGGGGAGATGTTTTAAGAGATTCAGTTTTTATTTCTGATTACCCTACTCTGATTGGTAACAAATAAAACTAATTATCTCCAGTATGAGTCTGTTTTGCCTGTAATGATAATTGCTGAGCAATCTCACTGTCCTTTATCTCGACCCATAAGCTGTTTGTTATATTTTGTCTCTGCTGTCTGTCTTAGGATGAGAGGTGATACAGCGGCTTTGGTGGGCATCTGGCACCCAGTTAAGTTTAAACCACCACATAATAGGACAATGACAGTGGGTGAAACTGTGAGACAGAACTTGATCCCCCTAAACTTTTATTGAAAGTACCTGTGAGGAAAAAAAAAAGTGAAATAAAGGATTAACTTTCAGGTCTCTGGTATAACAGCAATGTGTTCTTCCTTTGAAATGGAACAAGTGAGCTATGAAGTCATTAAGTTGTGTTAAAATGGAAATCCCCAAGACATCATTTTTTGTAAATCACTTTTCAGAGAATAACAGTGAAGCAAAAGAATTTATAGGTCTAGTAAATTTGCCCTTGATAGCGTAATTGGCATTACTATTCTGATTCCTAGAGGGTCTAATTTCACAGAGGTGGTGAGCAGCTGCAGTTTCCATTGATTTCTGATGGAACTGTAAATGATCAGGACTTTTGAAAAGTCCATACCCACTGTGATGTAATACTTACCAAAAAAATCGTAACCCTTTTTCATATTACTTGAAAGTTATTTATTTCTCTCAATATTATATTTGTAATACAATTCTCCAATAAATAATAAATGACACAAAGGACGTCCTTCAAAAAATCTGATATTTAGAAAATGCTTTGCATGTCTAGAAAGTGCCTTATTTTTAATGTTTTGGAGAATTGTTTTTTAGTGTCAATCAGTCAAAGATTTGCTCTTGGACACAAGCTCTCTGTATGTATCTTGGCAGAGCTTGGCAGATAATAGCATGCAGTCTCAACCTCCTGCAGCACTCAGAGTTTATGAAAATCACTGGGTCACAGCTCAGCAGGCTGTGCAATACACTGAAGCAGACACCATATGCAACAGGTTTGAAAACTAGAACTATTCACCAAGTTGCAACTGGGCTCTTTTTCTAATATTTTCTTGCATTTGAAATGAGCTAACAGGAATTAATCCTAACCTTTTATCTGTTGGACAGATTCATTTTAAAGTCACATTATTTGTTGTATCTTAGAAATTAGTTTGTATCTAAACAGCTGCTGATTTTGTTTTGCATTTGGAGAGGTGCAATGAGGACAAGTGCAGTTCTGATGTAGGAGAATTAAACATGCCAAACCTCTCCATTGGCAAAATTGTCATAGTACCATGAACTGTAAAGGAAGAAAGTAAAGCAGAAGCACTTCACCAGATTCCATTTTCGTTATTTTTTTGGTGTTTGTTTTTTCCATAATTAAAATATGCTAATTTTCCAGACAAGTTGCTTAAACTATGTCATATGTCTAATGGTTCAACATAAATAATGGATAATCTCAGGGCAAACAATGCTCAAAAAAACCTTGAGCTTTAAGTTATTCATTGAAAATATTCAGACTGCTTCCAAATAAAAATGGTATTCACAGAAATCAGTACTAATTCATGAATGATTCACAAACAGAAAAAAAAGCTGAATTCATAATTAATATTCTTTACTTCAATATTTCAACCACAAAAAATAACCCTAATTGAATGAAAAGTAGTGACTTGAGTTGCTTACCAAGTAACCACAGGACACTATATAATAGTCCACACTACTTCAGGAAAAATAAGACCAACTATGCAAGCAGACATATTGGGAATAGCAATCTCTAGTGAGTAAGTTGATTGATAAGCTGTTTCACTATACTAAATTGTTCTACATTTGCATTATCTGCATTGTTTGCTGATGAAACTTCAAAACTACACTTTTTTTAAAAAAAGATGTGGAAATGAATTAGAGTAAGACTGGCTATATTTCTGGCCATACAAAGGAACTCCTTTTGAACAACAACTTATTCCAAATGTTGCAAATCATTGATTTTTCTTAAAATGGAAAAAAAGTGTTTTTACATTAATTTTACACTGAAATTATTGATGATAAGGAAGATAATTTTGGTTACATCAGGAAATCTTATCTGGTGTGACCAACACAGATTGGTAATCCAGTACAATCAAAGAATTACAAAATGGTTTGGAAGGAACTTTAAACATCACCTAGTTCCAAACCCCCTGTCATGAGCAGGGACAACTTCCACTAGGTCAGGCTACTCAGAGCTCCATCCATCCTGGCCTTCAACATTTCCAGGGATAGGTCATCCACAGTCTCTATGGCCAACCTGTGCCAGTGTCTCAACACCCTCACAACAAACATCTTCCTAATGTCTAATCTAAATCTATCCTCTGTCAGTTTGAAGCCATATCATATTACTATGTGCCCTTTTAAAATTTTAAGTCTAAAAAAGCTTCAAAACATCTTACCTCATATTCCAAAATTCTGTCACTTTGATCAGGTTAAAAGACCAAAGCCTGAAAGCTTAATAGTTTCTTTCAGATTAGATCTGTTCTTAGTAAATCCACTTCAAAGTACAAGATAGTCAGTAAAAATGTCATTTCATTTGCCTTGCAGATGAAACCAAAATTTCTGGTTTCTTTAATGTTTTTTAATTTAATTGAAATGGTCAACTGAAAAAAAAAAGCCAAATGTTATTTTTACTAAGCGTTTCATGACCAAAAAACAACCCCAAAACCCAATGTTCACGTTCTAATGAATTTTTAAGTTAAAAAAAAGAGAAAAAGTTAGCATTTTAAATTATCTTCCTATGTTTTCTTAACAAGAAAAATCTCTAATTCTTACTTTACTAATTTTATTTTTACTGGAGAAAGGATGATACTGGTGAAAGGGAAAAATAAATGAGGAAGAAGGAATGTTTTCCTTCAGGGTATAGATATTAAAGATGATAATTCATTTTAAAATTATGTTCAAAATTTAAAGTTTCTCTTCCTGAACTAATTCTAGTAAGAATGTTCCTTATGCCATCTCTTCCACCATGGTCATTTCTCTCTGGTGTAATATTATACAAGAGTTTTTCTAAATCTTTTTACTTCCTCCCTTCATCTTTCCAGTATTCACCATCTGAGTCTTTACACTCCAAAATTTTAGTACTAGTTTCTATGTCCAGAAACACCTCCTGAGAGCCCAAAAACACTTAAAGTTCTGTCCTCCTTAAAATCCAATAAAATCTACAATCATTCCTTGAGAGACTGTCAAAACTGCCTGGCCCTACAACAATATTTTCAAGGGCAATAAAAAGAAGGGGTTTTAAAGGAGGACTGGAAATAGCTTTAATTTTTAATTTGGAGGAGAAATGGTTAATACTGAAAGCTGGACATTCTCTTCCAGGGGAAATATTGGAGGGCAGATGAGATCAAGGATTTCAGCATTTTAATTTTTATGTGAATTACTTACATGAACTCAACCTTCAAAATTTCACCTAATTGTTCGCCTTTTACATATCTTCATATAGAATCTGTATTTCTTCAATTCATAAAAGTCATTTTGTAATACAGAAAAAACCATAACTGTAGAAGACCTGATATTGCCATGAGTTTGAGTCTTCTATGATGAATTTTCAAAAAATGAATCTGAAAACAGGCTCTGAGTAAAATTCAGTCAAACTGTCTGCAATGCTTGGCTTCATCCTGATGCAAAATAGAAACATTGAGCAAATTCCAAGGAACAAAATGTATTCAGAAACGTCAAAAGGTCCTATTTGACATATTCAGTTAAAACATCTACATTTCTTAGAAATAAGTGGTTTGGTTGTATTTCAGCATTAAACTTCATCTTCTTATTCTCTCAATCCAGTTTTGCCTCCCATCTCTGTAGGAGGCAGACAGGCAGGCATCAGGACTGAAATAAAGCCATCAACAGCATACATTTTCTCAGGTAAGTCTTATAATTCCAAAAGATGGGTTAGAAAGTACAAGGTGAACCAAAACCCCAGCTTATAATGGAAAAAAATTGTATACAAGTAAAATTTATCTGTGGCAAAATGCTATTTTATATTACATTTATTTAATATTGATCTGAAGCAAAATAATTTAGATCAGTGTCAAAACAAAATCAATAATCTTACTCAAGTCAACTAACATGAAATAAAATAATTTTAATTCTCCATCAGAAAATTATGATATTTTAAAAAAATGCTATCATACTTTTTTCATCCTTGGAAATTAGACTTCACAGTAGAATACCATTTGAGAGAAAAATTTCCAGCTACCTCTAACCAAAACGCATGTTCAAATACTTAAATACTGTCGTGGTTTAGCCCTGGATGGGTGCCAGATGCCCCATTCTACACTAAGTTGTAGTATCACTCTCCCTCCTAAACTGGAAAGGGGAGAGAGAAATATAACGAGAAGTTTGTGAGTCGAGATAAGGACAGAGAGATCACTCAGCAATTAGCATCACGGGCAAAACAGACTCAACTTGGGGAGAAAAAGGTTTGATTTATTAAAGGAATAATAAGAACAGAGAGAAGAGAAATAAAACCACCGGCCCCCATCCCTTCCTCCTCCAGGAGTCTCCTTCCTTTCCCCATAGTGATGCAGGGGATGGGGGATGGGGGTTGCAGTTAGTTTATTACAGATGGACTTTGCCGCTGCTTCTTCTCAGGGGGAGGCCTCCTCATACGTCCCACTGCTACACTGTGGGGTCTCTCCCCATGGGAGACAATCCCTCACAAACTTCTCCAACATGAGTCCTTCCCATGGGCTACAGTTTATTATGAACTGCTCCAGCATGGGACTTCCCATGGAGGCAGCTCCTCATACCCTGCCCCAATGTGGGTCATCCACTAGGAGAACAGTTCTTGAGGTACCGACTGCTCCAGCCTGAGTCCCTCAAAGGGTTACAAGTCCTGACAGCAAACCTGCTCTGGTGTGGGCTCCTCTCTCCCCATGGGCTCCCAGGTCCTGCCAGGAACTTGCTCCAGGATGAGCTTCCCACAGAGCCACAGCCTCCTTCAGGTATCCACCTGCTCCAGCATGTATCTCTCCACGAGCCTAAGCATCCTGCTTCCCCTCCTTCTCCACTGACCTTGGTATCTGCTTTGATATTCTCATATTCTCACTCCCTGTCGCCGCTGCAGTTTAACAACTGCCCAGCAACTTCTTCCCCTTCTCAAATACGTTATTCACAGAGATGTTAACCCAATTGCCAACTGGTCAGCTGTGGGTCCGTCTTAGACTTGACTGGCATTAGCCCTATCAGCTACAGTGGAAGCTTCTGGTAGATCTTTGTTTAAAGAAGCCATCCCTGCAGCCCTCCTGCTACCAAAAACCTGTCCCAGGCAAAATCTATACAAATACTTTTCCTAATTTTGCAGGGGCAGAATGCTCCGTAGTTCCACCAGAATGGATTTGTACATAATATAGCCAGAAGGGACATTCTTAGTCACTAGCCTGATGTTCTGTATAGCATAGTCAATAGAGATTCCCAGAATTAGTCCAAACTAGGTAAAAAAAAAAAAAAAAACAAACCAAAATGAAACTGGAGGGATGAAAAATTCACCACACTTCTTGGCAAGTTTAAGTTTTTCAAAAGGTTAAAAAACCTTACAGATAAATATTTGTACCTGATGGCTAGTCTAAATTTATCCTGTTTCCATATTCAGCCATCAGGTCTTCTTACACATTCATCTGCTAGAGTGATGAGTTTTTTACTATGACATTGCCGTTCTCCATGTAGTTACTTACAAAATGTGGTTAAGTTCCCCTTTAGTCTTGTCTTTGTTAGCATGAACAGATTGTGCCCACTAGAGTCTTTGACCATAACGCATGTTTTTGAGTGCTTTCGTCATTCTTGTGGTTATTCTTTGATGAGAAGGTACTGCTGTTAACAGACTGAATGCACTGGGTCCATAATATGATTTTTGAACACAAGGCCTGCTACAGTGCCCCTGGAGCTTAATGGAAAGCTTCCACTTGGCTGGATGACTTTTGATCTATAGTGCAGAGTACATGCTCTTTGTGAGAGTAGGGTACCAGCCAGGATACCACCTGCTCACCTGCCTGCTTTCCACTTTGTTACTCTCCAACTTCTGCCTGAGAGATTCTGTGTCCATTTAGAGAGCTTGTATCCCACCGAGACTTTGGCCTTAACAGCATGCACATTAAGTCAAAATAAAAGCAATACAAAATGTATAAACTGAGCACTTTACAATGTGCAGATTGTGAATGCTCTTTTTATTGCGATTATTTAAGAGGAAGGATTTCAAACTCATGACTAAGAATCTCTCTTCCCCTATATTCCTTTATGGGGGAATCAACGTGTGTTCATTATCTAAATGTTTTTGACAATCAGAGTCTGAACATTATTTCACTGGTGGAACAAAAGTATTCAACAGTTATTTAAAAGTCTTTAACATGGGTTTGAAATTTCTGAGACAGATAACAAAAGATTCACTTACAGAAAAATAAGTCTTATGCTTTTGTCACAAACATTTCATCTCAAAGTGAGCTTCACAGCTTCAGTGACTGGTTCCTTAAAATACAGACAAAGATCATTCATATAATTTTCATTCAAGATGCTGACAGCTGTATTGCTATATTTTTTTGGATGTCATAGTGTCTTCTCTAAAAAAGACTTCAAAAAAATGGGATTAATAGTCTGCTTGTCACTGACAAGGGTTGATTTTCTACCAGTCAGGAAATAACCTCACTGGCCAAATAGCAGCAGCTTGAAACAGTCTCAGTTAAATATCCTCACGTCAGGGAATGACCCATTGGATAGAGAGGAACATTTCATAACTTTTTAGTTGGTGGGATAGCCAGCTTCCTGAAAAAAATACAGCTAGGTAAAATTTGTAGTCAAAATATGACATTTTGAACCAAAATCTGAATGACTGTCATCTCATCACACAGACAGAAAATGCAGTAATTGCTCTTTGAAGTTTTGCAATTTTGCCTTTGGAAAAAAATCAATGTAGTTTTCCTGCCAGGCATCAGGAGGCATACATGTGCTGATCTGCCTAAAGTCAACAAGCCACCTTTGAAAACCTATTCCCTTGGGCCCCATTCCCTGTAGGAAAATTTGCATGATTCCTCGTGTTTTCCACAAGTCAGTTTTTCCACCAGCATTTTCTTCTGCCAGTTGCTAAAACACGTAATTTGTAGTAAGAGGAGTCTTTATGTAAATCCCTTCCTGTTGTCTGATAGCTTTGCAGTAGCTTAGCTGTTCGTTATGAAGCTATATAAGGTCATTTCACCCGTATCTGTAGTCGAGTGTGTTAACACGAACTGTTCATCTCTTAAGTGGTACGTATAACAGCCAGTCAAACAGTTGATCGAGCCTAATGATCTCACAGGCTTTAAGGGATTTTGTTAAGTTAACCCTGAAGGTTTTCATTTTACATTAATTTCTCAATGTATCAAACTAAAAATTGCTTTATTGTAAAGCAATACATTCTCATCACTTCATTGTTAGATATTCTTATTGATCACATTTTTATTTCAAATAAATAGCACTATCCAATCTCTTTGAAATACACTCTGTGGTCGGGTTGCCTTGGCAATAAAGCTATATGGAAAAAGGAAATCCCCTCTCTCAGAGAATTTTCATATTTTGAAACCTGGTTGCCTTTAGAAGCAAGACTCACCTGCAAAAATAAACAGGGCTTTAACTTTATCAGTAAGTGAAAATATGTATTGGTTGTTCAACAGCTCTGAGACTGCCAATGCAACAGTAATTTTTTTAGCAGACTGCTGAGGAAGTCAGAGAAACTGGCAAGAAACAACCCTTCACTGCAACAAAACCTTATCTGTGACAGATTTTAACTTTGTAGAGTGAAAAAATTCCAACACAAGTTATTTAGCCATAATTTTGCCAGCTAGCTCCATTTGGCAAGTCATCAAAGCAAGGGGGCACTGTAATGAATATTTTGATGGTTTTAATTTTCTCTGTAGTATTTTAGATTTTAGTCAGCAACTTTACTTCCCATGCTATACAGCAAATAGCACAACTATAAAAGGATAGCTGGAATAATCACATTAATATTAAGAACTATTACGTACAATACATAGCAGGAAGGAAGGAGTCAGACAAGGAAATTCTTTGCTAAGTTTAAAAAATGTCCCCAAATCTGATGCTCAGCCTAAGTGCCTTTGAACCTAAGGTTATTTTCTAAAGCTGCAGAAGTAACACTTGTTCTTTCATAAGTATTAAAAATTCATTCCATTGACTAAAGTCTATTATTCAAAATTCCACTTACATACATGTGTTGGCTTAGTCTGTGAAACTTGTAATGTCCTCTCCAGTTCTGCCCTGTCTGTGTTGTATGGTTTGGACACAACCTGCTGAAAGAAGTGAGTCTCTCTTGATAAATCTGGTTTATTCAGGGGAACAATACAGCTACTGTCAGATGCAGCTACTTAGTCAGTATATTGCCTTAACCAGAAGACTCTTGCTATGAAAACAGCAGCAGAAGAGGTTTCTCTAATAAAGCAAGCAAGGCTTAAGTTATGTTATAGTTATGCATATGTACATGTAAATATCAGTATCAATAAATTATATTAACTTCTCTGGCATATAATAAAATATTATTAAAACACCCTTAGAAGCTTCATGTCTGAGAGGGCAGGGGATAGAGAAGGATCTATAGTCATGTCGGATCAAAAAGCTTTTAAATGTGCTTACACATGACAATCCATCTCTCAAAAAACTATCCTACATAAAAGCTCCCATTTCACCCTCAGCATGGGTAGCCAAAAATGGAATTAATATTTTTCAGTCAAATACAGCATAAGGTGCAAAAACTGATTCACACCTATAAATGTGATGCAAATTGTTTAAACCTGCCTGATACAAAACCAGATTGAAATCACCTGACGGCTTTTCTACAGACTCTTGGATTTTTTCCAGTATAAGATGTTCTGCTCTTTTATTATAGAGAATTTGAAGGATCTGAGATAGTGCTCCCATGAGCCCAAACAGCTTATGGTTACGTTCAAGGCTTTGATAATAACTTCATATTGCTCTACTTATTTTCAGAAATATCCTCAATGTTGCTTCAAAGATGCAAGATGTAACAGAACAATATGAAATTGACAAACAATATTATTTTCTCAATGCAGCTACAGAATGTAGCAGGTTACGAAGTTACTTCAGCATTCACCAGGGGTAAGTGAGCCTTACCTTATGAGATGGGCTGATGAAGACAAAAATTTATATTATTTTAGAAAGTCAGTAAAGAGGATAAATACATTTGAAATTATATTTTATCTCTTAGCTAACATGCAAAGGAAGAAAAATTAATCTACCAAAGGAGAGTGGAACAAAAGTGAATAAAGATGTATGTCAGAGTCTGTGAAAAAGCCTCCACTTGCTGAGTACCTAATCCAGCAAGTAAATTTTGCATCTCAGCTGAGCCAGGGTGTATATAGAACAGTCAAACAGTGAGTGCTATGTATAGAAAACCTATGAGAAAACACCTCCTTGGTAATGTTGCAGAACAGATGCAAGCTGAGCATGTGCACTGTTCCAAACAGCAAGGAGTTGACACCAAAAGGTAAATCAATCAGCACACATTCTTAATTTCATTTTCTTGGTCATCAAGATATACAAATACAGATAGCATGAAGATGAATGCCAGCTAGGAATGAGAGCTGCAGATCTCCATTACTACTCAGATGGATATCACTGCTCAAAAAAACATGAGGAAAAAAAGGATATATAAAGATATTCTCTTTCTCCATTAAAAGTGCATTGGGCTTAGATTGATATGGTTACTGTGGTTGGGTAAAACGGGTTACTCATATGCTAGTGAATCGAGCCATTTTGATCAGGGAAAAAAAAAATCAGCATTCAGCTGATTTCTGTTTCTGGTTTTGAAGAAATGGCTTCCTGTGATCAAGCAGTGTGAATACCACAGTACCACAGTAGGGTGTAAGTAAATGCTTAAGTAACATGGCAAGAGAAAATCTTCAGGTTTTTTGTCCAAAGTCATGAAGAAAATCTGAGAGTGTGATAAATAAGACCAAGTATCTTAGTCCTAGCTTGCTCACTAATACATCTTTCCCTCTGAAAATGATAAGCCTCATATTAGTTATCTGGCTAAATACTTCCTTTTCTTCTGAGAAGTGATTCTGTATGCATTTTGGTGCCAAATCTATTGTTGCTAATGTCAGTTTTGTGATTAAGACAATGAATTGCCCTTGCTAGTTCACAAAACTTAGGTGAAACCGGCACGTTCCCATTATATGATGCATCTAATGGGACCATGTTCACTAAGGCTTGCTAAATCCTATAGCCTGAATAGTGTATCTGCTGAAAAAAGTAAATATATTCATGAAATAAATAATTATGTAATTAAATCAGAGTCATACATAATAGGATAATGTCTGATTAAAGCCTCAGACATTTTAGCATTATTATGTAAGTGAAGGGCTTCATGTTATTGCAACTTGCTGAGCCAGCACATCTTCCTAATTTATTCATTGCATTTTACAACTATCCAAACAGCTCATAACATAGATTATTCTAGAAAACTCATAGAGGCTGCTTATACAGTGCCAAGCATAATGTGTACGCAAATTAGAAGCTTTCTGTAGGTGGGCTATACAAACAATTCACAGTCTGTAATGTGTAATAATCAGTGAATCATTATCCCTTTTTTATAGGCAGGAAACTAAAGCCACAGAGAACATGAAGAAAGCATTTACAGCAACTGGCTTCAAGATATCAGTTTTGGCTGACTAATTTAGCCTCCTTACTTTATCTCTTTGCAATCAATGTACAAAACTGAAGACCTCTCCTGAGCAATAGCATCGCAAAACTACATAGAAAGTCTGCAGCAGAGGAAGACATTGAATCCAAATCCTTAAGCACTAAAGTGACATTGTACTTGTGCCAGGTGTAAGCTCTAATCCAGGACAAACATTTACTTATGGACACAGCTAACGTCTGGTTGTATGCATCTGTTGGAAGACGGGAGATAGAAAAGAGGTAGACACACAGTTACATTTGTACCGTAACTTAAAGCACATGTACTGCTCAAGAGCTTCCCTTTTCCCTCTCCTCACAAATCCTTTTCTGTAGTAATATAAGCTAGAAATGGGATTAGATCCAAGATATTATCATTCCCAGGGAAATATCATAATTGCTAGGCTAGAGAGACGATTCTGACTCTCATGTTAACCCAGAAAACTGAACAATATCCAAGCAATATGAAACAGCTCTAAAAAGAAAGTTTGAAGGCCCTTTTTCTTCACAACACATTTGTAAGCTGAATTAGGGTGGTCTCCTACTAGGAATGAACTATGTTCTTGAGCATTAAGGAAACGAAGGAACAATACAGGCACTCAGCCACAGAGCTATCAGATAGCTGAAGCAATTGCAGAGGAGTATAATACTTTCCCATCTTTGGAAGAAAAGTTAAAATCTTCCTCAGATTTTAGCTTGGTATGTTATGGCTGTGCAAATTATCTTTGGTTATCATGTGGTCTTCTTGCTTGTCCTTTTACCCTTTCATAACTGCTTGAACATGGCCAGTTTCTGCCAAATTTGACAGAGTGGCAGTGATTTCAAAGGTATTAAGTTCCCACAAGTTTTATGCAGATAAGCAGCAGCACATTTGCCTTTCTCACTGAGGTAGAGACAGCAGTTTGAGCTCACTCTTTTTGGATAGCAGAGAAACTATACAAAGAAAGAAAGGCTACCAAAAACCCCACTATAAGAAAAGAGTCAAAAGAGCTTGCTCATTATTCAATATCAAAGTTTCTATCCAGGAGTCCCCAAGTTAGAGGGAAGTCAGTTGCCAGTGCTGCGCCTTTTGAAACCATCATTTTTTTCCAACAAAAGGCATTGATGCTCGGCATTCACCTTAGTCTTGAAGCTGGAAGCTCCAAGAGGAGGCAGGCACCTGCCTACAGACAGAGCATGACTTCTCAGTCTCAGAGAAAAGCAGGGTTTGACATACAGGTTTTCCAGAACAGTGTTCTGTTACTCTTGTTTTAGAGGCAGGTGACAAGAAAGGAAAAGTAGAAGGAAAGAGAGAAACAAGTAAGCAAATTAGCTCCAGAAAACCAGTGATGTAATCCCCACTGGACAGACTATCATAATAAGTCATTAAAAACCACTGGGATGTTTAAGGGAATTAATTAGTTTACAGTTTCTATAAATATATTCTTGAGTGGCAGGTGTTCTGGCATCCATATACAAAGCTGACTGCCCAAATACAATTGCAAAACCACCCACCAGGAAAAAAATAATGTTTATCTGCTGAGAAAATAGGTATGTTGTGCCAATCTGTTCTTCTCAGAGTAGCATGCACAGCAAAGCTCTTAACTCCGTCATGTCTGTGCAATCACAGAGTGAAATGTGGAAACAGGAAGAGCTAGTATCCCTGTACAGAAGCTGAGAAAACATTTTTCTTCCACTGACATTCTTGATATTGAATGTTTCTTTCTCAGAAAAAGTGATAAATAATTTACTTGCTTATCATAAGACATTGAAGAGCATATTCCACACTCTACACTTCAGTTTTTTACTGATGTGAGTGAGAAGTGATTCAGCTCCCCACTCAAATGTTTACAAGTCCTTGAGTGAAGTCTACATTTTTTTATACTTGTATATTCTTTTGATTCAGATTTAGAACTCTAAATTCAAACAAATGTACAGTTAAAAATTCTAGCCTTTAGCATTTAAGCCTGCAAATATCAACAACTAATATGCAGTGCAAAAGCCTGAATTGCCTTGCACAGTGATATTATATTTTAGTTGATCACAGAATAGTTGAGATTTCACAAGGTCTTTGGAGATGACTCCATCCAGTTTATGCTGCTCAAGGAGGGTCAGACAGAGCTGGTGGCTCAGGGTTGGGTTTTGAACGTCTCCAAGGAATAAGCTTCCACAACTTCTCTAGGCACTAGTTCCACTGTTCAGTACAAATATTTCAGTTAGCTCATTATTGTGGTTTTTAACACTTAGAGTCAAAAAAGAATTTTTGGTAAGTACAAGGATACCTGTGGATATATATTACACAAGACGTTACAAGAACTTTCCAACCATCTGACCAACAAGCAAACTGCAAGAAGTACCAAGTGTTTCCAGAGTGGTGAGCTTCTCTAAAGTCGGTAGCTTTTGGTTTCTATCATTTGTTTTAATCACTCATATTACACTGTCTGCTGCCAACTTGACTTTGTGTATATTTGTGAATACATAGAGTGAGCAGTGCAAAGGAGTTGGACTAGTATAGAATTGCACTAACATTTGCATAAATAAAAACTATCATTTTGATTTAAAGGGAAAGTTACCTACGATGCAAAATAAAAGAGTACATGACTGTAACAGAGATGTCATCCTGACTGGCTTCAGGAAGTGTGCCTTCCTTCTCATGTGGTTTGTTTTTCGAGTTTCCATCAGGCTAGGGTTGCAGAGGTGAGATGAAACACCAGATGAGTCACACAAATCCAGCCCTGTGGACACAGCTTTTGACTAATGAAAAACCAGACAGCTCTGCCAAAAAGATCTCTCTGTGCAGTTCCTATGAGAACCTGTTTCTTATCTGTAGAGCAAAGGAATACAGCTTGGACAAACATTACCAAAGTAATCAGCTGTCTTAACATGCTGCTCTCTCTGTATCATGCTGCTTTCTTTTCCATCCGTACAGGGTTACCTTGTTCTTAATATAGTGCTCTGAGTCCACCTCATAGTGTCACTCCTCTAGGAGAGGGAGTTACAGGGTTTTTATTGTAACATAGGAGACCCATATTTGCGGTGACTGCTGGTGTGAACTTTTTTGGAGACAGAAGTAAAGCACAGATAATTAACATTATGCTAGGCTGAGGTAACAACAATGTGTCACTCTATAGAAATCAAAATGTATATTTGACAAAAGAGTAGAAAAAAAAAAGTGTTTGGATATCTGTTACTAACTCTCACCTGTCTGTAGCTTTCATTTTGTAGCTAGGAGGCAGTCTTGTTAAGTTTTATCATGTCCCTTTCCATTTATTCAGAATATTGCAGTACCTGCAGAATTTCTTTATAATTAAAATAATTGTCTATGGCTCTAGGCTTCTATAACAGCTTCATTTACTTGTACAATACAACAATATCCAGCAGCATTAATCTAATAATCTCAGTGGGAATGAAACAATATATAGAAACTACTTCCTTTCCCATTATTGTCATGAGAAGTTTGCTCTCAGCTTTCTCCAAATGCTGTTCAAACAGATGGCTTTATAGCAGTCTGAAAATTCACCACAAAAAAGCAATTTTTGACCCCAGGACAGACAGCAATTTTAGTTTGCTCAGAGCCATCAGAGCTGCTCCCTTCCTTCATTATTACAAAACTTCTCAAATTTAAGGATTACATCTGCTACAGCACGGCCCAGAGGAGAAGTCTCACCATGTATCAAGTCCCATGTCAGAGCCAGTAACTTCAATTTCAGCTCAAAGTGACCACAGTTCTGAAGCACTGGGATCACATTTGCCCATACAAAATATTTCTCATAAGTTTCTGCATCCCTCACTAGCTGTAATTTCTAAATTATTTAAAGTTATAGCTCATTTGTAAATGTTAGTGCAAACATTTAATCTCAAAAATGACAGAAGCAGGGGCACCTGCACTAAGGACCAAATCCAAAAGGAAAGGTAGCAGTCTTCCATCCAGATGAGGATGGTAGGGTGGCAGGCATAATGTGACAGTCAAAATGGCAACAGGCACTGCTTTTACCACAGAAGTGCTACTGCAAGCTGTTTCTAGTGAGTTTAAGCAGTAAGTGGAAAACTACTACTTTTTAAAATAAACAGCAGGCTAAAGAGTTTGAGGACAACATTTTCTTTTTTTTTTTTTTTTTTGTTTGAGGAAGATTAACCTTTGCAAAGCCACTTTAATCAAATACTATGCAAAGTCATAAACTGCAGAAGCACTGTTATTTCCATCAGAATCTAGGCAATTTTTCGTTCCCATGACTTCCACAACTACCCTTGGGAACTGCATTCAGAAGTCCCAAGACAGATTTTAAAATCCATTGCCCAGGAATTTAAACTTGCAAAATACATTTTTAAAGTACTCAAAAAGCCCAGACTCTCCTGAATATTTGCCTGTAAAGATTCCACTCAAGTATGCTCAGATGGGACAAACATAACATTTGAAATACCTTTATCTTGCCAGAACACAAGCCAGACTGACAGCTAGTTTCTATAGCATTATTAATTTATATTTATTAGCATGGATTTCAAAGACATTAATATTTTATTGCACAGGGGAAGAAATATTCTTTTTCATTATAGCCTGACCATATTGATGCTATTGCTGTTATCACTCCAGATTTAAGAAAAACAACAAGAGAAAGCCCAGTACTGCAACTATGTTGTCCTGAGGATGTAGATTATTCCCTCTGTTGCTGATAACACGATGGAACCTTAGAGAATAGCCTTGGAGAACTTTTTTATAGATGTTTTCTACACATCATTTCCCTCTCACGTTCCCTTCTAGGTAGGAAACAGATAGACAAGGGTCAAAAGATTCAAATAGTTTCTTGCTCTCCTTAAGGTGTATCTTTCCTTTACATTTTCCCCTCTTTTCTTACTTTACCTCCTTCTAGGTCCTACCATGCACCAGAAAGCATCTCTGGCAAGTAACTTCCCAAATAGAAGTCCTTCTGTCCATAGATAAAGCTTTTCCCAGAGTCACAGACATACAAAATACAGAGCAGATTTTTTATTAACTGCAGGTCTCATGGTCTAAAATATATGATAGTTGCTGAAGGACAGAGCAACCTGACTCTGTGGGAATGATAAAAGCCATTGTGTCCCTTCTTAGAGTTTTTTATCTCTGTTCTTCCAGTATTTCTCACTTAAGGTCAGCCATCACATCTGCAGCAAAGTAATGAAGGCTTACTCCTTTTCTAGACAGTGATGTTATTTTGTCTTAGACAAATATATGTGGGGAAATATACATAATTTTTACATTTATAGGAGGATCAAATTTATTCTCTGCATGTAGCAATTAGTGGTGTAAATGGTCAGTAAACAATGCTTTCACAACATAATAAAATAAATTCTTTGCTCAATTAGGAGATGAAAACACATGTGAAGTCTGCCTAGTGTTCTAATATAAATTTTCAGCTCATTTATACTGTTAATTGAACACTTAATATTTCTGAATTATAAACCCACGGGGGACAGAAGATTGGAGGACATGTTCCTGCTATAGCACATTACTCTGATGGCACCAAATAGCTGCGACTCCAGGAGATTCAGTAGCTGTCCAGAGTCTTTCAACAACACAGATGAATTTCAACCACTAGGGAAGGAAATTAAAGTGAATAACTGTTTGAATTTTGGGGAAATTTGGTTATTAGGGGGAGTCAACATGGTTTCACCAAAGGGAAATCCTGTTTGACCAACCTAATAGCATTCTATGAGTGCATAACCAGCTGGTTAGATGAGGATGTCATCTACCTTGATTTCAGTAAGGCTTTTGACACAGTCTCCCATAACATCCTCATCAGAAAGCTCAAGCAGTGGGGATTGGGTGAGTGGACAGTGAGGTGCATCAAGAGCTGGCTGAATGACAGAGCCCACAGGGTGGTGATCAATGGCACAGAATTGAGTTGCAGGCCTGTGGCCAGTGGAGTTCCACAGGGATTGGTTCTGGGGCCAGTCTTGTTCAACATCTTTATCAATGACCTGGATGAGAGGACAGAGTGTACCCTCAGCAAGTTCACAGATGACACCAAACTGGGAGGACTGGATGATTCCCCAGAAGGCTGTGCTGCCATTCAGCAGAATCTCGTCCAGCTTGAGAGTCGGGCAGAGAGGATAGTAAGGACAAGTGCAGAGCCATGCACCTGGGGAGGAACACTCCATGAAGCAGTACAGGCTGGGGATTGACCTGTTGGGGAACAGTTCTGAAGAGAGAGACCTGGGAGTCCTGATTGATAATAAACTAAATATGAGCCAGCAATGTGTCCTCATGGCCAAGAAGGCCAATGGCATCCTGGGATGCATCAAGAAGAGTGTGGCCAGCAGGTCAAGGGAACTTCTCCTCTCCCTCTCCTCTGCCCTGGTGAGGCCTCACCTGGAGTCCTGTGTCTAGTTCTGGGCTCCTCAGCTCAAGAGGGACAGAGAACTTCTGGAGAGAGTCCAGCACCGGGCCACTAAGATGATCAGGGGCCTGGAACATCTTTCATACGAGGAAAGGCTGCGGGAACTGGGGCTCTTTAGTCTCGAGGAGATTGAGGGGAGATTTTATTAACATTTACAATCATCTAAAGGGTGGGTGTCAGGAGGTTGGGGCATCTCTTTTTTTTAGTGTATCTCGTCCTAGGACAAGGGGTAATGGGATGAAGCTGAAGCACAAAAAGTTCCACTTAAACGTAATAAAAATCCTGTTTTACTGTGAGGGTGAGTAGTGGCGCAGGCTGCCCAGAGTGGTTGTGGAGTCTCCTTCCTTGGAAGTGTTCAAGACCTGCCTGGACACGTTCCTATACAACCTGCTCTAGGTGGACCTGCTTCTGCAGGAGAGTTGGACTAGATGATCTCTAAAGGTCCCTTCTAACCCTTCCATTTTATGATTCTATGAGAATGGTCATAGTATACTTCTCCATTAATCTCTCAGCCCAGGAAACTTGATAAAGGGGAATTAAAACCAGAATGGTCAAGAGGAGAAATGCACCATATCCAGAGTAGCCAGTCATCAAAGCTATCCTTATCCATGCCTCCCCTTCAGTTGACAGAACACAATGATGTCCCTGAGGCTACTCTAGTTGTTGTACAATATATACATGCCAATGAGTATTTAGCGTATGGATTTTAGGCAACAGTTGCTGAAACATGAGACTTCTGACCTTGCTGATTTCAATAGAAGGAGAACGAGTAAAAACGCAAAAACAAAGGAGCAGATTTAGAACAGAAGCTGACTGACAGCACACAAGAGGGACTCTGTAGGGGAGAAATTTCCACTGGGATTCTATCAGTCTAGACTAATGCATGGGCTGGACTGAATTGAACAGACTCATTTATAAATAGGACTAGTTTATCTTCTGCATTGATCAGCAGACATAAGCATAGTCAAGGATTTTTATGTGGATGATGCATCTGGCAACAACAGAAAGAGAATTTTTTTTTTTTTTGTCTAAAATAATAAAGTGGAAAAATTGCTCAGGAACAAGTAACTCATGAAAAAGTGGTTTTGCTGAAATATTGCTATCATCAGTACCTGCATGGGTTTTTGTCACTCACTGTTAATGTTGGCTACATAAAGTCATCCAGGAGCCAATTGAACTAGTCTTCAGGGTCTCTTGAAAATTATCTGAGGTTTTTACTCCATTCTTGCTGTTACACTCTGGGAATACCAATATGGACTGAAAAAATAATGATTTTTATGACTTGTCAGTAAAAAAATTCACCACACTGATGAAGAACCATGAATATAGATGTGTTTCCTTCTCAGTATGAAGGGAAAAAAAAAAAGGAGAATGAAGAAGGAAAAGGAACTACACAGTCTCTCTTATATTGAGACATGGATCTTGGGACTAGCTGCTAACTGAGGATGCTTCAAGGACTTTAATGACTTGGTAAAGTCACTGCTGAGCATTTTCACCTGAACCAAAACTTGAGTTATTTAAAAGGACAAGGTCTGGCAACCTTACACAGGTCTGCAATCCCTGTTTCAGTGTAAAACTGCATCTGTATTGAGAAACCATTGCTGTATGTGTATCTTTTTCCTGAGAAGCACAATAACACATTATTTTCAGTGCCGTGTATCTGCCATGCTATGTAAGTGTAACATCACCCATTACTATGATGAAACATGGTAACCGCTTAACAGAAGACAGCTACAGATGAGGTCAGGAAAACAAAATTGTACTGGGTCAAATTGAGTCTCTGTTACATCTATGAAGCAACACAGTAGTTATCCTGTATTTAGATAAATTTACACATGAGAATCTCCACTGCATGCAAAAGAAACTGTAAACAAGTGGAACACAATTATCTGTGTTATAAATTGCTCTGTCTGCTTCTTCCTTAAAGCATAGGTAACACTTGTGTACATCTGTTTCTGGAAGACCTCATATCAAACTTCTCTACCTTGCACAGGTAACTAAAGGCTAACAGAGACTTGCACAGAAAAAAAAATTACTATAGTTTAACATTAAAAAATACTGAATAACTTTTCAACGGAAGAGTCTGTGAAATCCAGAGTTGCTAACCATTTGGCACACCGTTATTCAACTTGGCTAAACAAACCACAAACAGTGCATGAACAGCAGTACTTACACATGGTGAATACGTGTCCTTATCACAGGATATTGTGCATTCTAAACAGCTAACATGATTTAAAAAAAAAAAAAAAACAAAAAAACAAGTAGGTAAATTCACGGAATGAAAATTCAACAAGGGCTGTTCAATATGCAAATAAATACCTCGGTAGAATCACAGAATCTTAAGGGCAGGAAGGGACCTCAAAATATCACTTAATCCAACCCCCCTGCCACAGCAGGACCACTTAGAGTAGGTCACAAAGGAACTCATCCAGGTGGGTTTTGAATGAGTCTCCAGAGAAGGAGACTCAACAACCCATCTGGGCAGTGTATTTCAGTGCTCCGTCACCCTCACAGTGAAGAAATTCTTCCTTGTTTGGAATCCCTTATGTTCCAGCTTGTACCTGTTGCCCCTTGTCCTGTCATTGAACATCACTGAGAACCGCCTGGCTCCATCCTCCTGACACGTACCCTTTATGTATTTGTAAACATTAATGAGGTCACCCCTCAGTCTCCTCCAAGCTAAAGAGACCCAGCTCCCTCAGCCTTTCATCATAAGGGAGATGGTCCATTCCATCATCTTTGTGGCCCTGCGTTGAACTCTCCCCATGCGGTCTCACAAAGAACATCTGGCCTAGAAACAGGTGATAACTGGGAATGTATACCAGGGAGCTCCTACAACATGTTTGTCCCAGTCTTCCAGTTTTTAATTTTTTTTTTTTAGTTATCCAGTTAATCACTGACAGTGACTGGATCCTGGGCTGTACTGAGCTTTGGTCTGACTCTTACAGCTACTCTTCTGTTCTTCAACGAAAATTCTGCACTTAAGGTTATTAGACATAGCACACATACTGTGTACAACTGACACAAGATATGCAAAAATCATGTAAAACCAGACATGGCACCATTACTGAAAATAACCTAGTCACTAAATCAATATTCACCTCCACAACAGTTAAATTTGCCACTGTATTTTAAGGAAAAGAATTTTGAAAGTCTAGAGCAGCAAGTGTTGATTACTCTATTTTTAAATGATGCACACATATTACTACAGTTATTTCTACTTTTCTGCAGTCTAACTGAAAGCATACTTTGAAAAAAACTTCCAAATATTTATTTATTTCCTCTCTTGTGTGTTGAAAAACTCTAAAGCAAAGTAAGAATTAAAATCATTGCTTTAACAGGGAGAAAAATAAAGATGTTCCACCCTGCACTGAATCTTTAGATATTTTCACTCCCAGCCCTTACAATACGGGGCCCAAAGGAAGTACAAAATTTTGCTTCATTTACTGACAGGAAGCACTGAAATATGTACACATCACCTGTGTAATTATTTTTATTTTCAATACATCATACAAAGATTAACTGAATGTAAATGCCTATGTAGATTATTTTTTTTAGTTTATTGATTATTACTGTTTCAGCTAAATAGCATACTGAACACCTTACAGACAAAGGCTGCCGGAACTGGGACTGTTTAGTCCAGAGAAGAGGAGACTGAGGGGAGATCTTATTAACATTTATAAATATCTAAAGGGTACGTGTCAGGAGGTTGGGACATCTGTTTTTTTTATAGTAGCTAGTAACAGGACCAGGGGTAATGGGATGAAGCTGGAACACAAAAAGTTCCACTTAAATATAAAAGCTATTTCACTGTGAGGGTGATTAAGCAGTGGAACAGGCTGCCCAGGGGGGTTGTGGGGTCTCCTTCCTTGGAGGCCTTCAAGACCCACCTGGACACATTTCTATGTTACCTGATCTAGGTGAACCTGCTTCTGCAGGGGGGTTGGACTAGATGATCTCTAAAGGTCTCTTCCAACCCCTACCGTTCTATGATTTTCTTGTGGAATAAGACCAAAGCACTAATCTTACAGTTAAGCAAGAATGCATGGCTTTAGTACTGCATACAACTGTTATGTATTTTTTTTAAATTATGTGCATTAGTGTTAGTCAATTTGGATTTAACAATTTAGATGATCAGTGTTTAAATCTACAATTACTTAAAGCTAGCACTCAGTGTGTTACGTTTCGTTTTCTGGGTAAACACTATAAAAAAAATTACATGCACTAAAAAGTTGAAGAGTTCTTGGAACACAGAAGAAGACTTACTGAAAGTAAATCAGACTTTTAACTAGTCCTCTTTAAAAAAAAAAAATCTTTATGACTTCTGAAAATTTATATGTATTAGTTACGAGTCTTATGTGGTTTCTTCAATTGCTCTCTGTAAAATTTGCCAACTTTTTTTTTTCTTTATAACGGAAGCTGTGTATTATATGTTAAAATTAGAAACTCTTCCTTTGTGGTCTTTTCAACTTAATTATACCTCACAGTTGTTCCTGATTTTAGAGCTATCATAGATTTAACCTCAAATCTCTCTTTATTACTAGCTAACTCTTTACTGTCTAGCATAATAATGAAAATGCTAGACAAAGAAACAGCAGAGGCAATTCCAAAGTTTCCAGTTCAAAAGCATTAAAGTAGTTCTTTTCTTCTTAAATTACATTGCTAGATCTAGCAGTGTGCATGGATTTATTTGAAGATTAGGATTTCAGCATTGCAACCCTTTTTGAGTGGGAGTTGGACATCTAATTAATCAGACACCTTTAGTTGCACCTAATCATAGAATTACCTCCATTTATGTAAACCTGGAATAAATCCAGTTAAGTTCAAATGGTTATATAGAAAAAAGCCAGTGTAAGACATGAACAATTCTTTCTCATCCCTCTTTACCTGTGCTATACTTTTTAAGGGTGACTTCACCCTTTCCCCACTCTGTAGCAATCCACCATGCAATGAACAGCTGTGCTGGCAATTCTTGCTGGTGTTTACTTTATATATTTTTACCATGAGTATCACAGCTACTTCTGAGAGTTAAATAGCAAATTAAAGGAGATCCCAATTTTGCCTTGGGCTGAAGGATCTGATAGATTACAAATATTAAAGCTCTTCTGTTACCTGTCAGGAATCTTTGTAGCATTGTCTTGTCCCTTCTCTATCATCAATTACTGTAGTTTTGTGTTGTAATATCTCAACAAATTTATAACTCTTATAGAATGCTTTGATCCAGCAAGCCTATCAGGGACAATACACCTGAAGTCTCCTCTCTTTTTGCAAGTGGCAAGGAACAGTCGACAGGAAGTTCCCTACAAAAGCCTCTCTGACGTGCTTTTCAAAATAGCCTGGATTTGGTAACTTTCTGAATATGATCCAAATAGATGATATAATTAGTAAAATCAAATAAGCTTCAATGTACTCAAGCTCATCTTCAGGTCTGAAACAGAAATTATGGGAGATAATAGAATTAGCCCTCCTTCTGTGTTAGTCAGGTTTTTGTTTGCTTTTTTTTTACCCGCAAATAGTACCTGTTAGTGCACTAATAGGTAATACTTCTCCGTACAAACTTTGTCTCAGAACCAAAATCTCTATGAGGGTCTCTACTGAAGACAAAGTGTGTGCATCTTAAGTAATGAAGGTAAAAAGCTACCAGCTGGGCAGATGAAATGTATTTTAATACTACTGATATACATTATAATTTTATTTATTGGATGATTAATCATACTTGGATGTCTACAACAATGAAGAGACATTTTTTTTTTTTCAAATAAATAAATAAACAAACTGATCACTTTTTAAAGTACAGTCTAAGCCAAGTGAAGTTTAAAACCAAGTCATGCAAAGTGATACAACAAGAATCTCCTTTCCAAGCAACTTCTCTCTTTTGTAAATGCTTACAGCTAAGGAATGGTCAGTGATTCATTACCATTCTCTACAAAGCCATTCCTTCTAGTAGGGTTATTAATCCATTTTTTAAAGACAGCACCAACAAAATTGTGCAAAATCTGTTGGCTTAACATTTTCTAGCCTTTTGCTGGTTGGTGAGGCAGCAGTAGGATCTTCTATGACTCATCCACTTCAGGAAGTCAGAGGGTGGACTGCCTATTTTAAGAGGATTTTCTTGATATTGTTTTTTCTAATGTGCGTCTAAGTACTCCTCAGGAAAACTGGAGGAAGTATTTTTCTTACTGACATATACTTCTCTGAACAATCAACAAGCATTTTGTTCTGAGTCTTGGTGATGAATTGTCTCAAGACACTCTTCATAACATCAAGGGTTTCCTCCAAATGACCTTGGGCAAATAGTAGATCAAATGTGTTTTCACTAAGGGTGATGATATTCGGAGCTGTTTGTTATTGTTGCCTGAAAACCAGCTGCTTTTTCCTTGTGATGGGCATGCAGAAATTATGAGAAGCACTGTCCTTTAGGACAGGAAAGCACTGTGGAAACACTGGATTAACTTTTTTTCAGAAAAACAACCAAAGGAACCTTGGATCTTGGTCATATTGTAGAGAGAGAAATACATATCAGCTTCATATTGTCCTATTAGCCCAATGTCAAACAAGTCAGTTCTGTCTTGAAACAAACACAGAGTGTCTGTTGAGATGCTCTGAAGAAAAGCTTCGTAATAGGGATGTCTATCAGAGAGCTCACACAAATGAGTTCTCCCTCCCCCAGCAACTTGCCATTAATCCTCCTTCTTTGCTGTCACTGCAGGAGTTACTGCAGCAAAGCTACACTCTGAGCCTTCGTGAGGATCATGACTGAGGCAGAGAGGAAAACGTAAAAACAAAACTCAGAAATATTCCAGACTACTAATATCAGGTAACTGAAATTCAAAGGCAAGTCTTCTAAGGACTTCTACAACTAGCTTTCAATCCTGTCTCTACACCCACTTTTTTCTTAAGCACCCTATTTCTCATAATCTCTCACACAATTTTATTTCCAGGGAAGCCGGAATCTGCTATTACCTGCCTTGAGCAAGTTGGAACTGAGGAGATAAGCCACTGGCTCAAATTGAACATCAGCCTCGAGATGGAGGAAGGAATAGAAATCATAGCTCCAGAATCACAAATTTCCATCCCAACCTCTAATTCCTCTGCTTACCACTAGGGATTCAAGGTAGATAAGGACTTATAGGTTGAAATCACGTGGTAGCATATCCGCCTCTCCTCCTGCAGCCTCTCATAAGCTTATCAGTAGTGACAGGGTCAATATAAAGCAATAAAGTTTTGAAAATAGGGATCCCTGTCTGGACTTTGTGCTCTCAGTATAACTCCATATATCCCAGCTACACTGATATATAGAGTACAATACATGGTACCTTGAGCCAGCAGTGTTTTATTTTCCTAGCTTCTGAGCTGAGGAGGAGTGCATGACGGGAAAATCAGTTTGGCCCCAAGGAGACAGTTAATTCTAACTTTCTGAAATCTCCTTATTTTCTTTCTATGCTTATTTAGGTAATCACATCCCACTCTAGGGCATGTATTTGGAGTGTGCAATTCAAGCTGTATTATGTCATATTATGATATAATACAGTAAATGATGACGTCCTCTGGGATATTGCATTTTGAGGCACACTACTATCAACACATAAGTTTCCAAAACACAATTAATGACAAAATCATAAAATTAGGAAGTATCAATTCTAATATATCTTAGAAAAGGTTGAAAAAAATTTTTAAAAAGGAAAAAAAAAGTGAAGGACAGGACAGAAATTATAAAGACTACTGAGAGTCTTAAATACAAGGCTTTTTGACAGGCATTTCTTGAACTACCTTTAAATTTGAATACAGTCAATTCTAAAGATAAAATATAGACTCCTTTTCCCTGCCTAACCTGATATTTCTGCATAGTATCCAATTTCAGTATCTCTAACAAAGGCATAATCAGACTCATGATTACAGATGTGGGACATCCACTCCCACCACATTTCAAGTTGAAGCTTTAAGACCCACTTTTCACACACTACTGCAACTACTTTTTTTCTGCATATAACTTTCTCCTTTGTTCAAAATCTCCAATTGTTTATAAATGTTTAACTATAAGGTGGTACAAAAAAAGGGTTATATTAAGCTATATAAAAATGAAAGTCACAGATAAAAAAGAACTGCAGAAATTCTAGGATACTAAAATAATAATTAATAAACTCTAAATCCTGGCAATTAAATCACTTTAAAGTAGGTCTCACTACACAGAGATTCCCAATGGGCCTTTATAACCTTCCTCCTTAAGGATTAATTGGTGGACAGAATCACTGCTGAGATGGGTGGCATGTGTTCCCATACACCCATGTAGCCAAGCATACAGTAATTGGCTTCTGTCACATTACTGCATTTTAGCTCCAAAACCCCATGTTGTCCTAATGGGAATAAATGAATGGCTGTTACTGAGAAGAAAAACTGCTGCTTGCTAAGAAAATTGCTCAAAATTGGACCAGCTTGAATCAAGAAATTTAGGGAGACACTGAGCTTTAGTTTCACTAATTTCTTGGTATGGTTTAATATAATGCTGTCACCTACAGCATGTTGAAAACATGGTACCTGCAGTTCTCAGGAAATTCTGGAATGGGTTGTATCTCACCAAGAGACTCATCAATCTCTCAGCTTCTCCCTGAAGACTCAGAGACTGCAAATATGTAGGGAAGGTAGTCATTTAGTTCAAAGGCAAGCAGATGCAAGGGTAGTCTCAGTATGCTCACCAAGCCCTCTACTCTTACCCTTGCCAGATGATGTACTGCTTTGCTTATTCTGCATGAGTATCTCGCTTTGTGGAAATGAGCTTATTCCTAAACCCACCACAGACTGCATATTTGATAAAATAAAATGTTGCAAAATAGTCAAAAGTAGTCCAAAACCTGGTTCCTACTGCATGCAATTCTGAAGAAGTGATTTTCAGATTATTATTGCTTCAAGCCTTAGTTATATTGTCTGGATCATCGGATTATGCAAGGAAATGACATATAGAAATTGACCAAAGTTTGAGGGCACACAAATGTCTTCCACGTTATTCTCCTGCTGTTGCTCAGGGACAGAGTAAAGAGATGTGTCTTGTTCCTGTCTGTAGCATCTGGCTTACTTGGCAGTCTGACTTAAATGCCTTGAATTTGCAAATTTTCAGCTCTTTAAACAATATTGGATTTTAACGAGACTGGAATATACAAAATGAGGAAGTGCTAAACTGTATACTTGCCCTTTCAAGGAGCCCAGGGGACTAGCAGCAGGAGCATGTGGGTGAGGTAAAAAATTGAAGCAACCTAACACTGAGCAATCTGATACAAAAGAAATGGATTCCTATCAAACAAAACCTGTACAAAGTGCATCTCTCCCTGGATGCAATCTCTGATGTGAGAAGGCAGGTCCTGTGTTTTGCCAGCTCTCTAGGCTACTAAGAAATAGAGGCTACAGATAATTGGCCAAAGGATCACTTCAATGATATCAAAACTTTGAAGCTTCATTATATCCATGACAAATCCAACTGGACCAGAATGGCTAAAATATCTCCTTATAACTATGTGAATGTAACTTATATCATAAAACATTTACCACTCAACAGTACAAATGGCCTATTTGTGTAAAATAAAGAGATATTAAAATATCTATATTCTTAGACATTAATATAAAATTAATAAATGTATGGCTTGATTAGTTTCTTTTGTCTTCTCATGTGAAAAGTGAAGACCAGTCATTTAAATAGAAATACTATGTTCTTTTTTTTGCAAATGACACAATCTCTCCAAAACACTCCGAGGTTTTGACCAATCCTCTTAATTGCTTTGCCTTATTTTTTGCATCTATTGAATGGAAACAGTGAAATAGTTATTGTAAAGCTCTCAGAAAAGTATTTTCAAATTTCAGCATTATATTCCTGACATATCTATGTAACCTTTTCAAATCAAAGGCTAATTTCTACTATTCTTCCTACTAGTTTTTCTCATAAACATTGTAATTTAGATAAGGATGTCAATTTTAAGTTACTGGTTGTTTATTGTTCACATAGATGAATAGTAAACATAGAGATCATATATATTCCAACCCTATATTTTGATCACCAATGATTCATTATGTTAAAAACTGAAAAAGGATCACAAAACTAAGATTAGTGAAAGCTTGTAATTCTAATAGAATACTTTTAAGTGTCTTTCATTACTCTTCTTCTGTATACATAGTACTTTTTGGGAAATATAAAGACCTGAATGTGTTAGGTAACAAATCAGACAGCACAATTAGTCACTGGTAATTCTGGAGATACCAGATTGAACTAATGGTAGTTACTATTGGAACAAGTAGAATTTTGTTCAGTATTTCCAGAAGGTTTGGAGACTGAAGAGCACTACATGGACACTTAATATTACCCATGGTAATAAGAAGACTTGACAGTCCCAGCTCAGTGTATCACTTAAGCACATGCTTAAAGCTACACATGTTCTTTGGGTGTGCTGGTGATTACGGTTCCCAATCAGTTGTGCAGTGCTGTATATGCATGAAGGGAAAATATCCTTCCTGACCCCCTATGGGCAATCATCTCAGCTCCTGAAGCATGAAATTAGAGTGGCCTTATCTTTGCTTGCATATTGTAACTACAAATGTTATTAGCGATCATAAATTTAACAAGTCCTATTTTAAAATCCATCCACAGCATTATTGCATGACTTTTGAAGACAGTCGTTTTTGAGAACTTACAACTTTTCTCCCTCCATCTTTTAATTTCATTTGGGTGAACTAGGGGAGGAAGGTCACCGTGAAACCTGCTGAAAGGCAAATATTAACAGTAGTGCTTAGCTCCATTCCAGCTACCTTAGAACAAACAGCCACTTCCTGATGTGTAGAAATAATAACATTAAAATAAATACCACTCTGTCCTTCCCTGGATTCTACGCAAAGACGTCAAACATTTATGCCCTGGGCAAAGGAAATCTTACCTCCTGAGTTACAAAAGGTTTTGGTCTAATAGGACTTACTACCTGGCCAACTTTATATCACTTGAACCCATAATCACGATTTGCTTGTCTATCTGCTGCTTCTTTTAATGGAAAAGTTCACTGCATCTCAGCAGAAATGATAAATCATCAGTACAGAGAAATCACCAATACAGGCAAAGATAATTGACTGTATTTGCATGACAGCAAGAAGAACAAAAGACCTACTGATGCCTAAAATATATCAGGATAGCCTTTTTGTTCAGAGAGGGATTAATTATGAGTATTACTAGGGCGAGTAATAAGTGAATGGCAGTCCTGCCTCTCACACATGGAATATCCAACTCTCATGCGCAATGAACAACATGTGTATTCAGTTCAGATGACTTTGTACTTTAGCTTGAGGAAAAACAACAAAGACACAGTGAAAATAAACCCTCTGTGACCTGGGGTGGGGCAGAGTATATTTCTCACTTGACCTTACTTGAAACCCTTTCCCCTAGCAGATGAGTTCCCACTGAGACTTAAACCATGAACAGCAGATAAACAGATGTTAATAGTGTCTTTGCTGAAACACTCTGCTAGCCCAGAACTCCCGCTGAAAATGCTACTGGGCTTTATCCTCCCTCCTGTAGGGAGTTGTGCTAAAGTAGGCATTCTGAAAGGATTACAATTTTGCATGCAGGCTCACGAAACAGAAAAAGCAGAGTTATGAGGAAGAAAGCCCTTTACTGAACATCTCTTCAAATAAGCTTACTTAACAGTCAGATGGGAAAACACTGGCCTCTCTCTTCCTTCTTGATTCCAAGTCTTTTCCAAAGTAAATACTCTTGAGATTCACATTACATTTGATTCTCCTGCATGGAGGACACTGTTCACTCTCCTGGCAAGACCTTCCTTCCATTCTGTTCCTAATCTCCATGTCTTTGATAAATCATTATATCAGAAACCTATAGAAGCAGTTGAAAGAGATCACACCATACTTTTAAGTATTTGCAACAGCAAAAATAATCTTTGGTGCAAAGTACTTGCAATCAACAGAAATCAAATAAAAAAAAAGGTGATATCCTCACAAAAAACTTTCGGAATAGCCACCACTTTGTCCAAGGAATGAAGAACAATCTTAAAGGCCCAAACAGAGGATGCTTAAACTAATGAGGGCTGTAACAGATTAATTTTGTCTGCAAAGTAGGCAGAGAAAAAAGTACATCAAGAAGTCATGATCACTCAGGCAAAATTGACATTTGTACCCCTGTTTTGAGAAACCACTCTGGAACATCAAGGGGAGTTCAAAAGCATCTGTATTCAGCAGGTGGAACTACTTTTGGTTTAGGATTTGGGTTCTAGTACGCGAGTATTTAGGTCAAAGAAAAGCATCCCAAGTTGTTTTCTGGATGCAACCTTTATGTATCTGTGAATAGAGTGAGGACTTGAAAGTTATTTTCTAGAAGACTAGACGTAAATACTTTCTTATCCAACACAGAATATAGTGAAGCAAAATAATTTTATGGGATTTCTGTGGTCTGAATGGTAGACTTCAGTGTAAAAAAAAAAAAGAAGAAAAAATTATTGGTAAGAGAAAGCATTGATGAAAATAAAGTAAAAGGGTAACTAGGAAGCTTTTTCTAATTAACTGTTATAGCACAGAAAGTAGATGAAGTAGAAAAGCAGATACAGAACCTTAGCACACTACTGCTGGATTAACCTCTAGGTCAATCAACATGGAGCAGCTATGAATACATCTAGATTTTCTATACCTTGGACTGTGAGTTGAATGTGTCCTTTTCAGAAATAATATGTACACAATTTTTCCCTTTGAGAGAGAATGTCTTTCTAATGTGGAGGAAATGCAGGTGCAACAATGGTTCCTAAATGTGCTAAAATGAGGTCTCCAGTTGGTAAATGGGTAAGTTTCTCTTCTCTTATTTTTTCTCTTTGCTGGAGCTTCTGAACATTATTCAAAAATAAATGCATTTCAAGTGCATGGATGCACTTATGTGCAAAGTGCTATTGAATCTCTCTTTTCTTTTTTCTTCTTTTGCCCTTTCTTACTCCTAATATTACCAAAAGATTTTGAGCTGTGAGGTTTTTACATTAATGGAAAGTCCCACTCATCTCAATTCAAAATCCTCTTTACTATGAATAGAGGATACACAGGCAACATTAAAACTACCCGGATCGTTAATTTTATTTAGGCTTCAGTTACATTAATACAGGAAACAAATTACTTCATGTGTTTAAACACTTCAGAAACAAAAGAGAGCAGAGGTCAAGAGGGAAGACAGATCTACCAACTAGAAAGGAAAAATGAGAGGAAACTCACTGCTTTGTGAGAAGCATGATGTCAAAAGAACAGACAGCTGAGTGAATCTAAAAACTATAGAATCATAGAATGGTAGGGTTGAAAGGGACCTTTAGAGATCATCTAGTCCAACCCTTCTGCAGAAGCAGGTCCATCTAGATCAGGTTGCACAGGAACATGTCCAGGCAGGTCCTGAAGACTTCTAAGGAAGGAGACTCCACAACCCCTCTAGGCAGCCTGTGCCACTGCTCCATCACCCTCACAGTAAAATAGGATTTTTATTATGTTTAAGTGGAACTTTTTGTGCTCCAGTTTCATCCCATTACCCCTTATCTTGTTGCTAACAACAACAGAAAAAAAAGGATGCCCCGACCTCCTGACACACACCATTTAGATATTTGTAAATATTAATAAGATATCCCCTCAGTCTCCTCTTTTCTAGACTAAACAGCCCCAGTTCCCACAGTCTTTCCTCGTATGAAAGATGCTCCAGTCCCCTGATCATCTTGGTGGCCCTGTGCTAGACTCTCTCAAGAAGTTTTATTTGCCTTTTGAGCTGAGGAGCCCAGAACTGGACATAGGATTCCAGGTGAGGCCTCACCAGGGCAGAGGAGAGGGGGAGAAGAACCTCTCTTGATCTGCTGGCTACAGTCTTCTTGATGCATCCTGGGATCCATTGGCCTTCTTGGCCACGACAAAACACCTCTCTGTGAGCTTTAATCCCATAATATGAGCTTTTTTTTTTATGCTTTAGTAGGTTTGTGTCACGCTCTGAGGTGACTTGTATTGCTATGATATTATTATCATTACTATTTTTATTACTAATAATGTCATTTGTCATAACAATTGAGTACAGAGGCCAGAAAAGAAGCCTTCTATTCAAAGCAAAACTACTGCACCTAGAGATGTGGAGAAAGTATCAAAAGCCTGCTGTACCTTGTGCTGTTTTGCACCACTATACTCAGTTCCTGAGCTGCTGGAATACCTTTCTCAGGAAAGAGAATGGTGGACAAATCACTGATATCACTACCTTCCACTAAATCCAGGCCAATTTCTCACTTGGGATTGGTGGAAACACACTGAAAGCAATGAATTAATGTTTATTCACAACTAACCTGAGGATCTGTATTTTCATATGTGAATACAAGCCCATAGAGAGAGTTGAACCAGGCAACAACTGACATTAGATTGATTTTCTCATTTTCTGAGTTTGGCAGTATGTTACACATCTCAGAAGAAGATTTACCACTGGCCTAATATTTCCATACATATATAATATTTCAAAAGATGCTACTGAAGTCTTTGCCCTTACTAATTTAAATATTTGCCCATTTCACAAATCTCAGCTCAGTTTCTCCTGCTTCATTTCCTCACCACTGTACATTCCGCAGTGGCTTACTACAAATGAAAAATATCAACCCTGCAAAGTTGCAAATGCAGAAAAGACCTAAGTTAAATCACTTTTCTTAAATTTTAGTTAATCCAGCACTCAATGTTCTTTGGCTCAAAGTCTTACAGCCCTTGCAATGTCATTTGTCCTCCCTGAAAACCAGTAGCTGCCACTGTTTATTTGCAGAGTGCACCTACATGGGTGTGTTTCTTCTCTGATACTACTTGCACTATTCTGATAATTTCTGACCAGTCCTGGTTCCTGGACACCACACTGTTTCAATGCACCGTGAAGTACTAGTGAAATTAGTCGACACATCCTATGGCTTCTGAAAGCTTCTTCACATGAGTTGCCATAAGGAAACTCTTGGGTTTTTTTGTACTTGTAAATTACATAAATGAGAAAAGAAACAAAATTGGCCACAGCTACTTGGTGCCTGATTAACAAAGTACATGCTGCTGCAGTGTGCTTGAAGGCTAACAATTCAGTTTAAAAATATACATTAGAAGCACATGCTACAGCTGATTCCATGCACTTTTAATTGGCTTAACTACCAGGTTTACAGAGGAGGCAGAACTCTTGCTGAGATGCTTACTCAGTACAGAATAACACATCACCACAGAATGTCAGTTATCCAGAACAAATCAGTGTTGTAGTGTCCTTCTTTCTCAGTCTTGTTTTCTAATCCAAAACGTTCCCTTTCTTCTCATATCCATACCTCCAAGTACTAATGGAAGCAAACTTCTATCAGAGAAATTTCGTGTCTAAAAAGCTTACAAAAAAGTAAAAATACACAAAACATTGTTTTTTCTGACATTTATAAAAACTTATGTTAAAAAATGCACCATTCCTGCACTACATAGGAAAAGAATTATCAAGTTTTAAGTCTATCATAATTCAGTCCTCAACAACAATACAATAGTTTTGCTTATTATCTCATTAATCTGGAGTTACTCACCCTCCTTCTCATAAAGTGTGCAAGAGTTTTGTTATAATCTTGCTGTTCATTTAATTGCTATTAAAAATCATGGTGATCAGAGCATTCTCGTAATTTTTGGCAGCAGTTTCCAAGCTTTGTAACAGACTGCTTTCCACCTGGACTCACTTCAGGATTCGTAATTTCCCCCTAGCTGGCAATCGCCACTGTTGCAGCTGCATTTCTATCAGGGTCACATGCACAGTTGGGGTAGAGGCATCTTGCACAAGGAGCTATGATGATTTGGCCAGATCATTAAATCTTCTTTTTCCCCCTCATATTTCTTGTCTATACAAGAAATTACAAATAGTAGAATATTCATAAGACAGTGCTCTGCATGTTAAACTCCTTGCAAGATATGTTTATTTCTTCTCACAGTAAGAGGGCTCCAGTTATGGGATGCAATGGAAGTTCCACCAGCTGATCCTTTCAGGATCAACTGGAAACAAAAGTGGCAAAATATAGCAACTTGCATTATCTATTGAGGATTGCAGAATATATGATCTTATAGGTCTTATCCATCTTCCTATATCTGGGAATATCAAGTAAATCTTGGTTTCAGACTTTCTCTGCATCAAGCTTTAAATGCTTCATGGCTAAGAAAAAAATTACACTGAAAAGTGTTCAGCCTATTTCTACATTGAACTTAAAATAGCACAGCTCAATCTTTAAATTTTACATCTGGAAGCAACACATATGGAGTTTTACAACTGAACAGAAGTAACTTAAAATCCGCCACCTTGGATTCTTATGAAAGTATGAATATTTCCTCTGAACTTACAATGTATTCTTATGGTGTACCCTCTAAACTCAATGGTGTGTGGAGGACATGAATTTCAGTTATAAGACAGTACTATAAATGACAATGTAAGTTACTTTGAAATGTTCAACAGGTTTTTTCAAAAGTAAATCAGTTTGTGCTTTTTCTCTGAATATCTAGATATAATGGCTTACATAGAAATACCTGTCTTTTGATTGTAAATCAAAGAATCCTGACATTTACCATTATGCTCCCGCAAACAAGGTTTGCTGGAAGATGCAGCCAAGAAATGTTGTCTAAGATATGGATGCAAGATTGTTCCCCCAATCTAAATATTGAAGGTTAAGGGAATTCTGTAACTTCATATAAATCATATCTGAAAATATGTAACAGACACCACAGTGGAGACACCACAGTAAAGTTCATTCAAATAACAGAACAAATACTCTTTTGAATAATAAGGAATCCAAGATCAAATCCAAACTAAGATGTCCTGTAAGTCACCAATTATTTCAAAAGAAGTTAAAGGTGTTCAATACCTCTGAAAAATCACAGCTCAAATTGTACAGAGCACATGGCAATACAGGTGCTGGAGTTATTAGTCTCTGCCTCGTGAGTTTTGAAAGAGACAATTCCCAGCATAAATTGTTTCAGATTCCAGCCAATATTTAAGGTTACAGCCAGTAAAATCAAATTAGTTATGTTAGTCACTTTCCCCAGATGCATTACCAGTTAATAATTTTGTACTTCTACTATTTTAAAGTGTTATTAGTGGAACTGAAGGGGCTTCAAGGCGGAAAAGTAGTTTCCATTACCCTACATATTAAAAATATTAAATAAAATGGAGAAACATCAAAGTTTAATGCTGAACTTTCAACATTGTATTTTTTCACAATTTATTCGCAATACATTTGATGCTATCAGTTAGAAACTAACTTAAACACTTCTTCCAACCAAAAAATGTGCCTGAGGAACTCTCTCATTTTCTGGCAATATGTAAAGGTTGCAAACATTGTCATAACTTATATCATCTGAATGACTACAATTATTTGTAACACCCTTTTTTTATATAACAATCCTCTGTGAGATGACAGTAACAATCCCTAAACTTTTACTATGATTAGATGGGATGATTGTCAAGGACACAGGACTGCTCAAAGTTCAAAAAAGGAAGGAAACAAAGGGAATGGGTGCATGAAAAAAAATTAAAGCTTCTAATTGGAATAATCTTTTGGCTTCTCTGAATATTCAGATGAACCAAGCACTTCCTAATGACCAAACTGAAAACAAGAAAATAGCAGACTCATAACTCCAGTGTGCCAGCAAAGTGCTAGTGTTCAAGCAAAATTAATACCCTCCTATCCATTGACCAAAAGAGGTGGCAGAAGGTAACTAGGCCCATGAGATTTTTTTTTTCCATATCTTTTTAACCAGATACAGCCTTATAGTCTAACTGACTATCTGAATTTTAGATTTTCATGCCCAAGGATCTGTACCTTGTGAGGCTATGAGATATAAAACAATGCAAATGGTAGTAGATTTTACCCAAAGTAATATCTTTTATGCATATATTCACAGATTTGTCTGTGAAGACTACAGCTAAAGATCCTAGTACAATTTCAGGCATTTAGAGTTCTTACCCTAAAGTCTAATTTTATTACTGTTTTGCTTTGTCTTATCTTTTACCCAGAGTTTCTCGTGTTAACTCACTTCCCATCAACTGCTTCAATTTAGCTAATTAAATTATTATTTTCATTCATTGTCACCTACTATCTGAAACACATAGTTCTTATTGCTCCCTTCCTAAGCATCCCAGGATGTGAGCACTTCAGCTGCTGAGGTCTCCTCACCTGCATGAAAATACTTAAAAGAATGCTATTTTCTCCTCAATCAGCTAGACACATACTTGTAATTTTTTTGCATTAGTTGTCATGGAAAATAAATGAAATTAGGACTGTCAAATTGTGGAAAAATTGACAGTTGCCCATCTCCCCAGTGTTGTGCCTGTAGCTGCGCATGCCGCACAATGTATTTAATATAGCACACTCTTGCTTGTAGTTCTGCTATTTCAGTCTACATGTGAGTTCTCAGTCATGTCAATACTTTCCATGCATCATCACTTAGTGACGTGCTGAGACCAATTGAACTTTCCAGAAATGCAGAAATCTGAGCTGCCATATATGATCATAGGATTAAGACTTCAATGGAAATCATTTTGTAACCTTAATTACATGACACGTTTGGCACAACTATTAATACTGAATGCTTGCTTAGTTGCCCATAGAAGTTATTGTTCAAGTAAGCAGTTTCTGCTATCTCCAAATAAGCCTTCAGAAAATCAAATCCATTTTACCTGTAATTTTTAACTCAGAAATTAACAGGCTGAGCCATCAAATGTTTAAATTATGATGATCTTATCTTTAGGAAAGAACAATAATTCAAACAGCTCAATGTATCATCATTCTATGAAGTCAAAACTAAAACACTGTTACAACAGATTAAAAGTTGATTTGAGAAGTATATAGGAAAGTATTCCTATGCAATATGAGTGTATAGTTTTTGTTCTTGCTCATTGAAAATCATAAATCATGTATTTTTAATAGGCGTATTATGCTGAATAAAATACTCTAAGTAGCGCAGCATGATAAAAAATGCTTTTATTGAATGCATGGCTTTTTAGTACAGGGATATCAACCAGATTTTTGTTTTACTTAAGGACAGAACCCATGATGTGATCTAAGTAGTCATATTGAGATGAAAAAGAAGAAATTTTACTATGTAACTTGAAAGACACCTTTCATTATGCAGATGGCTATTTCTTTAAAGGCTTTAAAGTTACAGCAAGGTTATCAGGGATATTTAAACACATAAATCCTTCATTCAGCTTATTTCCAGACTTGGGAATATGCTACAGTAACTCGGGTACAAATGAAACTGCCAACAGCCTGCTGTACTTCTTATGCTCAGCCAAATACTCAAGCTTTTTTGTGTTATGATTTTGGTTTCACAACATTGATAAGGCATTTCAGATATAATAGTCTTTAGGGATTCTTACTGAGCTTCTTTGGTGGTTATAGCTACACAGCTTCTGGTGCTGTGACTACACACAGACTAAGCATTATTCTCAGGCATTCTTAGTAGGTATTAGTTTATAAGGATTACACCATATATTTTGGGTAAGGAAGACTGTTCACAAAAGTGGGTTTCCTCCTTGTCTCCTCTCCAGGTTGTGTGCATATGTCTTGCCTTACACCTTTATAAAATCTCTTGTCATCCAGCTTTCTCCTACCCCACTTGGCCATCTCGGGAGGGAAATAACTCATAAATGGCTGAAATCAATCTCAAAGGAACTGGTTTTCTGCTTGTGCTTAAAGCTAATCCTAGAGGGGAAGGAGGAAGGTGACTAACTATTCTTTCTCTTAGAGCCGTCCAAATGTAGATGTTTCAAAAAGTGAAATTAGATGAATTAATTTCATGGATAGAGTTGAAGTATCTAACAGTTTAAAAAGATGGAAAGTTTGCTCAAGAAATTTCCACTCAAACTAGCTTCATTCTGCTTTGTATGGTGAGAATCAGATCATTCCAAATTGTACAATGCTAAATCAGAATTGTGGAATGTCAAATGTCAAACAAAATCCTCCTCTCAGAGTAAAGGCACTCAGCAATCTCAGGCTTGTTCAAAAAATGCCTCTATTCATATCTACTTCAAGAGGAAGGGCAGCTTAAATGGAGTGTGATCCACACTCAAAACACGAAGCTGTTGCCTTTTTCATTTTCTTTTGCATGTTTTATAAGATTGCTTACATGACCCCTCTTGACAAAAATGTGTTTAAAAAGTCTCTTCGATTTAAATATCAATAATTATTTACCAGAAGGATTCTTCAATTGCTTCCTCAATCTCGGTGCATTTCTAGTCACTGTGCTCACATCCGTGAAAAGTAAATGCCTGTTGGCAAAACTCACTTAACCATTTTAGCCAGGTCACACAGCAACAGAATAATGTTAAAGGGATATTTGTGTATCACTGGGAATGGCCCATACTTTTATGAAATTATTACAAGTTCTGATTCATGACAGTTGCAGACAAGCTGGATTCATTTTCATCCTTTCTCAGCTTGACTCTGTCCATATGAAAGAATCTTTATCTTGCATTCTTTTCTCTTCAGATAAATAAGATATTTCTCAGACAGAACAAATAAGAATTAGATCTCTCTGGAAGATGACATGTTGCTGTAACCAGGATGAGCCCTTTCCCTTTCATAAAAATTCCTCATGAAAATTCTCTCTTTCAAACTTTCCTGTCTTTGTGCTTGATTTTATCTACAGTCTTTGGGAACATTTCTGTTGGTGGTTTTAAGAAAATGGGATAATTTAGAGTGAGCCTGTCATTAGCATGTGTCCCCTTCCCTCACCCAAAATTCTAGTTCTAAGTTTCTGAGACTCCAAATACAATCATAGAATCATAGAATGGTAGGGGTTGGAAGGGACCTTTAGAGATCATCTAGTTCAATCCCCCTGCTCAAGCAGGTTCACCCAGATCAGGTCACATAGGAACATGTCCAGGTGGGTCTTGAAGACTAAAAAAACCACATTAACCTACTTGCAGCAAGACACAGTTTATATTCTCTATCTTCCTTAAGAGTTTCACAGTGGGTTTTCATACAAGCATGTCAGTAGGCCAATGTATACAGGTAGATACCTCAGCTACTATAAATTAGGTAAGCTCTAATCACTAGTGCCAGCCTTGATATGCTAACCACACATAACATAAAATGGAGAAGGAGTATCCTGATACTGATAGGAATTCTTTTGAAAGACATTAATTCAGCATTAGTATGGTCTGCTTTAGTGCAATTTGCAGGTAGTTGAGTAAGAAAAAATTGGAAATTATGAGTACTTCCTTTTCAGAATAAAGCTGAAAATCAAATGACGAAAAGCTTTCTGGGAAAATATCTGCAAGTTCATGTCTGATATTGAACCATAATGACAATATCATAAAATTAACTCATTTTGTTTAGAAGAGGAAAAGTATCTTGGAAAGACTGTTGCCATAGTTCCATTTTATAAAATTAAATCTAACCAGTCCAATAGAACTCACACACTTAACAACTGTCAGAACAGAAAGTGGGAAAAAAGACAAAGCAAAAGTTGTTCAGTTTCTCCCAAAACAGACAGAATCTCAGATCTGATATTTCTCATTCTACTTTGGTTCTATATATACGGTTCCATCCAATTTAACTTTACACAAATAGCTATCATTCTTCCAAGCAACAAGGAGGAAGGCATGTCATCAGAGATAACTTTCCAGAAAACCAGACAATTCATATTACACCTGCTTAAGAATACTAATTTCTTAGTTTATGCCTTTGTTTTAAGAGAGACAACAGCCTGGATTCATGATACTATCCAAACTTTAGGGGCTCACTTGTGCTGGTTTCTTCCTCTAATAGAGATGGACACCCACCTTCAGAGACTGACTTAGCTCACTGAGCAGTGAGTCAGATGCTTTAGACAAATGGAATGATATCATGTCAAAATGCCACTGTACTTTGATCCTCAACACAGACATGTGACACATAGGGCTTTTCTGTGAGTGGGTCTGAGTGTGTACACATGCTATGAAACATCTTTCTCAAAATCTTTCCTAGATACTCATGATAGAAGATATATCAGCCCAAGTGGGCAAAGTTAGGAGAGATGATATTTATATGCACACTATAGAACTTTCCAATCTTGAGACAGATGCTGAAATTATGAAGTACCATTCAGAGAAGAGTTTGTTCAACTTCCTCCTTGCAGTTAAAATGACCTTCACTTCAATAAATGATTCTGAGACAGGACAAGAATTATCTACACTAAGAAGCAAGGCATAGGGTTGGGGATGTACAATCGCTTGGATCTGACACCACCAAGATATATGAAAAAGCCAGCATGCTAAGAGAAGACTGCAAAGCGACCTAGATCCTAGCCATACACTTGGGTTGATATCAATTTAACTTTTGGTCCCATTTCTTTTTCTCACATAAACCAGATTTTTTAAAATTTCAGATTCATATTTGATAACAATCAGTAGTACAAATGTTGATTATCACATTTTAAACAAACTTAACTTTAGGAGAAGTAGATTTTTTTCAAGTGAAATAAAATAACTATTGGAGTCTTTTGGTGCTATTGGTTCAGACACTTTTGTTAAAGTATACAGATTCAGCAAAGGAAAACAACAAAAAAAGTGTGTGTCGCAGCAACAAGGTTGGGGAGTGAGATGGAAGGGCTATAGAAACTAAATTTCATTTATTTATGTGATATAGAAATGCATTGGGCAATGGGAACAATCAGACTTTGGCACAGCAGGATTCCCCTCTGAAAACTGTTAAAGACAGAAGCATACAAAATCAATGAATTTTCTAGTGGCTCATCCATGTGTTAGATAAGCACACAGGACAATATAAGCCTCATATTCTAATTTGACATGAGCATATCTGACTGGGCAGATTATACCAAGGGAATGAACAAATAACAGACATTATCCTCCCCATCCTAAACCTGTACTTGTGCTATAGCTGCCTTACACTGAGCTTAAATCAAATCTACAAATGCTCAGGACATATAAAAGAATAAATTAAACTGAAACCCAGAAAACAGTAGCACTGCAGTAATACTACCCAGCTATCTTAATTTTCTCTAGCTTTAGCTTCTATTAGAGCCTCCTTAGGTGCTCTGCTGTGCTCATTTTTGTTAAGAACTTGTTATGATGTTGGGATTCCAGAAAATGAGAAAGATTATTCTTGCATAGGTCTCACAGCACTGCTGGGTGAAAGCTCTGAACAGGAATGCCTCTGTCCATGAGGGATCCAATTCCAATCAGGCAGAGCTCCAAGACCTCAGGAGACCTAACATAATAAAGGCACATCATACTTATGCAAGAGGGCTTTGTTCCTGAAAAGGTAAAGCTGCAATGATGCCCAAATTTCTCTAGGACAGCAGCCAGAGATCGTGCTAATGGGAACACCTGCAGAGTGATATAAGAATAATGAATGGCAGTGGGAGGGGAAATAAAAGATGTGGATGTGGCTGGGGCTCTCTCTCCTGCCTGGCATCTGTCTCAAGCTCAGAAGATTCTTCACATTAATTGGAGGCAATTCACAAACATTAATAAGTTGGTGGCAATGAAGAAATTAGGATGCTAGGAAGAAGTAGTCAAATCTCCAAACTGGCAGGAGCAGCTGCTGGAGCTGTAGTGACACTGTAAGACTCTTTAATCACTTTGTTCCCAATTGCCTGCCATCATGATCACCTGGTTGCTGCAATCTCTACATAGGGCCACCTCTTTTGCCCTGGACAGAGCCTTGTTCTCCTCTTTCTCCTTCTGCTGTATCAATCTCCAACCACTTACCTTGTCCATACAAATGATGCTCTTTTGGTGAAGATATGCCACAGTTACTTCCTCGATCATTCAGCTCCATCCATTCCCTCCCTATGAAGGCTTTGCCTGTCACTCTGCAAGTCAAGCACTGTCCTCTTCCCTAAATTTCTTCTCAACTTTTAGCTGCTCTGAGGCAAAGCACTTTCTCCAGGTTTCGACAATATCAGCCATCTGAGGTGAGCAATAGCTTCATGAAATCCCACTTACCTCCCAGTTTCACAGTACTTCTGCACTTGGTGGTGTTACAATGTGTAATTTTTTTGTACTGTAAAATATTAAAGTACTGCCACCACTGCTGCCCAGCCCATGGAATAAGAAATTAACACAGTACACACAAATAACACTAATAAAGTGTGGGGGGGAAAAAGCTACTTAATTTTGTGGAAAACATGCTTCTGGCTATTTGATGAAACAAGCAAAACCCTATTTTCATCTGCAAATACAAACAGCCATATACCTGCCTGTGCACTCAAAGCACATTTACGGCAATCTCACTTGCTATTTTTAAATGTTGTGAGTACTTCTCTTAAAACACCAATTGATGTAACCAGCTGGGATAGTTTAATAACAAAATAGAGGGAGAAAGAATACAAGCAAAAAGTCACATCCAGAGGTGTATAATCACACACATGCTTACATGATATGAAGTCATTCTAAATGTAGCTTTATGATGCTTTTAAGAGTGATATTGACCCATGATGGAGAAAAGAGGAGTATAGACCACAGAACAAAATTCTCAACTTCTCTGCCAGCAATGCTAGAACATACATACACACATACAACTAGACAGGGAAAAAAACTGCACCACCATCAGGGTTTACAGTGAACTATTTTTTTTGCAAAGTGTCAGAACAAATTCACCATCAATCAGTCTCCATTAAGCCTGTCAGCATACAGAACCAGAGGTAAATATATAGAGATGCAGAGCAAACATCCCGCATCCAATGACCTTTTCTTCCAGGTGTCCATCAGCTAGAAATCCTCTGGCATCCTTCAGTATCTGTTAGCAAGGCTTTTACATTTCTAGAAGTGACCATGATCTTCCATTCACTAGCAAAAGCAATATTGTACAACTTCTGAGCCTACTGTGCTGTCTTTCCAAGACAGGCTTTTACTTTCAGTCATAAAAGTCTTAAATACCTTCTCACTTCTGCTCCTAGCATCCCACCCAGGAACTTGATGATGGACATGATGGCTTTCCACTTACCATCACTCATGCTGGTAATAGGAAACACCGATTTGTCCCTCGATGCCCCTCTGTTGGTCTATCTGCCACCAAAGTGCACTATGGCTGAGCTCACTGCTCTATATTGCTTCTTTCTATATGACCTTTGCCACAAACTTCTCTGTTTACTCTTGGCTAGAAGAAGAGTTACCTCTGTTTAGCTGCTTTAGCATCCAAGAGGTTACTGGGAGACTTATGCTTTCCAAATGCCTTTTTATGATGAACACAAGGGTTTCCTTTTTTGCTTCTCATCATAAAATCTGTGCTACTCTCCATCAAAAGTTCATTTTCAGTCATGAAGACTTGAAATCTGATTTAACAGGGTTGTCACCAGACTAAAATTCCAGAGTCCCCAACTTCTTACACATTCAGTTTTAATTTATATTAAAAGATCCTATCCCTTCAGGTGAGCCAAAAGTAATGAATATGACTTCCTATGACAGTACTGTGTGCTTTCAGCTATGCCAGATCATGGCTCATTTTCTGTAGCTTGTAATACTCGTGAATCAGTATGTTTAATTTTCAGAAATCATACCAGAGACTGAGACCCAGGTGAGTTTAATCTCTTTGGAGAACATTTGGCCTTTATATAAATGTTCAGATTATAAACGAAGCCTTATGAAGCAATTCATTTTTGCATGTAAGTGATCCTGCTGCTTCACAGTTACAATGTGCAGCGACTTTGTAATGAATGTCTAATTTTCCAAAGCACCAGCAAATGTTTGTGACTGCTTTTCTGTAGGTATTTCAGTTGGATTTTGATAGTTCTCTTTATCTGTTCTATTTATTAGTACTTCTGGTTTGTCCAGAAGCATTTCTTGAAAACATTAAAAAGTTAGGGCAAAGGACCCAACCACATATCATTCTGTGAACGATTTTTTTTTTTGAGTTGGAAATACTTTGCATTTAGTACAATTTCTAATCATCAGCTGGAACAAGAGGCAGCAGACAACAAAATCTAATTATGTGCTGAGAATTTTTTTCAGGAGAGTTACAAATACTAATAAAGATTCAGCTTAACCATAAAAATATTACATAAAAATAAATAATGATGTGCTGCCTTTAAGTGATAAGTTAGCATTTTTATTCTAAATAAACATAAATGCTATCAAGCACATTCTTCAATACTAGTAACAAACACATAAAACAATAAATCATGAAAAAAATCAGACTAAACTAAGAACTCTCATAGGATGAGGCCTACATGCTCTGAGGGCATCTTCAAGGAATTTCAAACAGTTACAGTACTAGTTATTAACTTAAATCCTATCCAAACCATGAACAACAGAACTGAATTATCTAAATCAATCAATTAGTATCAGTAAATTTCTCTGTTTGTGAATTGTCCATAAATCATTGTTCACAGTATATAAATAATCATGTAATCATTTATAAATATGTGTTTTATTCATTGTATCATGCTATGGATTTTCTGCAAATGATATGTTGTTCATAATTAATTTTCTGCACTGCAAGTTTGATCATAGTCAAATATTACAAAACACAACAATATTCTTCTTGCAAGTTTTGCAGTCCATTCTGTAAGATTTAAAATAAAATTAGATGACTTCTATGTACTAGTTAAAAAAAAGAAATGCAAAAATTGACATGCCGAAAAGTGACTACAGTCACTGTCAGAATACTATTCAATCCCAAAACAAGCACATACCTAGATAAAGATAATTCATGCATTAAGTGTTCATCTTTCAAGATACATGGAAAGAATCCCTATGCCTATCTTTGCACCGAGACAGGAAAGTAACTATTATTCAATGTCATGTACCATATCAATACAAAACAGTAAAAATCTAGATATATTGACAGGGATTTTCCTGGAGAAGTAAATGTTAAACACTGTGGGCTTAAAACCATTGTAGTCATGAGAAAGTCATCACGATGCACAGGATATAGCTTCTTGAATTCAGAAAATGTTGGAGAAAAAGGATTATAGATTTTCAGATGAAAGACCTGTCCTGGCTGTTGCCACTGAGTTCAGGGGAACTTGTTTATTTGTAGATAATAGTACTACTACTTCCACCATCCGGTTCTCATCTACAGATAAAACAGTCCCTGGAGTTCTAGTCACATCATTCATTGAATGACACTGAATACAGTGCTGCTATAACCATTTGGTTATAACTCATGGAAGAAACCCATACTAGAACAGAGGGCAGCCTTGAAGCCTGTAAACCTTCTTAAAAACTACCTTGATCACTGAAACCGTTGAATCTGAGTCTTTACATAAGTTCTATAGTTCTGTTTCTAGATTTTCTTTCTCTGTGACTTTATTTTCTTGTCACTCTGAAGTGTAAAAAAAATTTTTTTTTTTTTTTTAAAAAGAGAAGTATCTGGGATTGGACTCAAAAAATACGAATATACAGAAACAAATACTCAGGGAAAAAATCTTCATACAAATGAGTCTGAGGAATCCTCTGTCTGTGATACATGATGGTAAATCATTTATGTCAAGGTGTGATCATAAGAAGGCAAAGAGATAGCAGCGACCTTCAAAGAGAATTTCAAGTTTCTATCTGACTAGACCACTGAATATGTTTTTTCCATTAGTTACCTGCTCACCGTAGAAGTTCTTGGATCACTGAAATTAATGAATATTACTGATGTCAGTTAAGCCAGAATTTCACTTCAGTGTCTTAACATTAAGCCAGAATTTTACTTCAGTGTCCTAACAGCATATGCAAATATTCTGTCTTGGTCCAGCTCCAAGAGGGTGGGTGAGATAAATATTAAAGAAGTAAAAAGCAGCTTGAAATCCATGATTCTTTGGATTTCATTAAAAATTCACAAATCAGTCTATTTTTCTGAGAGAAATGGGACAGGTATCAAGCAAAAATAGACTTCTTTGCTGACAAAACATGGCTTAACTTTCAAAAACATAGAAATGAAAAAGAAAATCTCGAATCTCAAATCATAAGGTTAAAGTCAGCAAAACAAAACATTTAAATTTTGCAAATCATTGTGTTGGATGAAACCATAATTAAAATGTAACCCATTCTAACAATTTCCCAAAAATATTAGAATTATTATTCCAGTTGATACAAATAGATTTTACATCAGATTCCCAGTAACTCTGGGATAATAATTTTTTACAAAGAGGCAGTTTCCTGCCTCACAGTTGAGATGCATTATTTGGGCAGTTTCTGAAAGACTGATCTTTTATTATTTGGATTGTTTTAATTCTATCAGCAAAAGTAGATTTTTTTTTTTTAAGTAAAAATGGCACTTCTGCTGGGCATTTGGTTCTTTTAAAAAGAAGCTCTAGAACTGTGCCTAAAAGGAAAAAAGTAATGAGTGCTACACACAGGTTCCTGAAATATATCTCAATACACTATTCTTCATTATGCTATCACAAAATTCTTTTGATAGGCGATTATAAGGGATAGGTAATATCAGAGCTATGCTTAGGAAGGAAAATGTGACTTGGCTGTCTGGAACATGAAAGAATGCTACAAATTAGATCTAGTCAAGTAGTACAAAAAGTCGTTCATTAACATATGCACAAAAAGAAAGTACCAAGTTAGTGCTATCATTATTCAAGAAGGTCAAAATTAGTCCTTCATGTACATTCAGTTCATCAGCAATTTATTTGCAAGAACTTTTGTGAATCCTAAAAAAACCCAGTAATTATCTTGAAAAACTTTATGAAATGTGCATTTTATTTCAATAATCAGCCTTTCTTATCTTAATTCTTCAAGGAGGAAGTATTCTGTGCTAGAAACTGAACAATCCCACAACGCCAGTGATGACCAATAGCAAGTCAGTGATGTAAAATAAAATCCTAATTCTTACCCATTTCTGTCTGTCTTTGTCTTAGTGGTCACTAGATGTCATCTGTAATACAAACTGGTAATTTGTTTGACTAAAATTCTCAGACAGTATTTGTGTGACTAAAAGTTAAGAATTAGCACACTATGGATTTCTCTAACCTATATCACAGTTCCACAAGGTATCAAAATGATTCTCAATAACTGAGATTACTACAGCTGAAGTTTTGCAGCTAACTGGACTGCTTCTGCATTGGTGAATTTTTAAAATATTTTTGTTATGCTTCATACAAACAGAGAAGTTGTAATAAGTCCTTTTGTCTTTAAAGAAATCTACCAAATAGAGGCAAATGGATTTTGAAAAGAAAAAAAATATGGGGATAAAGTACAATCACTTTCTTCACAACAGACAAACACCAACAGATGCAAAAGGTAAATTAGTGATATAAAAGTAGCTGCAATGAGTATACGTTATTTTTATTACATAGGTCTAGTGATGTGATTGTGGTCTACTCAGCAAAAAATAATGCTAGAACAGAGATGCAAGACAACAAAGGTGAGAAACATAGACTGACAGACAGAGATGCCCTAAATCAAACTGCCTTGAACAGGGGGTAGTGGATTAGATGGATCAAATAAATATTTGTGATCTACAGGAAAATTAGTAGTACAGAGGTGCTCTACATTTCCTGTTATCTTCACCTTTGTGAAAACGTTACTTCCTTAGAAAAGATCAGGATGCTCTTGACTCTACTGAAGAGTCATGTCAGTCAAGATTGATGCTTTAAAAATGCAGTCAGCATAGACAAGGATAAGACAGGGTAGCAAGATTATTCATCAACACAGTTCTTCAAATTTCTGATTGAACAGGTTATTGTATGGTGATGGAAAAACCTTGTGGGTGTAGGACATAACTCACATCAGGGTAGCTCCAGCACAATGACTTTACCCAATGGCATGGCCAGCTGTACTGAGACACAGGTCATCTTTGTGAGGACACTGGGAAACCCCCAAAGCTCGCTGATGAACTACACAAATTAACTTTGCTTGTGGGAAAGTAAGGACATTCCTCATCTCGTGAAAATCTAAAGAAAGTTGAAAAATGTGCAAGAGAACCACTGAAGGAAGAACAAACAACAATAAAATTATCTATAAAGTTTTTCAGTAAATTTTCCTACATGAAGAAATAATCAGATTGGCTAATTAGCACGGGGCCCATTTCATCCAGAATTGACTTGCTAGGATGGATATTGAGGCTGCATTATTCCACCTTGGTATTTTTTTGAGCTGTAGATGTTCTGCATGATTAACAAAGACAAATATTATCCTTTACCAGGGTTTATTCCCATCTAGGAAATTGGATTTAGTCCATAAGAGAGAAAATCAAATACAGGATTAGAAAATGCAATTTTTTTGTCAAATACAAGCTTGTCAAGATATGGAATTTGTGTAGGAATATATTTAAATGGATATTTGTAGAGTGTTTGAACATGGAATAGTACTTTCTACTTTTTTTTGGTCAAATGTATTACTTCACAGAGCAAGTAGCTAATAGAGTTGGCAGAAGACATGGAGTGTACAAGCAGTCACTGAACTGTGTAATAAAGACACCTTGGTCTCTACCACACCTTTCTCAATGTTACTTTATTCCAGTGTCTTTTAAAGACACTCAAAATTACACCTCTCAGTAGCCAGACATTGACTTGTAATATTTCTGAGAAGCAGTCAAAGGGACAAGAACTCTCAGAATTATGCCAGGTGATATACAACTATTACTGCCTGTGGTTGAATTAAGATCTTTACCAAAACTGGAAATACATGCAGATTCAGAAAAGAACATCATAAAAATGTGCAGGACTTTTGGGTCCATTAATCACTGAACGCATTTAAAATTTCTAGGTATCCTAATTTTATGTTAAAGTGTATTGGTTGATCAAGACACTGCTTCTGGGCATATCCAACTCTCTGATAGCCTTTTGGTCTGCCTCTCACACAGTCCTGATCAAAAATTAAGATGCTCTCTTCTGTTTATACCTCTCAAGCTTCCCAGAGCATTTATTGGACTGGCATCTGATGAAACACAGATGTGATAGTCATTTTTATATCCATGTGCCGTGATCTAGCATTACAGGAGGATGTGGGATGCAGCCATTCCTCCCCTTCTGTGTGAACCCATTACAACACATTAGCTAGTGCTAAAATCTTGACAGGGTCTGCAGTTGGGTGGAAATACTTCTTTGCTTCTTGTTGAAATAGTTGGTCTATTAAAAAAAAAAAAAAGGGAATTCCACAATTGATGGGGCTGAATTTTATCTTTAAAGACAGAATCCTTTCCCATAGTCATCTACTAAAAGACTTAGCCGCTATAACTACAACATAGTTCTGTGCATTGCTCCTGCAGTCATTCAGCATTTTGTTCTGCATGGTGGCACGATATTCATGCCAGTCAGGGATGGATTCTACCCTTTATCTAGACTTTGTTAACACCTGATAGGTCAGAGATTCTCCCAGGAGGAGGTAAGAAGTAAGTTTGAATTTGATCGAGGTCAAGAGGCAGGGAAGCATGTTTAACTCTCCAGGTCTTGCACAAGTTTGCTCACAAAAAGGCTAAGGAATAAAAAGGATGGGAAAAGAGGTTTGGGCAGTACCATCTGTTCCTGTTTTTAAATGAAAAAGAGAAATTCCCTGCTGTAGGCTCCAAGCAAAGGACGTGAGAGTCTACTTTACAGAGGTGATTTCATTTTGTCACGCTTAATGGAAAGAAGATCCCATTTGACTCTGCACAATTGAATCCCATCCCCGTCTTAGAATTTCCCATCAGTTCAGCCTAAGTGACTCTCCAGCTGAGTGTGCTGAATTCAGCATGATAGTGTTTGTGTCCCACCATGAGACACGAATCTCTCCTCACACAAGGAAAGAGCCCTGCACCATAGGAAGAGCTGAAGTGCTTCACACAGTTCTGCCCTGGTCAGCCCTGGGCACTGCAGTGCTTGTTACAACCATGCACTTTGCACCTTCTAGAATGACTCTCAAAACATTTGCCTTTGGGGAGTCATTGATTCAGGTTGTTCCCACCAAGAAACCTGCTGCATAGCACACAGCAGCCAGTAACAATGCTGAGTTATAATTACATACAGTCCCTGATAGAGCAATGTGGGAAGTCTTTCTATCTGTCACTGAGTAGTGGGATGAGAGGGAACCTGTCTTTTTGCTTTGAAGTGACACTATTAGATATGCCTGTCCATACCACTGATTGCAGGACCAATTTCTTGATTAGGCAGTTAGGAATGCTTGTGTTTTGTTTTTCAGACATTCCCCTGTTGATGTAAACATCTGCTGTCCTCAGTTATGAGAGCAGAAAAGTGGTTGTTACAAATCCAGCCACGTAAATTGTCAATAGTTAAGCTGTCTGCGCCTTTAACCATTTGCACAATAACAGCAAGAGCTGCAGCAGATTTCTTACTATCATATGCCAAATACTGCTCAGCTGTATGGCTCCCATGTTTCCCTCTGCCCACTTCAAGAGGATGAAGAGATAAAGAGAACAGTCTGCCCCCAACAACAGCAGTAATAACCCTCATTATTATACCCACAATGATGAAAAATGGAGGTTTTCATAGCTTCTGCATGCCACATAAATTAGTTACTCACTATTCACCAATCCTGTTAGCTAACAAATGCTCAGTGTTTCATTAGTTCCCTTGACAGCTGCTCCAGGGAAAAAAACCTTCCTTTGAGGGTACCACAACGAAGCTGGCATTTCTGCTCATTCTGCTGTATGTTACCAAAGCGTTCAAAACCCCCTCAGACTCCTTCCAGAATAAGTCTGAAATACTCTGGCTTTTGTCTGAAGAGAGTGAAATACTCCACAGAGAGGGTCAAGAATTGTTAACCTCCAACATTAGCATTCCTTAGATATCAGCAGCAAGCATGTTCCCCAGAAGTCAGAGCACATTTTACTGTATACCAAGGTATCACTGTATATTTTATTTAAGTTTCAGCTAATAAAAGAAAGGAGCACAGCTTCCAAGAGGGAGGAGAGGGAACTCAACTTTCACACATGACACTATACTAAATTTTTAAAATAAAGACAATCTGCTCCCTCTCCTGACATCTGATATGCAGCACAAAAGCATAAAGCAGGGGATTTCCATGTTTGAGATGCAGTATTCTCTCATACAAGCTTCTTATTTTTCACTATACTTTTTATTTTGTGCTTCCAGGACTTGAAGAATCAGATAAATTGTTTTCCTGAGTGCTTCACTACATTTTCCCCTTCAATAACATTATTTTAATTTCTTTATGGGTTCTTGATAAGTAAAGGAATATTTAATCTTATCAAAACCTTAAAAGCTTTGCATTTTTACAACAATGCTTCCCTTTATCAGAATATCTGAAGATATTCTATCTTCAGTCAAATGTCATTATTTTATATTAGAAATGTAGTTATGTTGTACATCCTTTTGAGATTAACTAATGATGACAAAGTTCATGTATACCTTTAGCCTCCTGATATTCAGATCAGTAGCCCTGCAATTTATTAGTCTCAGAAGTAAATCAAATTATGAAAGTAGGCTTAGAAAATATATTAATTTTCATATTCAAGAAAATATCCTTGGAGTATTTTACACTTCCTCTTTCACGTTCCAATCAAAATATCTGCCTGTTTTAAAGAACTAGCTTACATATTTGGACTCTTTCAGGGATATAGTGTGAGAGAAAAGATATATATTTATTGGGAGCAAACGAATTATACCTTAGCTATAGGCTTGATATAAGTCTTTCAGCAGCCAGTATAAGACTTTTGGTTGACTTGATAACAGCTGCATTAACGCTAACCCAAAACACCCAGCCTTTAATAGCCACTGATGTCACTACCAAAGAGGAAACTTTTTTTTTTTTACTATATGTCACAATAAATGTTTCAATCAGTCTATTTTCTCAACATCAATCTATGACTACATGACCCAGCTTCAAAAGCTGTCTTGTATCAGCAGAATGAAGGTAGCTGTCTATGCTCACTGACATGGCAGTCATGAGGTCAATTTGATTTAGCTAAAATTTTCCAAAGACTAGATTAAAACCAGAGCTGTTAGAGAAGTTATTAGATAAAATCACAATCACATATTTGATTATATGAAAGAAAGATCATCAGCCTTATATTGATTTTCCTTCATCCTTTTGCATGAACATAACCAAGGGGAAAACAAAAGGACGGGAAAAGAACAAGTAAACTGGTCACTGAAGATGACTGAGGCATGTGCTGAAGACAGGATATTTGAGGGCTCCTAGAGAAAAAGTTAAATTCACCCAGGCTTTAGATAGAGCTAAATTTAAAAAAAGTGTAGAGTACTATTGTGATTTAAATCCAACAGGGAAATCAGCACAGAATCACAGAATGGTAGGGGTTAGAAGGAATCTCTAGAGATCATCTAGTCCAATCCCCTGCTAAAGCAGGTCCACCTTGATCAGGTCACACAGGAACATGTCCAGGCAGGTGTTCAAAACTTCCAGAGAAGGAGACTTCACACCCTCCCTGGGCAGCCTGTGCCAGGGCTCTCTCACCCTCACAGGAAAGAAGTTTCTCCTCATATTCAAGTGGAACTTCCAGTCTACTTCTTGTTCTGTCACTGGGCACTACAGAAAAAGTACTTGACCCACCCTTGACACTCACCCTTTAGGTATTTATAAGTATTGATAAAGTTTCCTCTCAGCCTGTCTTCTCCAGCCTAATCAGCCCCAGGTCCTGCAGCCTTTCCTCACCGAGTAGATGCTCATTCACTCCTCTCTCAAGATAAGGAGGAGAATCGGGGGAAAAAAAATCCACAAAACTCATGGGTTGAGATAAGAATAGTTTACTAACTAAAATGAGATAAAAATATAATAGCACTAACAACAATAAAATACATAATAATAATTGCTGTGAAAAGGAATATAACAAAAATGAGAGATAAATAAATGAGAGAAAACAAACCAAAACCAAGTGATGCCCAATGCAATTGCTCACCACCTGCTTACCAGTGCTCAAAGAGTAATCCGTCTCTCCTGGCCAGCTTCCTCCAGTTTATATACTGGGCATGACATACTATGGCTAGTTTGGGTCAGCTGTCCTGGCCATGCTCCCTCCTAGCTTCTTGTGCACCAATCCACTTGCTGGCAAGGCAGGATGGGAAGCAGAGAAAGCCTTAATGCTGTGTAAGCCCTGCTCAGCAATAACCAAAACATCACTCTGTTATCAATGCTGTTTTTCGGGGCAAATCTAAGCCACAATTCTGTAGCAGCTACTGGGAGGAAAATTAACTCTAGCCCAGCTGAAACCAAGTACTATTTCTGGAGATTCAGATCACATAGTCCCTTTAAAAAATTAATGATTAACAAAAAGATGGGGAAAATTGACAACAACGTAGAGACAAATTTCTCTTTCTTAATGTTGTAGACTATGCCTATACAACAAAATGGAGCTGTGACTGCAACACAGTACAGCACTTTCGTGTTAACTTTAGTCTTACTACTAAAACATAACAAAAGCAAGCAGTTCAGAAAGATAAGTTGAATTGTTATATCAAAAACATAGATTTCTGCCTTTATTGTAAATGCTAACTGTATTAGCTAAAATAAAGCAATTCTGCATAGACACATCTAAGCCTCAGTAAAATGGAAATGAAACAGCACTAGGCTTGTGTAGTTTTTTAATGATAGCAGCAGCCTCAGTGAAAAGGTGTAAGTAAGAGCCTCAGAGTTAGTTCTTAGATTTTCTGCTTATGTTCATACCAGAGGGGCCCAGTCATCAAAAAATTACTGTCCATCTGATAGTTTTCTCATTGGTGATGTGCTTCTGGTTTGCTCTGAGCTTATGATCAAACATTAAAATGGGTAAAGCTGAACTAAGAGACAGTCAAAGAGGATGAGATAATCATAAAAAATACACAAAGTCAGCATTAATTTAAAGGTATATAAAACCACAAAAAAATAGTTCTACTAATAATAATATTTCCAAACAAGAAGGTGAATAGGAACCTCACAAGGTTCAACAAGGACAAGTGCAGAGTCCTGCATCTAGGAAGGAATAACCCATGCACCATTACAGGCTGGGGGTCAAACTGCTGAAGAGCAGCTCTGCAGAGAGAGACCTGGGAGTCCTGGTTGATAATAAGCTAAATATGAGCCTGCAATATGCCCTCACGGCCAAGAAGGCCAATGGCATCCTGGGATGCATCAAGAAGAGTGTGGCCAGCAGGTCAAGGGAGGTTCTTCTCCCCCTCTACTATGCCCTGATGAGGCCTCATCTGGAGTCCTGTGTCCAGTTCTGGGCAACTCAGCTCAAGAGGGACAGGGAACTGCTGTAGAGTCTGGCACAAGGCCACCAAGATGATCAGGGGACTGGAACATCTTCCATATGAGGAAAGGCTGTGGGAACTGGGATTGTTTAGTCTGGAGAAGAGGAGATTGAGGGGAGATATTATTAACATTTATAAATATCTAAAAAGTGAGTGTCAGGAGGTTGGGAATCCCTTTTTTCTATAGTAGCTAGCAACAGTTCCAATCCCTACCATTCTATGATTAAGATGACTAAAATAGATGAACTATACAGAGAAAGTGATTATGGTGGACAGAAACATAACAAGGATCTAAAAAAAACATCCACCATCACAACAGAAGTGCTTAAGTGAATGTCAACGAAATTCAGAAAACAGCATTCAACAAGTGGAATTCTTTACCTTCCTTCATAGTGAATGCTTTGGAGTTCATATGTTGGCTGATACGAATGTCATAAACTACAGAACAATGCCATTACAAAGTGAAAGATCTTGGTGGGGATGTTGATTATGAGGAAGGTCACCTGTAGAAATTTGAAATGAGCGAAACTCCAAAGGAAAGCAAGAGGAAAGATTTGAGATCTGGAAGTAAACCGCCGAGGAATGATTAAAGGACTGGTATTATTTCGTGAGAAGGCTGTAAGATTGGCTTTATAACTAAATGCAAATATTAAAATGAGGGAAAAAAAACACAGAGGAAAAATAACAGGCTGTTTTCCATGTGTACTGGGTTAGGACAGGCAATAGCAGTCTTAAATTTTTAGCAAGTGAATTTTAGGTATATGAAGACAGTGGGAATATAGAAGTTTCGGCATGTTCCTCAGAAGACTTCTAAAGAAGAGATGAGACAAAAAAACCTTACAGGACTACTTCCTCCTGGGGCAAGGAGATGGATTAAACAACATTCTGAGATACTCTCAACTCCATTTCTAAAACATAAAGTCAGGCACTGCCTGTAGAACAGGGTCTCAAGGTTTGCACTCTATACCAGTCACATAGTTAATTTATGTGAACTGGATGTAATCTGAAACCAGGAGGCTCCTGCTGTTTGTATGTCCTTGAATAACTGCAAAGCTGCTGTTCCAGCTTCCACAGATGTTATGTTCAGCAAAATTCTCTTTCCATCTCATGGGTTAATAGCTAGAAGAAACATTTTTGTCTCTGTAGCACAATTGCTGTATTTCCATGAAGGAGTCAGTTCATCTGTATCTGTGAAATGAGGAATGTGCCATTTACCTCATTCATACGATACATGAGAGAGGATTATGGAACTTATTCACATTCCTAAGTAGCCTAAGATCATTAGTCAGCTGGCAAAACACACACTCAAGGTTCTACACATAGAAGCACGTGGGCATTGTTGGAAGACCAATACGTACACAACTATGACAATGGCTTGTACATTTAAAAAAGTGAACTGTAGAACTTGTAAATATTAATGCAACACAACATGTTAGTTTCCTGTGCTTAGGACTTTATTTTCATGAATATGTAAATTTCATTAACCACTATTCAGACCATAGCACTCTGGGTGCGGGGAGGGGGGAGAGAGGGCGGGAGAGAGAGTAGCACCACGTGTAAACCTTCCAGCTGCCCTACAGTATACACAGAGAGGCGAGATGAGGTCAGTGATTATTTACAGAAGAAGATAAAAAAAAAAAAAAAAACAAAGGAAATACTGCATCAGCAAGTGACTAAAGGACACAAAGAAAAACAGCATAACAGCACTAGAACCATTGTACATGTGTCAATAGCAAATTATGCCTGCAGAGAAAAAGCCAAAACATTTATCCTGAATTAAACCCAACCAGAGTGGGATTTATGTTAAATAGTGAAATCTGTTATTTTCAAAGGAGAGCTTAAAACAATAACTTCATGTGTATATCAAGAAAGGGTCTCCTCCCTTGCCTGGTCAAACTATTACTGTAAAACTCTTCTGTTGAATTCAGGGTTAAAATTCCTTTTATCTTTGCCCAGATCTCGTCTGAGTACATTTAACAGAATCAGACATTATAAGTGACTCACTAACAATTAGGCTTCTGCTTCTGAACAGAGAACTCTTTGAACAAGCATGCAGCAAGGAATGTTTTGGGGATGCTCTTTCTTGTGAGATGAAATTTTAAAAAATAAACGTTTCTCCAAAGGAAAATTCAAGAAAATCGTTCAGGTGGTAGAAAAAGATGTTTAAACTTGAACTGTAGAGAGGGAAGATGCTGTTCTTGACAGAATGTAAAAAGTACTATCCTTGCAAAATTAGATTGGAACAGTGAATTGTATGCAACCTAATTATATTAACAATGTTACAAAAATCCAGAAGCATAACAGCTGTTTCATATCTGAGCTACGGTAAACAGAGCCTCAGCCATCTCTGCCTGAACCATGCAAACACCAGATGAAATTCAAAGCTGCTTCAGATGTTTATATGATAAATACGCTAAGAAAGTGAAAAATATGAATCCATTTGGCCACTCTTCTCTACATAATTAAATATAAAAGAAAAAATAAATGTTTATGCTCTTTCTCTGTCACTCTCCTTATCATGAACCCAAACATCTTCACTTGTGCCCAGAGTGCTGTGTCCATGTGAACCACAGGTACTTACGGTAACAGGAGCAGTGACCAGCAGCTAGCATGGGATTTAAAGTAACAGAAAATGCAGAACCAGCCTGCACTAGTTTGAGTAGGACAGCATTTCTCTCCCACAGCAGTGCTGCTACCAGGATTACGTGCATGGTTAGCCATCCATCCTGGGAGTAGCTCTAGGAGTAGCAGTGCTTTAGAATATTACCAAAAGTACTGAAAAGTTTACCATGCTGAGAGTAAAAATTTGCTACCAGGCTCTCCATTACCTGCCAGTATGAGTGAATGAGGGCTAAAAATGTGGGAGCAGTGGTGGGGACCAGAACTTCCCAGCTTGTGTGAGAGTGCAGCTGAGTTTCCAAGGCAGCACACTGCCAGACCTGAAGACTAGAAGGTGAAGACTCCTCAGCCCTCTCAAGGGAGCTCCGTTCCCTGATTGATCGGTCTTACCCACATCCGGAAATCTAGGTGATTACAGAAACTCACAAATGATTGCATGTTGCTTCTATGTTGATTTGCTACAACTGCTCACAGAATTATTTTTTGTTGCTGAGGTTACTGATTTGATTGATTTGATTCTATGCCTTTTTTTTTTTTAATCACAGGAAAAATAGAAGGCACATGATTACAAAAAAATGATTCAGTATTATGATATTATCTTTCTTTTACAAGTTTTATGTATACCAATAGTCTATCTACTCACCTTTCCAACTGTATTGAAAAAGCTTCTTTCTTTTTTGGCTTATATATATATAATCCCCTGCCCTACTTGTTCACACCTATGGTTTTTCCACTTCCCATTAGTCTAACATATATTTTTTCTATGTACTGAAAGCTCTTTGGAAAGAGATTGTCTCTCACAAACATGTTTTAATGTCTAAAAAAGAGTTTTATTAATTTCCTATAGCTATGGGTAAATACAGTGCCAAATTAAAAATTATATTGTTTTTAAGTTTTCTGTTGACTAATTTGTAAGACTTATAAAGGAAAGTTTAATCTTGATTAAATGGAGTCTACTTAAGTACAGTTAACGATGCAATCACTGACTGACTGATTAGGTGAGAAAATCTAGAGGTAGCAGGGGCTGCCCCACTCTGAAAGTTTTGGGTTTTTTTCTTTTCTATTAAGAATATTTTCAATACCTTGCAAACATCTAACTTCACAGAAATCAGAAAACAGAAAACAGTCTCTATTCAACATAAAACTTAGTCCAGATTTCTAGGAAATGTGATATGTAGTTAAAAGAAGTTTAAGTCTCAATTTTATGCACAGAACAAATGCTCTTGAATGAAGCTTCCAAAATCATGTCCACAAAAATTGACAGTTCCACTATCTCTTTGTGGTAACAGCCTTGAACTTTCCTATAATTAATATAAATCAAGTACACACTTAATGCTTCTTCCCAAACATCATTCATTCCTTATCATACATTACTTCCTTCCCTAAAATTCTTCAGGTTCAGCCCCATGCCCTGGTCCTGTTGCATGCCAGTAACAAACACTAACATCCAGTCATCACTGACAATTATTATTCCTCATCCACAGTCTGCTCTTACACTGCCCTGTGCTTTCTCCTGACTTCTGGAAATCTCAGAGAGCAATATCAGGGTCCTGGACACAGTAGACTATATTGTTGGGCTCACATTGAAGTTTCCTCAGGTGCAAAATAATTGAACACCTTTGCGTGTATTGCTATCATGAAAGGGGAAAGATATCCATGTTCAGAAAGCAAAAGCTTGTAACATGTTTGTAAAGCTACAGAAAAAAGTGAACATAAATGAAAAAAAAATGCAAAACATACCTCATATATATATATTACAGCCACTTACTAATGAGATTAGACCCAAAGCTTTGCCTCCTCTCCAGTACTTTTCTGATAAGCTCATGCAGACACTTCACACACTCAGGATTGAAGACACAGTTTTACAAGATCCTAGGTTACATACAGAGTTGATAAGTTGGATATTCACCTTTCTCCTTCTATCCCAAAATGTTTGGGGAAGGTTATTTCCAACCAAGGGCCTCTTTTTTTCATTCTTACACCAGTTTTCCTCTCCACACTCACCTAGAACTAATTTTAACTACTCATAGCTGTGTCTTTTTAATGTCAGGGCAGGTGATACCAGTTAGGTGATGTTGACACTTCTAAAACAGGAAGTCAATAGTTTGGAGGTCTAATGAAGTAATTTCTCCTGGCCTTCTCATCTGTTGACTTTCTCCTACTGGTTTGGAAAATGCTATTATTTCTTAACCATGGCCAATGGCAACCATGACCTGCCCAGATAGTATTTAGAGGCTGTCAGCAACTACTGCAGTACTTGGGTAAATCCTAAATAAATTGCTAAACCATGGCAAGATAGAATGCTCCTTACTGTCAGGCAGCACAGCATTGAATCTGTCTGAAGCTTCTTCATACAGTAAACTATACATGCTACAGAATGATGTAATGTGATTTCACACTTCATGCAATGGCATAACTGAGATTAAAATATGCACTTCGCAACAGACTTTTGCTTATGAGAAGAAACAATCACCCTGGAGTGATGATTGGTTTTGTTACAACCATCCTCACTCATGTCTCTGAGGGGTATCATGGTATTATTGGTAGATCACACTCATAAATCTATTGCAACTCTATGAGATGAGACAAGTGTTGCTTTTAGGAGGTAGAAGAGATTCATCCAAGGTGGGAAAAGATACAGACCTTAAAATGCACTTAAGCAATAAGCACATATATACTTAGGAAGGTCAAAGGCTCTCTTGTATAAGGAGAAATAAATGCCAATCAGAAAGTTTTCCTATTATTATATATATATTATTTTTAAAATCAAAAGCTGCTCCAGTTTAGACAAACATTCAGTGTGTTTCCAAACTAAGCAGCTGACTTATATATTCACATTGTTCTAGAGACATTTTATTGCCATTATTTTTAAACATTTCTGAACAAATTTGCAAAGTGGTGAACAGAAGTAAATGACCAGTATATTGCCCAAAGCATCCTCATAGCAAAAGTAAAATTCACAAGAGTCTTTCCTCTACTACTGTTTCAAGTGATCTCAAGGTTCGTCTTGATACTGCAGGAAAGTAATGTCTACTGAATTCTGCATGCCACTAAGGACTTGCATATCTGTTGTGCCACAGACAAAAAGTGCTTTTTCTGGTGAGCATTTTCAGTGTCAAAGCACTGATACAGCCAGATAGTTGATAGTGCAGTACTCTGAAAGCACATTCTTTCTCATCACTTAAAACATGCATTAATCAGTGATTATTAGTATTAATTACAGTACATTACAGACTGTTGACATTTTAAATGATGGTTAGTAGCAACATTACATTCTTTCTGGTTTGCTCTTTTTAATTACTACTGTTGCAGTTTCAGAACTGGATGGTTGCCTTAGATATTGCACTGAGTGAAGGGTGTTACATACATTGCATGACTCTGTAAGCAGCCCTCAGAGGAGCTACCACTCATGCAATGCTCACAATATCCCTGTAAAAGGCTGTCAGGAGCAAGGGAGCTGCATAGGGCAGCAGAGCTGAGGGCAGCTTCTTTGATGGTCCACCGCTTTGGATTGGTGATGACCTGTAGAAGGAGAAAGGGTGCAATTTATTCCTCCTTTAAGTTTTTCTCTGGATACTTGCTTCTAAGTATTTCTGTAACTCCTGCCCACTGAACAGGATTTATTCATCTGTTGTACAGCTGTGCAGATTCAAGGAAGAAGCTTTACTCCTCTATGTAACCTGCATGGCTGAGCTAGGCACGAGACATATCAGCCTGAAGTTAACTAATTATTAAGAAGAACTGATAATGTTCCCTTTTCCAGAGTGAATATTGGCAGCAGGAACTGTACCAAGACATATTTGTACAGAGCCTAATATAATAGTACAACATTGACGCACATCTGCTGGGAGCTCTCCTGGTAAGTAACAGAACAGTAGCATTAGACACAGGAGTGCAGCTTACAGGCACAGACTACATTCTATTCCAGTGTCTGCAGTTTGGGCTACATTAATTGAAAAATAAATTGGTTTTCTTCATGCAGTTTACAGATCACATCTAAAATGAGATTCCCATTTTCACATCTAAAAAAAATATTCTAGATGATTTCTTGTATCTCTTAAAAACAATCACATGCATAATTCTGAAATATCCACAATACCAGAACAGATAAGTGAAGGTTTCTCAAACTTAGACTTGCTTCTATTCCACACAAAACAACTTGTAACTTTACCATTTTAGCATTCCATACACTCTCTACATGGCCGAAGACTTGTCACCATCCCAACTCTTTTTTTTTTTTCTTCATTTTTCCTTAATTCTTGGCTGTATGTGAGTTTAATAAGTAATGTAAATTGGGTAGGCAGGTGACCTTGAGTCAAGTTCCTCTAAAAGAAATTGTAGCAGTGTTATATAGGAAGAAAAATTATTCTTGGTCAAGAAGAAGGTACAAATAATTTAAAAGAAAATGAGGCATTTTGATCTGCTGTGGATAGGACCAGCTGTGATTGATCCAGTAGTATCCAGCTAATCCAATAGTTTATTAGCAACAACAAGAATTCATAGAAATATCAAAAAACTTATTATTATTAAAACCAAATGACCTGTGAAAGCAGAAAGATGAATCAATAAGACCAATTCCCAAATAAAAGTCACTGGCTTTTTATATGGGCTCTCTCTCATCTTTCTGCCCATTTGAGTTTCTGATAAATTAGAATTGTGACCCCAAAGGATGTGTCTCATACCTGCAGTATACAGAGATGTCCTAGTGCTCTCTTGAATTTAGCTGCTCTTTAAAGGTCCCTGAAGAAGAAAAAGAGAGGGAAAAAAAAAAATCTAAATATTCATCGGTGCATAATTCTAAAAAAATTCTGAGCAGTTGGGCTCAGGGCACATCACACAATCTCTGATAGGGAAAGGAGGAGACGTGTCTTTTTATATGGCCTCAACAAACCCTTCCTTCAGCAGGCAAGGATAGTCAGCAACATCGTTAAGAAGTAGTAAGACAGCAGAGCAACACCACAAGCTATATCAAGTATTTCCCATTCCAAGACTAATTGTGTTTTACCTGTGTCACAGGCCATTTAGATAGCATTTTCAGATCTTTTCCTTGATCTTCTCCATTAGTTCTATGGGGTCAGATAAGAGTCCAAGATCTAGACTGAATAGAACAACTGGGCTAAAAGGAGCCAAGGACTACATTTGGGACCACTAAGCAAGACATCCTGGCTTTTAACCAAGGTCATCTTAAACAATGGCTTTAAGGAAACAGTATTTTCTGTCTGGTTACTAGTTCTCCCTAGCAGATCTTACTTGTGGTTGTAGTATTGATGATACATCATGCACTTGTACCATGACATCTCAACAGTGGTCACTTAAGTTGCTGTTGGGCCTCACAGAAAATTATCTCTCTCTGAGTGGGACATTGACATTTCCTTGTTAAAGACTCTCACCCTTAGGGGAGTTTCTTTTACTAGAGCTATTAACAGTGATCTGGATCTAAATACTGTACTGTATTATCTGCACCCAGATGGCGTAAAAATGGAAATTTCTATAAGATTCAGTCTTGACCTTTGGATGAAAACTATTCTTTCCCTAGTTACTGCCTCAGGAACTCTGAGGTGTTTCTCTTGAAGCATAAAAGTAAAATGGTGATTTACAATTAACGTAAGAGAAAAATAGCTGACAAAAAGTTTGTGACAGGGTAAGTCTATTTCTATGCCATTATTCTAACACATGATGATGTTACCTACTCATCCTTTCATGGGTAACATATTTGGGTGTTTTTCCTGCACTTGTGTTTCATTCTGTCCCTAATTTTTTGTTTATAGATAGAAAGTGTATAATGAGTATTTTGTACCAAACATTCTAAACATTCTACAGTTCTAAAATGCATATTCACACACATAGCACAAAGCATATATGTCACTTCATTACTACTTCAACATTGTTTTTTGAGGGCTAGCCAGTAGCACAGGTTTTACAGCAGTTCTCTGCACAGGGTAAAACTGGCAAGGACCTCATATGATTGCAGGTATACCTTTCTTGAAACCTCCAGTCTTACTGTCTCAGGCTGTGCTTTAATTTCCCTAGCGGGCTGAGTTGCAAGTGAATTTGGCTTCAAGGAGTGACTAAGAGAATATAAATATGAATAAGGTCTTATTCTTTTGGTAAGTGGAGCCATCTGTTGCCACATGTAGAAAAATACGTCTTTGTATGGAAGTCTGTTTATGATCTTACAAAACATAGTCTCATCTACTTCTCTTGGTGACACAGAATACTATAAGTCAAGTTTAATACATCCATTGTTTGGATTGGATTTGGAGGGGATATAGGAATTTTTGGGGAGGATAAAGGGGTTCCTCATATACTGCTGCACATTGCAGGCTTTTTCCAGCTCCCACTGACATTTCTACAAGTCTTTTTATAGGTTTCAGCAGTTGTGCTACAGTTCAAATCAGGGTACAAAACTGTGTTCCATTACAAAGAAAACTCTTACAAAATGTATTCAATATCATGCCAGAAAGCTATAGGGCCAGGCTTAGGCTGATGTCACTGTTACAGTTACATCAAAGTTATGCATATGCCATTAGTTGTATCTGCAGGCACCATACAATACTCAGTATGTAGGATTCAAATTCTGAAGCTCTTGCTCATGGCAAATCTAACAGTTTCAATGCATTTTGGGGGTAAGGTAACCATATAGTTTTTGAAATTTATCCTTAGTAAAATAATAAAACATATGCTAAAATCCCAAAGCTTGTTCTTATAGTTTAATATTTAATTTGTTGGATAATTGTGGGTGCTTTAATATTTTGTTGAAGTCACAGACTCAGAGACAGAGCTGAAGAAAAGTGATATATTTTTGTTCCTGCAGTTACCTGCAGAGATACATGAAGTCCTGTATATGAAGTCTTCATAACAACCACTGTATGATGAAAACACTTCTTTTTTTTTTCTTTTTCAGCCATCATAAGTCTCCATTTACTAATGGAAATTCAAAGGTACAAAAACATGGCCTGTTGTATTTGAACTACTACTGTTGTAGGACAGTTCATTTTTGTTTCATACATTTTTTAAATTTAGGTCCAAACCAGCTATAATTTAGATAATTTTTTCACTAAGGAATTTTCCCAAACATCATCTTCTATTTGTTATCATCGCAACTCTATGATTGTGATTATCTAGTAAATAAAACCAAAATTTTTACTAATCACTGTAGATAAGAGAAACTAAATTGTTCTCTGACATCCTTCATTCTATTGATGAGAAGCATATAAATGAGTTTAGATGTATTTTAGGTGAATTATCTAGTTAACTGATTCTTGAAGATCATTTGGTGTATGTGATAATATATAATCGATACAGATTGCAAGAGCTGGTCGAAACTCTATACAACATAATCCAGGAGGTCATGGGGATATGCAAGTGTTCATTTGATGCAGTTTAACTTTTAATGATGTGCATCAGTACATCAGCACAGAGTTATCTTGAAGTCAACTTCACCAGAAAATGTTGTTTTCAAAGCACTGAAAGTAACATTGATGACTTCTGTTAGTTGGAGTTGCTGTGTTTAAGTAAAACTGGGTTTAATTAGAAAGTTAGATAATAAATTGAAAAAAAAAATCACATCCTCACTAAGAATTGTAGTAGTTGTCTAAAGGTAGACAACTTTTAAAAAACCTAGATGCAACAGAGTTTGAAAAGACTGAAAGAAAGTCTTTTCTATTTTTTTTTCTTTTTTAAAAAATAAGAGAAGATGGCATTAAGAGAGCTTATATCAACTTTCTCAATCTTATACAAAGAAATAATAACAAATCTGGACATTTACTATCAAACTGAAGACTATGTTATCTACTAAGCAATTCTTGAGAGCTAGTTTTACAACGGGATACTTAGCAGACCTGTTAAAAATACCTCAGATTCATTCGTTTCTTCATCTTTAGTTTCATGGCACCATTTTAAAGCCTCACCCTCACTCACTGCTCAAAATCAAGATGCCTTTTGTGAAGCCAAATTTTTGGTAGAACAGAAATTTGTCAAAAAATCAAATTTGTCAAAACCTGTCAGACTAAAAATACGGATAACACGTTCTGCTAGACCACATTAAATGAAGACATTTGCCAAAAGGGTGGAGTAGGCTGATGTAATGTCAAGCTCATTAATGTTGGAGTATCACTGAAGATGGATATCATCATGTTCAACCTTGTATTAGCAGCATTCATTATTCAATAAATTATTAAATTAATAGACAGATGGTAACAATGGGTGTATGTCCTCATTTAATTAATTAATGAGAAGGAACTCAACTTATGGTGATCTTATGTCTATAGATTTAATAATTTATAGAATAATAATTTATTGATTCCCCACTATTTCTACAGGAGATAGAATTCTATTTCAATAACCATCCATTCATGTCGGAAGCTGTTATTGCCAGGCACTCTGGTGGCTATGCACTCACTAATTGAGAAATGGACTAATCCGTTTTCAACTCCATTCTAAAGGCTGGGGCTAGAACATATTAACAACTCACACTCCCCTCAAAAAATCCCCAATACTGAAATAGCCTTACAGTAGCAGTCACAGAATGGACCTCTAAAGAAATGAATGGACGAAGGGAGCAAGCGGGGTTACATTTCATTAGTTTGGACAGAACTCATTTGGCTCTTGTTGATTAATTGAGCTTTTCTAATTGAATAAAGTGCAATTTAAAAAAAAAAAAAAAATGATAGGCATTATTGAAAGCAGAATAAAAGCTCTTTTCTAATTAAAAATATTCTTTCTATATTCATTCCTGTGGCTTACATTGCAATATATTTTGATATGGCATCAGATACTCAAAATGTGTAATTATTTGTATTTAATCGCCATTTTCTTACTTCTGAATTTTATTATTCAAGTTATGATAAGTTCTCTGAAAGTAAATATAACCTCTCCCATCTTTCACTTCACAGAGGAACCTGAAATTCTGGTTAAAAATTATGATGTTTTTGATTTAATCATACATTTTGGCTGAGCTATTTTGGGATGTATGAAGCAGTAAGGTTTTTCTGGTTACCAGTTTCAGGTTGTTTGTATGAATCTATAGGGGCAAAAGATGAACTGGAGAAGTGAATGAAAAAGTTACAAAAGATGTCCAAAGATGCAGTACATCCAGAAATAACATCAAAAGCATGTGCCTGAAGTGAAGTTTCATCAGAAAGAAGATCCCAACTCATTTTGAAACTTCCAAAAATAAAAAATTTTCTCCAAAGGAAAAAAAAAGGATGGATCAGCACTGTATAATATTTGGAGGAGAGGTGTGGCACTAACAGAGAAAGAGAATGGCATGGCTAAGGGATACTGAATGAGACATTATGATTTAGACTATTATACTCTTTGAGGTGGTTAATGAACTCTTTGGTGGATATTGTAATGAACTTAGGTTCTGGCCTAAATAATGTGGAGTGTGGTCTATTAACAGGAAACTTAGGTGTTAAATAATGCAGACTGTCCAGTAAGAAAGGAGACAATGATAGAAAAAGCAGCCTCATTATGTTTCTCTTCAATGCAACTCATTTGTAAACAACTATTGCTGCTAAAGCTAAAGTCAACAAACAGAGCAGTTAAAAGCCTAACAGTAGAACTGAAAACTCTCCAGAAGCATGGAAAGCAAATGAAAAAGATTTAAGTGTTTCTTCTCCCTTTGTCTGCAAGCAGTGGGTGAAAAGAGAAAAGGGAGTGGTATTGTTTCTGACAATACTTGACTCTCAAGCTCTTAAAGTTTTTACTAGTTTTGAGTTAACTCGGGCAAAGAAGCTGTTTTGAAACTATATTTACAGAATTTACTATATTTGCATTCCATACAAAAGGAAATATGAGGGACACATTTTTAAAAGGAAAATGCAAAAAGTAGAGAAGACTATCTTGTAATTTTGCAGGTTTTAATTGAATTCTTTCTAAGAAGCTCAGTTGCTGTATGGATGGAACTGGTATAAGAAAGATTTAGCTGTACTTGAAGACCCAGAATCAAGTTTAGGCATGGACAAATAAAATTAGATTTGTAATGGCAGTACTTTAAACTGAAACAAAGCACCTGTATTAGTCTAATTATAGTGCTCTGACACAATGTTTTGATGCTGTGACAGTGATGGAGAACTCAAAATAGTACATGAAAATATCTTAAGGATGAAAAACATTGAGAGCTTTTCCCAAAAAGTCAGTAGAACAGAGGACAAAGATGGAAATGCCCAGTTTTCCAGGTTACTAAGAGAATTCATTTATATTGAAAGTCTCAAATAAGCGGGGAAAAAAGTAATTAAAAATTTGATCACATTGTGCCTTGACAGTTTTCCCCTCAGACTTTAGCAACAATTATAGGGCTTCTTACTTAATAGGCTTGATTTTTCTTGAGAGGCAGCTAACTTTTATTGAAAAGTATAATGAGGAAAACATGCCAAGTTTAGAAGGTTATGAAATGAATTTGCAAGATTTTGTGTTAAGCAAAAGATCACTAATACTGATAGCACCAGGGAAAAAACTCCAACAAACTGAAGAAAAAATGGACAAAAGTAGATGTAGATTTGTTGCTAGTGTTGACTGAGAAAATAAAAAAAAAAAAAACAACACTCACCTACTCTTATAACTCCCAATCCCTCAACTCTCAAAGGGAAAAACCCCAGCAAATCTAAGCAACAGGAGAAAAAAAAAATAAACAAAAACAACTTGACCAGCTACCCAACTAAACAGCTTAAGAGTTTCTTTTGAGTAATATTGTCACTCTCTGCAAAGAGGTAGATGCTATGAATAAAGAAATAATTGTGTCTATCAAATCTACTTTCACTATTATTGCTACAACTCCTCTCCACAATGTCTGATCACAGCATAGAGTTTAATGGGCATACATTTACACAGAATGAAGGTTGAGACACGTCACCTCAGCTATCCACTATTACCTATCTGAAGTACTGACAGAAAACAGTTTCAAAATATATGAAAGTTTTGTGAAAAGAATGCAGAAGGAAAAGTCCACCACAAATTTAGGTCACACAATTGCCGAGCAATAATAAAGTGTGAGTTGGCCTCTTCTGACATTCTTTTCCCCAAAACAGACTAGGTTAGATGTTCACATCACAGCCCCGAAAGATATGAAACTAAAAATACCTAGACAAAAAAATCTTAGTTGGATTTGAGGTCCCAGAAATGGCCACAGCTTTCTCAACAACACTGTAAAGAGTAACAGAGAGAAACACAAGTGGAAGTAAAAGAGAAAGCCTGTGGGAGTTGTGAGATTTTATCCCAGTTCTACAGTAGCAAAAGGATCTTTTTTCCATATTCCAGTGACAGACGTGGGCAAAGAGCAATCACAGCAAGCTAGGCCAGATGAATCCCAGAACACAGCACACCCTAAAGTCTTAATGCTTCTTGCCAGTGCAGTAGGTAGTATTTTAAGAGACTCACAAATCTGCAAAACCACACAGAATCCCAGAAAAAGAGCAAACATTCATTTCAAGTTTGATGAATAAAGAGGTTATAGCATTAGGAAATTTGTATCATGTTTTATTTTGGTGGGAAAGGGAAACTCACATTTTTAGGAATATGCAAGTTAGAAAGACTGATGTGCAGACCACAAGACATGGCAAAAAAAAGCTGATCTAAATTAGGATGGCCTCTGTGAGAGGCACAAGCAGGGCTTTGGGCTTCATTTCAGGAAAATAAAGTACTCAATTTACCTCTGGTGAAGAAACCACTTAAAGACATGCTTAATAGTAAGTGATTACTCCTAATGACTTCAAATCATCTTAAAGCAAAATTTAAATAATTTCTGGCTAAAGAATAGGGAAAAAAACCTTCTACTATAAAAAAATCTTTATATGTGCACAGCACTATACATGTTCAAGTAGAAGAGCAGCAGCACCCTAATTTCTCCCTTCTCCTGGTATCTCTTCCTTTTTAACATCTGTAAATGTAAATACTAATTGTTAGAGGGGATTATTTTTACTTTTTTCTCCTTTTCCTAGTTCGGTTTTTGGGCTTTTTTTTGTTGTTCTCAGTGTCCTTATCACTATTGAACATACAAATTTGGAGTTTTAAGGAAAAAGAAACATGCCCAGAACTATTTAAAAGACATTTAAATTAGATTTACATGTGCAATACTCTAATCCTTACCAAATTAGAATCTTCGAGCATTCAGTATGTTATTTTAAGGAAAAAATCTAATATAAAAAGCAAATTCATTAACTTTCCTTGTAAGTAATAGTGTGCATCCTGTATTATTAAGAATGCAATTACTGTGTAATGTGGAACAGCTTTAAAATATTTAAACTGTTTTTCTCTAGATTTAGTTTGGCAAAACTGCAAGATATCTGACAATTCTAGCATTCTTAATATGATGAAGTAATTCTCAGACAGACTTTTGGAAAGGATCATCATGCAATTATCAGAAAGTTTTCCTCTCTTCATGAAGAGAAGGGTAAAATTTCAAAAAATGCCTGTACTAGCTAGAAGCATAAATCCTCTGCTCCACCATTAACCTCCATAGGCTGCAGGGGATCTCTGCTGTGGCACACCTCCTCCCGTCCTTCTTCACTGACTTTGGTGTCTGCACTGTTGTTTCTGTCACATCCAATTCCTTCAAGTCTCTTCTTCTCAAACATGTTATCACAGAGGCACAACCACTGTCACCGATTGGCTCAGCCTCCACCAGAGGTGGGTCCAACACAGAGCTGAGGCAGCTTCTAGCAGCTTCTCATAAGAACCACCTCTGTAGCCCCTGTCCCACTACCATTCATTTCCCTCCACTCTAATACACCGAGAAACTCACTTAACACTTCTTTCAATTCCTTTACCAAGTTCCAGTGGTAAACCCCTTCTGTGTGTCTCTAGCAACAGTTTCTGTGACCAATTTGTCACAGAAGCCCATGCATACAAGCTTCAGCTCATCCCGTAAGCTCATTTATTTGAGCACCAACTCAAGCTAGTTTAAGCCAAGAAGCTATTGAACAAAGAAGCATACACAAAGGGCATTGACTTCAGTACTGAGTGTCAACAAGTAGCTGGAAGATTACAATAACTGTACCCGCCACAGCAAGGTTTACCCTACATTTCTGCACTGCTTTCACTGTGCAACACTTGCTTCACCAGCAAAAGAATGTCAATAGATCTTGTTAATGTAGATGCCAGTTTAGTGACCAGTCCATGTATCACAGTGATGTTCTCCTGAGTGGAATGAAATACGTTGCCTGAATTTTGCCAGTGTGAAGTTACTTACAAAATTTGACACTTTTGCTGACATCATTTGTGGATGAAGGAGATGTCATTCTCCTCCCTCCTGGTAACTATAGATATTCCAGGAGAACCATGCAGTGCAAATGCTGCTAAGGCAGGATGAAAGGATATAATCCCTGTCCTGTGGGTGTAAAAACACCAAGCTTTCCAATCAATGCAAAGGCACACACACTGGGTAAAAATAAAAATCAATAATGATCCTTAAGTACTTGGTACAAAGCTGAACAACAGATTCTCTCCACCAGCTGCACTGAATACACTTTAAGTGCTGCTTCTCAGATGAAATCTAGCAGAAGATATGGACAACTTTTGCTAACCAGAAGGTGGTATATATCTGAAAGGTCACTAGCAGTGTTGTTTAAATATCTTACCATTATTATCCAGCTCCTAGTTTAAAAAAAAAACACCAATGTTTTGCTCTGACTGAAAAAGTACAGGTAACATCATAAATTTCAGTCGGTACTGATCTCTTCCATGGTTAATGATTTCTTCTATTTCTTCTGTTACAATGACAATACAGAATAGGACTAGTTTCAACCTGAAACCTGACTGTTTTCCCCTAAAATTAAGAAAAAAAAACTCTTCAACAAACACGTATGGGTGAAAGAAATAGGCCTTAATACCTGAACTGTAGCTGTGTTCAGTTCCCAATCAGAATTTGCTCAAGAGTTTAGACAGAAAAGATTACAAAGGCAACAAACATGGGAAGAAATCTGAGAGACATAATGAAGCTCACTCAGAACTGGAAGTACAAAGCTCCACAGATAAGCCAACTACCTGCATGCAAAATCAGGTGTTCCTACATGAGTTGCATGTTATAGAATGGACATGCTTCATATCAAAGCTACAAAAAACAGACAAGGAGGGAAAAAAACCCACATATTGCTTCTTAATGGCCCCTGCAGCAGCCTTGAGAATATGCATACTCTTTGAAGTAAGTCATATTTAATCACTCAGGAAAATACTCAGTAGCCATCCTGTAATACCCTGAAGATGGAGAAGGAAGACATTTGACAGGGAGGAAAGGTGATGACAACTGTGAAAGGATCTAATACACATTTTAAAAATATAGAACACCGTGGAGATAAAAATCTCTAAGCAAAATTTGAAGCTCTTTTAGTCTCTCTGCATTTTTAAATATAAAACCTGGAGAGAAAACACTTTCTTCACAGACACTGGACATTTGATGTCATTGTTGGTGAATCTTCCTACTCATGCAGCAGAGCAACAGCACTGTCAACAGTTCAGGCCACTCCAGGCTGAAAACACAAAACAACTCCAGTCATTTTAAAGGCACAAAAAACAGGGGGGTTTTTTTGCCTTTTTTTTTCTCCTTCTTTTATACTTCAAAAGGAAATAGATGGTTTTGGTTGAATTCCCATTCTCTGTCCCTACAGAATAAATTTATCCTGTATTTGCTACCTACAACACAAACAATGCATATTTAATTTGAATCCTGGATGACTGAGACACACAACCAAATGCGCATACCAAGACATGTTATTGCCAAAATGTGGAAAAGGCCTTTGTATAGAAAATCATGACTAAGGAAAATGAGTTACCTGAGAGAAGTCATCCACACAATGGCTTAAGTATTTGATGACTGCTGAAATTTTACCACAAATAATTATGGAAGATTAGATACAGAATTTTCATTCTGTTTGCAGGTAAACTTTTTAGATGTGGGAGACACTAGGCTTGCACATTGTATTATTTTCCCAGCACTATAACTATTACATTCAAATGACATATTGCTGTTACTGGGAAATACGATTTAGATACAATATAGTTCATAGCTATACATTCAGTCTAGAAACAAGTAAGCAATTTAGTCTTTGTTCAGGGGTAGGGGCACAAAGAGTATGATTTAGTTTGGATGGGTATTTCTCAATGGATGTGCACAGGTTGTTTATAAAATCCCATTTTATTTATATGTGTATGTATGTACACACGTAGACACAGGGCAACTGAGCAACTGAATGAGTAAGAGAAAAAAATCTACAAAGATATATCTCTGGAATCCTTGAAGAAAGACAGTCTTTACTCAGAGATCCCATTTAGTCTCCATACATTCACATTCCCTTCTTCAGACATCTATCTGATCTCCAGTCACTCGCATTCTCACACAAGAAGGTGAGCAGTAGATGGTCAAATTTACAAATCATGACTTATCCATTTATTACATCCCATTTTTTTCTCTTCAGTATCCATCCTGCTCATCCTCCAGGCTGTCACTTTCAAGAGACCTCAAGGATAAAAAGCTACCAAGGTTCAAGAATTATCCCTTCACTACTCTACTCATGGAAAATTATCCCTTGACCACTCTGTACCAGCTAGTGCAAAACTCTCTTAATTTGCAAGAAAAAGGAGGAATACTGCTTTTTGGACTTTGTGCATTATGTTCTCAAAATGTCTTTACTTGAATTTTGATGATGGAAACATCTCACATCATCAGTATAAGACGCTATAATTAACTACACACAAGAAGTGAGACTGTAGTTGGGTGTTTCCAGGTCTTAGGTTCTCATAGACTACTGTCTCTAAAAAATGGTGGAGGGGAGGGGTGTGGACTTGAGGCAGGATTTTGCTGTCCTTCTTGTTAATCTTGTTAATGAGATCACTGTTTAAATAACTTGAAAATTGCTGCTTGTGGTTTGTGGTTTGCACTGAACTATGACAGCTGAGAGTTTCTTCATAAAAAATAAACTTGCAGTGGAGAAAGATATCAAAACACAGAGAGCTGGATAAAGTTTACTAGGAAAATAGTATTTGTCTTACACATCAGTTGCTAGAGAATGATGGAGAAAAGATCCTGAGGTGGTCTGACTGCTGGTCAGAATACAGCTTCTTACAAAATACAGCTTCTAGCAGCATTACAAGCAAAATGACAGCTGAAAGGACTTTCATAATTTTATCTTTTCTTGCTTCTAACTCACATTAGAATATACAGAGAGCCAAAACCAAGCTAATGACTGGGAAAGTCAGAGAATATATTTTTTTGAGCATAAGACTACAGTTTTTATGGTCTGCCAGAGACACTTCAGCACTCCTAGACAAGTTGCTGGATATTCAGAGAAATCCAATCATAAAGAGAGACAAATCATCGCTAAGAAGAAATGTTTATTAGGTATATCCTAGCCCTTCTATAAAAGAGGCACCAGAAAAATCAACCCTAAGTGTGCCAGTATTAGTTCAATCAGTTAATTAATTGTTTCTAAGCATTTCTTTTGATGCATGCATATTGCTTCTCAGCTCAGCCTTATTCAGAATATACCGTATGCTTCTTCATACTTCTATACCTATAACTGTCATGCTCTCAGGTTGCTAGTCTCTTCTTGGTGCAAAGGTTAATTTTTCTTAGAGGCTTGGCTTTTATTCTTCTTTAAGTTTTCTCAAGAAAGTTCTTCTGCATTTCAAAAAATTGTTACATGAAAATGTTCTTCAAAATCAAAACCTAACTTATAAATGTAATATTCATAAACATCAGTGGTTTCTTTAATGAGCAGGTGGCTATTTCGCTGGTCTGTAGGTCCTGGGGAAATACCCATTAACCTTTCGGAAATTGAATAAAGCAGGACAAAATACTAGTTCAAATACAAGCCTGAGTTAAATGCACATAACTTGTTCTGAAGGTATTGAGTGCTAGCTCGATAAAGTAATTTTTCATGTATTTTTTTTTCCTGCTGGAGATTGTGATTGTCAGATTTATCTGAGTGATTGGCAGCATAGAATATATTAAAAAAAGCACATGAATCCAAAGCAAGGTGAGGGCATATTACCTAATGAAACCCCTGAGCATTACATAGCAAGGATGTCATCAAACAGTCAGATCAGACTGGTCAAAGTGGGAAATGCTTAGTAGCATAAGAAAACAAAGTGGTTTTCTCACCTGTTGCAGCCAGGATCTGCTTCTGGAGTGGTATTAATGGAATAGCAGAGGAGTAGACCTAAGAAAACTGTGTACTGTTTGCGGAGCTAAATAATAGGCTTTAAGCCTCTGTGAATCAGAGGATACTGATTCATAGATACTGACACGACAAAATCTCCTGACATCCTACTGAAATCCAAATCTCCTTACCTGAGTTGATTAGTGTAGCTAGCATTTCACCCTTGCCTAGGCTTAAAAAGTCTCAATGTGTGTAAGTTTAAATAATAAAATAACTTGTAAAAGAGAGGCTTATAAAAATTGATACTAGAACACAGAAGACACTTTTATACATATTCAACAGCAGCTACTATAAACATAGGTCTTAGAAAATTTTAAAATCTATATAAAATCACATCAAAACTCTTTCAACTATATCATCTTTACCTTTCTAATACATAGATAAGAGTGTAAAGAACATAACATCTACATGAACTGATGTGGAAATAGCTGACTGGCAAGTTCACATCTGGTTTCTGGAATTCTTTGTGCTGGGGTGGGGGAAGAAAAAAAAAATCCCTTGCTATCTGATGGAGGACAGAGAGAAATGAGGTTCCAAGTCACACAGCACAGGTTTACAAGTCTTTCACTACAGGAAAAATGTTAACATCATATTGGGTGTCTGAAAGATTTTCACTAACAGAGTTTACAACCTGCAGATGCAATCAGTATAAACACAGGCTTACTACATATTTGAACCTGAGATGTATTTTGGCACTGGAAGATAGTCAGTGAATTTAGGAGTATGTGTTAAGGGAGTTAAGCAAAATAACTTCTCATGGGAAGCAGTTCATCTTTAGAGCAAATGCAATGTAGATAAGCAAAATACAAGCATATTCTTTTCCTTTTTCTGTATTTGAGGTGCTATATATTACAGGAGGAATGCACAGAGATTAAATGCCGAGGGAGGTAAGAAATAAATACAATCAAAATTGCTAGTGCTTCTGACAAATAGCCCTCCTCCCAAACCTGGAAAACAGGAGTGGTCCCAAATTCCATTTGAACTAAACTACATGAGATTCATTATTCCATTGGAAGCATAAAGCATGTGTTAACCCTAAATCATTTCTATGAAATCTAGAATATATAATTCATTCTATACATCCTTCTCCCCTGGTGATTTTTATTTCATTAATGAAAAACAAAACTCTTGTTAAAAAAATCCAAACCACTATTCAGCACTTCTACTTTAAAATGTCTTGATCTTAAAGAAGGTAGCCTCACCAGTTTAATGACTTTTGTTGATTACTTTTCAAAAAATGGAGAAAAAAAAAAGCTTCATAAGTGGTAATTTAAACTTTGAATTAAAATACAACTTTCTTTCTCCTCAAGTCTCACTCTCTAGTCCCACTCCTTTTAGAAATTTATTATTTACCTCCTTTCTCCTCTGCTTTGAAAGCTTTTACCAAGAAATAATCTGACAAAAAGCGAAATTTAGTTTCATCCCACTAACAAACAGCCTAGGAGCATGAAAGGACTGATGACAAACTTTCCCATTGCCTCAGGTCTCCATCTTATGTGCATGCAGTTATTAGCAGGAAAGACAAAAGAGAGGACAGTAGCATTGGACCTCCACCTCTTTTGTAGTCCAGTTGTCCTTATGGCAATCATTTGCATCAGAGACAAGCAGCTCAGTAGTGCTCTCTGCTGCTTGTTTCAGCTTTTGCAGCAATAGTTCGAAAACTGTCATTGTGAAGAGAAAAAATCATGAGGTGTGGGGAAAGAAACAGAAGAGGATAGTCCCTTCAAGTTCTTCATTCTGCAGTTAAATCTAATTCAGTTCCAGCCCATTTCCAATTCTCTCCTTCTTCCACATTTATACAAGACTTACTTTCTTAATGGTTTCCCCTTTGAATTTTAGAGAGGAGAAAAACCAAGCTTCATGCCTGATCTCGTACAATAGTCAAACTATTGTGCCTTTACAAAGAATGCACATACTAAAGAACACACTAGGCATTACTTGTCACTTCCATACATTAGTGTACTGCAGCTGACTGCAACTAAGTCAAGTTGCTGTTTTTAAAGCAAATAAAAATGTTGGAGCGGGGAGGTTGGGGGGGGGGAAGGGGAGATGAGTGGGATAGCTCCTTAAAGAGCAGCTAACTTTTGTAAACAGAGCTGGAAAACATAGCTCTCTCATTTCTTCTTCTTGGCATGCTTTAGCTAAATGACCTGAGGCTCTGTCAGCCACTGTGTTCTAAGAAGATATTAGACAAGCTGCATTCTGTCTTGCAGTAGGTCTGCAAATGCAACCAGACAACTGCCAGTACACAGCAGGGATACAAGAGGAGATAAAGGAGAGCTCTCAGTCTTGCCTTATCCACTACTTGGGAAACTACCACAGCAGAACTGGCAAAGCTGCTCAGCTCCACTTCAAAAGTCTCAAATCAACCTATCTTTTCAGAAGCAGTGGTTAAGACAGCACATCGTATACAGCCACAAAGAGTAAAAGAATGGAAGCTAGTGCCTTGCCTACTAATAGAGACCTGTGGCTTTAGCAGGCACCAGTAGAAAATGATCAAATGCCCTGAAGCAGACAGTTCTGCTGTTAAAAGATTTACAGCTATTAACAGCACACAAGAGTACCATAGGCTGGAAACTGTTGCTGAGTGAACATATGAGAAAGGATTTTGAAAATGAGGCATATGCATATTGAGCCTAATACACTTTAATAGCAAGTGTCAGAAAGTGTCAAGAAGGTTGCTGAATGTTGCAGATCATCCTCTTCCTCCCGACATATCCTTTCTGAAGCATTCATAGCAATGGTTTCAGCTAGAATAGGAAGGCAGATGCAGTCACACAGTGATTTAAACACCCCGTTACCAGTGTGCTTCCAAAGAGCCTGACCCTGTTAGCCAGGGAGCTGCAAGCAACTTAGACCTTAGAGAAACTGCTGACTATAACAAAGGACTAAAAACTTAAATGAGGAGCATCATCTTGAAGAAATCAGACTTAAGAGCTCCAGTTTCAGATACAACTCTTTGATCTGTGTGAAGTCCTTACCTGTTATTGTCTTTTCCTCTTTCTTCTACTCAGAACATGTAACCTCATTCAAGGAGAAATTACACACGAACACATAAGTTAATTAGAAGATGAATCACAAAATGCAACACTTGCCACCACATATGGCTTGCTGACTGCAGTCAGTCTTTGCTAAGAATTCCAGATTCCAGCAAAATGCAAACAGCAAGCAACAGTAGAGAAATACTCTTCTGCCAACTGACTGCATTCTGTTAAGGGGAAACCAAAAATGACACTACTGCATTTCAGTCTAAGAGCCTGTGATGTCAAGAATTTAAGACGCATAAATACTTTGTAAGAAGTACTGGATTTGTATCTTTATCACATAAGGGTCATTTAACAACGATGGACTAGGACAGACTGGATTTTTCAGGTACTTTTGTATTTTTCAGTGATGTAAGGTTCAGCTTAAGTACCTGAGACATCTCCACTTTGCACTGGGGGGCCAGAATTAGTTTCACGTAGTAATTTTTGAATTCTACTTCCAGCTTTTTGCAAGTGGCTATGAGATGTGCTTTGTGGAGTTTAATGTGTACAACCTAGTCTATTCAATTCCTCTTGATATGCAACTTCTATTGCTCCTGTGCTTAGGGACTGAAGATGGTCTCGTTATTGTTTTAATTTTGCAACTAGCATCAATGTTGGTATTTCCATACTTAAAACAACAACAAAATAACACCAAGGAAATTAAGATGCTGTGAAGGAATAGCCGTTTTGCTTTAATTTATACATCCAAGTTTTATCATGACTCTAATTGGAAATCTAAATAGTATAAGAAAGATATGAAACATGGTTCCTCTTATGCATCAATAGCTAACCTTTCTAACAGTATCTTAGTGATAGTGTTCAGATACTGGTGTCCCAGTCAGACACACCTGAATACGAGAAATGACTCATCACCTTATAATTCATTCCACTTAAAGCCAAAGGAAGTTTAGCAGGACTCTACCAGCAGCAGGTGCTTAAAATAATCTAATGGCTCATCAGGACTTGGAGGAAAATGCAGAAAAAAAATTAAGCTATTGATATAACTTGCAGCATAACTATCTGTACCTCTGTACAAAGCAGTTTTGTGGAATTCAGGACTGATAAAGCTGGGCTGAAGGAGAGATCAGTCTGAAACAGTTTGGAGATCACCAGCTCCCCCATGGGAATGCTCGTCCAGATGAAGCAGACATGTAGTTGCAGGGCCAACAATGCAAATTATTAGAGTGATTCATTTCCTCTTTTTCCGTTTTAGTACCATCTGGCAGCGTGAATACAAAACTGGAAGCAAAAAATGCAGTTGTGTTCAGCCTGACAAAAGCTGGTTAACAAGGACTGTTTTCAGACAGAGAGCTGTAAGCATGTATCTTACACTGTCATTATATCTGCAAGGAACCCCCAGATTTCTTCCTGTCAAGCAACCCATATGGCACCATGGTGAGTGGCTTTAAACAGCAGTCCACTAAATGATTAAGGACTTGTAAAACAGCCCATATATTTTGTGGGGTTTGTTTAAACTGCATCCATTTATTTCTAATGCATTACAAATAGCCCAGTAGTGCAGCATCAAAAACTCCACGTCTGCCGGAGAAGCAAAACTCATAAAGGAAACAGTGTCCAACAGACAACTTTTGAGCAGCATCCAAATGTTTGCAAAGACTGATCTTTATTCCTGTCAGTAATGCTGGCCTTGCACAAGCCATCTCATTCTACTAGAGCTGCATGTGCATCCATACATGGGAATTATGATGTCTCCTTCTGTAAAGCTGTTCAGGATCTGCAGGTGAAAGCTGGATGCTGGAACCAAACGATAACAAGAACAAAGATCTCTCATCCTGGAAAAGTCAATGTTGGCCTAAATTTTCCATAGGCCCTGCACATTCCCCCATTGGTCTGAAAGAAATCAGATTTAAAGCGCTCTAAAGGTGTTCCATGGCTCCTCACTATTACTCACCTATGCTGTTCCGTAAAGGCATATGTGTAAAAGGATATGTTAGCTTTCAAGGAAGTGATTCCTTTTTCATGACAAAAGAGGAGGGGGAAAGGCGTTGCTGCAGGAGCTAAGCCACTCCACACCCTGCTGCCAGGGTTTACTAGGTCTCTGGATGATCACAGGGAGCCCAGTGAGTTTCTTATTTAAGCAACTACAAGCTTTCATTCATTAATTTCTTTTGGAAAGCTGTTTGCAAAGAAAAGACTAGCCCTAGAGCCTTTCATTCCTAGGAAAAAAAGCATTGGCAGAGAATATGCTTTTCACCTCATTCCGTTTTCACACAGGCTAGTCACCTGCTCTTTACCACTAACCAGTTACATTATAAAGCTATCAAACCTTTAAACGACTGCTTTCTTGAATAACTCTCTATTCCTATGGTACTGGTCTTAAAATAATAAACCAATGTGACACACACCACCACACCAGTGAGGAAGAATTTGCATTGCCTGTGACTAGCTGCCAGAACAGAGGAAGCTGCTTGCAGCAGCCCTGAAGCACTAAACCAGGAGGAGGAACCTCAGAAAACACAAACAGATCTTCACAGCTCTGTGTAGGTGTTAGATACACAAAGGAATTCACTAATACTAGCGGAATACATGTTATCTTTCAATTATTTCAACTGTCAGGCTCTTTATGGAAGCTTTCATACAAGTTTCAAAGCATCCAAAACAAAAATCACCAGATTTAAATTTCCACCACACCAAAACTTTGAGGGTCTTTATAATAGTTCTAAACTTCACAGGCTACTACAACACAAAATACTTAGGCTGTTAAATGACACAGATGTATTTACCTATTGCATCATTTAGGAAGCAAAGCACTTAAAACTCAAGCAGTGAATATTAAAGGACATAATAAATTTTACATTGCCTACATAACATACATACATTATTCATATATTATTCACATTTACATAAAAGGAATACATTTTTCATCATTACAGAATAACCTTAACTCTGACCTGTGGATTTCCACGATATATTTGTTGTACTAGTTCTGGTTTCTAAATATTTTATATTAAGTATTACATGGGAAATACCATCATTCGTTAACTTTATCAACTGACAATTTTAATTAGTTTTTTTCCAGAGAGAATAGCATTGAACACACAGTTTCATAAAGTGTGCAACAGTGTTGATTTATGGAAAAATTATGCATCTTGATTTGCATTGGGAATGATTAAAGTATTATTAATGTGTAGATACATCTTTTAAGTTTGCATTGGGATTGCAGTTGAAGGTTAGTTATAAAAACAAGCTTTTCATCCTTCAAAACCCCTGACTCTGCATTTGAGCTATCAGTCATATGTAAAGTGATCCTTAATATTCCTTCCAATCTGCGACTGGATCACAGAACTGTATGGTAACACACTAAGGCTCCTTTCAGGCAGTCATGCCTGTGCTTGCAGTTGCTACTTAAGCAGACCCACTGGACATTGATATGGGCAAACAAAATTTGTTTCATAATAAACATAGAACAGTCAGTTTGAAAGAGAACTCTTTGGTCATCTTTCTTCATGCTTACAGAAGTACAAAACATTTGCATATTGTCTACATCATGCAGATGCTAAAAAGTTGATGACGTTGTTAAGTATTCATCTGTTTAATTCTCATTGCTTCTGTTGCCTATGTATTTCAGCACACTAATATAATTTGGCTATTTCACTGTTTCTAATACAGATTGGATGATTTGCAAAATTTGCACACAAATCAACATTCATTTTTTAATTATGCTTTATTGTGCTAATGAGATTAAAAAAACCTTCTAAGTTAAATATGCATCAAAATTCTTAGAAGATTATGGTCGCAGTTCCCAACCAAGTTCCGCTTCTTGGAAACAAATGCAGAACCATACAAACTGACTATCAATGCTTGAATCCAAAACCTGATATTTAAAATTCATCTATACTTTTGGTGAACCAATCTCTCAATACAGATTCTGTTCAGATAGCACAGCATCCCCTAACATTTACCAATCTTATTTCATCACAGCACCTACAGCAGTAGCTCCTTGTAATATGTGTGGTTTCTGTCAGTAGATTTTTTTCTGACATTCTGTCAAATCTTTCGAAAAACTCTGTTCATACTGAAGTCCCAACATCTTTTTTGATGTTTGCTGGTGGGAAATACGAGTGGAAGACAGGAATTTGAAAGGAAAATTAAGAAAAAACAAATCCATTAAAGGACAGCAATAATGATTTGAATGAAAGGTGTAAAAAGATGCAAGTCAATACAAGAGAAACCTATCAATTTCCTTATTGTGACTATATTAGAAAACTGCATCTTCTGCTTGCCAAAAGCATGAAATCAGTCATTCTTTCCTTTATCATTATAGATTATGGTGACACGACTTAGGTACGGTATGAGAGGAGATCTAATTATCAACTGATGAGTCATGCTATACAATTTCAGTTGTAATCAGTCATATTCTAAATGGAATCCAAGTTACATGCTGGTAATTATCCACTGTGGATGGAAAGATGTGATGATTTATTTTTCAGACTGGCAGTGCCATCTGATATGTTCACAAAAAGGCTACAAAAAGAATTAACTGTGTAAGAAAATATTTACACAGCATGGAAAAAACCTAAGCATCTACAGGTATCACAACCTCAGATCTCACTCCTGAATGGTAATGGTCAGGTCAGAGTCCACCATTTCATACATGAATATAAATTGTTTTTTCCCAGTATTTCCCTTCATATTTTACATTGAATTTATTCTACGATTTTATGTCCCATTCTTTCAGTCTTGCAAAGTCTTTGAGCAGTACTCAGTTTACCCTTATCCTGACAAACTTTTCTGTCATCACCACTGCTCATCTCCTTTTCTACAAATATTGACCACCATACGTTTAAAGAGATAGACATACATAACTACCAACCATTTTCTGCTGGACACCATTCCTATCTTTAGGTGATTATTTACCTATGATAATTTATCTTACCCAATGCCAGACAGCTTTACTTAAAAGCCTTTGTCAAAAGCTTGTTAAATGTTAAAGTAGGCTAGATTAATAAATTCATTCTTATACATGTTTGCTAGCCTATTCGAAGGAGGCCAAGAAGCTTACAAAGCAGAACTTCCCTTTGAAGAAGTAGTATCAAGTAGGTCATGTTTTTCCATATTTATACACATCACTTACAGTTTCTACTAATTAGCCTGGAAAAAATGATCACATTTAGAGTCACCTGAAGGTGCTGTTAGGTGGTTGTCATATTTGTCATACTTAGTCTTCAGGTACCAGAGAAGTTTAAGCCTTCACCGTATTAGTAACTCAGCTAATTCATTTGGCAGTTACCTTATATTGCTAATGTCAGCTGATTGTAGTAATCTGTTAGTGTTTGCTTTGTCAGTTTCTCCCTTAACCTTTTATATTGTTGTTCCAAATTTAGTTCAATCCTCCAATGATTCTTCCAACTCAAGCCCCCATTCAGGGTTCTGACATTTGAATCATAATTACAGAATGACATAATCACACAGAATAGTAGGAGTAAAAAGGGACCTCTAGAAATCATCCAGTCCAAACCACCAGCTCAAGCAGATCCATCTAGATCAGGTCACACAGGAGAGTGTCCAGGCAGGTTTTGAAAACCTCCAGAGCAGGATACCCCACAATGTCCTTGGGCAGCCTGTGCCAGGGCTCCCTCACCCTTACAGTAAAATAATTTTTCCTTAAATGGAACTTTTTGTGTTCCAGCTTATGTTCATTATCCCTAGTCCTATCACTGGACACTACAGAAAAAGGGCTGTCCCACCCTCTTGTAATACTATTAGTGTAATAGTAATAGTATTAATGAGGTCTCCCCTCAGTCTTCTCCAGGCTGAATAGCCCCAGGTTTCAGTCTTTCCTGAAGGAAGATGCTCCAGGCCCCAGATCATCTTGATGGCCCTGTGATGGACTCTTTCAAAGTTTCCTGTCCCTCCTGTGTTGGGAAGCCCAGAACTGGACACAGTACTCCAGATGAGGCCTCACCAGGGAAGAGTAGAGGGGGAGCAGAACCTCTCTCAACCTGCTAGCCACATTCTTCTTGATGCAACCCAGGACGCCATTGGCCTTCTTGGCCACAAAGGCACATTGCTGGCTCATGGTTAGTTTGCTGTCAACCAGAACTCCCAGGTCTCTCTCTGCAGAGCTGCTCTCCAGCAGGTCAATTCCCAGCCTGTACTAGTGCATGGGGTTGTTCCTCTCCATGTGCAAGACTCTGCACTTGTCCTTGTTGAACCTCATGAGCTTCCTCTCTGCCCAGCTCTCAAGCCAGTGGATATCCCGCTGAATGGCAGCACAGCCTTCTGGGGAATCAGCCAGTCCTCCCAGTTTGGTGTCATCAGCGAACTTGCTGAGGGTACACTCTGTTCCCTCATCCATGTCATTGATGAAGATGTTGAACAAGACTGGCCCCAGAACCAATTCCTGTGGAACTCCACTGGCCACAAGCCTCCAACTCGATTCTGTGCCACTGATCACCACCCTCTGGGCTCTGTCATTCAGCCAGTTCTCGATCCACGTCACCATCCACACTGCCTGAGCTTTCCTATGAGGATGTAATGGAAGCTGGTCTCAAAAACCTTGCTGAAGTCAAAGTAGATGACATCCACTGATCTCCCGTCATCTAGCCAGACAGTTATGCTCTCATAGAAGGCTATCAGGTTAGTCAAGCAGGATTTCCCCTTGGCAAATCTGTGTTGAGTCCCCCTGATAACCATGTTTTCCTTAATGTGTTCAGGGATGGCATCCATTATGAGTTGTTCCATCACCTTTCCAGGGATGGAGCTGAGGCTGATTGGCCTGTAGCTTCCCAGATCCTCCTTCTTACCCTTTTTGAAGACTGACGTGACATTGGCCTCTCTCCAGTTCTCAGGAACCTCACCTGTGGTCCACGATGGTGCAAAAATGATGGAGTGGCCCAATTGGGATCCACAAAGCCATCAAAGTAAAAATGTTCCAAAGAAAATAGACTACTATTAAAAATCTTAAGTTTAAATACTGTATTTAGATCAGATGACCTGGTATATCCAACTGATTTGTTTGCTGTACTGAATATTTCTTGTTCTACATTAGATAAATACTGGGTAAAAGTCATCACACTAACCTTTCCCTATCAGCAGATAGTAGTAGAATGATCTCAAAAAACTTAGGTCTTCCACACGTGGTAAAGTTTGTTTAAAGATCTTTCTTGTGAGCTTTAGGGTCTCTGGATTTTGATCCTGATAATGTATGATGGGTCAAACTCTGGAGTCTTTACAGAACAAAGCAATCGGATATGCCAAGGAAACTTAGCCACAAGTAGAAATCAATTTACCAACAAGATAGCCCGAAGGAATAGACTGGAGACAAGAGACATTGTCAACTCAAGCACAGTTCTCAACAGAAACATAAATGTATGCTTCATACATCTCTATTAGGCTGAATCCTGCCAATGTGAATGTTTCTTTCCTTCCAAGACTATAAAGAGAGTCTATTTGGCTCAACTTCTAGATGATTATTATTAGGAGAGACAAATTCTAACTTTTGCAATTCAAATTCTCCTTCATAAAACACAGGGATCAGAGTCTTGCCCTGTACCTCAGGAGGTAAAACACATTAAATATTTTTAAACTCTCTGATACAGCATTTGGAATGGAACTTTCAAAATTAATGTCTTCTAGGGAACTCAAAGAGAATTCAGAGCAATTAGCTTTGTTAATTAGTGTATTTTAGAATTTTCTTCACATTTCAAGAAGTTTCTCCTTCAGCTCCACTGAAGACTATTTTAACTTCTCTAATCCAGCTTAGACAAGGACTAAGCTGAAAATGGTATGAAAATAGACTGTTGGGGTACTTTGGCATTTTATGCATATTTTACACCATTTTACACTAGACATTCATGGAAAGATTATGGGTGACAAATTGCAATGATGGTTTTTTCACTATCAGAGAAGTTTTAGTTGGTGGGTCAGGCTGGTTTTTACTTTATCATATCAATTTGGTCTACCATAATAAATCTAAAGTTAATATAGAGTTTATAAAATAGGTATTATTATTTACTTAATGGGCCATAACAGCTTCCATAGAGAATTTATATTTCACAGATCACTGACTTGGTAGATTGTGACAGCTCTTCAGAAGATGTTCTGGTCTACCGGGTCATTACAGATAGCATGCACAGACAGTAAATCCACATCCTAACTATCCTAGTATCACTTTTCTCAACACAGTTAAATGAGTGGGATCAAAGTAAATTCAAAACATTTCTTTTAATTTTAAGAGGCAAATCAGTATGAGGCACATTACAGATTATTTGCTAGCAAAAGCCTGAAACAGTCATGTTGCAAATTACACAAATGTTTATATGTATGTATGCACTGCTGAAACATACAGGAAGAAATAAGCCCTGTCTACAAAGAACTTACACTTAAAATTCTTATCCCACAAAGGTTCCCCTTGTTGGTTTACTACACAGTAACGAATAATCTGTCTGGATTTCCATTACTACAAGATATCTAGTCCCAGCCTTGAAAGCCACATATAATTTTTCTCCTCTGAATTGTTCATTGTTTTCACAGAAATTGTTTGTTCAGACACCTATTTCTTCTTGCCTGATTTCAGACTAGTTTTAGGAAGAATGAGAATCCTTCAGCAAACAAGAAAGAAAACATTGAGAAGAAATGTTGTAGCAATATGTAATCATGAAACATCACTCTTGACATGTTAATTTTGATGATTCTGTAAGCCTCTTGTTAAAATGAACATTATTGTTGCTCCTTTAGGATTCAGAAATTGGCTGAAATAAGACTTTTTTGTTTTGTTTTCAACTTCATGTTAAAATAAATTAAATAATTCCTCCAGCTGCTATTCCTTCTTGTAAATGTGAACGATCTGCACTAGAAGCTGCTTACTAAAATAAGACAAAATTAAAACACTGAATCTGAGAATCTTGAATTATAGTCCTGAGAATGGCACTACTCAGCCAATGGCTTAAATGTCACAAACTCAGCTGATACTCATAGACCAGATATACACCAGAAATCCACAAGAGAAGCATGTAGGCAAACCACCAGATGGAAAGACATGGAAGGAGGGAACAGATTACTAAAATGGTCAATAAAAACATAGCATGTTGAAAAAGAGGGTAGCATTTTTACTTAAGTAGACTTAGATTCAGAAGATTGGAGATTTCACACTTGGCCTAGGAGTGCTAGTACACTCTTCAGAACAGCTCTCCAGCAGCCACTCCTGAGGAGCAAATCACTCTAGAAGCAGCTTATCGACCTCTTTCCACCAAAGTTTAAAAAGAGTATGATTCTGAATCAGCTGTTGCTTGTGAGTAGAGGGCGGCTAGAGGAACAGAAAGCCTGTTAATAACAAAAACTGCAAGAGACAGGAGTGGAAATCATAGACTAATGTATAATGAACAGGACAGAAATGCAAAGGTCAGTTCTTTAGCAGCAGAAGAGGACACTTCTGTCTGAGCACAGTTGCCGTCTCTCCTAATGAAGTCCTACAATGGCTCAAAGAGAACAGAAGATTCAGTATTTTTATGTGTGTCTTGGTAAGTTACCAGCAAACTTAAAATTAGTTCAAATTAAAACTCACCACCAAATGCTGATCTACCCATGATTCAGAATTGGACCTTCATTAGTAACATCCATCTGACAAGCATCTATACTTCTACATAAAATTCCATGCTACTACCAGCATCCTTCTTTTGCTGGCTGCATTTTAAAAAGCAGAACCCCAGACCAATCATCTCCATGGTAGCAATTCAGTAGTTTGCATATAGACCTGAGCAGACAGAGATGCTTCCTACAGTCTTAAGTGAGAGGCAGAGAGTTCTTGAGAAATACAAGACTTCCTTCCTCCTTGTCTATTTTTTTTTCCACACATTTCCCCATGGTCTAGCCAGCACACTGTATGGGCTGACCTTAGCTACCTTTCTTCTTGGCCTTCTAGATAGTGCAGGGTCTAGTCAGCTGCCTTCTGGAGAGTTCACACTTTAGTGTAAGACATTTCACATTGAGATACCTCAGTGTTCAGTTTTTGAAAGAAGAAAATGGCATACAAACTCCAAACTGCCTTATTCTAATTTACTCCTGAGAAGTTGCCTAAGTTGCTGTTCTTGTGTAGGATACTTCTGTTTTGTACATAACAAGCACCATATTTTACTAATCAGTAATACAGCTCACTAAGCTCTGTTAAACAGATGAAAAACAAAAATATCAACCAAGACTTCAGCTTACTTTATTTTTGGTACTGTTAACCATATATTTTGCAAATCACATTTTGTTTGAGACAGTATGTTTACAGATAAGACCTAGGTAGGGAGGTAAAAGATCAGATTAAACAAGTTCTTGGACCTATTACAGATTTTAAAATACCAGATTTTAGCTGTCTCCCTTTCCTTCTTTTTGAGAATAGTGAAATAAGGATGTACCAAGTTTTCATACTAGAAATAGAGGTGGAGCAGAAAGTACTTCACCTGTGTTATTTTCGATAGGATAATAAATAATAGCCTGGGGTGTTAAAATGGCTAATTGGCATACAGCTCCTCACTTCACAAAAATCTCACTTGTATTCTCTCTCCCAAATTTGGCAGAGATCCAGGACTACAACTTATCGTCCTGGGACACTCAACTGAATCTTTCATTGCCTGCCAGAAAGGCTGGTCAGTGCACACTTTGGGACCAGTTACCAGATTTCCCTGCAGATGTACAGGGCTGGACCTGGTGACCTGCCTCCTGCTAAGCACAGCCTGCAGCACATGAGATTTGACAAAAATCAAGTAAGTAGTTCCATCATAGTCACTTGGTACAGGATGTCAATGGGAGCTGATTCATTTACAGAAACTGACTTATACAACACATTTTGTCCTTGTTTCTACAAATGCTCCATGGTTGGACTTCTTTTTTCTGAAATGTGCTTTTTGCTCAGAAATTATTGTATACAAAAGAGGTTGCATTAATTTATGGGTTGTTACTGACCACCATAATTACCTTGAAAGGTTGTTCTTCAGGCAAAGCTGTTGTTCAAGTATGCTATGGATTGGTTGTTTGAAATATAATATATGCCAAAAGCTAAAATGCTTCAAATTTCTCTGTAGAGTTGAGTGGGATACTGGATGATAAGCAGGTCCATAAAATTCTAGAAAAAAAATCTCAGTAAGGGCAATGCTATCCTTTACTAAATTCCAGGCTCCCTGATGGATTAAAGCTGAGATCCAATCCACTAAAGCCAAAGAGTTTTGCTATGTTTACAATCAGAAAAATAAAATCTAGTCTTATTATCACATCCACAAAGTAAACATCTGTATGTACATTCTCACTGTGAAGAGTAAGCTAACCAGATCCTGACTGGTCTCATTTTACTGTCTCTGTGGTTAATCTACAACTGGGATTTTCCCAATCTCAGCTGCATAGCACATTTCCCTCTACCACCTTGATTAATTTTGCTAGGTCCAGGCTTCTAATCTGACATGTTTGAGCAACAAAGTTATGGATATGTTACCAATACATATCCCACAAACATCAGTCCTTCCCACACACATCAGTCCTTCCAATACTTGTCAATGTGATCACTGACATGCACTTCCCCTTCCTTCTGCCATCTCTATTTACAGAAAGGGCCTCATCCCTGGAGTAACAGTGTCACTATCAGGCCACAGCTGAGGAGATCAGTGAGATGACCAACATTTCCTCTGTTTTCTAGCAGAACATCAGAATTCTCATTCTGATGATATTAGTGGATTAACATCTTTTCCCTAGCATCACACAGAACTGTTGAAAACCTTTTCCCTTTCTTCTTATATCAACTAGAGAAAAAGCAAAAGAATTGTTTTCCCTATAAATACATTTCTAACACAAAAACTTATCTGATTTTTTGAGGACATTTGAATTCACAAAATGGTTTTAGAATTGCCTCCCCACAACAAATAAGAAACCTAGAAACCACTGAAGAACATTCACTTTTATTCTGATTTTATTTAATAAAACTTGTCCTTGTCGATTCCCTATATTCACTTTTGAGACTTTTCTTCCTTGGCAGAAAATTTGTCACAGAATTCATGAAACAAGAAGATAAATATTTGTCAGACATGCAAACAAGTCAATTAAATTCATTGCAACCTGATCTAGGTGAACCTGATTCTGCAGGGGTTTTGGACTAGATGATCTCTAAAGGTCGCTTCCAATCCCTACCATTCTATGATTCTATGATTACTTCAGCCTCCCAAAAAATTCTTTAAGCAATGATTCTTTTATCTTTGCAAGTTGCTACTGGACTTGCTTTGAACAAACATCTGTTCCTTATTACAATAAAAGGAGATTTAATATTTGATTAGCAAATAGTATTTCACGGTTGTCCACATTTTTAAATGGAAATAATAGTGTAAATTTCAGTATTGATTTCTAGAAGCTTTGCACTGTATTATTCTTGAATTCATACTGTGTATCTCACACTTGCAAGAATTTATTATCTCTAGAGAAAGGGCAAGTAAAGCCTTGTACTTTGGAGAAAGGAATATTGAAGACAGAATTAAACGGCCCTCATTTTTTTTTTCAGGTCATATCATCTTTGTATCAGAAACAGATTCTGGCACCAATTACATTTTTTTAGCATCTTAATAATAAAGGCAAACTTTGTGCTCACTTGCTGAACATATGCAACACCTAGGAGCCTGTCAGAATGAGAAGCAAATACATGTGACTGTTAAACAATACTACTGCATTATCCAGGCTCTAGTTTCATGTTTTCGAGAAGGAAGATTTCAGAAGAGCATCACATAATAAGATTTGCTTACAACAATTACACTTTAAAAAAAAAGATCTGACACAGTTGTTTTAAATTCACCCCAAAAGTTTCATCTTTGCACAGATATTGACACTGTAGGGCTATAGAAAGCAAAGAAAAAGGATAGAAGCAGGGAAAACAATTATATTAAAAAACGTATATTAAAATGTGCACCTGGCCAGTGCAGGTTATCATTATCAAATGTTTTCCCTTTTGAAAACTTCTTACAGAGATGCACATGGCTTACTTTAATAGCTGTTACGTTGCTAGAATAGCACCTAGAGGAAGAAAGCTCTGTGGCAGAGATGGAAAGCTATGCAAAAAGGTGCTGGAGAACCACAGGCATGAAAGAGTGCACTTCATATGAAAACAAATGGTGATGTTCTGCATGGTTTGAAGGACTGTCTTATGGCTCAGACACTAGGCTGGCAGTCAGAGGATCCTGGTTTGCTTTCCAGTTTTGTCAAAGTCCTTCAAAGTCCTTGAGCTAGGGAGTGTGTCAGTTAAATTCAGCCCTCCTATCAGAGAGTAGTAGTGCTGTGCTCAACATTATTTCATCTATTTCAAGTGCAAGCTTTCTGAGGCAGGAACTGTCTCCTACTGGGTGGTTGTACAATGCCTTTAATACATTTGGGCTTCTCAGTAGGTGCCTTTAAGCTCTAGTAAAGGATAAAGCTGATTTAGAAGATTTTTTTTTTTTTACATCAGTTGTGCTTGATTAGTTTTGATTGGACTTTGGACTTCTAATCTGCTAATGTAATGTGAAATGTAGAATACAATGTGTTCAGGAACGTCAGAAATACATACTTAAAATAAACTACTTGAAATGAGATTGTAGCAAAGTAGATGTCAGACTTTTTCTCAAGTAACAAGTGATAGGATGAGAAGAAATAGCCTCAGGTTGTGCTGGGGGAGGTTTAGACTGTGTATTAGGAAAAAATTTCTTCATCAAAATAGTTATCAAACACTGGAACAAGCTGCCTAGGGAGGTGGTGGAGTCACCATCCCTGGAGATATTTAAAAAACTTGTAGATGTGGTGCTTAGAGACATGGTTTAGTGGTGGGCTTGGTTAAGTGTTAGGTTAGTAGTTGAACTTCATGATCTTAAGGGCCTTTTCCAACTTCAATGATTCTATGATTCTATATTTACTATTCTTTTGTCTAGTCTGAAATCTGATTTACCCTTATGTGAATTCAGTGAACCTCCAGAAGTATCTGAAGCCCCTTCTGAGACTGCAGCTCAGAAAACCGGCAAGTTTGTCACAATGCTGTAGATGCCAAAGACAGTAAAATGAACAGTGTTCTTCGTGTTGGAATTAAAACTCTGTTATGGGTAGTATCCATTTCAGCCAGTTACAGCTCACTGTCACTTCCCATGAGCTGTCAGGAAAAAGATTGTCTTCCCTCACAGGGAAGGCTAGGAGACTGTGAGGAAGAGCACAGCTAAGAGGAAGGCTCCCTGCCCACACAGTCAGGTGCAGCCTTCTGTAGCAAAGGAAGAAGATTTTTGCCACAAGGGACAGATGGAGTCTGCTTGGGTTGTGGGGAGGCTTTGTAGTGAGACAGATGAGAGCAACTAAGAGTGAGGAAAAAAAAAAAAAGCGTAAAGGGAATCTGGGGCCCACATAGTGAATAGGTGTCTGCTGAGATAACCTGGGACCCAACAGCCAGGTGGCTGAACTGTCAGAAGGGAGATCATCCTTGGGATCCAGAGGGGATTGAACAGAGTTTTGCAACCTGAAATCTACTGAACATAGCAATATTGGGAGTCAGTCTGAAAGGCAGACTCACTCCATCAGGCCAAAAAAAAAAAGAGTAGATGGCAGTTTTGTTTACAAACCTTTTATTTAAGTTTGGTTTTACTCTGAGCTTTTCCTGTACTGTTATCCAAAACAGCACACTGATCTACCATAAAGCCCCTCCCCTGCTCCACAAGCTCAGAGACCCATGAAGAGCTATCATGTCAAAATTATACTTGAGGTAAACAGTTTGAAAGAAGATATTCCATAGGGAACACAACTGAATTTCTAACTCTTGGGTGCTCTCAGACTCCAGAGTGTACAGGATCTAGCAACAGGGAAGGCAGCTAAGGGGACATTCAGTCTGACCTTGTGATAGTGGTCATTCAAGTCAACTTGGTAGATTATTAACAACAACAAGAAAAGCATTTGTAGAGTTACATCATCGTTTGGAAAAAAGAGTAAAATCACCAAAAGAGCCAACTGCTCAAGCTAAATCATCTGTTCATAAATTCAGTAAAATTATCACTATTGAAACCACAAATGGCACTCACCTTCCTCTATTATTGGAAACATTTTAAAGCTTTTTTTTTTAACATTTTAGTCAGGTACTTATTTGAGGTTTGTGAGCCACACAATTAATTGAGAGGATTTGAACCTGTATGTTGTATCTCCCAGGAGTATGCCCACAACCATTATTCTGAGGTGGTTTTCTCTTGTTTCCTGCTGTTACTGTTTCAATTTGTGTAAAATACTTAAAAGCTCATAAAGAGGGAAAGAAATAACCAGGTAGTGAGAATGACAGCTTTCATGAGTCTAAATGATGAGACATGTATCTGTAAGGATACTCACCTCTAGCAGCCTGTGGAACGCTAGGGCAATTACCTGAAAGGTAAGCACTTTGAATTTTGAATCCTTGGGGATTGACTTTGGCACAGTGATTAAACCACAAAAAACTTAATTGAAAGAATGTAATATCAACACTGCCTTTTTCAAAAGGCTCTAAATTTTGCATTTCTCATATTAAAAAAAAAAGCAAACATATTTCAGGAGGAAAACTTAGATATTGCTACTGGAAACAATAACAAATGAACAGTAAAATCTAATAAAGGGCAAGACTTACAAGGAGCAGATGAAGTCACTTGGCTTGTTCAGCTTAGAGAAGACTGAGAGATGGCCTTGTTGCAGTATACAATTTCCTCAAGGAGAGTAGCAGAGGGGGAGATGCTGATCTCCTCTCTGGTGACCAACAATAGGACAAAAGCAAATGGAATGAAGCTACATCAGAGGATGTTCAGGTTGGATGTTAGGAAAAGTTTACTTACTGAGAGGGTCGTCGATCACTGGAACAGGCTTTACAGGAAGGTCGTGATGGCACAAAGCCTGTCAGAGTTTAAGGAGCATCTGGACAATGCTCTTAGTCATATATTTTAGTTTTTGGTAGTCTTGGGAGAAACAGGGAGTTGGACTCAATGATCCTTATGGATCCCTTCCAACTCAAGATATTCTGTGATTCTATGATCTATAGTTTCTTTAAAATTTTATGTTAAATAGTTCTCTACTTCATGCTATACAATTACTTCTATTAATTACATTTGGCTTATTAATAAGAAGATTTAAATTATTTCCATAACCATGCAATAAGTGGGTCATTTGTCTTAGATGAACTACCAGATAATATAAAAAGATCAATATTTCAATTCTTCATGATATTGATATCAAAACAAGATTAAATCTTTTGGACACAATTGGTTTGGCTTGTTCAGCTTGGAGAAGAGAAGTATGAGGGGTCAGACACACCAAATCCCTTACACATTAAAATGCCTGCATTAACACTCATGCAAGGACTCCCAGCTGGAGCTTTGAAACGAGGCCTCTCAGAACTTAAACTGCAGGGCATATATTATTTGGTCCTAACTGAATTTATTGGAAATAAATGCTTCAAGATCTCTTTATAACAATAATTAAAACACAAACAAAACACCACCAGACAGACCCACAACTCAACTATGAAGCAATTTCCAGTGCAGAAAATGTCACTGAAACACAGTATTCACTGCTGGACATTTCTTTCCAATCATAACAGGGAATGTCAATCACCAAGTACTCTTACAAACTCCTTTGATTTAGGGGCATGTTGTGGCTGTACAGATGGGTGTGTTTTATTCTCATCTGTCACACAGCTGATAGGTCTTTTCCTTGGTCTGACCTTTCACTTGTGCCAAGATGTACACCAGTCTCCAAAGGTAAATTCACAAATATTAAATGTGGAGCCGTCATAGTCCATCTAAAATGCCAACAGCACAGCTCTGGAAAACCTGTCTTTAAAAGAGATCATCAAAACTTTAACCTTCTTGCAACCCGTCCAGCTTGTCCCTCCCCTGTACAATTTAAATGTAGCCCCAAAATATTAGGATTCATGGAAAATTTCCTTCCATCTCCAGAGACAAGGTATTAGGGATTGACAAGAATCAATTTCTGTAATGCTACTTGACACATAGATAGTAGGTCTTTCTCTCTAACTGTGAAGCAGTCAGTTGTCTGTAACTTGAGATCCCAGCACCAGGAATGGCTGTAAAGTTTTACCAGAATAGCAAGCATCCTGCGGTGCTGCCAGTGAGGAGGTCAAGGCTGTTAGAAGTCAGAGATCTCCTAGAGAGGAAGTTGTCAGATGTTTAGCTAAAAACACCACCCTTCCTTAAATCCAGCCAAGACTTTTATTCTGCTTCCTGCTCCTTGTTCTGCTCTTTTACAAACCCAAACTGTGCTGCTTAGGATTTATGCTCCCATGATCCAATAAAACTGATTAGGAACATGACACATTTTGAGCTGACATTTGCAGAAAGCAAAAGAAAAAACTTCATTGCATTGAACAATAATCCAGAGAAAAATTAATAGAAACTACAAAACTAAGTTAGGCAATTTAAAGACTCAAGATATTAAAACATCCTTTGTAACATATCTCTCATATGAGCAAATGATAATGTCAAGCAACAATCAGCTGCTCAGTAGTGACAGCTTTTGTTGTTTTTATTCACTATCTACACATTTGATAGGATGTTTAATTACTGCATATTTTCTCTAATTAAATGCTACTCTGAAAAATAAAATGACAATTCTTAGAAAAATACTTTTTTTAGTGGAAGTCTCTCTATCTGTTTCTATGGCAGAGTCATCAGGAAGGCTCTGCAGGCTGAAGGCAAACTTTGTAGTAAAATTAAACAAAAGAAAACAAAAAAATAACCCTCCAAACCCAACCCCAACTCCAAACAAGAGACAGAGCTCACAGCAGTCACTGATAAGGCCACTCCTGACTTCAGACTGTGAACTCAGCTATAGGTACTGCACTTTGAGCTACTGGTTACTCCTCAACACTTTTCTCTCTCCCTCAGATCGCACTTTTGAACAACTGTGGAAGCCTCATTCTTTTACCTCTAGAGAACTGGATTCCTCCAATCAGCCTCCAACTACATCAAACTCTAGCAGTCTGTATTTTTGGACTGAATGAATACCCGTATCTATTGAAACTGGAAATGTATTCAAAGTAAGTAATTTGCATGAGTTGATCACTAAAAATGTAAGGGTAAAGAAGCAAAGAAACCATAAGCTTTGCCATTATTTCATGTCCATATAGCTGGATAATCCTTCCAAACTTACATACATTAACTTCAAAATGCTCTCTAATGCACCTTTTTTTTTTATGATATCCTAACACACACGAAGTGGACAATAAGCTTTGTAGGACCTGGCTCAAGTTCTGAGTTTTCCTACTGTTTGGGAAAAAGCACAACTATCACGATGCAGAAAGATATTTTGCTTTTCTTTTTAAAAAGAAAGCAGACACAACAAGAGATACTTAACAAGAGATAAACAAGAGAAATATAACTTTCACAGCCAGAATACTGTTAAAATATTTTAACAGCATTTGTGTTCAAATGCTAGCAGTGCAAGTTCATATCTAATATGCCCAGAAAAAAAAAAGTAGTGACGGGAAAACTTTTAAAAATATCTCCTCATTCCTAAATCAAGAAAAGTGTCTTCTGTGGGAAAAGATGAAAGAAAAGCTCTGGGACTAGTTCTGGATAGCAAAAATGTAGCCCGCAAGCTCCTTGCAATGAATGCCAATGGCTTCAAATTAGTGCCCATTTAGATCCCTTTTTTGTATGCAGTGTACTAGGGACTGAATGGAGAGCACATCTCTTTCACATAGGTTACAAACAGCCATCACTAATGACATTTGGTTCCCTCCCACCTGCTCTACTTTCTAAACGTGACCCTCTGATGAAAGACTGGCCTCCAGCAGCAATTCTCTGAGCCATATCATTCCTTCACAGCCTTCAATTTATATTCAAGTCATGAACATGACACTTCTTTTGTTAGCTTTTGATTTTCATCTCCTGTTTTGTGCATTAATCCCCGTAACAAAAGCTGTCATTGTCATAGGTGCTGTAGAAATCAGTAAAATTAATAAATAGTTGGCATAATATTTAAATACTCTCCCCTATCAGGATGAGTACGTTACTGAATTTGTGCTATATGGAACAGATGACAGTAGAAATAGTTATAATAGATCACTTTGACAATTTCAGATTTACATAATGGATTCATCCACTTTGTGTATTAGGTTTGCGTACATTCTCTCTGCATGCCAAACATGCCTATTACCTTTAAATTATTTGCTTTGAATGGTATATGCAGCTACATAAAGTATATTTCTTTACAGACTGTAACTTTAAACATACTAATACATGTCTCTTAAAATACAGGTTTATGTGTTAGGTGCAAACAAAGTAAATTTATGTACCTGTTTAGTAATTTTATCACATGTTTTCATTTAATTCACATCAGCTGACTTTTTTTAATACTGTCAATCCTTTTTTAGATTTATAAAGCATCATTATTAGCAAACAAAGGTACTGCAGAACTGTGCCTACAAAGTTGATACTTTTTCCAGTCTGTTCACAACAGATCACGAGTGTATTTATTACCAAAAAAAAAAAAAGTCTAGTTTATTCTAGTTTTCCAGTCCAATTCCATGGATACAAAGAGCAAAAGCAGCAGAAGAGGACAAAAAGGGCCAAATATCAAACACGAGATAATCCCCTCCACAAACACAGACTTTGTGAAGGCAGCCTCGCTGCTGCCTTCTGAGGTCTTCTCATTTGGGAGGATGTGCCATTAAAGTTCTAGGTATGAGTGGCATATAACTTTGGAAAGAGCTTGCACATCTTCCCAACAAGACATATAGCTCTGAAAAAAGCCCAATTCTAGTAGTACGGGGGTCTTAAAAGAACATTTCTGCTTTATCACCCAAACTGAATCTCAGCACAGGGACAGTCTGCTGAGGGACAACTGGAGGGTGGGGTACTCACAACCCCGTCAATGCTCTTCAACCTTGCAGGATGGGCATCTCTAGAATAAGGCCACCAAGCAGACCCTTCTAGGTCTATGGGATTTCAGTAGATAGCTCCAAGACAGTTCAGTGAACCTTTGGACCACTTCTAACATTCTCCTACAAATGTCTTAGCTGATGGATTTTTGTCAGACTTGCTATAGTTACAGGACTTGGGGAATGTAACTTGACTGTATGCTCTGGAAACATGAGTATTTGTCTCTCTGACAAAATAACGTGAATTTTCAGTCCACATGAAGTTCTAAAAAGCAAAATTTCCCATGATCTGGAAATTCTCTCTTTTGTCCAGGAATAATATAGTATCATTTATTACATGTGTATATCACCAAAGAATTAAAGTAATTTCTCTATATCTGCTACTACTTAGACGTCTATTTCTGAAAAGACAGATGTATTTTTACCTTTGGAAGGACTTTATAATACTGCTGGATGATTTAAGCTCCTATCTTTCATGTTTTTTTTCCCATCAGTACTTCAAAAAGAAGGAAAAATGTTACCATTCATATTTCCAATGTTAAGGACAAGATGCTAGAGGCAAAACAGGAAGGTTGTCACAATGAAACCAACTGAAGATGGGCAGTTTTGAAGTCAAATTGTTTAGATCAAGACATTTAAACTCTGTCTCTGTTGTATAACCTTAAACATTTTGCTGAATTATGAGTATGAGATCATGTATAGTCTGTTGTTGCTTTGTATGGTTTGAGGAATGAGACTAATTTGCAAATTAAAAGAGGTACTTTACGATAATTAAAGCCTCAGATAACCCATAGTTTGGATATATTAGCATTTCTTTTTTTTGCAAGGTGGAATATATTGCCACCATTGAGCTAAACCACAAGCAATGCCTGCCAGCAATGTGTAGTTAACAGCTCTAAATAGTAACTGTAATTTATTTGATTTTATAAAGTAAGTTTGTAAATAAAATCAAACCTGCAATTAGCCATTTCAACATTCACTCCTATTTTTTTTTTTTTCAATAGGGCAAAACACAATAATAGTTTATACATGCTTCCAATTGTCAAGGTAAATGTTCTCATCACATTAACATAAGTTGTTTTCTCCTTATCACATGGCTCCTTAGACTTCTGATGCACCCTCACACAAATACTTACATACGGAAATACACATACATCATCACTCAAGGATGACTTGCAAGTTCACATTTTCTTAACCAAATATTGGTTATAATCATATTTCTCAGAACCCAGGTAGCCTTCCATTTAAAGGGATCCTAATTCTGTTTGATTCTGGTTTGGTGGTATTCATTAATTAAATACTTTATAATTATACTTTCAGGGTGATTCTATGGGGCTGCATGTCTGTAAATGAGAAACTAATAATGTACAATTTAAAAATAGAAAATTCAAATACACAACAAATCTGGCAGCACATTCTCTCTCTTTGAAAAGTCCTAGGGGATGGCTACACTGCAAACCACCAGTGGGCTTTTCTTTGTTCATTCTGCCGTTTTTTCTAAGAGGGATGTGTATTTTTGCTGCCTAATGCTGCCAGGTAGTAACACATTCTCCAAATACCTGCCTGTTGGCATATTTCCCTAATAGAGTAGTGTTGTTTGGTCTTTTCCCATTTAATCTTAAAGTAGTCAAAACCTTTTGAGATCATCAAGTCATGCCATCTTTTAATTTACTAAAGCATATTGTGCTTACTGCCTCACGAAGAGTCTTTGATTAACAGGAAGACTTAAATTACTCATTGTTTAAAGCTCTTTATAGAGCTAAAAACATAATCCTATAAACTTGATAATTTTTATTACCTTTTCTCTGTTACTTACAGTCAATTGCAAGTCTTGAGCTGGATATTTGTAACTTAACCCAAAAGTTATACTTCAGGACTGAAAAAAATATAATGTTCTCTTGAACAAGCTTTTTGTGTAGGAAACAATTGACTTGCTCTTTTATTTTTTTTTCCCCTTACGAAGCATGATTCTTGGAATTGGTAGAAAGAGTAACTACAGCAACTAACAAGACCTGAGCATTCAGAAGGTAAGAGATGGCTGTCTACTCCTCCACTGTGAAAAAAGTTTCAAATCACTTTCAAAAGTAAGACCAGAAAAGGAAAAGATAAGATGGGGTGGAGGGAACCAAAGCATGAGCTGCAAAGTAATCAAATCACTTAAGCGAGAAGTGATGAGGGTGTTTTAGGAAAGTAACACTGCTGAATCCCATCTTCCATACTAGACCTTACTCTTTTATAGTCAGATTACTGTGCACAGCAAGCTGTCTTGGCTCCTGGGCTTTCCCTTTGTCTCTGCTATGATTATTACGATAGATATTCCTTTCTGCTGTTCTTACTCTCTGCTGTGCTGTCTCCTTCATGCACTCACTGTTTCTCTTTCTGCCTCTTACTATTTGCTCAGGCTTTCAAACTCTCTGTGACAGCATTCACAGAACAAAAGGTTGCCATTACATTTATCCCTATTTATCCTCCTTTGATGCTGAATTGAATTTTGTTCTGCAAGCGTGAAGAAAGCTAGATTTGTCATTGTCTTCATCATCTCTATTTTACCTAAATCACCCTGAACACAAGTGTAATTTATTTCCTAAATTTATCAAAATCCTTTCCAACCAAAAACTTCTCACCAAACCCTTCCTCTGTTATTTTTCTAGTGAAGAAAATTAGATAAATGCAGATATGTTTGTTTCCAAAATGTCTATAGACATTTTTCTCTTGTACCATAAGAGCCTCCTGGGAGGCAGAAAGTGACCAATTATCCAGCTATGTATAAAGGTAATGAAGAAAAGAAAGTCACATAATAAAACTAAATTATCATCATGTTTTGTTTCTTACTTCACATAGAAAGTATAAAAAAAATCCATAGGTAGGAATCAGTATCACTTTAAGTCTAGTTGTTTAGAAAGAGCATCAAAAGGCTGAAGAGGGTTCAGCTTATAAACCACTTTTGCCAGTCCATTGTATCAACTCCAACAGTCAGAGCCGATAACCATCATTATATTTTTGATAGTTGGGCTGCAAGTTCTCTTCAGACTAGCACTAAATAAGAAATGTGTGTTGTAAAGATACTACATATGCAACAAAACTAGATTGTTTCTGTCTTCCCATAAAATTGATTCAGTGACAAGAAACTCTGAAATCTTCCACAGAGAATCATTAGCAAGATATATTTATCCCTGCTTCTATTTTTTCAAGAAATCAGAATGCCACCATATCTCAGAATGCTGCAGTCCCATCAGTGCCATATGTATGATACTCTCTTCACAGTATGCACTCATGTAACTTTTACAAAATGGTAGTTAATTGTAACCTCTATGCCTCTGGGGCAATAAAATAGCTCACTCAATTTTGTAGAAAAGTATACTGAGACTAAGCTAAATCAGTTGTCCAAAATCACCGCTGGTAAGAATCCAAAACTCTTCACGTTTTATGACATATATGCTTAAACTGAGAAAGTTGGTGCCATCAAGCTCACAAGGAAGCTATGTAATGGTATCACCAAAATTTCTGTCACTAAAGTGACAAGGAGAAAGACTATTTTCTCCCAGTGGCAGCCCTCATACTGAGACTAGAGTAACTATCATATTCCCAAATGAACGACCAAATCCATCTGTATCAGCAGGATTTCACAAGTAAATCATGAAACATATAATGAAGAGTTCACAGAGAATAGAAAATAAATATACATTGAACTGTATGTGACAGAGGTGCCACAACACATTCAGGGCTATCATTGTGCTATTGTTCATCCTCTCCAGAAACAGAGAAAGCAGAAGGTGCAGAAGATGTTATGTTAAGCTGGTCACTATTGTTTCCATTCTGAGAAAGCTATATATTTGATTATGGAAAAAGGGTTTCTCTCAGCTAGGAAGGACTATCTATCAGCTACTCAAAGTTTACATTCAAAGATAGTCTCACCAATTAATTCTCTGTGCTCTACTTCCCTTTTCTTGGCAGTGAAAAATGAGAGCCCAGCACATGCTGTTTGCCAGCATTAAGCAGCTTTTCAAAAACAAGCTTCAGGCTTGGATATGTCAAAGAGACAATGCTAATAGCACAGGATCAATGACTTCCTTGTGACTCAGGGCAGAGGTCAAATCTATACACTCTGCAAATTTTGACACAGCCTCTGGTTGCTGAAGATCTGCTAACAGACTCCACTAGCACAGGCAACGTATGTCTCCTATCACTTCAATTATGGATCTCAAACAGGATCTTAAACATACCAGATGCTTTTTTTGCCCCTGAGCCATATATCTACTGAGTTCCAAGATCGATGCAGATGCCCTCCCTCAATTTCAGTTGCTAAAAGTGATCTCCTTAAGAAACAATACAAGACTCCAGTCCTTAATGTTGCTTGCTGCATCCCTCTTCTCTACAGGGAAATATGTTTGAATAACATACAGCTCAGAGAAAAGTTTAGACTGAGCCCTATGTTTTGCCCTTGTCAAGAATAAAGGAAAAGATTTCTCTATCATTGCAGAGATGAGAGTGTTTTCAAATTAGGCCAGTCACAGGCCTGCTGTGTTGACATCAGAACAGGAATTCAGTGTACTTGCAGTACATTAGGAGGCATCATTGGTAACAAACTAGGTCTCTCTAATACGTTAGAAATTAGGCAGCTGCAGTAAACAGCTCTCTCTGCAAAAAAACTGGCAACAAGTTTGAGGATCCTGTTCAGTTTTTCAATATCACTAGACATCTAACAGCAAAGCTTTCTCTCATTCTTTGATCAAAGGCAAAAAATTGTAGTGTGGTTAATTGGGTTGGGCTGTACTTTATCCAATTTCCTACTTTGACTTTACACAATGTATTTCTACAAATCCTTGGCATATAAATTAAAAATCCAATCTCTGACCAAATCAACAACCTTATTCAACACACAAAGAAACCATTCACAAAATGGAACATCCTTTTCTCAGCTCCTACTAAACAACAATCCCACTCTATATCCTACACAAAATCCTCAAATTTTGTTCAAACTTCATCCTTCTCCAAAGCTGAAAGCGAGCCCCATTTCATACTCTAAAGATCCACACATTCAGATGAATGTGATAAACGAGCACAGTTTGAAATGGCTCTGCTTGTTTTATGAATGTACTAAAGGCAATGTATCGTCTCATTATACCAGTGAAGAAATGCAGTAATAACAAAGAATATTCTCCTTACATTTAATTGCTGGTTTGGTCCCCGTCTGGCAGTAGTCATGTGTTTTACTCTACAGAAATATTACCTTCTATGGGAATATAAATGTTTTATTGGATCATGACCTCAAAATATTAGGCAACAGCCACAAAGAGTATGAAAGATTATTCATAGATTTAGATGAACATGGGTTTCTTGCTTTGTGTAAGTCTGAATTGCACACATCCAAAGGGAGCTGTTCAGTTTAGAGACTCGTAAAGCTCAATTTAAAAATTATATCATAATTTTTGAACTAACAACAAAGGGAAATCATAACACCTGTAATTTATTGTATAGCTAAACCAATTAAATATGCAGCATAGTTAAACTGGGAAAGAATAAAAGAGTCTTTGAATAAGAAAGCTTATTGCAAGAAACAGGTCTCAGTTCAGAGCAGACCTTCACACTCTAGCTATAAACTCTCAAAAATGGCACTCAAAAAGAGGAATGATGTCATACTAGTATCTCTTTAATGCATTCTCTCAGCCACTGCCATAATATCTCACTCTTAAGATAGAGCAGAGTCAGTAATATCTTATGTGTTGCACAATACCTACTTACATATAAGAAACCTAATAGAAGTGTAAGAGATTAAATCAAATTGCCATGAAACCACTAAGAAGAATTTTCCTTTCTGGTAGTATTTGTGTTTTGTGGCAGTGCTCTGAAGCCTCAGCTTTGGACTGCAATCCTATCATAACATCAGAGAATAAGCAGTGGTAACGTGGTGTTTTTGAATTTCATGCACCACTACTAAGAGAGAATCCTTAAGAAAACAGCCCATCATTACATAGCAACATAGAAAAATCATCTGCTGACAGGCACTAATCCAACCAAAGCTTTTAGTTGTATAATAAACTTTTATTCAACTGAATTAGGGAAGTGTATGGCTAAAAGAGTGAAGGCACTGAAATAGTTAGTCAAGTAAGCATTGGAAGAACTAAGAAACCAGATTTACTTCTTTTTATCCTAAACAAGAGAGCTGGGGGTGGGGAAAAAAAGAAAAAAAAGAGATAGAGACAGAGACACTAGTTATGATTACAAAAACCACCAAAAATTGTCTTCAAAAGGCCACATAATACAACAACTTACTACAGTGGTATAAAAGAATCTAAACTTTAGAGTTAACATGTTAAATTGATCTGTTGGGGGGAAAAAAATGCAAATACTAGAACAGTACAGTTTTTTAAAGCCTTACAAAATGTTTGGTTTAGAACGGCACAAAGAATAGAACAAGATCTGGGGTTATCATTTACATTTTGTATCTTCAAAGTATACATAATGTTATTTTTAAGTTAAGACAGAGAAAACAGTATTTATCATCTTTTTCCTTCTCCTGGAGGAACAAGTAAATGTTAACAGCCCAAGTTCAGAGAGTTGCACAATTCCTGTCTGTTGGCAGATAATTCAAAACATGTACCTCAGCAGACAGTGGTTTCTAGACACCTGCTTTGTATCAGAGATGTTTGTGGTACTTCTGGTATTCTGTGTGGTATTATAAGCAGATGAAACATAACATGAAATAAAGTGATGTAAAAGTAGTATTAAAAGACAGATAGACTTTCCTGGGAATGGGACAGACACTATCCATTTTGTTAGGAGACCCCTGATGTGAAATGGAGGCAAAGGCAATCAGGATATTGCAGTAAGAGGAAGACAAAAGAACTGGAGATATTGTACTGACTATTCAACTTCTGAAACTTTTTTTTTACCACAATGAGAATTAATAAAAAAGAAATTAATTCTGTGCCAGTAGAGTAGAAGCCAACAACAAAATATCTGAAACTGTTTTCTTCACAGTCCTCTAGATCATTCTAAAGCTAATCACAAACAATAAACATTGCACATTTATTTGACATTCTCTTTACAGTTTGACACTTGAAACAGGTTCTCAAAAGTCAGTGAAAAGTCTTGCTCATGCAAGAGCGGTACCAAGACACAGGACAGACTACTGATATGGTAGATGCTCCATTATTCGCCTGTTGGGATGGGAGAAATCTGACAATAGCTGGCCTTGTAGACCAGTTGTCTGGCAGAAGCACTCTGCCCAGAATACATTGGTGCCAAGCACCTGTCTGTGAGAGGTATTATTTTCCTAGGAGCTCTAAGAACATTTCTGTTCAGATCAATATGTGAGTCACTACTTGCTTCTGGGCTGACCTATAAATGCCCAATATGTTCTTCATGAATATTTACTGATTCAGAGTTAAGTATTTATATCCTAGTCATATTCTTGTACAACAGTCTTTTCTGTACTTACTTTCCTCTCCATTATCAGTGCTTGAACTGAGGTGAAGTAGAGATTAGACACACTGATAGGCAGTTTGGACACCTCTATATGCCATGGATGCACTAAAACCATATTCAAGGACTGAGTGCTAAAGAATTCATCCTATCTTTAGTTAACTCAAAAGCTTTTATGGATGCAGCTTTTCCCAATTAAAAAAATCAGATGTCTTTATTGAAAACATCAGTACATGTTCCAAACATGGACTAAGTTTTGAGCAGCAAAACTTGACACAAATCTATGCCAAAATTCTGGATTTTGGTAGCAAGTTTAAAAGATCAAACTCAAAAGCCTAATAAAAACTCTAGTACAAGTTTATGTGATTCAATACACACTGTAACTTTGGTAGAAAATCTGGGGAAGCATGGAAATCAAGAATTGACAATACTGGTCTTGCAGCAAGTTAAAGAATTTTCTGGCTAATTGTTTCCAACCACAAAGAAGCATAAGTGAACCAAGTACATTTATAGCCTGTGACTCACTCAGGAACATGAGTTTTCAGAAGCAGCAGAAATTTTAAAAAGCACATCAAAATTAAAGAAATACTCATGTTTCTTTGATATATAAATTCACAAAATATATATAAATGTGAATTATTGTCTCAACCCTGTGGAACCGCATAGATTTGCACAACTGGCTAAATAAGAGGGTTTACACAAATTTCTAATGAGAAGAGCTCTGTTATTTTTTTCATTTGAAAGAAAACTAATAAAATTTAGTTCATATATACTCTACACCCTGTAAATTTTTTTAATGTTTCCTCATCTGTCTGGAAAATATATGATCTGTAGATCCAATATTGTTTAAAAGCTTGTGCTCTTTTAAGTGATGAATCCAGAGAGTTTTCTTCCAAGCAATCCACGTAACAATACAGACATCAGACTCGGTATTATGTTTAACTTAAAGTTTAAATTGACTTGGGTCTTATGTCCAACTCAACTAAATCAGAAACTGTGATCATTTCCCTGTATGTATTTGAAATATAAGCTTGGTAAATGGATGCTTTACAGTATTGTATTCTACACACCATTTTCCAAGTCTGACAATAAATCAGATTTCCCCTTTCATTTGTGAAATTCCATGACAAAATCAGGAAATAAATAAAAACGTCCTCCCTGATCTCAGCCACTTAAAGGTATTGCTAATGTGCATGTAAGAATGAAATCTGACATCTACAACCCCTTATTAACAGACACAGCAAGCAACAGGCACTCTTTTCTGAGGTTTTCAAATGCTCTTCTTAAAAGTTTCTGAAAGCTGGCAGCTTGTCAGAACCAAAAAAGTAGAACTTTCTGCATGTTTTCTCTGCAAGAACTATAAGATTTAAGTTCTGTGACCTGTCTTAAAGAAGACAGGAGGAACATGCATTATCAGAATTTTTACTGAATGTAACATAGTCTTATGTATGACAAGCTCAAATGAAGGAATCATATGTGATATAGGTGATTTTTATTATGTTTTAATATGCAATGAGAGCTCATCAGATAAAAGAAATAGGAGAATAGTAAAAAAAAAAAAAGAACAGTTACCTAAAAACCGGACTGAATTTAGATCTTCTCAAGAAAGGTAATGCTGTGCTGTAGTGAATGAGACACAGCAAAGCTGATCTTATTAAACCTAGTGGAGCTGCTCACTGTCTGCTTGAGACTGATATACAACAAATTCAGAAATAATTCTGGATGGCAGACTTCGGGACACTAGTGTGCTTCTGGTTAGCTGTACAGCTGCATGGGGAAAAAGCACAAGAATTTTACATGAATCCTAAAGCAGTCTTTATCTGAATATAGCTTTAAAAGCTTGTACAGATATTAACATGGGCAGATGTACAGTACCTGCAAACACATAAGGGATGTGTCTAGAGTGATCTGGTTTCTAGACAGTGAAAAATGAAAAAAACCCAAACCAAACCAAAAAAAAAAAAAAGAAAAAAAAATACAAGAAAAAAATTCTCAGCATCAGTCAGTATTGTTAAAATATTGTATCAAGCCTGCAATTGGCATAAAATCACTGAGTTTCTCTTAAAAGAAGCGACTCTGATTTATAGTAATGTAGATCTGAATCATCATTTTGAGAATAAATTCTGTTTATGAAATGTATGTTTAAATCCTATCCAGTTGTCTCCACTGAGTGATTAATTCTCATAATCTGTGTGCTAAGTGATGTGCAAACTATGAGGAAAGACATGCTTCTTGCTCTAGACATTGTTCCATAATATCTTACCAGACTGCTTCAATTCTGGAAGCAATGTCATTAGTAACTTGCTTCTCTTCGTCTGTTTTCAGGTTGAATAATGTCTTCTTTGCCAATAAACTAATTTAGGTGCATTTCCTTTGCCAGTAATGCTAATCACTTAACACCAGCTCTACCTGCATTATTAATCTTTGACTGACTAGAGCTTCTGAAGCTGAAGAACAAGGTCTGGAGAAGCAAAAAATGCAATTTCACTTGTTTAATATATATTCCGATCATATAGGTTCTACCGATGCTATGTCCAATAAGGAAAATAAGAAGTCTGAGTCCAGTTAGTTTCATTTTTGTATATTTTCCTCTGTAAAATACCCTCACTTCTCATAGGAAAGCAGCTGACACTGTTAGCTTCACAAAATTTGAATTTTCACATTTAAAACCACAGATTTTTCACTTCTTTTTGTTTCTTGCCTTTGTTTCTCTTAACCTTCCCATGAAGCCTTACTCCTTGACTGAAGGGTATAAAGAATGCCTGCAATGAAATTTTTACCTCAGCAAAGACAAACAAAGGAAGTTACAAAAGGAATTTGTAACTTGTTTTCAAAAACATCTCCAAAGAAGACATCCAGTAAGAATGACGTCATACACACAGCTCCTGTCTTCAGTCCTGTCAGCGCTTCCTGAGCCTCCCCCTTTCACAAATTTGAAACGTTAAATGTATGTTTGGATGTAGTCCCACTCCAACGTTAGGTAGTTTCTCATCACCAATAATACTTTACAGTTTTTTTCAGTTCCAGTGACTTCAAGGAAGCCATGCTAATTTACTCCATCTGAGGATATGTGTCAGTGGCTGGTTTTTTGAGGAATAGGAAAAGTCTCAAATGGGTCAAATAAAATAGAATGACATTTTTTACTCAAATCTGTATTTTATCCAGGAAATAATAAAAAGCCTACACCTTATAATACAATCCGTACTTTCAGTGCTAGGGAGAAAGAGGACCAATACAGCTTTCAGTACCTATGGATGCACTGCACATGACCAATATATCTCAGTGAAATCCCCAGTGAATCCCAAAGCAAATATTAATATATATCTCTAACAAACAGGCAAATGCTTGACTGACTTGCTAAGTGCTATCCAGTTTCAAATCTTTTATATGGGTCAGAGATTTGGCTTTATTGTATGAGACTCTTCCCAAAGGAGGATATATTCAGTGTATTGAAAAATCATACACCACTCAATCAAGTTTAGTTGGATCTTTTCTACTATTATTTCATGGACAAAAGGAAGATCTTTAATCTCTGAGGTATCAAGACAGAACACTGCCCACCATCAGTAGATGTTCTGTGTCACACCCCAGCTCCAGGTTTATTACATATAGGTGAAGGATTGAATCATAGAATAATTTCAGCTGGAAGAGACCTTTAAGATCATCAATTCCAGCCTTTGTCCCTGCCCTATCAACCACTAGACTATTTCCCAAAGTGCAATATCCAACTATTTCTTAAACACCTCCAAAGACTGTGACTGCACAATCTCCCTGGGCAGTTGTTCCAATGCCTGACAACCCTTTCAGTAAAGAAATTCCTCCTCATATCCAGCCTGAACCTCCCCTGGTGCAACTTGAGGCCATTTCCTAGTGTTCCATTGCTTGTTACTAGGGAGAACAGACCAACCTCCTACTTGCTACAACTTCCTTCATGTAGTTGTAGAGAGAAGCCTGGTTGCATCAGAAATCATCATCTCTCTCTCACACACTACTAAAAAGAGAACCCCTTGTGTATTTATACTTCAGTACACTGTATTTTAAAAGATAGTGATATGATATATTGAGATGCACTACATTACTACATTCAAGAGAGAAGAATATTCTATAGCCACAGACTCTTCCACACTCTGAAGGAAAAAAGTGAAGCAGAGAGTTCTTGTACATAAGTAACTTTCATAGGATGTGCACAGGCAGAGAGACACTGTTCCTTGGAGACACTCCAGACATACTCGTGCCATCATTACGGAAATGAACATTGTCATAGACAAAGTCCTGTGTAAAAGAGAACATGAGGGTTCCTTTTTAAGAATGCCAACTCCTACCAAGGTAGCTCTGCATATCTGTCTTTCAGTATACTTATCTCCTGACAGTGGCAACTGACATCCAGCATCTAATCTTCTATTTCTCATGAGATCATTCAGATTGCACTCAGATATTTTTCACAGTAGTTCCTGATCTTTTGTATCATATCAGGTATCATATATAAAGCAGAGTAAAAAAGTTAAAATGAAAACAAGCCTAATGCTATATTAATCTATCACATAGTGATGCATTACAGCTTGGTAGTTGGTCTCAAAACAGTCAAGACAGTCTATTTGATTACTTTATTCCTTTCCCTTCCAAGTGGTCCGCAGTAGTCTGATCTTTCCAGTGTGCTCACCACACACAGCCATAAATTTTTCCCAGCTGATGTTAAACTGCTTTTCCAACCTGGTGCTGGGGGAAAAGTAGCTGGAAAGATGCATCAAGGACTATGTTACTCTTACGCAGATGAAGGCACCAATGTCTCCTTATGCTTTCTCGATTCTAAACATGAGCTGTAAAAAACACTGTATCATCCTAGAGCAACACCATCAATGATTCTTCTCCCTACAATCTTTGAGTGGCCAAAAGACTGAAAATAGCCTTTACAACTGCATATTATTTTGCTATAATGTCTGCATCAATCTGATTTGGCTGAGGTTGAAAGACTGTTTTAGCAGAAGTTGCCACTCAAACTTACCAAGAGAATACAGATAAGTAGAAGGTAACAACTTACTGTTCTTCCTTCATCTGCCAATCTACTCCTAGAGATCTTCACCTTGTCCTTCATATTTCTGAACATTAGAGACCAACAGGTTCAGTAAAAGTTTGTAAAATACCAGGGACTGTAACTGCTCTTATGTCAAACTGGGAAGTTATTCCAAATCCCACCATTTTCATTGATTTCCATCTTTCAAATTTCTTTTTTCGCCCGGGACTTTGAAACAGGACTATGTAATAGCTTGTACAGACCAAGACATCAGATATAGTTGCAACAGAATAGTTTCTAGTTTCATCTTTTAAGTCATTATAATTTTAATCATTTCAAAGGGTCCAATAATTTGCGATTGATGTCTTTGCCTTTAGATTGAATAAATTAATTAACCAGAGAGAATACAGAAGATGGAGTAGAAGCCAAATGAGCATTAAGCATGTGGGTTTTAAACTGATAAAAATCTGAAGTGAGAAAACACTGCTGAAAGAATAAATACTAACAGTTCTTAAGACAAACATGCTTATCACTCAGCTGGAATATTTCAGGCAGTCATTTAGGCAAGATTTTTAATTTTTTCGAAATATACTTAGAAGAAATTATGATAACTCTGTAGACTGAAGGTTATTGGTAATTTAAGACTAGTCCACTTTTAAAATACACAGGTTCATGGCCACAAGAAACTGAAAGCTCTGTGAGTTCCACTTTGTATCTTAAAGCAGGAAGCTGGGAGAAAGAAAAAGCTGGTGTTAGGATGGCAGGGAACTCACAGGAGTACAACAGGAAAGAAATGTAAGAACAGCATGTAAGTACACAGAAACAGAAAAGAGCACAGGTATTCAAAAGTGAAGACCTGAACACTGCCACGTGTCAGTTTTGCCCTGTTACACCTTTGCAGCAAACTCAGACGCAAATTTAACTCTGACAATATGCAATTTGGCCCAGTCATAATGAATCAGGCATAAAAACGTCAATAGGAGTACTAAAAGGCCATGGGAAGTGTAGAAAGCAACAAGACAGTGCAATTGTGCTTGAATGGTCTGAAAGGATATAAGTAATGGAAAGGCATTTAAAAAAAAACAAAAAAACCAAACCAAAAACGGAGCTATTGAGGCTGAACAACAGGCAAGAAAAGGAAGACAAATAAGGCCACAGAATTGTCTCCAAAAGGAATCTCATCTCATGAGATGTTTAGAACAAGGCTCAATGAAGTAGTGAAAAATATACTGTAGGAAACAACACTTCAGGTCAAAGAAGGTCTTTTTCTGTCTGTAATTCTGTTCATTACAAGGCATTTCAGGGAACTAAGTGAGGAAAAACAAAGAAAGAAGCAGCTCTGGGGGTGGGGGAGGTGTGGGAGAGGGAGCAGCAGGACTGCCTAGAAGCAGTGTCCTGTAAGAAAGAGTAGAAGCTTTCCAGCAATGGTTGCAGTTGAGAAAATGTTCTTAAGACAGACATAAGTAGAAATATACCATACCTATTCTCATTTGCATAAGTACTGTTGTACCTACAGTTTTGTTGAAGACAAAAAGCTAGAATGTTAGATTTAAAAAAAAATAAATAAAATCAGAGGACTGGAAGCCACAGCTTTGTGGCAATGCACTGATTCACAGGGTAGGCAGTAGTACAGATGCTAGAACACAGGCATAGCTCAGCTCTACATGCCAAGGACTATGGAAGAGAAGGTCAGATACATAAAACCTGTTGTGGTCACTCAAGCAAGAAAATCAGAAAGTCAGACAAAAGAGGAAGTGGAGAAAGAGAGGGTTCTGTACTACTTACTGCCAACACCAGGGAGAATTGTCCAACCACTGCTGGGTGCCAAAAGTAGACATCCTGAAAACACCCAAAACAATGTGCTGGTTCAGGGAGCCACTGGAGAGCACTGATAAGCTCAAATACTCTCTGCCAGGTTGCAAACTGATAATGCCTCAAGAACATATGCTGTTTCAACAGGGCTGTGTGGGGCCAAAGAAACCTTGGCTGGACTCACTAGGGATAGAAACAAGAAAAACAGAACTGTAGTTATCGACCTAGGATTAATAGTTAGTTCAGTACTATATTAGAGGTGTTGTTTGACAGAGCTGGAAAATAATATTTGCTGGCACAGTCACAGAGCATTACTTTGTTTGATATGAAAATGTCAGTGAACATCTCTTTCAATTATTCTCCCTTCCCTATTCTAAAGAGATGTTTATTCCACACAGACCTAGCGTTATCTCAGTTTAATTCAAAGAATTACTCATATCACTGAAGCTGAATAAAACAAATAACGTTGTGCAAAATGTTACAAAATACAGAAACCATGTAGGACATTTAGGATTGATCTTCATAAAAGAAGAGATGACTGCCATCCAAGCTAAAAGGCCTTGTTGCAGGTTCTCTGGTTTTAACCATACATGATAAACACAATGATAAATCTTTAAATACTTAAGTAAAAGTTTCCATGAACTCCTTCACAAGTTTATTTCAGTGGAAGGAATAGAATATTTTCAAATCATCTGACAGTAACCTAAGATTTTAATTTGCAGCTACTACAAAGTACATAACTTCCTATATCTGCCTGCAGTGGAAGTGGTTAAGTTTTAAATACATATGCCAGACTTATCAGATGCCCAGATGTATGGTGGGCACTATATATTACATAAAGTGAGTTCACAATGCCATCAATTACATCATCAGAATTCTCTCCCTCTTCTTAACAAAACCAATGGAAAACTGAATTTCCAACACCATAGACTAGCTGGCCACCAAATCAGAAAAATTTGGAAAAGGGACCAAGGTAAAGCCATACATTTCTTTTTGAATCTTTTATAAAACCACCTGTAAACACATAGCGAATCTTACATCCCTGTTCAAAGTGTCCATGACTAGATATACCAAGTCCCATCCTAGTGTTCACACAAAAAATTCAGGGAATGGCCTAAGTTGGTCCCACCTCTCTAAGAATTGCTAGAGTAGATCTTATTTTAGTCTTTACATTGCTATGTTGTGCCAGTTCTTTACCTCACCCTTCACAAGCACTCTGAGGTCTGATGCGGTGCTCTTAGCACCTCTTTGACACAGCCAGATACACACGAGAATCTGGGTCTGTTGATACCTACAGAGTCAGAGGAGGTCAAAGAGATGCTCCTGTAAGAATTAGGAAATATGAAAGGAAATACATGGCTAGATGCTGTGGCAGGCTAATCAACAGGTGTTGTGGTTTAATCCCAGCCAGCAACCAAGCATCGGGTAGATGCTCACACACTCCCCATCTTCCAGTGGGATGGGGAGGAGAATAAAAAGAAACAAAACAAAACTTGTGAGTTATGATAAGAATAGTATAAAAAAATAGTATAAAAACTACAACAGAACAGAATGCCCAGGGGGGCTGTGGAATCTCCTTCTCTGGCGGTCTACAAGACTCACCTGGATCCATTCCTGTGCAACCTGATCTAGGCAGCCCTGCTTTGGCAGAGGGGTTGGACTAGATGATGTCTAAAGGTCCCTCCCAACCCTTACCATTCTGTAATTCTATGATAAAATTAAATAAAATATTATTAGATTTTATTATTTTTTATTATTACAATTGTAATTAAAAGGAGGGAAATAAAAGCCAAGGGGGAAATGAAAAAGCAAAACCAACACAAACCAATGAAACAAAAAAATCCCAAATGTTACCCAATGCAATTGCTCACCACCCACTGACCAAAGCCTGAGCAGCGATCTATCCCTGCCCATCATCTCCTCCCAGTTTATTTACTGGGCATGATGTCCTATGGTATGGAATAGCCCTTTGACTAGTTCAGGTCAGGTGTTCTGGCTACGGTTCTTCCCAGCTTCTTGTGCACCTCCTTGATGTCAGAACATGGGAAATGGAAAAATCCTTCACTTGGAATAAGTACAACTTAGCAGCAATCAAAACATCAGTGTATCAACATTATTCTCTCATCAAACCCAAACCACAGTTCTGTATCAGCTACTAGGAAGAAAATTAACTCTCTCTCAGCTGAAACTAGGACAGCAGGTCAAGAAGGTATGAATGAACAGGTAGGGTTGTTTAAGCTGGAACTCAAAGTTCCAAATGTCTCCACTGCACTTTGTGAGAAAGCAGGGTAAATCATGCAAGGGAAGACAGTCCTTTCCCTTCAGCTGGAGTCAGAGGACAAGAAACATAAACTTTGGGCTAAAGTATGAGGTAGAAATGCAGTGAGAGTATGTGCAAGAATATCATCACAATAGAAATTACACATGGGGAAAAAAAGCCAAACCCAAAAGTAAACAGGCCATTTTAGAAAACAAAAATCCATTTTAAAGCAAGAAAAAAAAGAAAAAAAAAAGTAATTGGGATTATGCTTGCAGGCACAGTTTTATTTATCTCCATGTGGTTCTGCTGGCTGAATATTTCTTACAGCATCCCTTATGCTGCCAGGGTTATGTACTTCTGCAGTTTCTCATCAGGATATTGTCAACCAGTATATGGCTTCCTAGACACAGAGACAATGGATGCAAAGCAAGTAGAAGCTAAGATGGAGGTCTTCAAAATGGGCAGCTGCAGAGCTATGAGACCAATATATCTTGGCAATTAACTGGATGTTTTGATGGGAGATGGTAAGAGAGTGATCACCAGATGAAAACCCTTATGTAGAATCAGTTCTCCCCAGTAGATACTCCATCTCTATGAGAAAGACTTTGCAGAAGATAACTACATTTTTAAAATCCTCTATTCAGCATCTATTAACTATATTTTCCTTAGAAAGGAAAGAAAATATCTAGCAGTTATCAGAAACAAATTTGAGCAATTTTGTGCTCTTTATCTGCTCTTTTTTTTTTCCCAGTTTACCAGAATGCAGCCATAAGAAGAGAGACGTGACTGTTTGACAAAGATAACTCCATGCAAGTCCTGTTTAAGCCTATTGCTAACCTCTGTTATAAGTTGCATCTGTGCAATTCTAGAATGTCCCTTCCAGCCTCTACCATTCTGTGACTCTGTGATTTGCACTGAAGTAAAAGGGCAGCTGCAGGTGGTGTTTTGGCTGTGTGTCTGTGGGAAGAGCTGTTAGAGATGCAGACCACTGGGACTGTGTGCTAGCTTTAGCTAGGATAGAGTTAATTTTCTTCAGAGTAATGAGAAAGTGGTTGTGTGGTACTTAGTTGCCAGCTGCAGTGAAACTATGACAGACTGCCTTGTTAGAATTCCACAAAAAAATTAAGGGGGTGTTTGGGATGATGATTATGGTGCATCAGCTGGAATCAGTTCCCCTCCAGATGTTGCTAAATCATCTCTGACAGAAACCGTTTATCCCCAAGGCTCCTGAAAACATTTCTAAGCCACAAATTCTTTGTCTTTGCAAAGGACTTGATCTGACTGAGGGCAGATATTTCCAAAACATTACCATGTGAGATAACACTCTAAAACCTTTTATCCCTTCTCAAGCCACCTACTGATCACACGAACAGAATACTCTAGTATACTGAACAATAAACACAGTGTGTTTTTCCAGACTTTGCCAGCTACATTCACATACTATAGTATTTTGTTTGCACAGAAATCTGAAGGCTTGCCTATTGCCATACAAGCGAAAGTTTAAAAAAAATTCTCAAGCTTCTTTCCTGTACAGAAAAGGCATGCTCAGGGAGACCAACTGTAGCAAAACCCAGAAGTATTTGGAAGTCCAGTATCAATCACAGGCATCTTATCATTGGCACTGAGCCAAGTTCAAAGTTCATTTTTATCCTTGTGAATACACTGACTCCAGCAGATTCTTTATTCTAACTATTGACTAATAGGAGTTTTAGATAAACTGAAAATGCTGTACAGTTGTGTAGATGCTTCCCACAGAACTATAAAAGATATTCTTTCTACATTTGCAAGCGTGTCAGAAAAAATATCAGGCAGTCCAACTAGGAGCAGGCTGAAAAGGGAAACAAGTATCAGGGTAAGAATATTAAGGATAAAAAGGTTGAACTGACACACTAGAAAAACAGTAACAAACTCAAAAGTAGAGTGGAAACAAGGATCAATGGGTAAAGAAGAATCATGGATATGATGGGAAGAAAATGCCAGGTATGTGCTTGCTGAGCTCTCACCCCTCAAGTTTTATTATGAAAGTTTCCTCGAGTTTTCCAATTCTTCTGTGACCAGAAGGGATGGAGGGAAAGGGAGGGGCAAGTATACAGAGGGAAAAAAAACCCCAACCAAACAATACTGTTAGTTCTTATGCTGTTAGAACTAATGTTCCTATGTCAAGCTAGGTAAGTCGCTTAAACTGAGTGTTTTACTGCTGGTTACTCATCATTTGTTCCTCATTTTCATGTTCAGCTTGAAACATGATTTGCAGAAGTGTTGAGTCATCACAGCTGTAGCTGGAAATTATGCTTGTGTACTGGGAACTGCTTAATAAAAATCATGCTTCTATATATAAAGTAAAAGTGTTATAAACATGTTGACTATGTATAGTGTTAACTAATGCTAAATATGCTAAAAAAGAAGAGAAAAATACAAATTCCTTAGGCATTACAAAGTAGACTCCCAAAGGAGGTAGTTTCGTACATTATTTCCAGTACTATCACCTCAGTTCACAGCATTTTTTTTCCTGAAAATAAGCATTTTGTAGTATGCAGATAATAGGAAAAGCACTGAAAACAATAATGCTGTCTCCTAAGACAATTTAATAGCATGTAACTGGTGAGGTTTGGAGACCTCTACTGAATAATGGGGAGAAAACAAAATAGCTGCTCAGCAAGCAAGCACTGCCCATCTGGCAAACAAGATGGGGCTTCACAGACAAAAAACCACCTCAAACAACATATTATACAACCCCACTTACCTTATACAAAGAAGCAAAACTAATTTTTCCTAGTAACTGTGGCTTTGATGTTGCAATTTCAGTTGTGGTCTCATGTCCATTATGGGAGAAGTAGCATCTCACTGTCACAAATTCCTTACTCCCATAAAAAGGATTCAACATTATATACAACCTTTTAGGGGATTTTCCAGATGAGAAAGTAAGCAAAAGCAGAACTAGAACACCAGTGATCCCATTACCTATGCTCATCGTCCGTGCAACAAGTCAGGACTATATCTGCTCATCCTCAAATGAAGCTTAGGTTTAAAAACCACAGGCTAACTCAGCCCTAACAGGGTAGGTTGGAGGGGAAGGGGGAAAGACACCATTTCATTCTCGTGAACAGCTTTAAGTCGAAGATCCTGAGCTGAAAATGGTGTGGTTGATTTCCTTAAGCCAACTACTAGCAAAGTCAAAACATAGAAGGATGCACAACTTAAGGGTTAGTGCAGATGAGAGAAAGTGGATAGGATATTTAACATTTTGTAAATATAAACAAACACACAGAATCAAGTTATCTGCTTAGTTCTTCGCTTACTCAACATATTGCACTGATTTAAAAACCAGAATGCCTAGACACAGATGAAACATTTGGAGACTACATATGCTATCGCATGGGGTATGTGGCATTATAAATCACTTGCATAAACAGAAGGAAAACCTTGTGATTCTAAATGTTACTGTTGAAATAGAGTTAATGGTAAACTATGCAACTTGGCTGCCTGCATAGCGCTATCCAAACCTGCTTCCTTCTTCCCCCTTCCCTATACTTAATCTTCCCACAAATTTAAAATAAATAAATAATGAGAAAAAAAAAATACTGCTTGCCTTCTGTTCCCATGAAAGCATCATAGATGAATAAATACAATAATTTACTACCTTTGAAACAGCAGTAATCACCTGGTAAATATACTGAGATATATTTGTCTTGTTACTATCACTTGTATCTGTCAACAGTAGTTTTGAAGATTCCCCAGGGCATAACAATTAAGTCTGCTAGTGCTTCAAACACATACAAGGCAAAGTAAGGCATTTGAATCTGGGTATCTGGGTCTTTCTACAGAACTTGATAGGAATCATGGATTTCCTATTTATTCTGTCAAAAAAGAATTACGAGTTGCTCATCCTCTGGCTGCAAGGTATCCACAAGAGTACTATAAACTCTCCATTTAGAAGGATGCATTTCTGTAGTTTTATTATTTATAGGTGCTATGACATCATAATGCTGGGAATAATGGTATTTATATGTTTTCTGTAAAGGAGTAATTTACAGTAAAGCTTTTAAAGAAAGTGAAGAATACCAAACACGCCCATCAACAAGTGCTACAGATACATAAGATAAAAAACATCCTGTGAGCCTAACATTAATGACATAACTGAAAATAAATTTTACTTTTAGCATGACATACACATTTAAGGAAAATAAACCCAGGGCAATAAATATTAAAGAAAGGGGGGAAACAAAAGGAAGAATGTTTTAATAAAAATATACTAGTCTTCTGTTCACCTGCTATACTAGTTGTACTTCATCTTTGTCCCTCAGATGTCCCTTCATCTTTGTTTCTCCTGGGACACTCTTGCCCTGTTTTGTAGAATAATTGATAGTCATTACATCAGATATGTGTTCACTCTATTCTTGTACTGTGCAAATGCCTGTAATCTGAAAAATGTTTTGTTTTTCCATACACGTAATAAAATAGTTGTCTTACATGGCAATTTTGCATGATGCTGAATCTATTCAGCAGGATATGACAGCACAAGGGAATGAATAAAAAGAATAATCACTTTTGTATGAAATCAAGTTTTAATGAAATTGTTATTAATATTTATGTTAACTGTCATCAAAATCTAAAGAGACATGTCAACATTAGAATCTGAGCAGCCTGGAATCACATGAGTCTCCAATTTCAGAGAAAAGTTGCTTTAAATGCAAAAGCTCTGATTTCTGTTCTAGCTTTGATTGTTTCTTTTGAAAGCATTTGTCCCCACATCCACCCTCATCTCCCTTCCAGATGTTCATGGAGCAAACAACAAGTGGTTTGGATAAATGAATGCATGCAGTTGTAAGGACAAATTGACTTCTATTTGCTAAGTTCTCTAGTCAGATTTGCTGAATGACCTAAGAACAAACTTGCCTTCTCACAATTCCCAGTTCCCTAGCTATTGATTTCCTAATATCTTATCTTTGCAGTGTCCAGGATCCAGAAAACCTTCATGTTGACCATCAGGAATGGACCGTAAGAAGAAGCGTATTTTAAATGATCATTATTATAGTCAGAGTATTTTTAAAGGTTGCATTCTACAAAAGCTGAACAAGTCCACACATGTTGGAAGTGATTACTTCCAATAAGTATGCACAATCTATGTGTAGGAAAGAAAGATAGAGGAGAAACATGTAAAAGGAGGGAACGTCTGTCACCTGTACAGGTGAAACTTACCCTTCCTTCCACAATAACCTTGTGACAATCTGTGCATTTTGAGTTCCAGCTCCAATATTTTGTTTTCTCTTTTCTATTTCTTCTCATTCTCCTGTCTTATAAATCAGACAGGTACTATAATAAGCATGCATTTCTGTTTTGCAATCTGCTACACATTGCACTAAAAAACATGGTAGACCATAAAAGCATAGCATGTCTGATCACACCCACCTTCTCCTTCAAAAAACAACAAAACCCAAACAAACCTCAGTACAAAACTCATTATCATACATATACACACTGGCAAAAATAACATATTACCCTCAAGAACCAGTATGCAGGCTCTCACACCTCTGATTAATTCTACATGGCTACAGAGCGTTGAATTTACAGAAAGTTCCAAAACATGTTTTCCTTGCAAACCAAACAAAACAGGAAAAAAACACCACCAACAAAAAAATCCCACTGCATCAGGCAAAACTATTCATTTGAAAACCTTTCCTAAATCCTCTTATTCATCTCAGTGGATGGAAAGAAGTAAGATCTGTCCTAATTAGCTCAGGGTCAAGACCAGAAATAGAGCTGTTGCTGTTCATCTGTGCTCCAAACAGTACATTTTACAACAGGTAGCATCAGAGAAATTGTTGCTATTTGCTTATAACTGCCTGGTGTGCTCTGTCCATCCTGAGCTGGATTAATCAATCATTAGCAACCTTAACCGTGAGACTAAAAATCCACTAGCAGATTAAACACTAAACGGATGGCAAGTACAGACACTAAATGGATGGCACGAACACTGTGAGGGCAATTCAAGCCAGACTCCAACAGCTCCTTACTTCCAGGCAGACAGACTCCAGGGTCCTTGTTGGCCAGGTGAGTGAGTGAGTGCTGCAGAAGTTAACAGCAGTGTCTGCAGTAAGTAGGTACTCCAGTTCTGTGTGAGACCAAGTTTGTTGGGTCATGTATTTGAGTGCAGTTTCCTTTCTCCTGAGAGAAGCCAAAAGGATGACTGCAGGGAGCAGGCTTGTCAGCCAAGATAAAGGCAAGAGCCAGTCCTCAATGCTTAAATCTTGCTACTGCCTCACTATCAGCTGCACCTGCCTTGAGAAGTGTAGGGGCTGCTGGGTGTTACTACAAGTTATCAAGGTAGAAATGCCTTTTCCAGAATGAAAGACTATCTGGAGGTACATCACCACACACATAGATGGCTTTGGTAATGTTACCAGTAATATGGGACCTACTAATTATTTTACAGTCAATAGAATCACTGTTCAACCTTCTCTGGCCAGAGGAATCTCTGCAGTGGAAATGCATTTTTCAAAAATATTTTCCTTCCCTCAGCTACCAACTACATCAGCAAAACAACAAACTGTTCCAAGAGATATTGTTTCAAATATGTTCTAAGATGTCTTACAGTCATTTTCAGGCATCTTAATAAAGGTAATAATTTTTCATGGAAGATATTTTCAAAATATTAGGGCCATGTATTTAGGCAGAAATACGTACCTGCAAACCCTTCACTAAAACTTTGGGCTGTTTGTTGGCAGGCCTCCAGTTTAAAATAACAGTTTTAAAAGGATTAACAACATGGCTCAATTTTGGTAAAAGTTGAGAAATTTTTTGAGAGAACAATAGGCAAAATGCAGCATTACAAGAAAACCAGAAGCAAAAGGGCAAAGTCCTGCCCTCATTTTGAAATAAAACAAACATCTGAGAGGAATTTATAACTGAGGTCTGTACATATCTCACTGAACATGAAGGAGGTGGCCCCATAATGACTGTTGACAACCACTCCTACTAGAAGAGCTAGGCAACAAGTGAAGGTGCTTATAGCAGAGAGCTGTCACAGGTCCTACATACAGTATGTGTTTTTATTGTAATCCACCATGCCCAGGACACTGGGATGTATTAAAAGTTCACATGACCTCAAGAAGATACTGGACAAGATCAGAAAGAAAAATGCATTAAAGGCTGTTAAATACAAAGAACATAACCTCTGATTATAAGTATATAAATGGTGGATGTCAGGAGGCTGGGACGTCCTTTTTTTCTATTGTACCTATCAATGGGACAAGGGTAATGGGATGAAACTGGAACACAAAAAGTTCCACTGAAACATAAGAATAAACTATTTTACTGTGAGGATGAGGGAGCCCTGGCACAGGCTGCCCAGGGAGAGTGTGGAGTCTCCTTCCTTGGAGGTCTTCAAGACCTGTCTGGACATGTTCCTATGTGACCTGATCTAGGTGAACCTGCTTCTGCAGGGGGGTTGGACTAGATGATCTCTAAAGGTCCCTTCCAACCCTACCATTCTATGATTCTTTGATTCAGAAAGTTCTTGCCTTGTGGTTCAAGGGAAATACCACATGCCTACCTTCTTCCTATATTCTTCCCTAAGCACCCACCTTCAGCTCCTATGAGACAGGATATGGCACCAAATAGAGCTTGATTTGGCACAGGCACTCACATGTAATGCAATCACTTTTAAACTAAACAAAACAAAACTGTTTAACTGTTTTTGTAATTCAATTGCTGTATCATTTTCAAGGATCAAAGTTTAAAGAGTTGCTTATGGTTTCTTAACACAAAATCCACATTCAATTTTGAATTTTTTTGAGTTTTAGACATATCAATGGATCAAATAAAGAAGTAGGTGGGGGCTCTATCTCTCTTCCAACTCAAGTTAGTTTTAGTTTCTTTGTTAACACATGTGGAAGAAGGCTTCATTTCAACTGCTCATCTGATAGAGCCAAATAAAACACAGGTATGCCCTTTCTATAACCAAATTGTTTACATTTGTATTACGACACTAGTTTCAGTGAGAAAGATGAGAAAAAAGTAATTGATAAATCAAATGGAATAGACCTCATTGCAGTGGACTGAAGTGAAACTACTTACTTCCCGATGAGCCAAGGGCAGTTGAATATACAGTTACCCATTTCCAAAAGAAAGAGGACAAAATGCAGGAAAAAAAAAAAACATGGCTTTTTTTTCAGGATCCAGTATGACAATTATGTTATAAGAAAATACAAAACAATACATTTAATTTCTTGATATGGCAAACCCTATTCCTAATTCTGTATTTGTTCTTGAATTCTTTTATTCAATAGATACAATGTATACTTTTGGGTCCTTGAAAGAAGAGGGGAGACCAACAACTCTTTTTACACATACACAAAAGCCCACATTCTTCCAATCATTTATAAACCAACTATTAGACACTGAATTATCATAGCTGAAAGTTATGTCTATTAGTTTGAGTTGGAGGTTACAGGGGCCAGAGAATCTTATGTTCATTCCTCTAAAGCAGGTTCTATAAGACTTTATATGCTTTTGTAGTAAGTCTTGAAAATTACAGAAAAACCTAAGTATACAATGATTTGACTACCCTGTTTTCACAGGCCACATCTACTCAGAGGTCTATAGAATCGTAGAATTATTACAGTTTGAAAAGACTGTAATATCATCAAGTCCAACCACAAACTTAACACTGCCAAGCCTAGCACTAAACCATGTCCCTCAGCACCTTATCTATGCATCTTTATAGTATATCCACCAGATAGGTGCCCTTCCCTGGGCAGTCTGTTCCAATACTTAATATCCCCCTCAGTAAAAAAGTTCTTCCTAATGTTCAATCTGAATGTCCCTTGGCACAACTTGAACCCACTTCCTCTTGTCCTATCATTCATTACTGGAGAGAAGAGATGGACTCCCACCTCACTACAACTCTCATTCAAGTAGTTGCAGAGAGTGATCATTAGCCTCCTCTTCTCTAGGCTAAACATCCCCAGCTCCCTCAGCTACTTCTCATTAGACTTGCTCTACAGATACTCAGCTTCATCTTGGGACACCCTCCAGTCCCTCAAAGTCCTACTTGTAGTAAGGGGCCCAGAACTGGACACAACATTTGAGGTACGGCTTCACCAGTGCCGAGTACAAGGAGATGAATATTTGTGGTGGGGATCTCCCACAAACAACTTATGCTTATATTTGCCTTTTTTTAATAATCAGATGAGATCTAGACACATATTGCTTTTATTTCTACTCTCCTCCACTATATTACTAGTGAGCTAAGAGGGCTGAACTAACATTTTTGCACAGATCAAGTGGAAAACACTGCAGTTGAGGCAGCAATCAAGTAAGTTCCACTGTTCTCATCAGCATGTTTCAGTCACTCATCAGAGCAGCTATGTGTGGAAAGCAAATCCCATACCTCTGTCCTTACCACTGACCTGTATCAGAGGGGTGGTAGCTTTTTTCAGCACTGGTCAACGGTTTACTAGAAAGCAGAAACAGATCCTTCAGTTTATATTCCTTAGAGCCAGAGTAATAAAAGGGTGGAAAAGCTTTGAGGTAACATTCATCCTGGCTGGACTTGATCTAACGACCTACAGGTGAAAAGCTCTGTGTATTTCATTACCATTTCTTTGAGTCATCCCAACCCTTTGTTCCCTACCTTTATTAAAAAGCCTGAGACTAATGCAGGGAACAAATGGTAGAGAGATAAACTTTTGTCAGTGATAGACTTCAGTGTCAGAAATGATGCTTCAGAAGTGTAATTTGGGGGGAAAAGTATTTTGGTGGGATTTTTGTTTGGGGTTTGTTTACATACAACAAAAATCACCATAAAATCTGATAGGTGTCTAGCTTGAGGCTTCTAGAACTTTGAAGCAATAGTGGTTAAGGATATTGTTCAGAGTTTAAGTTTTACAACATTAAATGGCTTTATTATCTTTCCAATTTCAAAGCAGACGAGTGTTCCTTCAGGAATACAATACAATTAGTCATCTGCAGACATTATGGAGCATTTAGGCTTTTTGTTAACAAAATGAAAATCCTCTAATTATCTTTAAAATACTTGTAGCTTGTCTTGCTTTTAAATTTAAAGAGGAGGAATGTATGCCAAATCAGAACTAAATGCATCTTATTTACATGGCTTTTTATCTTGGTCAAATTTGGACTATTGTTTCAAATGAGAAACTACTCTACCATGATCAAGGACATTGTTAGTCAAGATTCTCATTCTCTTCTTTTATTTTTAGATGTTTGTGTGATCTTGCTAAACTGAAACGCAAGGCTGACTTGCTTTTGAGTGTTCTGGACAAATCTACGCTGAATTGGATAATTTGTAATCTAAAAAATGCATTTTCTGTCTTCCCCTGTTTTCATCTGTAAGCTGATTTAGCTTCTCATGCAAGAATTCAGGATATTCAAAATAGTAAGCAATGAAAAATATCCTGAAATTAGTGCTGATCCTGTTCTTGCCTCACTAGTTAATTTTCTGCATCCTTAGATGTTGGCACCTGCAGTACCACATTCTTAAGTAAGTGCTCATTTTGCAGTTAGCTTTTCCCATACTTTTACCCATAATTTATGCTTAGATAAGCATACACACATCCCTACAGTATTTAGGTATATTGTCAAGGCTTTCCACTAAGTCTACAGCATGTAAAGATCTCTAAATTATGAAAGGAAAAAAAAATCCACCATTTTTAAACTTTTAATTATGACATAAGTGTGTTTAAACACATGATCCATAGATGTACACATGGGTGCAAATATCCTTGCTTGCTGTGTCTTTACACTGTGAACAAATACTCATGTAATGTTCTCCCTTTTTGTTCAGGAGTTCTCTCATTGCACATCCCCTAAATGATTTCAAATAATTCAGCGGTTAGGTCAAAGACAGATGGGGGAAGTCACCAAATTCTCTTAAAAATAAGTAACAGTTTCAGGATAAATGCTAGTTCTTTTTAGGTTTAAGCTGGTAGGAGGAAGAAACGTTATCTTGAACTTTGTACTGTGCAAACTTGGAGTGCCTGGCACTTTTTTTTGCTACCTCCCTACCGCCAAACCACCGATTTTCACAGTAACTGAAGACCTTCCTAACATGCACTGCTAAATGACGCCCCTTGGCTTCAAGTACAGATGAAGTAAAACTGTCCTGGTTTTGTCTGACAGGATTACAATGGAACTGTCATATTATAAATATTGGGTTCTTGCTATAGCTTTTTCCATATTACTCAGTTTATATTTTAACCTTTTACCTCCTATCATAATTTTCTCCCCTGCTTCCAGTTCCTCAGTTCTATAGAGAGCTGAGCGACAGTTAATTCTACACAAATAGCCCTACCAATTGCCGCTTTTTCAGTGAAGGGTCTTTGATATTATTTCCCAACAACCTCTGCCTCTCCCAAAGACCTAGACAATCAACCTCTAGAGGGATATGTATTCACAGAAAGAATTGATAACATCTGAAGAAGCAGAATATGAGATTTGAGTTAATTTTTCAAGAAATGTACGTATATACTTTTGTGTAATTCAACAAAGCTAGTTTATTTAATGACCTAATAGAAAACAAATATTGCTCAATAAAAGCTATAGAAACTATACACAATATACTATTTGGGATAAAACCAAGAATGTCTAAAGAATATCACTAAATACTAAAATCATTTAAAGAAAAATACATGATCTATGACTCCAATATTGAAGGTAATTGCCAGTGACCCAAATTCTAATCCTTTTCAACCATTAGCCTTGTGCATATCTCTGACCAGTAAAAGCAGTTTTGCCTTCCATTTTTTCAGTATCACTTGTTAACTTTAATATCTCACACAAATACTACAGTGGAAATGGTGCTTTCCAATGTCCTAATTTCTCTAGGTGATCCCCCACCAAAGTGATAAAGGAGAGGTCTCAAATACACATTTATTACCTCTGGACTGCAACAAATCAAAGGTTCTGGTAACAATGGTTCTGGCTCTTGAAAACAAGTTGCACACACTGTTTGTCTAGCTACATCTTCTCAGAAATACTGTATATACAGCAAAGCTCTATTTTACAGAAAATCATGAAACTAGAAGGCTCCATCTTTATCTTTTCCATGCTCCTAAGAGACCACTTACAAAGCAGTATGAAAATGGTAGCTCAGATCTGTCCTTCTCTAGTATAGGGAGACTCCTTACAATTCAGGATAGAACTGATCCAGGCTTAGACTAGAGCTTTCTCGAGATGTTTCTCCAAGACTGCACCATAAATCATTCTCGTCTTCACAAGTTCAAAGTGTTATAGCATACACAGCTACAGATACGTTTCAAAAAGAAAATCAACCCTCTAAACTCAAGAGGACAGGTCAAGAAACAGGACCAAAACACCCAATAAAAACAAGCAAACAATAAAAATGCAATGCAGTCATATTTCTTGGTGCCCTGAGAATTGCTTGCTTTAAAAAAACTGGAAACCTATGGTATCTACTCTGATACAGACAATGACGACAAAAATATTATCTGCCCAGTGAAAATAATAAGAGTGCTAGAGGGTTCATTCATCAAGAAAGCTATTTGTTTTGAGTTATTCACTTAATTCCTCAGTTAATAAATTTCAAGAATATGGCTATTACATCTTTCTAACTGTGTTTAATTGCCTTTACAAACAATGAAATTCTCTCTCTCGTTTTGAAGCTGAGACAGAAATCATTGCAAGAAAAAGAATTTTAAAAAAAGAAACCCCCAAACCAACAAAAACCCACACAAAACAATGAATATCACCAAAACCCTGTAGCTCCCAGAATGGACAGAAAATTAACATGGCTTAATAAAATTCGTGGTAGGTTTGTTATTGCTGCTGTTATCTAGAAAATAATAAATACTTTGACTAGCACTCCACACAAAATCCCTTAATTATCAGCATTCACATAAGACTGTGGATATATATAAACAAAGTAATGTTGATTTATCCAAGTTATACATCTACTGTCCCTTTCATACATGAGAGATTTATAGGCATAAGAAAAGCACAAAGCACAGAGAGGCAGGCAGGGCACAGGCCAGAACTCCATTCCAGTCCCCTCAGACTCAGGAGAAATCACTGGCATTGGAGTTCCATTCATTCATCACTACCTTCAAACAAAGCCACTACAAATTCCATGCTCAGTGTCATGACCTTTGTCTGCCTGTTTCTACCATGTACAAAATGGTACTTTACTTTTTCTTCTTAAGAACACATGCAGATTTTTTTACCTGCCGTTTTCAAAGCAGACCTTCACATACAATCTTTCTGCTGTACACTCCATTTTTCAGATCCTCCTACAGAAACCCAAAATAGTTTGTCAGATCTGTATGTAAACCCTATTTCTCTGTAAGTCCTCAAAGAGAATTTGTATTCATACTATATGCAAGCATCTACCCTCTGTGGGATATTGCCAGCTGAGCTAAGGTTTCTTTACCATCTAATCCAAGCACATCAAAGCATTCTAGCAGCTCTGGAATGAAAAAATACAGGCTTTCATGACATAATTTATACACATATCTAATGTTTTGAGCCAAAGACATCTGCAGTCCTGTGAAGCAATTCAAATTTCAAAACTGTGGTCCTGCAAATTCAGCCCAGTTCACGAGGCTTCACAGCAATTAACCCAACTCACTGTACTCCCCTCCCTGATGGTGCAAGACATGGTATTAGTGAGATTGTTATGGAGCAGTGCTGTTTCCAGGCATATGGTAAAGCCATCCAGTCATGGAGTTTTCACAGCAGCTTGGTGCACAGCAGCAGTTCAGAAGTATTCTACCACAACAAGAGATTTTCATTAGATCTGCACCTGTTGACATTCTGGAAACACTGGCAACCCCAGCATGTGGGCATCACCAAATGCCGCAGTAAGTTTACATCTACAGAGTGAGTTACAGTGTTAGCTTGGAATTTTTTAATTATTAAAAAAAAATATTCTGATCTCTGATCAAAGCATTCAGTTAGGCTTCAGAAAGCAACTGTGTTTTACTTTCTTTTCTTGCTCTAACACTCCACTTTGCTCTTTATTGGGAAATATTGCCCAATTCAAGAGATCATAACCTTTTTCTCATTTAAATTCTCTCATAAGACATCCCTTGTAGACAATCTGGCAGAAGTGAGCTTTCCCCAAATAACTGAAGTATTAAAAAAAAAAAGTTAGAAATAATTTGATGCAACTCAATTTAGAATTTCGGAAAGGCCACATTGTTGTCATCTCATTGTATTACAGGAAATACAATCTTTGCATTTCTCACCCCTCAAGTAATTTCCTGGGCTGATATGAACCAAAACATTTAGCTACTAAGTTCCTATCTGTAGCTATGAAGTTTCTAGTGAGCATGGTAAAGATAGTTTCCAAAAGAGGTTTGTGTAAATAATCTGAATCAAATTTTCCCTTCTGTTTAAGCACCAGAGCAACTCACCAAATCCTTTAAGGTTTCAGCAAGATGGATGCACAGCCCATCAGATGCCCACTGTAATTTGATTTTTGTCTTGAAGTGTCATGATAGCAAGGTCTGACTGCAGATGTACTTCAACGTCTTTCTACTTTATTCTGGTGCTTTGGTGGAAAGAGTCTTCCCTTGGAAATCCATATTCAAAGGAAACTGTAAACCAAGTCCTTGTCACTTAAACAATGATATTTAATATTTAGTGGGATTGCCCAAAGGGGAATCAGCATAATAGTGGGGAGGACAGTATACTTAGGTGGCAACAACATATAAATAATTGTACTTCTCAGATGCAATCATTTCATGTCTGTGAGGAAAGCCATTAACCATCAAATTTTCTTTCTTCTTTCTGGATGCTTTGTAAAATGTGCTATTTGTTATCTCTTCCCTCCTCATCTCAAAATGGAAATGATTGCCAATAAACCTATATACCACAAAATGGGCACTACTGTTTTCTGTAATTCGTGGCTAATGATTAGCAGTTCAATTTTGAAGGAAATAGCAAAGATATCTGCTTTAGATGAGGAAATAGTTGTTGAAAATGTTGGACTTTTGAAGTTCTCTTTTGAATTAGTGAAACTCTATCAAAGGACTTCCTCAGCTGCTAGGGGGAAAATGGTATGAAATATTCAGATTTACTCGTACCTCTATCTTAACAAGTAACAGTATCCCAATGCATTTTGACATTACCTACATAAGGCATGAGAATTATAAGCCAATGAACTAGATGGCTGGTTTTCTATCAACGATTCAAGTATTTACCAACACATTATTTAAACTCTACTGTTCAACTAGCTCTGTGCTCCATGCAGTGTAAATCAGATTTGGAGAATACTGGAGAGAGGTAATACATCATCTTTATACCTGTTGACATGGTAAGATTTGATCTTTAGGTCTGCCTTAGGCTAGGATCATAAAGAAGGAAGCAAAGCCAGAATCTTTAGTTTCACTGAGTTATTTTAATTCCAGTTATAGAGATGCACTGATCCACTCTATTAGTCACATCTTTCCGTCTGCAGTGCCAGTGGACAGAAATTAAAAGAAAAAAGTGTGTTTTTTGGTCCAAATATCATTCCAATGCCTCACTTGAAAAAAAATCCTTAGAATTGAAATCAAACATAAGGTAAAAACCAGCAACTTAAACTGGATTACCATAGAAAAAGAAAAATGACAATGTGCTCTTCAGACAAAGTGCTGACCACCTACTCAACTTTGTAAGTGCACATTCTCTGTGTATTTAAAAAAAATACGTTAAGGACTCAAGTGTTCTTCACCAACAGAAGTCTTCATTGCCATCTGCCTACAGTCCCTTGCTGTTACAGAATGTACATGTGTATTGTGCCAAGCATCTGAGATTCAAGCTATAATATGTAGTTAAAGTGATATCTACAGTTATGGACCCAGTTCTCTTCAAAGTGAGTTCCAAAGCCCTATTATTCTTGACGTTAATTACAATGTCCTTTCTGTAAATTCATTGAGATTGTCAGACAAGATTTCCCCATTCTACAAATGATCTTACACCAGCATCTTCCCATTAGAGTTTTCATAGCAAGTGGGTAGAAAACAAAGCAAAATTAATTTAGACAATTAAACTTAGTTGAAACTCACCCAACACAGAAACAACTGCACTTTTTGGAAGCTATGTGTTTCTGTTGTAAAACTTCTTCCAATGCTTATACAAACAGGTTTACTGAAAAAACAAATAAACAAACAAACAACAAAACCCCTCAACACTTTAGGGTAGATTTTCATGGATTTTAGTTGATACATGAGTACTAGTTTCATTATAATTTTTCACTGCAATTTCTGCTTCCAAATCCCTTAGGCCCATTTTCAAACTCTGCTGAATTACTATGGTTGTATATTCTTTTACCAAACAACATATATATAAAGACTGCAATATCCAACAACTGATGAAGTGTTTGCAAACTTAATCTCCATTTTCTTAAAATAAGGTATTGCTATGACAACGTCCTAGTACCACACCAAAGCTCCAGCAATGCAGGCTGCAGGAAACACTATTAATCTATCTGTACATTGCTTTCCTCTATATTCTGCCATCAGATTTCCAATTTCCTACCTTACTTATTTTGAATCCTTGTGATCGCAATTCAGCCAGTGTTTTAATTTTCCCAAGTCTAGTGTATTGTAATCCTTACTTTACCTCCTCACAGAAGAAACCCCTATCATAGTCTGCCGCATGGGATTCTCAGTTGCTCCATTGAATGAACATCACTGTAAACAACCCATTTCAGCTTCTAGCAACATTAACCTCATTCATCAATTACCCCATGCAGGCTTTCCAACAGCCCTGATTACCCTTGGCTTGACTACAGATTTCTTGTATGCATTTTTTAAATATATATTCCACTTATTTAACCTGGTTTCTCATATATCATTTACTACTTTTCCTTCCTGGAGTTTCTATATTTCACTCAAGTTTTCCTGACATGTATTTTTATTAACTTTCTCCTTCAGTATCTTTCACTTCAAATAAGTCAATTCTTATTTATACTTCAAACATATTTCCTTTGTTTTTTATCAGTTAATTAAAAAAGACAAAACCTTCATCTCAGCGTGTTTTTCCCACCTCTTTCACTATTCTCTCATACAATGGATCAGAGTACAGACAGAATATGTTTACTTGAAAACCTAGTCCTTTGAAAACAGAAGCCCACAACTAAGTTGAAAGGGCTTTGGAGAAAAAAAAATCATTTGAAGATCCACCAAAGGCAACAGGTTAACATTAAAACATTTTTCTAAAACACCAAGTAACAATAGAGGACAAGAAAAAGAACATGAAGGATGTCCAGAAAGAATGTCAGAGATGTGGAAAGTAACATTCTTAGAACAAGGAACTGAGATTGCCAGCTTTAGAGAAGACATTTCTGTTAGTTGAATAGCTGTCATCAACTTAAAGGCTACTATAAAATCAAATATAAAACATAAGCACACAATATACCCTATGAAAACACAAGACAAAACACAAAGTTTCTTTTGAACTATTGAAATTTTATTCAATGTGCAACACAGACTATCTGCTAGAGGTTCAGCTTCTAGCTCCCAGCTTCAGTGCTTAGCCCCCATTCCTGTACTGGTTTCAGAGAACACAATGGCAAATTAACACATTGTTTTATTGTGCAATTGGACGGCCACCTATTGAGTATTAGAATGAAAATCCACCCACACAGATCTCATGTAGGACATCAAAGAGCCGTTAAGGAAAAACAGAAGGCTCACTTCTTATTAAAATTTCTTGAACTATGGTGAGAGAAGTTTAATGGTTCTACACTATGTTAGTAACCCCCACACACATCCTCTAGTCCCCCTTTTTAGCAGTCTTATCCACTTAATAATATTTTATTAGCCTATATAAAACATGAGATTCAGTTTCAAGTATCCACTTACTGTTATTCCTAAACCAAATATTTTATTAGTATTTTAAATTTAGATTCTTACTATTTTGCAAAGAAATCAAGTGTTTAAATTGTTTTATGCCCTTGGCAATTTCAGCACATAACTTTTGTGAGCAACGTGCTTTAGTAATTGCACTTCCTCACTTCATAATAAAGGACTACTTATATTCTGGTACTGGTAGTCAATGCACTCCAGCTATCTCAGACCACAGAGAGTAAGTCTATTATAACTGCTGATTGAGAACCTTGCTTTTTGGCTAAGCTGCTTGCATTTTTTTTCCCATGACAGTGAAAAAAACAAAAAAAAAAAAAAAGAAAAAAAAAGAAAAAAAAAACACCTACAAAAATACAGCTTTGATTTCAGTTGCCAGTATGATATTTGCGCCCAGGGGGTCCAACTTATCTGCACAGACCTGTCTGTCTCCACTAGACTTGTTTGTTCTCTGTGTCCTGTGACAACAGAGGAGAAAAAAATATCATGTTGTACTAAAATTTTAGCCAGTACCTGCTGGGCTGGAAATCTCAATGGTATAGTGCAGGTTTGAAAACAATGTCTGAAACTACACTGCTTCTTTGATATGTTAAGTTCCTATCCAGTATGTTAAAGCATCATCAGCCTATTTTAATGTCAGTTTTATTTTAAGCAAAGTTTTAGAGAGATGGTGAAGTGCATTGAGACTCAAATGAACAGACAGGCAGAATGAATAGAGGTCCTTAGACAGGCAAGATGAATACATAGTTGTAAAAATTGGCAAGACATTAAGTTACAACAAACTAGGATAATTCTGTATGCATTTAACTCATTTCTGATGAGAGTAGACTTGGAAAATAAATACACCATTTACTTACCTACACAACAGTGCTTAGTAAAGACAAGATGCATATAGCTGTCTTAGCAGAGATGCTTACAACTCTACTGCATTAATATGCCTCTACAGTTATTTACTAAATGTGGTTATAGAATGTATCTTCCCGTAACATTTTCACTTTCTTATTTAATAAAAAAAAAAAAGAAGAAGAAAAGGAGAAAGGGGTGGTTACAGATCAAGAAAAAGAATTAGGTTTTCTATGGTATTCAGTCTAAAGAAGAGGGAAGAGGTAGATTCTTGTTCTCTTCTGGAACAATTTATATTATAGGACAAAAGATTAATACAAACATCAAGATGTCTCATGGAAATGGGTCAATACTGTTCACAAGAACTGCAAAGTCAGTAAAAAGGGAGGACAGAGAGTGTAAAAGGACATCAAAGTAGGAGTCCAATTCTAGTTAAATAATAATTTTCTTACCTGGACAAGATCAGAAGGATCACCTCACTTTATGATATCTTACTGCACTTGTTGGAGGGAAGAGTTTCATATGTTCCTATACCTTCTTCAGTTATGATCACCTAAAAAACAGAAACCATCTTCCCAAAAGCTATAAGTCAATTTCAATTAAGAAAATATCTTAAGAACAAGCAGCAAGTAATTCCAGGTTTCTCCCTAAAATTTCATCTTTCTAGCTGTTAACTCTTGTTTGGTTCACAGAAGCAATTAGGACTGACATGGTTGCACAAACATACATTAGTATAACATTTTAAATGGAGTAAAACAGCTCACGATACTTCTGGCACATCAGAGCTCTGACACAGAATTAGTATATTGATACTAGTCATTCTTACTTCTCAGACTTCAGTTCAAGCCATGAAATTCAGAGTGACTTTTTAAAACAAAAATAGTAATAAATGAAGCACAATTGTTCAGCGATGTCTGTAGCACTCTTTGGATTTCACACATCCAGAGCAAATTGTTCAACTGGTAACAGCCTTTCTTGGATGACAGTATAAGATCTCTTAAAAGAGCTAAGCTAGAATCATGGGCCTTGAATAAGACATTAGTAGCAGTGACTTCAGTAGAACTACACGTAGCCTAAAATTTTACATATGCCAACTACTTCATGCACTGGAGACTATATAATGTGCCATTTTACAAATCATCCTTTCAAAATACTAAACATTCCCATACTTAGACTTTATCTTGCTGCTTCCACTAAACAGTCTAACTTCATTGGTCAAAATTTTCAGCCCAATGCACTCCTTGCTTAAACAGCACTCCCAACAAGGCCAATAGTAGTGCTTTATGGGACAGAGACTTCATAAAATATAAGCACAGCTTGTGCAATAGTTAAAACTGTATCAATGGTGTAGTTAAAACTGTATCAGTAGTGTTTTGCCATGTATACTTAGTTGCTTTCATCTATTATTAGCACATCCCTGATACCCAACTGAATTTATGCCATATATTCAAGTAGGGTTTGCTATGGATGAATATGCTCCTGAATATGCAATATGCGCTCTTTTACTGCTAGGTTCTTTATTAAACTACCTGAATATTAGTGGCCCAAAATTGATATGATTAAGGTTTAATGAACTAATGATTAGCACTAATGAACACAACTGAACACGTATTTTATTAAATGATTTGTCTCTTTTGAAATGAAAGTAATGTTAGGACGTTAATAAAAATTATTTGGGTCATTTCTGAGCAACTGTTGCACTCCTTGGAGTAAAAGAAGAGAAATCAGTCAGTGTGGCATCTGATTAGGGTTTTGTCAGGTCTAACAAATCAGTAGTCAGTGTTCACAGCCTGTATTTTCTAACTTAGTAAAGTTAGAAGAAACAAAATAAATAAATTTCTATGAGTTCCATTTGTCAAGAGAGATACGTTCTTATGAGCTGCCAGGATCTAAAATCACACAGCATACAAGAAAGGGGAGGATTTTGTCCGCTAGTTCTAAGTGATACAATAGAAGTGTTTGGGAGAAAGAGAGCATGCACACACACACAAACACAAACAAAAAATCCCAAACCACAAAGTAAAAAAACATAAAAAAATACCACCATCACTCACAACAATCAAAGATGATTGGAAAGATATCATTTTGTATTATTACATATTTTCTACATCATCTTCTGATTGAAAGTATTTCAGAAGCCACAGGTACCTACAGCTATCCATCTACCACAATACACTGCACCAGTTTACATGCGGTCTGAAAGTTAAAAATGGGAAGGTAACATGGAGTTAAATTGTCTTACAGAACAAAGTCATAAAACATCCATAAATACTCTTGGATCTATGATGACAAGTGATGAGAACACTTCTGGCTTCTATTGTAGAACCCTGTGTCCCACAGTATCCAAAATGACATGTTGGCTTATTAAGATATTATTCCAATTAACAAGCAAGATTGCTATAAAATAGTTGCCCATTTCCTATGTTCACTCAGTTGTCCCCAGAAGGATTTCTTTCCAATTATTCAATTGGATATGAAAGATGAAGAAGTGACAAGAACACAGTCCAGGGCAGTGGTCTTCAGAGACTGTATTATCTGCTAGCAGGTAACACAAATAGACAGTGCAGCTCCATGCACTGAAAAATCTTTCTATTGTCATAAACACTAATGTTTGCCATTCCAGCAGCACAGCAACTCTGAAATAAAATCTATACATTTCAACACCAGTCTCCTAGTTCTAGTATGTGTTATATTTAAAACTCTGATAATGCTGTGGAACCTGAAGGAAATCAGTCACATATCACACAGTTCCTGGTATAGTAAACAAAAAATGAACAGGCATCTGCTGACTTAAAGGAGTTTTCTGTAGTGCAGGCATATCATAATTTTGAAATTATTTATCCCTTTGTTAAATCAAATCCAACTACTGTCAAAAGAAAATCCAAGAACATAGCTAGGGATTAGGTGACCCTGCTTCTGCAGAGGGGTTGGACTAGATAATCTCAAAAGGTCCCTTCCAACCCCTACCATTCTATGAAACTCTCTGTATGTAAACAGCCAGACCCATCATCACTCACATATTATCTGGAATTCTTACTGTAGAAAAGCAATAGTGCAAATACTAAAGAGATCTTTACAAGACTATTTTCATGTAACTAAGTGTAATGGGGTAAATTCTGCTTCAAATTGTTTAAAGAGAAGCTGCTGGCAGAATTTATCACCAATAATACCAGCTTAGCAAAATAGCTGTTTTTCTCTATCATGTAACTAATTAAATGAATCCACAAAGTCACAAAGCTGATTTCTTCTTAGAAACTTTGAAAGGTTTAACACATACACAAAGTGGAGGAGTGAGTAATTGCAATAGGCCTAACCCAAAGTCTTGGGTAGTCATAGCAAGCCTCCCTAAAGATTTTAGTCTTTGGACTATTTTTACTGATGAAGGAAGAATATTAATGGTCACCTTTCCTACCAGATGGATAAACACATAGAGAGAAGATTATACCTTTTGCCACTGATTGCTTACGGGGCACAAGAGGTGCAGGGAGGTTGTGTTGAGAGCTTCCCTTTGGACAAAACTGAGGAAGACGACCCAAGACCTCTGCACGAGAGCCACTGAAGTGCTGAGACAGTTACACCAGGATCTGGAAAGGCCTCATAACTGCTGGAAATGGGCTTTTACTGCCAATTTTGAAAGTTTAAGTAGGTTTTTAGCACGCACCAGTGATGAAAGTAGAACTTCAGAGGACACAATTTCCTTACTGAAACTCCTGTGATGTCCTGAATGTCACTTCTTCGTTAACAGCTTCCCTGTTTGAAAGAACAAACTCACTTAAGTTGAGAGTTTTTCAATATTAGCATCCACAATTTATGTTTGCTATCTTCTCACCTGCTTAGGTAGATGATTTACCTAGCTATTTAAAGAAAAAATATTCACTTTCCATTGCGGATTAAGCCATCAAAACTTGAATAAGTACTAAACCAAATTCAAATTTCAGTTATAGAAGCCAGATTCAATTAAAAAGAAAATTAATACATGCTTTCAACTTGCATAAATATAATCCAGGGTACAATATTGGAATGTGGGAGAGTTTTAATCATTAATAAGGGTCTTCAACAAAACTACCATTGCTAAATAATCACCTGGAATACTTAAATTAACAAGTGAGCTGCTGAGAAATTTAACCTAAGAAAATTAACCAAGATATCACATGAATGTATGTGATACAAGCATTAGTTACAGGAATTTGGTCCATAGTATATACATACTGCAGATAAAAAGTAACAGTGTTCCCGAGAAACACACATTATAAAATACTAGCATAAGGACAGGCATTTAGTATGTGATAAAGCAGACTTTCTAAGGCATAAAACAATCATTAGGTGTCCGGGATAGTCTGTGATAAATTTATTCTATAATATACATGTTTTAAATCTGGTACTATGTTCTACCAGTGCTTTTGATGGGCTTTGGCTTTCATCTACAGTTAAAATTATTTCTAAGACTGTGATCATATATAAGGTAAAAATAAATATAACCCCAAACTAAGAAAAATCTGTTAACAACACACCAAGACCCTTTACTCATCCTTATCCCTGATAAAACCATATTGAAAGACAAAATTGTCACTTTTAGGGCTTCTGACATGAAAGGGAGTGGCAGGATGTATGTGTATAAAACCACTGCTTTTATTAGCAAGTGGCTCAATCTTATTCCTTTTTAATAAAATCATGGAACTGACTTGCAATAAACTTTAGGAGATGTATATTATTCGACAAGAACAGTGAATCTATACTTCTCTGCAATGAAGAATTTTAAATGATTGTTTAGAAAAGACTCCCTTGGACTTGTAAGAAGTATTAAGCATCAGTAAATCTATATCTATTTAATTACAAGTAAATTAGGGGTTGTTTCAAACATTAAGAATCTGCTTCATTTTTAGGAAGGGCTTCTCAGGGGTTAGAAAACAGCAAAGACAAAATCAAAGGCTTAAGAATAAAGATTTTTTTTTTTAAATTACATCTTCATTTCTGATGATAAAATCTCCAAATTCTGGATTATCTCAGCATCATATGAAGAGATAAAACATTGAAATTATGTACCCAAACCCATACATTATTCATGAAATGTAAAATGTGGATCCTTAACTAGTTACTGCCCCTCAGAATGTAATTAAGCCAAATGGTTCTTCTTTCAAGGCATGTCAAAATAATAAACGAGACTGTTAGATAAAGAATTGAATTAAAGCTCCTACAATTTTACCTTTATACGCCAAGAATTCCCATTATGAGGAAAGAGGAGGAAAAAGAAAGAAAATAAATCTTTTTAGTTGTTTATACAACTGTGTCCTAGGAAAGACACAACTAAATTTAACAACACAAGTATGTTCTTTTTTATCCAAGCATCTCTCCTATTTAAACTTCCTTACCTATGTCAGCAGATTGATGGATGGATACCATTCAAGACACCCGTGTTTGGTCTGAGTGGCAGCCTGAAAGTCTCAGGGGACTTTTCTGAGCTTGTACCACAGGCAACGGGTCAAAATATTTACTTCAGACAACAACCATGAAACTTCATTTGCTGTTGTTATTTTCTTTCTAATTAAAGACTCATTTCAAAGCAGAGTGGAAATAATGTGTCTGCTGTGGTTAATATTTAATCAGTAGCCTAGCATGCCAACCATGTATCCCTTGTAATAGCCCAGGGTCAGTGCCCTGGATCCCACTGGGATGCCATATGGCTGTGTCCAGAAGACTGAAAGCCACAAATGACCCATCATGGGTTGAGTGATAGTATGAATCAATAAGGATACTAATTATTGGGTTTGAAGAGCTGACTCATCTGCTGTGGGAGTGAACATTATCTTAACAACCTTGAGCGGTTCACATCATAATGTAAGATGTGCTATTCTAAAAAAAAAATAAAATAAAGCAAGCCAGATTCAAATTAACCAAGTTTTTTTCCATCCATTTACTGTTAAATAATTTAAATGTGGTTCTTCTGTATGTAACAAAAGCATGATGCTTGTATTGGTTCTCCAGTCCAAGAATAATACAATAAATAAATTCTGGTTTGGATCTCTTTAGAATCCAGACCCCCAAATACCCATATGTGAAGTGCATCCTTTCTTAATGCAATTACAAGGGCATTATTTCAAATCTATTTATGCAAATGGATCATTTCACTCAGATTTCTCAAAGACTTGAGCAAGATTTTGAAATACAGACATTGGGAAAGTACTTAGGCATACCTTCAACCTTCAGTGAGAATAAACATGTCTATAATAAAGCACCTCCTGAACTACTCTCAAGCCTGGATTTGCTGTTCATACGCTCAGCAAACCTAGAAGTGTTTCCATAAGCTGTACTCTAAAGAGCGTAGCATCCCACTTTGCTGTGCTCTTCCAGCAGCTCAGTACATTTTCCTGGTATGTTAGAACTCCTGATAAAACAAAACCTCATTACTGTTTCTGATTCATTACTGATATCTCAGAAAGCAATTTGCTCGGAAAAAAAAGACTGCACTCAAGAGTGCAGGATCACACCTTTTGTAGCAAGATGTTAGGCAGATAGCTAGGATACCATCAAATATAGCAAGTATCTTTTTAGAAGAAGCAGCTGTAAATAAAATCAATTTAAGTAAGTCATAGTTGTGAATAACTGCTCATCTTCTATGCTTAGTTTTAAGCTAACACTTAATTCTTTAGCCAACGAGAAAATAGGAACAGTAGCTGCTGGTCCTGCAGTGAATGTGTATATCACAAGTTTGAGGTTTAAAGACCATATACAAAAATCAGACTCAAAGATCATCTCACAGGAAGGTCCTTCCTTTGCAGAGACAGAATTTTCTCTCTTTTTTTTTTCCTCACTAGCAGTAGGGCAGTTTGTTTATTGCACAAAGATGACTCAACTCAGCATGCAATCTCTTACAGAAAAAGAGTTAGTATAGGTTTAAATTTTTTCTCTCTCTGTTGCAGAACAGACGGTTATTAAGCCCGTGTTGTACGTTCTTTCTAAAATACAGATCAAGTGTTCACTCGGTGATCGCCAGCGTAATATGCCATCCACCAGAAATCTGGTGGTGACAGTATCTCCACAGGCACATCCTGTTGAATTGCGGAGGTGCCTCTGGAGATATATGCCAGCTTACTCGTGACTTTGTGCTGAGCAAAACACATTATCCTCTGCTGAGTCCTTGGGTGGGTGCTGCGGGCCGGAGGGACCCTTACGCCGCAGCGTGAGTGCCGAGGGAGCCGCGCCGGAGGCCTGGGACGGCCCAGTGCGGGTCTCGAGCCCCCTCTAGCGGCCGCCCAATTCCTCACGCAGCTCCCAGCTGCCGCCGCCGCTCCCCGTAGCTCCCGCCCCGACCCTCAGCCACGGGCTCACAGCCCTAACTCCGAAACCGCGCGTTCCTAGGGGGGAGACACCCAAGAGGGATTATTCTATTACGATCTGGCCCGTGCTATGCCAACATCCTCCCCTGAGCGTAGCTGGAAAAAGCACATGCGGGGTCTTGAGATGACGCTTAATCTAAGCAATCTACTTTCTGAAAAACACTTTGCCAGCCCTGGATGAACTATATTATGAAATTAGAAAGCAATTGGTATAACAATCAAAAAGCGAGGAAGTATTCCAAGGCCTGTACATTTTCATGAGTCATAGAATCACAGAATGGTAGGGGTTGGAAGGGACCTCTAAAGATCATCTAGTTCAACTCCCCTGCTAAAGCAGGTTCACCTCAATCAGGTCACACGGGAATGTGTCCAGGTGGGTTTTGAAAACCTCCAGAGAAGGAGACTCCACACCCTCCTTGGGCAGCCTGTGCCAGAGCTATCTCACCTGAACAGGAAAGAAGCTTTTCCTTATGGTAAGTGGAATTTTTTGTGTTCCAGCTTTTGTCTACTACTCCTAGTCCTGTTGCTGGAAACTAGAGCAGAAAGTGTCACCTCATCCTCTTGACATCCACTCTTTAGGTACTTACAAGTGTTGATACCTCTCAGTCTTCTCTTATCTAGGCTAAACAACCCAGCTATATTTCAGCCGTCCAATGCTGCTGCGACAAACTCCTCCAGGAGATTTATCAAAAGTGGGAAGAATTCTGCATAGGCCAGTTTTTTTGTTTCGTTTTGTTTTTACCTAGTAAAAAAGATACTCCCTTCACTTTTCTTTCAGCCACTTTTCTTTCTTTTTGCCCAGTGACTGGACAAGGCGTAACACGCACAAGCTCAAACACAGGAATTTCCTCCTGAATATGAGGAGAAACTTCTTTCATGTTCAGGTGAGGGAGCCCTGGCACAGGCTGCCCAGGGAGGGTGTGGAGTCTCCTTCTCTGGAGGTTTTCAAAATCTGCCTGGACATGTTCCCATGTGACCTGATTGAGGTGAACCTGCTTTAGCAGGGGGGTTGGACTAGATGATCTCTAGAGGTCCTTTCCAACCCCTACCATTTTGTGATGGCAAAAAAATACAATTAATGGTGCATTGAGAAGAACTTAATTAGCAGAACACTAGAGACTTCAATTCTGAAGCTGGATGCAGGCCAAACTATTAGTCTCTGTGAAAAACAGCACCAAGTTCATTGAGATTGCACATTGGAGTAAGCAGCATGGACTAATCTTGTGACTTTCATCATTGTGAGTCTTGAAGCAAAATGGGATTCCTACTCAGTCCAGCTCTGAGAGTTGGGAAATTGTATTAGAAATTCTGACTTCTGCTCCTGGCCTGGCAAACCACCTAGAAAACCTTGGAAAAAAACTCCTAAAAGCTAAAGAAATGGAAACAAACAAAAAGCAGCAGCATCGTTCTTAGGAAAAGAAACAGAAATTGACATTTAGTTTTGCTTTGTGTCATTTTTGTTGCTGATAATTTAGAAAGTGGTAGCTGATGATCAGAATCAGCCATATTGGATATATAGAGGCAGTTTTATGGTCTGTATCAACACTACTATAGTCTCAAGCAGTGAAATCACAAGTAGTTAGATGCATAGAAAGTCTCAAACTTTTCTTAAGTTGTTTTGTTGTTGTTGTTTTTTTTTTAAACTAGAGAGTAAATATAAGAATATAGGATGCACATATTCTCTTTCCGTGTCTCATGCCTTGTCACATGCTCTATCCAGAAAGAGAGAAATTAAAACACTGGAGGGAAAGGGGGTGTCAGGTCATCCTCCAGGAGCATGCATAGCTCTCATTTAGCCCTCAGTAAACAAACAGATTAGTTATGGAGGAAAGTGGACAATCTAGAGCATCGCAGGCACTTCTGTCTCCAACCAGGCTGAAGATTATGTGTCTGTGCGGAGTTATACAGCACAGCAGTTTCCAAGCAGCCTTGCAGTTCTCTGCTCTCTGCATTTCGTGGGGTTGTTGTTTTTTGGTGTTTTTTTTTTTCTTTTTTCATTTTACACATTGTTAAGAACTTGCTGCAGTGATTTTTGGAAGTTACATAACTGTATCAGATGCTTATATGGAAGACAGCTATTTCTCTAGTTTTATTTTTCAGGAAAATCTTCCATCATTGCTTTTCACTGAAACACTAGTACAGAAATATCTGCATGGCAGCAGTGGAACTCTGCCTTTTTAGATGCAGCGAAAATAATCTTTTAACTAGGAGACTGTTATTAGTTTATTCCTACATTGCTATGAGATACTCTGCTTTATCTGTCTATCTGATCACATAGGTACCGATTTTACCTATCTAAAGTTCAAAAAAATCAAAGGTAACTTATTTGTCTTTTATATTTTAATGACATCTCATTTCCCCAGCACCCTGTTGAGTGTTAATAGTCCATATAAAAGCTCATTCTCATTATTAAAGCATAAAAGAAGAGAGAAAAAGACACAGAAGGGAAAGATTGCAGCATGGTCATTGCACTGAGTCCCATCTCCTAGATTTACCAGGTGTTTGACCAAGCTGAATTTGACCACCATGTTATGTTACTGAAGGTCTACAGAGAGAAATTATTATCTCAAAGCCCATTGCAAACACTGAGTGAATTCTATAGAAAGACACCCCTGTGAAGAAAGAAGGATGTTTCCTTATTTAATCAATGAAGGGAAAAAAATGAAGCACAGAAAGGTTAAGTGACTCATCAAGGTCACACAGAAGCAGCTGATTCTGCTTGCAATAAAACTTGCTCTAAAGTTAACAGGAGTGAGATTAGACCAAATTCAGAGACAGAGTTGGCATCAAAATCAGATTCTGGATTAGCAGCACTGACCTTTTTACCACGAGGGCACACTTCTTTCCAAAGCAAGAATTACTCTTCGAAGGTGACTTGTCTGCATTTCTATCCAATAATAAATACCTCCATGTGAGATATCCATATGATCTGATCCTGCATCCTCCATATACGAACATAGATTATGTTAGGCAATGAAATACTTATGCCAGAGTAACGTGAGCTTGTATAAAATAACATAATTTATTACTGTTTGGGCAAATAATAACAACAGTGAAGTGATGTTTCAAAGGACACAAAACCATTTCTTCAACTCTGGGGAATAATGCTGTGTAAAGTAGGGAGAAGGGCTAGAGTACAAAACAGGAAAACAGAGAACTGATTGGCAATGGCAGTCTTTCAATCAGATCTTGTTGAGAAAACTAAATTTGCATTTCAATAGAATATTTTCATGAAATAAAATGTGGGTTTTCTTTAAATAAAGTGAATCACAATAGTTCATTTTAGACTTAATGAAACACTCCAAGTGACCTTTACGTTTGTTCTGTCTGATTTCCTAAGATGTTTTTGTTCTGAACCAAATTCTCACCTCTTCCTTTGATTTTGCAGTTTGGCTGGTGAACTGAAAAAATTCATCCATCACCTAATTTTATCATGATTTTACAGATGAGGAACTGAAGTATAGATAAATCATGCAAATTTTTCAAGCCAGCAGAGAAAGTCTGTGGCAGAGCAAGAAACTGGATCAGCCCTGCCAGACCTGTGCTAACACCATCATGCTTACATCATCCTTTTTCTCTCTGCCAGCATGTCTGCATTATTTTGCTCAGCTGCAACAGATGAATCAAACAAGTGAACTAAAATGAAATAGGCAGAACAATGTGATCAAACTAAGTTGCTTTTCCTCTGACAGCATCAACTGGATTTAGAAAGAGACGATGTAAAAAAGAAGAATCACAGCAATAGCTCTCTGCTCTGTACAAGATGTTTGCCTGTTTCTGCCAGACACTCAAGGTACTTACGGTAAGGAACAATCCACTCCTCTTGCAGTACGCACCTGCCAAAGTAAGCTGGTTCATGCCCAGATGGCATGAGACACACCCCAAGTGAATAAAGCCATGTATCCACCCCGAGCTCCCTGCGAAAGAAACACTCCCAAAGGTGTTCAGCTATCCAGATTAACGTCAGATTGGAAGAGGTACCTCTCTGCTAGCTGTCTCTCTCTTACAGCTATTGCTGTTATTTCTGCATCACTTTCTCCTACACTCAGGTTGCTCCAGTTTCTCTCACTGCTAGGAAAAAAAAAATACTATTAGGGGTCTCTTTGCACTGGGACATATAAGGATTAATGTTCCACTGCTGCTCCTTACCCCATTTCAGTCTGGTTAAACTACTTGAGATTTTCCTGCATGCCATGCTTATTTCAATGAAGACAGTTATGAAACATAAAAGGAGAAACATCAGAGACTCCGGAAACAACTTGAAAGCTGGCTGCAAGTCTAGTGACACTGCTTGAAAAGATGGCAATGAAGAACAAATATACCTCAAATTCCCCAGCTATACAGATACCACTTAAGCATATTACAAAGAATTATGTGAACTACTGATTCACTTCCAGTCCTGTTTTCAGCAAACATTTAATTTGCAAAGTTATAGCTCTGGATAATGTATTATTATGCTGGTTGTTCTTATTTAGGAATAGATCCAAATCACATAATTTTGAGTCAGCATCAGCACACCATGAAAAAAATGTGCTTGTATAAGGAACGTTTCAGATAAACATTTTTTCAAGTTCCTTCATCCTCGCCTATATTTATGAAGGGAATCTATTACCAGCTGCAGGGTTCAAAAGTACTTTGCCCTTCCTTTAGGAATTCAAAGGTAAGCAAGAGACTCTGGGTAGTGTAAAAATTTTGCACTCTCAAAAAACATGGTGATCTCCTGCAGCATGGCTGTTCATAGCAGCATCGTCTCAAGTGTCTGGGCAACTAAAAGGGAATCCTTAGCTCTCATTTGGGTACACCAGTAAAGCAACAACCATTCACTCCTTTTTGCCACACATACAGCACCAGAAAGCTTTTAGCCACGTGTAGGCCACGTCCGTTATATCCACCATGAACAATGTGTGCCCAGCAAGGCAGCCCCCCTGAATTTGGAATTGACTAAAGTGATGTTAAATGAATGTTCCTTGAGGAGGATAAACAAGGAAGAAATCACAAAGTAAGATAAGAGAAAGGCAAAAAAGCAAACAGAAAGATGGAAGAGGCTACCATACCTATGCTGTAGGGAGGTGTGTTAGTTCAAGGTGATGCAAGGAAAAGGTGTCAGGACAGAGTTGGAGGGAAGGGGACTTTAGACTGGGAAGAAAAGATAGTGCCTAGGTCAGGGTGGAAAAGGATTGTGCCTTGAAGGTCTCAGCAGAAGGAAACACCTGAAGCAGAAGTGTTAACTTTGGCAATTGATTGTTAGCAGCTCACAAATGATGACAAGTAAGGGGAAAAAAGGGGGTGGGGGTGGAGGGCACTGTTGGGTTGCTCCTCTTCTCTAAGGATATGCTAGAGAAAATAGGTCACAACAGATGAATTGAACATATGAACTCAGATGTACAAGCTGTTTTTAAACAGACTTTTTGAGTACCTAACAATGACCAAATAAAATTCCTATAGTGGAAAACCACTGTAGTTATATCCTAGAATTAAAAAAAAAAAAAAAACACCACAACAGAAATTGTCTTTCATTAAGAAAAATACCATAATGATTTAACTATCACTTTTTTTGATCTGATCATTAGCCTTTCCACTGTATCAGACAACTTTCTTAACAAAAGAAGAGATATTGTTACATTTGCCATTCTTCTCTAAACAGAATCCAAACTATCATATCCTGCTCTTAGGAGAAAGGACAGGTGACTACTATGTCTTCTGTTGCCCTGGTTCCAAATATGATGTTTCTCCTTTTGCAGCTAGGTTGATTTTCCTGACTAGACACAGAACTGCCAACTGGCTGAAGGTTTTATGACTGAGAGACTTCAGCAGCTGCCTAGCAGAATATAAAGGACATCCAACCTTATAAATCTACCTGAAAATTACTAGCTTTTTGCATGAGTAAAGCCCTGGAAATAAGTTCATGAGTACTCCATTATAGTGTTTGCAGAACTGAAACATAAGCTAGGAAACGTTCAGTGCACCTTTAGATTAGTTGGCTGTGTAGGCAAGCAAAAAATATCTGCAAAACAAGTCGAAAGTCTCTATTACTATTAGCAAGACAAAAACCCCATCAAAATAGCCAACTGCAGTTTCTGCATATAAAGACCTTTTTATTGGAAGGAAGGTATGACCATACCAACATCAATAATCTCATCAAAAACAAATAAAGTGTTTTTTACAAACACAACCTTAAAAGTTACCAGAAATCTACTGATCTAACGTTCATTACGGATTTTTACTCCTCCCTAGACCTGCTCGTGCTACTCTGTGCAAGGGCACAATAGAGACAGCACACTGACAAGCACAAAGAACATAAATGAACTTGTTGTGATGGAGAAGAGGGAAACTGAGGTGGAAGCAGGGGAATCTAGTTTCAGAATGGGATCATCAAACTTTATTATTTGAAAGTATTGCATAGATGTTCTTTATATAACATGCTATTTGCAGACAGAGGGTAGTTCTAATTTAGATCAAGCCTCCTGAAAATAAAGGAACATTTAGTTTTTCAGATGCCAGCAAACATTGTTTATGGCCCCATAAGGGTTATGACAACTTAATTATAGATACAAACAATATCTCCTACAGAAGAGAGCTTGCACACAGGACAGTTACCCAAAAGTAACAGAGCTAAAGCTGAACGGGTAACTTCTAGGTCAGAAATTTCTAGTGCTTGATTTTGCAGCCTATATAACATTCTTCAGATATAAGAGGTTTTGTATGATAATTAATGATGTAGGAATTACTATCATTATTGCTCTCAGGATGTGGCTTCAGAAGAGTTTTTCAGAATTCAGCTTCCAAAGATGAAATGTAGGTTTCATTTTGTTGTTTCTTTCATGCAAACTATGTCCCCAAAATGTCAGAGTTACTGAACTGTCACAGAGTCAACTGAGCTGTAGACATCATAACAAAGGGAAAGAGAAATAAGAAGTCATAAGTGATGGAGGAAAAAAAAAAAAACAACCCAACCTTTATTTTAACTTGGGTTAGAAAAGAGATAAAAAGATCACACAGTGATAGAGGTGAATATTCTATCAAGCTCTTTAAATAATTGTGGTTTATTAGGTATTGAGCTGTAATACTGTAAGAAAAATAACATATGAGTAGGACCATAATAGCCTAGGGAGATATAAAAGGGTAAAAGACAGGAAAACAGGAATTGTGACAGTGCAGCGCTGAGCTACTCAGTTGGTGTCTGCTGGGCTCAAGACAATACAATTACATCAATATCTGATCTTTTCAGATCTCCTTCATTATTTCACCCATAAAGAGCCCCATTACTATCATAGGATTGATATATTGCTCTTTACTACCTTGTGTTCATAGCTGTGGTATAGCATTAAAAAAAGACACAAGAGAAACATAGGACAGGCCAAGTTACCAACAAGTAAATTAAAATGCTTCACTATCCTGCAGTACTTCTTAAAAAAAAAAATCAAAACCACCACCAAGATTTTGGAGGAAGACCTAGCACATATTTTTTTAGAAATACAAGATCTGGGATGAAGAGCTTACATGAAATGCATGTGTATATACAAAGGACAACACTCCAAAATATAATAATAATCACTGTTTGAGAGAAACATAAAAGAAAGATGCAAGAGAAAGCATAATCAGCACCAAGTATGCTCACCAGCTCCTGCAAAGAAGAGTTTCAAACACACTTAAAAAACAGCCATTGCTTGATCCTCCCACATTTAAAGGAACTGTTCCAGATAGACATCTCAGGCAAAGGTCTTCCAAGATGATCACGTGATAGGCCCTGGGTTAAATTCAAGTTGTATTTTCCCAAGGAGAAATTAATTACTTTGTTTTTCCGGAGAGAGTTTGCTATCAAAAAGTGAGAAATTGTGAATATCAGCCATGGTCCTTAAAAGGCTTATGTATGTATGGTTAATCACCATCAATCCACATGCAAGGTTTCTAAATTTTGTATTTCTGGCTAGACACAACAGTTATTAGAGAAGCAAAAGTACCTGTGCATAGCTAAAACTGAGTACATTATTGTGCTTGCTTGAGCAATAACCTGGAATGGTTCTTCCAGGAATTCTGACGTGATTGAAACAGCTCTAGTATGTGAAATGTGTATTTCTTTTGATATGTTTTGATAGGATGTACATTGGAATGTCATCAGCTTTTAAGGAGAAAGTGAGGGTGAAAATCTTACCATTTTCTTTACCACTTTCCTCATATTCCCCCAAGGTAGAGGTGAGGAGAGGATTGGGTTCTGAGGAATCAGAAATACTTTATGTTAAAAAAGAAAACAAGACAGACTTACACATTTTTTTAAAATGAGTTAGCAGCTTTTTGACTGAATGTATTTATTCTTTACCGCCAAAGGGGAAGCAGCACAGTCCACTTAAAATGTTCTCAGGCTTGGTTCACTCATCTCACTCCATTCCGACGAAAGATCTGAACAGCTACTTCTCCTTCTGCACTAGTCATAGGATCATAGAATCATAAAATCATAGAACGGTAGGGGTTGGAAGAGACCTTTAGGGATCATCTAGTCCAATCCCCCTGCAGAAGCAGGTTCACCTAGATCAGTTCGCATAGGAATGTGTCCAGGCAGGTCTTGACCTTCAAGGAAGGAGACTCTACAACCTTCCTGGGTAGCCTGTGCCAGGTCTCCCTCACCCTCACAGTAAAATAGTTTTTTCTTATGTTTCAACGGAACTTTTTGTGTTCCAGCTTCATCCCATTACCCCTTGTCCTGTTGCTAGATATTCCTTGTCCTGTTGCCCCAACCTCCTGACACCCACCATTTAGATATCTGTAACTATTAATAAGACGGCCCCTCAGTCTCCTCTTCTCTAGACTAAAGAGAAATACTTCTGACCAATGTCATTGCTGCCCATTTCTAAAGTCATTAAATACCCAGGCTTAACAGAGGTCTACATAGTAAGCATTTGTCTAGTCAGTATGATAGTCTATTGATTTGGTAGAAGGAAAGAAATCTATATTCTGAGCCCCACAAATACCTATAAGTCTTCTACCTTTTAGGAATATTTTGAGGAAAACTTGGAAAAGTTTTGAAAGTGTCAGACACACAATATGTTATTGGAGTGTGTTCGACAGGCAACCATGTCATAGATATCTTATGTAAATTTGTGTAGTAAATGTCCAGTCAGAAACATTTTCTAATAGTCATTTTCTAAGCCAACAGGAGTAACAATGACACCAGTTCAGCACTGCAATCCATGCTAATGTACCACCAAGATGAAGAAGACTTGATCTGCCTTGTTCATCATCTTGGAGCTCTAACAATCACAATGAAGGCAGCTTCACTACATTGTAATACAGTCACTCAAACTGTTTCCAAACTTCAACATACAGGAAATTCTTTTCCTATATGAGACATCCCCATCCTGCTTCTCCATCCAAACAATATTGTTATGGGAGTTTCCATTATCAAAGTTCCTTGGCCTTTGTTGGCAGCCACTAAATTGCCCTATTATTCTGCTGGTGGACTTTTTCCCCCATCTTAAATTTCCCATAGTATTAAAACAAGAAAAGCAAAAGAACCAAATGAAAAAACAAACAAACAAACAAACAAAAAACCCAAAAAACCACAACAGTTTAATTTACTTTCTAAGTTCCTCTCGTTTAAAAAATATCAAATACAGAAAATCCCTTCCTACTGCCTAAAGAAACACTGTTAGTAGGAGGCATTACAACAGCTTTGTTGTGCCTTGCAAAATTCTGCCCACGAGCGAAATGTGTAGTTTCTGGGATTCTTCTGACACAGACCGATTCCCACTCAAACTGCAGTGAAAAGACAGCATCAGTAACTTTGAAAAGAAGGATGAAGGAAGAGCTGGAGTTCAGGAATCAACAGCTTTGGTTCATTTACAGCAGCTGATATTTAAAACAGTAGATCATGTATGAACACTTGAAAGAATATTTTTGGGTTGAATTTTATCAATTGATATAATTTCAGCTTTTACTTTACACCACTTTGGTTTACGATTTCATCATGCAACTTTCCTGCTCCCACCAAGGCAGGATTTGCTGAACACATAACGAAACAATTGAAGGCCAGCCTTATGTGGTTACCTGATGACTGCTCTGCACTATACGTAGATCTGCAGGTTCACTGAGGGGTTTGCCACCACTCAGCATGTATGGACCTTCCACAGGGATTTATGATTCAGCTTCCAGGTTCAGCTGTAGTAAACTCTCAATGATAAACAGGTTGCAGAACTGAGGTATACTTTAATTTGAACACACAAAAAAGAGAATTATTTTGCCTTATTTAAGATGCTTTACCAGATGAAATCCTGTTCTAACAGGTAACTCACTAGACTCAGGAGATTCAGATCAATTCCCACTTCAACAGCACACTCTGTATGTGACCTCTTTAATTGCTATTTCCCAGCTGTGAAATGGAAAAATTCCCTGCTTCAAAATGATGAGAGGAGAAAATCCATCAAGGATTGTGACATATTCAGCTATCATGGTGTGGGAGAACTTACAAGCACATAGACAGTGATACTTCATTTAAAATGCTGACCTCTGATTCTGTAGCATTCATAGTCCTTGCTCTTTTAGACTTACCCCATTTATACCTTATGATTAATATCAGTAATGTAGCATTTCTATTACTCCCTACACTATTATAGGAAACAACAAAAAAATAATTAAATATCTCAAAGATATGTTTATTGGCTAGGATTCTACATTGAGATTACAGCATTTGGGCCATAGGTCTCCCATGTATTTAGAAGCATTTTTCCCCTGGGTGGCCTCTTCATTGCTTTACTATATCATAATTAAAATGAAATTGCATTTGGAAAAACAAAATGCTGGACATTTTGTGACACATTATTCTTGGCCTAGATTTGTTTTGCTTATTCACTCAGTAATTTGTGAAATGGGGTAATTTGCAATGGGTATCCCAGTCATTAGTGCAAATTATTCTCCTTCTACTGTATTTGCATGTAATTGCCTTTTGAAATTAATTCATTTTAATTTCTTAAAAATAATTTGTTACAGGATGTTATTTTCTTTAAGAGGGTTTAATTTCTTAAAAGAGTTCTTCTAGGATGGTGATTAAGATACATATTTAAAAGAGGCATTCTTATATGTTTACCTCAGAAATTTATGCTTGATGTGTTCAGAAGTGGGCCACTCTTAAATTGCTTGTTTGTGGCAAAATAGAGACATATTTGACTCCCCTGTGACCTAGAAGATTATGCAGCATAACTGGAGCAGCACTTACACCATAACCATATCATATTACAGTCTAAGGAATAAGCATTCAGAGATGGCCAGAGTTTCCATCCTGAGTATCATGCTGAAATCTTGGACACCTCTGTATATCCTGGACACTTACATGGGTTTTTTTTTTTTTTTTGCACCAGTATTTTTCATATATTAATATATTTATTGTGTGAGGTCTCGAAAATACTTCTTCTCCCATTTGGAAAATGAAGCCACATTTTCAGATGAACACTGCATTGTGATCCTCAGTTATAATTACCTGACCAGTACACCCTCATTTTGTGCAGCTCATACACCAATAACATTCAGAGCATCCACAAATACTTTTGGATATGTGGTAAAGAATCAAGAGCTCAACAGTTTAAGTGAATGATCTCAGAAATCAAAAGGACTAGAAAAGCAACTCCATATCACTTAAAAGTATTCTCTAAGCTTTGATGAGGCTTTACCTAAAGCTCGGGTTGTGGGCCCTTTGTCCCAGTGACATTAACACTTCCATTAGAATGAGAAAAGAAATTATTGCGTGATGAAACTTGATACTCTTTACAGAGAAGCTCAATCCAGTGTGGGTTTTGGTTGGTTTTGTTTTCAGGACATTGCTGGCTATTAGTTAAATATGTGCTTAGGTAAACTTTTATTCCAGTGACTCCAGTCCCATTAAAATTTCAATTATTAAAGGCAACAAACTAGATTCTTGGAAGGTGATACTCTGAATAAAGGTAAAAAATAATACTAATGGAAATTTGCTTTGTACAATTTTTCCTTTCAAAGTGATGTGTCTTTGGCTGTTTAAACCACTGAATGTCAGTATTTGTTGTCCTTTCAAATTTAACTTTATCCAGACTCAGTAGACTGAGTCTAGATAGCAGGTATCTATTCATGCCATTCCATTGCACAAAAGCCTAAGTGAGACTCTGAGCACCATAAGGTACTTTTATATCACTTTTTATAACTAGTATATGTGTGCGTGTGCTTCTACAAAATATAATACCTTTACATACAGAGTGGAGGCATAACACTAAGGCTTTTGCATATGAGTTAAAAAGAAAAACCATCCCCATGGTATATATTGGTGCAATTGGATGATTCTGCATAACTGAAACCCAAGGCAAAAGAAGCTAGACATCACTTAGAATCATAGAATCATAGAATAGTAGAATAGTAGGGGTTGGAATGGACTTTTAGAGATCATCTAGTCCAACCCCCTGCAGAAGTAGGTTCATCTAGATCAGGTCACATAGGAACATGTTCAGGCAGGTCTTGAAGATCTCCAAGTAAGAGATGTACCCCATTCTCATGTAACTAGTCATTACAACAAACAGTAGCTCATTTAGTTTACTTACTAAGCACTGGGAATGCACCCTCATGTGTACGTAACACAGGGAAAAAAAAGGAGGATTGTGCTTGTAGGAATTTTTACTCTAGGCAACAGACGGGCAGCAGCTGAGATGCAGAGCAAATGGCGTAAGTGTGCCACAACATGCGTCGTTTGTGGCTAGCAAGCCTGAAGCAGCTGCAAGAGCCATTTGGAATGAAAGCTTGGAGAAGAAGGCTAAAAAAGAAGTCGTTCTTACACCCTAACTGGTCATCCTTCCATTTCTTTCTCCCCTCCAAGATGGGAGAAAAAGTAAAGTTTGTTTTTTTCAGCACTTAGCAGAAAATCTTCTTAGGTCATCAAATTGTTAGTTTTCAGGATGTTTTTCCTGAATTTTAATTTCCTAAATAAAATAAAAAAGCTTGTGAGGAGTAGATACATTGCAATTTCTGTTTCACAGAGATTCTATTTCTAGTCTAGGCTTTTTTCTGAGTGGGTTTTCTCATGGATGGCAAAAGAAGTTGGGGGAAAAGTATCTGTGGAGTTATAAAGAGATTTGAGCACTGAGATGGAAAGCTTAAACCTAATGCAGAAGGTGCAGAAAGCTCCCTGGTTCTGAGCTTTTAAGATGTTTTTAATACCATTAAGTAGAAATGGACTGACTAGAATACAACATGACAGAGTGGAAATCCAGAAAGAGCAACATACTAAAGAAGCATAACAAGGGCAGCTAGAAGCAGTGTACTAACTAAAGTCCAGAACTATATTTTCAGGTGAGAGAAGAAAAAAAAAAAAGAGTATTTTTAAAACATACAAATAGGAACACTGGCCAGATTACTCTCAAGGGAGAATATCTTATTTACAGAGCTTTTAGAGATTCACTAGAATAATTCAGCTGACTGTTTTAGAGAATCACTTCAGCTTAGTTTTCTACCTTCCACATTGGCAGCGTATTTTGAGCTATGAGCAGTTCTCCAAGGATAATCGTTCTCTCAGTAGCAAAGATATTTCTCCCTTTCCTTATCAACAAAATCTGAGGAGAGTAGCATTTGCCCAGAAGGTAAGAGCTCATAGCAGAATCAAACTGAAAACTAGGAACTACCTGTCAACATTACAGCTTGTGTAGGAGAACAACTGCATTACTCTGTTATATTTCCATAAGGTTTTTTTTGGTTTGTTTTATTTATTTTTTTTTTTTTTGGCACTCCAGTTTTCTCATTCTTTCTGTAATCTAGAGAGTATCCTTGCATCAGCTACAGCTCCATCAATAAGATATGCCAAAGGAGAAGTAATGAGGATGATAGATGAATCAGGCAGAATGAACTGAATGACTTGGTGTCCTGGGTCCATTCAAACAAAATATACTTACTGTAGTAAAATCAATGAAGAAACATCTGGGGAGAAGAGATATAGGCCATATCAGCACCGTATATTAGAACTCGTAGACTAGAACACAGTGACTCAAAGAAAATTTTGTAAGCTACATTGGATAAGCCATAGTGAATAACACATTGTATGCACTAGATGCTTGAGCATAGAGACTGGATGTCTAGAAAAAAGGACCAGTAGTCCCTCCTTACTGTTTTAGATATCATTCTCTTACTCAATAGCCCACTGAAAATAAAAATATCAGTAAAGACTAAGACAACTTTAATGAGAGCAGAGAAATGTTATTTCAGTGCCTTCTACATACTTTGTAAACATACTATTTCCAAGTCCTCTATTAAACAGAACAACAACAAAAGCTGTAGCTATTCCTATTTTAGTGGCTTGAACAGAAGCAATAACAAAACCAGCAGCTTTTCTTTTCCCTGCCAGAAAGCAGCAATGTCAGATAGAATTGGCAGTATGCTGAAAACGAAGCGAAGCCCCAAACCGCTGAGAGATGACTGTTGACATTTGCCACACTGTTGTACCTCTAGGCTTCTTTCCCTGTAATTCTGTACAAAACTTGCCAGTTTTGTGCTGCTATTTAAAGAGGATTGGGGCAAGTTAAAGTGAACTAGTAGTTCAATATCTTGTTCCTGTGCCTTCATTCGTGTGATTACCTTTCCAGAACAACAGTATGTATTTCAATTGAAACAGTTGGACAACTTTTGTATGTCCTCATTGTAACCTTTTTATGAAACATTTTTTTTTCTCTCTCCTTGATATTAATCCTACACTCCACTAGTAGTAAATAATATTTGTTAAGTGTGAACAATATCCTTTGGGACACTTAAGACATGGGGAACAAATAGGTCTCGGTTATAGGCAACTTTTACTGAAAATAAAGATTATAATTCAGAAACAAAACCACCCTGACTGATTCAGACAATAATCTTCTAGCAGACTGACTTTGTTTCTAGCGTGACCGTGTACTGGATGGGATATTACAGAAGGGTCAGATTCAGACACTCATGCTAGAAAGAAGTTCTACAGATTTCAGTGGAACTGCTTATTGCATTATTTAATATTACCAAGGGAGGCAAAATCAGCCCCATATCAGTTGGATATTTTGTTGCAGAAATGAATTAACATTAGTAAGCTTTGCAAAACAGAATTGAAGGTTTGAATGCAGTTGGGTACAATTACATATGAAAAGAAGTTAGAGGACAGAGGAGAGAAATTTAAGAAAGGCTTTGTAACAGATAGAGAATATAAAAGTAAAGAAGGAAAGATAAGAGTACTTACATAAAGGGAAATTGTATATAGGACTGAAAGGAAACAGCATTATCTTAAATTTCTTGGAGAAAGAGGGTCTGGTTGAGGCCCTGTGAATAACATATTCAAAAAGGCAGTCTAAGGTTATTTGAGCTGTTGCACTTCTGATAGACAACGATAAGCTAAGATTTCAGTTGGAAAGAATTAGAGTAATAAAATAGAAACTTGTCCTAGAAACTAAAGAAGATTTTTTAGAAGAAATAAAAATGAAAATTTTATCATTAGATTTTGTGTTAGGAGACAAGCCAGTAGCACCCAATGTCCTTCTGAGAGAGTTTGAATGATTGCGATGGGCAGGAAGCTAAGGAAATTTGCATCAAGAAAAGGAATTAATTCACATTAAGGAAAAAGTGAATTGGAAGGATGATCCTAAGTGAGAACGTGAAAAAGTCCTTTGCATCAGGACTGTGAAAAAGGCTATCTAGTTTTAACACATGGATAGTACACAGTACACAGATGAGATAACTCACAATTTCAATGTAAAAACAAGCTGGCAGACAGAGATTTTAAAATACAGCTGACTGAAAGGTGCACCTAGGTGGTGATTTCTTTAAATTACCAATTCACATCATGTCCCATTAAAAATATTTTGAAATTAACTACCTTGTGGTAATACACTCTTAAGTGACCAAATATCCATTTAAGAATATGCTGGCAGCACTAAGGAATTTGACTTAAAATTGACTTGGAGGAGGAGGACTCAATAGCAATGAAATAATTTATTAGTATAAAAGAACCATGAGAAAAAGGTTCTCTTGGCCAAAAAGAAGTCAAAATAACAGTAAAGACAATAGAAAGAAAAGATAAAAATAAAGATGATGCCCTAAGCACTATTCAGGGAGAATGATTGGGGATTTGACTGAAATCAGTAGAAAGAGAAACTGTACCAAGAACTATTAAAGATGAGCCCAGAGGAATAATAAAAAACAATGAAGACATCAAAACACTTTAAATCAGTTTTTTTCAATTAACAGTTCTTAACAGAAAATCAAGGCTTGCTTTAATTAATTTTGCTTTTTTCCTCTTTTGTGATAAAATTGAAAAAGAAAATAGTAAATCTTTTTGGTTTTCTTTAGCTTATTTTCAAGGGCAAAGTGGAAATGGAAAGAAGGTGGAATACTGCATTTTCAACCAAAAAAAATATTGATTTTTGAAACTGGTTACTTTTTAAATGAAAAAATGTATCAAATTATTAAAGATGAAGAGATAAGCAGGGTGGCATCAAAGACAAAGGACATGTGATTGTAAATTAGAAGATCTGTAAAGTAAAGAAAGCAAAGGCTTCATTTCTTGGAGGTTAGTGCATAAGAATAAACAACCATGGTGTAAATTAACAAGTAGAAAAATGAAGAATCTATCTTTCCAGTCTAATGGATCTGTAAAATAACAAAAAATGCAACAAAACCAGATCTTGTGTTAGTAGACCTTGACCTATCAGGGTTCTTAGGAAAGTAAGGCAGAGAAAACCATATCCTGACTGGCATTTGTTTTTCTTGACAGCCAGTAACAGATGCCATATGACAAAGAAAGGCTGTTTTGCATACACCAGGGCTGGATCCAGGATGCATCCTGATTACCTCTGTTATACAAATGGATCTTTGGTTTTGAGAGGGTCTAGGTTGTAACATGTAAGTGAGAAATAAATAAGAAAAGCATACACGGTTTAGAGAGAAGAACCTCTGTGGAGAAAAGTGTAAAGGTAATTGCACAGAAGAACAAAGGGATTTATGTAAGTATATCTGGATTTGTTAGGTTAACTTTTCAGTGACAGCATCTCTCCTTGCAGGGGAATTCAACTTTTAAAGACTCTCTCTCAACACTCTCTTTTTAATCTTGAGGGTTTTTTTTTTTTTCACAGATTTCTGGCTTTAATTGTGCAGATCTTAGACCTTAAGGATGTTGTTTTCCATTAATTATGATATACAATGCTGACATGAGGTCAGAACTTAATTAATTTCAGTTCTTTGACTACTTCTAAAAGGCAGCAGGAGAGGGAAGAAGATGAATACTTTATGTCTTCCTAAAAACCAACACCAATTACTTAAAATAAAAAGACCTTCTCTCTCCAGGAGTAACAAAAATGTAGTGTACAGAAATAGATGGCACAATTTGTGACTGCGTGAATTTTTTATGAAGATATATATTTCCATATTTGCTTCTCCCAGATCATGTGAGTTACAAGCACAGTTTCTGATAAGTATCCTATTTTTGTGGCTCTGACTGCACGCTGCTAATTCCAGTTTTAAATAATGTATCCTTAAGTGGCATATGTATGTTTGTGTCCTACGAACTCATAAGCAGAAAAGAATATTGAATCTAATTGATCCCATTTTGACAGCCACAGAATACAGCATTATATTGAAATATGCAATTGGTGCATCTGTCTACATCTCCCTAACCAAGGAAAAAAAATTTCTGAGCTTCTGGTCTGCTTCTGAAGCAAGCACCATCAATAAAAAACAACAGGGTTGTGACAATCACAATCAGTAAAAATTTTCCTCTGAAATTCTTTCATTCTAGGAAAGTATCTTTTTCAGAAAAACATTTCTCGATATAAAACTACTTGCTTTCTTTATAATCAAAACTTGATTTTTAACATACATTAGCAAACCAGAAAGCTTGTATTTTAGCAACAAAAGTTTTCATTCTGGAGTACTTTCATTATATCTTAGAGTACATGAAGAGAGTTCAGTTTATGTTCATTTCTATGAACCTGATCCTGTGGTGAAGCTATGTGACTATCATGAAAAGTCTCCAAACTGAACACTATATTGTGACACGGGTACTGCAGTCAAACCAGGGGCATCTAACTATTTAAAAGCAAAAAGCAAATTAATTAACTGGAGGGGAGGTTTTATCTTTTCTTGAAATGTAAAAAATTAAACAAACAAATAAAACCAAAACCTGCACAGAAGAGTGAGTGCATGGAAAAAAACCCACAAATTAACTAGATTATCCCTAGTGGTGGATACCAATAGATAGTCTTTTCCTCCCAAAAAAAAGTCAGTGGAAGAACAATGATGTCCACAAACATATTCTCTGCCAGACTGATACTTCATCATTTGCAGTACTGGCCTCCCAGGTCTCTCCAGAAAGTCCTGGGCTTTCGCATATGTTATGGCATTTTCTCATATTTATTTATCTCTCCCTCTTTCTCTCCCTCTACCTGCCTTTCCTTCTCTCTCCCTCTCCTTTTCTCTTATTTTTTTTTCATTTCCCTCCTCCCTTTCCTCTCATGTTTTCCTATTTAAAATATCACCCTTACTGGATTGCTGTCTTCCTGTGTGTTTGCTCATACTGGATGTGGGTGGTACCATTATCAGTTCAAAATTGCACAATGTAGCTTCCAGTGAAAACTGGAAGAAATAGTGGAATACACAAGGAAGAGTCAGAGAGCAAAGTGCACCCAAGGAAATTTTAGTCTTGGCTGATGTGCAAAAACCTTGCCTGCTGAATGCACGTGCATGGCACTGGCTGGCAAGAGCTGCAGTACTTGATGGCTGCCATCATATGTGGTTGTACGCCAGTCCACTTGACAACCATGGACTTTGCAACTGTCCAGTATTGTCCTCGGCCGAGGTGGATGCTGTCTGTGAATAAGCAAAGATAGACATGGGCACAGGCACAGGTGACAAGGCTGAGCAGAGCAGCAAGACCACTGATTTGGCACATGTAATTGAGGTAAGCTTATATCTTAGGACTTGTTTGCCATAGACATCACTTTTGCTGTGCAAAAGCAAACCCAGCACACCAAATCTTGATGTTGTCAGAAAAGAAGAGAAAGATCAGCTTCCAGCTAGTGGGATTAGTGCAGTCAGCTCACTGAGCAAGAGAATTTATATGCCACATTGTGCTGTGGCATTGTACCAAGGGCATGCTGCACATTATCACACTGGAACACTGGGACATGGTGTGACGGTCTCCAGGATGTGTATTGTTCCAGTGTGACAGTTTTGTTCAGAGTGCTCACGAGAAGGGATTCATGATGAAAACAGAGTTGCCCAGAATGGTTTCTGAAAATATTATCAAGTGTCACTGTACACATCCTGGGTTAGGTGTCATCTTGACTGACTTCATATCAAGAGCTGGTCTGGGTTTGATAGATGGGCAGTTCGACTTTGAAGGTGGCATTGGGAGGACTATGACAGGACCAAGTAGAGGCAAGCAGCACTTTCAGCATTCACTGGCAAAACCATGCCGTGTGTAAATGGCCATAACACCATGGCTGTAAGACATGCAACAAGTTCCAGTTAAAAGCATTTCTTGGTAATTCCACGAAAGAGACAAGGCTTGCACCTGAACTGTTCTCTCTCCACCATATTAGGACAATTGGTGTCTCCTTCAATGTCTCTCTGCTTCAGAAACAAAACTTAACATATAGCACATAACTTCTCTGCCAAACTGGGGACTTTATTCACTCCTTTCAATCAAACCCATTATTTCAATCTTAATTTTACAGTCTTACTAGTCTTAGTGATCATCTCTAAAAATAAGAAAGCAAAGTGTGACTCTGTCCCCAAACAACACACACCAGAATTCCCTTTCTCTTTAGTTTTCAGTCCCTCCTTAACTCAGACATATGCTAGCTACAGACCATAGGCAAACTTCTGTTCCTTTAATGCAATAGGGTAAAGGAAAGGGAATAAATACTTATAAATCTTAGTTGATAGACCTGGATAGTTTTTACTGAATTTGTCTTCTACTGGGAGTAACCCAGTTAAATCTGTAGTAGTGTTTGAAATCTTCCCATATTTCTGATAAAAGTAGCCTTTCATGAACAAGTGGGGTTCATCATAACCAGGCATATTATTAGCTTTTATAATTACTTGCAGAAACACCCCATTGGCTTATTGGAACTATTAGAGTCTAATTTTCTGAATATGAAGACTGCTGTGTGCATAACCGGGTGGTGTTTATTCATTCTCCTTTTAATTTTTTATTATTATTTTTTATTTTCTTTTTTTTAAATAGAGCTGCATATCTGGTATTTTATATGGTCTAATTGCAAGTAAGATTATACTCAAGAAATGAAAGCCTACATTCAAGCTGAGGCCACAGATAACCTTCAAGACTGCTATAGCTTACAAAGGGATTAGGGAAGAAAAAACTGCAAAGTGAACTTTTGAATCAATTATTTTGAGTTAAAGCTATGAAAAAGGAATCCAGATCATTCTAAACACCATCTGTTTGCTGAGTGTACTTACATATTTTCAATTACTTTATTCCACAAACTGCTATTTACTTCCCTGAAATGTCCTTTGGTGTGAAGATAACATCTCGTAATAAGCTGCTTCCATTTTGGGGCTACTGTTTGTGGGCCGTGTAGTGGTATTATGATTACTAAATTTCCAGATTCTGAACAAACCAAACAAAACAGTGAGTGAAACTTTAAGAAAAATATTCTCTACTTTATGAGAGGATCACTAAAGGGGAAATTAAAATAATAATAATAATAATTTAGGACATCATAGAACCATCGAAAAGTAGGGGTTGGAAGGCACCTTTAGAGATCATCTAGTCCAACCCCCCTGCAGAAGCAGGGTCACCTAGATCAGGTTGCATAGGAACATGTCCAGATGGGTCTTGAAGACCTCCAAGGAAGGAGACTCCACAACCTCTCTGGGCAGCCTGTGCCACTGCTCTGTCACCCCCATAGTGAAATAGTTTTTTCTTATGTTTAAGTGGAACTTTTTGTGTTCCAGCTTCATCCCATTACCCCTTGTCCTGTTACTATCTACTATAGAAAAAAGGGATGTCCCAACCTCCTGACACCCACCATTTATGTATTTATAAATGTTAATATGATCTCCCCTCAATCTCCTCTTCTCCAGACTAAACAGCCCCAGTTCCCACAGCCTTTCCTGGTATGAAAGATGTTCCAGGCCCCTGATCATCTTGGTGGCCCTGTGCTGGACTCTCTCCAGCACTTCCCTGTCCCTCTTGAGCTGAGGAGCTGAGAACTGGACACAGAACTCCAGATGAGGCCTCACCAGGGCAGGCATCATGCCTTTCATCATATGTACTTATAACTTTGTGTTTTAGCCCCATGTCAACAGTTTCCATTTTTTGGTAATTTAATTCCAAAGAATGGCACTGCATGTGTTCTGATATTAATTCTAACACTAAAAGCTTCCTACCCAAAACAGTACGTTATTTCCTACATTTTTAAGGACATTTCCTTTTCCCTTTTAAATTTCATTATTGATGCAAACTGTAAAGTTATCAAAAATGTTATACAGAGGCACCACTTAAAGCTCCAAACAGTAAACTGAGTTGGATTGCACTGTTGAAAGCAGTCGTTCATCTGCTTTCTATAAAACATAGCATGTACAGTATATTCACCTAAATTACAGCATTTAAGTATGGCCTCTTGAATGTCTGTCTGTGCCAGCACAATTGGCTATGTTGCAGAGAACCCTAGAGAGATAGGGAGCTGCTTGCACACTACAAGGTAAAAATTATGTCCTGCATTAGCCCACAGATATTCCTATTTCTGGACCACCACTCATAACACTGAAATGTTTTGCAGACAATAGTTTCTTTTTCTCTGCCTATCAGCTTTGGTTTTATCATTTTTATTACCTAGGGTAGTGGGTAATGGAGAAGGTCCTATACACAGTATGTTGCCTGTGAGCCATGGGTCAGGAATATCCAAGAGACCCTTATTCAGTAAAATGAACCCTTACGCTTTCAGAAAGTACTGTTAAAGACAACTCAAGTAACTATTGCTGAGGGATATCTTTGCATTCTTGTCAAGAATTTACTTCTTGCTGAGTTGACCATATCTGCTCGAGTCAAAACTACAGAATCACAAAATGGAAGAGATTGAAAGGGACCTCTAGAGATCATCTAGTCCAATTCCCCTGCTAAAGCAGGTTCACCTCAATCAGGTCACACAGGTGAGTGTCCAGGCAGGTTTTGAAAACCCCCAGAGAAGGAGACTCCACACCTTCCTTGGGCAGCCTGTGCCAGGGCTTCCTTACTCTCACAGGAAAGGCACTTAAACAGTAGCCTATGAGCATGATACCTGAAACAATTTCTATGTAAAACTTTTCATAATGAAAGCACTTGCAAAGCGAGAAAATGATGGAAAGTTTCCTGTCTTCATGAAGCTAATATATATACATATATCAATGCAAACATGTAACGTGGTAATTTTATTGCATATAGAACATAACCACTGATGTATAGTGTAGTCAGTTGGAACATACTGCAAATGAATGATGAGGCCAGCAGATAAGGAAAATGTCTTTATGCTGTTATATAATCAGCTTGATCAAGTTACATTAACACATTGGTGCTGTTTTTGGCTCAGTGCTATTAGCAGAAAAAGCACTTACAAAATTATCCTGACACTTATCTTCTCCAGTTCCATTAACCCATTCCCTTCTCCTTTACTAGTTTATATATGAACTTTTTTCTTTTTCTAATCATTATACAAAAGATCTTCTGAGAGGAGGGTTGCTTAACTACTTTTTTTTGTTATACACTGATGCCCCTTTGCAATTTTTATTTTCATTAAATTCTTTATTTCCATTGAAGAAGAATGAAGGTCAATTAAACTAACAGTAGAAAGTTTTCAGATTCCACTATTTATCAGCAAAAATACTGAGCAGTTCAGCATATATTGACACCATCTCACTCTCTCCCTCCAAAAAAAAAAAAACCAAACCAAAAACGAGCCCTTACTCCTACTCACATAACACTTAATTGGCTTCAACATAGAACAGCTTGGTCCTAAACACCTCTTAAAATCCTCATGGAAGCAAATATCTAAAAAGCTCCTCTGAGACTGGTTAGAGACTGACATGTAGACTCCTGGGAGAATCTGAGGGTTTTTTAGCTTGTCTGTTTCAGCACTTGGGGATGCAGTGGAAATATACTATTTTTTTGGTCACCTAGTTTGTTTTGCTCTTCTTCCCATGATTTTTGACTGGTATAGAGTTTTTCAGTTTTGTCACTGCTAAGAAGGACCCTAACAAACTGTTGACCTCTCATGGTCAATCATCTTTCACCAGAGAGCAATCTAAGGCACTCTTGGCCTGAGTGATGGGATTTTTCAAACAGCTTTCAGCCTTGGCATTGCTCTATTCTCTCTGAATTTAGTAATATTTTTCCTTTCAAAACAAGTGAGGGCAGAATTAAACTAATGTTGAAAACTTTAGCAAAATATCATTCTTTGTATCACCTCTTTTCCATCAGTCTTTGAGGCAGATCCTCACCTTGAGTATACTGAATAGCTTCATAGATTTAAAGCAAGCTGCACTGATTTGCAGAGCTGAGGACCTGCCTGCATCTACTTAAAAAGCAGTTCCTGAAACCTTTAGTGGATATGGGAGCCTTATAATGAGGGTTTAGAGACCAACTGTCCAAACCAAATATAATTGTTTCAAAGTAATGAAACACTGCCTTCAGTCATTAGGAACATGCTGAGACCAAGTCTGATGCTGACATGCACATCATGTATTCTTCTGAGCATCTCTATATATACTGGACCTTAAAGAGATTTCAAGCTGGCTTTCAATGAGTAAAGACAGCTCTAAAAAGCTCTGTAGTCACATTAGTATAGGACTCAATGGAGGGCTTGTTAGTATGCTGAAACACCTATCTTAACTCAGAATGAGACAGTCCAAATATGCAGACTATATAGCACTGTGCTGTGCAATATAGACATACCCTTGATGGCAACACCAAGAAATTCAGTCACTCAGAACTGTCCTTCTACAATCTCTTTTTCTTTATTACTCTTAGGTTGGTAAGACTAGACAGCTGCTTACCTTTGCTGTCTATGCAGTCTCACACTTTTTAGATACACTTATCACTGCACTCTAACCGTGTTGCCCTTGCAACACAGAACCCCCAGCAACTGGAAGAAATCTTGTACTAACCTTTCTTTGAGAAAAGAAAAAGTTCAGCAATGCAACCATTCTCCAAAGGTAGACCAAATAAGAGTTGCAATTCTCAGCACTTCCTTCCCTCTCTTACTGATGGGCAATCAGAACAAAAGAAAACTGAGGGGTGATCTGTAAGGATGCTTAGCTAGTGCACTTATCAGAAAGTGTCTGGCGCCCACTGGTACAAAAATATTGTGACTTGGAAATCAATGTAAGCAAGAGACTGAAACTGACTCTAGGAAACCTGAATAACCTTTGTGGATTTAAGGCCTAAGTGATTTGCTTAAGTTTTCACAAAAAGTTTGTGTCAGAACAAGAAATTCAGGTGGGATCTCTTGAGGACTAAGCCTAATACCGTTTTCCGTAGGATGTCCTTTCTATTTCCATATAGCTAGAGGAGAAGTCTTGAAAAAACAGCACATTTATGCAGCACTCTCTAAAATGATTCCATGTTCTTGTCAGCTGGTGTATCTTTCTTCATGAAAATCAGTTGTTCATCATCTAACCAGCCCTGCAGCTCTCTCTGCATAGATTGTCATAATGAAGCCCTGACTCTCTGTTTTGCCTTTGAAGATAAGACAGCATGGTCTTATTGCAATATCTGTCTAAATTTTCAAATGTACCAAGCCAGGAGCTGGTCTACATTTCCTTCTCCTCCCTCTCACTTTTTTGTGCTTCTTATATGGAAATATTTGAAGGCTGATCTAATGCACAATGAAGTCTGCGGAATGACCCATTGGCTTGACTAGAAACTGAATCAAATTTGTAACGGGAGACAATTTCAGAAGTAATCTAGTGTAATATAATTTGGTGTAAATTTAACCTAATTTAGATTACTTAAGTATCAGTATCAATACTGCAAGTCAGTCTACACCATGTACTCATATAGGATGGCTAAAAGACTTTGCCCCCTCCCACTAATCTAGGATCATTGAGTTAACTGTAACACTGGGAGCAAAGCACTCATGTCAAAATAGCACTGCCCTCAGCCTAATGATTCCCCCAAGTGGCAAGGCTCATTAGTTTGTGCACTGTGCCATACTAATGCACCATTATCTGAGATACTTCCATACCTTCAAATCAGTCTATAAAACCAGAAATGCCTTTTGGAGCTAACAAACATGAGTCGTTTCACACATCCCCATTAGTAACTTGGGTATCAGTCAATCTCTTTGTTAATCTCTGATGAAAAGGTGGGGGATCCATTGCAGAGCTGGGCAGCAATCTCTAGTCATTACGACCTCAAAGAAGACAGACTCTTGCAGTGAAACCACTTGTCTAAATGACAGTATTTGCCCGTGTCATGGTTTTGCAAGGAGTTGCTTTTGTTGGGAACGGGGGGAGTGGGCTGCAATGCAGGCCCAGCAAAGAGTCCTCAGACTTTCCCTCAGCTCTGGGGTTCAGATCCACCCCACTCCAGCCCAGCTGGGCCAATCTGGTGCCTTTGAGATCACTCTTTTAGGACTGGAATTTGAAATGCATGGGAAGAGGTGTAGGAGTGGTACAAGATGGAGGTGACCATGTGAACCCCACAGTCAGAGAAGGAGGAAGGAAGGAGGAGTGCCAGACTGGAGACCCTTCTACAACCCATGGCGGGAACGCAGACTGTGCCCCTGCAACCCATGGAGGACAATGGCAGGACTGAGAGCCACCAACAGCTCCGGGTAAGTGCACCCAGATGGGCAGGAGACAGTGTGAAAAGGTGGCCATAGCGCAGACCATGCTGGAGAGCCTGTGGGACCCAGAGACCCACATGAGAGGCAGAGTGGAGCTGCAGCCCTCAGGATGAATGCCTGTTAGAGCGGCCCATGCAGGGCTGTCCAGCCTATGAGGGACCCTGCAGTGTAGAAGGGAGAAGCAGTGAGAAGCCCACCTGCCCTGAGCAGAGACAAATGGCAGGAGCCATTGGGAATAGACTGAAACTCTCGTTTCCTTCCCCACTGAGCCATTCATGAGGGGAAGATATAAAGACAACAGGATCAGGGCTCTGAGTCCAGAAAGAGGGGAGCGGTGAGGAAAGGTAGTCTTTAAAGGGCTGGTTGTGCTCTTCATCATTGTACCACTCTGTTGTTTTCTGCTTGTTACGTTTTGGGGTTTTATGGTTATGTTTTAGTTGTTAGGGGATTAAATTCTTTTCTGTTTTCTTCCCCAAGCTGAGCAGCCTTGTCTGTTTCATCTGGGACCATAAACTGCAATTAAGTAAGTACTCCCTGTCCTTTGGGAGTTCCAAAGACAGTGTTACTAAAGTCTAACCATGGTCTTTTGTTCCTGGATGAGCCTAAACCATGACAACCTGATATATTTTTCACTACCAAGACAGCATATTCTGATGTGGACAAATTATCTCTCTCTCTACCTGAGAAGTTCATGCATTAGGATATGAAAAATTTTTAAGGTATCATTTACATATATGTGTTTGTACTTGTGAGTCACACAGGTATGGCAGTAAATGCTTTAATATGAGAAAAAGGAAGGCTATGACAAAATAGTCACATTTTGAGGAAAAGTTTAAAAAAAACCCTGAGTTTTTAAACAATTCTTCTTGAGGTTTCCTCTGTTATTTCCAATGAAATCGATAACTTTCATAATGAAATACTGAAATTTCTTGACATTTAAAAGTTTGAAGTTATCCAACATCAGTTAATTTAACTGATTTAACATACTCTACCTTAAACTGACCTGTGGTACATAAATTGCGGATCTGTAGATTCTTTTCAGATTAGAGATCCTTATTTCCCTACTATATAGCCACCTATTAATCTGGCACCAAGACAATTATTTATTTATTTTCTTGAAAGTTTCTTTTTGTTCCACAATTTTGCTCATTCAGTTGCGACTGATGGGGAAAAAAACATAGCAGAAAGCCATCAGTCTCTTCAAGATCAGTCTAATTCACTGTTCTCAAAAGCACATAGAAATTCATCAGTTGTCACTCCTGTCCAGATACTAGGATGATCACTTATAATCTACATAACCTGAGAAGCTGAATGTGTGGAATTTGTCAACATTTTCTGATGGCCTGTGCTGCTGGTTGCAGAGCTGATCCAACTCAAACATGTCTTCATTCCTTTGGTTGGCTGGGCCTTGTTCTTTTCAAGGTTTACTAGATATTATCTCAGCAGCCCCAGTTTTGAGAGTCAACTTCTGGTGTTTGAAACTTCAATAAACTGCAGAATCCAGTTTAGAAGGCATCTAGTTTCTCCTCCAGTCACTGGGTACCCTCATGTTTATCCATGCCTCTCTTGTGGATCTCTTCAGCCTCCACAAGACCTCCTACTTTAACTTGTTTTGCAACTTTCATCATGTAACTTTACTCTGCCAATTTACTTTTTATCATTGAGTTCCAGTGCAAGATGACTCTTCTGTACTGAATATACAGAAAGCTGTATCTCTTAAAATCTCTTTCAAGTTTGACTTCTGTCATTCAAATCTCCTAGCTCATCTTTTCTTAGCCAAAACATTTTCACTTTTTTGCTCTTCTAAGAGAATAAAGAGAGGGATTTGGTTTAGTGATGAGCTTGGCAGTATGAAGTGACTGATTGGACTTCATGATCTTAAAGGTATTTTCCAACTGTAATGATTCTATTGAAAGAATGGATTTATTTCTTTTTTTGGTTTTTTTTTTTTTCCCTTCAACACTTTCACCCCACTCTGACATTTTACTTTTTTCAAATTCACCATTTTTTGCTTACTATTCATATTGCTGTCAACAGTAGGAAGCTATGCGACTTCTAACAGTTCTAAAGTCTGCTTTTTTCTGGTGTCCCTGAGCACATAAATTGAGCATTTAAGTGAACTTTAAACCTTCTTTGTATGTAACAGTTGTCTGTTTTCTGGAAAGTTTAGTTGAGTTCCTAAAACAGACACTTTTAGTCAGGGAGGAATCCTACTCAGAGGTCAGATGTTGCATCTCTTTCTTTTGAGAATATGCAATATAGATCAGTAGATATTTGAAAAATAAAGATTTTTGTTTAGTATCTATTAGAATTTAGTATCATTTCTTAACTTCTAGAAGAATTTTGAAAAATCAGAAGTTCCTGTATAAATCTAATATTACCCAATGCCATATTTCACTAATTCCAAGTTAGAGCTTTGGCAAAAGAGGTCTGATGATTCTTTGTGTCTTTTAAGGCGCTGCTGCTCCTAGCTTTTCTTTCAAGCCTCTTCCCACAAATGTTTTCATCTTCAGCCTGTAACCAGTGGTACTCAACATCATCTTGTTACTTATTTGCCTTTTAGACAGCCTTTCTGATGGAGAAAAGAAGAATTTGAATTAAGATGCCAGACTATGAACTGGACTGGAATGCAGACATATGTCCTCTTCTAGCAAGTCTTCGAGACAAAAATTTCTGGCAAGAGAGTGGTTTGTACAGCTGAAACTGCACTAAGAGTCAATATAGACCTCATCTGCAAAAGCTCAGACTGGCTTTCTTTATAAACTAGAGGTCAATGCTGCAGGCTTTCCCCAGAGACTCAATATATGCTTTTAGCCCTTACCCACTGGCGTGCCTCTTGGGTCATGTTTTTTTCATTTTTGCATTCAATTTTATTTCATTTTTGCTTGCAAGAGTTTTCTATATCTGTTTGTTTACACAGAACATCATACAGTCTCAAAAGCTGGCTGAGAGCAAGATGACATGACAGACTATGAAGACACTAACCAAGCTATTTAATCCTATTTTTCAGCACAACTAGTCTGCGTGGGTGGAACAATGTTCTGATATAGATTCGTTGCGCCTAATCACGTAGCTACTGAGAAAGAGGCTGAAAAGGAAGATGGTCATCAGATAAATTAAAAAGCAACTAGGGAAATACATTGACTTTTGATGCAAAGCAGAAATCAAGTTGAAAAGAAATAAACGGGAAATGTGAACATCTGTAACATGGTGAGAAGATCCCAGAGTAGAAACAGATAACCAGTCAAATCCTGATCTGACATGGACAGAAGTTGCCCAGCCAGAATGGTTGCCTTTGCCCAGGACTTACAGAGCAGCCTCCCCATCTAGCCCATGCATTGAGCTGCTAGCCAGTGGATTAACTGGGTATAACACGTAAGAACCCTCTCCTCTAAGGTCTTATATTAACTTGCAGGGTGCTTTCACATCAAGTGGCTTGGCAGGTTGTAGTGATTAACAGGGATACACATCCCCAGCAAGAGGTGAGTGTAAGGAGGAGAAGTTGCATTCCCAAGGGAGGGGAACTTTGTCCTTGCAGCCCACTTATACTGACTGTGGATGGATTGGCAGGCAGGGGAATAAGTGTAACTGTGCAAGCTGAGGGGAAAATTAGTTTAGGATTTTTTATGGTTCCTTCAGAAGGATGTTTAGAAATGTATAGATGTTTATTAAACTTTTGGAAGTGTCTGTTATTGTGGTTTATTTGTTGTATGGCTGATGCTGATCCTCAATACACATTTCAGTGATTGTCAGTTAATTACATGTCCTGAATAAAACAGTAAGTTACTTCAATCGTGAGTTGATTTAAATTATGTAAACTAAGTAGGTTTTTCCCCTAAGACAGGTATGATCTTTAAAAATAAACAATACTGCATGTATTTTCAGGCACAGTCAAGGTATTTTTCTATCATTTAGAGAAAGGGCTGGATGAGATCCCAGAAGAGATTCCATGCATCAGTTAGACAGCCTCTCTCCCTCTTTGATGTCAGACAGGTCTCATAGGAACTCTTTCCTACAAAGCCCCTTTCTCTCCTGGGTTTGGCCATATCCTCCTTCACCTGAAAACCATCACACATTGGTCTGCTCTGTTTCACAACTTTTTGCTGGAATCTCAGTTTTCAATGTGGATAAAACCCAGCTAGAATCCAAATGAAACAAACTATTGAATACAGAGTCATCTGAGCAACAAATAATTATTCTACACATCCACAATATCTTATTTTCCCAAGATTGGATATATAATGATAGGTAACTTATGTGTGCTTTATTCCTTATAAGGGTACTGGGAGGCAGGAGAGAAGGAAGTAAATTAATCAACTAGGAGAGAATGTCATATAAAAATACTTGACCTGCAGATAGACACGATAAGATTCCTCCATGACCAAATCTAGCTAGACCATTTGGTCTTGTTACAGTGGCAATTAAACACTTTACCCATAGTCTACCCATAGTAGAAAATCTCATCCTTGCTCTTAAGCATTTCCTTAGGAGATAAAGAAGGATTTTACTGGCAAGAAATTGAAGTAAAGAGAAGTTAAGTGCCTATGCTTAGACAACACACTTGCAGCAAAGACAGGCTTGAAAGCAGTTCCTCTAAATTTCAGGCTAAAGTCCTAAACACTGAATTGCTCTTCCCTGGGAAAGGAGAGCTCTGAACAGGAAAGCAAAAATCCTATGGAATCTAGCAGAACATTTGTTTGCTGGAATCCATGGCTTTCAGTGTCTGCTGTAGCCACAAGCATAGCTCAGTCTCAAAAGGTGACTGCTGGGTGTACTATAACCACTTAACAATAAATGTGACCTGAAGATACAAATCTACCAGGAGAAGAAATGAAACAGCCTCACTAATTCATATTCCACCTCATTTGCAGAAGAGTAAGTAGAGACTTACCATAGGGCTCAAGGGACTCTGCTGTTGCATCATGTAATGAGGAATGTGGGACACACGCCACAGCTTCACGCCTGTGTGGTCCCATGGGTCACATTGCCTTAGAGTTCTAGAAGAGAACACTGACACAGGAGCTGATCTCAGATGGCATATGATTCACATACACAGAACAGGAACCATTCTGACAGAGCAGGCCAGAGGTTTTCCCCCAGAAACTGCTGAGCCCAAGAGCAGAAGCCAGCAACAGCTGGACAAGAGACTCAGATAGTTGGATGAGAGACAGGCTATTTGCTGCAATCAGAAGTTATTCCTGTGTATTTTAACCCATGTGTGAAATGAAGAAAGAGAAAATAATAGGAAGATTACAGGGAAAGACAGGAAGAAGGCATAAAAACAACAGTATAAAACAGCAGAAGAACAGTATGAGTTAGGGGATGTAGGAGACACACAGGAACACAGCCATGAAAGTCTTTGGTGGAGCTTGAAAGAAATTCAAAGAAATGGAAAGAGCAAAACAAAGTTTCACTGAAGAAGAGAGAGAAAGGTAGAAAATTAGAAGAAGGAATGACAGAATATGCAAAAAGCAGAGAGAAAAAGTGAATTAACCCAAGGGGGCAAAGAAAGATAAAGAGGAAGTAAGAGCAGCAGTGCAATACATGTTCTCCAAAACAGCTATTACAGTAATGTGGAGTGGGTTTAATTTTATTCCCTTTCCTGCATGGTACAGTGTTTCAAATGACAGCTCACATTGCTATACAGTGCAAACACATCTTTTTGATATCTACATATAATCTTTATTTATTGCATTTCAGCATCTTTGTAAATGAATAAATTCTTAATTCAGGAAATGCTGGAGGGAAACGAGCAAAAAAACACCCTATCAACTAGACAAAGAATCCTACGGGTGAGGACACTAAAGGATTTTGATTTTCAAAGAATGTGCCTAACTTATCTTCTAAACATCAGACCATTCTGAAGTGTCTACCTAGCATCCAAAACTGAGACAAAGTTAGCAATCACATCTAGAAATCTCAGATCACCAAAGGTCATTTTTGTCACCCCTTATATCCTCCTTCCCACCCACTCTCTTTGCTGAGTTACTGGACTTGAAAAGACAGCTCTCCATGCTCAGAACAAAGTCCAGCTCAAGAGTGCTTCCTTCTCTGATACGCTTGTTGGAAATTATTAATCTAATGATTGTCTTCTGGTAGTATTAAATGTGGACCAACAGCTCTGGATGTTTGAAGTTTAATTACGTTTCTAAAGATGTAAATGCACCCAGAGGCTTAAGGAATGGGGATATGTTTTAATAAGTACTAACACAGGTAAAATAAACAAACACGTTACTCGGTTGGATGGAAGGGGGAGTAAACTTACATTAACTATTCTTTTTTTTCATTGTAATTGAAAAGCAGCTCAATTGAAAATCCCAGTCAAGTAGGACTATAGAAGAGGAAAAAGTTGCTTCTGCAAGGTCTCTGGCTACATCTTTTTGATCTGCCTTGTTAGAGAAACAAAATTGAAGTTGAACTGAGGAAAAAAAATAATCATAACATTTTTTTAAAAAAACATACAACCATTGCCTCCTGCTACAGATATGCACAGCACTAACTTGCTGCTAAACTTGTTACTTGTTTTGGGAAATCATTTGTTCTCTCTCCTTTCACTGGTAATATCCCAGAGAATATTTGTGAATTTACTATTTACAGTTTCAAAAATATAAGAAAGAATAGTATGGTCTCAACATCCGTGTGTACATATATACTCAAGCTCTATATTTGCTAGCCCCTGAAAAACTCTACTGGCAAGTACTACAGATGTGTTTTATGTTTAAAATATTAGAATTAAGTTTACAGGTTGTGATGGTCTACTGGTAGCACTATTGCAAGTTTTGCCTAAGTATAATTAGTCAAAATTTTCCTCTTCCATGACATAGTTCTGTGCAAAGCCAGAAAGGTGCCATTCTTGAGGCTTCAATGTCAAGGAAACAGTATCTGCTTAGAATAATGGTGGTTGGGTACCTTCTCATTTTCTTGATCTCCAGAAGGTAATCCGGCCAATCTGAAATCATTAATTCACAACATACAGATTTTCCCATCTACGTTAACAATTTATTTACATTAGTGGTTTACAATAGGGAAATGTGTCTATATGGAAATTTGCTGTCATGTTCCTCAAGCTGCTCTCACCTTTTGAAATCTGGTTTGCCAAACATACCACTACTAAGTTCATCTACACTTAGCTTTTCTGGCACATAATGCCTTTTTAGCACATCCTACAGGATGTGACAGTAATTCTTTTTCTGCAGTTCTTGCCACTTTGATTTCTGCTTTTCTGTCCTTGAGAGTGAATGACTACAACACACTGTATTTGAGAATAAAAAACCCGAGCAACCCTGACCAGTGAAGTCCCAACATCTGTTAATAAGTCAGAGCTTTACTAACTGTTAGATTCACCTGTAGTTCTGGTGAAGATTCGGATTGGCCCATATTTTAGGCTCTCCTGTTCATTTATATCTTTGTGTAGTTTGCAGTTAATCATCTCTCAAAACATGCACCTCGGAAGTTGCTACCATACTACTAAAGACATTGTAACTCTGAGAACAGTCTTAATATTCTGTGCTCCCTTCTACTGTTTTTTTTTTTTTTTTTTTTTTGAGTACAGACAGAACAGCTGCCTTTGACAATGGAAGCTGTTATGATAATTTTAGTCTAATTTAAGAAACATTTAATCTCTTTTCAATAGCTGTAATAGATGTGTCGCTGTCTGCACAGACATCTCTCTATGCAGTGAGTTCTGTGGCATTGGGCTTAATTCTAAATAATACATTCCCAAATGCACTCCCAAAATAATTTGTGGGACCAAGGAAGAGCTATCTTACTCTTCTGCGGTTACTGTAACTGAAGGTGCATCATACAAGAAATACATGAAGACTGAGTCCTGCTACCGTTAGTATGATTCAATAACTTTCCAATATTTTCACTGGTATCACAGAGGAAATCAGAGGGGATGGGAAAGCTCTTCTATCAAATATACAGAGTCTCAGATGATGCTTTTTCTGACTCTTTCAGCATCAGCAAGCCATATGGTTTATATTGTAAGAATCTCACTCTTAGCATAATTATCCACTAATTTTAAATGCAATTCAATAAGTAGTAGACATGGTGTTTTGTTTATTAAGTGCAACCTTTAGAAGCATGACATTCTGTGGTGGGTTTACCCTACCCGGATGCCAGCTGCCCACTGCAATGATGTTATTGGTCTCCCTCCTGAACTGGACAGGTGAGAGAAAATATAACAAAAGGCTCATGAGTCGAGATAAGGATGGAGAGAGATTACTCACCAATTACTGTCACATGCAAAACAAACTTGACCTGGGGAAATTAGCTTAATTCATTACCAATCAAATCAGAGTAGAGTAATGAGAAATAAAATAAAATCTTAAAAAACCATTTTCCCCTCATCCCTGCCCTTCTTCCTGGACTCAGATTTCCTCCTGAATTCTCAAGCTCCTCCCTGCCAGTATTACAGGGGGATGGAGAATGGGGGCTGAGGTCAGTTCATCACACATTGTTTCTGCCTTTCTTTCCTCCTCAGAAAGGCAAGACTCCTCATAGTCTTCCCCTGCTCCATTGTGGGGTTCCTCTCATGGGAGATAGGCTTCCATAAACTTCTCCAATATGAGTTCTTCTCATGGGCTACAGTTCTTCATGAACTTTTCTAGGAACAAGTTACTCCCCCATAGGGTAACAAGTCCTGACAGCAAACTAGATCCTGCTCTTCTCTGTCCACAGGTTCATGGGTCCTGCCAGGAACTTGCTCCAGCATGGGCCACAGCCTCCTTCAGGCATATCCACCCGCTCTCGTGTTGGGTCCTCCCAGGGCTGCAGGTAGATCTCTGCTCAACCATGGCCTCCATGGCTGCAGGGGCAGGGCCTGCCTCACCATGGGCTTCACCAGAGGCTGCAGGGTGCAGCTCTGCTCTGGGCCTGGAGCACCTCCTCCCCTCCTTCTTCACTGACCTCAATGTCTGCAGAGGTGTTTCTCTCACATATTCGCAACTCTTCTCTCCAGCTGCAGTTGTTTTTTTTTTTTTTCTTCCCCATCTGTTCCAACCCTTAAGATTCTGTGATTATGTGAACTAGACATAGTTCTTCAAGTACAAGAGTCACCTGGCAACACAGTCTTGCAAGCAAACTGTGTTCACAGAGATTATTCACTTCCCAGGCAGACATACCTTTAACAGTTACTGCTAAATATAGTTTACTTTACTCATACTAGGAAGTCACTTTCAGACCTCAGTAACAGAATAGTGAATCTAAGTTATAAACCTCACTGATGTCCAGAAAAAATTCTACCTATTAGTTGGTATCTCTCCTTTCCCTCATCTCTCACACATACATCTTAAGAGAAAGTCATTCTTACCATGCTTACATCTATGAAACTTCATCAGCAGCACACATGTAAAAATGTAATTATATAATTAGCCTTATTAATGGCTTACTTAGATGTGTTAGCAAGGATTGAGTTTATCCTTGTATTTATAGCTAGAAAGAAGTATAAAAACCATTTGACAGATCGTGCCCTACACTGCAATTAAATGCATAGATGCAAAAAGGTAATCACGCTTGACCTCTATAATAAAGGGATGACAAATCACACATTCTTAAGAACTTGATCCAGACGGGCCAACCTCTTTAGGAATAAATGGTATTTATATCTATGCTAGCTCAATTGTCTTGAACAAATACAACTACATCACTACGCCATTTAAGTGACTCTCTATATGCAATGCTAACTGAAAGCCATCAGCTCACAACTCATTTCTCCAGGTTCTGCAAATTAGAGTTGAAAAGCTTCAGAAAGGTTAAAGAGTGCAATATTATTACTACACAGTAGTGGCAAGATCAGGTCTTTGATTGCACTGGAAAACTGTAAAGGTGAAAGGGAAGCAGCTAAGCCGATGTATAAAGTTGACAGGTACGGGTATGGCATAGTTCACAATAGCCGTAAGGTCCATCTGAGCTGGGATCATCTACAATAGTCACTGCATGGTAGACTCCTAGCTGGAAACAGACTTCTACAGTAGCATGGAAGTTAGATGTGTGTTGGACTATTCCATGGCATTAAAGCCAAATGAAAATATCAAACTTTATTTGCAAACAGGATAGCTACATCAAAACAAACTACTAGGGTCTTACCCCATACGAATCCCCTAAACACACCTGGAAACTGTTTGAGGTAATGATAATTGACTTTAAAGTGTGAATAACTGGATTCTATTGCCCAATAATATTTTTTGGCATAATTTTATATACCAGTAAAAATAACCATGAAGCCTTGTAGTGTACCTCTATCCCTCATTTTTTGTGCTAAAGGACCTTCTCTCACTCCCACCCCTTCTCCAGACAGTTGGATTATAATTCATCACTTCTCAGGTTCGTTTGGTGAAAGATACACCGTTGGCTCATCAGCAGTTGGTGTTAATTGTGTGATGTAAATAAACAGTTCCCACTTCCAGCATGCATATAGCTTTACTGAGGCAAAGGAATGTCCTGCCCATAACACTGAGCACAGAGACATGCTTGTCTCAAGCCCTGGTGCTGGCAATTCCACCTCTTGTCACAAGGCAGGGTCTCCCTAAATCACACTGCCACCACTGACCTCTGATGCTGGTGTATGAAACCAAGCAGTGAAATATAGAACTTTTATAATCTAGACATGCACATATGAATTGTCTGTATCTAGGAGCTGCAATTTAAGAAAAAATTGCCTATGAAGAGTTACAGAATTGAATATATAAAGCTGGTTTTCATTTCCCAGTATGCTGTTTCTATCAAAGTCTTCATGTAGCTTTGGGCTAAGTAGGTCAAGGCATTCAGAAAAAGGCTACTTTTTCAATGCTTTCTTTACATCATATGGAACTTTTCACCAGTAAAAGACAGGGAGAATGCATTTAGGATGTTTACGAGGAAGCTCTTTTTTTTCCCCCTCTATTCTTATCTTCCTTTTTCCTAAGCACTAATTGTACCCTAGAAGCATCTCTCCTTCTTACATGTGAAACTAATCTCACCTCAGCATAAGCACACAAGCAGGTTATTACAGAACAGAACTGAAAGCACCAAACACAAGTTTTTCTGCTTCTAGAAAAGCAAATAAAAATTCATTACTGACATCAACAGAGGCTGAGTTAGATGCACACCAAGAGCAGAGAACACATGAGCCCACAGTGCTGAGTACAGGAGAAACATTTAACTTTCTTTATCATTCCATATCTCATAGGTGTGCCCTTTAACACTTTGGTAAATAAATAGAACTCCAATACAATACCTGCTAGCCGCTTCCAGAGAGTGGTTGATAGGTTATAACAGAAGCAATATTCTCCTAATGTACAGATCCAAAATGAAGCATCTTTATTCTCCAAAGGCTTGTTTATTCTCCAGAAATGAGCAAACCATCAACTACAAGAAGATGGCAGCTCTTCGGGGGCAGAACAGGATTTAGAAAATGTTCCTCCCCCGCTGAAAAAGTGAGGAAAGGATCTTCACCTTCAGAATTTTGTAATGGCAAACCTTTGAGTTACAGTTATGTCAAAAAATGTTGGAAATTCTCCAGGAGGAAAACAAGTTTCCTCATTCAACTTCCTATATTATCTGCATACTGTTTCAATTAATTTTTGTTTTTACATGCTCCAGAATGATACATTCCTCTAACCAAAAGCTGTCTGTTATAAGCCTTGCAAAGCTGTCTTTTCCATTTAGTAGTGCAACTCTACCACAGTTACTAATTTTTCAGCATGTACCATGATTTCATGTGTCCATTTCTATTTTTTTGCTGTGGTTTTTAAGGCAGATATATATGTACTGAAACTGGGACTGAAGTGTTTCAAGTTAGGTCCTGAAAAGTTTCCCGTGCTCTTTGCTTCAGACATTTTTACTACATATTAGCCTTTAACTAACATCCTTTAAGTAATTCTATTTTCACAGTATTTTACACAAGGGTGACTAAAGGTATAGAGAGGTAACTAGTGGATTTAGCAATAGAACTTAATTTTTAATTGGTATTTATGAATGCAAGTTCTATGTTATGAATGTTCTAGGTTGTTAAACACAGTTCATTTTTAAAGGTTGTTATAATGTCAACTGTTTCAATAGATGATATCTAAAAAAACAATAGGTAAGAGAAGTCACAAAGTCAAGGACAGTGGGAAGCATAACTCTTGTAAAAATCTTTATGTCATAAAAGAGCCTCTGCAAGAAAACAATTAGACAACATATTGATAAGGAAATAGGATTTTTAAACATTTGCTTTAAGAAATTAAATGTGTTTAACAATATTTAGTGAAAGTCTTTTTCAAAACATGTATGTGGATACTATGAACTGATACCGAATGCTTTTAAATGGAAATGTTGTCACATTGCCAAGAATTGCAGAGGAATCAGTCAACAATAGGAAACAATTCTCTTTGTCCACAGCACTGTTTTTTTCTATGCTTTTTTTACTGCAGGTTTTCTATGTACAGAATTATGTAGCTCATTAATTTCCACAGATTTCAGAGATCTAGCTTTGATTATAGAACCATAGAATGGTAGGAGTTGGAAGGGACCTCTAGAGATCATCTAGTCCAATCCCCGTGCTCAAACAGGTCTACCTAGATCAATTCACTCAGGAACTTGTCCAGGCTGGTTTTGAAAAACCAGTTTCATTGCTGGCTGGGCAAAATCATGACATCCAGAGGAGATTCCACAACCTCTTTGGGCAGCCTGTGTCAGGGCTCCCTCCGTCTTACAGGAAAGAAGTTTTTCCTTAAATGGAACTTTTCATGTTCCAGCTTATGTCCATTACCCCTAGTCCTGTCACTGGACACTACAGAAAAAAGTGTTGCCCTATCCTATTGACATACACCTTTCAAATACTTTTAAGTATTAATGAGATCCCCCTTCAGTCTCCTCCAGGCTGAACTGTCCCAGTTCCCTCAGCGTTTCCTCATAAGAAAGATGCAGTAGTACTCTCATCATTTTAGTGGCCCTGTGCTGGACTCTCTCCAGAAGTTCCCTGTCCCTCTTGAACTGGGGAGACAAGAGCTGGACACAGGATTCCAGATGAGGCTTCAGCAGGGGAGAGTACAGGGGTAGAAGAACCTCCCTTGACCTGCTGGCCACACTCTTCTTGATGCATTCCAATATGCCATTGGCCTTCTTGGCCACGAGGGCACATTGCTGGCTCATGGTTAGTTTATTGTCAACCAGCACTCCCAGGTCTCTCTCCTCAGAGCTGCTCTCCAGCAAGTCACCCCTAGCCTGTCCTCAGGTGCAGGACTTTGCACTTGCCTGTGTGCAAATGCACACTCATGAGGTTCCTCCCTGCCCAGCTCTCAAGCCAGTTGAGATCCCGCTGAATGGCAGCACAGTATTCTGGGGAATCAGCCACTCCTCCCAAGTTTGGTGTCCTCCCAAGTCTGGTGTCATCCGCAAACTTGCTGAGGATACACTCTGTCCCCTCATCCAGGTCACTGATGAATATGTTGGACAAGATTGGCCTCAGATTCAATCCCTGTGGATCTCCACTGGCCACAGGCCTCCAACTTGATTCTACGCCAATTTGATTCTTGATTCTAGGTTCTTTCATTCAGTCAGTTCTCAATCCATCTCACCATCCATTCATCCAAGCTACACTGCCTGAGCTTTCTGATGATGATATAATGGGAGACAGTGTCAAAGGCCTTGCTGAAGTCAAGGTAGATGACATCCACTGCCCTCCTCTCATCTACCAGCTAGTTATACTCTCATAGAAGGCTGTCAGGTTGGTCAAGCAGGATTTCCCCTTGGTGAATCTGTGTTGAATCCCTCTGACCACCATGTTTTCCTTAATGTGTTTAGGGATGGCATACAGGATGAGTTGTTCCATCACCTTTCCAGGGATGGAGGTGAGGCTGACCGTCCTGTAGTTTCCTGGCTCCTGCTTATTGCCTTTTTTGAAGACTAGAGTGACACTGGCCTTCCTCCAGTCCTCAGGCAACTCACTGTCCTCCATGATCATTCAAAAATGATGGAGAGTGGTTTAGCAATAACATCAGCCAGCTTCCTCAGCACTCATGGTTGCATCCCATCAGGTCCCATAGATTTGTGGGTATCAAGCTTGCCCAACAGGTTTCTAACTTCATCCTTATCCACCAAGTGTAGGTCTTCCATTATCTAGACTATTCTACTATCCTCAAGGGACTGGACTGCCCAAGAGCCAGCCTTGGTGGTGAATACTGAGGCAAAGAAAGCATTCAGTAGTTTCACCTCTCTGCATCTTCTGTCACCAAGACAACCTCTTTGTTCATCAGTAGGTTCACATTCTCCCTAATCTTCCTTTTGCTGTTTCTATATTTTAAAAAGCCCTTCTTATTTTCCTTTAATTCCTTTTCCAGGTTTAATTCCAAAAGGGCTTTGGCCTTGGTGGTTTTGTCCCTGCATACTCTGGCGATGTTTCTATACTCCTCCCAAGCAACCAGGCCCTTTTTCGACCTCACAGAGATTTCTTTCTTCTCCTCAAGCAGTTCCAATAATTCTATTTTTATCCACGTAGGCCTCTTTTTTCTTTTTCCCAATTTTTCTACTTGTGAGGATACACCAAACTTAGGCTTTCGGTGAAACTACACAAGTTTATGTGGCAATAGCACCATAACCAGCAATATATATTATTGTCATTTTCACTGTACTATATCTATTTCACAAACAGGTCCAATACATTAGAGAGTAAACACATTAGAAGTGTGACCACAAGAAACTAGGAATGTATCTCAGAACTTCTTACATCTGCTTTCAAGTATTCCAAAGGGGTTCTACAAGACTAATTATTTTTAGAGTACGGGTATGCAGTGATAAAAGATACTACAGAATATTCTATATTCCATGTGTCAGTCTATTAAAGAATATGTATGTTCTTTCTAACAAATAAAAGAAATCATCAAAAGTGTTGTCTTGTAACTTTGTCCAAAAGACAAAAAAGATAGAAAAAAATTTTTTAAAATGTAGTCAAAACAAAATGCTGTATTATTTTGTGTCTTTGCTCTTCCATAAGTATTTCTTAATTGTGCAAAAGATTGGCATTAACTATTTTTTAAATAAAACACAAAACAAAAGTGGTAAGAGACAATTGTAATTATAGAAAAAGAATCAATACTAGAAAGATCGGTTATAAACTAATCATGGAAATGGCTCCAGAGTTAAGCATTTCCCTCTAGAGGGGACGTCAGCTGCACTCAAAGATGCCCATCTCTCAACTTCTCATGAGCTCATTGTATGAACTCTTTCAGAATGTAGTATGGACGGCAGTGCTGCTTGTTTTCTAGCTCTTCCTACACTGATGCAACATGCACTTATACTTTTAAACTGAGCCAGAAGAGCATATAATATGTCATAATTCTATTGAACAGGATGTTTAGATGAACAACAGTATTTACTGAGAATTACTTAAAATTATAAGATGCAAGCTAGCATATAGAGGAGCTCTCAAATACTTCAGTCATTTGTTTTGAAAACATTAGAAGACTACAGAACTGCATCAATATGACACACTTCTTCATGCATGTTTTTATACTGGAGTTTTTAAAGACATTGTTGATGAACAGAAACCAGGTGGTGAAAAAACCCCAAACCAAACAGCTTAACAGTTCACTTCTTAGCTGGAAGTTGTTACAATTGCTGTAAATTTCACTCCCTAACCTTAATACAACAGTCTTTATCCTCTGCCATATCCAAGAGATATGCAGACCTCAGCATCTTGAATTTGTCAGACACCAATCTGCTGGAAAAAGGGAGGGGATGGAAGAAGGGACATTTGAAGAAAGAATGGTTTTGGGAGAGATCTCTGAATATTGTCTTAAATACTTAGGACTGTCCTGCAAAGCATAGTTTCAAGCAGTACAGGCATAACGTGGAGAAAGATGATAATTTTTTTCTCATTCTTCTTCACTACATATGTACTTCAGCATTATGGGTAACAAGCTAAATTGTGCTGACCTTTATCAGAGACAGGGTTTAACTGCTGAAGGAGAAGTAACATTGCTACATGCCATGTTGTCCATTTGCCACTGCACTTTCTAGGCATCCTGATAACACTCAACCACACTAATGAGCACATCAGCTCAACACACTTACTCACAAATCCCTTTTGAATCATTCTATCAGCTCCAATTGCAGGGGTGAATGTAAATGCTAGTCCCAGATCTGCAGCTAGTTTACCAAGCAGGAAGACACATTTTAATTTACAAGAGCCTCAACTATGGCTCATCAAAATAAGAAAGTTTCTCTTAATTATATTCCATGCCATCGTGACATTTTAACCCTGTAAGACTACATTGTCATTTCATGACAACATGCTCAGCAGACTTCACAAAGGTCACATATAACAAGTGGTACATCACTACAGTAAAGTTGAAAGATGCCCATTTAGGAATCTCACAATTTGTTCATAAAGAGACAGATGAAGTTGAAGACATGCATCACTTGATTACTTCTTAAGAGCAATGCTCCCACTTATAAACTCACGCCAGAGAATGCTGGAAGCAGTTATAGAAGAGGGCAGATAAAGGTCAATTCAAAGTCCATTCACAACAGCTAAGAAATATCTACCTATTTTCAGGTAAGAACTTCCTATCGTAGCAGTGCTAGATATATCTGTTTCACATATTCATTTTCCTCTATAGGGCAATACAGAACTCAACAACCCTAAAATTTCCGCTTCATTTTCTCACTGACAGTCTAGGTCTCCAAGTCAGTACTATCTCCTATTTTTTTTCCTGCATGATTTGCTGAGGCCATTTTAAACATCACCAAGTAAGTTGGCTTTTTTTCATCAAATCCTGCTAATCTAATATTTAAACAAGGACAACATTTAATAGTAAATCTGCCTTAATCCTCTTATGTACTCACTTCTAATCATCTTAAGGATAACATATTGTTGTTCTACTATACCTTATGCTGCTTCTCTTCTTCCTCCCCAAGTTTTGACTTCAGTTGTGACCAATCAACCCACTGTAGAACTCTGCTCTGAGGAAAGATGTCCATTAGCACTAAAAAGCAGGAGACTTTTAAAACCATTCAGAAAGCTATGCTAACTACCATTATACCAAGTTCCAGATACAAAACAAAATGGAGGTGTGTATCCTGGTAAGTATGTGAAACCCATTTTCTCTTTCTTTTCATAACTCTTGCATGGAGTTATTCACAAGCACCAAAGAGTATAGAGAACACAGAGCTTGTCATTGGCAACTGAAGTCCCATTCAAGTTCACAGCAAGTGACATATACAAGTGCTGTTACTGTTAAGAGGTGTTATGAATGCCACCTTCCATACAATAGAAGAAAGCCTGTTCTCAGTACTAAATAATGTAGAGCAGCAGGTCTAACACATGGAGGCTCTTCAGTAGAAAGTGCATATGAAGTTGCCTATCTCCACATTTCTCTTTTAAATATGACTGTGAAACTGAGTTAGAGAACAAATGAAGAATCGACCTCTCAAAACCAGCATCTTTAAACATGAAATAACCATATGTGTGGCAGATCATCTGTTAAACTGGCAGTGATAATTGTGTCATTTCATTGATGTCTAAATAACAAGTTAAACATTATTAGTGTACACAATATATACTATTGAGGTTGCATTTTGATCCAGATTTTCTTCTTATTTGTAACTTTTCAATGCATACAGAATTCCATTCTAGTTAATCACATTTTTAAAAAGCTGGTAGCGTTTAAGGAATAAGCAAGTTATGTTGCTGTTCACAAGCAGACACCAATTACATCACTTTGTTTCAGAAAACAGGCAACTGGAATACTGAGTCATAAATGGTTTTAAATTTGCATGTAGTACACACATTGATTTTCAGAGTGATTTTTCATAGGTTTCAAGGGCAGTATGTTGCCTTAGTGCCATTTATCTATATTTGGGAAGGGAGATTAGTAAGGATATGGTATTAGAATCTGTGCCTGAGTAAAGTAAAACAAGTGTAGTATATGGGCAGATAAAATTTTTTCCTGCTTAAACTACAGAGGTTACAATAGACATTCATGTTTCAGAAAAGTGAAAGGTAACAAGAAAACACCGGTGGTTCTTATTTAATATTAATGAAATAAGATCCAAGAAGATCTTATTCTGTTCTGTTTGGATAATAGTGGCCCTTACCTCCTGAGCCATAATTTAAAATAATAATGAAAGCAGCACAGTATTTACTTGTACGTCATACTCTCTATATATAAACGGCTTGCCTACACCGCTCATTGAGCTTGTCAAACCCTTTGGCAGCAGAAATCAATTTTTATTTGAGGCTTGTACAGAGACCAGCACAGTAGGGTCCTGATGTTGTTTGGTAACTCAAAGCATTGGTAATATAAAGGAATAAAAATTGTCAGTGTCACTCAGGAAGTTGTTCACGATTGTCATAAATCACTGATCTGCTTAGATTTGATTTATATGCTGAGGTCTTTTCATTCAGGGTGAATGAAGAAGCAATGAAAACAATTTCACATGGGAGGAGCCGACACAATTGCAACCACTGCCCCTAGATGAAGTCAGCATAAAGAGCCTCAGGATCAATTACGTCAAAATGGCCAAGATCTAATGTAAATGCAGAGGTCAGAGCACCTGTTGAGTCAAACATGTGGGCCATGCAGCTCAGTAAAGAAATCTACACAAACATCCGAGCAAGTGCTGAGGAAATGAAGAGGTAGAGTTTCAAAATTTAGGCACAAATTTCTCTTGCAGCAGAACTGAACAAGCCATGCAAGGAAACTTTCCCATCTCCTTCATTCCTACTATATACAGTAAAACAAGAGAATGTTTCACCACCTAATGGGAACAGTCTTCTTAACTGCTCAAGCGATAGTGATACATAGCAAAGTAATTTATCAAGATCCCATTCTTGCATAAAAAGAAAAGAAATGGGGTGCAAATTCATGGGAAACTAGTTGAACAAATTTATTTCCTTAAAGAGTACAGTGTTCCCATTCAACGATGATGATGTGAAGGAGAAAGAAGAATTGAGATCTATACACTAATTTGCAATCACCTTCTATCTCTGGCTGCAAAGGAGGAACTACCTTAATGTTAGACATTTTTGTGTTTTGTGTTAGTGTGAGGGGGAAAAAAAAGGTTTACTTTTTGGTAGGGTTGGTTCTTCATGATTTCTTCAGCAAAAAGAAACAGAGTAAACTAAACAAACTACGATAAAGAAACTACAACCTCTTTAAAAGCCCTAGTGAAACACTTTTCTAGTGACATTTTGTGAAGCAGATGTGGAGCTTGGACTGGCCATTCCAAATATTAAGCCAAACACCTCTACGGCCTCCAGCAGTCCAGACACTACAGCGAAGACCTGTGCAGCTGAGCTCTCCCTCCATACAGGTCTTGCCCCATCACAGCTTGCTAGCAGCTGTAAGCATGGGGATCAATGTGTATATGAGCAAAGTACAGTCTAAAGAAACTAAGTGATAACAGAGGATTTACCAAACCTGAATTTGCTATGTACAGAAAAGCCTTTGATAGGAGCCTGAATGAGGAGATATAAGGCAGCAAATATTCATTTCAGTACAGCCCTGGTGAGGTCACTGAGGGTCTTCCACTGATATTATCAGGTGTTTCATGTAACTATGTAAAGGCTTGAATTCAACCACACAGTTTTGCACACACTTAACTTTTAAGACACCACTTTTGTTGCCTTTGGTGGAACAGTTGCTCATAAGCCGTAAAGTTAAGTATCTATTCAAGAGCCTTGCTGATTTTCAACCACAAATTTTTACCCTAGAATAACTAAATGGTATAGTCCCATTGACAGGTAATTAATCATCCCTGTGTATGATTGCATCTGGACCAAATAGAGGAAAAAAAAATATCAAAGTAATCTCCAGTAAAAATATACCTGAACAATAACTCGGACATGTGGAGTTCATTTATTGTTTTGACTATTTACTTATAGCAATATCAGTTTGCTAGTAGTATGCTATTAGAAAATGTTTTTCATTATTCATTAACAATGCCTGTTCTGAAAAAGTTGAATTTATCTCATTCTTCTCAGCTCAAAGAAGCTTAATTTTAGATATAAAAAATTGTGCTGTCATTAGTGTATCTGTGAGTTATTGAGTCACACAGGTAGAAAAGCAGCAAACACATACAGTGATGGAATCTCTTCCTCATCTACTTTGTAGAGATTCAGATTTATCTTACAGATTGACAGAGATAAGAGAGTTAGTCAGCAAGCCAAAGAAATCTCTCTTCTGAGCTATTTGAATGAAACATTGAAATGGAGGTTAGGACAGCAACTCAACTCACCAACATTTCAGAAGGAAAAAAAGTAGCTATTTTCCCATGCTTAAAGTTTATTTGATTTAATGTTGAGAGCTTGAACACTTTCTAAGCCCAGAGACCATGGACAAAAAGGGGAGGTAAAATCCCAGCACACTACTAGGGTGAATTAAGTGTACAGGCTACAAATCCCAAATCGGTGGACAAAAACAGATTAGACTATAAATGCATTTTTCTAAGAGGTCAAAAGGTCAGATGTCAGGAAATTGGACAAATAAATAGAGGCAAACACAAGGAAAGAGATAGGCAAAAACTAAGGTATTTTTCAATAAAAATGATAATGAGCAGTGCCTTATATAAGACTAGGAATAATAAATAAAAAGGCAATCTGACAATACATTTTTGCAGTTATTGAATAAGAGACTTGCACAAAACTTTCCAGAAAGACTTTGAGGAAATATCAACTCTGGTTGGGGATAGTCGAAACAAAAGGGAAAAAGACATTCTGAAACATAGCAAGCCTGGAAATCATGACTGCACGTTCAAAGAACATAAGTGAAGCTAATCCAGTGAAGATACTGAAGTTTCACAGACATGTCACTCATGAATAAGGTAGTTATTTGTACTAGAAAAAGATAACTATTTTGTCTGCAGTTACATTGAAAGCTCATACTAGATATTAAGGGATAATCAAAGTAAAAAGATTTTTGTGTTAGCAGAGATAGTTCATAGAATCACAGAATAGTTGAGGTTAGAAGAGACCTCTGGAGGTCATCTAGTTGCCCAAGACTACAGTCAGTTGCCCAGGACTGGGTTCACTTGGAGTATCTCTAAGAGTGGAGATTTCACAATCACTCTGGGAAACTTTTTCTGATTTTTATTTAACCTGATGGTAAGAAAAGGTTTTCCTTATGTTTAAATGGGATTTCTTGTATATTAATTTGTACTTACTGTTTTCTGGCCTTTTACTGGGCACCACTGAGAATAATCTTGATCTGTCTTCTCTACACACTCCCATCATATTTATATATATCAAGTCTTTTCTTGCAATGGCTGAACTGTCCCAGCTCTCTCAGCCTTCCCTTACATGAGAGTTGTTTCAGTCCTATAAATACGTATCTCTGTGGTCCTCTGCTGGAATTACTCCAGTATGTTGATGTCTTATATTGGGGAGCCCAGAATCAGACACACTACTCCAGATGCAACGTCATGAATGTGGGGGAGAACACCTCTCAACCTGCTGGTGACACTCTTTCTAATGCAGCCGAGGATGCTGTTAGTTGCCCTTGCCTTGAAAACACAATGTTGGCTTCAGGGCCAATTTTTTGTCTATCAAGAAAGTAGCTTTGCAGAAAAGACATTGGGGTCCATCTAGTCATTCCCCACTATGTACTGGTGTAGCATGTAGCAATGATTGTGAAGTCCCAGGAAAAAAAAAAAAAAACAACTTTATCCCAACAGGGGTAATGGAAACAATCAGAAAATTGTACACAGCAGTTCAGTCAGCTTTAATCATTGCCCTTTAAGTAGTAAGGATTCACTAAAGTATAAAATTATAGTTCAAGCTCCCAATTTTTCTTTGTGGATCATATTGTAAAACAACTGTATTTATTATTTGTTAAATGTTGCTAATGTGATCTAAGTAATAAAATTAAATCCCAGTTTATGTTACTGTTATATCTTTTTCTCTAAAGGGATCTTGAAATTTAAAAAATTTATTTTTCCAAGAATCAATAATGCAATTTACTTAAAAGACAGAAAATATACACTAGAAACCATAAAATGAATACTATTTGAACAATGATAGAGGATTTGAAAAAGTGAATTTACTGTCCCCAAAATAATAAACAGACCCTTCTCAGTGACTGGCCAATTTATAATCTGATCCAACTAAGATTTATGTACCTGTTTTACACATGATAAGGTATCCCATGTACTTAAAAAAAAACCAAAACCAACCTATTTTGTGATTAATCTTAGCCACAGTCTCCACTATACTCAAACCAGTAGACTTGGAGTAAAGATTTGTGATTCTTTTTTATTTCCTCAAGTGTTCAATCTTCATGTCAGAAAAACTGGAGAAAATTTTAAAATCTTTTTCTGGTTGACAAATATATTTTTCAACAGCTCAGCTTCAGGTTGTTTGAGAAATATTTATCACTCACCAAAATTATTCTTTATTCATCCCTTATGCATTTATATTTTAATATCAATAATATTGTATTAATTAGTATTTTCCATAAACTGTTATCAATAGTAATTTTATATTTCTATCCCTAAACTTTCCATTTACACTGTTTTTGAAGATACATTGTTACAATTCAGACATAAATCTTGGACATAGAGGTTTTGTTGGGTTTTGTAATTGAATGTTGTCATTATATCAGAGCAGTTTATGACCCTGGTAATGTTGGAAATATCCATGTATTATGCACACGAGTCTTTACATATTGGGATCCTAAATAGTTCTTTTCATGTTTCGCATAACATTTTTAAAGTAGTCAAACCAGTTGATTTTTAAGATTGTAGCATAACTTTTCCTTGTTGCTGTAGAGATTTAAATGGGCATAAATATGAAAGCTAAATCATTTCCATAAATATTTCAAATAACACCAGATAAGGTAAGGCCCTGTCAGCATTTCTTTAACAAGTCATTATTTTCTAAGAGACTCTAACTCAAGTGTGAAAAAAGCCAAGCTTCTCTGTGGATTCCAACTTAAAATTAAGAGTGAGAAATCATTCAGACTAACAGAAAATTGTGTATAGCAAATGTGAAAAGATACAAAGGTAGTACAAGACGTCACTCAGTCTCCAGCCCTCCCTGCAGAAACTGTGGGTTTCAAATGCTTTGCTGTTTCTGTAAACTATATTCCTGTGTCTTAAATTGGTCTTCTTCATTTATAGATAAAACATATTTTTTCACGTGTTCATAACACAGATTACCAGTTTTGGACATGAACTAGTACAGAACAGAGGGGGGGAAAATAAATAGAATTGACCACAACACTCTATTTTCAAATCTGTTTTGCTAAGTGTTTATTCATTCTTCTCAAAAAATTCATAAGCGTTTGAGATGGTGGAGTGAGTTTTTATCCCTGCCAACCAAATAATCCTGGGTTTTAGGAGTAAGTCTGTTTCTCTAAACCTTCTTTCAAAGCAATTTTATTATACTGCAGTGCTTATGCTGTTATATAGCTATAGAATCTATAAATAATATTAGCCAGATGACAAAATAAGACATCCAGACCCAAGTAATTATTTTCACAGTGTCAACTCACAGACCAGTAATTCTATAAGGTATGATTTGTATTAATTAGTAGACAAAAATAATGGCAACACTATGCATTTGTAAGAGCTCGTATGTAGTGTGATTGAAGTTTAATTTCTCCAATTTGCCTCTGTCCTTAAAGTCTGGAGCAGCACCTGAAGAAGGCTCCAACCAGTTTCTGTGTTGTGATATCATATACAATGGAGTATAACATAGGTAACAGATTAACATCTTCATACCCCACTTTTATTTGTATAATGTCATTAAAAGCATTATCGCACAGGTAATATTATAAAAGTGATATTATTTCAGGCTTTAATGAAAACTCAACATCATTAATTTTCAAGAGATTTTAAAGATCATTAATATACCATCTAGAATGGTGAGAAAATATTAGCTTTGTAATAAAAACTTTTAACACCTTTTCCCTCCACCCTCATTCCCCTCAGCTTTCTCAGCAATCACCAGTCTCATGCAGTATACATTTAACACAACTTTCTGCTTTGGCTTAAAGCATGATTTCTGTAGTATATTGCCAAAAGGTTGATGAGTGCAACTGAAATGCATTTTTGCTTTGATAAAGATGTAAATACTTGTATTAGAGATTCAAGATTTTCACATTTGATATACTGACTTTTACCTCAGTGACTTCTAATCAAAAAGGCACATGCCTAGATCTCACTACCATTTCTCAACCAGTGTAGTACCACAAATTGTGAATAACATCATCACTTTGAGCACACCCAATTATATATGTAAAACTCAGTCACTTTCCAAATTTTTCCCATGTCTACTTGAGAGCTCCATTTTGTGGCACTCATGATTGCAAATATTGACTGATACATCTGAATAGCATGGGAACTCATTTGAAAAAGTCTCAAACCCATCTGGGATCAAAAGTACGTGCTTGAAAGTTATCACAATCCCTTCTTCCCTACAAATACAAGAGCTAAGAGAACTAGTAAAAAGTAATGCTCTTAGGATACTATTCTAAATAAAATGACCAATATTTCCCTTAGGATGTGGAAAAAACATCTTGAAGTATCAAAAGGTTGCTACTTCAACCTTTTATTTTATAACAGTGATACTCAACTTCGAACAGAAACCTGAAATATCTCACAGGAAGAAACTAATTACTTGAGATTCTACCAAGTTGCGCGCTGCTTTGCAGAAACAAGTATCATTATTCTACATGGTATGCCCAGCTACATACTCTGTGAAAGCATTGCTAAGTGACATTTCAGCCTTTTGCTAATTTATGTTTAAAAAGAACAGCACTATGCTCTATATGAAGCTAGTAGCCTTATAAATGATATTTGACAGTTCCCTAACATAAATCCGTGTTTCAGTTGGATATAACTTTGCATGTTTTAAATATTGAGGCTGAACTTTACATGCACACTTAGAGATAAATAGAGTGGGCCATTCTTCACATCCAGTGCAGGAAAGACTGTTGTTTGCACCAGACATGTACATTACCTTAGAAAGTCTGAAGTCATGGTTGTAGGAAGATGCTTAAAAAAGAGGGATACTTTAATATGTAGGGCAGTTAAACAGTGCTCCAGTAAACCACCAGTGCTGCCCCCCAATACTTCTGCTTAACTTTAGTAAGCACAAACAAATTTGTCACAGGTTACCTGTCAGTAAGTATTCATGGTTTTCTGCCAAGCAATGCTTTTACATAAATTCCACAACTAAAATATTGAAAGTAGGATTTGAACATAAGTAATATCCTGTATGCTAAGTGAGTTGAAGATTCATGCCTTAAATTAGCCACACAAATTTAGTAGGTCCTTGGCTTCAGCCGCTTGGACCTATAAAACTGGATATCAATATCAACCAGTCTCAGCAAGAAGTTAATTAATGAATGTTTGCAGAATATCCAGACTCTGTATTGAGCCATTGCTAGTATAGTTCCTCAATAAACTAATAATTTTGCATTCAATACAAGGGTTGAGAAGGTAGAGATTTGAAGACAATGTTAGATAAAATATTCATTGAACAAAGCTGAGGTCTGAGAAAGCTGACAAAAAATACTACCATCTTTAATTACATTATTGCACATTTTATTATAACAAATGTGCAAAGGTGATGAATTGAGGTCACCTAAGCAAACAATTCTAGCACTTCCCAATTTTAACATATGTAACTTGCAACCTTAAAATTCTTTAGTGCAGGATTTTTGGAAGCAGTACACCATGTATTTGTAAGAAAGCCAAAGCCAGCTGCATGAATAAATGCAAAACCCTTGCATACCACAAATCTACCTAGATTTATATTTTTCTCCAGATCAGAATGTGTCAAATCTCTTTGATCTGTAATTTCTACCAAAAATTCAACACTCAGAGAAAACACTTTCCAGACAGTGTGAAAGGACTCTACAATGTGGTGACCTTGACTGTAGCCACTCTGTCACTCCCCCTCCTCAGCTGGACAAGGGAGAGAGAATACAACAAAAAAGGCTCACAGGTCAAGATAAGAACATGGAGAGATCACTCACCAATTACCATCTCAGGCAAAATAAGCTTAATTTGGGGAAATTATTTCATTTAATACCAATCAAATTAAAGTAGGATAACAAGAAATAAAAATTAAATATTAAAATACCTTCCCTCCACTTCTCCCTTCTTCCTGGGCTCAACTTTACTCCTGAGTTCTCTATTGCCTCTCTGCAGCAGCACAAGGGGAAAGGGAATGGGGATTGCAGTAAGTTTGTCACAGATTGTCTCTGCTGCTTCTTCCTCCACAAAGTGGGAAGAACTCCTCACATTCCCCCCCTGCTCCATTGCGGGGGTCACACTGTGGGAGACAGTCCTCCAGGAACTTCTCCAACATGAATCCTTCTCATCCTATTCACCTATTGCAACACAGATTTCCCAGAGTCACAGACTCCTTCAGGCATAGATTCCTCCCTGGGCTGCAGATGGATCTCTGCTCCATCACGGCCTCCATGGCTGCAGGGGCAGGGCTTGCCTCACCATGGGCTACACTATGGGCTGCAGAAGAACTTCTGCTCTGGGCCTGTAGCAGCTCCTCCTCCTCCTTCTTTATTGACCTCAATGTCTGCCTAGTTGTTTCATATATTTTCACTTCTCTCTTTGATTGCAATTGCTTTTGGACAGTAACTTTTTCCTCTTTTTTAATATGTTAATCACAGAAGCATTACCACCATCACACTGATTGACTCAGCCTTGGCCAGCAGCAGTTCCATCTTGGAGCCAGTTGGTGTTGGCTCTACTGGATGTAGAGCTTCTCACAGACACCACCTCTGTAGTCCCGCTGCTACCAAAACCTTGCCACTCAAACCCAATTCACACACACACAAGATATGACTGCATTGGCTGACGTTACCCTTGCAATATTTTAAGGGAGATACAGCTCCATAGTAAGTCACTGAATGACAAACAGAAAGATTAGAGGATAAAGAAAAAAAAAATAGATGAAAGGACTGCTTCCAAATGGTTAGAGGAAAAACCAGTGAACTGGGACTCAAGAGGCATCCCATTAACAGTGGAAGAACACGTAACATTTATCCTGATTATTTTATTCTGGTTGCAACTTCTTGAATGATTCCAGCTTGTAGAGTGCATAAGATTTCATTCTTCTTCAGAAGAAGCTGAAAATAGGGAGCATCCTATAAGACTTAAAGTTAGTATTTATAATTAGTATTAGTCAATTTCCTATCCAAATTGCAATTTGTTACACATGCAAAGATGTTTAACTATTTGAAGAGCTGAATTTTATCTATTCAAGGATATCCTGTAGCTTAAAACTAGTGGTTTCAGAACTCTAATGCAGGTATGCAGCCATATGTTTTCCTTTACATTTAATTTTCCTTTAGTTTATAATGCAGTTGACACCATTCCCTCTAGCATATGACACTTAGGTTAATGATGGGCAGAGACATGCCCAGCACCTCTTTACTTGAGGTGGGCAAACTTAGTGCCAGGCTATCTCCTGAAGCGTGTAGAAGAAAAGGAGTCAAGAGGGTCACTAAAAAAGTAACTTTGTGATGGGAAGGTTTATGAGAAGATGGACATGTCCTTACTGGACACAGCAAGGATTTTGACTTCATCACTCAGGTCGTTAAGTTAAACAAAAACTTGGCCACAGCTACCATACATATTATTGAAATAACTTATACTCTAGTCTACAGTATAAGTAGACCTTACATTACCTTAGAAGTTATTATTTTTTAAAGTCTAGGAAATTAAAAAGTCACTGAATGCAACCCTTAAGTATGAAGAGCTAGACTCTAAATTATCTAAGTATTTAAGCACATGTACAAATGTTTACCTTAAAGTTGTTGTTAAATTTATGTGCTACTTGCTGGACTAGTATCATAAGTCATCAGGAGTCAGAAAACACAAAAGCTTATGTTGTAGCAGTAAGATGATTTTGGCACTCATAGGACTTTCTCTTTTCTCGTTAAACATCTCGCTTAATATATATAAGCAGGCTTAGTCAACCCTATTCCTTGTCAAGCTAATATAATCGTTCACTATCAGTAATGTTTCTACACTGGTGTCCAAATTTTCCTTCTCATACACATCCTTTAAATATTTGTATCTTAAGATTCTGTGAGTTTTCTTGCACACTGACAAGAAGCAGCTCATATTTTTAAATACTACCATATTTAGTATTCCTTTAAATCCTCTTCTCTGGTTGTAATGCAACTACATTCCCTGTTTCACTAGGCATTGGATGAGGACTTCACTCAGCACACATTCTTATCTTGAGGAATCCCAAAATGAACTGTAAACTAACTGATCTACAAGTCAGTAAGAGTATTTTGATAAACTCCTCTGAAATGCAATCAACTGTGGCTTGAAATGCAGTCATTGCTTACTTGTACATGCATACCGCTTTACAGTTTGTAGCAAGTGGTGAAAAATTGTACCTTTCCTAATAACTGAAAGCACTGTGGAAAGTTAAGCAGGTAATATGTCATGAGCACATTTGGAGTTCAGCCAAGATAGAGAAGCTAATCTCACTACTTTTCTGATGAGCTCCAAAGAATGCAAGGTGACTTAAGGAGATCCTCAGTTTTAAGTATAACCCAAAGGAGAACAATGCTAAACATAGTACCCCATAATAAGCTTTCAGTTGTGGTTAGGGTATTTTTGCAAAGTCAAATACAAAAACTAATTCTCCAATCTTTGTTTGGCATAACCTCCCAAAAAGGATGGAAAATATTTTTAGAGATCCCAAGTAGATATAGTTACTCAACTCTTACCAAGAATATCAAAGGCAAGCATCAACATTCCCACAAGGTTATAGATTATCTCACCTGCCCCAGACCAGAATTTACAGCCTTGCTTCACACCATCCAAGTTTTATTTCAAACACAAATAAACATTCCAGAAGTGTTTGTGTTTAAAATCCTGACTAGAATAACACATCTGCATAAAAAGGCTTTGAAGAACTTCTAACTCATGTTTTTTAAGACACTCGGGTTGTTCAATAGACACTCTCTGATGTTTGCTGTGTCTCAGCAATAGCTTTAATTCCATCACGAGTGAAATGCTTAACTTCCTAGCAAGTTGCTGTTGTACTTTCCCAACTAAGTACAACTTATTTCCCAATGAATGTGAATAAGGAAAGAACGCTAAAAACCATGGAAAAGGTGATCATAGTATTTGAAAAGGCAGGATCAGAAAACTCAGAATAGACAGTTGGGCAAAAATACCTGCAGCAATTCTGAAAGCACATATGTATTGAAACTGAAACCAGAAAATGAAAATCCCAGCTGCAGCCTAGACTCATTTTTAGTGTCTATTTATCATATTTTCAGCAAATACATAAAGCTGGGCTATATTTCAATAGGGTACGTACTATTTAGTTTGTCTGCACTAAATGCAGACAAACAGCAGAATGAAGGAATCTGAAGTCAAAAGACATAGGATTCCAGCCTCTGCAAAGAAAAATAAATCTTCACAGTGCTATTAATTAATATTGGTCATCCTAATCAAAAAGCTGATAGTTTTATTTCTTCTCTTTGCTTTCACTATTAAGTAACAGCAGCAGTGCTACACTCTTGGTTCAGTCAATCTCAGAAGCATGATCCAGGAAATTAAAGCCTGTCAGTTTGACTTCAGTGCCTGGGAAGCTGATGGAGCAGATCGTCCCAAGTTCCATTATGCAGCAAATGCAGTACAACCAGGTGATCAAACCCAGTCAGTATGGGTTTATATAGGGCAGGTCCTGTTTAACAAACTTCATCTCCTTCTATGACAGGGTGACTTACTTGTTGGGTGAAGAAAAGGCTGTGGATGTTGTCTACCTTGACTTTAGAAAGGCATTTGACACTGTTTCCCACAGTGTTTTCTTAGAGAAATTGGCTGTTCTTGGCTTGGATGAGCCTTTCCTGGGTGAAAAACTAGTTAGATGGCCAGGTTAAAAGAGTTGTTATCAACAGAGTTAAATCCAGTTGGCATCCAGTCACAAGTGGTGTTCCCAGGGCTCAGTACTGGAGCCACTGCTGTTTAACATCTTTATTAATGATCTGGATGAGGGGATAGAGTACACACTTAGTAAGTTTGCAGATGATACCAAGCTGGGTGGAAATGTTGATCTGCTTGAGGGTAGGGAAGCTTTACAGAGATAAACTAGATAGACTGGATCACTGGGCCAAGGCCAATGCCATGCGTTTCAGTAAGGCCAAGTGTAGAGTTCTGCACTTGGGCCACAACAACCCCTAGCAGTGCTACAGGCTTGGGGAAGAGTGGCTGGAAAGCTGCCAGGCGGAGAGGGACCTGGCAGTGTTGATTGACAGCTGGCTAAACATGGGCCAGCAGTGTGCCCAGGTGGCCAAGAACGCCAAAGGCATCCTGGCCTGTATCAGGAACAGTGCTGTCAGCAGAAGGAGGGAGTTGATCATTCCCCTGTACTTGGCTTTGGTGTGGTGGCACCTCGAATACTGTGTCCAGTTTTGGGCCCCTCTCTATAAGAAGGACATTGAGATGCAAGAGGATACAGAGGCGGACTACCAAGGTAGTAAAAGATTTGGAGTACATTTCACTTAAGGAACGGCTGAGGGATCTGAGGCTGTTTAACCTGGAGAAAGGAAGACTCAGGGGAGATCTTATCACTCTTTACAAATACATAAAAAGAAGTTGTAGCGAGGTGGGGGTCAATCTGTTCTCCCTAGTAACAAGCAATAGGACAAGAAGAAATGGCCTCAAGTTGGGCCAGGGGAGGCTCAGGCTGGATATGAGGAGGAATGTCTTTACTGAAAGTGTTGGAAGGCATTGGAATGAGCTGCTCAGGGAGGTGATGGAGTCCCCGTCCCTGGAGGTGTTTAATCGATGCTTGGGTGTTGCACTTAGGGAAAAGGTCTAGTGGTTGATAGGGCTGGGACAAAGGACTTGATGATCATAAAAGTCTCTTCCAGCTGAAAAGATTCTATGGTTCTAATCAGAAGGCTATTTAGTTCCCAAAGCTCTATGACACATTAATTTGAAGAATGTTTTATATGCTGCTCTGGACAGGTGAGAATCAGAAACTTCTGATAGTAATAGCACAGTCATTTTGCACACAAGTTTCATCCTTTGCAATGCCTCTTGAACTAAAGGCCAGAGACAGAACCATCCCAAAGCTTATAATTCTATTTGGAGTTCTTTAAATATATTCTTCTTTTCCAAGAAGAGCTTGGAAAACTTCAGTGCATCAAAGTCCAACTGAAGTAGTTGTGTTAATATTTGCTATCTAGTGAAATATGTGTTTACGTATTCCAGTGCACGAATGTTGAATAATCAAACATTTTCAACTCACCTCTAGAAAAATCTATAGAAAACTCATACAGATTCTAAAGAGAAAGAAATTAAATTCTAAAGCAACAAGATAAAGTGCCACAGGAATCTTTTGAAAATATTGTAGCATTTACTATCTTCTTTACAGGATTTCTATACCATTTTTAAAATCAATCAGCTTCACTCTCCCATCAGCAGATTGTATAGAATGGTGGAAAAGTTCTAAAGAAATCTCATTACCAACTTCTCACTTATATAAGGATAAAGTCTGAAGCAAGAATATTTTTCTGTTTGAATCAATAGTCTCCTAAGGAAGTCCAAAACTATTAAAGGGAGATACTCCAGCCAGCAAGAAAAGCACAAAATCGAGCACATGCACAAGTTCGAGCACTGTTGTACATGTTGTATGTCAAACGGCAGCCCAGCAGCAGCGGAAGTTAAAGAATCTCAAGAATCCGCATGCGTCATCTTCTAAGAGAAATAGCAAGAAGTCTCCTGATGCCAGTGCCTAAAAAAGGGGAAGCCTCTCCTTCCAGTAAATGGAGGAGTGCTGTACAGTCTTAGAGGAACTTCAAGAAAGGAAGATCAAGTCATTAAAGATAGTGAACACTTATTACTACCATTTACATGCTAAATACGGCACTTATTACTTACTTTTTGCACAATTAATTCTGTCAACCCTCCTATTAGATAGATATTATTATAATTGTTTTGCAGTAGGGAAAATTCAAGTTTAAGAATTAACTGAAGATTTCCCTGTAAGCACAACAATAGCTAGGAAATTAGATCTCCAAAGAAGGTAGAGTTTTGAATCACAAAACTATATCCTTTTCATACAGCTCATTTACTACAAACACAATTCTGTAGAAGGGAACAGACACATTCCTGGCCTCCAGATTTGTAGGACAAGTTACAGTTGTAACATAATGTATATATGGACTGAAGCCAGAATTTTTCATGTAAGCTCTGATGCCAGATCTGGGTTCAAATGACACTGATCTCCAAATAAAAACCAATAAACATACAAATCTGTAGTCATAAGAACACAGATGGTGCTGTCCATATGTTTCTATGGCATACACAGGGGAAATCCAATAATTTACCACAAACTTTTTTCTCTTCATTGATATGATTATTAAATTCCCTGAGAGCATACTCAACAGCTTATAAGAGAAGGAAAAACTTGGTAGTATTAGCTCATATAATAAAAAAAGGGAAGTAAGAACTACTACAATTTACAGAATTTACACAACAAAGCAAATCTTATTAGGCAATAGAGACTCTGTAAAGACTAAAGGCACAGGATGAACTGTTATATCTGGCATTTCATTTCTAGATCACTGGACTAGCTTCTTGTATGAGATCAAGGTGACAGAATTATTTTTGGTGCTTACAGAGAAGCAAAGCTTTCAATAAAAGTCCAGACATTGAAAAAAAGAGTGTGTTTTTTTCTCCCAAGATTATTGCTAACATTTGAAACAATGCTTCCATTAAAAACAGTATTTTCACACTTGATCAGTTTATGGGGTTCATTATTCTCATGCCATGCAATTTTGCAGACTTCCAGTAAATATTCTCTGTCTTTGTACGCTAGACCCAAGTGCTAATTTTGGTATTTTCTTGATGCTCAGAAAGTGATAATGGTGTTTGGAGGGGAGACTTTTATTGAGCTGTGTAAAAACTGACAGTTTCACTTCATATGCATTTATGTGAAGAAAATATTCAATAAGCATCCCTGTTTTTTTCCACCTACATCAGGTTAAGAGTTTCAAATGAAAGCCAGCAATCTTCATATATTTCAACACATTTAAAATGTCCCTATGGATCAAATACAATATATCGCTACAAAGAATATTGTTTTAATAGCGATAAAGAAAAAAAAAAGAAATCTACCTTTATAAGGCTCCCCAAGGTCTTCAACGCCATTCAAACTGATTTTTGTATTACTGAAAAGCTAATCTGTGTGTATTTACAAACTTATGTTATCTTGTACATTATATGACCATTAACATAATATACAGTAGGACACAGGGGTTATTTATTACATCCCTAACCTTGCCTAAATGTTCTACATACTCTTTGGGAAAGTTTAACTATGAATTATTCCTCCCAAATGCATTTTTTCTGTCTCTTTTTTTTTAATAAGATTTGATGGGCATTTTCTAAGGAGTTCTAGATGAACACAATTCTAACATTTCTTTGCATTGTTTGCTGTTGAGAAAACAAATTCACCACAATGACATTCCATATGTGTCTGATGTGATTTTGTTATTACTCTTTCAATTTATATGTCCACAAAGATTCAACTGAAAGGATAGCACTTGTGAAAAATACAAGCATGCTTTTACTTGCTAAAGTCCATAATGAGCTTTATTTTTTTTTGGTAACCCAAAACCAGTGGGTTTTTTCATGCCTGTGGCTTTTCTACCATGAGCTTTTTAATGAGCATGTAAATGAAATCTTAAGGTTGACTAAAACATAGGAAGGAGAAGATGCACAAAGACACATTTGGGAAAACATTTGGAGTAACAAGTACATGAAGAGTCTGTAGTGGCAGCCTTAGGAGGATAACTTAGAGTGTTAAAAGCAAATCAAGTATTACCCTCAGCTAACAGTTCTTCCCCAGAGAGAGATGTTTCTTAGGGGAAATATCCACCTTTAGAAAATCAGCTTTCACGGTTAAAGAAAAAAATGTTTCCTAACTAGCCATTACAAATAACAGCCTATTTAGCATATCTGCAAAGCTTTGAGAAAAATATAGTGTAAAAATGAACATTAGGACCACAATAGCTATGTTCTCACAGTTAAGAAATATCATGTAAAAAGTATTGTACCTCCTTTAGCTCTTTTATAGATGTTGCACTATGACACAAATTTTAGTTAACACAATCATGTGACATTTTTTTCCCACAGGACCCTGCCTCATTCAGTGCACAGGATACAATGTGTTCAGTTAATAAGCAGTTATTCAATAACATTATACTCATTATGTCCCCAGCAGCACCTTTTTTCCCCAGTGGTCACAGCATTTCTTTAGCACCCCCTGGAGTTCATATGGTCCCTACTGACAGGCTTCAGAAGATCACAAAAAATAAAGATCACATAAAGATCACAAACATCTTCATCTTTCCATCAAGAAAGATCTTCTCCTCGAGAAAAAAAGACTAAGCAACAGGGCCAGATTGCCAAGGTCAAGGAGAGACTTCTGTGCCATGATTTGCTACTACCCAAGCCTGTGATTCACCTTGTGATGTACTGAAAACATTCAGATGAACGTGCTCTTCTCCACCTCTCCTGAGGACACCAGACACTACTTTCTTCTCCATAAAGTAGTCTACTTCCAGCCACACTCAGGAAGAATTGACAAATTCTGTACACCCAGATATTAAGTGTAAACTGAAAGATCCATCTGTCAATTGGATGAGGAGTCACATGAGGTGTGCTGCTTCCTGGGAGCCAAGATCTGAGATGTGGCTGGGAGAGTGCTACGTCTCGTCAGGGGTGCGGGCTACTGTCCATTACTCCTCTTCCACATTGGGATGAATGATGTAATAAGACACAATATTCCCAGAATAAAAAAGGATTTTAAAACTCTAGGGCAGCAAGTGAAGGATAGGGGGGCACAAGTTATTTTCTCTTCCATTCTGTCCACCAGAGGAAAAGGGAAAGTCATGAGTGCAAAAATTGGACAAATTAACTCCTGGCTGAGAGGCTGGTGCTGGTGGGAAGGTTTTGGTTTCTATGACAATGGAACCTTCTTTGGAGACTGCAACTTGATAGGGCAGGATGGACTACATTTCTCCTTAAGGGCACTGGAATATTTGAGAATAGGCTGGCCAACTTGATCAAGAGGGCTTTAAACTGAAGGACTTGGGGGTAGGGAGAGAAGTAACATAGAATGAGTCATCCTGTCTAGCCAGGAAACAGGGCAGGACAGGGAATGCAATGATAAGTGCCCTTTATCCACACACTGTGATGAGATGCAGAAGGCTGACCACCCTGAGGGAGTATCAAATCAGGAAGGATCCTCCTGCATTTGTCCAGAGAAACCTGTATGTTTGAGTAAGCCCATGCTGCCTCTACACCAATGCATGCAGCCTGGGAATAGGCAGGAGGAACTGGAGATGTGGGTGCGGATGTGGGGCTATGACCTCATTACGGTCACTAAGATGTGGTGGGACAGCTGCCATGACTGGAGCACAGCCATGGAGGGCTATGTATTTTTTAGGAAAGACAGGTCAACAAAGCAAAGATGTAGAATCACTCCCTATGTGAGGGAGTGTCATGGTTTGACATGACAGTCGTTTCTGGTAAAGGGAAGGGGGCTGTAAAGATGGCTCCTGTAAGAAGTCGCTCAAAACTTTCCCCAGCTCTGAGCCAGACCCACTGCTGGGGCTGAGCCAATTAGACACCTCCACAATCACTTTTTAAGAAGAAGCTGGAAGAGGAGGCTTCTTCTTGTGGTAGTGCAAGGAGTGGGAAAAAGAGAAACAATCATGCAGAGTCCAAGGTCAGTGAGAGAAGACAGGGGGAGGTGTGCTGGAACAGAGACTCCCATGCATTCTACGGAAAGAACTGGTAAAGCTGAGATTTGTTTGCAATTTTCTAAAGATTCCACATCAAGGGTAGGGACTTGTTATGCTAAAGACCCCATGCCAGGGTCAATGACTCACTTCATGAAAGACCTTGAGTCAGGGGCAGTGATTCTCTTCATTAAAGATCCCACGCCAGGGGCAGTGACTATGGCTGGAGAAAGCCATGTCCCATGGGAGGGATTCAATTTTCACAAAAGCTGTAACTGTGGGGTGGAACCCATGCCAAAGTTCATTAAGATTATGCCCAGAAGAGGTTGTGTCCCATGGGAGGGACCCTGTATAGGCAGAAGCCACAGCTGCTAGGAAGAACCACGCCAGAGAGGTTTGTTAAGGACTGTGTCCCGGGGGAGAGACCTCGTATCAGAGCAGCAGAAGAATGCCAGGAGTCGTCCTCTTCTGAGAAGAGAGAAGCAGCAGAGCCTATCTGTGAGAGACTGACCACATCTCCCATTCCCTGCCCCCTTGAGCCGTAGACGGGGAAGGAAGTAGAGATACGGGGAGTGGTGAGCTGGTCTGGGGAAGAAAGGAGGAATGGGGGAGGGTGATCTTAAAGTGCTGGTTGTAATTTTCTCATCATCTTGTTCTCTTTTGCTCTCTTTTGTTCTGTTTCTTGCAGGTAGTAGAACAAATTTTCCTTACTTTCTAAGTCAAGTAGTGGAGTCTGTTTTGCCTGACACTGTAATTGGCAGCGAGCCCTCCCTGCCCTTGTCTTAATCCACAACAACCTTGCTTATCTTTTTCCTCCCATTTCATGGTGCCTTTACCATCCTAATGAGGGTGGGAGTGAATGGGGAGCACCAAGCAAGAGAGTGTCGTGTTGCTAGCTGAGACAAACCATGACAGGGAGCAATTAGTGTGTATTGAGCTCTGCCTGGGTGGGGATGAGGGGTGAGTTGAGTGCTTGTGGGTGAAAATTAAGGGGCAGGGTAAGGTAGGTGACTGTTGTAGGAATTTGCTACAGGACACCTGATCAGGCCTTCTACGAACAGCTGAGAGCTGCCTCACAATCACAATTCCTGGTCCTCATGGAGGACTTCAACCACCCTGGTATTTGCTGGCAAAGCCACTCAGCCAAGTGCATGTAGTCCAGGAGGTTCCTACAGATTGTTGACGACAACTTCCTGTCACAAGTGATTGAGGAACCAAGGAGGAGGGGTGTGCTGCTGGACCTGGTACTGACAAAAAAGGAGGGGATGGTTGGGGATGTGAAGGTTGGAGGCAACCTCAGCTGCAGTGACCATGACGTGATAGAGTCCAAGATCTTGTGTAGAGGAAGCAGGACACCAAGCAGGATTGTGGCCCAGGATCTCAAGCAAGCTGACTTCTGACTTTTCAAAGACCTACTTGGAGGGATCTCATGGGGTATTATTCTAGATGGTAGAAGTGCCCAAGAGAGCTAGTTGATCTTCAAGCACCACGTCTTCCAAGCCAGGATCACTGTGTCCCCCCATGTAGAAAAAGAGGCAGGAGGCCTCCATGGATAAATATAGAAATGCTGGGACAAATCAGGGAGAAAGTAGCCATCTACGAGAGGTGGAAAAAGGGCCTCATTTCTTGGGAAGAGTATAGGAACTTTGCCAGAGCAAGCAGGACTGCATCCGGGAAGGCTAGAGCCCTTCTAGAATTAAATCTGGCCTAGAAAGTAAAGGAAAACAAGAAGAGCTTTTTCAGATATATGAACAGCAACAGGAAGATTAGGGGGAATGTAGGCCTGCTGCTGAAAATAGAGGCTTCCCTGGTGACAGAGGATTCAGAGAAGGCTGAACTACTGAATAACTTCTCTGCTTTGGTCTTTAGGACCAAGGCTGGCCCTTGGGAAGCCCAGTCCAGCAAGAATAATAGGATGGTCTGGACAAGAGAGGACTTGTCCTTGGTGGATGAGGAAGAGGTTAAAGACTTGCTAGGCAAGATTAACACACATAAGTCACTGGGTCCTGATGGGATGCATCCAAGAACGTTGAGGGAACAGGTTGATGTTACTGCTAAGCCACTCTCCATCACTTTTGAACAATCACGGAGGACAGGTGAGGTTCCTGAGGACTGGAGAAAGGCCAATGTCACTCCTGTCTTCAAAAAAGGGCAGGAAGGATGACCCGGGAAACTACAGGCCGGTCAGCCTCACCTCCATCCCTGGAAAGATGATGGAACAACTCACCCTCAATGTTGTCACTAAACATATGATGGAAAAGATGATTATCAGGAGGGGTCAACATGGATTGACTAAGGGGAAATCCTGCTTGACCAACCTGATAGCCTTCTATGAGTGCATAACCAGATGGCTAGATGAAGGGAGAGCAGCAGATGTCATCTACCTTGACTTCAGCAAGGCTTTTGACACTCTCTCCTATAACATCCTTATCAGAAAGCTCAAGCAGTGTGGCTTGAATTAGTGGACAATGAGGTGGATCGAGAGCTGCCTGAATGACAGAGCCCAGAGGGTGGTGATCAATGGCACGGAGTCGAGTTGGAGGCCTGTGGCCAGTGGAGTTCCACAGGGATCGATTCTGGGGCCAGTCTTGTTCAACATCTTCATCAACAACCTGGATGAGGGGACAGAGTGTACCCTCAGCAAGTTTGCTGATGACACCAAACTGGGAGGACTGGCTGATTCACCAGAGGCTGTGCTGCCATTCAGCGGGATCTCAACCAGCTTGAGGGTTGGGTACAGAGGAACCTCATGAGGTTCAACAAGGACAAGTGCAGAGTCCTGCACCTGGGGAGGAACAACCCCCTGCACCAGTATAGGCTGGGGGTGATTTACTGGAGAGCAGCTCTGTAGAGAGAGACCTGGGAGTCCTGATTGATAATAAGCTAAACCTGAGCCAGCAACGTGCCCTCGTGTCCAAGAAGGCCAATGACATCCTGGGATGCATCAAGAAATGTGCAGCCAGCAGGTCAAGGGAGGTTCTGCTCCCTCTCTACTCTGCCCTGGTGAGGCCTCATCTGGAGTCCTGTGTCCAGTTCTGGGCTTCTCAGCTCAAGAGGAACAGAGAACTTCTGGAGAGCCCAGCAAAGGATCACCAAGATGATCAGAGGACTGGAACACTTTCTTTATGAGGAAAGGCTGCAGGAACTGGGTCTATTTACTTGAGAGGAGACTGAGGGAAGATCTCATTAATATTTATAAGTATATAAACAATGGATATCGGGAGGCTGTGGCATCCCTTTTCTCTGTGGTATCTTGTGACAGTACAAAGGTTAACAGAATGAAGCTAGAACACAAAAAGTTCCATTTAAACTTAAGAAAAAACTATCTTACTGTGAGGGTGATGGAGCAGTGGCACAGGCTGCCCAGGGAGAGTGTGGAGTCTTCTTCCTTGGAGGTCTGCAAGACCTGTCTAGACATGTTCCTATGAGACCTGATCTAGTTTGACCTGCTTCTGCAGGGGTGTTGGACTAGATGATCCCTAGAGGTCCCTTCCAACCCTACCATTCTATGATTCTAAGAAAATACAGAAATAGATCTTAAAAAAATTCTTTTAAGATGATGGTTCCCATGAGATGTTAAGCTGTAAGTGGGCACTTACTAGGTCTTGGCTTCTTGTGAGATCTTTATAGCCTACTTTTTCAGAATGCTTCTGAATCACATTTCTTGTTGCTTTGTATGTTGCAACGGCATCCTGACTGATCTACAGTACAGATACTCTAAAGACACATGGTTACTACAGACTATCTCTGAAAGGTTTGAGTTAAATGGCATGAGTAGTAGGAGAGCTCTGTGACAGAGAGAAGGTGAGAATTTCTTTACGGAGCTTTTGGTGTCCTTTAAATATCATATTGTCTCATCTCTTCTTTCACCCTCTACATTCAGTTTCTCACTACTCACCTTGCAATAAATGAAACAGGGTCTTCACAATAAGAACTACTTTTACAACAGTTGTAATACAGTTGGATAATGTACCTCTTCAGCCATGCAGTTATTCCTGATTCAAGTCTGGAGCAGACCACTCTATGTATGGCAAGATGACAGACAAAGAAAGGAGGGAGAGGCAAGGGATACTTGTCAGGACTTCTGTATCAGTCCCAATGCTAAATGCACAATATTATCTACAGTGTTCCTGCTACTACCAGAGAGAAGCACGGATCCTTCTTACCAACACTTCCTACACACTGCTGTCTTAACTACATCTCTTAGTCACATTTGGTACAGCAGCAACAGTGTCACTTGTGGTGACTGCATGGACAATTTCTGCTTCTCCACTAAACACCTTGTGTGGCAGTCCATCGTCAAAAATAGTACTTGACTAGATAGCATATGTTCTCAATCCTTCATTTGTCTCAGATCCACCCACCTGAGGCCATAATACTCATCAAAAATATGACTAAAAGTTAGCAATCAGATTTTATTAGTGAAGAACAATGGGTAACCTTATGATGTTAGTGGTCCTGTTTATAATAAAGTCTACAAAAAAAGTTTATTTCCAGATCTAGATACTGCCTGCTATTATAAGCCATCCCACTTAACAAGGTTAACTGAGTGTTTCACAGCATCTTGTAAAAAAGGTGACACCTCAGGCAAGTTTGGGTAGACTTTTTTTTAATGGTTGGTTAGTTAATTATTTACTAAGCAGCTGAATAAGAAAAGTCTTTAGAGCTCTGTGTCTATCCATTCCAAGGTCTTTCCCTTTGCGCTATTTTTACATTATATTCACAACAATTATGAGCTGCAACACAGAACTCTCTATTATCATCGTGCAGGAACACTACACTATAGAAGTCATTTCAGATTAGTTCAATTTACTGTTATACTTGCAATTTTATAAGCAACTACTCTTACACCCATTCAGCTTCACTGAAAGAAATGAAGACAACAGCCAGCCTTTTCTAATTTGCTCACTAGAAATTTGAAATCCAGAGGAGAGGGAATAAACCACAAAGAACTACGTGAATTAGTTGCTAGGATATGGATGGAAGACACACTTGGGAATTGCCAACATTAAACACTTACACTTGGACGGTGCCTTCTTTTACCTAAAGCAGGCTAGCTGTGGATAAGGAATGATGTGCAAAGTTTAAGTGCCTTAATTGCTTTGGAGATCTGCTTTTGGACATATTATAGCTCCCTCTAGGCTTACGAGCTTGTAGAACTCTCAAATTAAAAAAATTTTAAAAAAGGAAAAAAAAAAAGAAGCATCCTCCACCATCTAATGTTTCCACACTCCCTCAGATCTAATTAGCAAGGATTTACATCAGTGAATTAACACTGTACCTTTAAAACTGTAACCTACATGTTTGCATTCCCTTCAGCTTAAACTGTACTAAATGGCAGCCCTAGCTTTACTATGTTTCCTAAAAAGACATTCCCTCTTTTTCATCATTTAAGGCACACTCATCTTTTTGCATTTTCAGTAGGATAGTGGCAGAGTTGAAACAAGAAAGAATCTGTCTTAATCCCTGGTAATCTTCCTGAGCATCAGGATATGTGGACACCTTCATTATTAGAAGTATCATTGCTCAAACTACCTCTATTACTAAGTAATTATTTGAATAATCTATTGTGCTTGGATGAGTTCATAAATCATTTGTTTTTTAGATTTATTTTGGCAGCAATTTAGGGAAATTCATGTTCTCAGGTCTGAAAATACTCATTTCTTGTTTGCTTTGCAAGCCTTGTATCCGATTAGCCCTTGATTTAATAGAATCTCTAAGACAGAGGAAAACAATTCCTCAAGAAAGCCCAAGACTGAACCACATCTCATTTACACTGCTGTAAACAAGGAAGAGAGACACTGAAAAGAAGGAATTTACACTATTTTAAATAAGAACAAAATTCAGGCTCACAGGCCATGGCTTTGTAATGCCTCTATGTTGCACTTGAAACTGTATCTATTTGAACACTCTGCAATGGCAAAAATTGATCAAAAAAATCCTTCAATTTTAAAATAAAAGTTTGTATAATTTTCAAGGGATTCAGATCAAAAAGAGCACTCTAAGTCTATGAGAATTTATCAAGTCTAGGCACTCCTACAAAAATCATAGTGATTTTCTTTAGCCATCTCTCTTCAGACTGAATTCAATTAGTACAATAAAGGGAATAAGGAGAAAGAAAATATATTAAAAAAAAAAAGAAAGAAAACCAAGGAAATCTTATTATATGCTATTAAACTCAATAAGGCTTTTCCATCAGAGAACATCAAGTCTTATTTCTGGTAATCCCTGTGCTGTTGTAAATCAAGAGTTAGTGCTATAAAGACTACAGAGCTCCAATAGAAGAAAATTGCAGTAAGCAGAAGCCAGACCTTTGAGTCATATTGCACAAGTCTAGAGAATTGTTAGACAAAAATCTTACTATTTTCTTGTAAGTCTCACAAAAAAAAAAAAAAAAGAATACTGACAGTTTGGCAGCTCTGAAACAGAAACCTAAAGGTGGAGACTGCTAAACTAGAGTCTTAGTGGATTTTGTTCCATTTAAAACCAAGTATCCCACAGCCAGATTCCCTTCAAGAAACTGAAACAAAACACAGAATATAGCATGGATTATAGTCCTACTGCTAGAAGTGACCTTCTTACCTCCAGGTCCAAACTGATCTTGCATCCCCTGCAGTTCTTTGGCTCAATTTAATTTGCAAGAATGTTATCCCCACCCCAGATGTGTCCTGTTCTTAGAATATTTTTGATGAGTATGAGAGAAGAGGATATAAATCCCTTAGGACCGAGGTCCACATTTCCTAGTAATTTCTCAAGCTACAATGCACAGAAGCTGCCTTTTCCAGGTATACTCTGAAAAAGACAGTGTGTCTCTGAAATTTATCTCAGGTAGACAAAAGCTGAAGAACTATGCAATCCACAGTGTATGTGAACATCAATATTAGGTAAACATGTTTGGGGGCATGGGGCAGGTGTATATAATTTTGAGGATCTCAAAAATAAGGCTCCTAGACTGTATCTACCATGAATCACTCTGACCCTCACATCCATTTGCAGGTTTGGACTTAAGACAATATAGTGATGGCATACAGAGGTACCATGTCACAGACAGCTTCAAACACCTCCATACGAAGAATTACATTACGATAGGTAAGTGAACATAGGTACTCTTAAAAGCCTACTTCTTTTTCAGAAATATGAATAATCCTTTCCTCTTGTTCCATTATAAAACAATAGAGTATATAAGTACACGATGTCCTGTCTGGGGAAACTGTAGAGTTTCCAGAAACTGATTCTGAAAATTATCAGGGGATGAAAACACCTCGGATACCTTGGACAACAGATATATTAGTAATATCATACTTTTACATTAAAGAAAAAATGTAAATCATGCACAGAGCCCCCTAACACAATTATTTCTTGGGCTTATCTGATGGAAGGCAAATTTCAAGTCAGACTTTGATAACAGGCATGCTAATGCTATTCAGAGTTAGTAAGATGTGTATTATAGGTAAATGTTTGCCTTGTCAAAGATATGCCACAATAAATTCCGTGTTTCTCCAGATAGAACCCATAAGGCTTTATTTTATGTGAACTATGCTGCAATGAAATATAACATTTTTCTGAAACACTTTATAGGAAACATATGCTGTATCTTACCAGAAAGTGCAACTGAATAAAACCATGTCTGGTGTAAAGCAACGCCTTTCTCTGAAAAGTTGGTGGGATTTTCTCATACTTAGTCTTGAACTGAAATTGGCCCAAGGTATAGAATTTTGATGATTATGTTTCACATCTTTATCATATCTGCCCTAATCCCAAGATAAATAGACTATTTCCCAGCAATACAGTACTTCTAGATAGCAATTTACTGTAAAATTCTTTGTAAGCTATTTCAATTCTCATGTAGACTCTACTATATTGTACCTTCAAAAAGTTCAACAATAAAATGAAAGCAGAGGACAAAAAAGGAGGGTTTTTTTACAGTGGAAAACAAGAAAAACTTTAAAGTTTCATATAGATACAGTCAAACAACTAAAATGCAACAAATGAAGGGACTCAGTGGAACCTCAAAGAAGAGTAAAGATTTGGGGTTCAGTTCATTCTTTTATTAAGATTCTTGATGAAAGCATTCTCCTCCATCAACTCCTCCCCAAAAAAAGAAAAAAAAAAAACCCAATCAACAAAAAAAAATGCCATGCCCGAAAGCAAAAACCCACAGAAAAAAGGGGTTTGGTTTGGCAAAAAAAAAAAAAAATACACACCATATCATGAAAAATGCTAAACCCACCAAATATGGTTACTGACTTCAATGTAGACCGGAATTCACCTTAGACATCTCAACATCATGCAATGACAGATAGGTCTAATTCAGACTCCTGACCAAATTCAGGGACCATTTGGGACCAGCTGTGATTCTATACCTTAACTTCTAAGCCACATCCACTGTGTAGAGTTGTATTATGTTACTACCAGAAGAAGAATAGCCTACAGAGAGTGGAAACATTCCTCATGCAGAGACGGTTCACGCTGTCACACTGTTCCAAGAGTTAATGTGATGCTTCCAGGACAATGCTGGCTGTTGCAGACAGTATTGGAGCACATGGTGGAAGACGTTCCACAGTCAGATACAGTGTTTTTCTACTTTTTTTTATACTGTCACTGCAGCTCACAACATATGGGCTTTCCAGCAGTACTATCTGACCTGAGTCCCTAAAACCACATACAAAGTTGTCTGAGAAAATTATTTATAGTGACATTTCTGAAGGGAAATTATTCATCAGATAGAATCTGCAGTAGGAATACTTTGAAATCCAAGGCATACCTTTAAGTAACATAAAAAAGTAACAGATAAAAGATCTTACCACTCTCAAAATCCTGGCTACCAAAATGAAGTATGCTCATCTTAACCTTGACTGCTTATAGAATATGAGTGGACTTCTGGCCACAAACACTGGGGGAAATTCAAGGGTTTGTTCAAGCCCCCAGCTACAGTACAGCATGGGAAACTGTGATGTTTCTCATGTAAGGGGACTGTTGTAGCACTGTCTTGGCCTGGGCTCCACAACCCCACTTCCATTGAGATATGCATGTATGCCTTCATATTTTTGGGGTAACTGTCACTCAAAACACCCCTTTGACTCTTCTCACTTCTTAATGTAATGATTTTACCCATATTATCACGTTTTAGATTTCTGTGCTCTCATCAGTCATTGTGAAATCCAAATTTTCAGATACAAAACAAGATCCTCAGTAGATTCCAGATGTGAGCTAGGGATAAAGCTCTTTTCTTCTTTTACTTAAGACTTTTTTGCTGTTAAGGTTGCCATGTGACACCAACAAGTGTGTACAGATCCAGAATATAAGGAAGTTAGTGATTTGAAGCCAAATAATTATTGCAAAATTGTTAGACAAGATCTAAAGCCTGGTAGGTCGTTTCTTAAAGAAAAAAATATAACATCACTATATAGAGAATTTTTTACTTTTTTTTACCCATTTGTAGAATTTTATACTCATATCTCAGTGGTTAGTGAGATTCTGCATTGGCATGTTTGTCCTTTAGACATTATAGAACACCAACACAGAAGCAATAGCTGTGAATACATCAATATTCACCTAAAATGTATGTTTTTAAAGCATCTACTAGGTAAGTTTTGATTACTTTTTATCCATCATAGCCAGAAGCTAATACTATCTCTATAATGTTTCATCTCTTTTGAGCTGATGATCTCCCCACAGAATGGCCTCCGAATAGTACAGTGTCCACTTATGTCTTTTGGGTTGAATAGGACAGATCTGAATACTAAACAAAACTGTGATTCTGGAGATCAAAATACAATTCTTATCTAAAGTACAAGTTCACTGCATGCTCTTGTCGAACCTTGTAATCTATCCTAAAACTCCATGTCTGTCTTGTAAAATTGAGACACAGTCCTATCTGATGGAGGACAGCAGAAAATGAGAGATGGTCATTTTTATGCTAATAGGGTTTCAAATACGTAAGTTCCAAAGAGTGCAAAAATGCTGAGGTTGAACACCTTTTGCACAAAAATAACTACCATTCTGTCACTATATGTTCACATTTGGTATGCTTTGAATTAACCAATAATATTGAAATTCGGCATTTCAGTTACAATAAAAAGAGAGAGAGAGAAGGAGGGAAGGAGGGAGAGGGGGAGAGAAAGAGGAACAGAATGTAATATTATGGATGGAAGACAAGTGAAGTGACAAGGGTACAATCTATAATAAGAAATTACTTATGAATAAATTGCAAGAGTTTAAGAGCTAAGAAAACAAGAAGAGAATAACAATTACATAGAAAGCCCAGATAGTCTAAGAGAATAAATTCCATCTTAAAAGAAAGGTACAAGGTCTTGTGTTGATTGAGGACAGTAAGTACATCAATTGGCATTTTTAAAAGTCTTGGAGAGAAGTTCAGAAATGTATTTGTTATACAGGAATGAAATCACTGAAGCCACAGGTAAGAAAAAAAAAGTAATTCCACACTTGGGAAGATGCAGAAGGACTATTATAATTTTTGATAGGGCAGAAATAGCACACAAAGCAACCATTTTTAGAATTAGTACAGTTATTCAAAGGGAACCGATATGCTAAGAATCTCTTAGCTTCATTAGGAAACAAATTACCAGGGACTGGTACCAGGGATATGATGCAGCTGGAAGGTTTCATCACAATAAAAAAAATTCCTACATTACAATTCATTTTGTTTGAAACATCACAAACCCCCCCTATTTTACATAATAGAGGTAGAACTCATGTACCCTTCCTTTGTAATAAAATATCCTCTATTATCTACAAACTTAGTTTAACCAATTTGAAATTCACTTTTGCAATCAGGGGAACAATATTCTAGACATGTAATTTATAAACAGTCAACAGCTGTATCTTGTGGTAATTGTTTCCACAGTAAAACTGTGGATTTCTAGGTACTTTCATTGTAATATGAGTTTACAGACTACAAATATCCCAAAAGGACAGTCTGCAGCCGCTATCATTGCCATGAATTTTCAGTGAAATCAAGTGATCTCGACTTGAAAATGACTTAATGTGGCCCTGTTGGTATTGCTAACATGAAGTGATTGGTATATTCTTGATTGCACATAGACAAACTCAATCTAAACTAGCAATAATACAAAACCAGCAAGCAAATCATAACATTGAGATGCACACTGGAAATAATAGATAAAATTTACACACAGCTTGCAAAAGACTTTCACTGGACTCAAGATATTTAAATGTTCATTTGTTAACATATTTTGAAATTTTCACAGATTTCTGCATTTTTATTTTCCCTGAATTAATTCTCAGGAGTAATATACATATTAAGATTTGTATATTCTTGCTGGTTGCTAGGCTTTTCTTTTAAAAAATTTTATGGCCCACATGACTTATTCTGGTTTGCCTTCATCAAAAGATATGAACAGGCTTAGAATCACCAAAAGGCAAAAGAAACAACTATACTGAAGCCTGAAAAGTAACAACCCCTTTGGAACTCACATACTGAAAAGTTAAAGGAAAAACACTCCTTCCAATACAATGGCTCATTCACTGAGATGAATTATTTTCAGTAAGTATTTAATATCTTGATCCAGTGGTAACAAAACCTGAATAACAGACAGAAAGAGAAGGCAGGGACCGTGGTCTTTAAATAACTTAGTGGCTTCCCAAATCTTAGTGACTCGTGTGACTTGCAATAGCTATTTATAGCTTTTGCTGCAACATGGGCAGTCTTGAGGACCTCACACTGCTCTTAAAAAATATTAATTTCCTCTTCCTAGACTGACTCCCAGTACAACCCTATATTATACCTCATTTGTGGCTCCCCTGAGGGAGACTTTGCGGCTTTCATCTACAATATCTGCTCAGAGGAAAATATTCCCACAGCTGGACATGAGATTTTTAGAGCCCCTTTAACTAAGAAAAACCTGCCATGAGCAGCATAAAAGATTTTATATCAGAAGGAAGCGCAGGCCGTTGAGACAAATTTGCCTGAGTACTTCTGCTCTGTTCTCCATGTGCTGTATGTGTCCTAGGAGCCAATGCCTGCTGAAGGGGGCAGAGTTACACTGTGGCAGCAAGCTGAAGCAGGCTTTGACTTAATGACAGTAGCAGGACTTTTTCTAATAGAATCATAGAATGGTAGAGTTGGAAGGGACCTTTAGAGATCATCTAGTCCAACTCCCCTGCAGAAGCAGGTCCACTTAGATCAGATCACATAGGAATATGTCCAGGCTGGTCCCGAAGACCTCCAAGGAAGGAGACTCCACATCCTCCCTGGGCAGCCTGTGCCAGGGCTCCCTCACCTGAACAGTAAAATAATTTTTTCTTAATTTAAATGGAACATTTTGTGTTCCAGCTTCATCCCATTATCCGTTGTCCTGTTACTAACTACTATAGAAAAAAGGGATGCCCTAACCTCCTGACATCCACCATTTAGATATTTGTAAATATTAATGAGATCTTCCCTCAGTCTCCTCTTTTCTAGACTAAACAGCCCCAGTTCCCACAGCCTTTCCTTGTATGAAAGGTATTCTATACCCTTGGATCATCTTGATTGCCCTTCGCTGAGCTCTCTCCAGCACTCCCCTGTCCCTCTTGAGCTCAGGAGCACAGAACTGGACACAGTACTCCAGATGAGGCCTCACCAGGGCAGAGTAGAGGGGGAGAAGAACCTCCCTTGAGCTGCTGGCCACACTCTTCTTGAGGCATCCCAGAATGCCATTGACCTTCTTGGCCATGAGGGGATATTGCTGGCTCATGTTCAGTTTATTATCAGGACTCCGAGCTCTCTCTCTGCAGAGCTGCTCTCCAGCGGGTCAACCCCTAGCCTGTACCTGTGCAAGTATGCAAAAGCAGTAGGAAATAAAAGTAAAAAAGCTTCCTATCATACAGTCTCATATAGCCTCCCTGCCTTGTGTTTGCCCACTGATTGGATATGTACAACCTAAACCAGGAAATGACAGTGCCAATGTGTAGTTTTTCCTTTGACTTAATTTCTCATATGCTCTCAAGCTGCAAACCTTCTGCACTAACGGCTCAGTTAAGAAGGCCTGCAAAAACACAACTATGAACACCAATCCTTCCCTTTCCCCTGTCTCTGAGAGGAACAATGTTATTGTCTAGAGTTGACTGAAAAGACAGTCAAAGAGGTGTATTTTGGTAACGTCTGTCTCCCATGAAAGAGTCAATCAGAACTTTGAAGTCACTTGCAATGGCAGCTCAGACACAAGCGTGTGATACTTACATCAGCTATGTCACGAAGCCATGCAAGGCCACAGCATGCCCACTCTGGGGGGGCACAGCATTTGTAATCACCAGTTTGGAACACCTTTTCAGTTATAAGGACCAAGTTCAGTTCATAACCCTTTGAAGTCATTAGGAACCAGTTTTTAGGATGCTGTGAGTCCTGGTTCAAGTGAGAATGCAGCAGAGGCCCCTTTCCCTTCTTCTCAATCCACCTGTCCTCAGCAAGGATAATCTTGAACCAATCTTTAGTTCAAACAAGTAACATCACAAAACAATGCAAAGAAAATAAACATTATATGTGTTTTCAGAGCCCAGAAAACACCACATCAAGAAGAATTTGTCACTGACCTTCACACCTAGTGTTTGCTAAAGAATACACAATAGTTGTTACTGGACACAAAATTATTTTGATCTAGGACAAATAAAATAAATGAATAATCCAACAGTGATTTTTTCGATTTTTTTGAGTCTAGGATAACTATAAGTGCTGGCTGTGGTTTTGTTGTAGTTTAAAAGCTCAATTTTACATGAACTCTGAGAAAAGAAGGGCTAAAAGTATAGTTAATTAAGTGACTTCACACTTTAGCAATCATATCATGTGTAGAAATCAGATGTGTTTCAAACATTCAAAATGAAACAAAAACCACTATCACACTTTCAAATTTGGGCCAAGCTTGAAAATGGGTTTGTTTCCATGAAATATGTCACTAAGATGCACATTTTTCTTTGCTCTTTTGCATGAAAAATACTTTGCAGCTAGCTTACATGAATTCATATTATTAGCTTCATAGGGGTGAGATTCATGTTTCATGTTTTCAATGCACTGACAACCATATTCTCAAGCACTACATAAAGTGACATTTGCTTGTAGGGGCGAGCTAACAAAGTTAGATGATTTTTAAAAAATAAATAAAATTAGTAAAATATTAAGCACACTTTTAAACTTCAGCTCTTTTCCCTTACAGAGAAAGGTAAATTTCAAACAGCTCAGGATTGGGTTGTGGTTAAGTTAAACATGAGATAAAACTTTAAGCTATCATTTTTCAGTTCTGTTCATACAAGTGATCAAAGTTTATTAAAAGGGTCATAAAAAAAGGCAAAGTGAGTTCCGTTCTATTTGAACAAATGTTAATTGAACATTTATCACCAATACATTTCCAAAATGCACTGCTTTACCTGCATTTTATGCATTTAAGCACTGGCATTTTATGTCCAGAAAACACACCATCAGATTACTCTCTCCTAAACCTTTACACACAAACTGGTTTTATTGCCATTTAAATAAAATAGTATTCTGTGCTCTGATGCCTATTAGAGCTGTTTGGAAAGAAAAGTCCTTTCTTGCAGCAAACATTCATTTTTATTAAAAAAAAAAAAATAAAGTTTCACTGAAAACCAAAACTATTTCAGTTTCAGATCAAAAAGTTTTAATGAAAATTCATAAATTTCTTGAAAGAAGATCCTTTTCACCACCAGACTTGAAATGCTGTGTATCTGTTGGCAGGCAGGCAAACTAGCTTTGTAACATCTCTTACCAGCCCACTGTTTAGTATGACCTCCTGTTGCCAGATGAAATATTCAACAGATCTCAGTCTACTTGTTCCTTGAAGGGCCAAGGGCTCAAATGAGGATGTTCCCTCATAACTGATTACTCTTCTTTCACATACCTTACATCCTGCTGAATAGTAGAGTCTAGAAAGGGATACTCTGTGAGAGGAGTTTAGTACAAACCACTCAGTAGGGTGGGAAAGGGGTGAGACTTCATAAAGTCTGTAACATAGATCCAGATTCTTAGGGAAGACTTTAATGTCCTTGACCTTTGAAGGGACAAAAGTAATTCAGTAGATTAATGGAGGTTGAGGTACAAGATGGCTAACCCAGAGGAGACATACCGCTGTATCTCCTATTTACAAAGATTTAACAGCCTTTGCCATAGTGACCATGAAGCGGCCAAGTTCAAAATCCTGAGAGGAGTGAGGAAGGACAGCACCAGAATTCAAACCATAGTCTTCAAGTGAGCAGATCACAGTCTGTTCGGGAAACTGATCTGTGGGATCCCACAAAAGGTGGCTCTGAAGGGTAAGGAGTTCAGGCAAGCTGATAGATCTTTAAGGTTGGTATCCTCCACAGGGAAGGAATAGTCCATTCTGATTCTTAGGAAAACAGACAGACAAAGTCAGGTACCTGGCTTAGCTAAACAGAGTTCAAAGAAGGAATTTTAAACATTGTTAGGACAGGTAAGCATGGTCTTAGGAAACCCAAAGACAAACTGAAACTGACATTTGCTAAGGATGTCACAGAAAAGAACAGCTTTTGTTGCCACTGTATTGATGAAAGGTTGAAAGATTATGTGGGACCACTGATAAATAAGGCAGGTGATTTAGTGACAGACACAAATAGCTGAGGTGCTTCTCACTGGAAGCATACCTACAGCTTGTAGCAAATCACAGGAAGTTTAATTATTCTTGTGCATTTCTCAATGTTCAAAACCAATAAAATAAAATTTTGTCTCTCAAGTGTTGCAGCTTAAACAAACAGCATGTATTCAAGGTTTATCAAACGAAAGAAGAGCTTTTTAGCTCTTGGTGTAGGCATCACAGTCCCTCCCCAAAGACAATATTAAATCACAGTATCTCTAAAACAGTTCATCTGTGATCAGTATAACCATATCACCCTGTCACATGGCGTTGCCATTGCTGATAGCATGCCAAAACCTCTGTACTGAGTTTACAAGGCCTCAGGACTAAGGCTTGTCAGGTCTTCTCTGTCCAGACTTCCCTTGACCTGTCTTTAGCTTTGTTTTACTTGACACAGCTGTAACGGCAATTTCTCCAACTAATAGGGCATCTATGAATAATTTCTTTTACTTTTGTCTTTGTGCTATACAGCCACAGTTTCATATAGAGAGCAATAACAAGCAGTTATGCTATAAAATTAAGTATTTATTACTCTAGCATAGTAATGTAGCATAGAGAAATACAGGGCTGGCACAACTGAAGAGGCCTTGGGAAGTGGAGACACAGGATGTGGCACAGAGGAGAACTAGCCAGGAACACAAGCAGGAGGGCCCTGCTTGGCACTGGAGATCTCATAGCTCTAAGCAGCTTAGTCATGGACAGTTAAAAAGATGCATATCTTGAGCTAGACAAAGTAAGAAATAGTGCCTAAAATACTAAAGTACACAGTAGATTTAGATGTAACCTGAAATTGTACACCAATGAAGAGAGAAATATGTAAAAGCTTATTACCAAAAATAGAAAAATTATCCCAACTCAATCCAATGTTTTTATCATCCTATTCCTCCTGGCAAAAGACTTCAGAAGCTGATAATTCTTTTGTCACCCCCTACCACACCTGCCAACATCACAATGAAACCACTGAGTAGGATCCAGATCAGTAGCAGCAGGGCAAGTGTAAAGTCAGAAAAGGGGCAGCAACTGTATGTATGTATAGCAAATGTAACTGACTAATTATTCTTTCTTGTTCTGCAGCAATTAGATCTGAACTGATAATGGTCAAACTCTCAAGACTTCAATTATACAAACAATAAATTCTTGGCACATATAAGCTGTGCTTTTCTCCTTGCTCCAAAAAAAAAAAAAGCTTTAAGTTTGGGTGAACTGAAAATAGAAAATGCCACACAACTACAAAATCTGGTAGTCTTGATGGGAAGTGAAATGTGGGAAACACACAGTAAAACAGAAGCATTTTTAGGATGGATTTTTAATCTACCATGTCAACACTTTCAGTCACTTAGTCTTTCAATTTGGCACCATCTGTGCATTGCAGTTATTACTTGGGACATCACTGGATTATATTAGTTTGCAATCAGAAATCTATTTGAGAGGAAATCATTGTTTTCAATCCAATTAGAGTTTACCATATCTATCTGATTTTGCAACACTTCACTGTGAAAAACAATGGGATATTTACTGTCTACATTTTGCCGATCATTGAAGATTTTCACATATTGGAAAAGATACATTGATGCAGCTCATTGGTATGCTCTACAACACCAGTGTGATCAGCCAGTTACTTCCCTTAAAGTCCCAGTCGTTGCAGCTCCTGCTACTGTGAAGACTCACAATTAGGCTTTACTTTACCCATAAATAGAAAGTCATCTATTTGCAAACCAAATCTTCATGGGAAACTACAGGCTGGGGATACATCTGCTGGGTTGGCATTAACATTTTAGCTTCCAGCCAATTAGGACAGAACAGTACCTTACATTATTCTAGGGCATAAAGTATTGATTCCAAACTACAATTGCCGGTTTCAACCTTAAAATGTCACCTCGCTTACCTTTTCACAAAGTGAGATTCTTCAGCTTTTACAGCAACAATCCCTCCTGTTACATGAAAAGTATAGTAGCACTTAACAACAATTGGACATGAATCTATTAAATTACAATGGAACTTTTTTAGCTTTGCAAATTACAGCCAAATTAATACCAACTGAGTTCTCTATGAACCATGAATGCAAAAGGATTTTTTTTCCCCCCAATGATTAACCACCTTTTGTAAAATGTAGCCATTCAGTGCATGCAAATTTCCTGTCTCACAGATCAAACGTGAATTAGAGCACTAGGAGGCTGGCTTATATGAATAAGCTTAGACAGTACTAATTATAAACTAACATACTATAATTAAACATAAATTGTGCAACTCCTTTAATGCAATATGGATGACCCTTTTAAATGTGTTTGGCAAGAACAGAATTCTTTATCTCTGTCATTACATTTTGATGTGGGACAATTTTATCATTAAATATGAATTAGAAAGATTAGAAACTTTCTGAATCTATGGGTGAAATCTACTCAGGGCTTTGAGTGTATGAAAGACTAAGTCTCTGCAACATCTATGCTTCAGGCACACAGCAACTAAAGCAGGATTAAAACCTCAAAGTCACCAGTATCCCTCCACAGTACAATGGAAGTATAAGGTGTCTCAAGCTGGTCAGAGACTCACATCCTGCATAGGAAAGAAAATTTAAATTTGTTCAGTGGGAACCTTGTCAGTGCAGGTATCCCCTCCTCAGCCCTCCTGTCCTTGTAGCACATCAGTCAGGCTGGCACAAAGGGTGCTTCTCCTTCTTTGGGATTCAGCTCAGAGTGTCCTTAGTGGTACGTATCTCCAAAGTTTCAAAGCACTGAACAATACTTTCTTTTAAACATGGAAGCAAGAAGAGATAGATTTTCCATTACTCTTCCTACCATTTTCAACTTTCCTCTAAGCATTAGGTTTTTTAAAAACTCCCTGACAGCTGAGAAATGAATTCTCTCTTTAGCCCGCAAGGGCTCCAACTTTGACTGTAAAATAGTCATAGATTATCAAATGTTACTTCCAGGAGTAATACTAAGTACACCTTTTCCTTGACTTGAAATCAGTTGAAGAGGTTGTCTTCTGTCTTTATGAATTCTACATTTTTCTCAAAACACAGACAGCACTTGAAAGGAAGGACAAACCCCACTTTTAGCCTCAAATACAGTGTAGCCTACAGGTTGATACTGGGATTTAAATCATCAGGCAAAGAAAGAAGCAGAATTCATAAAAAATGTAGGGTACTGGAATGAATGTATTTCTATCAGACAGCAGAAGTTGAAATGTATGGATTAAAACCAAACTAAACATTTCTTCTGTGTTTATAATGCACAACACAAAAAACACTTTATGTAACTTTAAAGCACTTTCCTTGCTCTTATTCTAACCCACATGGAAGCTGTGGCAAAACTGGCATTTCTAGTCAGCTTTCCTGTATTTCATAAGTTCTGGAGATTCACTGCTGCTAGAAGAGAAAATTAGAAAAATCCAACTGGATAAAGGATGATGGACAAACAGATGCCAAGTCTGAAGCATCATTTCCTTAGTTAATGTGATTAAAAGAGACATTTCCCTCAAAAGTATAGAAGTCTAATTGTGGCTGATGATTTCCCCTGCTTCAAGATCATTAAAAAAAAAAAAAATCTTATCACATTGAGAGGGCAAAGAAGCCACAGAAAGCAAAGCAAAATAATTAAAGCATCATGGAAGAGTGAAGTGTTGTTAGGACTTAATCTTAGCAACATCCTTCCTTCCCTTCCTTTTAAAGGTCCTCCAAAGCTCTGTAAAAAAGAAAACCTTACCTTGCAGGACAAGGACAGGGACAAATGCTATTCTTCATGTTTTTTCTTTGTATATGTTGCTTGTCCTTACATTTCAGAGTCAATAAAACAATTCACCCTTGCAGACATAAACTTGTTTTGTGAATTATCCATTAAGCATTTACTAAATTAATTTTTCTGTTTCTATTTAGCACATTAATATATCTGCAGGCCAATAGAACTTTATCATTCCAGTGCTGCCTTTTTCCTGCTTTTTATCAAAATTAAAAAACCACCAATACTTCTGTTTTCAATATACGCCATTACAGAAACAAAATGAGATTTGCAAAATTACTACATGGATAAAGTTAATGCATGCAATGCACACATAAAACAGTCTACATTTTACCATCTCTAAATCCCACATGTTGTTATAATCAATTTAATGTAACAGTAAGGCCACTGGTGCTGAACTATCTGCATCATTAATTCCTAGTAAACAGGGAAAATTGAGAAATGTGAATCACAGACAAAAAGTTATCTTTTTCTTCCCTATAAAGTTCAATGATTTATGCTTTAATTGGAAAATCTTAGAATGTAGAGATTCAAAACCTACAGAGATCAAAGATTTTCTATTCCAGAGACCTTGCTTTACATTTAGTAAAACATTTCTTGTTCATTGTCAGTTTTGCTCTGCAACAGGACAACAGAGGCTTTGTTGTACTTTAATCTTGGTTGCCTACAAGACTCAATCCCACATATGAAGATCTGTGCACCTCAACTTTCCATTTGCAAAAAAAAATGTAGCCAAGATGAAGTGTTTTCCAGATACAACTCAAACCCTGAACAGAAGATTTCTAACTATCACAGCAATACTCATTTTAATTCATTCTCATTAAAAACTATGATTCTTTAGAAAGAGACAGTGACTGTTTTCTCACACAAGGCCACAAAGAATAAAGAGGATTTATACAGAGGCCTCTCAAATGTGTCAGACACTGGGTATTACTTCTGATCTGTCCTGGATTTAGCGCAGTTGTCCTGAGACTTCAGGACAGAGTGAGACGTGCCTGCCCGTGGTTTGTCTGCTGCTGCATGAGGCGATACCAGACCACCTTGTCCCTGTCCATCCCTAGAAGAAACTATTCTGTTTTGCACGGCTCCTGCTTTCTTGAAGGATCTGAATAGCAAAAGACAGATTAAGCACTACTAATTGCTCCTCAACAGAAGTGAAAAGTCAGGGAGCTGAAAGAAGTTTCTATCACTGTCCCGCTGCAGCTTGAATATTACAGCAGTTTTCTCAGCAGGTGGGATAGTGAGGAAATGATGGGGATAAACTCAGAAGACGAGGGTTTTTAGAGTGCTTGGAAACAGCAAGGACAGCTGGAAAGTAGAGGAATCTGACAAAACTATGGAGAAAAAGAAGAAAAGTAATTTGAAAATGGGCAGAAGGTTAGTTAATTGGGAGAATGGGAGGGGGAGTAGAGGAGGAGACTGGATATTAATAGATTAGGAACAGCTTAGTACGATCTGCAGGGATGAGAGGGTTACAAAATAAACTGATTTGGAGGACAGAATTAATCAATGAGTTTGTGGTACTATTCAGTTTTAAAATGCTTACTCATGCCAAAAGAAAGACTCAAAATCTCAGAGGATGAAATCAGTTTTTATGGATAAATTCTTTCATGATGCCACACTACATAAATTATTTACTGGACAGTTTACTATTAAACAATTAAATGTTACATGACTTCATTATTTTTATTTGAAAACTGAAGACTGAAATTTTCAGTTTGGATCCAAAGTCAAGGGAGAAAAAGCCTAAGCTACAGCTATTACACCAGTAGCAAGCAAACGAGAATTTTACTGCTGTCCTCTCACCAGCCCAAAAAAATCTCTCCTCTGGTCTCAAAATTAGGCTGTTTGTTTGTTTGAGGGCTTGAATTCTGCAGTTGAGCATACCTTAACCTCACTGGAAAGGTAATCAAAGCAGCATCATTACAAAGAAAAAGAGGGAATTCCACACAAACAGAGAAATAACAGTAAAACAAAAATACTGTTAAAAATAAGAGATTTGCAGAGGTCTGTTGCAGTTCCACTGAAATTACTGCCAAGACTGATGATATTTTTATTCCATTAGTAAAACTAGCTAACTAAATAGGGATACAAATTCCTTCTCCTCTTCCCCAAAGGCAGCAAGAAAAATTGAGGTCCAGGTTCAGAGACAATGGCTGAAAGAAAATTAACAGCCCCTGCCAGTGAGGGGAGACCAGTCAATTATTATAGTAAAGACTCCCCTAGAACTTCCCTAGCAATGTTTCCTACATATCAAATACTGCTTTATGTCAGGGTCATCTGTGAGAAAGTAGTTACAATAGCTAAAATCTACGGTAGTCATAGAGACAAGATAGAGCATCAGAAATAGCATTGTAAAATAGATTTTAAAGGGATTTAGAAAGAGAGAGGAAGAAAGAGAGGATGCCCTGCGTATACAAGAAAACACATATTGGTTTCTGGTGCTGTATGATATGAATTCCTCCCAGTAGCCAAATATATCTTGGAAAAGAGTGGCTCAATCATTTCTTCATTGTAACCAGACCTCTCATGTCTTTGTAGTCCAACAAAGCTAAGCAAAGCCTTACAAGAAGGAAGAAAATACAATCTCTATTTCAGAGAAGTTACATATGAACCAGAGAGGCTGGAATACTTTTGGTAGTTCACCAAGATTTGCATCACAGTTGCAGGAGAAAGAATTGAATGCAGGCTAGATCACAGAAGCAGATCAAATACAGTCATTAAAGGAGAATATGCAGACATAGCTACTCACTTTTCTACAAAGCACCACGCAGCTGAAACACATAGCAATACCTAAGTATTGCTTGTGCAAATAAGCAGTTGTTAAAAAGGTGTGCAACTGAACAAAGGCAGTGAAAAGAGACCACATAGCTCCAATAGGATTGTGCCAGGATAGCCTCTATATTAAGCTGAAATGCACATTATGAGGCATTTTAGGCAGTGAATTGCATGTGTGATTCTGATCCTGATCATCTCAGGAAAAAGAATATTTAGGCTTGGATCTCCCTATGATGGTTTTTACAAACATTTTCTAAAGGCATTTATTGTCTTGTATCATTTGAGTGGAAGGGGTTGAGTAAGCTATAGTCTTTCCAGTTTTCATGAATCACGTCAGTTAGTACTGTTGCCTAATACACTATATGGGGGGGAGAGAACCACTCAAAATTTAAAAAGTTATGACAGACAGGAAATCTCTTCACTCCTAACTTGTGAGACGATTATTCTGATCCTCCTGAAAAATTAGAGAACTCAGGATTAATATCTTTTGTTTAATTGACATTTTGCTATAAATAAGCAAAAAGGTTTTCAGCAGTATGAGAATTTAAAGTAAATGGAGTTGTGTCTATGGAGGAGTACAATCAAGATTATATTTTCCTTGTTGACTGTTTCTTTAAAAGGGAAGCAAAAAACCTACAAACAAAAAAGACAACACAAAACACTACTCTATAAAAACAATAAACAATTTCTCTCATATTCTTGTCTGCAGATATGTAGATTTTGGCAGCAAAACTTGTTTGTACTCGATAAAAACAAAATTCAGCAGAGAAAATCAATTTGATATTTGTGTCCTGAAAATAGATTTTCTCAGTTTGCCTCCTAAATATGGTTTAGCAGAATGCTGGCTTGGAAAAATACTCAGGTGATGAGCCATGAATCACAAACATTGGACCATCAAGTTGGCAGACCTCACCTTCCAGCTCCTTTCCCAGCAGGGAAACTGCAGCCTTAAAGTGGGTGTCCAGGCTTCCTGAACACCCAATGAAAGGGTTTGGGGACCTCAGGATGAGATTCAACAGTCCAAGTGTACTGAGGGGAAGGCTGCCTGGAAGTCACATCCAATTTCCCTGATCGGGAGAGAACTCTGTCATCGTTTTGCCCAGCTGGCAATGAAGTACCATGACAGTTTCTTGCTCACTGCCTCTCATCCACCTCCACCCTCATTAGGATGGTGGAGGTCCTAGTGAGGTAGAAGGTAAAAAAGATAAGCAAGGTTGCTGTGGATTGAGACAAGGGTAGGGAGGGCTCGTTGCCAATTACAGTGTCAGGCAAAACAGACTCCAATACTCAGAGAGGAAAGTAGGAAAGTTTATTCTACTACCTACAAGAAACAGAATGAAATAAAAGCAAAAAGAGAGTAGGATGATTTAGAAAATTACAACCAGCACTTTAAGATCTCCCTCCCCCATCCCTCCCTTCTTCCCCAGACCAGCTCACTGCTCCTGATAGCTCTACTTCCTTCCCCCTCTACGGCTCAAGGGGGCAGGGAGTGGGGGATGTGGTCAGTCTCTCACAGATGGGCTCTGCTGCTTCTCTCTTCTCAGAAGAGGACGACTCCTGGCATTCTTCTCCTATTCTGATACAGGGTCTCTCCCTCGGGACACAGTCCTTAACGAACTTCTCTGGTGTGGGTTCTTCCCAGCAGCTATGGCTTCTGCCAGTAACAGAGTGCCTCACACAGGACACAGCCTCTTCTGGGCATAATCTTAATGAACTTTGGCATGGGTTCTTCCCCACAGTTACAGCTTCTGTGCATAGGGGGTCCCTCACACAGGACACAGCCTCCTCTAGATACAGTCACTGCCCCTGACTTGAGCTCTTTAATGAAATGCAAACAAATCTCAGCTTCACCAGTCCTCTCTGCAGGATGCAGAGGAGTCTCTGCTCCAGCACACCTCCTTCTCTCTTCCTTCACTGATCTTGGAGTCTGCATGGTTGCTTCTCTCTCTCTTCCCACTGCTTGTACCACCACCAGCCAGAAAAGAAGAAAGGACAGAAGAAAGAAGGAAAAGGAAGCATCCTCCTCTTCCAGCTTCTTCTTAAAAAGTGATTGTGGAGGCATCTAATTGTCTCAGTCCCAGCAGTGGGTCTGGCTCTGAGCTGAGGAGAGTTTCGAACAACTTCTTACAGGAGCTACCTTTACAGCCCCTTCCCCCTTACCAGAAAAGGATGTCCTGTCAAACCATGACAAACTCACAGCTGGTAGTCTCAGCCCTCACTTCACACTACTAGCAATGCTAACAACTTTACCAAAAAATTAGCATTTTCAAAAGTTGCATCAATTGTCATTCTAATGGTGCAGAACAGCCACTGTGAGTATCCTGGCCCAGTATCATTTAGAAAGTCTTGTCTTTTACTATTCTAAAATAAAACTTGCCAAGAGAAGAAGAAACTGACTGAGAGCCCTCCTTGTTTGCTTGAACATTCAGGTCATTAATAATTCTGTTCAAAAACTCATGCTTGGATTTTATTTTTTTTTCTCCTTTAACAAATAACAGTTTAAAAGTTTTACTGGATCAGTGCCCAAAGGTAAAAGAGGCTGTCAAAGCATCTTTCCTCTAAACAGAAGCTATTTGGTTGCTGACAGAGGGACAGAAGGTGTTTGTGTGGTTTAAAAATACCTTTGTGAAACAAATTCAAGAATTTCAATCAGTTAAACAGTTGAACATGTACAAATGTTCAAGTACCCACCCAATGTTCTCTCTTATTTTCTATAAAAATGGAACAGGAATTGTACTTGAAGAAACAAATATCTCTGAACAAATGTCACAAAACATGCCTCAAAATGACCAAAACACATTATTTATCCCTTTCCTCAAAGTAAACCAATATCTAGCATTCTCTTCTGTGCACTGCATATCAGTAATTGGGGGAAAGGACATCAGGACACCCTTATCTGTATGAAAAGAGTTCCAATATGTATTTTATCAGGATATGGATTTAGCAAGTAACACACAAGTGGGTCCTTCTATTAGAGTCTCTTTAAAAAAGAAAAAAAAAACCCTAAAAAAAATAACCAAACCATAAATGTTTATTGCTGCTTTGCTCTAAAGAAAGGAAAAAAGTCCTGTTTCAGACTGTAGTTTTCCTAGGGCTTCTCCTTTTATATGGCTTTCAAACAGCCACTTCTCAACACAGGGAAAGTTACCAAGGAAACCAGGAACGATGGTAAGTCACAGCATTTTTTATTTGTCCCAGGCTAAAGAGGGAAAAGCTCATATTAGTAATATATTTTTATCTCTTTACTCAGCTCTTTCTGGAGGACCATAATGCATAAAAGTGCCTTGTCAAATGACAGGAACTGGACTGGAGACTTTATTCAACCCACTGTTCACTGCTTGAGTTTGGTTCGTCCATATCTACTGTTCTTAACCAGGTACAAATAAGTTTGAAATCCTGTTAACATTGCAGTTTGACACATAATTCTGCCAGATCATAATCTGTCCAAGCATAACGATCTTGCTGAGTGTTACAGGAGTTCAAATCTCTCCAGTGGGATCTTATTGACATTGAATAAGGCTGACAAAGTTTTGGCTAAGTTACACTTATCCATGTCATGACTAGGGAAGAGGATTCTTGTTTTTTTACTCTGAGTTAGCTTTAGGTTTGGTTTCAAGATTCCTTTGTCATTAAAATATAAATCTGCATTTGAGAAAAATCAACAAGCATTTAAACAAACAAGGCCATAAGCACAAGCACAAAATTACATTTTTCTTGAAAGACAGATGACATCTATCTTTCAAGGCTCACCTAAGCCACAGTTATGTAAATAGTACAATAAAACTCAGTGGCAAAAGTTACTCTGTTATGGAGATAAATGGCTAAGTCAATAGTAATAAAATGCCCTCACTAACAAAAATGTCTACTCTTCTGAATTTTGTAAGCACTTTAGCAAAAAAGAAAACCGCCACCCCCAAAAAACACACTCCAAACAAAAAATAAACTACAACCCCCTTGAACCGATGGCTTACTGTTGATAGTCTTATATTCATTAAAACTGACATGTTCCAATCAATATATTCTAACCTCTGTAAATTATCCTTTTTTTCTATAAAAGTAGAAGTTCTCTGGCAGCACTCATGCACTCTTATATGGATTATTTAACACTGTATTTGAACAAGTGATCCTTGCCAAATCCTATGTGTGTGCAAAAAACTGTCCAGAGAAATTTGTGCTAGTACGATTGACGCTGTCCAAATCTATGCCCTGTGCAGGCAGCTATAACTTATTTTAGTCTGACTGAACATCCAGTCTAATAGCTGAGGATATAAAAACTGGACAGACTTGGTTGAAGGTCCTGTACACTCGGATGGAAGTTCCACTGTAAGTGTCTCTCCACAAATAGGATGTGAGTGTATAAAAGCTTAAAGTTGTGTCCCTCTTCTTCCATACAGCTTCTGAAAGATCAAGTATAGGATAAGAAATCCATAAAAGAAATCCATGTTTCAGTTTTAAAGGACCGATAATCTAATTGAGAGTTTTAAAATCTGCCAAGACTTCCTATCAATCTTCCTCTGAAGTAAATCAGATTTTTATAAAAGTGAAATTTGAGATGAAATTGTAAAACGAGCTCTTTGTATTGATGAAATTAAGCTCATTTGTTGCATTTGTATCACTTGAAAAAATCAGTTCCCATGTTATAACTTAAAAGAAAAGGCAAATGAAAGAAAATCAAGTGCTACAAATCCTGTGAGAGGGTAACACTATGTATATCTCTATTCCTTTCCTCTCTGAATCAAGTACTACAGCAATATTATTCTTGATGTCACAAGGTGGTGCTCTTCCTTTCAAGCAATCTTTTTTTCACCTTAAAAATGACTTAACTTTGAGAGAAAAGCACGTGTTTTGAGACTTCTCCATGTACACTGACACTTACTGAAAATGAGAAACATCCATAGTACTTCTTTGGCACAAAGATGTCCAAAAAGAAAGGGTTTTTTATAGGTGGTGTGCATGAAAACTTGGACACGATAATACACCACTTGCAAAAAACTCTTTTATAGCCTTAGGAATCCTGGATTAGTTGAGTGTTTAAAACTTGCAGTTGTGCAGTGTTTTGCAGGAAGTTCAACTTACCTAAATCTTTCAACTTTTTGAAAGTAATGGTCTAATAATTTGAGCACCAAACCTATTCAATCAATAATGCAACCCCTGTGTTGTGTATTTTACACTAAAACTGGCTTATTCTATGCTCCTTCTACTTATTCCAGTTTTACTACAGCAAAGATTTTTGTATAATTGTGTCATGGTTTAGCAAGGAGACACTTTTGCTTGGTAATAGGGGGAGGGGGCTGCGGTGCAAGCCCAGTAAAAATTCTTCAGACTTTCCCCCAGCTCTGAGGTTTGGATTCCCCTCCAGTACGGCTGGGCCAATCTGGCGCCTCTGTCATCACTATTTAAGGACAGGAATTTGAAGTGTGCGAAGGGACACGGAAGGGAAGGGCAAGATGGAAGCGACCACGTGGACCTTGCAGCCAGGAAAATACAGAAAGAGTTATATTGGATCAGAGACATCCTTGTAGCCCGCGATGAGAGAGGCGTGAGAGTTGGAGATGAACAGTTTAAACCCCAACCCAGAGAAGATGAACTGGGGTTGCAGCAGCCCAATGGAGCAGACCGTGCAGGGCTGCCTGGTGCGTTGAAGACCTTAAGCTGGAGAAAGGGAGGACTGGTAAGGAGTACTTCTCCTCAGGAGTGCAATAAGTGGCAAGAGACATCAGGAAAGGACTGAGTGAACCCTCCATTCCCCATCCTTGGCACTGCTTATGGATGGAGAAAGTAATGACTCAGGGCTCCGAGTCTGCAAAGAGTGAACAGGTGAGGGAAAGAAGATCTTAAAGAGCTGGTTGCATTTCCATCATTTGCCCTATTCTATATTATTTTTCCATTGGATATTTCTGTTTGTGTGTTTTAGTTTGAGGCAGACTAAATTAAGTTTCATTTTCTTCCCCAATCTGAGTAGCCTTATCTGTTTTGTCTGGGACCACAAGCAGAAATTAAGCCCTCCCTGTCCTTCAAGAATTCTTAAGTCTGTGGTTCTTAAGTCCAATCATGGTCCTTTGTCCCTGAATGGGCCTAAACCAGGACAAATTACATCAAAGATATCAAGGAAGAGCAAGAGGATTTGATAGCTAGGTATATAGAGCTGTGATTTTTTGGTATCCACTAATGTATTTGGAACTTGGTGGTATTATTTGTTCCCAGAAAATCCTGCAAAAATGACTAGCAGCACAGATGTCCGACTCCATGTCCTGATTTATTGGTCAGATAGGTTACAACTCCAGAACATCTTCTTTCCATCTGTCAATAAACTCATATAAACTCATAATACTGTATCACAGTTCACAGAATAATGGCTTCTTCAGATTTATAATTCTAGAGAAAATTCCATGGCCACAGAAACACAGAATGCCTGAGGCATTAACTATTATCACAGGATCATTTGAGTTGGAAGAGATCTTAACATGTAGTCTAGCATCTATCCAAGATATTAATGATTAATGAACCTCTGAACTAAACTGTAATTGCAAATAATATTGTGTTAAAACACAACAGAGAAAGAAAAAAACTTGCCTTATAAAGTTATAAAGCCAGTGAATGTCTAATATATTAAAATTAAAATATGGCATTAATACATTAACTGATGAGATAGCAAAACATGGGAGCTAGGCCAATACAACAAGAAGCCAACAGAAATAAAGCACTGTCAAAACCCAAGGTCATGACACACAACCAGGGCACTGCAGGTAGGACATACAGCAAGAGATGGCACATAGGAGAAAGCTGCATACGGTGAGGCAGGAAGAGGAGCAGTGCTGACAGAGGACAGGTAAGTTGAAGTCTTTCATTGCCTACCTACACTTGAATTGTTCACATCTACTCCAAACACTTCAAGTAGTCATATATATCAGAAAGCAAGAAAACTACCTATCTTATGCTGAATTATATATAAATTCAGGGTTTTGAGGTGCTCAGCACCTCAGAGAAAGTAAAAACACCCTAGTCCTCAGAGAGGACTAGTTAATGAATATTTTCCTTCTCAAAAAATCCTCTCTTACTTTACTGCTTCTGGGATATGTAATGTCTTCTGCCTATTTATTTCCTCACTCACATGTTAGTTCCTCTCACATTACAAAGGGTCTCCCAGCTAATAAGAAACACCACTGTACAGATCACCAAATGCCTCCCAATTTCCTATTTTCTACTAATTTCCTATTATACTGTTATATATCATCAATCACAGCATCATAGAATGGAAGGGGTTGGAAGGGACTTTAGAGATCATCTAGTCCAACATCCCTGCTAAAGTAGGTTAACCTAGATAAGGTCACATAGGAATGTATCCAGGTGTCTCTTGAAAATCTCCGGAGAAGGAGACTCCACACCCTCCCTGGGCAGCCTGTGCCAGGGCTCTCTCACCCCTCACAGTAAAATAGATTTTCCTTATGTTTAAATGGAACTTTTTGTGTTCCAGCTTACATCTATTACCCCTTGTCTTGTCACTAGATACAATAGAAAAGAATAAGTGAATATCTTTAGCACATTTGAAAATGGAAAGCAAAGGACAGTGTGGGGGAAAAAAAAACGGGGAAAATAACAACCAAAGATGTATTAAAGAGCAGCAAATGCATAGATTGTGTTGGGGGAGTTCATACTTAATAAATTAAAACACTTCTGCTTTCTTATATATAGGGGAGCTGTTTCGCACCTGTGGAAAGATCATTCTCAGCAGAACTGATATCTGACTGAGTTATCCAGTGTGTCTGTAGAATTTAGGAGAGCTCAGCATTTGCATGACAGTCTGCTTCTATCCTGAACAAAACATCTGGGACTCTACACTTTCAACATCTTGAGAAGAACTACACATGAAGCCTGTTGCTTACTAAACTCTAAATTGGATCACCCTATCTCCAAGGCTGACATGGACCATGAAATCCACTCTGCAATCATCACAGGCATTAGAAGAGTTGCATAGTAATCCAGACAAGGAACCCCAGGAACAGATGGGTTTTTTTCTGTATATCTACCAGACATCTCCAGGAAAGCAACATTTTAGGCTTAAAAATTGCTAAAACAGGGGAGGCTTTTCTCCTAACCTCTCACTTATTCAAAGTATTAAAAAGAAAAAAAGTCCTCTAGCATCTGACTATATTTCCATTTCAAATCCCTCAGAAATTCAGGTCCTTAATTTGGCATCTCTGGATGCCTGGAAAAGGCAAAACACATTAGCTCCACCACTCCAAGGGACAGAGTCCTCTTGATGTAAATCCATGTGTTCATTCTGCTTGTGAGGGCTTTGCTGTGGGTGTCCTCGATAACAGCATGTGTCTAGGGGTTGGCAAGGCTGAAAAGGGCATTTTGAAAGAATGAATGCATGGAGGACTGATAAAATTTGGGATCTTTCCCCCTTCAACAAACAATGAAGCAACAGGGATATTGACATAGCTGCCTGAGCAAAGGACAGGAGGCACCGCTGCCAATATTGTTTCCCCTCCGGAGGCAGGTAGAGGAAGAAATGCCTTGGACATAATTAGTTTTGCAGTAGAAAACAAATCAATTGAAAAAGCAAGTTTTCAGTCCTCTGTCTAACACAATAACAGGAAGCATAACATTGATTTTGGTTTGAGGTGGATTGGTCTCTGCCACGTGGTATATATGTGGCTTGCTTTATTTTATTTATTTTTTCCTGTTCAGAAGGTGACACCTTCAAGTGAGTTAAGGCTCTTTACTGAGCCCTTCCTCCATATCTGCTAAAGGTGCACCTACAAAACTTTAGAATTGGATTTAACCATCTAACTCCCAGAGACTATGGCCCTGGGTTCACTTAAAAAGGATTCCATGTTCCTCCTCTTAGTACAGCAGTCAAATCTCATTAAACAATCATTCCAACAGGAAGGTAGCTAGCCCCTGCAAAAACTCATCTCCATCCCTTCAAGCACCTAAGACATGAATGCTTAGCCTTTTTAATAAACTTGGTCAATCCAACTTTTTCCTCATCATACCCAGAAGGCTGCCACATTCAGTCTTTTTGACCACACAGGAAAGCAATCATGGACTACACAGCAGCTTAATTCTGAGATAAGTTTGGCAGTAACTTGGTTCACATATCTTGGAGATATTCTGGATGGGGTTCTTACCTGAAGGAGCAGCTGAAAGAATATCCAGCACTACTCTTTCTGGAAGTATGTCTTTCAGCAGCTATACAACTACTTCATTTCTCCTCCTGCCACTCTCCCTATTTCGATACTCTTCAATTGCCTTCATCTCATGACAAGGTCAGGCACATTTACCTCTATCCAATACCTTTTTCTTGCTTTAAGTCCATATCAATAATTTGGGAGATCTAATCAGAAGAGGAAGCACAGAGTAGGAGATATCAATAATTGATTATGCAATTTCATCCTCTCTCTAAGCACATGATTCACATCCACCATAGCAGTTCAGTGATTTCTGCCAATGTCCTCTGAATATTCAGCCTAAATAAACTTGATTTATCCAAGAGGCTGGATGATAGATGAGGTGAGGACAAGCAGTGATCAAATATATTCATTTTTAATCATTTTTATTTAAATAAAGAAGCAAACATCACGTGTAACCACAAAAGTAGTGTAATTACATCTCCAATAAACAATTGATCTGCTTCAGAAAAAAAGTACCCTTAAAATGGACAGTTTGTCTAGAAGACTGTAGTTACAGAATAAATATTACAGACCACTATTAAAAGATCATCTGAAGAAACTGATGAGACTGATCATTTCCACAGGGCTCTAGAGCACAAGACTATCAAATAAGTGTACACAGCAACATCACATCATTAAACCATCAGCAACACAAAAACCACCAAAACTGCACACACAGGGTTAATCGTGATGTATAATTAAAAAAAGAAAACCAAACTGAACTCTCCAAAAGCACATCTGGAACTAGCCTGTTATTTAATGCATACTATGAACCATGTGAGGGCACAATGGAGATCCTTCCAGGTTGATGCAGAGCATCAATTCAGAATGTCAGGAGGAGCTCACCTTGCTACTTGTCACTGAAGACACTGCTCGGGAGAAATACCCCATCACTGAAGCAAATGTAGAAAACAAATTCTTTGAATGAGAAAACTTATGCAGTGTTACCAGACACTTGGGATCTTCACTAGTTCCTAAACAGTCACAAAGGCAACACATTTATTCCCAGAGTCTGTCTGTCCTTTTAATATGTGGATAAGTCTCATGCTTTCAACCTCAGTGCCAGCCCTGACTTTTTTTTTTTTTTGGCTTTGTTGAAGTCCAGATTTATTCCTCTGCACTGTCCTGCTAAAGGAAAAGTGGCCATCTGAGTCTTCCTGCAAAATTCTCTCATTTGCAAATTAGAAGACAGGGTAAGTTACAACTCCCTTGTCATATGACTGCTGAACAAAATAGATACCTATTTATATCACACAATTTCTCAAGTGGCTTGTCACAGCTCTTGTCATCTTATACTTCTACTTGAGTTTATCAAAGTCCAGGCACTTCCTAATATATAAAGCAGACATATATCATATATCACAGTAAATGAACCCTATTGGACTGTCCGTGTATTTGCATGTGTACCATAATAATAATACAAAAATAAACATTTCTGGATTGTTTCATGTCAGTTACACATTTAGTTGGCAACAAGCCTGAGTGACCATCCTACGTGGATCATACCCTAAGAACAGCTCCCTGCTGACTTCTCACAAGAATTATGCTCACAGCAGCTTCTTTTTTTTTTTTTTTTTAATCTAACAACTTCTGTTGATTCTCTCAGAGGAGTCAGGAAGCATGATAGACAGTCTGCAGGAGAAGGTTCTCAGTGACTTAGGTCTTTAAATTTGGCTTCCATTAAATCTCATCCAGAGACAAAGCATTTACACTTAACAAGAAAGAAATACATAATATCTGTTCTGTGGGAGATTCTAGTACCTATTTTTATCCTACATCAGACTGATTTCCATTAATTTCACTTAGATTTCACCTACTTATTTCCTAGTATTTCCACAGGCTAGAAATTAAACTATTAAAAGCTTTACTTTAACACTTTGATGGAAACCACTGAACATATCAACATTCCTCATATCAAAATACTCAATCTAGCTATAGACTTTATCAATTCTTTATCTAATGTTCAACATTAAGCCATAATTTTCCATACTGGTGTAGTGCTTCCTGAGACTTGTAATTCCTAAGTATGGTAGTCCTCAATACAACATTTAATCCAGATTCCTCTTACTACAATGCATTTGCATTTATATAACTGTAATGAAGATTAGTTGTGTTGAAACCTACCCTGCACTACAACAAAGCCGGAAGTCTGAATAGTTCCCAAAAGCAGCATGGTGCTGAACTTCATCACCCTTATTCCACTTTGAACATCTTGGTACAAAAAACATATTCTTAATCATGTCTGATACCAAGTTAAATATCCATTTCAGTTACCTTGACCCCTTCAAAAAAAAAGTTGATTACCAAGGCCTCCTTTGTAAAGAATAGCAAACTTGTCAGCTTACTTATGCCATGAATGCCTCAATATTTTCCCCACTGCTCAGTTCAGAGCATAGAATCCTTTCCCAGAATTCATTTCAAAGCCTATTGCTCCTTCATCTTCCAAGATCCACTTTATGATATGCTCAGGAAAAGAGTGCTTGTGAAACATCTACATATAATAGACATACTTTTATTTATTTATCATTAGCAATAAACATCACAATTAGCAATCTGTTTGACTGGATCACTCTTTTCAGGAACCCTTACACACTGCACTTGCAGAGGGTCTTGTGTTGTCTGACTTCAGACTCTCCTGCAGTGGAAACAATACTAAAAATAAATATCTGAAAAGTCATGAATAGATTTACTTTGTCAATCAGAAATCAGAGTGGAAAGTCAAGTGTGGGAACCTGTGCTGCAGGTTCATCTTCCACTCATAGCTACAGAGCCATAATGGAATGTCTTCAATAAATAATTGTTCCTCTTTAAATTTGCCTCCAACAGTTTTATGGAAATATGGATCAAGTTTGAGAGGGCTTTTAACATCCCATTAAAAATTAACCACCTGTTTTATTGATTATACAATTTGCAATGTTAGACTTTGCAGTTTGGGATGGGGGTAGGGATGATTTGTTTTATTTTTGTTTAAAAGAAAGCCTTATACAGATGCATTTTGCTTCTGTTGGTCAAGAACTTTGTTAAAGCACAGGATGATTTGATGGGGTTTGCTTCCCACAGCGCTATTTAAAGTCATACTATTGTACAATGGCTTTACATTTTTTTTTAGGAAAATACAGATTCATCAGACACTTCACTCCAGTGAACAGTTTTAAATCAAAGAGAGCATTCTCAAAGAATGTAAGGTCCAATACCAACCAGCGTGTTTAACATCAGGAATAGTGATTTACTGAAAATTCTCTCAAGGAAAATGAGGAAATAAATATTCTGGCAGTTTCAAGTTAATAACGGTTCTGTTCCCGCTACATCTCTGAGATTTTTCATCCTTTTGTAAAACAATTACAGGAAAATGCATAAAACTTGTTCATCTAACCCCACTGAGTCCAGAACAAAGGCAAATTTAAGTAAGCATACATTTACTGAAGGAAACAGGAAAGGATTGAAGCTTTCCCCATAGAAACTACTGTCTACAGTACACACCTTATTAAGCTCACTGCTTTCTGTCTGTACTGTCCTCCCACTCACACTGATAAAGGGCACACAAATAATCTCCCTTTCTCAAGATCTCAGCCCAGTATACAATGGCCACATTCCAAGCAGCAGCTGAAAACAAGCACCCCCTGATGATCTCTATCCTAAAAATACCAACAGTATATACAGTAGATTCCAAAGAATTCAACCATCCTCTTAAAAACAGTCCTCGAAAAAGCCTGAGTTACCATGTAACACAAACTCTAAGCTGCATAGGTGTTTAGAACAGTTAAGTGAAATATAAAAGCCATATTTTATAGGTAGTTGGACCACCTGAATGCCAGTAAGGACAGATGAGGAAGATTTAGGTAGATTCCTTTCAGATCCTTTATCAAACTCTTAATGACTAACACGGACATGAAGTTTGGAGTGTCAAATAACTAAAGTGTTTCAAGTTTTGAGACTGTTATGATTGAAAAATGAGTAAAATGTGAGCAAAAATTGACAGATTGGAATAGTGCAAATGAGCCTGCCTAAAACTTGGAATGAAGTATAAATCTTGGTTTATGATGTAAAACAGATTTTTGGCTTTAGGAGCTCTGGTGAATCAGCTTAAGAAATCATGCAGTTTACCAGCTGTGTTTTCTCAGAGGTTATCTACTCAATTTTCCTGTAGGCAGCACCTGGATTTAGAGGATGTCAAGATGACATTAGGTTTACTGTAGGAAAACCAACTTACTGCTCATTTTGTCCCAATACTCCCTGATGCCTGATGCACACACTGCTGTCACATGATCCACTAGGCAAGTACCAAGTATTTTTGCAACCTGGCTTAGTTATGAACTACTGGAAAGCTGCAAAACATGAGGTACTACATAGCACATATGTACAAGTAGCAAACTTCAGCAGGATAGTTCTAAAATTCGTCTCCTAAAATGCCTGATGATTGCTGAAGAAAAAGAATTAGGAGGTTCACTTCAGTTTTTTCTCCAAATGCGAATTCTACTAGAAGATAAATATATTCATCAATATGTTTTTATCATTAAATAGAACTTTTATTGTCTATTTTATGAGCACATGCGTATGTATATAGCAAAATGTTTATGTTCGGTTTCAACACAGACATCAGATACTTGTTTTAAACACTCACATATACATGTGTTCATTTTCTTTTAGATCCTCCTGAAAGATTTACAGTATTTGTTTGCAGAGAAAAAGCTGTATTTGAAACACATCTCTAGTAGCACAGGGGTAACATGAGCTTGTGACTTTTTGTAACCTTTCAACCTTCTGACTGGATTCACATGTCAGCAGAATGAGAGTGCAAATAGTTTTCAAAATAAGCCCCTGCCCCTTTTCCGTAACCCTGTAGAGAATCAAAAAGTTCTTGAGGCTTTCTGGCCTATCATGTTTACTTCCCCTTCCCTGTAACAATTGACACCATAGGTCTTGGGAAAAGGCTCTGTCCTCCAAAAGCAACTGCACACTACCCAACTACATGGGCAGCTTTCTACATGCAAATTAAACATAAGCCTAAGAGATAAAAAAAAAACTATTTCCCCTTCTTTCTTGTCCATAACCCTAGCAAAACCATCCTCTGAGTCCAGGTGGGTTTGTTCAGAGACATCATCACTGCTGCTGAAAAGATTCACAGCCTGAGATACTTCATTACTGGCTACAAGTACCCATTTGTTTCACTAATCAGTAGCACTGTGCTTTATCCTTCATTTATCAGCTGCCTAACGACAGCAGCAAACGCCACAGTACAAAGCTGATCTCCCTGACTGTAGAGGAAATGGGAAGGCAGAACGGAGAGCAAACATTCTCTATGCAATTAGGGGTTTTTTTCCCCCTCATACTTGAGCAAAGAGAGGAATGGTAAGAAAGCCCAGTACTAAACTACAGGCTGCTACTTTGTACACAATGGAGAAAGTTTTGAACTTCAAGACTGACAAACGAACATATAAACATCCCTTCAGGAGGCCCATCTAGTTCCTGGCTGATGTAGAAGCAGAAGAATGTCATGAACCTGCTTCTGCAGGGGGGTTGGACAAGATGATCTCTAAAGGTCCCTTCCAACCCCTACCATTCTATGATTCTATGCCACCAATAGCATTTTTTATTCATAGCACTCTCTAATAACTTTTTAAACTGACAATCCTTTTCACACTGGTGCTGCTGTACTAACAGGCACTTTCTTAGGAGACCCTGAAATTGCAGGGAGGAGATCCACACTGCTTAGTAACAGTCGCTTACAGTGTGCAATGAATGCATTATTGTGTGATGAATACTGTTACAACCATCAAACTCCCTGGTTAAAATGGCTTAGAAACAAAGTCCTCCACTTTACAAAGATTTGACCTAAGTCTTGTAAATTCTGCACTTTTATATGTAAAATTACACAAGATGGTGTCAGGAGCAGGCTCACAGGGCGTAACACAACTCTGCTTATAATAGGGACAAAGCTCCCATGTATATTACCAAGTCAGGAAGAAGTGTTAGAGGCATGAATGACATTGTATGGAAAGGGACGGAATACTGCTGTCTGCATCATGTGGGCCCTATGATGTCAGCATACCACAGCTAAGGATGGATTTTATTTAGCAGACTAACTAAACTGATACATTTTATTTCCTTTTGGAAAAAAAAAAATCAACCCTGTGACAGATTATACAACACTGACATTGAAACTTCAGAAGTGAAATTGTTTGCAGCAACAGCAATTGTAATTAATAAGGCTGCACAAATCTTTGCAAGTGAAGAGTAAAGAAGCCTGTTGAAACACAGTAATAACGTGAGTCACAGAGAAAGCATAGCTGTGGGCCAACACACAGGTCACACAGCTGTAGCCCAACTAACGATATTCCAGCAGCCCTGGTCCATTTTACAGGGTTTGCCAGTTTTGTGGTGTAATACTTGCAGGTACTGAGTTAGGATATGGGAGAGCACATAAACATTATCAGTACACTACACAGCAATATTTAATATTAGGCTTTCTTTTATACACGAAAGATCCTTGATAGCAGTATCACACAATTTCAGCCAGGCTAAGAATATGTTTCAAAAACTTTACTGACAACAAGAGTAACATGAAACAGAATAACCTGAAATTATTGCCACAAAAGTCTAAGAAAGGATCCTACTAGTGGAAGATTTACTCACTCCACATTTCTGAATAATCCGACACTTCCAAAGGAGGAAGGCTAAATCTATTTAGCACTGAAAACAGGACAGAGCTAGGAAAATACAGAATGTAACACTGTTGTGTTAACATTTTGTCATAATTGGGCTGGATTTTTTTGCAAAACTCTACAGATTTAATTGAACAATTGAAAGGACTACGGATTTAATGTGAAAAACATGGTTAGTTGCTGGTGATTTTTTGGATGCCACTGTCATGTCTCTTTTCATGCATTTCCGAAGTTGTTTATACATATTTCATCACAAATCATTTCATTATATCTGAACAGCACTTACAGTTTTATTTCACAGCCCAGTAGACATTGGCATGGAGTGCTCCCTCCTCCAAGCAGCACAGCCTATATACAGCGAAGACAACTCACAAACAAGCTGCCTGATGACCCCACGGATGTAGCTCACTTAAAAACATTCATATGATAATGTGGCATGACTAAAGTAAAATAATTACTATCAGAAACACTCATACACAAGCACTTTGTCTTTTCACTTCAAAACTACTGGCCACTGCCTGTTCAGTTAAAGAACTCCTCATAGGCTAGTGAAGACAGGTGCCCCTCACTGATGTCTCTCAGGTAAGATCTTAGCAAGCCAGCACTGTGTATTCCTAATTCATTCTCATTCATATAGAAATCATTTGGCTCATCAGGAATACCTCTTTTTTGCTAGCGTTCTAGACATTATTATTTTCTTTCACAGTATTAGATGAGACATAGTGGCTTAAGTTGGTTGGCAGATCACTCTCTTTCTCCACTCTACTCCAAGCAGCATAGGTGCTGCTTGGGAGGACATCAGCAGGAGAAGGCATACGCAAAATTCCACCATGGTGTGAAGAACCCTAGAGTCATTACTCCACAAGATGCTAGGGAATCTGGTCTAAGGGAGCAGAATGGAAGGACAGAAAGCAGAAAGGGACATAGAGTCTTCTTCTGGTCAGATGGAGGAAACCTAGACCCAGGTAGAGTTGCAAGTGGCACATTGATACGTTTTCTTTAAAAGTATGGGGTATTTGAAAAACAGATCAATGAGAGAATCTTCAATTCACCAAGTTCAACACTTGACAAACTGCCACTCCTAAGATGGGTGTCAGGAAAATGCAGCAGATTTCATGTCCACTTGTCACCTTACCCTTGAACATATCTCCAAAGAGTCACGGCAGAGGTATCTGAGGCTTTCAGGTGTAGGAACTACTGTGCAGTAGAGTAGAACCTAAACTGCCTGAGTTCTGAAATCTTATTGATGCCTTGGTTTATGTGTTAGTTCTACCCATTCTCCTGCTTCTACAATAAATTTTTCTTCTCCACTGTACTTCAGAAAGTCGTGAATAACACAGCCTTTTGTCTCACCTCCTCTGAATCGCATTGCTTTGGTAGATTACATTATGGACATCCATTCTATTTCAAGAGTTTTCGTCTACAAAACACAATGTTGACATTTTGGGATGTATTTTCATGGGGCAGAAGTTAAAACAAAGGTAAACAAAGTATTCCAGATACTGTTTATTTTCTACTAATTACTTCCCAAATCACATCACTTTCCTGGATGCTATTTAATATATTACTTCCTTCATCATTTCAGGTTAGCATCAATAATTGTCTAGCTGCTGTAGATTTCAATACACGGGCAGAAAGAAAATGCTATTCTGATTAAATCAGGAGACAGGTAAGTGAAAAGGAAACGTCAATAAGTAGAGTTAGGATTCCTCCCCCATCTTCTTAAAACTTCTCTGGCTCTCTGGAAGCCTCTTAGTATCTGAGGGCAGGGGAAAAAAGATGGAGGAGTTGGAACAGATGAGTTTTGTTGTAGATTGCAGTTCAATGGTAGCTGGGAGACAACAGAATCATTATTGAAAAGATGAGTAATGCCACAAGGCTCAATCCAGAAAAAAAACCAAACCCACAACAGAAAAAAAGAGAGCACTCTGAAAGGATAGCTTCGTTATAAAAACATTTTTGCTCTTTCCTTCACAGATTAGGAAGGACAAAATGTCATAATCTTGCATTTGACTCACAGTCCTTTTTTTATCTTTAAACAAACACCTTTGTTTTTTAAAAATTATCATTGTATACAGAAATGCTAATCATTAGATAAAAAATAAGGATGAAAATATAATGGAGTGAAATAAGCTAGAAGGAGATTCATTTGGGGAATTAATTTACAATGCCAAAAATATAATTACCAACTGATTAACACATTTTTTTCTCCTTCTTATGGGCATTTATTTTTAATTTATTAATTTCAATGCTCATTATACCTTGATTACACTCTCTTTTAGAAGGAAATAAGATTTGAAGTGTTTCTATTTTTTCCCTGTTTTATTGTTTCCATACAGTAATTGCACATCATGTACTTGAATCTGTTTGTAATTTCTGTCACTTAAGATTCTATTTCGAGTTGACTGTATTTGGGGGGAATAAACATGTTTAAGGGCACTTTTTTGCAAATCAATCATCAAATGATAAGAGCTAATTTAAAGATGTACTAGCATCTGCTCTAGGCTGTAGAGTGTCCTTGTGTCATTGTCAATGCTCCACGTAGCAAGGAAGGAGCAAATACAAAGGTTACTTATAAAATGCTTTAAAGTTGCAGGTAGATGTCTAAAAAAAGAAAGCTACTTTTCCTGCTCTGCAGAAGCACTGCCTTGTCCTGAGTAAATCCCATCTCTCATATCTACCAGCATTTCTAAAAAGGCCGTCATTGTTACTACAATGAAACAACTGAAGAAAATGAAAGGACTACTAGTCAAAACAATCTAGTTTATTGGTTTCATTATTTTGAGTAAGCTGCCTATGGTTTTGTTTATATTCCAATCATCTAGAAACACTCTGGCATCCTACTGAGAATTGCAACAAGATCTGTTAAATGGTGGACCAGCCTCTCTTGGGCAGCAAAGTTAAATTTTCAGGCTCTTATAAAAATACTATTAGCTGAAGAATTGTTGACATTACGTTTTTTAAATTGTAATAAAAGCACAGAAAAGTTACACTAATTGAAAACAAGAATCATAGAACTAAAGAATCATTTAGATTGGAAAAGACCTTGGAGATCATCAAGTCCAGCAATAAATTTAACTTCCAAGTCCACCACTAAACTAAGTCCCTAAGCACCACATCTACACATCTTTCAAATACCTTCAGGAATGGTGAGAAAGAAGGTATGTTATTATTTGCCATAGACCAACATCCTCACACATACACATGTATCTCTACCATACCTCTGCTGATGTGTGTTGTTGAAGCATCTTCACTTAGTCAAAGATGAAACTTTTCATTTATTTGGAGACATCACTGTCATGTTCTAGGGAAAGCCTGCATTTGCACTCCAACTTCTAGTGTGGCTCTATTACAACAGAACAGAGATCATGATTATCTTTCTGTCCCCATCTGCAGCTCTCAGAACTAAGACCTAGTATAAAAAGGATATTGAGTGTCAAAATTAATGTTTCGTTCTGCCACACTACCCCACAGAGTAGTAGCTGTCTTTCTGCAATTGCAACTGTCACTAATACTCAAACCTTACAGGTCAGCACCACAAAGAGCTGTGACCTTGAGATCTGATTTTTCAGTGTTTCTCTTTAAAGTATACAGCAGGCAATTCCGCTAATCTGAATTCCTGTTCTCACTTTTTCAGACTTCAAGACAACCAGCAACCTATATCTTACACATTTTAAAAGAAGAAAGTTAAACTTTTCAGAAAGCAACATGGTTTAGACCTGAGGCATTATTAAAACACTGAACATGGCAAGACAAAATAAAATTGAGCTAGCAATCTTGTCTTTAACTCTGGTTTCCTAAATTCATTACATTTTATGGCAGTTATTATACTTCTGGATTATTCTTACTATTTATATAAATAGCTAGGCTTTGCTGGAATCTGACTAAATCGTTTGCCTCAATAATATCTTAAGGTAGCAAGGTCCACAGGTTAATTGCATGCTTAACAAAAAAAAGCAGTGCTTCTGAAGTAGCTATTTGCTTATTCTTGCGTTTTGGTTTGGGTGTTTCTGAAAGAATAAGGAAGGGTACCTGGCTTCAGGATTGTGCCTGCAGTTATTCTTTTGAGACAGAATTAGCAAGAAGGATCACAATTATTTTCTTAATAGCAGAGATTATTTACAGATAGAGATACTAGAGAAAAAATAATTTCAGCTATAATCTCTCATGTTTTCTATGGTTTTCAGGTGATAAAAAGGCTATAGCTGTTAGGGATGTATTTAAGACACTAGAAATTCAGTCTGGTACAGACATTGTAAGTGGGATCTTGGTTGTATTAATCCAGTATGAGTTCTACCATTAACTTCATTTCACCAGGATTTCCTTCATGTCATTAGTTCCTACCTTTGGAGTTTATTCTACAGCAACTATCCATATCCAAAAGGACCATAAATCACAAAGTTCATATAAAGGCTTAAAATGTGCATAAGTGACTAACATATACCCAGGTCCCATTATCAAAAACGATGTAGTTGAGTTTTTCGAGGTAATACGACACACAGACGCCTGTCTAGAACCAGATTTTCCAACCTGGATTTAGGTGCTGGATTGCAGCAGATGTTCTCACCTATGCCATTTACTTTAGTGGAGCTTTCCCCCTCGACTTGTATTACATATTTGACATTTATATACCTTTAAAAATATAGCTCTTGAGAGGAATACCAGGTACTGAATAAGTCACATACTGTGCCCAGACTAAGGCTATTACAAGAGTAGTTACAATAACAACATTATGTTGTATGTACAGCAAAGAGTTCTTACCGTGGACTTAAGCTGACTTAAATTTGCAGCCACAAAGGAAAATAGTCTATAAGTGAAACACGACAGACTGGTAAACAAACAGCTTTGATAATACAATCCCATTCCACTGGGGTTTTTATTGGCAAAACACACATCAGTCAAGGCTCACTTGTCTGGAAATACAGACCTAGCTCTAAGACTAACTAATCAATTTAAATCTGTACTAATAGACCCAGTGGGTTTCAAGTGCTCTTGAGAAGTGGGAGAAAAGCTCTAGAGACTTTTATATTGTTGAAAATAAGCCTTATCTTTAAGCTCTACTGAAACAGGCACCCAAAGTTGTATCTCCCTATCAACCAGCCTTGAACTTCAAAGTCCAACTCAAAAAACTCAGGCCTCTTTCCACTTTTTTGATGATCTATAAAGTAGGTGGACATGAAAATTGTCACTGGGGGGAACAAATCAGTCTCTTTCTCAGAGGAGGCCATCAAGAGACTCTTCCACAACTCCTAATGCATACTTGCATAGCTGTGAGTTACACCTCTTGCCAGCAATAAACTTCTCTCCATTTCATTTTCTTCGATGCAATGGACCTGCTTCAGTCCTTAAAGTACTCTGTATGGTTGATTTAGGACTTTCCTCCTTTCACTGTAGCTGCTTTATAAAAAGATGTTATTGAGAAAGGAAATGTGTGAAGGTAGGAGAACAAATACATAATTATTGTTATTGTTATTTTTGTGTGGAAAAAGACACAGAATTTGGCATTCTGAAATGTGAAACAGAAGACTTCAATGAGGTATGTAGCTCAGAGAGATTATTCCATTCCATTCTAATATCTGTTACTCAATCATACAGCCTCTTTGGTCTAAATAATTTTAATTAAGTAATTCTACCTTCTGTAGTAGCTATTACCAGAAGATAATTGACTGCATTGGTAATGAAGCTTACTGAGGGTGCTAAACAAACAGCAAGGTTAATTACTTAGCAGTAATGCTTGTTATGGCAGTGCAACACTAGCCAACTAAGTTTCCTGTTCTCCTACAGTACCCTTTCATTAAATCAATGTAATATCCGTGGCTATATATTGTCTTACTGCAGTAGTAGCGTTCAGCAACGGAAACAGGAAGCCACCAGCTGGTCAGGAGTGCACGAAAACCAATACATAGAAAACACGACTTTTTCTTAAATGTGTTTAATTCAATTACTGGAGGGGGTTTTTTGTTTAGTTTTTTTCTTCCCCTTCTAAGAATCAATTTTCAAATTCTATATTTATGTACCAGGTATATGTGACAGCAGAGATGTATTTCAGTTGTACTCTCATTCCAGAAGTTTATATTACACACTACATAATTCCAGAGTTGATCTGATTTATTTTTTTTTAATTCAGATTATTTTTTCACCTTCTTCTTAGCAATAAATCCAGCTGCACAGAATTAACAGGATAGATCATATTTAGATTTTGTTTTGTGGGTTTAAATTAAAAGCATTGACAGTTCATGTATTTAATTCTGTATTACTCAGAACTAACAGTGACATGTGTTTCTCTTTAGGTAAAAGGTTGGTTTAGATTTATGAAAATTTGATGTTTTTTCATTATTCAAAATAAATGTTTGAAGTCAAGTTTCTTTGAACTGTAACTTGGGAAAATGTCAAAACTTAGTGTTATTTTAGGAGCTGGCTTATTTGGTTGTTTTGGGGTTTGTTTCCTGCTAGAATAGTTTTCCAGCTTTATAGCTAAAAGAGAATATAAGTATCTTGACTTGCAGGACCTCAAGGCTATTCCCACTCTAACTTCAACATGTTGAAAATAAAGAAGTATATCTTTATGCCAATTTAGGAGGGGGGAAAAAACCGCACCAAAACCCACAAATAAACAAAAAACCCCCATCAAAACTACATAGACATCCACATAGAATTTTGCAGAGGGGATATTGGTTGGTTGGAGAGTTTTGCTACTCACTACCCTTATCTGATTTGTATGAAATTACTAGGAAATGTCTCGTGGGACAAGGTATTAGAGGATAAATGGGTCCAAGAGAGTTGGTCTCTGTTCAAATATCACTTTTTCCAGGCTCAGGATCAGAGCATCCCAGTGGGTAAGAAACCAAGTAAGGAAGCCAGGAGACCCACATGGTTAAACAGGGAACTGTTGGGCAAACTCCAGTGGAAGAAGAGAGTCTATAGATAATGGAAGAAAGGAACGGCCACTTGGGATGAGGACAGAGGATATGGGGAGGCAACTAGGAAAGCTAAAGCCTTGTTGGAGTTGTACTTTGCAAGGGAGGTCAAGGACAACAAGAAGGGCTTCTTCAAATACACTGCAGATAAAACTAATGCTAGAGGCAATGCAGGCCCACTGTCGAATGAGATGGGTGCCCTGATGACAGAGGATACAGAGAAGACAGAGTTACCAAATGCCTTCTTTGCCTCTTCTACTGCTGGAGACTGTTCTCAGGAGCCCCAGACTCCAGAGGAAGTCAGGTTAAAGGAGTTTTGTTTGGTTGCTGAGGACTGGGTTACGGATCAGTTGAGCAGTCTGGATGTACATAAATCCATGGGCCCCCTTGGAATGTACCCACAGGTGCTGAGGGAGCTAGCAGAAGTCATTGCTAAATCACTCTCCATCATCTTCAGCAAGTCATGGAGAACAGGAGAAGTGCCTGAGGACTAGTGGAGAGAAAATGTCACTCCAGTCTTCTAAAAGGGTAAGAAGGAGCCAGGTAACTACAGACCTGTCATCCCCACCTCCATCCCTGGAAAGATGATGGAATGACTTACCCTGGGTGCTGTCTCAAGGTATTTAAAAGACAAGATGGTCATTGGGAGCAGCCAACATGGCTTTACCAAAGGGAAGTCATGCTTGACCAACCTGATAGCCTTTTATGAAGGTGTAACCAGATGGATAGAAGGTGGTAGTGCAGTGGATGTGGTTTATTTCAATTTCAGTAAAGCTTTTGACAGGATTTTGGCAGCAAAACTCAGAAAGTGTGGGCTGGATGATCAGGTAGTGAGGTGGATTGTTAACTGGTTGAAGGGAAGAAGGCAGAGAGTTGTGATCAGTGGGGCAGGGTCTAGTTGGAGGCCTGTGTCTAGCGGAGCCCCTCAGAGGTCAGTGCTGGGACCAGTACTGCTCAATATATGCATTAACTATCTTGATGAGGGAACAGAGAGCAATGTCAGCAAGTTTGCCGATGATACTAAACTGGCAGGAGTGACTGACACAGCAGAAGGCTGTGCTGCCATTCAATGAGACCTGGACAGGCTGGAGGGTTGGGCAGGGAGAAATCTAATGAAATTCAACAAGGGCAAGTGTAGAGTCTTGCATCTGGGAAAGAATAGCCCCATATACCAGTACAGCTTGAGGAGTGAACTCTTAGACAGTAGTATAGGGAAAAGCAACCTGGGAGTCTGGGTGGACTGCAGGATGATCACAAGCCAGTAATGTGCCCTCGTGGCCAAGAAGGCCAGTGGCATCCTGGGCTCTATTTGAAGGACTGTGGTTAGAAGGTTGAGAGAGGTTCTGCTCCCTCTCTACTCTGCCCTTATGAGACCACATCTGGAATATTGTGTCCAGTTCTAGGCCCCTCAGTTCAAGAAGGACAGGGAGCTGCTAGAAAGAGTTCAGTGCAGGGCTATCAAGATGATAGAGTAGAGCATCTCCCTTATGATGAAAGGCTGAGAGAGTTGAGGCTCTATCTTGAAGAAGAGGAGACTGAGGGGTGATCTCATTAATTTTTACAAATATGTAAAGTATGGGTGTCAGGAGGTTGGAGCCAGGCTCTTCTCAGTGATGTCCAATGATAGGACAAGGGACAATGGGTACAAGCTGGAACATAAGAGATCCCAAAGAAATACAGGGAAGAATTTCTTCACTGTGAGTGTGATGGAGCACTGGAATAGGCTGCCCAGCCGTGTTGCTGAGTCTCCTTCTCTGAGGACAAGTTCCTGTATGACCTACTCTAGGTGATCCTGCTCTGGCAGGGGGAGTGGACTTGATGATCTTTCAAGGTCCCTTCCAGCCCTTGAGATTCTGTGTTTCTGTGAAATTCAGACATTTTCAGATCTATATGTTGACATTAGGTCATCTGTTTTATCTAAATCTAATTGCCAATTACAAGTGGAAGAACCCTAGTAGCCACTAACAGTACGCAATTTTAGCAACACTGCTTTCACACGCAAATCTCACTGAGAATCCTCCGAAGAGCAAATGTTACAGTGGGTTCTGCGATACTTGCTGGGTTTGGACTATCCTAGAGCTAGCCCTTCTTCCAGTGTCCCTCTATTTCTTTTATGCATGCATAAGGAAGGGGAAGCGTGCATAAACAGAAATACTCAAAACTACTTTGCATTAAAACAAAATGCTTTAAAGCCCTTTTCAAAGCAAAAGTGACTTACCAGTGATTGTAGTTCAAGAGCATTTCTGTTCCACACATACATGTCACTTTCTTAAGGCCACAAAACTCTGATGAACTGTGAGTAATCTGTCTTTTAACTGACTTACATATATTCCTGAATTAATTCATCTAGTGCACAGAGTTCCTCAAGAAGATCCACTGACACTTCTGCTAAACAAGGATCACAGAATCACTCTCTCCAAGTCAGAAAGTGACAGACTTTTCTTGTATAAGGACAAAAATTATTCCAGATTCAAGTCAGTCCTTGATTCATTGAGATTTAATTTTGCAGCAGCTCCAAGAACTTATCCAGAACTGCTGAGCCAAGGACAAGGCTTCTCACTGGTGAAGACACAGAGCTATCTCACTGCTCCAAATATACCTTTGTAGACTTGATAAAATGACTGATGTCCAAGCTAATGACTGTTCCTATATAGTACCATTAAGAGACATAAAACAGATAAGTTCATGGTCAAAGACCTGGAGACAAGTACCATAATAAAAAGTTCAGCAACAAAAGTTACTTGAAATTATGCTAAGTATTTTTTCATTGTTTTCTCTGCAGTCAGGTGTTGACCTGTTTAAGCACCACTACTTCTCTTGTGTCGGCAGAATACCTGATTCAAGAAGCCTTCACAGAATTTCACATTAATATAAACACAAAAAGGAATAAAAAAAACATTTAGAAAGTTGGGAATAAAGACACTTCCAGAAATTATCTGTATGAAGACAAAGAGCCATTAAGAAAGGGTGAAATGTTTTCACCAGGTGCTAAATTCAATGATAGTTGGGAGCAATCAAAAATTCTTCTGAAATCTCAGTGAATTTGAGAGAGTCTAGCAGGTGAAGAAAAAGACAAAGTAGTATTTTTAAACACTGTAATATATTATTTTAATCCTTTAGGAATAAAGCATTTCATTTTAGAAAGGCTGAAGCTTTAAAAGTATTAAAAAAGATCTCAAAAGAAACCAACACTTCAATTTGCTGTTAAAAAGAACGAAATGGGGGAAAAGTTACTTATCTGAAGAGCCAGCCTCACTTCTTGAAGGATAGTCTTTCCATTCTCTCTCATGCCAGCAACCCCAAAGGCAGGTTATTATTGGCATTAAAGCTCAGATTAGTCTTGTTTCACTGTTGTTACTGTTTTTTTATTATTTTCTCACTCTGTTTTTCAAAGCTTTGAGTTATTTCATAATTTTATCTCTAGAACTCTTTTGAGAAGTTCACTGCAGTCTTTGAAAGTGTCCCCATGCTCTCAATTCTTGTCACAAAAATGTCCATAATTTGTGATTACAAGCTTTAATAATGACACAAAGTGCTCCAGATTTTGATGTAGTAATCCAATGTATAAGGCAGCTTCTTTGACCCCCATGTTTCATTTCAGCTTCAGCAGTGGCTGTGGAGTGTAAAGCTTACTTTTGAACAGAGAATGGTCTGTTAAAACATCCTGTATTCGATTAGCGAAGAGCTACTGAGACACAAACTCAGTACTTATCAGTGCACCAAGACCACAGCTTTTGACTGAAGGAGAGAAATAGGCATTCTGGTAAAATTCAGATCACACAAACATGGACACAAAAACAGGTCAGCTGAATCAGATTCTAAAAGTGTTCATCTCTCTCCCCTAACAGCAAAGGACAGGTGATTTGCTCATACAGCTAAAGTTAGCTTAGATTAATCCATCTCACCTGCTACAGTGGCATAGGAAGAGGATGGAGATAAAAAAACAAGGGAGGGTGGCAAAAGGAAGAGGCTGGCTTCAATCAAGACAGAAAAGCTCCAGTCAGAACCGGAGTGATTACCTGTATACCCTCAACTTCACTCTCACTTTCTGGTTTCTATTTTGGTTTCTTTCTTTGTCTCAACCTCTCTTTTTTAAATATTTCCTGTTAGAGACCGCCTAGCCCCTCAGTTAGTTTTCTTGAAGTCTGACACATCACTGTACTCTTCTATATTTGATTTGGAATACAGAATACATTTTGTACAAGGTGTCTCTAAAGGCATGTCAATTGTCAGTTCCACTGAGTTCGCTCAGGATGACTGAAGCACTTGGGAAAACAAATAATGTCTTCAGCTCTGCTCTTAAAACATGAATATGGAATTTTTTGGTTCCAATAAAAATTACAGTAGCTTCTCCATAAAAAGATAGCTTAAAGAGCAAGTGTGATTCTAGAAATACAGAGAGTTTTGGTGAAATACAAATAAAACGTCAGCAATTTGGAGGCTCGGCTCCAGCATGCTCTCAGCCACATAATGTGGTTTGAATGCTACTGACGGATACCCAAAATCCTTGAATCTGAAAAAATGGGTCAGAAATACTGTAGCAATTCTCTGCAACATATGCTCCTGCAAAGAGGCAGAGAACAGGAACAGACATAGAGAAACAAATGAGATAAAATTGCCCAAACTTCCCTTCCTAGCTGATTGAGTATGAACTTACAGTAGATGTTTAAAACAGTCCTTTGTCTGCCTGTCCTTTATTTCTATCTGGCAGTATTTCTACAGTGAAATTTGGCAACAGAGTAGGGCAAATGTTTAGATGGCAGAAGTCCAAGTTGTTAAGCTATGGGTGAAGTAGTAAAAAACAGGTGGCTTTCCACCAGATGTCCATTACTTGCAAGAAGTTTCTTCTGTGCTCTATCCACACAATGAGCTGTACCTGTCTTCTTTCTTTGCCCAGTTATTTTCTCTCATACACATGGATACAGAGGCAGTCTTCCCTCTTTCTTGCAGTATTAGCTCACATTTATGCAGATGTCTCCAAAATTATGTTCTGTGCTGACAATATTCTCTTGCCTAAAGGAAAGCTAGACCTAAAACCAAGCCTAGAAAAAGCATGGAACAACCCAGAACTGTCCATTACACAAAGGACATGAAGGATAGAGATCTTTAAGCCAGAAAGGTTTGTTGGATCACATGAGCCAACCTTCACGTATTACACTCCATTATGTTTCATTTAGCCATCTCATCTTTCAAATCATGGACTGCAGACCCCACTCTAGTAATAAACCAATGCCAAGCAAAGGTATGGGAAAGAGTGGAAAAGCAGAGTCAGAAGTTGAACCCCAAACTTGGGAAAAGGCTCTGGTCAATCTGCTTGAACAATTGGCCTAGAAATGGCTCCCCACCTCCAGACAGTAAAAAGGACTACTTGCAGTTGCAAGATAAGGCAAGCCAGGACTTTTTGCATCCAAGAGCTACCCTGTGCAGTGGTGATGTACCAGCTGTAAATAAGAACCTGACAGTTTGCCTGTCAGCTGTTTTTGACCTGAGTGGGGAAGCAGTAGGACAGAAATGCATACTGTTGTATTTAACAGCTGATTCCAGCAAAGTCTTTAGAAAAGACAATTGGAGTGGAAGGTTCTGATTGCCAAGTGGACTCTCATCCAAGAGCTGAAATGGTTTGTTCATAGACTCTCTCAAACTGTAAAGCTACCAACAGCAAATGAGTTAAGTCACTTGAGAAGGGAAGATGGGTAGGGAGAAGAAAACAAAAGGTAAAGATGAAACATGAAACTGCTGCTTCCTAGTTGCTGCTCCAGTGAGCACAGATATCACAGAAACTAACACTGCTTACTCTCACTTCATCAGCAGCAAGAGAGCTCCTGAAGTGTTTTATACCAGCACAAGCATAATAATCTCCAAAACAGGTTTAAGTTACTCATGATGAAACTGATACATCATTTAAAGATTTGTGCTGCAACATTGAACAATCAATACCCAAGAACCCTTCTATCTTTCAACTTTCCCTTAGAATGGCGATAATGAATCAAGAAAGAAGATGGACATGGAAAACAAAGGAATTAATAATTCTGCTGAGGCAAGGGAGGACTTGGGTATGAGTAGTATATAGAACAATATGAAAACAAAGGTCTAAAGTCCCTCATGGGAAAAATCCTGTAGAAAAATAAAGCAAAGCAGTGTCTGTTTTGCTGGTATTAGCTATCAAAGAAGATTTTAAATATGCTACCAACAAGCAAATCAAAACAAGCAAAATAAAGCAAGACAAAACAAAACATTTTGGGCTTTTCCTATTGACAAAAATTACTGTTGTCTACAAAACATAAAATACACAAAATATAGATCTACAGAGAAGCTGGATGATGGTTTCTCTCCAAATAGTACATAGATAAACTTTCCTGGTTTAGAACATTTCATCATCACACTAGCATGCTGAATATCAGCGTGGAAAGAAAGTTAACTCCGTATAGACAGAGAGAATTAGACTAAATGGTACTTTTCCTTTCCTCACATCTCAGAAGTAATTTTGCCTAGGAACCACACCAGAAAAAAGTGACATTTCCTTCACTAAAAATAAGTGCACTTTGGAATCTGCGGGCTTAATGCAAAGGAAATAGTAATGAACACGTTAAGGTCTCAATTCATCTAGAGCTATGAGAATTAAAATGCTTTTGAGATACTTGGCCCCTTTGAGACTAATGGGACAACTTGAGCATTTCTAAATGCTTTAAACTTTCAAAACCGAGGTATAGAGCTCTAATGTCAGCTGTATTGTTTGACCGACCTGCACACAAACACAGTACAAACATTTCCACCAGACTCATAGTCCCAAAGAGAGACAAATATGTTCCCCTGCCATTGGCTAAGAACAGAAAACTCAGATTACTGCAGCACATGACAGTAACAAATGTAACCACATAAGTGCTAGAACAAATGGCAGGCACTTTGGAGATTCGGGAATATCTAAATGTGTTTCACATAAGCCAAGATGAAGAGATAGACGTACAAAGACAGGAAACTAGCACACTTGATACTTTTCCTTAAGCTTCATCAGAGAACCACGTATTGAAGTCAATTATAGAAAAAAAGCAAAGAAAAAAACAGCTCAGGAAGTAAAAATACATGTATTAAGCCTATTATTTCTCCTGCAGGATGGTGAGAAATATCTTTTGATGTGACTGTCACAAGACAGCTAGGAAAACAAGGCATCTCTACAGCTATCAAGGAGGTTGAAAATAATGCCTGTGGATACTTCTTGAAAGGGTATTTTAATACTGGGGTAAGGCAAATGATGAAGTGTCTAACATTCAAATCAAATTATTCTAATTGCACAACATCGGTTTACTCAAATCAGAACTTGGTCTTCCCCATCCTCAGAAGGCAGGAGAACACCTGAGCAGCAGCAGGACAGGCCAAAGTGCCAGGCAAGCCCAGAGTCTTCAGTCTCTTCTAGAAACAGAGCAATAGCCCAATCATTACTGTGCACTTAACCTGAAAGCTCTGAGCAAACAGTATGCTCTCTCATGGGCAGAGATGTCAGAAAAGAGGAGGGGGAAAAGAGGAAAAAAAAGGTCCCATCTCACAAAATTTCACTTTAGAATAAGAAAACTCCCAACCAACAAACAAGTCAACAACCTCCCATGACTCTTTTTTTTCAAAACAAAGAATTGAGTGAGAAGATATTTACTCTTCTGACCAACCACATTTGTTTAGATTCATGGCATCTTTTTACTCCTGCAATGTCACGATACACTGGATGCATTTCAAAAGACATTTATTTCAAAGTCTCAAGAAAAGAAAGTCAGCATAATACTATCCATTTTTCTCGATTTTTAACCTTGTCTGGACATTTCCTGTTGGATAAAAAGGAAGTTCTATGTTAAACAGAAAACACAGTGGATTTCTTTAATATATACCCAAACAAGAAAAATTATCCGATGACCCAAACAAATCTCAATCCCATGTCTCAGTCCTTATATATCTTTGACGACTTCCCAAATCACAAATATGCAAACAAGAATAAGACCTTTTTTTCACTCAGTAAATAGACTGCACATGCTGCTGTGCTGTCCTCATTAAACCTGTGTAAAAAGTTGTGGGAGTAAAACATGCTGCAGTAAGTCTAGGCCACAGTAAAAATTTTTTGTCTCTGTGTTCTAAAACATAGACAAGTCTTCTTTGAAAACATGCAATATAGAAAAGAAAGGAGTAGGAAAGAAAAGAAAACATGCTAACACTTTGAATTGCAGGTTTCATTAAACTTGGAAAAGGTCATCTAGTTCAAGCCTAAGAGAACGCTATAAATCAACTCTGACAAGACATTGGAATTGAAGTAATTGCTTGCTATTCTCTCACTGCATATTATTCCTATTTCATTTCTAAAACCACAAAGTTTGAGCCCAACACAGTTTTGAGGTTTGTGAGAAAGAAAGGATTATGATCTTATTAACTCTAATTTTTCTCAAGCTACTTGTTTTCCATATCAGCTTCCTATAGTCTGTTAATCAGAAGGAGAATAAGTTTGATAGAGACACTATTTCATAGCAAAGGTCCCAGACTGTTTGGACCATTGACTATTGTCAGGTTTTTCTTCCCAAGCATAATATAGCCTCACCAACATTAAATATTTTAAATTGCAAATCCCAATTGATCTACTGAGGAAGGATACAAATATTTTCTTTATGGCTCACTAAGCATAGAAAATTCCTCCTCATAGTTACTTGCTACAAGCTCTCCTTCCCCCTTCATGCAAGAATGGGATAAAATTCTAATTTGTAGTGATGCTAGAGATAGACAGCTCCAATTAAAAGGATAGGAGAGAGGGAAAGATGAGCCTGTTAATTGTCTATTAACTAGACTTCATTCAACTAGCTCTGGACATTGTAGAACAAAAGAAGACTGGGATTTTCAATGAACATTACTAGGTCTTTAAAATTATTATAATTTGATTATTTTTATAATTAAATTCTCAGTAACTCTTCCACTGAAATTAAACATCATGATTTTAACAATATTTTCTTTGGACTGAAAAAGAATATAAAATAGACTAAGTAGAAAATTCAGTAAACAATTGGGTTTTCTGCTTTCTCTCTCATTTCACTTACAAAAAATGTTGAGTGCAAATTAATTATGTTGTTCTAGAAAAGTCAAGTTACATATATGACTCTTCTATAATCTCCTAAGAGATTATTTAGCAAGGAAAGAATTGGCTATTTAAGTACATGAAACACTGGCTTTTTTAATACATTACTCTGAATACAACATAACATGCTTGTGTAACAACTTAAGTCAACAGAATTATTCTCAAACCTGAATGAACCATTGTTCAGATTACAAGAGTACAAAGATTATATATAAAGCATTTAATATGAGAAATCTCAAGAAATTAACTGAAAATAAGAAGTAAAGAAAACACATTATTCCATTGACATGAATAGAAGTGAGATTTCATTGCCAAATTCTACCATATTTATAATCATGGAATCATAGAATGGTAGGGTTGGAAGGGACCTTTAGAGGGCCTTTTCCCCCTGAAGAAGCAGGTCCACCTAGATCAGGTCGCATAGGAACATGTCCAGGTGGGTCTTGAAGACCTCCAAGGCAGGAGATTCCACAACCCTTCTGGGCAGCCTGTGCCACTGGTCCATCACCCTCACAGTAAAACAGTTTTTCCTTATACTTAAATGGAACTTTTTGTGTTCCAGCTTCATCCCATTACCCCTTGTCCTGTTGCTAGCTACAATAGAAGAATACCTCTCTACCTTTTAGACTGAAGCTTCATTTATCATATATACCCAAAGGCTTTCCAACAGCCATTGTTTATTTCAAGAATATTTGGCATTTTTCATATTTTATCCTCACAAACTCATTGATGATTAGGCTTTGTCTTAGAACTCTGCAATGTTACAAATATTCCTATTTAATCACTTGTTTTATGCCAGTACGGTTATCCAAACATTGCAAAAGAGTAAATCTGCAGTTCTTTAAAGAGTGTTTTGCTTAATGCTGTATACAGCTGTGGATCTTCTATTAAACATGCTAGTATTGAGGGATTTAGGGTTATTTGAGTCTTCATCCATACCATTCTCTGGGAATAAAACAGAGAAGGTAACTGACTGTGGTGACAACACAGAGAACATACTTATGAGCAAAACCAGCCGTCTTTCAGATCCGTAGTCTAAATAGCTGTGGAAATATATAGCACATTAAAACATATGATAAGAAGAGAACTATTCTAAGTCTACAGTTGAAGAATTTCCCTGGATGCTCAGAACACTTAGAAAATAAAAATTATGTTCAGAATTTCAAGGTCCAGTTTAAAAAACCCACACTATGGTCCAGGTACAAAACGTTGAGACAAGCGCTGTGTGTGTGGTGTTGGACAGATTGTAACCAGCCCTGTGTTGGTACTCAGGAGAAACAGGAAGAAAATGTTATCATCTTGATAAAAAGTCATGTACTTTTCCAGGTGAAATGTGCTATGGCTTTTACCTTCCAAATACAGACCACATAACTACATGCTCCTTTTGTACTAACCAGTGGGATGGGCCAAATGCAGTGGTAGCAGACATAGTAATACGTTAAGATGATGAAGACCTGGTAAAAGAGTAAATATGATCTCCAGAAGCTAAGTAACTGTAATTAGATTATGCACTGAGTCAAAGTGCCAGTGAAATAATACATGATGCAATAAGCTGCAAAGGTGGAGCATCCCACATATCTTACAATCTTTTTAACCTCAGGCTATGTTTTAAAGACAGAAAAAGGTCGGTTGCTCGCCTGGCTTGATGCTGAAATCAATGGAGCAATCCTGATTGACGCCAGCTGAGGACCCTGCTAATGAAGACAGGGAAGTTTTCTGATTTACTTTTACCTGGGGAGCTGCCCTAAGAACTAGTCTTTTACAATTTAATGCCAATGGATGTGCACATTCTGTTACTACCACATAACATTAAACTGATAGCATCACTCTCCCACTTGGCCACTCAAACTCTGCTGGAGGACACTGGAACAATGCAGCAAGGCTGAACACACTGTTACATTGCAGTTGCTGCCATTAAAATATTATACTTGAAATTAATGCATTGCACCTTTCAGACTAATGTTCTCTAAATCAGACTGAATTTATCCAGGGGTATTTTTAGGCAAAAATACATCCTCGCAAGCAATGTAATGATCAGCACTTTTCCCCAAGATCCTCTAATGTGGAATAAAGTCTACACAGTAATTAATATTTATGAAGTGAATGAGTTCCTGTTAAACCCTAAATCACAAATATGTGGGATTTCAACTATAAAAATGCAAACCTAAACCAATATAATAAAAAGATATTTTCATACATATTAATTGTGAACTTTGGTCGTTATGTGTTTTTTTAGTAAACTCAAAATTAATAATCATGCAGATCTACAGACATGTATTGATCAATGCAATTTCTAGAATAGCCATATAATACAGAAGAAGGTGCATTTTAGTATATTAAAGGATCTTTGAAACTTGATCAGCAGAAGCTTGATCTTATGTCCTTCAGTTGCCAACAGTACCTTGTTTACACTCTCTCATCAGTGCTTTCCTCCATTAGAATTCAGAGAAAGCATTATGCGCAGAAGGAAGCTCTTTGCAAGATGAACTGATATGTGATTCAGCCTGTGTCCTAGGAAGTGAGCACCCATTATTAAAAATGTAAATGATGTATACACCGTTCCTGGAACATCCATGCTGTATATATATCAAGCAATTGAAGAAGACTAAACAATACTTGTTTTATGCAGTGCTTTTTATCATTGAATGTCAAATGGCTTCATAAAAATTGCTGTTCTACATATAAACCATTAATAAACAATTAAAGGATTACAAGTCTTCATATGGCGACTGATGCTAAAAATGTTTCAGCACTGGAAAGAAGTTATGTAATTTAGCAACATGAGACATTTATTTAAGGGCTCTTCAGAAGGCTAACTTCAGGCACCCAAGCCTGAAAACTTTTGCTTTCATAAAAGATTAAAAAACAATTCTAAACAAATGTGAACTAATCCAAGCTAAATATAGTAACGTCTCCTCAAACTATTACTAATGTTTTATTAGAATTTGTTACTTTCTCCACCTTTCCAGATAGTAGAGTGCAGAACGTCCTGCATAACACCATCAATATCTTTGCTGAAACACAGGTGGAACACAACAAGGTGTGCTACAACTGATGGCTCCATGAAGGGGTATGTGTGTTAATACAGTAAAAAAACAAAAAAAAAAAAAGAAAAGAAAAAGAAAGAAAACTGGTTGGTTGTTTTTTTTTTTTCCTTAGCTACTCAAGAAGCTGCCCTAAATCATTCAAGATGGGAGGACAAGATGGAAAAGGATTCTTGAAGGGCAGACTGTGCGTGGAAATGTTGGACTGACAGTTTAAAGGACCATTGTCCTCCATTCATCTAGAGCTTGGCTCAGCAAAAAGAATCTCAAAAGATCATCTAGTCCAACCCTCTTGCCAGAGCAGTAGAATCAGCAGCAATGCATGGTGTGGTAACAAGAAGCAGGAAACGTAAGCTAGAGGACAGCATGTTCTCCATAATACATCCCAGTATCTCTTCTAAGGTTAGCTGCAAAGACTCCTGGCATGGTAATCCACAGAACACCAGTTCATTTCACACATACTAACAGCTTGCCATCATATGTCATCACATGTTCACCGCTACTGAAGGCAATCTCCCAGAGGACATTATCTAATTTTCTAAGCTGTTTAATATCCATTTTTTCCCCTAAAAATACAAACCTTTTTGACTTCTCATCTTTCCCATCTTTTAAGCATCAAGAAAAGCAGAGACACTTGACAAAGCTGCAGGTAGAGTGGAATTTTAAACTAAACAAAGAAAACATCAGCAAGCTACAAGTAAAAAATTTAGCTCTGGGCTTGAGGCATTACCTTTTATTCAAAGAGGCATAATTGATAAAGAATGCTAGTGGTGTGATTTACAAAATGTTAACTATGCAATAGTAGAACATCCTGTTACAAAGTAAGATAATTATTTTACCAGAACCTCAAAAGTAAATAGATGAATGCACAGAATCTTAAATGATGTTAGCAGATTAATGGGCAGAGGAAAAATATTAGAAGCAATGTAATCCCTCAAAATGTTCAGGCCAATTAAAAAAAAAAAGAAAAAGTGATGCTTCAGCTTATTAAAAACACACCTTTATTTGGTTTTATTTTCTGCATCAACTCAAAACTTCTCTGTTCCACTGGAGATTCTGGCTGGGATCCTATTTAACATCTTAATTAATGATCTGAATGATGAAGTAGAGTGCACTTTCAATAAGTTTGCAGATGACAAAATTGAGAAGAATGTCTGATATACAGAAGCATGTGCTGCCATCCAGAGGAACCTTGAGAGGCTAGAAAAATGATCTGACAGGGACTTGATACAGTTTAGAAGAATAAATGCAACGTCTTACACCTGAGGAGGAACAAATCCATACAACAAGTATGGGCTAGCAACTAATCATCTATCTGGAAAGCAGCTTGACAGAAAAGGACCTTGGGGTTCTGGTGGACACCAACTTGAACATAAGTCTGCCCTTGCAGCAACACAGACTAATGGTATCCTGGGTTGCATCAGGCAAAGTATTGACAGTAGAATGAGGGAGTGGATCCTTCCTCTCCAATTCACACTGAAGAGGCCACATGTGGGGTGCTGTGTCCAGTTCTGGGCTCCACAGTATAAGAGAGACATGGACACACTGGAAAAAGTCCAGCAAAGGGCCACAAAAATTAAGGTGCTAGCACATCTCTTCTATGAGAAAAGGCTGAGAGAGCTGGGACTGCGCAGTCCAGAAGAGACTTGAGGGTATCTCATCAATGTGTACAAATACCTGAAGGGAGGGTGCAAAGAAGATGAAGACAGGCTCTTCTCAGTGGTTCCCAGTGACAAGATCAGAGGCAATGGGCACAAATAGAAACATGGGATGTTCCCTCTAAACACCAGGAAATGCTTTCACTGGGGCAACTAATGCTTTCACTGGCACAAGTTGCTCAGAAAGGTTGTGGAGTACCCTCCCTGGAGATGTACAAAAGACATCTGGACATGGTGCTTGACCAGGGAAATATGACAAGATAACCTCTAGAGATCCCTTCTAATCTCAGTCATTCTCTGATTCAGTGATATAGACCCCCTTCCTCCTCCATATAGGAAAATAGCTCTATTTTAGGCATGTGTTCAAGGAACAGCCTACACTGAAAGCTGTATTACCTGTATCTCTCATCTGCATTTTCTCCTGATTCTGCAGTTATCAAAGATAGTGTGTTGTTTCTACTGCAGTAGCTTTTTAGTTGTTTTTAATTAGTGAGGTAGGTAATTACTAATTATCTTCTGTCTCCCTCCCCTCTCTGTCCCATCTAGAAAACTTGGCAACCTGTTTCTTCCACTGGAAAAGCTCTTGGACACCTATGCAAAGTATCTGAATGAGCATAAGGTCTATAAGATTCTATTTTGAGACAAAAGTTTTCTTTGCAATACTTGTAGCTTGACATCAGTATGTGTGTGTCACTACTGATGAGAAAGAACACTGCAGATCTGAGATATATTACCATTTGTCTGTCTGAAAAATAGGATGTTTACTCTGCCAAGAACTGCATGGCTGACCAGGAATTAATTTGGAATCATTTCCTGGACTAGGCTGAGGAAAAAGAGAAGCAGGACTAATGTACAGAAGCATAATTAATCACAGTTAATTGAATCTTTATTTATTTATTTTAATGTGGCTTATAGCCCTCAGGTAAAGATAATGAGAATTAGCATTTTAGGAGTTGTGTCTTTCTGTTTTGTTCAGACAGTTTCTGCTCATTTATTCCCTCGTGGTAGTGTTTCCATGATGTAAGCCCTTAATTTCAGCCTGTTAAGTACAAGTAAAGAAAATCTCTTGTATAGCTGTTCTGTAATAAAAAAACAGGAAATAAAATTAAATCACACATCAATATTCTCTTATGAGAAAATGCTCTTTTGAATTGCTGAGGATGATGAAAAGCAGCTGAGCTGGTCATAGAAGTAACTGTGAAGGAGGTCAGTCCACACCTCTAACAGTTATCCTTGACATCAGAGATATGCCAGGGAAGCAGAGAGAGTGTGAAGAGGGAAACAGGAGCTTTATTTCACTGCCCTAATCTAGTAAGGATGCACCTTCCAGGGACATAACTCAGAGCTTCTCACTAAGAGCACCAAGGAACTCGGGGGCCATCTGTCAACATAAGTTAACAGCTCTCCAGGGCTGTCTCTCACATAGCAGAGCATCAGCATCTGGCCAACTGGCCTTTATATTTTTGCTAAAGTAGCCTCCTAAAATCACTGCTGGTCTGTAACTGAGATTTACCAATCCAGCTGAACCTCAAACTTAAATAGAAAAACAGAGAGGAACTTAATTTTCAACAACAGCAGTCAATTTTAAAACTAAGTGGAAATTTGTGACCAAAGCACCCATCCACACATGGCTTTTTCATCCCTTCACAATTCTCTCCCAATAGAAAAGATGCACTAAGATAGAGACAGTTCCTACCCAGTCTGTCCACAAAGACAAGATATGCCATGCTCAGCAACAGGCTTGAAGAGATCCTGGTAATACTCAAGTCTAACATTTGCTATTGGATACAGTAATACAGGGATCTTAGCTCTACCTTCTACAGTAGTGAGAAGCTAAAAGAACATCATTTACATAGTAGGATGGTTGAATTTCAAGTATAGCCTACTTGACTGTGGTTTTTATGGTGCCTGCTAATGAAATACTGTTTTGAAGTACTAATATACAGCTTGTGTTTTATCACAGGTTGACTTGCACATAGCATGCAAACTCAGATATACATGTGGTTCTCTATAGGTGAATGAACATGCTCCCCATGTCCCAGCTTTAAGGAAATAAAGTCATCCTGCATGAGACTGATTCCAGTCAGCAGAGATGAATGAGACCCATCGTATTGTAGCTAAATTCAAGAACCTTGCACCAAGCTTAGATAATTGAGACTGGCACTGAAGAGGTAACAGATGGGAGAAATCCTCCCCCACCATCTGGAAGATTTGCTACACCTGTAGCAGCAGCTGCTTTGATGTGCACAAAAATACACGTCCTCCCCTTTAGAACAAAGAAAATAAAGGTCTCAGCAATGGCAGAATATCCAGATTTATACATTGTTGGTACCTATTCCAGTCTTGTGAGTCTGATCCCCTGCAGGAGCATAAATCCCTGCATTATGTCCTGTAACTAAGCTCTTCAAAAGTGGAGCTGCAGAGCAAGTGGAGAATTAGCCTAGGGAGGAGGGAGAAGTACAAAGTGACCTCTGCACTAACTAGCTTGGTGGACAATGAAAACCCATCGTTCAAGCAAATGGCAAGTATTTTCTTAAACGTAGAAAAAGATTGTAATTTCATGCATCTGAACTGATTTGATTTTAAAATATTAAAGAAATCTTCTTAGCTGTTTTGGTTTAATATTGCAAAAAATATGAACATGATATAAAACATGCATTATTGGTTACATATACACATATATATATAGGAGTGTATTAAAATTTAAAGTTGAGGTATTTTATCATACAGAAAATCACCACAAAACATAAGAAAGCATAAACAAAATGTTCTGATTGGAACAATTTCGTATTTTTTCAGGTGACATGAATAAATTCTCATATATCCGTACTGTCAAAAGCAGATTTCTCAAACAAAAACACATGCAGCAACAAGTTTGGGCCAAGCTCACTATGGAATATCATGCTCAGTTAAATCCTGTGACAGTTGAAACTCCAATCAGTTTTTGAAAGAAAAAAAAATATCCCAAAACAACAAAAAAATCAAATTAGTAACTTTGACCAAAAAGTACTTTGAGGAAAGGGAGTTCAAACAGTTAAAAAGCCTAATCATTACTGCTCTGCAGCTGAGCCACGGTAATCGCCCTGACTCTGCTCGTTCATGCCTTTAAAGCAAAGCAAACACAAGAGCCTTTGAGCTACTTTGAAAGAAACTCAGTTGCTTTTTGTTGTATGTCCATATGTTAAGAACACAACACTTTTGTGCAATTTAGGAATTCTCTGCTGGAAAATGACTGGCACCAAGCTAGAATGACAAAAACCAATAAAAGTTATGGACAGAGAGCTCATGAAAGCACCACACACACAGCAAAATGCGTACCAGTTATTCTTGCTCGTCTCTCTAGACACAGACATTCATCACTGTGGATTACTGAAGCTGTGACAGCATTAGATAGAGATTGACAGCTGTCTGTTTTATAACTTAAAGCAGAAAGCCAGCATGTGTTTTGCTAGTTCCAGCTGAGAGGAGTAAACAAACAAGCCAAAGGAGTGTACAGTCATTAGTGTATAGATTATGATTGACTGAAGCTGTGTGAAACTTCTGCAGAGGAAGCCCCAAACAAGTCTTTGCTGCCTTCACAGTGCCTAGTTTAATTTTAAACTGGAAATACAAATTAATCTTACTAAAATATTCATAAAACTGGTCTAAGCTAGAGAACAAGATTGGACTGAGTTATTGCTTCAAATCTGAACTGTGCTTAGGCTCATCAGGGCTACAAATATTTTTCAGATCAAACAAATCCAAATTTACCTTTGGAGTTTTAGATTGATTTTCTTTTTTCCTGTTTGTTTTGCCTGAGTTTTGCCAGAAGTCTGAATTGTCTGAATTAAGGACAAACAAAAAGAGAGATCTATAAATCTATATCAATATATACATTACTCCACTGAGAAAACATTGGTACCTTTGTCACAACTAAGGGTCACCTGCCCTCCCATGCACAAGGGACTGAAGTCAGTCCTGGTCTCCTATTCAGAACAATACTACCCAGAGACTAACTAACAATAAAGCAAATTGGAGGGGGGAGAGTTAATCATCATGTGTATTACTATCCTGAGTGGAAGAGGTTGGGGGTCTTCCTCTACTAGAAGCCATTTTCCCACTTTATCTCTGTAACTATGAAGAAGCTTCAGCATACCAGTTATACTAGGGTTACAATAGTGAATATTCCAGACCTTCCATAACTTTCAATATAGTTATTTTGTTGCCTGCAGTTCAGTCTAAATATCTGCTAGGGAGAGGTGAGAGATTTCTTTGCATTTGATGGGTTTATTTTGAGACTAACCTAAACTCTAATGAGCCTTCAGTTTACATGAAATTTGAGCATAATTGCAATATCTACTAATGACTAATACATATTCTAGACATAATCTTGTCTGTATTGTGGGTTTACCACAGAGGCAATTTTTTTTTGAACCAATAAGTCTTTGTACTCAAATATAATCTACAATTAAAAAATTCTTGGTCAAGAACCATACTTTCATACACAGCTTTTCTCTTATGGTACCCTTCCCTGTTTCCCAAGACTTATCAGTTTGAGACTACAGAAAGTAATGCATCCTTTACTAAGTCTGTCATTCACCAGAGCCATTCTTTGTAACAATATCCGAACAATCCAGATGAAACTTAGTTCTCAGTATTGTCATTGAGGTGGTTACAAACATCAAAGCTTTAATATATACAATTGGTGAATTAATAAAGATTCACCATCAGCAACATGAACACTGTTTTATCCTGGCTGATGTTTCCATTTCTGTCATTGGACATAAGCTGCCACAAGCTCATCATTTCTTTATTATCCTTATCGCTTCAATTACAGAAAAGAAACAACAACAAAAAAAAACCGCAACAAAACCAAACCCAAACAAACAAAAAGAAATCCACAAAAACAAAGGACACAAGCTGCAACAGAGTAGATTTTGAAATGCTGGGGAAAAGTTTTCTCTATGACAGTTATCAGGCATTGGAAAAAGTTACCCAAGGGAGTCGTGAAATGTCCATCCTTACAGATGTTCAAAACTCATCCAAGCAAGGTCCTGAGCAATCTGAGCTGCACTGGTCCTGCTTTGAGTGGGGGTTCGAAAGAAATATCCCCCAAAGATCCTATCTAAAGTTAATTATTGTATAATCCTACAAAAGCACTCTGTGAAATTTCCTGTGCTGAAATAAAGAGCAGGAAAACTATGAGGAAACCCAGAACTCTTGTCCTTTATTAGTTTCTCATTTCAGTGAGTTTTTTCCACAAATTTTTCCCAAAAGATTTCAGGAACATGTAGAAACAAAATGTCATCTACCACACTGAAATAAGACTCCTTTTACCAGGTGCCCCCACAATTCACAGTCTTTTATAGTAACTTTGGTTCTTGAGATTTCACTTCTGTCTCTAATCCTGGACATGGTCTCTCAATAAATATGATACATCTGACAAAGCAGACTAGAACCCAGTGGGGTTAAATCTTACAGGACATCTGCACTGATCCCTAATGGATACTGAGTTATCTAATTTAAAACAGATCAATTTGCATGGAAATATAGTTAATTCTTAGAAGAATTGAAGGCACTTTTCTAACAGGAAGTGCTACCTGCCAACCAGTAGATCCAGTTATTGATGCAGTCATCACATGACGCAGAGGAAGTTTGAAGATTTATTCTCAGTTCTGATAAAGCAACAACCAGATGGAGATATGCTAACAATCCTGGTTGAAGTAACTTACTCATACAAATTTGATCACAAAAAAGAAGTGTTTCCATTTGTATAGAAATCCTGGTTTGAAATATATGTTGGGAAGAAGTGTTATCTAAACTCTAGCCAATGTTTTTATTTTCATTGATTTATATATATAACTTTATTGATTGCTATAATATTTATTCATTTCATTTCAACATGTCAAATGCAATCTGCACTAACTGCAACTCAACATTTTTCAAATACATATTCACTTCTGTAATGTTTGCCTTCATTAGTTACACATGCAATTATTACTGAATATAAGATATTTTACTAGAGCCAGTACCCAATTACCTGAGTGATATTATCCATGAATTCCTATAAAACTGCTATTTCATTTGGTCACTGTACTTGATGAAAACCATTTATTTATTTCTATATAAAGTCGTCCTTATTTTCTAATGTAATGGCATCTATTACAAACTGTGTTTTTTATAGAGCTGCCTGTGACACAAAGAAGCATTCATTGTCTCCTAAACAAAGAAAAGGCTCTAAAAGTGATCTGCATTAAGAAGAGAATACAGCCATTCTATCTTAAGGAAAAAAAAACCCCACATTTTCTTTAAAAGCCACTATATTAAATAGTAGAGTGCTTGTTACTGTAACTCTTTTCCCATATGCTGTTTTCATTTGGGCATCATTGACTTTCTTGATAATTACAATCTGTTGCACATGCATTTACACTATGATGGTGGTACAGATAATTTATAAAAATCTAGTCTAAAATGTTATTGATAGTAATCAAGAGGCAGATACAAATCATGGAGTTGGAGATGGAGAAATTGCTATAATTAAAGATCTGCAGTCAGAACTTTCTTGCTTTCATAATAAGTAAAGCACACGTTAAATATGAAGTTTCAAAACCAGTGATTTTCTGAGAAAGGTCTTCTGCCAATAATTTTGGAAGGGAGATGTAAGGTACTTTACAATCTCTGTTAAGATTACAGAACATATCCTCCTGAACACTAACACTAAAATATTCACACATTTAAAAAGAAAAGAAAGAGAGAGAAAACGGAGCTCTTTGAGTTCAGAGCAATTAGGGAAAAGCTTATGTGGTATCCAAGTTGTGTTTCCTTGCTTATAAAAGGTTTCTTTTGTTCCTTATTTGTCACACAGTTGTATGCTATCATCTGAACTAGGAAAATCTGCTGACCACTGTCCTGTTAACCTGTTTGAGTCTACAGGAATTTAATCACCGAGCTTATAAATAGTAGAGACAGGGCAACAGTGGGCAAGATTTTTACAATCTTATCTCTAAGAACTGATTTTGAGAGGAGATTTTGGAAAATATATGAATATAATGTCAACATGGAGCTTGATTCCTGTTTCCCCAATACCACTTTAAATACTTCAATAGATATCAATGGAACAGAAATAGGCATTACAGGGGAATTCCTTCTGATTCTTTCCATGAAGTCCATTTCTCAGTTATATATTTTCTCCAATAAAGATTACTAGCAGGTTCTGAAAGACATTCATTCTTCTGTGCTGAAAATTTCCAGTGTTCATCAGATCTGTCAATAGGGGAGCACAGAAGCAGAGTATGTTCTTCACTTTAGCAGTAGATCCAACAATATGGCAATCTGGAGGAGCATCAAGAAACTCACAATTTCATTTCATTAAAAGCTTTGTTTTACATTGTTTAAAGAAATGACTTTAACATTATGATACCCTGCATATATGTTAATTAGGTTTAGCACTGGATTATTAACTGCTTGAAGGAAAGAAGGCAGTGAGTTGTGATCAATAGGTCAGGGTTTAGTTGGAGGCCTGGATCTAGTGGAGTCCCTCAGGGGCTGGTGCTGGGATTGGTACTGTTCAATATATTCATTAATGAACTTGATGAGGGAACAGAGAGCACTGTCAGCAAGTTTGCTGATGATCTGGAACTGGGAAGAGTGGCTGAAACACCAGAAGACCATGCTGCCATTCAATGAGACCTGGACAGGCTGGAGGGTTGGGAAGGGAGAAATCTAATGAAATTCAACAAGGGCAAGTGTAGAATCTGGCATCTGGGAAAGAATAACCCCATGTACCAGTACAGGTTGGGGAATGAACAAATATGTAAAGAGTGGGTGTCAGGAGGATGAAGCCAGGCTGTTCTCAGTGATGTCCAATGATACGACAAGAGGCAACGAGTACAAGCTGGAGCATAAGAGGTTCTAAAGAAATAAAAGGAAGAATTTCTTCACTGTGAGGGTGAAGCACTGAAACAGGCTGCATTGATGAAGATGTTGAACAAGAGTGGCCCCAGAACCGACCCCTGTGCAACTCCACTGGCCACAGGCCTCCAACTGGATTCTGTGCCATTGATCACCACCCTCTGGGCTCTGTCATTCAGTCAGCTCTTGATCCACCTCACCAGGGTACCCTCTATTTTCAGCGGTGGGCCCACTTTCTCCCTAACCTTTCCTTTGCTGCTGATGTACCTGAAAAAGTTCTTTTTGCTTTCCTTCACTTTCTTGACCAGGTTTAATTCTAAAAGGGCTTTAGCCTTCCTGGTTATACCCCTGTATGCTCTGGTAATATTTCTGTACTCTTCCCAAGCAACTAGGCAAACATTACTGCCAAATGGCTTTTTAAAAAGACTTTAAAAAAAAAAGGTCTCAAAGATAGAATTAGGAAGGTAAAAAGGGTTATATAAACATATTTATTTTTGCATCATGTTAGAATTATGAAACTTGTCCCATAACTTTCACATTTCCTTTTTTTGTTTGTTTTTTTTTTTTTTTTAAGCTTACAGCAAATTTTGGTTTTTTTTACAGATACCTCAAAAGTAAAACTAAATTGAGCTTTTCTGGATTTTTATTGTTTATTACCAAGATGACTGGAAACATGTTAGTACAGTTTGGGCTTGTTTTATACTATAAATTTAAATCTGCTTAGTTCTAGTCTTCTGGAAAAATACTTAGACACATTAGTCCAACCACAACATCACAAAAAACAAGAACTAATACTTCCAGAAATTCAGAGAGGAAGAGATGTTTTAAAGACTCTGTGTGTTAAAAATTCATCACAAAAAAACAGTAGTAAACAGCAGTACAGTTAGAAAGCAGGTGGATGCCCTTACGGATTAAAAATTCCAGCTTTCCCTCCAATTTTGGATGCAAGTGCTTTAAAAATTCTTTCTCTCATTCCTCATACTGCAAATAAGATTTGCAATAAAAAATACACTTTGATGTCTGAGAGCTAGTAATGTGCCCTCATGGCCAAGAAGGCCAATGGCATCCTGGAATGCATCAAGAAGAATGTGGCCAGCAGGTCAACGGAGGTTCTTCTCCCTCTCTACTCTGCCCTGGTGAGGCCTCATCTGGAGTACTATGTCCAGTTCTGGGCTCCTCAGCTCAAGAGGGACAGGGAACTGCTGGAGAGAGTCCAGCGCAGGGCCACCAAGATGATCAGCAGAATGGAACATCTTTCATATGAGGAAAGGCTGCAGAAACTGGGGCTGTTTAGTCTGGAGAAGTGGAGACTGAGGGGTGATCTTATTAACATTTATAAATATCTAAAGGGTGGGTGTCAGGAGGTTGAGGCATCCCTTTTTTCTATAGTAGCTAGTAACAGGACAAGGGGTCACGGGATGAAGCTGGAACACAAAAAGTTCCACTTAAACATAAGAAAAAGCTATTTCACTGTGAGGATGACAGAGCCCTGGCACAGGCTGCCCAGAGGGGTTGTGGAGTCTCCTTCCTTGGAGGTCTTCAAGAGCCGCCTGGACATGTTCCTATGCAACCTCATCTAGGTGACCCTGCTTCTGCAGGGGGGTTGGACTAGATGGTCTCTAAAGGTGCCTTCCAACCCCTACCATTCTATGATTCTATGATCTACAATATTTGTATCTTCAATCAAAACAAAAAATAGCAACAGGTTTATTCCTTTGTAATTTTTTGTTGACTCAACAGTTAAATATACCTGACGCCATATTTTCTGATTCAATACAGAAGTCAGCTCGCAGGTCTCACTCTGAGCAAGTCAATTGGCATGATCAGGTGATAGATTATACTGATGAATTGACCAGAAGTTATAAGCATCATGTCAAAACAATACCTTTATACTTTGAAACACTCTTGTTAAGAATCTAGGGGCCTCTAACTCATTCTCAGTAATCTACATTCTCAGTAAATTCCAAGAAGGAATATTAAAATTGTGGCATTATTAAACAGTTTTTTGACACAAAGTAGTACAAAAACTTCAGAATAGCCGTAGCTACAGAAGTCCTTCCTCTTATACAGATCCATTTGATGCTAGCAGAACTTAAACTTCATTGTCCATGTGCTACTGCAGTAGTACTTAGCAAGGCCAAACCTCTTACTCTCCATAATGTCTCTCTCTTCCCCGTGATGTCTTTCAGGGTTCTCTTTATGCCTACTAGACACATCTTCTCATATCCTGTTTGGAACCTTGTCTCATCTATTTATACTGGAAAACAAGGAGACAGCTGGTGGGTGAGTCCAGAGAACTTCTCACTCTAGTTAGAGAAAATAATTGGTCTTCTCTACAAAGCACATTTTTCTTTTTTAATATCAGACTATAGCATTCACAATAATCTTGCCTTTTGGAGGAAAACAGTATTTCAGAAATGACCGCTACCAGAGAATAACCTAAATAGGTACAGAACAGTTGGATTTCCAACACAACACAATAATCCAAATCTCACTAAGGTCTCAAGTGGATGTTCATATCATGACAGATTATTGCCTTTGATTAGCCTTCATCTGTAGTGCTCAACATCACTTGTCCTTGCTTTTATCTTATGACTGACATACATTTTATCAGGAATGTATCATTGTCTCCTTGTTAGACCCTCAGTTGTCTTCTCTCAGATGAGGCCTCACACACTGTAAGGGAATGAGGTTTCTCTCTTTCATCATTTTGTCTAAGAGGGTAAAAGAAACTATACTGGAATTTATTTCTGTCTCTCTAACTTAAGAATTTTTTTCTAACCCTTTTTCTATATCAGGAAGGCAAAAAATAGTAGTGTCAATTCAGACTAGCAGCAATCACAAATAGGCTGGTCACCAACATACAGGGAGACAGCAGCAAACACAAACATTCCCAGACTAACGTGATCTATATTTTACATTGTGCCTTAAATGGCCTCTCACCAACTGGTTCTTTGCAGTCTCAGTGTTTTACAAGCTGCAGTTTACAAACTACAAGCACTGTCTTCCCTTTTGCAGGGAGCTTTGAAAGGAGTCTGCACTGATGAAATGTGAGATGTGACACATGCAAAATTCCATTGAGCCAAAGAGGAGGAAGAAAAACAAGGAGAGAAACTGATGAGGAGAGAAAACAAGATATAGAGGAGAAGGAAACAAAAGAGAAGGTAAAAAATATTTTTCATTACGCAAAGGCACTGTCTTACCATGATTAATAAAGGATCAAGAGATGCTCTCCTCACTGAACTACAAAATCCAACACAAATGTTCAAGTCTGTTTCTTAGAAACAGCAAGTATACTCAAGATGAATAAACAACTATGATGGCAATATTCACAAAAAACTTCAAAACTTAAGCAGGCAGTGTCATGTTACCTTTTTCAGAGGTGATTCCTCTGTGTCTATCAGAGCTAAGGTAGCAAGTCCCCAAAAAGCATGCTTCACTCAAAACCTTACAAACTGATCTCTGCTAGGAAAATAGAAAACAAGCAACTAAGATATCTCAGAGTCAATTCACTGACCTCTTCATACATAGCATCCAGGTCATAGAAAAATTCTGTTAATGTTGCCAGTTCAGCTTCTCCATGAGCACACATTACAATACTATCCTTCATCAGACACCAGTTTTCTATCACAGACTTTTGGGAGGCTTATAATTGCACACATTTTTATGAACTTTTATAGTCACAAAAAACCACATCTCTGGTGAATGGTCACTTTCATTGCTGAATGCCAAGTACCTACTCTGTTAAAGTATCAAAGTGTCATAACTTGTGAAATATTTATGTATTTACTATTTCTCTTTAACAAGCATAAAGCAATGCCCTTTCTTCTAACTTTGTTACAGAAAATTATAGAATCACATTATCTGAAATTTGAACACAATAAACAACACAAGCAGCCTAAGGCAGACACTCAGACCAAAATATTTCATTGCTGATTTACCTTTGGCAAAGTTACAAGCAACTGAAAATGGAATTCCAGAATGGAAAACTTCAGCTTTCCCTAACTACAGGCATCACTACTATCTTTCTAGCATATTTTTAAACATCCTTTGGAATGAACTTTGTGGCTAGATCTCTGGGGTTTTTGCTTATCTACTCAAGTGCTTTCACATAGACACAACAAGTTCTTGTTTATACATTTCAGGATTGGGTTTGTGGTTTTCCTCTATCAAAACTTCATTGACAATATTAGCTTTATTGCTAATGGGCTGTCCCATCATGATGCAGTGACCTCTTTACCAAGACAAGTGTTTCTGCATGCAGAACAGGACTTCTAAAAAAGAAAATTTGGTCATTGTATGTTTCAGCTGGCTTAACTATAACATAACTTCTGGGAGAAAATTAGTGTTACCAAGTTGCATAATTAAAGCTTCCAAATATTTCATAATGTGCAATCTCCAAGAAGAGTACACCTACCACTGCCATTCTGAGCATCCAATTGAGGTCCCAGTGGGTATGGCAGCAATTGTTTGCTCCTCATTCCCAGAGGCATCATGTTCCAGTAAATTTGTGTCATTTTCAGAGCTGTGGCACACACCTTCATAATCCCAGGAAGATACTTACCATTAGCTCACTGGCATGAGGCACTCACAGCATTCACTCCCCACCACAACAAAGGTGTTATGAATTCCATAGAGCCCAACATTCTCAGTTATATGTCCACAAGAATTTTAAAAATCAGAGAAAATTAAGAGCAGAAATTGTGCTTCCTACCCACCTCCAATTCAGTAGCTTAATTTATATGCAGAACACAGGCAACAAGCCTACAATATGCAAAATAATTGCATAGATTAAATTCAAAGTTTGGGGGATGCGTAAGTCTTGTGTACACATATTTCCTCTTGTATATTTAAGTTAGCTCTAAACAGGAATGTTTGCTTTATTATTAGCATTACTAATATGGTTTGAAATATTTTTTCCCCTGCATTGTGAAATATTTCTAATACACATTGCAGTGGGACCTGTCTATATTGAGCTTTTTAAAGGAACTCACATTATTCAAGGAAGCAGAGCTCACAAACGATGCAGGTGGAGAGATTACTTGACAAAGGGTCTTTGCATGGTTCCTACAGGAAAGTGCTACACAACAGCAGACATCAAATACTGCTTCCGATACATTGCAAATATATAAACTCTATGACTTTTACTCACTTTTGAATCCTGTACCATCTTTGTGGTACAGCCTACAACAATTGTAGGCTATTGTGGTCCATGTCACACAACCACCAGAGAATCTGGTACTATCAAGAGAGCATTTTTCACATGCTCTTTTCCCCAAATATGTTTACCAAAAAAAAAGGCAATGCAGCATCCTACAGGCATAGATTGTCATGGTTACAAGTTCCCACAGCCCTTACTCCTACTCTGAAGGGTCCATTTGGCAGTCAAGTACAGGAAGCTCAAGCTGCTGTAGTATCTACTGTTTCTATAACACAGACTGATCAACAATATGGGAGAAGGAAAAGCAAAGATATCCTTAAAACATTCTAGAACCAAGAATAGAAGAATATTTTGGCTAGCTGATTGCTTTGGTATTTCAGAGGCTTCTACTCAGATACTCTTCTAGTGATGGAGTTAAGTATGTAGGATCCATACACTAGGAATAAATAGATACTGATACATCTGAGTATTTACAGTGTTACCACACCTCTGCTTTTGTAATGTTGATGTCTGTGTATTGGCACTCATCTACTTCATTTCTCAATTTTCCATTTTTCAGTAATGGGCATGTTCTGTACCTGGAAGACTTTGATTATAATAATGGATAATTATTAACACATAGCTTAACAGATGACATAAAATAACGGTAATATTTTCCCGCTTTCAGAACATAAAAATATTTTGGTTGGAAATTAAGAGCTAGTAAGCTGATCTATAAAAATACAGCTCTGCAGCAATTTTCATTTTCTGCGTACTAATTACTGGGGAAGAAATCCTGGCCTTGTTGACACAAAATTCTCACTGAATTCAATGACAGGATTTAGTCCATGGAATATTATGAAATCACAATTTAAAAACATATGCTCATGGATTCAACTTCCAGGTTTGGCATCTCAATAATAATTAAAAAAAACAGAATAGGGAAATCTAGATGTCACAGACCTAATTTCACAGAAAATTAAACAATCAGTAAGCAATGGGAAAGTAGAAATCCAGGACAAAGAATGGGAATGGCAGATATTCTGTAGCAATACTGGTCTAAGTCCTGTCTTGTACACACTGCTAAACTAAGTATCTCAGTACCTCAGCTTTAGGTGTTGTGTGCCTCCAGTCAGGTGCTCAAGCACCCTACAAACACTGGGGAACTCACAAACAGACGTTTTAGGGGTAGGCTGTGAAAATCTTTGATTCACTATCTTTACCCAGAGTGCATATTTCTCATTATATTGACAGAAGGTATTTCTTCCTTCTATAGAAGCTCTTCAAGTTTCTTTCTGAGAGTTGGTTAGATATTCCCTGTGCTAGAAAAAGACAAAACCTATTGGATCATAGTATATCCACAAAAGAACCACCCTGCTGATGCTTACAAATGGGTAGTTTACGCTAATTGAAACAGTTTCTATAGATAAAATTGAAAGAATACTTGCTACTTGGAATTGCCTTTGTGGTTTGGGAACTTACCAGGGATGGCAGGAGACTGAGATTCCTTATCTTGCTTCAATCTAGTCCTCTAAGAAAATTTTCCAGTTAGGTTTTCCACACGAAAGCTGAGCAGCCCAGTCTAACTTCAGCTGCTTTCCTCCCATCTCTTTTGCTGATAATAGCTGTCTGTTCATCTCTTTACCACTGCTGGGAATGAATGTGAGTTTGTTGTTTACTGGGTCACAAGGCCTTCAAATACAGCTAGTCACAAAAATTCAAGTACCTTCCCACACAGAAGTAGGTGGGCCAAGGACAGATGCTCCGCTGGCCACCAAATGCTAGTTTCAGATTTGCCAGCAGTGTTGGGTAAGGAGACATTTCCTCTTCTCAGGTGCCTGTCCTTAGCTTTGCTACTCCTTGCTTCTGTCCTGCTACACAGTTAACCAAACAATGGCGGTTATCCAGATGAAAAATTAGATATCTTTTCTGGTTTGCTTTTCAGTTGAGAGGACACGACATGAATGTAAGAGAAGCCACTAAAGCTTCACACAGAGACCACAGAAACTACCTATGTCAGCACCATTGCTGATAACTGTCCCCAAAATCACGTCCAGAGAGGCTGGCCTTGTGATTGGCTGCAGGTAACCCAACATCATACTTTCACCAAGAAAGATGTTCCATTGCCTCACTTTGTGCTACTAGTAGCAGTCACAGCAATGTATGGTCGGTTAGATCAGGGGATTGGTTGACTCCACATACCCACCAGAGAGGTGTCAGCCCACATTCTTTCTGTGATAATTTAAATCAACTTAAACCAGGTATGGTATCCCAAATCTTTTTCTGGAGTTAGATCATCATTACCCATTCTCCTCACAGCTAAGAGGCAGCATTAGGGCTTCAGGTCTGAGATCAGAAGAATGGCAGAAACAGAGATTTAGCTTATATGGGGTACTTATTCAGTTCAATAGATAAACAGCTATAATCTTCTATAATTACCTGGTTTTTATCTGTTTAGAATGAAGAGAAAGACTCTATGTCTGTAGCCTAACATTTTAAAACCAATTTACATAAGAGATTTTATGTGAGTTACAAAATAGACTATATTTTTTGAGAACCTAAAATCCTGTCAAACAAAATATGTTAATTGCTAAAAATCAACTGTCACATTTTACTCTTGGTCTTTCAGTAAAAAATGGTTACCCTAGCTTTCTTCCAGGTATACAATTATATATTTTTTTCTTCTAATAACTATTGTTAACATTTGTAGGCACTGCCTGATGCATGCAAATAAGAAGATAACTTTTAACAGCAGAGTTAATATGATCATTTTCAAAGGCATCACCTGCAATGTCTAAATTAATCACAAAGGACTCTATGATTTTCACTGTCATTTTTCATGGTGTAGATTACATATTGCACTGCCTATTTAAGACTTGATGATTTACTCATATGTTCTGCTGAGTCTTTAAATATTTTTTTCCCCAGTGTCTGTAGGAAACGAGTAGAAAACCCACCTCTTTAAACCACTTCAGTAGATATCCACCTTTATCTCCCCTCCTCATCCTTCCACTCAGTCTTGATGCTCCTCTTTCTAAAGGTTTTCTCTTCCTCCCCCTACTAGCTGAGGCATATCTCCATGAGTATTCCACCCCTTTCTTTACCAGACACAGACACATATCGCCAGTCTTAGAGAGATAAGCCTTGTTTTGCAGTGGTGTTCTTTAATGGATTTCACTGCAAAACAGCACCTGTGCTGAGCTCCAGAGAGCCTTGAGTTTACAAGTGAAATGCTAGCAAAGCACTTGCTATACCTCAGAATAGATGCAGCAAACTAGTAGATTTTCTGGGCAAGTAGTTTGTGTAGGTTTCCAAAGAGACTAAAGGATCGAGACTTTAAACAGGTGAGTCTCTAGGCCACTACTTTAAATGAAATGAAATGCTATTTTTGCACTTCTGTTCTCACTACTATTTTGCAGCTTTTACCTCTCTTTTTGTTCCTATCTGAAAGGAAAGCTTCATGGCAACTCCTGCTAAATTTATTATACAGCACCAAACCCAGGCTTGGTGCCATCTCCCTACCCACATGTGTCCAGGTAGATAGGCTGATAATGAACACATACACAGTCAAAACCTTTAAAATGCATACCTGAACTCTTGACAGCCATGGAAACTAGAGAGAGTTTCCTCATCTGGCTTTTTTTCATAACCAGATAAAGGCTTTGAGAGAATACACTGGCTCATTTTCTAGCAATTAAAGCATGTGGTTCCCAATGTTATTGAGGGGATTCTTTCCATTCTGTCTTTCCTACCAGAAAGCTTGGCATTAAAAATAACAACAACAATAATCACTAACTATCCAGATTTGCAATAATAGAGCATCTTGGAATTTTTTTATCTTTGTGCCTGTTTTGGAAGCACTCTGATTTTACAAACTAACACAACACAGGGAGACTAAGTATTACCTGAAGGTTACCCTGAAGATGCATTGCACACATGATCTGCAGTCCAGAGTCCTAACCTACAGCTACCACTAGCTACCTCTCCCTCAACCAGGAGTGCCCTTTCCTTACTATATCAATCAAGATACGTTTCTAATAGAAGATAACAAAATGCAAGGCAACATTAACTATGTATCTTGCAAATGAAAATCATGAGGCCTCATGCTCTCTGTACTTCAATCTTTTCTCAAGGCAGAAGGGGTTGGATTTGAGAGGATGAGGGAAGGAACTGTAAGGGAGCCTGCAACGCCTCCAGAACCTGCACTGGCATCCTTGTTCTGTAAACAGTAAACATCTAAAAACCTTTTGAAAAAGTAGATCTCCCTTCAGTCCACCTACAGGATGACCACCTTAGTTATTCAGCTTAAGTGACAGCAGTCTTCATCCAGCTTCACACAGCAGACCTTAAATGCTTCACCTGAACATCAAGATAAGTCTTAGAAATGTACCACTTGAAGAAATGTCCTCTTGATATATTTTCTTTAGCAGAACTCCATTAGTTGAGCACCTCTATTTCAGAAAAGTCATATTCTCCAACCTGAGGTTAAGCCAAAAAGATTCCTTTTAATTAGCCCTCATCTTCAAGGGCCACTACAGTTTAGTCCAACTATGGGGCCACAGCCAGCTTTACAACAATCCTTATGTTTCCATTTAGTGAATAGTATGCTCCTGCTTCATGGACAGTCAAGCTGCACAGAGAGAACATTTCTAAAATCCCTGCATTTTTTGTCAGAGAATTTGAAAGACAGCACATACACATACACTCAACTTAAGCACCATTAATACGCACTTAAAAGGATAAAGATTTAACTGTCTTAAACACAGGGTGGCCGTGAGCTTACAGTATGATACGTACATGGAAAATGGTTAGTGTTTATATTGTGACAGATAGCACTGATAATACCTCATCCAAAACTCTGTATAGAGTTCAGCATAAACTGTATTTAACTGAAACAGAAATAAACACAGAAAATGTCTACTATACACCTAAGGATTTAGGGTTTTTTTAAGATGAAAGGTAAAAGGTAGTGGCTTCCATTAATTTAGCAAAATAAAGGCTAAGAGGAAATATAATTGCTTTCTGTAAATATATCAGAGGAAAAGAGGAAAAGAGCTACTTAGTCTAAAGAACAATATTTGTATATGTAGGGCTACAAAAACTTTTGACCATAAATAAATTCAGGCTGGAAATTAGGAAGATTTTCCAAAATCACCAAAATAATGAGGTTCTGCAGAAACTTCCCAAAAGGCATAGCACAATTTATTTAGTTTTGAGAAAGGAAATGATTAATTTATTAAAAGTCTGTCATGATTTGTCTACATGTGACAGGAGGGAACAGTCCTGAAAATGATGTTATTTTTCTATGACAATCCTACTTTAGGATGACCTTATAGATTCTTTGGTCATATTTAAATAGATAAAGTAGCTAGATCCTGCCTGGAATACCGGGTTCATTCTCTACTGGTATCAGAGGATTCCTTTAGGATGTGAAAAAAGCCACTCTAACCAAGCCTTTTACTAATGCTTACAAATTACACCCACAAATTGCTACTCCTTCTGGAAGGATCCAATCTAGAGCCCATAGGTCTATACTGAATATGTGAGAAGAAATTACAGCTGCAACTGAAGTCACAAGAAGCTGGGCTTTGATGCATAACACACTCTATTACTAATCATACAGAATATATAGGCCCTAATTGTCTTGAGGAAGGTACCTAAAATAAGTGGCTGTACCTAGCTTCATACCTATGCATCCAAGTTCCACATTACTACAAAGGAGATGAACCTCAGCACCTTAAAACCAGCATTTGTACGTGTCATGGTTTTGCGAGGAGACAGTTTTGCTTGGTAACAGAGGGATGGGGCTGCAGTGCAAGCATGATAAAGAGTGGACTTTTGTCCAGCTCTGATGTTTGGATCCACCTCTGGTCCAGCTGGGCCAATCTGGTACCTCTGCCATCATTGTTTAAGGACAGGAATTTGAAGTGCTTGGGAAAAAGTACAGGGATGGTACAAGACAGAGGTGACCATGTGGACCCCACAGTCAGGGAAGGAGGAAGGAAAGAGGGGCACCAGACTGGAGACCCCTCTGCAACTCGTGGCAAAAAAAGTGAATAATATCATTGTGAGAACAGACTTTGCACTGAATGACTGAATCAGGCTTGAGTTTGCACATTGAATAGCAAGAGAAAAAAAATAACTATTGAAGTTCTGTTCTTTCAGTGTGTGCAACTCTTGCGTGGCCTGAACAAGGCAGAATCCGGGGGGAAACTCAGTATGTGATCATATAATTGAAGACAATATCGTGATGATGATTAAATAGCAACATGAATGAGTTGACTGCTGTTAATATGTAGGGATTAATACATTTTTTTCCCCCATAAATTCTGCCCTGACTAACTGGGAAGAATGGGAAACACCACTTTCTCTCTTCTGTATTCCACAAGGCTTTGATTTTCCCTGTAACTCTTATACTTCCTTATCTTTTACTGTCCTTGGCTATCTTATCTTTCTATTTTTTGAGAAATGATGCCTTCAAGAGACGTAGCTCAAACTTTATCTTGTAATTGTGTGTGCTCAGCGTTTAACAGAGTAAAAAAAGAACAGGGTTAGTATACTGTGTGAACACTGTTGCACTTAAAAAATATCTGTGAAGGTATAGTGCTATCATTTGGTGTTTTAAATCTTTTTTTTCCAAAAAATTAGAAATAAATCTATATAAAAGCCATTTTCACTGCATGTGATTTAAAGAGCTTTTAGTTGACAACTGGGTTGCCTGCAGGCTGAACAAATTGTGTATGGTTTTTCATTTTATTTATAAATTTAATTCTTTAAGTGTTAGTGCATACATTTGAGAGTACGCCAGGTTCAGGCTGACAAACAAAAATCTCCCTGAAAATTGTTTCTCATTTAACATGATTGATTGCAGGAGGGACGAAAGATCCCACATGGTGCCTTTTTGTCAACAACAAAAGAAACATAATGACCACATATACAAAAACACACATACATGCAGGGCCATATCTAGACCATTTCATCTTTCCACTCCTACTGCAGTCATACTCATTTAGTTTAAGTGTTTCACTTTGTCATCAGTTCGAATATGAGTGAAAAAGTAACAATGCTACTTTTGAATATATTGAACACATGACTCTTGGTGAACTCACTGACAGCTATTGATTCTCAGTATCTCCTGAAACTCAACCTTAAAACACCAACCCACTGATTTCACAGAATCACAGAATCTAACACTGTTAAGGGTTAGAAGGGACCTTGAAAGATATACACTCACTTGGAGAAACAGACATTAATTTGTATTCATTTAGTTAATTTGGAAGATGACGATGTGTTATTTTGTTTTGCCACATAGATCTGCTTTTTTTAAAAAAAGGGAAAAAATATCAATTCCACCCCCATGTTGGATATATCAATCCATTTTCCAATAGATTTGTCAAATAGACTTCTCATAGACCACTGAACATTTTTCCAATGATTGTTTATTTTTTTTATAGCATGAATTAGCCTGTGACTATGTAAAGGTTTTAGCAAGAAAAAATCTACTGTCATAGAAATTATTGAGATTTTAATTAAAAATTAATTTTCAAGCACTTACTTCAATAAAACCTGAATCAGATAAAAAAAAATGGAGAGAGAACACAGAGGAAAAGCATACAGGCAAACTTGAATGAAAAAAAAAGCTGGTAACCTTCCTCTTAACTCTACCAAAATGACAAAGGGTACAAAGGTTTACTCCTCAGAGTGAATTGCAAGCAATAAAAACGGGTACTTTGGCAGGAGAATGTGAGAAACATGGAAAGGAATGCTTGATCAGGGGTCATAGAATGAACAAAAAAATAATGAAGTACGGTTATCAAGCAATTAGAGGAACCTGTGCTTTGGATGTTGGTACTGCACCACGACAGAAAGTGCAAAATGCTAGTATTAATTTTTCACTCTCCATATCAAAAACACTACAAGCTGAGTCTAATGATTCTTCCATGTCCTCATAGAAGAGACTAGCTCAGTAGAGGAAAGAAGGGAAGTCCACAGGAAAGGAATAAGCTCCAAACCTCAGGACTCTTCATAGAGATTGCTTTTGGATAGTCTCCTTTTTTTTTTTTCTTTCCTCAGTACTTGAGGAAAAGATAGCTATTGTGAACAGCAAGCAGAAACACAGTGACCAGAATAGTAATTTATCAGACACAAGGCAAGACATGAGCTAGCAATTAAGTTCATCCCACTAGTTTATATGTCTCATAACACAGGAAAATGAAACCCTTTTTCTTTGCTTTCCCTTCTCTACCTTTGTCTGTTCATTTGTCTTGTTTCTTGAGATTTTTTTTCCTTTGCAATCATAAATACGCTTCCACTACTTCCCATTCCACAGCACCTGCTACAGACCATAAAGATATCTGTGTAACAAACTGACAAATCTGTCTGTTCAGTGATCACTGCTACTGCCCGGTGAGCTGGGGCAATAAATCATTTTAGCAGATGAATTTGTCATCCAGTGCTGTAATAGTATAGGAGCAGCAGAGGCAACAAGCCTCCAGGCAAATGAACAGTAGCAAAACCTAAATTAAAATCTAAAAGAGAAAATTGCAACAATAAGAAGGACGTTAGAAAGAAATAATTTAGAGAGCACATAATCAGTATAATCCCTAAACTTGCTACAGCTGCAGTTCAGCCAATCCATATATTTTGGCTCACTCGTACTTGGAGTGAGCTGAAACCAAAGCCAAATTGGGAGCATAACATGTTTGGCTCCTCTTTCTACCATTTGGTGGGCTGAAGCCAATACTTGTTTTTACCTCCATGAGTTTAGCCACTGTGAAATACCACTAAGTGTTAGTAAGCTTTTTGTTCGTATATGTCGAGATTGGCTGATGCTCTGAACCACCACAAAACTGTACCTAGCATATCCAACAGTGGTTTGGCTTCACTTCAGCCTTATTACAACTAGACAGCCCTCTAAATGTTGTGAACCAACTGAAACCTCATACTGTGCTACACCCTGTGTGCCCCATGTGACAAACTAGTAAGAGCAATTGCTTTTAAAGATGACATTTCTCCTGCATGTGAGTTCCAGAGGTCTGTGGCTAACCTTTTCCATTGCGTAGTTCTTTGTAGCAGCCAGTAACTCCCAATCAAAAAGGGCATCAAAAACATAAAAATATGTATAAGTTTAGAGAAACTCAAACTTATGAAGCAAAAAACTGCAGTGAGTTTCCAGTTATTCAGAGAGTCAATGCCAAGAAAAAAGTAATATATTAAGCCATTTTATCTAAAATGAAAAGGCTAGGAAAACAGTGGGCTATAAATGGTTAAATCTCATCAGAAAATACAGAATTGCCATATTTCCTGCTGTCCTTCTAATCACACAAAAAAAGAACTGCTAAAGCCTAAGACAAGAAACTAACCCAAATTATTTCCATCTCTTAGAAGATATCCTAAATTTCTCCTAGTCATCACTGGAAAAGTCACACTGAGGACTCAGCATATGCAAGAAAAGCCTATGGAAAGAAGAAACAAATAACATTTCTCTACGTATACAATGTGTCATCAAGTCTACAGCAAAATTGTCTGGCAATCCACATCAGGCTTCAATTCCTGTGACAAGACTCCGCTGTAAAACCATTTCAGACGCATTTCAGTACAGAAGAGACACCACAAAAATATCCATCAATATGCACACATCTATGCAAATGCACTTGTCATCAATACTACCTGCAGCAGTAGGACAAAAAATGCACATAGCAGAAAACACACAAAAGGAATAAGGAACTGGTGTCAGCACAGAAGTCTCCTAAGCAACAGCAATTTCTGCCTCTTGAGGCTGGGGATACACCACATAAGATATACAACATGATTTTACAGTATAGATTTTTCCTTGTTGAACACATGGGTCGGCTGTGACACCATTGGCTCAGACATGAGGATGCATGGGGGGCTGTTACTGTAGACTGGCTGACTAGTTAGTCATCTGGGTTACTTCACTGTACCTTCTTTCGATAGCCTTGAAAGAGAAATAGTGCCAACTACTGTAATGAATTGAATTCCTGTTAATAAGCTTATTGGATTTGGTATTTGATGTCTTTAGAAGCATACCACAATAATTTTAACCAATACAGAAATATTACAAGACTATGCCTTTATAATACACTTCATAAGAAGGTGAATATATTGATTTTACTGGACTGATGTATCTATATAGGTGATTATGTCAGCATCCCTGGCATACTTTCTGCTTTTTTTTGTAAGTGCCTTATGCTTGCCAGCAGGGAGGCAGGAAAACTTATACAAACCATACCAAACCCAAGTATTTATATATCTTCTTTATCTATCATGGCATACCATCAGAGCAAAATGCTTTATTACCCAAAGTTACCATCAGTAATTCTCTCATTGCTTGAACTCCTGTTTAATCCATGCATACTAGGAGGTAACTATACCGTTAAAGCACAACAGAATTAGCTCATACCTGTCAGCCAGAATAGGGTGAGGTGTTTGAGGTGTTTATTCTGTTGCACACAAGGTTAGTTACCACAGCCCAAGGACAGCCTACTAGAAGCAAAAAACAGGGCAAAATACCCATATTCCCACTCCTGAAACTATGAAAGCAGAGTTCCAATAAGCACAGAGAAAATAAGTCTTCAAAAGTCAAAGTATGTCATCTGAGTCCTAGTATGTCTTTGTGGAAGTACTCTGATCTATTGCAAACATAAAATATAGCTTCACAGAATTTCAGTCAGGGGTCTCAGCCCAAAACACTGGCCTAGACTGCTGCTTCCACTGTAAGGGAATTTCGTATGTGCATATCCAAATAAGTTTTAATCTACTTATCAGGTAACACCAGCAGTTAACATAAGAAGTTAGGCAAGGCAGTAAATTCTGTAATTAGATCAAGATCAGTACTTTGGCTCTACACCTTGCAGTATCCTACTTCTCTGTTTCGACCCATCATATGTACTGTAATCATGGAAGTGAGAAGAGTACAGATAAACTTCCAGTTTCTGCAATAGATCAATAAGTGATCTCTGTCCTATTTTATTTGAATGTTGTGTGACTCTCATAATTCGGAAAGTATCCTATGCTATTACTTAAGATAACTGCTCTGACAATGAAAGTCTAGATTTCCCATCATCAAAGCACTAAAATACATTATACTTCAGGAACAGAGCTGAGAAACACCGCTATAAATTAAATACACAAAGAGGTCTCACTATATTTGAATTGTTTGGAGAAAAAAAAGCCCACAAACAAGTGGTCACTGTCCTCTCTGCATCACCAAAATGAAATATTTTCTGCAGAGCATCCACTATATTCAAGTACTGAAAAGTATCACTAACAAAAAGTTTAAGGAAAATCGTCAAAAGTACTACCACACTATATAAACGAGCAATAGAATAATTTCCTAAAATGATTACCCACTAATGATCACTTTGAGGTGATAAAACACTAAGTCAGCATGAGAACACACTCTGGAATTACATGATAATATTTTCTCTACCTAGGTAACTGGAACAATCACACTATTTATGATAATGACAATATAAACAACCTTATGTTTCTAGACTAAATACTCCCTCTAGTTAGTAAAATAGGGTTTTTTTAATTCCACTTGCAGAAATGTTGAAAATGTATGCAAGGTACATCTGTGCTTTTGATACCATCTATCTAAAAAACAGCATGCAATATTTTACACGATTTTGCAGATACCAGACTACATCAACGTAAAATCATGTGATGATCAGATCTGTGTCCCGAATTCATGAGGGTAAGCAGCTGTGGGCATTCCTATCTTCCAGGAACTATATACACATAAAAGATACTAACAGCTTTCATTTTTATTTTTCAAAAGTTTCTATCCAATTTTCTGTCAGAGATAACCTTGAAAATGTAAAGGAAATAAAAATGATAGACAGATTGCTAGGTTTGAAAGGATTAAGAGTTATGATCCAGTTCAACTTCCAGAAAGCTGGAAGTGAGAAATCTAAAAAATATCCACACCTTTCCAAATAACTTGATTAAACTCAAGGTACATAAAAAACCTATGCACATGAAACTCAACCTTCCCTATTCAGATTTCCTAAGAAAGCAAAGCAAGGAATACCTTAGCTGGCTAAATGGAAGCGACTGTACCTGTGATGTACTTAGCTAGAGATCGAGTAACCTCTGTCTCACAGTGATGAGAAATGTGCCTTGCAATCTTATTTTAGCCAGAAAGGATTAGACAAACTGTCTTGGAGGCCTCTACCAATATCAATTACTACGCTATTTCTCATGTCTTATCACCCTTCTCCTTGAAGAGTTGCTCTAATTCTTTGACATCATCCCGCTTGAGAAATATTTCCTTTTTGTCTTCATATTTATATGTCATCGAGAAATTGGGGAGAGTGACAGAGGCTATCTTCAAATACATAAAGTAATGTTATAAAAAGAATAGGAATCAATTATTCCTCTTAATTAATGAAGACAGAAGAGGAAGTAATGAACTTAAGCGTCATCAGGGGAAATTTAGGTCAAATACAGTTACTGCATGAAGTTTCACACAATAAGAAGAATTGGGCAAATGAACCAATCATCAAGGGAAGTTAGAGTCCTCATCAGCAGTACCTAGCCAAGGTTAGAAATTTCCCTGGAGGATGAGTGAGGAAAAATGAAACTATTCTTATTCCCTCAGAGGGAGAATGGACGTGAGGTTTAAATTCAAAGTCTCTTTGAACATTCTCCTTTTCTCTTTTGTTCTTTCCTCCTTATCAACATCTTCCCCTATTTTTTCTTGTTGTGTGAAGTGTTCTGCATTGGATAGGCAATGTTCTTTCAATGCTCCACAATAATATTATATTTATTTTATATATTAAATTGTTATTAAAAAGTCTTTCTTTTCCAAGCTCCATGGCTTTCTGTCATGTTAGGATAAACACAAGAAGACAAGCAATACTGGCACTCTTGTTCTTAAAGCCCATCTCTCAGTCTCTTCTTTTATTCACGTGTTATCCAAACAATGAAGATATGAAAGAATGAAAATATGAAAGACAGAAAAGTTTTTCCCAAATAAAGTTTTTTATTTGTTTTTGAAGGGAAAGTCTAGAGATGCTTTTTATTACTATTGTTACTTTTCCTTTTTTTGAACAAAACCACAGTAAGCCAAACTATATGTGATGGGAGGAAAGGTCATACCTTTTATTTTAGTTTTTATTAGGATTTCTAAAGTGTTCTCATATTTTTGTTGCTTCTTAAAAAGAAACTGAAAAAACCATAACATTTAAAAGCATTAGGAAGAACTTTCATAAAGAAGTAAAATAAAAAAACCCCATTCCTTTCACATACAAGGATTTGACAAGAAAAGAGATAGGTCTTACTTTCATTTTAATAGTTTAAAATCTTTTAGAACTGGAGGAAAAAAAAATCAAACCATATATTCCCAAATATATCAATAAAAATCAGAGAATTTTGCAAATTTCTCTCAAATTAGGCATCTTTTCCCACTTATCTGTACAAAGAAGCTTTTCAATGTATATGAAACTATATGGAGATGAAGAGATACTTTCTTGTGGCCAAAAAGCACTCAGGGAAAGAAAAACAAAAAAGAAAAAAATTCTCATTATTTCAATTTGGTAATCAAAGTGCTCTGCTGCTTTTCTCAAGATGTCAGGGAGTATTTTGTAGAATGCAGGGTGTAGATATTTCTAAATTTCCTCTGGAACTATTATTCACACTAGGATAATGAGAAACTCACTTTACCGTAATCTACACATCCTCTACAGCTTGCTGGGGCCATGTCGTCTCAGTTAAAATATGCCTAAAATCCTTGAGATGGTCTGTGTAGTGGAAATCCCCATTCTTACAGATGGAATCTAGGCAGCAATTAGCATTTCTGAAATTTCTGAAGTTAATTAAGAAAGATTTCAGGTTTCTTTGAGCTCCAAATGACTTTAGGATATCAAAGCTCTAAACCCGGTATGAACAAGCAGTGAGGAATTGAATTGTTCCAGGGAGTTTACTGTCTAAAAGGACAGGTCAAATGAAATCAAAGAAACAAAGAGTGATGATGTAACCTAAAGAAACCAAAGCAGGATAACGACAGTATGACAGGTTGTCCTGTCAGTCCTTTGTCTTCTTCCTTAGAGCAAACCAATTGACTTAAACGCCTGTATCCTACTTATTTTCATTCTAAAATCTGTAGGTCTAAACACTAAGGATAAAATAAACTCATTCCTTTAGGTTAATCTACTATATAATCAACAGTTATACAGTTAAGATTGCTAATATTCTATTAGCAGTTATTTCCCTTCTATCTTTCATTTAGCTAGAGGAAAGAGCAACATAAAGGGTAGAAATCTACTAACCATGAGAAATATCTATACTAACAGTGTCCACAATGAAAATCTTACTGACACATTTTTCACCGCTACTGTTGTCAACAACATCTAGGGCAGGCAATCCATCACTCCATTCATGATGACATCATGCACTCTTTTGGAGCCTAGATAAATGAAGGGAGGTATAACCATATCTTGCATGTATTACCATAACACTACAAAGCCAGCCTAATAGCCAGATCATAGGATTTTTGTCACAGTTGCTGGCCTTACTGTTAGAGGGGTAAGTTAACACCAAATAGATGTATATCGATCATAAAGAAAAATCAAGATATGTGATGAGATGATCACGATTGAATGCAACACTCCAGTCTGTTGCAATAGTGAGCCTGCAAAATACCTTACATTCACAGTAAGAACACTACAAACAAAAAATAAGTGCCAATATCGAACTCCACGTGAACAAATCAACAAGTACCAGGCAATGTACTGCCTAGTAAATGTCACAGGGTCTGTACATGATTGGTACTCCACCTAAATAAAGGTTATGCTCCCAAATCTCACTAGAAATTGTGAAAATGCTGAGATACTTTATGATACTGCATAACTCATGTTCTAGTACTGTAAAAATCAATGTTCAAATCTGTTAGAGCAAAGCAGCTATAATCACAAGCACTCTTATAAAGTCCAGGAAAATAATACAAATTAGATCCCCAGATCCCTGAAGGGCATTTTAAAGTCTAAGTCTCAATTTCTGAACTTTTTTAATGTCCTATTGTATACCAACCAGTTACTTGTTTTCAGTAAGATTTGCCTTTTTACTTAGAGATGACTCCAAACCAACATACATTTTTGGAATAAGACACTGTGCAAACTTGCCACATTTTTGTTCAGCTTCATTTACCCTAAGGTTATTTAACTTCTTCTTTCAGAAATTGTCAGTATTCATCATAACTGTCTAAAAACCAAATACCTTAGTTTATTTGAGCTAGTTCCTTCCAATGTACTCACCAAAGCATATCCTTTTAGCTGCAACATTGATAGGAGTTGCCATAGAAAACATGTAGCTAATAATAAACATTCACGGGTTGCAGGTTGTTTTTATTTTCCTTGTATTACAGAACACAAGCTCCAGCAAGGCTTGAGATAATAATTTCCTGGAAATAACACAATTTAACATTTTGCTTGGACTGTTTTGGATTGAAAATTCTTAGTGCTTCCTCCCATCAACTTATTTTCCTCTCTGCCCACAAACCTTCTCTCTGGAACTCAATCATATGGCTGAATTGAATTGTTTTAAATTGACTTTTGTCTAAACTTGGACCCAAGTAGAAGAAAGATAATAATTACCACTTTGGGATCCTTTTTATTTGCCTGTTTTTGGAACAGAAGCTGAAATCCTTAAGTTAGTGATAAAGTTTTGTTCAATACAAAATATTCTAGAAATCTGTTCTATATACAGTCACTGGATTGCTGTAGTTAGACAACTTCAGAATTTCAGTTTCAGATTAACTAAATCAAACTTCCTGATAATTTCATATTCAATAGAAGAGCTCTGTCAGACAGAAATTTCCCCTCTTGTCTCCCATCTTATGAGCTTAGAAAGCAAGTAAATGAGTCAAAAAAGTTCACATTAACGTCAAAAAAATCTGGCTTGAGAAAATACAAATCAGAAAGCCATTCAAAAGCTCTGCATTGAAGTCTTTATATAGTCAGGAAAGGGATTAGAAAACATGTACACCAGAAAATGCCATGTTAGCCACTCAGTTTAGCAATGTGGAAAAGAGCAAAGAGTTTTGTAAAAGGAAGAAATAATAGGAAATCTGAAGTAAACCTGGCCATGAGACAAGAATAGGCAAAAGAGGTAAGATTGAGTGTGACCAGAGATGGAAGAGGATTCTCTAGAGGAAAAAAGAAGTCACACAGAGAATTTAAAACCAGTGTAAGTCAGAGAGAGTTGAGCAGAGAAGTCAAAGGAGAAGGCTGTGAAAAGATATCAAGTGTCGGAAGAGATTAAACTACCCAAGGAAGCTCAAAAATACAGGTGAAAGTATAAGCAAGCTAGACTGACCCAGTCACTGTAGTAAACGCTGTACTGTGGAGAAAAAATCCAAACCAATTTCCATGCTAGTTATTGGTTTCCTAGAACAAAAAGGGAAACGTGTAAAGGAAGAGGGGATCACTGAGGGTGTGAAAAAAGCAGCAGGGTACTACACCTGGGCAAACTACAAGCAGCAGCAAAATACATAACTAGGCTGGAAGTTTTTTCAGAGTGCATCCATGTTGAAGAGATTGAAGAAAAATATTCCTGGGCCTAACATTACTAAGGAAAAATTAAACTGTCTAGTAATTTAGCATCTTCCTAGTTGTGTGAATTCATCTTCCTCTCATGCCACTTGGCATAATTTAATTTACAATATGGTTCTCTGCAATATCACAACTGATGATCATGGATGATTACAACCCAAAAAAAGAAGATCAAATTCCTGCTTTTGAACACCGTGAGTCAGTGAACTTTTTTGAAGACATATCAAAAAACTATTTTTATGCAAATGTTCCCAATACTTGAGGTGTTATTTGTACCCCAACTTTTATTTCAAAGTTCTGTGAAACACAGTACAGCAGATATGCCCAGTTTGCTTTGTGAGACTCAGGCTGGGTGTCTGGCATGGTACAGCTCAGGGTTCAAAGAGGCAGGGGATTTGTTCCCAGTCAGGACATTGAGCTGACATAGCCATAACATTTCTATTACTTACCTCAACACTTTCAAAGCTAGGTAAGATGAAGCACCTCTGTGTGACTTAAAGGCAAGCAAAGAATTAATTTGCCTGAAGAAGTTTTCAAAGGAGGCAGCAAGACTATTTCCACATATGAATTTGCAGTTTAATATCTTCACATACTATGCAGGAAATCTGCCATTTGAAAATCCTAATTTGAAGGCTTATTTTTCAAACACTTATTGCAGTATAATAATAACTACCCATTTTAAATCTATGGAGAGATATATGTAGTTAAAGACACTTCTTTACATCAGGTATAAACAATATGTATTATAAGTACTTTTAAAACGTATCTCTTCCTAGCTCTACTTCACCTACAGTTAAAATGATTGGTTCGACCTGCTGTTTTAAGGCCCTTGAGACAAAGAATTTCGCTCGGTATTTCACACCACTGTTGTTTTAAGAGACTCTACAATACATCCTGTCTTCCATTTACTTGTAATTTACACAAACCTGTGATAGAAAGCAACAGCAAAACCAAACACTTACAATCATTTTCACTAGCGAAATTAAACTTATTTATTGAAAAACATATGGTTCACTTGATTCAGAAACAAAAAGGTTCAGGCTTTTCAAACCATAAATTAACATCAGAATGATTCCACCTCTATTCAGTACCACAATGAGCAGAAGTTTTCATACGTGCAGTCTTGCCACTCAAAACAGTTTCTAAATTTATTGAAAGAAAAAAAATCTTAATTTCTCAACAGTTTCAAAATCTTGTGATATTAAGTGTTTGAGCATTTTGAGTTTTCTGGTTTGGTTTAGTAATGTTTAGGTGGAGGATTTGTCTTCTGCTTTGGCAAGCTTATATCATAACTGTCTGGATTTGATATTGACTCTTGCTTTGCTAAGACAATTTATTCTATGGAAAATGAAATTCCTAGTGAAAAAATATTCCTTCTTCTGTGGTAGAAAACACGTTTTCTATTTTGCCTTCAATGAGTTTGTTGTAAACTATGAATCTACACTGAAATACAAAAGCATAGAAAAATACCAAAAGGCACTTGGGATGTGAACACTGATCAAACTTACTTTCACCTCAGGTTTAAAATTGCAGCTTTAAAATTCACAATTTGTTCTAAGAACAATATTAAATATTTAAAGTGCACTTTGTACTACCATCAGATCAGAAAAGAGCAACAAAGCACTTTATCAAGCAACATAACCCCCATTAACATTTTTTGCTCTGATTTTAAAGACATAGTTTGTATCACTCAATGGATGGAGAAACAGTGATGGAAAGTGCTGTCATTTTGCCAAAAGCACATGCAGAACAAGACAAGTGAGAGCAATTAAATTTCTGATCAGGATAATAATTTAGCTGCAGATCTGGAGACTATAATCATCTGGAACATTTGAGCAGTATAAAATATTACAAGGACTATGTTCCATAAATTATCATATATGGCTCGTCACCTGAAGGCACCTCACCTGAAGGCACATAGAGATGCTATATCTTCTAACAGTAAAGATCACAAAAAAAATCAAAGGGTCACAGACCATATAAAGAACTGTTTATCTATTCAGAGAGATATGGACACAATTCCCAAATGCAGGGTCATCATTTTCACTAGCTTCCTTTGACAAGGTATTGCCTTTATTGCTAAGATATTTGATTTATCAAACAAAAAAGTATCTGATCCTTCAAAGAAGCTCTTGTCCTGGTCATGAACAGAACAGATTAGATCTTGGCCTCCTCATAATTGATATTTCATCATGATGCAGATTAGGTAAGGTGTGTGTCTCTTGTTCAGTCACTATACAATGAATAACATGACCCTAACAACTCAAAAATTCAGCACAGTATTCAAGACCATCCACCAAGGCTTAGTCCTTGAGTATTAAAAAAACACCTTTTTACTGACATTCCAGTATGTCACAGACCTATTTGCTTGCTTACAAAAAGATGGTAACTGATCATGTCTTCAGCTGAGAGAGAAAAAGCATAGCTATTTGTTAATGCATGAGGTGCAGCTGCTTTATCATAGCCATTCTGAAGCAAATAATTTGGGGTGACATTAATCTCACTTCCTTTTAGCAGTCTAAAAGTCAGGTGTATAATTTAATCCATTCATTTAGTTCCACTTAAAAGTCAGTGAAAAAAAACCTAGAACCCTCCAGCAGACTGGGGATGAGACAAGCCCTCGCTACATCCTAAAGCAGTTGGGATTGATTGTCCTCCACTAGCAACAGAGAGATACTTCCTCTGCTCAGGCTCAATATCTTTTAAACTGCTAGAGGTTTGCAAGACAAATCCAGCCATTGGAAGAATATTTCTGTAGCTAGTTATACTGCATGGTCTCATAGAAATCTTACTTACTAAACCTTAACTGTTCAACTTGAGAAGTAGTAATTTAGGAACCCAAATTTGTTTTCAAACCTTGCAAGCACTCACTCTGTGCATTAACTGTCCTGCAAGATGAGGTCAATTGCACTACCACTTCTCAAAGGCATGTGACAAGCCGACCGCTGGAGACTGCGGCAATCTAAACATGTGAAGGCCTTTTGGTTGTATAAGGCAGCAACCAGGATGGTTAGAACTGTGCTGGCACATCACAGAGTACTTTAGGCTTTGTTCACACAATCTGGCACATGGGACCTGACTTGACAGCCAAGCTCTCGTAACCACCCTCATGCTTGCCACAATCCACTCCAGCAGGGAAGTAAAATGCACAAGCTGAAACCACCACTTCAGAAGCAGGGTGTGCAGAGGTCTGTGTAGGCAGCCAGTTGATGCAGTTTGGCTGTGGCAGGTGGGTTGGTTGCCTGGCCACCAATCAAACCACAGCAACCAATCTGCTTAGGATCATCTGACCACGCAAGTTAGCTTCATAGGAGTTTTAAAGGGCAGCTTCCTTGTATACAACAATGCTGCTGTAGCATGGAGAAAGTTTATGGTTTGTGCTGGAGAGCTGGGTAGGTTTTAGAAGGAGATCTAACCAGGCACACCATTGAAAGTACGTGGGCATCCCTTATTTTGGTCTATTGTAGGGAACAGTTTTTGCAAGTAAATAGAATTTTTAGAAGCTTGGCTATTTCCACATCACAAACACAATTCTACCGAGCTTGTACAGACCAGATTTTGCCAGAAGTGTGATTTTTTTCTGTTATATTATACTTCATACAGATGCTAGTTCAAACTTGGCAGAAGGCAGCATCTCACTGCATTTTTCATCATAATATTGTGTGACAAATGCACTTACCCTGACTTCTGAGTAACAAGACTTATTCCAATTTTTAAAAAACTACTGTCACTACAATTTACATTTAACAAGGTTTTTCTCAGCTAGCACTGGGAAAATACCACAAGGAGAATTCACAAACATTAATTTGACTAAAAGCATACATTTGCTTTGACAGAATTCACAAGGGTAATTGCTTACCTTACTTGGCTATTCTTTTTTCTTTGTGGTGGGAAAGCAATAACTGGGCAAACAGAAAGGTTTGAGAAAGAACTCTCCAAATGGTCATGAAGCCTCGTCCTCCCTGCTGTCAAAAAATTCAGGCTTCACATCAGCAAAACTGAACACTCCTGTATGACAACAGTAAAGACCATTGAATAGTTACACAAGCTTGTAGAAGAAAATAAAATAATAAGCCCTTCATAAAGCACTTCTTAGCCATTTGTCTATAAAAGCTTTAAAATAAAGTTCCAATCTGCTTTAGTTAAACACAAATTATTGGGCTCGGTATGGGAGAAATTAGATGAACTCCTACTATATCTGCATCATAAAAAAGATTAGAGTAGATGATCTAATAGTCCCTTCCGGCCTAAAATCCTATGAATAAAAAGGAAAAGCTGCTGCACTACTCACATTTTCAGCAAATATGGCAAATAACCCATAGAAAATGGGTTATTTTCCCTCAGTCAAAAGCACACTAAAAAGAACATTCAGATTTCTTGAGTCTCACTGTAAAAACCCTTCTTGTATAATCATAACCTTCCAAAGAATGTAGAGGAAAAAAAAGACTCATCAAGGCACTCACATAAAGCATTTGCTGAGTAATTTTGAGTAATGAACAAATTAGGGGGGGGGAACCTGTTTGTGGATAATTCATGAACAGTAAAGAGGACGACATTGATCAAATAAATTATTCCCTGTAAACAGTTCATTCAGCTCTGGCTTCAACACACGTTACCAATTAAATCACAGAGAGCCAAATCCCACAGCAATTATTTAGGAAGTACAATCTGGCCACTTGAAAGCAAGTCCAGATTGCTTTCACTGTTTCTTTTTTTGTATATATGTCATTTTTCCCCTCTCTCTGAGTTAGGCCACTCTTGTCTACCTACAATACCACCCAACATTTTTCAGCTCCTTTAGCATATTTTCAAGTTTGTAAAAACTAATTTTTCCCAGATATGATTGCCCTTAACAAAAACTTCCTGTTCTTCATTAGTACTTGTTATGGAAGCAGGTCTCGGGGAACAAAGATTTTAATTCTATAGGTAAATCCATTTCCAGTTTCTTGTTTAAGCTTCTGATTTTTTTTTTCCCCCTAAAATGACTAGTTGTGCATTTAGGCTAATATCCTATAAATCAGGTCTGTCTTTTCTTTTCCACAGTTCAAGCACATGTTTCTATTGTGTTTCATTTCATTGAGCCCAATAAATTCTAAATAATCATTTCTGCTGGATTCATTTCAGTCTCCAAGTTAAAGACTGATTAATTCACAGTCTTGTGCTCTTTGTTTCAAGTCTTATTACTTATATTCTCTATTTCAGACCTCTTCTCCACAAGTTGAATGAATCTGATTTGCAGCCTATTTCTGTCAATAAATGAACCATTTCACTTGTTAACACTTACATATTGTTAAACAGGATGGCAACAGATGCAATCTAGACTTGTGGATAGAGGCATGAAAGTCTTTACAGCCTTTTTATGAGACAGCTTTGGTCTGTCAGGACAAGCATACCCACCAGTTTTTGAGTATATTCGTCACACTAAAGGGAAGTCAAAGTTTTAGTGAGGCTTTGCCTACCCTAAGACAGTTTCTTCCCTAATGTAAGTATTAAAGACCTTGACAAAGAAAACTTTCTAAATCTATATGGATCCCACCTGATATTCACAGGGTTTTCTAGAGATGTTCAAGGTTCCCTAAGCCAAAAGAGGTGGTTGCATTCTATAAACTACTACTAAAATAAATTAAATAAAATACTGAAAAGTCAGCATTCCAGACAACAAGAAGATATCTGCTCGGTTCTAGTCAGACAACCTGATTCAGAAGTGTAGGGCACCACAAATTGTTCATACTATCACTCTGCCTCAGTAGACAGTACAGACAGAATTAATTAATTCAAGACACTTGGCTTTAAGACCTCAACAACAGTCTAAGGCACATTTAGTTGTCATTTCTGTTAGGACATGAAAGGGTAGGAGTACCAGAATGAAAAAGTAAGTTTATGGGTTTATGTTTGCATATGTTTCTCAGACAAAACTGAAAAGTATGCCAAACTCATCAGTACTGAGTGTCTGTCTATCTTTGCTGTATCAAAAAAAGTATCTTATATGGGCATATGTATTAATATGAACATTGATTTCAGGATATGGTTTTATCAGCCACGTGGAAAGCTTGCATATCTCTTTGCTCTGTCATTGTGGAATGACAAGCAGAATGTTTTGTAGCCAAGTAACTTTTACCACAAATTCTCATAAATGTTTTATAGATACTTTTACTTCTCATATTCTGCCAAGCTGGGCTTCGCTATTATGCTGGATATTTTCTAATTCACTTCACCACATTCATCCAGATGTTTGGTCTTTCTGTCTTTCCTTCTTTCTATTATAAGTGAATGCCCTTTTTGAGGTACCCATCATCCTGTGATGCAATTACTTTCACTATTGGGTGAAGATTTTCTAGGTTACGTTTCTGTATTGAATGGGTAGAACAAGGAGCACTAACCAAAACACATACATTTACAGGCCAAATATTTTTGCCCTGAATTCCTTCAAGTGCAAACAATCAAGGCTTTACCTTGATAAAAGCTGTAACATCACAGGCAATATGACTTGATTTGAGCTGTTCTGCATAAAAATGCCTTTTATATCACTTACTCTCTTTTCAAATACATTCGATTCATTGTAGTTATATTTGAAAATAAACCTTTTAAAAGATTTCAACTTTTTGGGATTGGATAAATTTTTGAAGTAACAAAAAGAAATTAACAAAAGTTTACTAAGTTAAGTAACTTCAGCTACAAAAAGAAATTAAGTTCACATTACACTAGCACATAAGTATATAAGCAACTGTGAAGCTATTTGAGGATGTACAATTGCTTTATTGTAGTAATAAAGCCAGTTCAACATTGGTATAGATATCAGCAAGGCAAATGCAAGACCTTATACAAAGTAGGGTTTCAAGTGAAGAATTAAGGACTAAAAAATCAATATGCAGGTTGAACATCTTACTGCTGAGTCTTTTAGCATATGCACAACTCACATGCATGTCTTTGAGTTGTAGAGAAGATAACAGCACTTTCCTGAACTGAACCCCATGAAAGGACAAATAGGAAAGTGGAAAGGGGAGGAACAGGGCTGTATGAAGGGAGACTCTTCCTAAGTAGGAATAGAAGTATGACAAAGATATGATGCTTGTAAGAAAAAAACCAATAAGCTCAAGACTGCATATTCTCAGAACAGACAGTTGGGGGTTATTTTGCCACAGTAAGACTCAAGAGCTACTCAGGTGACAATAAAGACGTCTGCACACAATACAGTGGAGAAAGCGAAAGCAGTAGAGGAATAATGTGGTTAGAAAAGGTGGACAGATCGACAAATCGAGTCTCCTTCCTTGGAGGTCTTCAAGACCCCCCTGAACATGTTCCTATGCGACCTGATCTAGGTGACCCTGCTTCTGCAGGGAGGTTGGACTAGATGATCTCTAAAGGTCCCTTCCAACCCCTACCATTCTATGATTCTACAATTCTGTGATTCTAACAGACTTGAGATAATCTGGCTAGGACACAAGAGGAGAAGGCTGAAATCAGTTTGCACATGGACAAGGAGAATGTTTTGATAGTTTTGTCTGACAGGTCAGATCAGTGGATCTCAAAGCACATTACCAACTCATTAAAATAGCTCCATTCTCCTGGAAGATGGGTACCATAGCTTGGTGGTCAACACAAAAGTCATTAAAAGGTGTCAGAGTGCTTCAATGATTTTGCTTAAGGTCACCAAGCTGAGAATGGTATAACTCTTCTGACGTTTGATTCCAGTACCATCCTGTCCTCTACACTTTTAGGATAAGGGAATTCACTTTGTGAATCCAACTGTTGTTGGAATGTCATGATCAAACACACTAATTCAGTGATACTTCAATAAATGAAGCCTGTTTCTTTGGATGCAGTTTACTCTAAGCATTCCAACTCACAAGTCTGTATTTATTCAAGAACATAACCTGAAGTGACAGACGTAAAATAAAATGAGATTATATATGATTTATAAACATGGAAATAATTCAATTATAATAATAAATTTTCTTGAAGTTGAAACTTGATTAATAGTTTCAGGAAAAAATGTAAAAATTTATCTGAAGCTTTTTATTTGATGAAATTTATTTTTCTTTATTCAGCCTCTCTTCCCTAGTTAGCAAGTAACACAGTACAGTGAGGAAAACATTTGTTCTCTCTGGACAGAAGTGCAACACATCTTAAAAACCATATAGATCTGTGTTTTCCAGGGCCAACTAAGCTCTTCACATACAACATATGTAGACACACAAGGAAGTAATTGCTTTTCTGGCATTACATATGTAACAGCACTCTTGCATAAAATATAAAATAATTTTTAAAAGAACATCAGGTAAATAAACAGTTTCCTGCTTACAGCAATATTTCATTGGCTGAGGGTCCTTGAAGTCATAAAAGTAGTTCATAGTTGAACAAAACCAAAACTTGAAAGAGGAGAAAATACTTCCTATTATATTTAGAAAATTAATTTTGTTTCTTTGTCAGTAAAGGTACACACAGTGTAATTCATCAAAACAAAGCTGGACACACTCTCAATCCTCAAGGTTCAATATAGCACATACATTTTTGCCATGTGCTTATTTGGTACATTATAAGGCTCCATCAGTCTCAAAAAGACTTAAACACGTGTCTGAATAAACAGATGTTTAAAATCCTTCACAGAATCAGAGTTTCTGTGAAAGATTGTATCCAATATCAGATGTTCTCTGCATTCAATATACCTATTTGGAGGGGTTTTTTTCAATACAATATTTATTACAATATTTATTACAAAAATGTATAGAAAGTAGCATACCCTTTTTAGTTCTGGAACATGGCCTGTTCTGGTGTAAAATCACTACTCCAGCATTCTGCTTTTTTTCAAACACTTCAAATACATTAATCAACCTGTCAGATTCATTTTAACTTTTTTGACCAGTACACTTCTCCGGACTGCAATAAATTCAAGGTATCCAACACAATACACAGAGCTTTTAAAATCACTATTCTTTTATGATTTTGTACCTTCCATTGTTACAAACAACAGCTCGTTAACCATGTCAATCAATTTTGTTTGTATGATCCTCTTTTCTAACTTGTTTGCCAATTCTTTAAGCCTCTATTAGAATGCAGTACAAATACCAGTGTTCTAAAATCTTTACACGACAGAAGATTCCACTGTTCCAACTCCTGATTTTGTCCCAAATTGGAGGGGAAAAAAAAAAAAAAAAAAAAAAAAAAAGGAGAGAAGAAAATGTTTCTTCAAATCAGCCAGTCTGAAAACCATGTCAAAACAAATTACATTTTCCATATGAGGATAGGAACCAAAAGCTCCTAACGCTGTGCCTGTGGGAGATGTGCTCCTTTCTAATTCTTGTCCATGGGGGAAAATACAGACAATGACCACTATTCCAGTGGTGGAATGTCCAAGTAGGAAAGTTCATTTTTTGGATTTTTCGTTAAAACAATGATACAATTTCTATTCAGATTTAATAAAGCAAAGAGTATAGTAGTTAGTTTCAGTTTTCCCATAAATTCTTTTGTAAAGTTCAGTGAAATGTAAGGTCTATTTTCTTTTCACATGGAGGATTTTTTACAGTGGAGATTGCAAGTTATTTTTGTCACTTAGAAATCACACAAAACTCAGGGAAGAATTTTGACATAATTATATATCTCTTGATAGCCACAAAACCTCTTCTGACTTTTACTACAGGATAACAGAGAAAGTATGCTAAAATCTTCCTATTCACAAGACATTCTTTAAATTTGAAGGACCCTGCCTGAGCAAATTTGGGTCAAGGGGAAAGCAGAGCATGCTAACACCTGTGCTTGGAAACATGGTTGGGAGCTAGAAACAGGTAGATTTTTATAGGTGACTGATGACATACAGTGTCTAGCCTAGAATGCTCAGCTATGACTTGAACGGCAGAGAAGAGTATTAAATAGTTTCTTAGTAATATGACATTTCCTTCAGATGTCTCAGTTCAGTGTTTGAAACATAGGACATTAAACATCCTGTAATCACTCATAAAAGCCTTGGCTAATGGCCCAAGAAAAACTGCTTTCTGAGGTACACATATATGACCACTAGAAGCAGTAGCAGAGGTCAAGAGTGTTCTGCAACAGACTGCATATTTCAATATAAAGGCACAAAAAGATAAAAAGAACAGTACAATAACCTGAGAGAAGCTATGGACAGATCAGATAAGGCTAAGTCTCCAGAAAGGCCCATCCCAAATTTCAGAGATTCCTCTCAGACCAAGTGAAACACTAGTGTCAGGCACATGCTGCAGTAATTCCCATTTTCATGCAGTCACTGCTTTAGGCTACCTGAGTATTCGTAGATATAACATATTTGTCATTATGCCTTTCCAGAGGTATGCTAGAGGCATCCTATTCCAGTAGTTTTGCAATATCCAATCTGACTGGGCTTCTCAAGAGAAAGAACACACGGGACCATTTCCAAAAGTTGTTACACAGGTGCTGTAGTGAGCCTACAGCTAGCAATCACCATGGAAAGGCAGAAGACCTGGTAAGGACCAGTTGAACTGCAGACAGCATACATGAAAAAGTCGGTATAGGCTTTTGACACTCTGGAAGGTACTTTGTAGTCTTAGTTTGTCTCCTCAAAGTTAGGAAGATCTGTGAATGCAGGGGAACACACCAGTGAAATTAACATCAACAAAACAGATGCTGGCATTGCACCTAAGGGCACTTACCACCACTTACCATCTAATGGCTAGACACCACTCTGTTTAGACAAACCCTACTTAAGAGACATGTTAAGTGCAGCATAAGTAGCCTTACAGTGAGGAGTACTCTTATCTGGTCATTAAAGCACACACCACTGCAGCTTCCCTGTTGTCCTAACCCAGTTTAAAAACAAGTCAACTGTAGAGGTTTAATCAAACTTTCACAGTGCAAGATGGACATGACCTTCAGTATCTGGAGACTGTTTTTCCAACAGTGGTCCACGTGTAGCAACAATATTTTACACTAACCGTATATCCGAGTTCTTGTTGCCGTGTCCTGAAGGTTAGTCCTACTTGGTTCTCACCACAAAACACACTAATGCTCAGGAGCCTACCCAGACGCATGGAAATGTTCCATTACAAACACTAGAAATGTGGATCTTAACAGTGGTAAAACAAACTGACAGATATTTTGCCTGTACTTTACTTAACACACACAGAGACTTATTCAAGATATCTTCTTACAGTTGCACCTGCTCTTCTCTATTCTGAACTTCATTTTTTTTATACTTTGCAAGGCAGATAGCAGAAGTATCTGTTTTTACCTAATTTTCTTTTTGGAAAGACAAAAGGAATTTGTTACACCATTAATGACATGCAATTGCCTTTGGAAAAGCTGTATTCAGGAGGCACAGCAGATATAAAGGTATATATTCCATAGGATTCCTGTGCTCTCTCTACCTACCTCAGCTACAACAACTGGCAGTGGCTTGCATGATTTAAGCCATATAAAGTCTAGAAACAGGAGGAAAATGTGAGAATGATCCCAACATTAATTAGTTGATACATATCCTGGATGTTTTCATTATCTGTACTAAAATCCATGTATTAATAGTTTACCAACATGACAAATCATTGACAAAGCCAATGTGCATACTGACACAAAGTTACATTTGCTCTTGACACATCAATGAAGTAAATCAAGTAACATTAGTCATTCAATCTGTAATATTAGTTAACAACGAAATACAGGATAAAATCTGTGGAAAAGTTTCTAATAGTACATTGCATACAGAGTACTTCTTTGGTTCAAGTTCTGGAACTTTGAAAGTCTTTAATAATTCATGCAGTTAGTGGGGCATTTTTAAAATCCAGACAGAAAGGTACTGCAAACATTTTATGAGCAAATGCTAGAATTGCTAAATGAAATGTGATATTTACTCGTTTGTTTGCTTTGTTTTTTTTTTTTAATTATGATACCATGTAAAAGCCCCAGGTAAGTATCTTATCACACTTTGTTATAGAGACAAAGCAAATAAAACAATGCATACAACAATAAAGGATGCAGAGAAAGCAAAACTACTGAATGCCTTCTTTGCCTTAGTCTTTACTGCCAAGGCTGGCCCTTGGGAAGCCCAGTCCCTGCAGGACAGCAAAATAATCCAGAGAACAGAAGACTTTCCCTTGCTGGACAAGGATGAAGTTAAAGACCTGTTGGGCAAGCTGGATACCCACAAATCTATGGGACCTGTTGGAATGTACCCATGGGGAGTTGGCTGATATTATTGCCAAGCCATTCTCTGTCATTTTAAATTTATCATGGAGCACAGGTGAGGTGCCTGAGGACTGGAGAAAGGCCAATGTCACTCCAGTCTTCAAAAAAGGCAAGCAGGAGGTCCTACAGGCTGATCAGCCTCACCTCCATCCCTGGAAAGGTGATGGAACAACTCATCCTGGATGCCATCTCTAAACACATTAAGGAAAAGATGGTTATCAGGGGGATTCAACATGGATTCACCAAGGAGAATTTTAACAAACTTGATAGCCTTCTATGAGGGCACAACTGGCTGGCTAGATGAGTGGAGAGCAGAGGATGTCACCTATCTGGACTTCATTAGAAGGCTCAGGCAGTGTGGCTTGGATGAGTGGATGGTGAGGTGGATCGAGAACTGGCTGAATGACAGAGCCCAGAGGGTGGTGATCAATGGCACAGAATCGGGTTAGAGGCCTGTGGCCAGTGGAGTTCCACAGGGTTCGGTTCTGGGGTCACTCTTGTTCAACATCTTCATCAATGCCCTGGATGAGGGGACAAAGTGCACCCTCAGCAAGTTCCCTGATGACACCAAACTGGAGAACTGGCTGATTCACCAGAAGGCTGTGCTGCCAGCTTGAGAGTTAGGCAGAGAGGAACCTCATGAGGTTCAACAAAGACAAATGCAGAGTCCTGCATCTGGGGAGGAACAACCCCATGCACCAGTGCAGGCTGGGGATTGACCTGTTGAAGAGAAGCTCTGCGAAGAGAGACTTGGGAATTCTGGGTGATAAATTAAACATGAGCCAGCAATGTGCCCTCATCACCAAGGAGGCCAATGGCATCCTGGGATGCATCAAGAAGAGTGCAGCCAGCAGTCAAGGGAAGTTCTCCACCCCTCTTCTATTCTGCCCTGGTGAGGCCTCATCAGGAGTACTGTGTCCAGTTCTGGGCTCCTCAGCTCAAGAGGGACAGGGAACTTCTGGAGAGAGTCCAGCACAGAGCCACCAAGCTGATCAGAGGACTGGAACATCTTTCTTATGAGGAAAGGCTGCAGGAGTTGAGACTGTTCAGCCTGGAGGAGACTGAGGGAGACCTCATTAGTACTTACAAGTATTTAAAAGGTGGATGTCAGGAGGATGGGGCAACACTTTCTTCTGTAGTGTGCACTGACAAGGCAAAGGGTAATGGACAAAAGCTGAAACAAAAAAATTTCCACTTAAGAAAAAACTTCTTTGCTGCAAGGGTGAGGGAGCCCTGGCACAGGCTGCCCAGGGAGGGTGTGGAGTCTCCTTCTATGGAGTTTTTTGAAACCTGACTGGACAGGTTCCTGAGTGACCTTATCTAGGTAGACCTGCTTGAGCAGAGAGGTTGGACTAGATGGTCTCTGGAGGTCCTTTCCAACCCCTACCATTCTGTGATTCCGTGAAAAAAAAGAACTTCTTTATGTACAAGGAGTTCCCTTGATACAAGTGTACATATGTGGGAGGTACCTTCTATGGAGAAGAGGGAGTAACCTAATTTCACAGAACATGTATATTTAGATATTCAAATTGTCTCTTAATCATTCAGATCAGCTCAATAAAGTCTTGACCTGAAGCCAACAAAATAACCTATCAAGTTTGACAAATGCAGAATCTCATCCTTCTTTGGTCCTATTGCTATTTTTCACTTCAAAATACAGCTCTAGAATGTCTTACAGAATCACCCAGGTCAAAAGATTAAGGCTACTGACTTTTCTAAATCACAGAACACACCAGAGTTAAATCATGGGAAAGTATTAAAATTATATCTGCAGAGAGTCCAAGAAAAGACTTCTTGTACTGCAGCAATCGCCTCTTCCACAGACTTCCAACCAGGTTAGTGAACAAGGACAAAACCTTAATTCCCTGACACTTAAAGAAGTTGAACAAAGGATGGATGATTGGTAAAAAGCATGTCACAGTTCAGATGTATCTTATCTTGTACACCTTATTGTATCCTGTTTTAACACATTGGTGAAGGCATGCCAGAAGATAGACTGAAATATACTATTGAAAACTATCAACTGTCCATTGTTACAACCAGAGTAACTAGTACTAAAGAAGACATAAAACATGGGCTTTTTTTGATTACATTCATCACACACTTCACTCCTCTGCACTGCCAAGGCTGCATAGAAACTACTATTTTTGTTTCCCACCTTTTCACACAGAATCACACCTTTCTGAAATAGAGTCATCCCTTTGGATTTTAACCCATCATGTCACTTGGTGACTGTGTCAAAACTCCAACACAGAAAAAAGATTTTCAAAGATATCTAGATAACCAAGAATGAAAAAAGGTCACTTAGAAGCCTGCAAGCAGCATTTAATACAGACAAATTATCTAAATTACCTAGGTTTATGACACATTTACATCTGGAATATGTTATACGTCCAAAAAGCTTACAGTATAAAAGACTTGCTCTTGATACAAAAGCAAAATAGCTCCTTCAGCATCATAAGACACTAACATTAATTAACTCTAATTTACTTCCTATCTCATAGCTCTAGCTGACTCATAATTAAAAATTACTTAGCAATGCTAACAAGTACCTATCTGGATCTTCACACAACTCCACATTTTTAAAATTATCCAGCTTTAATTTTAAGAAATAGAAAACTAGGCTTAAGAATTTTAGCTCACATTTTTAAAAAACATGTACTTTATGTTTACATTAGCCAGCAATAAATGTCTCAAATTTCTACAAATAATTTGCCTAGTTAGAGATTCTGCAAAGACAACTGTAAAAGACCTATAACTCAATGAATTAAGATGCTACAAAACCCAATATAAAATATTTTTTGCATGACATGTAATTTGTTTCAGCCTCACATTTTTACTTGCTAAGGAAAGGAACATCGGTCTCTGTCAATATTGATGATTTTAGTTGCAAATATTGAAAAGGCAAAAGTACATAGTAAATAAAACATGACAATTACAGACAAGATAGTATTATCTATCTAGCCAACCAACTATATTAATATTTATTGAAGTGTTGGATTAACCCCCAACATAAGCTTCATAATGTATTCTTTTTTAGTAAACCGAAAGCCAGGGGTAGAGACCTGGTATAATAATTAAAAAACACATCCACTTGGAAAAAAATCATGCATTGCTTTAATTACTTTTCTAAAAGTTTATGGAAAAAGAGGGGGAAAAGGGAGAGGGACAAACAAACCAAAAAGAAGGTGGGGGAGAAATACTTACTACATTCAAACTCTGATGAAGAATGTAGACTTAATAAAAAGCAGTAAATGTATGAATTTAAGATTAGCTATCTAAATGTTGCACATCTGTTGTCCCCTTGGCGAACTCCTTTGGTGAACAGAAAATAAGGAGAATATGCATGATCTTGAATATATTGATATATTGATATATTGCCAGTGAATGAGTATTTCTATTTAGAGGATTTCAAACTCATATCAAACATTAATAAATTACAATATTCTTCCTGAAGTTTGTACAATTGCCAGATTATTAATTTTGTGGAATTGTGGGGGTGCACACACAGCCTTTGCTCTGGAAGGACTGGGATGCAAATATATATATATATACACTTCTAATTCCTTTTCTTTTTGCAAACTATGAGTTCTGTGGTGCCTGTGGTTGTTCAGTACTTCAAATATTAGGTCCTTTAGATATCAGTGCCTAGATATGAATTTTGAAGTCCAGCAATAAGATCACTGATGTACTTTCTGACCAGTTCTTTGATTTTTCCTTTGTGCTTAACAAAACACATTACAAAAAAATGAACTCATTACACATTTAGCTGTGTAAAATATTCACTGCAAAGACCAAAGCTCAATACATGTTGCCTGACCTGTTTTTTCCTGTACCATTCGAAAGCTCACTTCAAGATCTAAATAAGGATTGACAACATAACCTGGACTCCCTGGTGTTAGGAGACTTTGGATGATTTCTCATTTCACATAATTAAAACATATAGATTGCAGTGGCAAGTCTCAGAACCAGACAGAAACATGATGAATTCCAGAATAAGAATGTCTGGATCTTTGTGACAACTGCATGATAACAGAAACAAGAATCTACTTATTTCATATGTTAGCAATAGACACTGCAGTGTCTTGTAGTCTACAATTACCTGTAACAGTTTTCTCTTATTTCACTAATCTAAAGAAGGCATGAACAGATGAAGCTCAAAACCATCCTTGAAATCAAGACAATGCCAGTAGTTTCAAATTCTACTTCTTCCACACTTATCAGTCAGCGTTGCTTGACATCACTGTTGTCATTTGCTTCCCTTCACAACTCAGATTACAAGAGGTGTCAGCAGTATTGCTAGCCTTGATAATTTATGAATATGACTATTACTGACAGCAGTCAACGATACTATTCAGTTACAATATGTTGCCATGGTAAAGCAAAGAGTATATAAATGCCTTATACAAAATAAAAGCATTAATATGCAGCTATTGCTGCTTGGACCTTAATTCTGACATAGAAAAGCAAGACTGCTAAAAGCAATTATGCTTTAATCCAAAAGAGTGACACATATTTTAAGAGACAAGAGTGTCAGAAGAGTAACTGGAACTCCAGTAGAAGGTGAGATCTCTCTCTCTCTCTCTGAAATGTTTAGAGACTGCTATATCTCAAAGGTAAAGACATTCTTTTCTATATATATATTTTATATACAATATAAAAATATAGTCTACCTGTTTTAGTCTTCCCATGTAAATAAAAAATAAAGCAATAATGAATAGTAATACAAGACACTGCTTTTTTTCGGTTCATTATTGTGCACTTTATCATGTAGATTTTACAATAATCACATGTCAGTGGTGGTATATAGTAAGGCAGGGTTATAATGCTCTATATATATATATAAAAAAAAAGCCAAACAAACAAAAACCAAAACAAAGCACTGTATTCAATTCCCATTATCAAGTAGAAATTCCCCCCCTCCCCGCTCTTCTGTGCCATTTTCATGCTCTACTCAGAAAGCACACAGTTTAAAAAATGAAAAATAAGACTAGTTTCACCAACTATTTGTTCCACTGATGGTAAAAAAAAAAAGGAAATACACACAGAACTAACAAGCGCATGGGAGAGGAATGAAATTCAGGCCTTAATAGCAGTTGTGTCTACTTCCATTTATGGCAATTCTTACACATCAACATGCAAAGTCAACAATTTGTCCCCTTGCTCTGCACCTCAGTAATAAGGCTTTTTCAAAGATAAAAACATACTTCACATATTTCTTTAAATAGCAATAATCTCTCCTTTATTTACCTGCTATGATTTTATTTTATTATACCTCTGTTTTTTCCAAACACTTTTACTTGCAACATTCCCTAGCACAGTAAAATGTTTTCCTGAGATCTCTTAGACTAACAGCTTGTCTACAAACTGACTTATTCAGGGATAACTGTGGTTGAAAAAGAACTATGATTCAAGATGAAGTATAGGGTACTGTCTTACTCTTTTTAAGAATCCATCTGAAAGCAGAATAAACTAATCTGGAACAAAGAACTGGCAATTTGTATTTCACAGTGTCAGTGTCGTTTTCTTATATATCAGAGTAAGACAGCCATTCCAAAGAGCTATTCCAAAATAAGACCTTGGTCTTCTATTCACACTCTTAACAGTTTAGAGCCTTTTCAACATCTTCATTTAATAAAATTAAATGTGGTGGATGTGAGAGGGGCAAAACATAAAAATTGAATATGATACTTTAACATGTTAAAACTTTCAAGTTTAATAATATTGGGACACTAATAACTAAGTAATCTATTACATAAAATGTGACGTATAGCAGTGTTACATGTAGCTTTTACAATGCTGTACAAGGAAAGCATGCAAATATAAAACACAGCTGTCTGAGTCTCAGAAAAAAAAAATGCTGAGAAAGCTCCTCAAAGTTTTTTCTTTCACATAGATCTTCACATTTTCAACCTTTCTCCCACAATATGAAGGAAATACATTTTAAAAACTCTGCTTGGTAATCAGAGTTAAAAATACTGTCCCCACATTTGAAGTCACCCAAATAGAACAGTCCAGGAATACTTCAAATGCCATTAATATCAGTAATGACAGGTATTTTGTAAGCTTTCAAAGAAAATCCATAAACCCTTGATTTGAGTTATGACTATGTATCTGAAGGACTTTTTAAACTCCTATGATAATATTCAACTTACAGTACAACTTTCATCATACTTTACCCAAGAAAACATTCTAATAAACTATATTCTGCTGGTGACAGTGGTAGTAGTTAAACAACTCTTTCCTTTCCAAGTTTTTTCTAGAAGTGAAAAAACCTTAAACCTTCTGTCTTTTCACGAGTCATATGTGTAACTGGTTTCTCTAAATACATTTATGCCAAAAATCAACACGTTCCTGAGCAATTGTTACTGCTGTTGACAGTGGAGTGGGAAATATTTTAAGCTTAGACTGACTGATTTCCAATTATTCTAGCTCCAAGCCACTGCTTTTATGCTCAAAAAAATGTATCAAGGTGGGAAGTTACAGCTCTTATCATTATACAAGAAAAACAAATTTGACTGACAACACTTAAAAACTAAGTCTTTTTATATGCATATTTGAGGGTTCTTTTAAACATTTTACCTATGTGTCTTAAAATCCTTAAATGACATGGGCAAATCTTTCTTAATTGGTTCAGCTCTTCAGAGTAGTGAGGTGGTGTTAACATCAGTTATAATACATTTTTGTCACAAAAATTACTATTTCTAATACACAATATACTAATACTGTATTTTAGACCTTGGCCACAGCAAGTGCAGTAATTAAATAGAACACTTACATGAATGTAATCTGCCTGAAGATTTTGGTTTTCTCATTTTCTTGAACTGGCAGCATTGCTGTTCCTAACAATTAACAAGTCAAGTTAAAGACTGTGATAAAGTACCTAGAGCATGGCCACATACAACTGTATTATTTATTGCAGTCTCCACGTTCACCTTTTGCTTTGCGTGGGACAACACAGGCTCTTTCTTCTGCCACAACCAATGCTTCAATTTTAATTGAAATCAGTAAATCTACACAGATAAAAGGCTGGCTTTCATTTCAAGCCTTACCTTGCTGTCTTTTCTTCTTAAAAAAATACCCTTTTTCTGGCACATCCAATCTAATACTTGGCCAAAAGGAGGCCTTTGCAGTGGGGCCAGCAGCAAGGCCCATTGCTGTCCATCCTGTCTCCAGCACAAAGCTTCTCCCAGCAGCAGGCAGAGACACCAGGCACTGTGCCAACTCAATGCAAGACAGCTCACAGCAGGGTCTAACAGACCTGCAGTCATCTTCCCACAGAGTTTTGGCACAGGAGTGAACCAACCAAGGAACCTAGCCAGGGCACAGACATCCCCCATAATGGCATCTGGGACAGATCTTTGGGTCCTACTGTGACAAAACAGCACGTCCATACATGGGGAGGCAGAGTGGAGGTCCCAGCCTGCTGATGCCCTCAAAGCCCAACACCTAAACACTCAGAAGTGGATCTGTGCTAAACATGTAAGACTGCATCAGTGCAAGGTGACTTTTGCAAGAGGGCCTGATCTAGGTTTGTCCCACAGCTACAGCAAGGGCTTTCTATAACCAGAGGCAAGGGCTACAATCCATTCCCAGGAGGAAGCCTTAAAGCATTCACTAGGTACTGTCTCCTACCCTATCCTAGCTTACCCAGCTCGTCTCCACCTTTTCCCTTTTTAAATAGCAATCTCTACAGATTTGCTTTGACCCTTACAGTAAAGAAGTAATTTTTAACAGTTAATGCTCAGTGAGTCTTGTTGCTTAGGCCTCCTCAATGGTTCTTTTCACCCAGAAATGGCTTTATTTCAGTTCCTGAAGGGATGAGTGGTGCAATGAAATGACAGTTGGGTCCTTTGCCTGCCAGGGAAAGGCAACACGTTAGTCAGGCCTCTTCCCTTCTGAACAGCACTTCATACTTCGGAGCTTTTTGAGAATATTGTCACATCCTTCACACATAGTCCTTGGGAAACAAACAATCCATATATTGAGCAACACTGCTTGAATGTATCCCCTAATAGATTTTGATGGAAAAAAATCAGTCTTCAATGATTTTTGAGGAAATTTTTTAAATGGCTTTTTCAAAACAATTATCTGTCTTCACTGGTTTTTGTTTGGTGGTTTGTTGGGTTTTTTTTTGTTTTCCAATCAGAAGGCCAGTCATCTGAAATAAGAAGTACTCAGACTTTTTAATGCCACCCAGATATTTCCCAAGAATTAGTTTCTTGTGCCACTACTCACATTTCTGGGTTTCACCGTCTGTTATCATTTTTAATAGAAGAGAGATGAGTTGCCTCCCACGGGTTGGAAAGCCCATTTAGAGACCCCAATATAGAAAGAGAGGTCAAAGAATTTGTAGGAATGTGCTCTGAATCTGGTATTTCACTGGCCTGCAATCTGTATAATCATTCAAGCAAGCATAAAAAGGCAGGGGTTTTAATTCCCTGCCATGTTTTTCTTCACTTTTATCGCAAGAAAACATCTGCTTTATTTACATGGCTAGATTGGCTGTAGCCTCAAATTTTCATGCAAGTTAGTTTTTGTATTTTAATGAAAATTACCTTTTTCATTTCCCATTCAAAACTATAGCTTTCCTCTGAGATTGCCGATAACAAATGTCTCCTGCAGTGACAAGAAAATGAACTAGAGTGCTTGAGAGCTACACTTGCAGGTATTACAACATTTCAAAATTGAATTTGTTCAAAATCAGAACAGATGTACAAGTTTAGAGACCACCTGACATAAAAATACTTTAAAAAATCCACTATAATCTATTATTTCAAGGGTTGGGGGTTTTTTTGCTTTATTACATAAATTTTCATACAAGTTTTCACTAAACTTTAAATACATTAAATGAATTTATTAAAAGACAATATTTTATCATCAGTGTTTACTGATTATCAGTATAGCTTTCTCCTAATACTACCAAATAAAACTGAAATATGCAGTGCTAATACCCAATCATAAAAAGTAGAACACATCCAATTACAACTACTATAACAGTTGTGCTTGGGTTTGTTTGATTGGGTTTGCTCTGTGGTGGTTTTTAAGGGACAAATAAAAGAACATTTGAAGTTTTTAGATATTTTTTTCTTCTCCATAAAATAGTTTAATTGTAGGTCTATCGAAATGAGGAGTTTTATACACCATTGACATGTTTCCTATCCTTCTAATCTCTTCAGTCTGAATATATAACTTACAGGTCATCTTGATTTACTATTAAGCATAATTTTATTTTTACTAAAAAGGCAAATAATGAAGTCAAAACATTTCTTTTCATCTTCCTTCAGTAGCAACTGAGATAGAGAAGTGTGTGCCCAGAAACAATCTAGATTAAGTAAATCATCTTTTTTTTCCAAAACAAGTATTTCAGCAGGACAAGTTAGCTCAATTATATAAAATGTGAAAGCAACTGTAACTTGCTTCCTCTGTTTCATGGTCAGAAAAATTTTTTCCAATTTGATCCTTTCATGTCTGCAGAACAAGAAATGTGATCTTATGTTTATATTTCTCAACTTTATAAATGCTGTTTGATATTCTCAAAGCCATGTTGGAGATTAGAATATGCATAAATTCTAGTTTTAAATATAGCCCATAGCTCTTCAACAGACTTAAGGTTGACTGTTTTCCATAAGAAAACACAAAACCATGTTTGCTACTACATGTACATATTCAAAAAAGCTGTTTGATTTACTTTTTGCTTTTTTAAAAAAAGAGCAGAGTTATAGGAAGAAAATGGTGCATACTGGATTTTTCCTTTTGTCTGTAGATGAAAATTTAAAACAATCATACTCTTTTGGTTTTGGTGAACTTCATTCTAACATCACAAACATTTTTTCCTCCAAGTCTTTCTAAAGGATTATCATTTACTTTGTTTAAAAGTAAGACTGCATATATATTTGCATCCTCCATGTAGAGAGCTATTCAATCTAGATTTAATTCCCATGCAGTCTCCAATAGATATAACTAGATATAGTGACAGAGATAACCAATACAACACTAAAAATGCTAAATATGATGCCTCAGAAAAAAATGCCAACAAGAAAACAGTCAATTAGCAGTTAGGTTGATATTACAGCTTTATTCTTTAAAACTTGCAAGATATCAGAGTTGAACTGATCCACATTAGCTAGAAAGATGCAGCCTGAGAAGTCTGTTGTAGACTCCATTTTGGACTGATTAATACAAAATAAATTATGAAGAAATTGACTACCTCACAAACTTAGAATGCAACACATACTTCGAATTCAAACATCCATGCCCATATGCTTACCTCATGATAAATCTGTCATCACATACACGTAGGTCAATTGCCATGTGAAAGATGACCTCTGCAACCTTACCCCAGTAGGAAACAGGTAGAAAACAGCCACATAGAGGTACTAGTATTTCCTTCATATTATTATTCTCCTAAATTTTCAGAACAGTATTTCAGACTTCTCAGTGGAGACTTTTGGAGAAATATGAGTTACAGTGGCAAATTTTATGAAATCACAAGTTTATGTTCATTCATTCCTTTCCCTTGCTGGAATCCCCACCACATTCCCAGAGCTGCAGGAGATCTCAATCTGCAAGGCTGATTCAGAACCAGATTCCCTAGAGCTGCAGCTGTGAAACAAGAGATTCTAAAATGCAGTCAGTTTTATACCCTCATTTCAGAAAACCAGAAACAAGATCCTGATTCAAACTTTTGAGTGTAATAGTTTGTTGATAATTTCAAACATACTAACTTTAAAAAACACGTCCACAAAACAAAGATATCTTTTTGAAGGGTTGGGGTCTTTCTGGTTTAGAGTGGTGTTTATTTAGTATCACAGCAAAACCTAACCTTCATAGGCCATAGACTTGGCTCTACTTAGCTTGCACAACATGAAGAACTCGCTGCCCAAAATAGCAGAACAAGCTACAGAATAGCAGAAAATAGCAGAACAAGCTGAGTTAGTCCACAACTAAAATCTTTTCCACCGTGAAATTGAACATAGCACACTTATTTTTGTTTTAGATTAGGGCAAAAAACCAAACAAACAAAAAACCTCAAAAAACAGAGAAACTTAAAATAGAGGACTCATGGAGGTAATAGACTTGCAAACTTTAATAATAGTTTGGTCAACATTTGCCAGAAATGGCAAAGTTTTACTTAACCTTGCCCTAGAGCACAGAAAGATATTAGAACAAAATGAACATAAGCTTAAAAGTAAATTATATGTGCATATGATATTAAGTACATTAATAGGTGATATGAAAATTTCAAGTCATAAGAAAATTAATGAGTTTTCAAAATTTAATGTTTCAACCTCTTTCTTATCAAAGTTTGTCTGAGTAATCAATTTCCTGCAATATTTCAACTTTAACAAAAGAATAGTTTTGATGAAAAACTGTCAAAAATCAGACAGATCTTGTGAAGACTATTACACCACACAGTTCACACTTGTAACATTTTTCCCTGCCAGTCAAAGTGTAAATTACCTCACCAATGCACTTTCAATAATACCATGGCAACTTATAAGAAGAAAGTAATTACAGTCACAAGAAAAGAGCATATGGATGATCTCAACAAAGGGATTGGTATCTCCCATCTCAAGAAAACGATTACTAAGGAATTCAAGATTAAAGAAGAAGAAATAAAGTAAGTAATTAGGGATGCTGAGCATCCCAAATATTTTAATGCAAAAGTAAATACAATACAGTCATGCATTCCTTCAGGTAAAACCTACCACAATAAAGTGGCTACAAGCATGTGGTAGATATCAAATTCAGGGACAGAAAAATGAGGAAAGTTAGAGGAGTTCTTAAAAGGTAAATGTTTGAAGGATGAGTTTAAAAGAAAATCATATCCCCAAGCAAGTCAAATCATACTTTTTAGAAACCATAAAGACATCAACAATCCCTGGACTGCTTGGACTGTGTGTCCACTCAGGTAGGGAGCAGCTGGCACCAGGAAGTTAGTCCAGTTGGTCAAGATGTTCATTGTAGTAGAGATACTCATAGCAACTGTGTGGTCACGCTTCACATGCAGTGTTTGTACGTACACAGGGATTTAGTGATATCAAGATAACACATTGTTAAATCTTACTCCAGCTTACTGTATGATCTCCATTCTGCACAGAAAAGCTTGACTGATTGCCTAACAAAAAAACAAAGCTTAGTCAATTACCAAGTCAGTCAGGAATATTTGTTTCCTAGAGTGTATCTTAACACACTCTCCTCAAGTATACCTGCTGCCCTGTAATTCCAGAATTCCTGAAAACCTGCCCATTCTCATACACTCCTGGACTGCATATAGCCTCATAAGTCTAGAATGGAATTATTCAATGATAGTGCTTTAAATAATACAGAGTGAAATGAGGTTTTAGAAATGTTTGGGATAACAGCTATCACTGTTGCTTGCAATAAACTGCAGTAGAAATGACTCACAAAAAAATTTCATCCTATTTTACGTCAGCATATATTCTGTCTTTAGTGGAAATAGGACCAATCTTCATTGTATTGCAGTAAATCAGAAACTTCACTGAGGAATATGAGTGCATATTTATACATCAGAACATTACTTGTGATATTTAAGACTTGGCACAGGCTAGAATTTCCTTCGGTTTCTCAGGGAAGACCAATATGTTCCCTTGCTTGTGCTGAGGGACTGATATACAGTTGCCGGCTGTCATTTCACCTGACTTACAATCTTCTGCAAAGTCCATCCTTTCTCCTGCTCCCTAACATTTTTTTGTTTTCTTTTCCCTTTTGCACTTTTTATTATTAAAATTAACCTAACAGTGTTGATTTTTCCTATCATTGAAATTGCTGGTTCAAAGAAGCTTAAAAAGATGTTACCTTACTACAACCTCATGCCCACTTTGGATGAATGATTCTAAATATGCCAGAGGCTACGCAGGCAAGAAGCTTTTATTTGAAGCTTAGCAAAAAATGCAATCTCCCTGTTACTACACCACTAAAGAAAAACACAGAACAACATATTAGAAGTTTTACACGAAGGAAGTCCAATTTGGTGCTTTTAAAATAATTTTTCAGAATTCCATTTATTTGGTAGAAGCCACTTTCAAGCTACTGACACCACATTTTAAGAATCACATTGCTAGAGAAGAATATGAAAGTATTCTTCCGTCATATATAACAAGATACAAACCCTTAACATCTGCTCCAGTAGTACTAAAGCATACATTAAACTACACAAGGTCAAAAGCAAACCTGCACAAATTAAGATATTAAGTGGACTGATTTTTTTTTTCCATATAAGCAGCTTGGCTATCATTGTTAATACCTTATTGTAGAACACCTTTAGTTGACAGGTACATGATCATCTTCCTATGCCTTTAAATCTGGGATTATCACATGTCCTTTGCTTCACTCTTGTCATTTTTGGCAACCAAGAGTTAATACATTTGCTTTGAGAAGCTTTGATGAGACAATGAAGCAAGAAAGGACTCAGCAGAAAGACCCAAATAGAGTTTTTAAACATACACTGAATATATATTCAGAACTCTGCATAAATAGATATAGGAGTCTTCATGTAAGAAAGAGGGAATGAAAAAATAAACACTTGAGTTAGAGCACTTGCACAATTCAGAATAGGAACATGCAAAAAAGCAGATATTCAACTAATCTTTTTGCAAGTGGCATTTCCCTTTGAAGACCACAATTCAGAGTAGTGTTTTATTTTCACTCAGGATATTTTTTTTTAACCTATCAAAGTTAGATATTTTAATGTGGTATGAAATGAAGTATAAAGAGATAGGCAATTTGTGTGCAAGTATATTTGTTATGGGCAACTCATATCAGAAAGCATTTCCAAAATGGTAAGATTTATTTTGGTAAAGTTCCAATACAGTCCACATTAGATGGCAAGACTAAACCGTACTTGAAACTACAGTTATTGAACTGATAGAAAGCTGTGACTCTCTAGTATCTGTATGAAGTCTGTAGCAATGAAGACACTCAATGTTGAAGCCCATCCAACATCTTTCAGTAAAGACTACACTGTAGCCTCATCATCCACATGCAATCAGAATTTCACATATGCATTAAAGGAACAATGGGATACACTAATTACAAAGAAGCTTTCTGTAGGTCTAGGATATCAGAGCTCGAGGGTTCATTGCAATAGATGAAGTTACTTCATCTTGTCTCCATTCTTCAGTTGAACAAAATATATGAACAAGACTTTCACCTCACAGAGTTGTTCCTGTCAATGCAACACAACTGTTTCTGATAGAAACAGATATTTGAGAATGTGGGGGTAAAGAGAGGTATCAAATATATTTAATTTTCTTGTGTTTGTTTCTTCTTTTTCTAAAGTAGCCAAACAAGTAAGGTACTATAGTGGTTTTGCCTGGGTGAGATTTTTTGGTAGCGGAGGTACTGATGACAGGAGTGGCTTCTTTAAACAAAGAGCTCCCAGAAGCTTCCCCTGTAGCTCACAGGGCTAATGCCAGTCGATTTTAAGATGGACCCACAGCAAATGAAGGCATGGCCAATTAGTGAATAAGGTAATGCCTCTGTGAATAACATATTTGAGAATGGAAAGAAGTTGGTGCACAGTTACTAAACTGTGGATGTGAAAAAGTCTCCACAGACACCAAAGTCAGTGGAGAAGGAGGGTGCTGAGGCCCTGAAAGAAAGACTCCCCTGTGACCTGTGGTGAGGAACATGGTGAGGCAGTTTTGCCCCTGCAGTCCCTGAAGGCCAATGGCGAGCAGAGATCCACTCGCAGCCCGTAGAGGACCCCACACTGGAGCGGGTGGATGCCTGAAGGAGGCTGTGACTCCATGGGAAGCTCACCCTGAAGCAAGTTCCTGGCAGGACCTGGGAGCCCATGGGGAGAGAGGAGCCCACACCACAGTAGGTTTGCTGTCAGGACTTGTGACCTTGTGAAGGACTCACACATGAGTAGTCAGTACCTGTTCCCCCGGTAGATGACCCATGCTGGGGCAGCGTATGAGGAGCTGCTCCCACGAGAGGCCCCATGCTGGAGCAGTTCATAATGAACTGGGAAGGACCCATATTAGAGAAGTTCATGAGGGACTGTCTCCCGTGGGGAGGGACCCCACACTGTAGCAGTGGGAAGTGTGAGGGGGCCTCCCCCTAAGAAGAAGCAGCAGCAAAGTTCATCTGTAATGAACTGACCGCAATCCTTGTACCCCATCCCCTGCGCCACTGAGCAGTAAGAAAGGAGAGTCCTGGGAAGAAGGAGGTGTGGGGAGAGGTGTTTTAAGATTCAGTTTTAAATCTCATCTCCCTGTTCTGATGGTTCATTAATAAATCAAACCCTTTTCTTCCCACATTGAATCTGTTTTTCCCGTGACATTAATTGCCGAATGATCTCCCAGTCCTTATCTCAACACACAAGCTTCTTGTTATATTTCTCTCCCGTCCAGTTTAGGAGGGGGATTGATATTATGACTTGGTGGGCATCTGGCACCCAGCTAGGGCTAAACCACCACAGTTGCATATCTTGTCATTCCAATTTTGAGTCTTTGAGACTTTTTTAAAGCCAACAAAAATGTCCCTTTGACAACAATGATCTCAAAAAGTACATCAGCCATCCAGTTAAGTTTTCACGTCAGTCAGGATCAACTGTCCAAGTGCTCACAGGAGGAATGAACCCGTGAGGAATGAATGGAGTTGAAAAAATCATGTTGAGATTCAAATAAGTATTCCTTGAGAATGTCCTGCCCTCCTCTACTACTTCTAGTATCAAGTAATTATCAGCCTGCAAGTGCTGCTGGCCATCATCATTTTCACTTCTAAAAGCAACTGACAGCATGTAGTAAATATTGCTTTGATTGAGAAGAGATATGATAATAGTTGATGATCTTACACTCTGCCAGGCTTGTCTGCACAGATAAGGTGTAGAATCAAAGCAGTATCACAGGGTAATAGAAAATTTACACCAGCCTGAGTTAAGTGCATAGTTGTGTCCACATGCAGTCTTAGAAGGTTAGAAATGAGTGGAAAGTTTTATCTGTGACAGTTTATGGTTACAAACCCCCAAAACTAACAGTCGGCCTGTAAATTGGACCATAACCCTCTACCTCCAAGTATTAACACCACACCCTTCAAGCCCAAAATAGCTGGCTATAGCATACTATAAGTTACAAAAGTTGACTCCATTTGTACACCGCCAACATGCTCTAATCACTTCAGGCTATTTATGCTAATTTCTGTTGATGGTATTTATGCTAATTTCAGTCTCTCACAAGAACAGCAATTCCTTAGAGAGGAAGGATTGGTCCAAATATTTTCCAAGATCAAATAAACATTCATAATGAGAATTGTATTGATTTTTTTTTTTTTTGTGCCCAACAAGAAAAGGTGTTTTTGCAGAAATATTCACATAATACTTTCCCAGAAATCCTTGGTAAAATATCAGTACCACCTCTGCTGCAGAAAAGTGAAATCTTTATATGCACAGTGTTGTCTGCATTGGCAGAAAGGAGCTGAATTACCCTTGATGAGATACAGCAATAGATCACTCAATTCATTGCAAGGACCTAAGTGGCACTATCTTCCCCTAAAATAGAAAACTTATGGAATTTCTTCTTTGAATGAAGGAAAAGTTATGAGGATAAATAACTACAATCTGTTTTTACTTTCTCTCTGCAGTGATTTACACAAGTCTTGCAATTTTGCCTGCTCTATAGGGAATTCCTGCTGGGCAAATTCCTTTTTCACTTGATTTGCTTGTTACCCTACTCTTGTCTGGCCCTGCAACAAGTAACTTATGACAGCTTAGAACTTTCCTTTGCATGTCAATGCAAGCTGACAATTTACACAACTTGACTCACTTGGGAACCTGTAATTTGTCTTGCAACATGCACTCTTAAACTGTGGTTTAGAAAATATTAGCTTTTCAAACATAAATAAACTGAAGAATTAAATCACATTGCTAATGTATACACTATTCTAGTATGAAATTATCATAGAACGGAAAAAGGACTTATCTGCAATAAGCAAAGGCTCAAATATGATGTGCTAACAACACATTTCATGGGAGAAAATACGAGTGAAAATAAACACCGTATGGATTTACAGCCAGCAATGAGCTTAGCTCATTTGAATTAAGAATGAGGTGTAATACGACTAAAATTAATAGGAAGCTACTACAAGACTATTTTTCTTTTATAATACTTGGAATTTCATTGCCATTCCAAATTCCCAGAGTCTTTTCAGCTTGAAAAGTCACTCAAATAATGCCTTTATTCTGAGTAAACTAGTGTGGTTTGATATTATATATATGTCTGCTTAGACACATGGGCTGATTCTGTCAAATCTTCTGCACGTGTTGACTTTTTACAGACAAAATTACTTTGACTCCACAGACCTTAGAATTTAAGCACCTGCCTACATATAGACATCTTTGCAAGACTCTTCTGCAGAGTTTATTAATATTCAATTTCACATCCTTAGTGAGAAGGAAATGACACAAATGGGCTTTAGCATATGTTCTTAATTTTACATAAATAATCCAGTTAACTTCATTATTAATATTTATATGCATAAAGTTAAGTACACAGATATTTTCCATACAGGGATCCTCTGTGACTGGCTCTTGTCTCAGTCCATTTGTATTTAGCTTAAACGTAGGCATATTTGCATCAATACTCTGTGGAAATTTATCTCAAAAGCATGTAATGCATATTGGTTTGCAACAGTGAGGGACATGTTTTGGAAATAATGTCTCTTCCAAATTAAGTGATTTAACTTAAAACATATGATTTAAGTAGAGATCAAGTTGAGAAGTGTACCAAGGAAAACTGGTCTCTTTTTTCTTTTGTTTTCATAAAGAAACATAATCCTGCATAATACTAACAAACAGCGATTCCTCCTTCTCCTCATTCCCCCCAAAAAACAACCAGGATGCTGTAAGGACATTTCCACAGGGCATCTATACATTTAAACATATAAAGCATCAATACAGTACATACTTCACCACAACCAATACACTGATACAAGATTTCTCAACAAACCTTTCTTTTTTTCTGCTGTAGCTTTTTCTTTGACAAGAAAAAGAAATGCAGACAGAGCTAAAAAGAAACAAAAAAGGGACTCAAAATCCTCAATCTGTCTCATAGTAGCGAACTAGTTCTCTCAATAATGTGAAACCCATTCAACATGAAAGTCCATGCTACTAAAAAAGGTTTCTTTCCTCCAGTTTATTTCTACTTATTTTTTTAGTACTTAATGTTTTGATCCTCCTTTATTGTACTTAAGAGGTAAGCTCCTCCACATCACTGTTGAAAGAAAAATAACAACTTAAAAAAATGTTAATGTATCACATTTTGTGTGGCAAGAAAATGTTCTAATTTTCCAAATCCCATGCACACATAACTGCTGATTATGTCCCTCTTGCAGTCTTTCTGGAATATAAGACCTGAACGTTGCTATACAACACAGATGCAATATTTCATTCCCCCAACACATTTCTATGAGGTTGAAAACTTAGCTAAAGGCAACAAACCCTAAAAAGGTCAGATTTTTTTTTTTTTTCTTTTTTTGCCAGGGCTAAAGGCAAAAATATGCCTAATAACACAAATCATTATATACAGAAAGTTAGACACTGACTGTTTTGTCAATGTAAAAACACACAGTATAGGGTGTAAGCGTCCCAGGTGAAAGCTCCTGTCCTTACAACAGTATTCTGATATTATGGCCTGCAGCTGAGTGACTGCAAATAGAGACAAAAACAATCATCACAGCAGAGATGCTGCATCACACCATCTCAATATCTTCAGTCTCCTAGTCTGAGATAAACATACAGAGGCAAGAAACCCAATAGTTATGTGGGTCTATAGTAAAGAAAACAGTTCTTTTGTGAGTATGACCCTTTTCTGTTAAAATATCACACTGCACTTCCTCCCTATCCCCAAGACAGTTTTGGAGCTCTCTCTGGTGCTGAAAGAAGAAATGCCTCCAGACTTCTGAACCTTTTAAATATTTTGCTTCTCTTGCTTGCCTTTCTCAGTGTATCAAAAATATTAATACATGAATATCATTAGCTCAAGTTCACACTGCTGTCAGAGTGGCAACACATATTCACTACCGAGAAAACACAGGAAAAGCCAGAGCAGCTATAACAAGTCTGGGATGTCTGCAGACAGGAAGAAACAGTCTAACTGCAAAATCCTCTCTGCCCTTAGAGACTACATACAAAGGAACTAGTTTTGGAATTTTAATGTGAACCTTATTAGTTACACACCACATTAAAAAAAACTACACAGGCAGGAATTCATATGTCAGTCCTCAAATTTTTGGATTATAATATTACAGAACTTTCCCTGTATATAAAAGCATATAATTACACATACAGTATTTTTTTCCATGAGGACACGTGCTTATAGATAAAGAAAATTTGTACTCAGTTATCATAAAACTGTTTCATGTTTATTGAAAAGTGCAGTCTTCTTAGAGAGGAATCTTTTAGATGTTTCAAATGGGAAATTCAAACTATTACAAGTTCATTGTAATCATCACAAGTTTTTTGTGATACTCATTATTTTTAACCATTTTTTGACAGAAGTGTTTGATGAGTTAATTACAATGTAGCATCGATTTTTCAAGGGAAAAAATGGTGTATACACAAAGGCATTTTGGTATAAGTATGATGAACTACACAGGGAATCTACATAAAAAGATTTTTTTAGTTTTCTGCCCCTAAGACAAGAAAAGACAAGAATAGACAAGAATCTACAAATTTTTTCAAACTTGATAAATACTTTCAAGGAAGAAAGAAAGCAGGGGGGAGGGGGGGAATGGAAGCATTTTGACATTTTAAAATTAAAACAGCAAATCCACTTTGTAAGTAAAATTTAAAGGTTTAAATGCCTTGAAATAGATAATTATTTGAGTTTTGTAACAGGTGTTTTCTGCAGTCATAGCATTTGGAACCAAACAGAATAAAATTCTTCAGGTCTTTGGGTTACCAAAAAAAACCCCACAGAACCTTGCACATTGATTCTATATGACTTACCTGCCCCCTCTCCTTAAGTTTGGCCACTAAACTGAAAAGACCATTACTTTCACCACTCTTAAGGGTTTTATTTCCCTGCAACATCATGCTACATTGTAGTTTTTGCTGTAATAGAATCTAGATGTGTTCCTGCTGAGTTACATACTGTGTCTAAATTTGGCTCCTTGCCCTTCTTATTACTAGTTTGTTCTTATCTTATGACTATTGCTAGATATTGGCATTAGTATTCATCAAAGCTAGGATTCGTTCCTGTATTTCTAATAATAGTGCAAGAAAAATGTTTCACAATACTTCCATGTTTCCCCTGTTCTTGCTCAGAATGATTATGTCCTAATAAGTCCTTCAATAACATACAAGAAAACTTCTTGTGAAAAGTAAACACACTTTTGACAAGTGGAAAGGTGTTATCAACTTGGATACAGTCTGTGAACACCAGAAGACAAGTGTGCCCACATAATGATTTTGCATGTGTTAAAAAACCAAACAACAGGAATCCTCCAGGCACAAAATGTTGCATATCCCACCACAGAGGGCTTATGGTAGGTGCAGAGAACAGTTTGAGAAGGATTGCCAATTGCAAAAATGAGATCTTAGTCACATCAGGATTGGTAAGGACAGAAGGGAAAAAAAACAATCCCACACTATAAAGGCAAGGATATAAACAAGGCCAAATTGAGATATTAAAAAAAATACCCAGCAACCCCCATTAAGTTACACATAACTAAGATCAAGGAAGAGATAGGCAGAAGAAACTTAGAGTTTTGTCTAAGTTGTACTGCCAGTCTGCTACTCTTCAAGTTTCTTAAATTGCACTCTTCTCTGTCCTGTGGTTACTACCCCAGTTCTGTTAAGATGCAAATGGTAGAGCAACTTGAGAAGCAGAAGCAAGCTTTTTTAGAGGCAAGTCTAACCCTCTCCATCAGAAGGACTTATTCAGTATTTACTCTTTCCCACCGAACAAGTCTTTCAAAAGCTGAGAAATAATATTTTCTTTAAAACATATCAGTCAGTAAACTTGGAAAAGACACTACAGATAACTTCGTATTTGTTTACAATTTAGTGGTGTCCATTTTTGTAATTCGAATTTGAAAGTGAAAATGTAAAGAATACAAAGAAATCTTTTTATTACTACAATTTTAATGTTTCTCTGGGCATAATAGGCAAGACACTTAGTTTTCAAGAATATTTTACTGCAAAAGTAACAATTGCAGTCATAACTTGTAACATGGAGGAGGTAAGTAGGGAACTGTGGGTATAAGCTTTTGAAAAGTAAGAGGTCACTGACAAATAGATTCTTAAGTTAGGTTTTAGCAAGAGGGGAGAAATAGGAAGTGGTACATTATTTTGATTAAGTTTATTCTCTAGAGCTAATGCTTTCAGAGATGGTGGTTTCATTTTGAATTAAAATTGGTTTCTGAAGTGTTTCATATCTTCAGCACTAACTACAGACAACAGGAATATCAATAATCTCTAAAGTCTTGGTCATTGTGGAAAAAAATAAGTAATCCAGAAAATGAATGAGAAACTTTCAGAAGACGACAAAGTTGTCACCTCATTTCTCCACTGTTCCAACTCAGTTTTCATCTTTCATGTTATTGCCAAGTGTTACCAACACACAGTCTCCCCACATGCAAATCCTTTTTTTTTCCCAAATGAGCGATACTGATGTTTTCAACTTTACAGCTTACACAAACAGCTGGTATGAATAGTCACAAAAAGCAAGGGTTCCAGTTATAGACAAGATTATCTAAAAAAAAAATATTAAATCAGAGTGGTGTAAATGCCCTCTGGGTGTCATTCAACCTGTTTCTGCATCCCCAGGGGAGTTACACTCAAACATGTGTAATCTATTGTCATCACCATACTTCTCTACTGATCCAGTAATCTAGGCTGTCTGGCCCAGATAACTGTGTCATATTTGGAGGTTTCTGCGCTAGTTCTCCAAAGATTACTAATTCTCATACTTAATTCTCCTAAGATTACTTACAACAAGGTCTCTTTAGAGAGGCCTCAATAGAAGACTACAACCCACACAGTTTATCATAAGTATAGGGTCTCAGGGGAGTTTTGGATATTTCTCCCCTTCCCCAGTTATCACAAATAGCAGCTTTTTACTAATGGAAAACAATGAGTATTTGCTCAGAAAAGATCACTACATCTATCTGTGCAGTGAAGCAGCAGAAATGCTGCCTAAATAAGCCAACACAGCCACAGAAACTAATCGTCATTTGAAATGGAGACGGAGATCTATAAACAGTGCTTTGCATCATTTCACGATTTCTGCCCACAACACTACTAACTCACACAGATGAAGCCCTTAAATACACTCAGCTCCCTTTGTGGGAAGGAACAGGATATACTGTACAATCCTCACCTGTATATTTTCCTCCAAACTGTGTATTTGTGTGCCCAGTGGGATGACATTTTTTTGATTTAGTTGTCAGCAAATAGAACTTTATATTATGCTCCTGTCTTTTTGCTTTCTTAGCTAGCAGACTACAGTGAATAAGGGTTATTCTGTCATTTTTTAAAACTGTTTTTTGAATCGAGGTATTTTTTCATAAAGCCAGACCTGTTCATTATTCACAGGAAGCATATTGTTATGAAGTCTTGCACTGTGTTTTGGGACCATTAGTCTGAGGACAAGCATTCACATTCATCTCCAACTCTCATCCTGCCTCTATACCTCTCCAGACACCTCAAAAATGAGGGAGGTGCTGGTATTGAATGCATGGGAGTCAATAGGATGGGTCGATTGAAAACCTAATACTACTACTACATTTTTAGCATTCATCTCTAGTTGCTAAGAAAGTACTCTGCACTGAATCAGGAGAAAATATATGCCTGAAATGAAAACTATTAAAAAAAAAAAATAACTGAAATCCTTGTCAGTAGAGCATGAGGCATATATTGTTTATACCTGTGAGTGAGTCTTTCACAGCTCCATGCAGAAAGGTGAGAGAGATTTCAGAACATCCAGGTCTAAGAAATGCTTCAGGCCACCCACTCCTACTCCCAGTCTGCTTTTAAAAAATTGATTGGACATAAAACTCAGTAACATTTCAAAAGCTATGACTGCTTTGGAGAAAAGCTCCGTTTCTCAAGCTCTTAAGAGCTTTCCCTTGTAAAATACCTATTATCAGTATTGATTTCAACAGAAGATTTGCAAAGTCTATTAGTTTTAGTATGTCTGGTGAGCATTTTATGAAACATTGTGAATTTCTGTGGGGCAATGATCTTGGAGAACAACTTATTCCACTTTGCTGTAAATACAAAGGAAAGAAGCATTTATCTAAAGATTGCAGTATGTAGTTTGGGAAGTATGATTTCTTATTTTAGAGACGTAATATTTATATCATTCTTAAGGTATACATAAATATGTAAGTCTATCAACATCTGTTCACATTACAAAATATCAAGTTCATTTTTCCTATAGTTTCCCGTGTTGTCAGCAATATCTGAAAAATCTTCATAGCATTTTAAAAGAGTTGGTAATATTTCACAGTGTATCTTATTTTATATGACCCAAGTGTGTGCATCTGTACACGTGAAAAATCTTTCTAAGGTTTTATTCAAGGCATCATCTGTAAAGAAACACTGCTCAGAAGTCCAGGCTTCGATATGTCATAAACATCCAGATTTATCATTTTCTTGCCCAAGGGCTTCCCTTGTGAATGATCAAAGCAGCAAAGACCACAGAATTTAACAACAGGTCTAGTCAGGCTTTAAAGAACAAACTTTCAAACAAGCATAGGTCCACTCCTACAGCACACAGACGATGCTACCATTTCAAAAGGGGAAGCCCAGCAGGCAGCTTTCATTCAACATAACTGTCCTTGGAACAGAGGATTTTGGATGAAAACATTTGGGCAGTCTGTTAATCCTAGATCCACCATGTACAGAAAAAAAAAAAATCTTGCAGTGTAGAGCTAGGAGAATTACTTGGTCTACATGTGGTTACGTGAGTTCCCTTCAGACATCAAAAACATCAATCAGAAATGTGGATAGAATAAAAATAAGCTAAAGTGCACCTCAACAGAAGACCTAGGCTAAAAATAAAATAAAATAGTAAAAACCAGCAGTGTTGGAACAATAAAAATCTTTTTCATGCCAGTATCATGGTGCAATCTAACCCCAATATGGAGTGGATCCACAACCATCACCGTCAGCAAGTCCATAAGCTAGGACAGCATGGACACAAAGTAAAATCAGAACAGAAAAAGATGATTGTCAAGGGATAAATTTTCAACACACCAAGAACAGACAATGTAAACAATCATAGAATCATAGAATGGTAGGGATTGTAAGAGACCTTTAGAGATCATCTAGTCCAACCCCCCTGCAGAAGCAGGGTCACCTAGATCAATCAGGTAACATGGGAACATGTCGAGACGGGTCTTGAAGACCTCCAACGAAGGAGACTCCACAACCCTCCTGGGCAGCCTGTGCCAGGGCTCCCTCACTCTCACGGTTAAATAGTTTTTTTCTTATATTTAAGTGGAACTTTTTGTGTTCCAGCTTCATCCCATTACCCCTTGTTCTGTTACTATCTACTATAGAAAAGAGGGATGTCCCAGACTCCTGACACTCACCCTTTAGATATTTATAAATGTTAATAAGATCACCCCTCAATCTCCTCTTCTCCAGACTAAACAGCCCCAGTTCCCACAGCCTTTCCTCATATGAAAGATGTTCCAGTCCCCTGATCATCTTGGTGGCCCTGTGCTGGACTCTCTCCAACACTTCCCTGTCCCTCTTGAGCTGAGAAGCCCAGAACTGGACACAGGACTCCAGATGAGGCCTCACTAGGGCAGAGTAGAGGGGGGGAAGAATCTCCCTTGACCTGCTGGCTGCACATTTCTTGATGCATCCCAGGATGCCATTGGCCTTCTTGGCAACGAGGGCACATTGCTGGCTCATATTTAGTTTATTATTAATCAGGACTCACAGGTCTCTCTCTGCAGAGCTGCTCTTCAGCAGTTCAAGCCCCAGCCTGTACTGGTGCATGGGGTTGTTCCTTCCCAGTTGTAGGACTCTGCACTTGTCCTTGTTGAACCTCATGAGGTTCATCTCTGTCCAACTCTCAAGCCGGTCGAGATCCCACTGAATGGAAGCACAGCCTTCTGGGGAATCAGCCAGTTCTCCAGTTTGGTGTCATCAGGGAGCTTGCTGAGGGTCCCTCTGTCCCCTCATCCAGGTTGTTGATGAAGATGTTGAACAAGACTGGCCCCAGAATCAATCCCTGTGGAACTCCACTGGCCACAGGCCTCCAACTCGACTCCGTGCCATTGATCACCACCCTCTGGGCTCTGTCATTCAGCCAGCTCTCGATCCACCTCACTGTCCACTCATCCAAGCCACACTGCTTGAGCTTTCTGATAAGGATGTTATAGGAGAGAGTGTCAAAAGCCTTGCTGAAGTCAAGGTAGATGACATCCGCTGCTCTCCCTTCATCTAGCCAGCTGGTTATGCACTCATAGAAGGCTATCAGGTTGGTCAAGCAGGATTTCCCCTTAGTCAATCCATGTTGACCCCTCCTGATAATCATCTTTTCAATCATATGTTTAGTGACAACATTCAGGATGAGTTGTTCCATCACTTTTCCAGGGATGGAGGTGAGGCTGACCGGCCTGTAGTTTCCTGGGTCATCCTTCCTGCCCTTTTTGAAGACTGGTGTGACATTGGCCTTTCTCCAGTCCTCAGGCACCTCACCTCTCCTCCATGATTGTTCAAAAATGATAGAGAGCGGCTTAGCAATCACATCAGCCAGCTCTCTCAACACTCTAGGATATATCCCATGAGAACCCATTGACTTATGAGCCTTAAGCTTGGCCAATAAGTCTTTAACCTCCTCTTCCACCCTCTGCTGTCCTGCCATCATGTTATCCTTGCTGGACTGGGCTTCCCAAATGTCAGCCTTGGCCATAAAGACTGAAGCAAAGAAGGCATTCAGTACTTCGGCCTTCTCTGCATCCTCAGACACCAGGGCACCCTCAGCATTTAGCAGTGGGCGCACATTACCCCTCGCCATCCTTCTGCTGCTGATGTACTTGAAAAATGCCTTATTGCTGTCCTGAACATCCCTGGCTAAATTTAATTCTAGAAGGGCTCTAGCCTTCCTAGTTGCACCCCTGCGTGCTCTGGCAATGTTCCTATGCTCTTCCCAAGAAGCCATCCCCTGTTTCCCCCTCTCATAGGTGGCTGCTTTCTGCCTGAGCTGTCCCAGCAGATCCTTGCTCATCCATGGAGGCCTCCTATCTCCTTTTCCTCCTTTCTTGCACATTGAGACACTGATCCTGGGTTTGGAGAAAGTGGTTCTTGAAGACTGACCAGCTCTCATTGGCACTTCTACCATCTAGAATCATATCCCATGAGATCTGTCCAAGTAGACCTTTGAAGAGGCCAAAGTTGGCTCGCCTGAAATCCAGGGTCACGGTCCTGCTTTGTGTTCTGCCCCTTCCATGCAGGATCTTGACCTCTACTATCTCATGGTCACTGCAGCCAAGGTTGCCTCCAACTTTAACATCCCCAACCAGGCCCTCTCTATTCGTCAGTACCAGGTCCAGCAGCACACCCTTCCTTGTTGGTTACTCGATCATCTGCGACAGGAAGTTGTTGTCAACAATCTGTAGGAACCTCCTGGACTGCGTGTGCTTGGCTGTGTGGCTATCCCAGCAAATATCCAGGTGGTTGAGCTGATGGTTTTGTCAGACCCTTGTCATCCTACCAAATAATTCTTATGCTTTAGAGCTTTTTCCATACCTTGTCAGTTTGTAAATGCCTTTTTTTTTTCCAAATCAAAATGTAGTTTTTACATAAACAGCTTTAATTCTGTGCCACTCATCCCTGACTCCATCTCTTGAAATACTGTGAAAATGACTTTTAGTTACTTTTTATATGATATGATATATCAGTAATGCAGTCTAGCTTTATTTATTCAATGAATTCTTCTGCTTTGTATTTCCTCTTGAACAATACTAGATTCTATGCCTTCTCTCTTATCTTTTATACTGCATTTGCTCTTTTTTTTACACTCTCAAATGTCTTCTTTCCTAGTTCAGCTAACATACAGAGTTCCAAGACAGGTAAGTGGGGCAAGAAAGTGTGATAAGAATAGTAAACCACAGAGAGATGGAGTCTCTCCTAAACTACATGTTTAGATATTGTTTCCTACAGTAGACATTAAAAACTACAGCCATAAAGGAGATCATCAGCAGTGTCTATGAAAAGATTTGTAAGTCCATGTCCATAACGTAACATACCATGGCAAGTATTATAATTCTGCAGTTGCATGAGGAAGGCAATTCTCCTAACACTGAGTTGGCAACCATCATGTTTCAAAGAAATCTCCTTTGGGCATCTGTTCTAGGGAAGGAAATAGAAGAATCCACTGCCAGGGCCAATCACCTTCCCTTCTTTCTTATTCACCTTCTCATCTAGCTCTGAATCACTATGTCTGCTAAAGCAGCATAGAGGTCCATAGTTTAGCCACTGTCTCAGTAGAAGTTCCAGTTCTTCCTTGGGCTGCTGCAGTGAGGGAAGTGAGGGCTCTACTCAGCCTTCAACAACTCCTGCCATGCCATCTTCCCCTGGGTCCAATTTCTCATCTTTTCACACATCTACCAGCAGAGTTACAGCTCCTTTATCTTGTCAGTCCCCACCCAAAACCTGAATTATTTCTTACTGCCTCATTTTTAACTTCATTAAATTAGTACAGCCTCACTCATGAGCACACTTCTCTTTACAACCTGGGAGTTACAGTAGACTACACCTGCACTGGAGTGGAATTGGGTCCTGGATTCTAGAGCATGTCCAACAGTTTCTAAGACCATTAAGGAGCTGATATTTCTTTTTCTTAATGTACAGTTAAGCAGAAATGACTGAAAAGTCTTGGGACACTGCTGATTACACATGTAAATATATAGTCAATCATGCTCTGAGACAGGAATTATTTTGAACAGGTAGAACCACACTGTCCCAATGTTTTTCTTGACCAATTATAAAGAAATATGACAAGAAATAAGTAGTACCAGAGGATTACTTTCTCAGATCCAGCACATGATTCTCAACTTACTTGTTCTGCTTTTGTATTCAATGCAAATAGACAAGCTTCTACAGGTTACTCCTGATGTACACCAGAGCAAATATAAAAATCAGGTCCAATAGGAAGAGAAATTGCCTCTCAGAAGGCGATTTGCTGCTGTCACCAGAAGTAATACAATGCTCTTTTAGCAAACAGCAGTTCTGTCTATGGCTTTTCAATCACAACTTGAAGAAATAACAAGGGAATGTTTCCTGTTGAGCTCAGAAATAATAGTACCTTTAGCTGTTTCTTACAAGCAATCTGTTCACAATACTACTCCTTGCAGAACATCTCTGAAGGTAAATAACATGAAGAACTATATAAAAGCACAGCATTCTCCAACAAAAAGCAAATATGCAAAAACGCCTATTTTATTGATGCCAGTACAATGGATATATGACAAAATTCTAGGGATTTTTTTTCAACCAGTTCCATTCACTTGTTACTTATCTTCAGAATGCTGCTATTTTAAGTAATCCCTCATTTTAATCTCTAATACTTGCTTGCTGCTGTCTACTCACCAAAATTTGATTCTGCTTGCCTGTACACAATGGTCACTGATGTGGGAGCCTTTGAGAGAAATTGAGGAGCCACACAAAACACAGAGCGCTGTTTATATCAGTGTTTTTTGTTTACGCTTTGTAAACCTGCTAAAGCACCACACTGATTATCAAGACTCAGGGTTGATTAGTGATTGATATGATTTCCCTACTGTGACAGAAAAGCAAGCCAAAACCTGCAGGAAGCTCCTGCTGAGTTCTGGCAGGTCTGAAAAAGCCCTGTGATAAAATCCTACGCAGGAAAATGAGTCTAGGGAAGAACCACCTCAAAAACAGAGCAATAGAATCAGAGAAAGATAAAAGATCTGTACAGAACACCCTTGCCAAAGTCCACAAGGGGAAAGAAAGATAAAATAAATCTGTTTAGTGTTAACCAAACACATTACATCCTCAGAACTTACTGGTATAAAAGATAAGTTGTTTGAAATACACAAAAGAACATGTGTTAAGATTTGCTATAAACAAGCAGGTTAATTTAGGCATTAAAAACCAGAAGATTAAGGTAAGGAAGAAAGAAATTGATAAAGCCTACACTACACTACAGATTGAAATCTTTTAAAAGTTCATATCTAGAACTTTCTGTGAACTGATGCACCTTCGGTTTTCACCCATCAGTAGTTATTTCTATGTGATATAACTCACAAATTAAATTTTTATTAAATGCACTCAGAATTTTCTATTTTTGCACATTCCAGGCACTTCAGATTTTCCATAACTGTCATCTAGACAAGTCTTAGTTCTGAGGTACAGTGGGAGAAAAATGTGCACTGTCTGTAGATATATAATACATGATGGCTGATCCTTTTATAACATCTATCTTGGACTTCTCGTGATGTGAACAAACCACTTGAGCTTTACTTTTGGGGATTTTTATTGTCAATTGCATTCCCCTTGGAAGAGAGGATACAGACTTTGTAAGCACAATAATTAGCAACCAAAAATATCGTCCTTCTTCTGCCCTTGAATATAGTATGGTTACCTGTCATCTTATGACTGAACACACAGTATCCTTCGTATCATATGCAGCTAGTATGTCAAATATATGTCCTCCAAAAATCCTCTCTCTAAATCACCCTAAATAATTTTATGTCAGTATTACCAAGAAATTTAACCATAAACTGGATTTTTTATAATCCTGCTCATAGCTATTTGATATAGATTATAATCAATTTCAGAAGGAGAGAACAAAGGTATATATGTAATATTTTACAGAAGATGCAAAAAAAAAAGCTGATCTAAAATATCTAGTTATGAGTACATACCTGAAATCCTGTGGAGGTCATCAGCTTTTCACTCCTTTTGCATTTTTAGTTAAAGCAGTTATGGTTGAAAATCAAATATCCAGGACTTGAAAACTAAAATATTGGTTTATATATTCATGAACTTTTACTATGCAATCCTTTGCAGTTTGTACAGATTTCTGTCCACTGACAGGAGTCTGTCTCATACCTCAAAGTCCGTTTTATCAAAACGTTACAGTGCAGACTTTACAGTCTTGTTAATGTAATATGTTTGTCAAGCAATGTTTCTTTGGAAGTATTTTAATCAACCCTCAATATATTTCTACATTTAGAAACCACTATTTTCATGCATCATATTTTCAAATGCACTGAAAGTGTAAGTTTCTACCTTATTTCAAAACAGAATTTTCTAAAGATACAGATTTTCTCATGTTGTAATGATTCATGATTCAAATTGAGCTCTCTACTTTAAAAAAGGGTGAGGGAGGAGTGCATATTAAGTAAAGTCTGAAATTACTTTACTCAGCTTTCTGATTTCTAAAAGGAACAATATATGGGAAGTTATTATAAAGAGTTACTTCACAACTGCCCTCCAGAGGCAGCATAGCTGAGAAAGCACAGCTCAGTAAAGTTGGGGTTTATGGTTCCATTACCTAATCCTAAAACTCGATACATAATTCATGGGATTTATACGTGTTGTAGAATAAGCTCATAGAACTTCACCTAACTCCATTTGCTGATCATCAACAAAGTCTACATACATGAAATTACTCTTTAAATAAAGACTTGATAAATTGAAAATCGTGTCCTTATGTGGCCCAACTCATCTTGTCTCAACAGCATCCATCCTTCAGCAATTTTGAGAATAAGCAAGTTCCTGGAACCAGTGATGGGCACTGACAGCTTTAGCATCTGTGCCTCTCAGATGATGATGCTATCTTATAGGGTTTGCACACAAAATCAGGAAGTGGGGACAAGGCAGTCAGAACTCGTCAGATTCATCCCTCATCCTTGTCACTGAATCCTAAGCGCCTGGCAGCACCCAGAGGAACCACTCCACTGCCAGCACAAAACAGAGTTTTATCACCTTCTGTAGAGGACAAAGGAATTTAGTTTTGTCTCATTGCACTAGCAGAAAAATCTTATTTTTCCCTATACTTTTCAGAAGCTTTAAGTCAGTCCTGGTTCTGCAGCAAAGAAGTGGATTGTCATTAAGAACCAATTTCAGGTCTCTAATGATATTACAGGGCTGAAGATCCTGGCACATGGGATTAGAAAGGAGAGGACACAATTATTTCTCTACTTAATTTTTGAACAAGATGGAAAAATGACAAGCAGAAGCAAATACATCTTTGTAAGTCTGCAAAAGAACTTGAAAATGTGGGATCAAATTCTTTCCAACTTCAGAAACACACATATGCACTGGATGCAAGGCTATAAAATAGATCACTTGGTGATAGCGAAATCCAGACAACCTTATGCAGTATAGATCTGTCTGAATGACCAAAGCAAATAGTAATTTATTTCACAGTCAACAAGAAGATATTTTCTATGACAAATATTATCGAACTATATATGAAATCAGTCAAACGGTGAAAATATGCATTTACAGATAATTTAATCACCAATTGATTAAAACCGTTTGGCCTGATTTTCTGTTCATAAATTTTCTTTTCATAAGTTTTGCTGTTCCTTTCATTCTCTGTGGGTCTGCTACCAAGAAACACAAAACAAAGCAAAATCATTCCCAAACTCCAATGATAATGGTGAATAAGTTAGCAGGTATTTGTGAAATCTGATAAAAATGAACTAACACAAAATCCCAGGAGGACATAGAGCCACACAATTCTTTTCAGTGCCTGGAGTTTTCAAATGCTGTGCTTTTAAGCCCAGCCTCTGTTAAGTTACCATGTGCCCTGGCCTTTGAATAAAATGTTCCTAAATTTACAATGTTCACAGCTATGGCACAGACTGCAAAGGCTTTTAAGCTCACAAAAATGAAGTGCTGCATGGTTTTTGGCACAAGAAATAGTCATTCATGAGTGACTGTCACATCTTGTGAGAAAGTACAAAGCACCACAGACTTCAAATCACTTAATAAAACAGACACTAAACATTCAAAATGGAGTTTGCTAGTTAACCAAGAGACCCAGTGTGACCCAATACTCACACATAACTTAACACTGGCTACTGGATCTATTACCAGGGCTACAAGATTTTCAGGAATAAGTAGATTTTTCCAATGAGTTCAGGAGGAAGCTGGTCCCAATGATGTAGAAGTTATAGACTGCTTGGCTCCTTCAGAGGAATAACTGAAGGCTTGCAGAGACGGGCTCCTTCCTGCATAAGGAGAAAGCATTGAACAGGCATCGAGTCCCAAAGAAGAGAGGACAGTCTTACGAATCACTTGGAAGAGGTTCACACCACTCACAGCAGCAGAGCACAAGAAGCCCACAGTGCACACCCCGCAGTTGCTATACTGCCAGAGGCTAAAGAGCAACAAGTAGGAGCCCTGCCTGGCTCCCAGTTGCTGCAGCCTGCCAGTGAGACTCCCTCTATTAGCTCAAGATCACCTTATTCTTTATATCCATTGAATTAATTAGAAAGGTAGTGGAATGAGGTAGGTATATCACTCATGATGTTGGCTATTAAAGGTTATTTGGGCTCATTCTATAAGTCAACAGAGAAACATACTTTCATAAGGCACAGCCAGCTTTAAGACAAATGACACAACTTACTCTCAGAACTGCATTTTGCTTTCTATCAACTGATAGAGTAATGTCCTTTTTTAACTTCTGGATAAGATAAAGACAAGTCAAGAAAGTTGATTGCAAAGTTTTTTTTTTTTTACTTTTTTCCAAAAACAGAAAGAAAAGAAGTAAATTGCATTTTTCAAATCAGAAAAACAGGGGCTTGGGAATTGCTGTTTTTCTGACAAAATGGGGTTACACACATATATATATATGTGTACACGTGAAGCTAGATAGACAAATAGGTGTACAGATACATGCATACTGTTGAATCTTTAACTTTGGAAAATTCTTGTCTGTGTAGCACCGTTGGCCAGAGATAGAATTTTTGGCAATATTCCTACATCATCTATAGCTCTTGTTTAGATGAATTTACAGCAATCTAACTGAGCTTTTAAAGACATAACTGCTTTTGTTTAGCAATGCAATGCAAATGACTAATAGTAGTGGTTTTGGCAGGTATAAAAGTGCTTTTGCTAGACTTATCTAACTTCTAAGAAGTTAGATAAAAAAACCCTATCACAATAGGCAAAGATAACTTGAGTCATTCATGGAATTACTGTCTTCTATTTTTCCTTAATTACTTAATGTTTAATTATAATATGTCTGAAGAGTGTCTCCTACTTCCTCTTTTCTCAATCTGGAAGAAAATCACAATCATGTGTCTCCTGTATGAAACTTGGAAAGAAAATTTAAAAGTTACCCAAAATAAAGGTTAAAACAGATAGATCAACAGCTGTAGTTATGGAAGATCTCTTTTCTCTTCCCTTGAAGAGACACAACTTCAGCAATTCAAGTTGCTCAGCACCAGCTTACAAACACACAGACCTGGTAGAAATAATTGGAGTGGTAAAAGAAGCCACCCACCTTTTCCTCTGGAGGTGTTACTGCTGGAGCAATACCAGCAAGACAAGACCAGGAAACACTCCCATGCCACCACCTCACACACCAGCATGGACATCATTCAACCACAAAACCTTGTCCTGAAAACTGAAAGGTGATATTCTGTTCTGAAGTGTCTTAATAGCAATAAACTTTGCCCATGCTAGGCTTATTCTTGGTCATTTGAAGAAATTACATGTACCATCAAAATAGCTTCACACACACAAAAAAAAAAAAAAAAAAAAATCCAGCTCTCCAACCAGAAGCAGCAACAGCAGGTCCAGGGCGCTGGGTCCTTGCAAATCTCAGCACAGCAGGGCCTGTCAGGAGCAAGAAGATTCAGGGTACCTGCCTTCCACCTGGGCTAGGGTCACCCACACCCTCTTGGGCTACAGCAGCCCTGCCTCAAAACCTGAAAAGCAGTAAGAAAGTGAAAAAAAAACAGCTGCTTATTCCAAAGACAACATCCAGAGATGAGGGGAAAGAGTTCTCAATCAGGAAAAGCCTGCTGTCTCCCTTCCCTGGAAACCAACAGTGTAACATCCTGGTCTTCTCCCTTTTCTTAGCAGTCAGGTGCACACCAGAGTTGTTCCATGGGGCCCCTATGCACCAGAAACTGAGCAAAACCAAAGCTTGGGTAACAAGATGAAAATATTTATTTTCCACTTTACTTTCACCCCATCATCTTTATATAAACCAGGAACTCTCCAGAATGCAGTTGGCAAAGGACCCCTTAATAATACATAATACAAAGCCTGTGTCTGTTTTCACTAATAAAAGTAGTCTAGCTTGCTTGAAGAGCAAGAAGCATGTGTATTAGAGCAAAAATGCACATCTCAGGATACAGCAAATAAATTTCTAGGGCTTTCATTTGTTCATTTTTCCTCACACACAAATGGATGAAAGCTAAAGGGCAGCATTCAACCATGCATACTTCTATACTGTAGCCCACCTCTTCCTTCACAGAGCCTAAAAATTCATTTGACTTTTGACAATGCAACAGTCTTACAAAATACTCTTTTTTTCAAGTTTTCACCAAAGAATTGGAGAAGCAATCAAGCTAGATATCTGCTAGAAAAGCAACAATGAAGAGCCTAGTATATATTAAAAATGCAGGCAGAAAGAATAAATACACTGTTGAAATCAATTCTTCATTCAACAGATGTTCTTAAACCATAAAGTCTGTGGTGATTATATGTACTATGTTCTTTTCAGAAAGAAGATTTTTCTTTTTTTTTTAAATCCTTCTGTTTTGTTGTAGGTACAAAGAGCCGAGCTCCATTCACACTTTAACATGGCACATCTGTGTACTTGCACAAAGATGAAAATACTTGTTGAAAAGCTACACAAAAGAAGAAAGTGAGTCAACAAACACAAGGTGAAACCCTATAGCAGTTTAAAATTCCATATTGATTTATGTTTTTATAATTGGTCATGCACTAACACCTTAGCAGGGAGACACATTTCTGGTGGAAACATGTCCACCATTTGAAAAAGGTTTCTAAACATATAAAAATTTTTGTTAAAATATTTTCTATGGTGACTTCAGTATGTATTCCCCTCATAGTCTCTCCATTTACAGTCAGAAGCAAGAACCAGCTCCCACATCTGCAGTCAAACATCTCTCACATACACTACTCTCACATCCACTAATCTCACATCCCACTTAAGTTTCCATGCCTCCTTTCTTTTGTGTGTCTGATCTGCAAATTATTTTTGGTTTCATAAACAAGTATGGTCACCAGGATATCTTATTGTTTGTAAACATGACCTTTGGACCTGCTAGAGAAGGAAAACACAAAACCACATGGATTACTGTCAATAAGGTCTATATTTGCTATATTCCTGGCAGTGATTCTCAGCTGTATCTTTTCCATATATCTTGAGGAGCTCTTGAAGTCCCATACAGAAAGAATGGAACATGCATTCTAAATTGTTTGGTAATTATCTAGTAGTGCTCTCCTTTGGTTCTTCTCAATCATTATTTCCTTCCAGTCTGCCAATGTGGTAAATATTTGTCTATTAAAATCCAAATTAGATAAAGTCAAAATTGCCTCTGTAAAATTGCTTCATGAATTTTTGCTTTATATTTTTTTAAATGTAGAGCTTTTCTTCCTGTGTCATACTTTCCAGGACAGTGTAGTCACATGTAGCATCATGTGCATTCCTTTTGGACTTGCTATTCACAAGAGAGATGGGTGCATCATCATTGAAGCATAGTACACTCCATGCCTTTTTCTCGAACACATTAATCAGGTGCCTACAATCAAATTCCAGGAGATCTGGGGTTAGAAAAATACCACTTCTTCCTGTAAGGAAGGGGAGATGCAGTAATTCCACACCTGGGGTACATTGTGGTCTCACTAAAGTGCATATGAAACAAAACACAGTTTCTGCAGGCTTCGGGCCGAGTGGATTTACAAGTTCCAGCAGAGCAAAGTTCCTGCCAGGCTTGACCAGACAAACTATACGTAATGGGGGCAGCCATACAACTGTTCCTTTGTGACCCCCTTTGCCATCATATCCTCAGACAATTATTTACAAATTAATTATAGTTTTGTCAGCTAGCTACAGGCAAAGAAAACTCCTGGATAACTCTAGATAAAGAGAAGAAGCTGATGAAAACCAAAATAATTTTTAAAAGGAGGAGAACATAGTGTTCAGGGCAGAAAACTTCACTGTATTTGTTTACTAACATTCTTTACAGCTCTAAAAAAGACCACTTACATTTCTCTAATGATTCACAAAACCAAATGTTTAAAGTAGCATGATTGGGGAAAAGTAGGAAAGGAGCTAAAAAGGGACTTTACCATTTCTTTTCCCTTTCTTTTACATATCTTCAAAGGAAAAACCCTTAAACTAAGAAAAGTACTCTGAATCTCTAGTAACACAAATACTTTAAACTCTTTTGGCATTCAAGTATTTCAAGTGTCATACCATGTTTCCTCACAAATAGTTATATTAGATTATTTCCCATAGGTACAAAAAATTAGAAATTGTAATTCTTACTCTCACATCAGAATAGGCAGCTTTAAGACTAAATCATTTGCTCTGCTGTCATAAAGATGCCCTTGGCCCTCACTTTGCTCATGTAGTACTTTCTCCACCACTTTAGTTCCAAGTGCAGATGATGGACTTATTGTTGTTTTGCAGTAAGTGGGAATGCAACAAGCAAAACATATAAGAAAAAAATCTACAGTTAAGGTCTGTACCTGAATACCTGAGGTCTTACACACACTAAGGAAGTGCTGGAGTCTGGGGGCAGGACAGATTCCACGGAAAGAATTTTTCAGAAGCTCAAAACTGTCTTTAACTGTCATTAAAAGAAACCTACAAACTCCTCCTGAACGTCATCCTACCAGCCAGACAGGCTATTTGGTAATACCAGTCATCTTTTTAAGCCAATCTGAGAATCAAACTCGTTCACACAGGAAGGAAGCGGGGCAGAGAAACCAGTTTCAAGGAAAGTAAGAGATATCTACTGGACAAATCCTGGCAAGTCCCAGAAATATTCTTCAAAACAAATTTCTTGACCGATACTCGCAAAGAATAAGTAAAACTTCTCCTCTCCCACCTCTCCCCACTGATGAGACTACAGTTCAGTCCACTCACAGCCTTTGGGCTTCTGAGTGTGGCCACTCTGCTGCTGCTGACCACGAGGGAGGGACAGCAATGGCCTGAAGGATATCATAGAGCAGCCCCCCTTCACTTCATGTGTTTGTTTCTTTGGAATTGGTTTGGTTTGGGGTTTTTTTTTAATTTCTTTCTTTTTAGAAGTACTTCTATTGAGGGAATATCCAATGGACTGGCTAGGGGAGGGGAATTTCTTCTCCCCGCATCCATGACTACTAGGAAAAATGCAAAGGCAGGTACCATCTGGCAGGGCTCTCAGCCCACTTTCAAATGTAGTTTATAATTAGCCATAAGCAGATTTCACCACTTTGGCACAATTTTAATTCCTGATGTCCTGAGAGCAGCATGTATCTGATATGAGAAGCATGGGCACCATGCAGCTCTGACAATCTCCACCAGGTGAGGGGCCTTAATGAGGCCTGGTCACTGCTGCAATGGCATCAGTCACTGCTCTAGCTTCATCAGCCTCTGGCCACATAAGCCTCTTGGCATGTAGGGATTCATCATGTAATTAATAATGGAAACTAAACCAATAAGTGAAACAAACTTATATTAAAATATCAATGGTGACTGAACACCCAGCTCCCATAGAACATCCAAGATCAATGCTCAAAGCATCCAGTATCCACATCTGCTTCAGAAGAAACACCAAACTGAGAAGACATTAATTTGTGATAAGTAAATGTTTCTTGATCTCACTTCAAAACTAAGAACGCAAAGAGAGATATATGGGGTTGAAGAGAGGGAGTACTGCATTTTCACACAGCTAATATTTCACTGAGATTTTATTTCATTTCTAACAAACTGTGCAGTCTTTCTCAATCTTATAAAAATTGTTTTAAAAATGTTTTTAAAGCATGTGCAACCAGTAAAAAGAAACAAAGGTGAATGATTTTTACAAGAGTCCTGATTTGTGTCACAAGAGAGGAAAAAAATAATGAGGAAAAACTCTAAGAAACGCTCGTTTTCTATCACTGTTAAAACTAATCTTGCCCACAAAATGCAGAGATCCTTGACACAAAACACTGTAGGGAGCAGACAGCATATCACCAGTATCTTTATAGAAGCAATCCTTAAGGTATATCAGGTATAGCATGTTGCAGAGTCTGCAACATAAGATAGAAGTGGAGTTCTTTCATGACAAAAACCTGTTTTCTTCCTCACATCTTTGTCCCTTGAATTCACATACTTTAATTTTAAAGCCAAAGAACTCTCAAGAGACTGGCCACACGGCATCAAATACAAAAACATTTAATCTTCAGATCTATGGGAATTTAAAGTTACAAACACTCTGGTAAGCATAGGTCTGCATACCATCTTTAATTTACATGCATTCATTTATTGCAGTCGAGTTTGTAAAAAGAAAAATCAAAGTAGTTTAAAGAAATGGAAGAGGTGTTTGCCTTAATTGCTCATGGCTTTATTTTCTATTTCAAACCAAAATTGCTTTACTTTGATTTATCTAAACCAAAAAATAGATGTAAGTACTCCACTCTTATCTAGGTTTGCATTGACACCCACAGACATCTAAGAGTTCTCCTAGAACATTTCAGGGCTTTGTGTTCACATCTCTTGCCAGAGCTCATATGAAGAATTTTTAAAATAAAAGCAGAGTATAAACATAGAACACACACACTAATGAATAAGACTTAAGCACAACATTAAAACTCCACAGGTGTCTGTATGAATCAGAGCCATATATCTGAAGCAATAAATTCTGCATCTACTTATGTTTTTTTGACAGTTTTTTACATTTAAGTTAGTGCCAGCAGCTACATAATTTTGCATTTCATAAATTACATTATTTTTGTTTACACATACGTATCATAGAAGTCTGACAAAGATAGAGCTACAAATCACATGAAACAAAAAGGTTCAATGCCTTTTCCACACATACTGGAGCCAAACTCTCTATTCTTTTCAAGTAATGCATTTTAGACTAGTTTAAGAAGAATCTAGTCATTACCTCCTCGCTTACGTAAGTGCTTACTTACTGTGAAAGTCAAATGTAATGCAAAAACTTTCATTGCAGCAGAAAATGTCTAAACATGTGAATACATTCAGACTCCCAAGGGGCCAATAATGTCCAAGAACTTGTTTTTGCAGAAACCAGACTTCAGGCCAAAGTCATTTGAACAAATACTTCTCTGGCAATTTAACAACATAAATTTCACAAGCACCTTATATAATTATTACTTCTGAGTAGTCATCAAGACATATGAAAGGAACAAGTAACAGAACATCTGGAGAGCCAGCTAACAGGAGGTCAACTCCATCTCGGGAGGGACAGTCAAACAGTAGCACATTAAGAGGACAGTCTCATAGTTTGATTGCCTAAGAATAGAGCTGAGTTTGTTCACTGCCTCAGCCACAAAAGTTCTCAGTTCTTTCACATTAGATTCTTACTCATACCAATCATCTCAGAGAAAAACAAAACAAAAACCAAAAAAAACCCCAAAAACCAAGCAGAAAAGAAATGCTTTCTTAAACACTGTATATATGGAAGATAACGACATGTACACCTATTTTGTATATAAGGCATGCATTTTTCCATGAGTCTGTTCACATTTCTTCTGTCACCAAAGAAAAATCCATTCAAATCTATTGGCTCAACAAGCATCCCAATCGCTGATAAACAGAGTAAGAAGAGCTGCAAGTAATTCCTCCATCTCCTCTCTGGGGGTAGTATCTATTTATTTTGCTTTTTTTCATTGTGCCTATAAAAGAGCATTTGCTTATGTGTAAAAGAATAGGGAAGCATAAACAAAAAAGAGGAATCCAGTCTGGAAGACAGTGGAGTTGGGTTTTTTTAACTGCTTGGTTTGAGATTTAGATTTATCAGGTCAACAGTGTGACGTTGCAAAAGAACCCACCAAAAACAAAACCAAAAATTAAACTAATACTATAGTTCATAATCAGATAGATATTTTAACTTTTTTTCATGTTTATATATATATATAACAAGAGAAAAGATAAAGCTTTCAGACTAAGGCACAATGCAGGGGGAGGGATGGACATACAGAATGTGCATGAGGCTCAGTAACTTCAGAGAAGACATTTAACCTCTCCACTACTTAGTTTCCCTCTAACAGAGACAGAACAATATGTCCTTACCCTCCAAATTGTTCCCCTGGTTAACAAGACTATTTAACAGCAGAATGACTGGTGTATTAGTTCTGGCTAGTTCATCCTATACCATTTCATAAAGTTTTATTTCTGCCATCTGTTTATATCCATACTTAATCACTGCCAGTTCTTTTGTTTTCCAATATGAAGTATAATGAGACATTTTTCCACAAAAACTGTGTTTTGGCCAGTTCTTTGTATGTGGGAATTCAAACTACTGAACAACACTCAGAAATCATGGAGCACTGCCACGTGCAATGGCCTCATGACATTCAGTCATTTAATCTGAGATGCAATACAAGTGAGGTGCTGCCAAAGCATATGGAGGTTTTTTGCGGGCCTTAATCTCTGCTCCAGCTGCCTTATCTCCATTCTTGTCTTCCCTCCACTATTTCCAGGGCTGAAGAAAGATACCAGCAGAAGGGCTAAGCTTTTTCCCCTCCTGCTCTAAGAGCTCAACAGCTCTCTTTACAAAAGAAAACAAACAGATCAATTTTCCATATACTTAATGCAAAAGTTGTTCTATTGTAGGTGTGCCATAGAACAGAGTAAAAAAAAAAAAAAATCACAGGAGACCCACCAGCATCACAAGAGGACTAAGTGGCTGCAGGAAACCCTGGGGTGGCCCTAGGCACATTCATGTCTCAGCATCTCTGTGTTTGCACATAAAGATCTGCCTATGGGCAAGGGTGCACCCACTGCTCAACTTCCATCCCAGGCAGAGTGCTTGCCAGGCTGAAACGCAGAAGCAATATGTGGGCTAATGGTAGATCAGGCTAATGGTAGCCACTCCAAAACCTTCCCTCTGGGTTGAGTAAAACATGTAACAGAGACCTGAAGTGGAGAGAACATTGACTGAGGCCTCAACAGTGTCAACTCTCAGCCTGTCATTTTGGAGTCTTATGAGAGAAAAAGAAAAAAAAGCAAGCAAATGTAGTCCTTCATCTAGTGTCAGATCATTGACCTCAATAATCTGCCTACTTCCTCCATAGAAGTGGTGCCACAGCAGCCTCCGTCTCAAATCTTTCTATAACAAAATAAAATATTGATGTCTGACCATTGCAGATCTTGAGAGAGGAGAATGAGAAAGAGGATAAAGTGAGGTGCTTGTCATGCTCCCATTAAAGACAACAGCAGCCCTGTGAACTAGCATCTGTAAAAATCAGGAGAAATAAGAGATAACGATGGCTCTTTCATTGGTTTGAGCAAAGGGAAATGATATATTAATATTGATCAGAAGAGGCTCATAGTTTTCTACAAGGAGTAACCAAACCACCCTGCCAATACTGGATGGCAAAAATGCTAAAACTTCACCAGCTTGAATGGAGAAACTTGAAAGTGAAACTCAGATCTAGAAAAGTTAAACCAATAGCTACCTTTAGATGATAAGGGTAATAAAATTGAATCCTTAATCCATCAGCCAATATAGAGAAAAAATACAATACTCTTTCTAAGTCAACCTAAAAAGAAGTCAATAAATTCAGACAATGTACCTGTAGGTAATTGGGCTCACATCTTTTGAACAAATAAAATGACTACAGGCAGTGAAAGTACAGTCAGGTCTGAGAACTTTTCTTTCTATGAGTGTAAACAGATATTGATTTACGAGAAGTTTGCCTACATGTATTACTACTATCTGTATATTTTGCCAGTAGAAGGTCAAAGGGAAAAAAAAAAAAAAATCCTTCTAAGGAAGGAAAGAGCTTCTCTCAGACTCATCCCAACATATTTTTCCATTTTTTGCCCTTACTGTTCTTAACAATGTCAACAAAAGTTTTTACTAAAAGATGAAATTATATCGTTTCCATTTCAGTGAATGCAAAGCTTTTATTGGTACAAAAACTCATGTTTTCCCATTAAACTTCTGTACAAAAAAAAAAAGAGTTGTCATCCCATGTATGCATACAAAATGATGTGCATGAACATCTGAAAAAAGAAGCAGAATCTCTAAGATAGATGTAATAAGCGTTTTGTGCTAAAAGCTATCAACATTAACATACTAGTTGTAATTTACTTCATGCATTTGAATTTATTAACTTCAGGCCATATGTTGGCTATGGAGTGTGGCTCTGCATTCCTGAGTCAATTCACAATGAACAGTTAAGTTCCAAGAAATTTGTAAGGTGAAGTAAGGTGAGCCTAACTAACGGAAGAAAACGATGTAAGCACAAATCCAATACACCATAGCAGAGCAGCAGCACAAAAATATTCCACCATATGTTTCAAGGGCTGGCTAAAGCTTCATGCAGGAGACTTTCATGTTGCCACTGTGATTGAGAATATCAATATTTCCAGGGTAGAAAACTTGCTTCCATCAATTAAATACTTGATTTTTAGCCTTCATGTCAGAAGAACATCTACATCCTCCAATTCACTGCACACCAGATAAAGTTATGTTGGTTTAGAGCATCTGAGACACAGGTTGTACCACTGTTTTGTGGATTTGAAACAGCATAGGCTTTAGGCTGAAGGGCAAAGTAATGTATAGCAATTTTCTAATTCAGAGCCATCTGTATCCTTTTCATCAGTACAACTGGAATTGTTGCTTAAGAATCAGATGGATCCCAAACGTTTCAGGCAAGCTGAAAAATGCACAACTATCCAAAATATACACAAAATAAGGCCTTATCCATGGTGAAAGAAAAGCACATCACAAAACCATAGAAAAACAAGAGCTAGAGGCAATGAAGAGAAAACACACTCCTGAGGATGACCATTTCATCCCCTGCTTTGACTTCCCTCAATCCAAAGCTGCCTGCCCACAGCTCCTGGAGATAGCATGCCCTTTTTAAAAGCAGAAGGGGAAAAACGAAAATAATTGAATACCACAAAACACAGAGCTCTAACGTTCCTCTCCTAGTACTGTCCAATGCTTGAAACTAAGCTGCATAGAAGCTGGCTGTGGTACCTCAGGCATCAGGAGCAGAAGTGAGAAAGTGAGCACACCAGGAGGTAAGACCAACAGATTTTCAAACATAAAACTAGCCAAGATTATTGTTATAAGGAAAAGCAATGGTGGATCAAAATACTTTGAAGAATCTGAACTAAAAATCCCCATTCAGATACAAAAACTAAGACCAGCCTCATTTTCCAGAAGTTGCCAAGAACAAAGTTGTTGGTCCTCCTCAATAAGGGAGGGCAAAATCTGTTTTTTGTGCCTCCAAATGCATGAATTCATGTCTGCAAAACTCCCTCAAACATATATAAGATCTTAAACCAATCCTTTATTCAGTCAGGGCACTGCAGGGTATTGGAACAGTGAGCTTCTGGCTTCTTTGGGAGCAGAATAGAATCTGTCCAATCCCCAGCTATGCACTGGAGCAGCCCAAGACACCTCCCTGGGTGTGGGCTTAGCTTGTCAGGGCTTATGGCTGGGAAGGGAAAGTTGGAAAGCTCTGCTGCAGTGTTGCTGAGACAGAGGCTGATGGCTCCAGGTGGCTGACGTGGGTGTCAGGTGTTAGGCTGAAATGATGGTCTTGAGCAGAGCGGGGCAAAGCAGCAGAAGCTGTCAAGGAAATTAGGCAAGGGACAGAGATGACGGTGCCATCAGGGCCCAAACATTTCATACCTTATTATATATATTATAAATTAGAACAGAACATGCCTTCAAAGCAGGTGTGATCTCCAACTTGCGTCTGCATCACTCAGCAGCCTCACAGCGAGATAGTCCCCAAACAGAATTTAGATGGGAAGCACACCTGCAACGCACCTAACACACTGTATCTGCAAACATCAATTCAGTCCACAGGTACAAGTTGAAGGTAGTCCAAGGTCGACATACCTGAAAATGCATACACCTCACAGAATTTTTCTTCAGTACTGTTTCAATGTATAGTTCCTTCCCTGTTTGATGACATTGCCAGAAGCCATCTGCAGTAAACCTCTATGCAGAGCAAAGCCCTTCCCTTCTGCTACCAACTAAGCAATGGATGGCATGTGTCCTAGTTTTACATTTCCTTGACAGATGGGAAAAGCCTGAATTCAAGGGAACTCTAAAAATCTGAAGCTAATGCTTATGATGTTTAAGACAAAACCTAGTCCCTGCATATGGTAATGTAGTTCTACTTTGCATGGTTAAAAATAGAAGTTAATCTGACTTTAGGGATCTGAACTTGGACATATTGTGCATACATTAATTTCTATTTTTTGTCAAATTAAAAATTGCTTCATTTTTGCCATTGTATTTCTATCATAAAAGACTGAGGGACAACTAAACTATGAGGATTAAAGGCAAACCATTTGGAGGCAGAAAGTCCATTACTTTTAGCAGAGAGAGACCACCTTCACTCAGAGACCTGTGAGACACTAGATATAATGCAGAGAAAACAAGAGCGTCCTCCCTAAACGCCTCACCACATAAACAGATGTCCAAGAAAATAGTAAGAATTGATCCAGTAGAAAAAAAGATTGAGGAAAGAGACACAGTCATAACTTCCTCCTATCTCAGGAGAAGAGACCAGAATATCTCAGTGCTGCCGGTCAAGGAGTTATGGTCAATACACCTCATGAACCACAGTATATAAAGGCACATCTGTATGCCTCTTCTCTCCATACCCAAGCTCTCACTTTTTCCCCCCTCCCCCAGTCCTTGCAATAGAAATTAAAGCATATGTATGACCATGACAGATTAACAAAATAGCAGCAAACTTTGCAACAAGCAAAACCAGTGTTCTCCTGGTAAAGTTACAGCTGCATCCTCTCAGCTTCATTTTTCAGAGCTTGGGACAGAGACATTTGCTGTGCTTTACAGGATCTGACATTTTGCACATCATTCACACCTACGTCAGCAACATCAAGTTTTACTGTACTTCTTCAGTGAGGCTGCAGATGCATAGCATCCTCCAAGATTAATTTTACACAAACCTAAATCAATATTTAAATAGACATCCCATCAGGTTTGGGGTTTTTTTCTCCATATCATGAAAATGAATATATTAGGAGGGAAAGTTAACGAGCAGGATAATCATGTTTGTTGCAAACAATCTTGTGCAACATTAAGTTCGCAAGAAAAAAACCCCACACATCTCATTTCTGTGTCATGGATAGCATTTTAGCAAGAGAAAGATATAGGTGCCAACCTAGCAAAGACTCTTATACATGAGCAACTTAAGTGGTGCAAACTCTATGACCTAATTCAACTGAACAAACTACTTGCTGAATCTAGCTTTTATTTTTTAAATAAATACTTAAAGAATGCCTACACATAGACATCAAGACATAAAAAGCAAAGAATGAAGACGGAAAGAAATTCCAAATCACAACTTACACATTTCCCCACCTGTTAAAAACTCTATTCTGTTAAGATATTGCCATTTTACTACCATTATCTAAACATGCAATGTTTGATGGCTTGCTTCTAGAAACTCAGGCTCTTAAGTGTGTTGTCACACTCTGGTTTCATTAAGATAGGTTTATAACTCCAGATCACAAGGCTGCAAATAAACACAGGAAGATTGTATATGAACAACAAAAACCCACCGAATATAGTGATTTATATTTTCATTATTTCATATGATTTTTAGTGGCAAAATATTCAATATTTAACCAATAAGTCTGTTCATGTATTAAAATAACCTAGACAGGAAAGTAGATATAGATTAAGAAAACTAAGGGCATTTGAATTTTTTTGTGTATGTACATATATATGCACACATTTATACATCTTTTACCCTGAGGTATACCATAGAATGGTAGGGTTGGAAGAGATCTTTAGAGATCATCTAGTCCAATCCCCCTGCAGAAGCAGGTCCACCTATATCAGGACACACAGGAACGTGTCCAGGTGGGTCTTGAAGACCTCCAAGGAAGGAGACTCCACACCCTCCCTGGGCAGCCTGTGCCAGGGCTCCCTCACCCTCACAGTAAAATAGTTTTTTTCTTATGTTTAAATGGAACTTTTTGTGTTCCAATTTCATCTCATTATCCTTTTTTCTGTGTCTAGGTACAACAGAAAAATGGATGTCCCAGTCTCCTGAGATCTACCATTTATATACTAATATATATTAATGATATTCCCCCCTTAGTCTTCTCTTCTCTACATTAAATAGCCCCAGTTCCTGCAGCCTTTCTTCATAAGAAAGATGCTCCAGTACTCTGATCATTTTGGTGGCTCTGCACTGGACTCTCTTCAGCACTTCCCTGTCCCTCTCGAGCTGAGGAGCCCAGAACTGGACACAGGACTCCAGATGAGGCCTCACCAGAGCAGAGTTGAGGGGTAGCAGAACCTCCCTCGACCTGCTGGCCACACTCTTCTTGATGTATTCCAGGATGCCATTGGTCTCCTTGGCCATGAGGGCACATTGCTGGCTCATGGTTAGGTTTTTTTAATTTTTCTATTAATTTTTTTTTTGCTAATTTTTGCAACAGACTGCTTCACAGAATGCTGACATATTACCAGGTAGTATAACAGTGAAAACAGTGGACAATTAAAAAAAAAAAAAAAGTCTAGTTGTGGATTACAGAGCCTGAATATAACATATCCTTGATCTATATCTTGATTTTTGTCATATTTAATTGAAAACTTGTATTTCCTTTATAGATATCAAAGTCATATTAACAGAAGGCTAAAAACCTCTTACTTCCATGCTAGGTAAAACAGCATTTTTTGAGCCAATCCACAGAGAAGCATTTCACAAAATTGCCTTGTAGAAGGGACTACATTTCCTTCAGCTCTGCATGTACTCGTGTGCATCCTAACAGTGCTTAGAAAATCATATGTTGATTCTGATGATCTTTTTCCCTATTAATAACCTTTTAAAACATTTAATGCATTTCACATTGGGCAAAACAATATTCTGAAGAAAAGGACTTTCAATAACTTCTAACTTAAGCTGCAAACTAATCAACAGAGTAGAGAGGAGGGTTGCTGACTAGAGAATCTGACTCCTCTACAGAACCTTTTTATGGTTTAGCTCTGCAGAAATCGAAGGATTAATACAAGAGATACTGGACAAACCATGTACTCTTTTAAATCAGGCTTGATGACAGTAAGGATTCCTTCTGGTTTAAAATACTGTAACGAATAACAAGAAAAGCAAATGTAGCTTCACAGGGAATACTACTAAAACAATCATTTTTCTTTCATTATTTTACCGAACAAACACCAAAATTGCCTTAGCATAAAATTCAATTTGAACAGCTTTTTCAGCAATATAATACGTAATGCCCAAAAGAATTCTTCTAAAAATGGCAGCAGATTTGTATCAGCTAAGGTATAAACAGATTCAGATGCAGCAAGATGCAACTCACCAGGTTGCTCAAAATGTGATTTTACTTTATTTGTCCAATGTTCAAGAATGTTCAGTCGATATTTTTTCATTTCATGCCTCTCAATACAATTAGGAAGACTGAGAAAGGGAGAAGGGAGACTTGGGACTGAAGTCTAGAGAGTAATAGACAGCCCTACCTACTTACCCACAGTTCCCCATGTGGAAGGAAGACATCCTGTCTCCTACAGGCTTATCAACTTTAAGCTCCCAAACAAACAGGTGCACCCAAAACCATCACAGAATCCAATCTGGAGGAGGTGCTGAGACAAAAATCCTTCACAGACAACTGGGACACATGCATTCTGGAGCCAGGCTACTTGGTCTCGTGCTCCACTACACACACTAACAAGCACCTGGCTGAAGCGCAAACAACTGAAAAAAGTTTTTTTAATAACAAAGTTGTCTTCTCCTCTTATAAAGTCTCCAAGATTTGTTACATTGCTGACAACAGTGAAACATTTTCTTAGTCTCAAGGCACAACACAGGTTTTGGAGGCCCTGAATTTGTCTTGGAACTAGAGTCATTGACAAAAGCCTACAAGAAAGGACTAGAAGTGACACAAGGAAGACTTTCCATATCACATCTTTGAAGCTAGGACTACAGTTCTGATTAAAAAAACAACAAACCCAGTCTATTCGCATAAAAATCCAGAAGTACTTAAGTAAAGCACTGAAAAATTCTAGCAGGCTTGCTTGGGACACTCTGCCCTAACTCTTTGCAATTAGTTTTCTAAGTCAGAAGAATGCAGCCTTGGAACTTCACATAGCCTTGTTTATAAAATCTGCCATGAGATAAGGTTTTCCCATTCCCAATTAAAGCAGAAGGATATATTAATAGAAAAAGGATGTATTAAATAGGATAGTAGGCAAATTTGGCTTTCGGTATGCTCTTCTGCTCTTTCTAATCTCTTTAATGTTCTTAGAACTAATTTTATGTTTACTATCTCCTGTTAATTGTAGTGTCTGGGGTTTTTTTCTTTTACAAACAGCTTGTTTTAAAACACTTCTTAGCAGTTAGGGGAGAGAAATTAAAATTTGTTTCAAAGTTTTTTCAAAAACTATAAAGACTGTCGTCCAATCTCAGAGCATCAAAATGGAGAATGGATCAGATCTAGATTTTTCCATCATTTAACAAACTTTACAATGTCTGATTTTTTTTCATTATAAAAGTTTAAATAAAATTTCAAAATTCCTTATGAAATCAAATGGGGGCAGATACCAAGTGAAAAAATGTGGTTTGTTATGCTAAAGCATTTCACTTAAATTGCAGATCAAGATATTGTTTTGATATGCTCAATATAAGCACCTTACACAGTTTCTTACACTTCCTCCAGAAAAGGAGAAAAATAATTTCTCAAATTGGAATTGCTACAAGACAACTAATTGTTAACAGATAGTAACATAAGTAATGTGCAAGGAGAGACACAGACCATATACGCCTACTGAAAATTCACATATAACTCCAACAATTTAAAGGCTAGCACTAAAATTAGCAAAACATCCTGTAAAAAAATGAAAGTATGGGAACGTTACTTAATAAAAAGAGATTTTACCATAATCTTGAACATCAAACATAACACTATTTCACACTATAACTCCTTTAGCTGATCATATGAAATACTGTTTTTAAAATCTGCAACCAATACATTTAGGATTAGACAACAGAAAAACAGATGCAAGTAGATGAGACCAAAAGAACCGAACTAGCTCACAGATGGACAAAGTCAGCCTGCAGCCAAGACCCAGAAAATATAGGCAGAAGTCTTTGCTGTCTTACAGACTTTGCATAAATGACCTGGCTGGTCATTCTGCATATAGTTTTGCAGTGTTTCTGAGGCAATCTATCAGGAGTGAAGTTTCATGACACAGTCTCTGATAAAACAGGGGACATTCTGCCCTTTGTGAGGAACATTTGGCACATTTGTGTTTACTCCCCTGTTCCAGCACAGATGCTTACTTGACTACAGCAAGCTGGGGAAGGAGAAATCTCTACTGAACACTATGTGATCCTTTGTTGCAGAGTTAACTTGCCTCTGGTTTAAGGGTCTTAGGTAAACATACAACGCCATCAGGCAGTGCTGGTACAAGAGAGAGGTGACAGTACACAGCTAGGACACATGGTCTGAATCGTTTTCACAGACAGTGACACTACTACAATATACCCTTCAGGGTTTGGCATTCACCTTCTCTTTGTGAGCTCATCCTCCCTGAGCTCCTATTCTCCAGTCACTGTTACCTCACACCTTTAATCTCAGATGGCCACATGATGGCAAAAGCCCTGATGTTAGTCAAAAGGAGACAGATTATTTTAGCAAATTAAATAGCGAGTGACTTGCTTCCTCCATTCATTTTGCCTCAAAGGCACTAAGGAATTCCTCACATAGTCTGGCTGTGAGGTGGGAACGGTAACCTTTAATGGTGAATTGGTGGGGAAGATCAAGGTGGTGCATAACACAGGCTTTTACTTCTTCAAGCCAACCTGTCTATAGTCCTGAAGGAATAGAACCATACATAGAAGACCCATAAAAGGAAGGTAAGAGAGCCATCCTTTCTTTGAGAGTTATTATGATGATAAATGCATCAGGATTACGAAATGTTCTGATACTGTGGTAATAGGGGAGCTAGAAGTAGCTAAGATAGATAAAGTACTATAAAATAATGCAGAGAAAAAAGAAATATCCAGCTTTAGAAAGAGCATAGTAGTTTTTGTAGTTACTATTTACATGCCATCTGTGAACAAGGAAAGTACTTACATCAGCTTTGTTCAGGCGGGAGTTAGGCAAATAATGCAAACTAGCTACTTGTAAACCCTTGTTCAAATGTAAACCCTCCTTGATTGCCTTCCTATCCTGTTGATCCACTTCACACAAATACTATGGAACAGGTACATTCTTATTTTGTTAGAACAGTCAAATATATAAAGGGAAATTAATTTACCAAATATTTGATAGCTCCTCTGTGGGTTTAGAAGTCAGATAGAGGGGAGAAAGGAAAAAAAACACCACCAGACACAGAGAAATCAGTCAAAGAGCACATAGGAAGTTAAGTACAGGAAGTAACTACAGTAATAGTTATTATATTAACTGCATGCATCTAGCCAGATAGTCAAAATACTTTTTTTCTAAACTATTCTCATGATATTTTTTTAGAAACAAAGGCTTCTGTTCATGTGAGTTTATAAACAGATAATTCATTATTGGAATAAAAGGACTGTATTCATTGAAAAGCTTGCTTCAAACACATTTTCTCTGGTTCAGAAACAATACTGCCTGCAATACAGTGAGACCATCAAGAGACAGTAAAATGCTCTATACCAAGTCTCGATTTGCTTGTGTTGCTGTGCTGTTCATACAGCTTTAGTAGCTCAATGACAGGGTGTCTTGTGGGAAACAGGAAACAGTTAAGCCAAAGGGAGATACAAATCCTGTTAATTCTAATGACTTGGGTACTTCTACAGCTAGTGTGCAATCAGAAAGCATTCCTGCTCCTTGGGAGACAATTCTCAGAAGGATGCTCTTTACCAAGAAAAACAGAGCTGGGGTGACAAAAAAAGAGAAAGATTATGATCATCTAATAGGAAACAATAAAAGCCAATACAATTTTTCAGTAATGAGCTAAAAATGTTTAGATCCCAGGAAACTTTTCTTTCTGTTTGGCATTTCTGTTTTCTTAGATTAACACACAAGCATACGAGTCCCTGGGGCTCCATTTCTGTCCTTTGGCTATCATAGCCACTATCTCAGCAATTGAGAATATTATCAGCCCTGTGAGAAAGAAAAGGGGTTTTTTTTAACAGAAATACAAAGCATCTCTGCCTGATGAAGATCCTTGTTAGATGCCCTCCATCAAGTGCCATTCTGTCATCAATGACCAGACTGACATCTTTCAAGACAACTGCTCTTTTAATTTGGTTTTTTGGTTCTGTTTTTAAGGGGGGATTGTTGGGTTGGTTTTTTTTTTTTTTTTAGAGTTATGAATAAGGCCATTCAATACAAACACTGATTGCTCAGATGGAGGAGTTAAACAGAAAGTGGTTTTAAACACTCACATTATCTCTCCTCTCTCCCCACAGCTTCATTAGATTGGTAAGTGCTTCTTTGTAATTCCCACTTTGTCAGCACTACAATATCACTGCAGTATCTGCCATACAGAGACAAAAAACTGAGTAGGAAGGAGCTGTCAAATAAAAAAAGATCTTAAAGACTGTAAATCACCATAGTATGGAGTATATGGCGAGGGTAATCATTAAAAACATATCAATCAGTGGGAGCAGTTTCGTTAAGGAGAGAGAGAGAGAAATAAAGAAGTAGCAAAAGAAAAAAAAAATGTTGAAGGTCTTGAGCACTACACAGCCAAATGCCTCTGAAAATGGACCTGGCACACTGTGCAAGCTGGCCCGATGGCCTAGCCCAGCATGAGTTTCTTCAGACAGTGCTTGTAATTGGGCTTTCTCTTTTCACTGGAAAAGAAAGATGTCGATTTCACAATTCTATTCAGAAGCCTGGCTCACGTCACAAATGAAAGGTTTGTGTTACATTATGCACTTGCAAACTAGACCATGTTCAGGGTGTTTCTGTGCTTACTAGACAGATGGCATATCTCTGCTGTTTGGATAAGAAAACTAGGAGCCTCTGAAGACACCAGGAAAGTAAAGAAACAGTCAAGAGGAGTGAGAGGGCAGAAGAGATTGAACGGACCCAGGAGACAGTTTCAAGGTAGTTTCAAGGTATTTTATTAATCAACAAATCCATACATGCTGAAGGGTAAGCCCTGAACCGCTCAGCTCCTGTTTTGTAACTGAGAATGCCTCTTACTCTTGTGTTACACATCTAAGAACAACCAGGAATGCACTTCTTTCGCAGTACAACTATGCAGCACCAGGACAAACAGAAATAATGTAATGTTTAGGAACATTGGAAGTCCCAGATGAGAACAGAGCTACAGTCTTTGACTAATAAGCCAATATATCCTTGTGCCCTTTGGCTTCATGGAAGATTCTCCTACATGTATGAACCTAATCTGTGTAGGTCTACAGAAACATGGAGAGAGACAGTCTTTAATAGCAAAAGCTGTTGATCTTACTGTAACAACCCTACGGTTTTTTCATGATACCGGAACAGGTATATGTACCATATTTCTCATAGCTCTTCTGAAATCTCAGTGTCACTACCCTTCAGCAGGAGGAATTTTCAGCTCATCTTTGCAGGGATGTAGAAAGTTTAACATTTGAAAAATATAGAGCCAATGTTCAAGGCAGAAAATGACAATGTAAAAAATTTTACAAACTATTGTCCTTAAAACTGCTGCAAAAAATTCAGTGCAGGAACAGAGTTGGTAATCTGAAATGCAGTTGGTTGGAAGATGTTTGAGATTTGTTTGGATTTTGGTCCCATTTTTCCAGCAAGTGATTTCATCGTACTTTGGATGACTGAAATCTTCCTGGCTGTTTCTCAGGACTACAGTGACCCAAAGACAAAAAGAGGAAGACTATTTTCCCTGAAAAGGATTCAGGGAACCTCACACCCAATTCAAAAGCAAAAAACTTTCTTCAGAACTAGAGTTCAGCAGCTTGCAGCTGATTCTTGTTGAGTCAGTCCCAGAGCTGTATGGGAATCCTTTACATGAAGTTTCACAGCAACAAAGGAAACATTAGACATCTGAGGTTTTGAAGATAATATCACTGCAGGATTTTTTTAATTGACAAGACTGATACAGGAACATGCATCACCCAAACATGAGCTATCAAAACTTGTTACTTAAAGTTAGCATAATGTAGATAAATATCCACCAGTCCTTGTTTTTCTGTTTGTCTAGCTTTATTTTGCTGTATTATCATACAAAAAAAAAAATTCCATGAAGTTCCGCGTCTTATCTCCCCAGTATACCAATCTTTGTATAAAGACGGGCAATATTTGAAAGTAGTAGCAATATCTGTAGCCTCTGAACCTGAGCTATGGATACCCTCCTCCTGATAAAATTATATGGAATAATTAACAACACAGGCAAAAAACCTCTTAAAAATCATCCCACTTCTCTTTCCACTATACTGAACACCTATTGAAAAAAAAAAAAAAAATGAAGAACACAGTATGAAGGACGAGGATGCCAGCAGAAAAGAGGGACAATGCAAAGCACAAGGTTAGGATAATGTGGCTTTAGGAGAGTCTACTCAAAGATCAGGGTGAAAATGAACCTGCACTGAGAAACGAGAAAGCAGCAGACCACAATATATATTAGCCTGTTCAGAGTTAACATGACAGCAGTAAGGAAAGTAAAATAATCAAATGCATTAATGCTAGTCACAGGGGAAAAGAAGCAGATTTTATAAATATATTTAGTGTGTTAAATAAACAGAGTGAAACAATCAGTGGTGATTACAAACAATTTATTTAACAGTCTTTAATAAGCTCAATGGCTTGAAGAAGAGAAGCTGCTTCAAATGTCATTAAAAAAAATCCCAAAAAACAGACTCTCTTTTGGCTGACTTCTTAAGAAACATCTATAAAACCCTAAAGGTAAATATGGTCCCACTGTAGTAAAATGAGGTTTTATTAATTACTTAAATTTTGCCCTTCAAGTGTCAGCTAACATTCACCTTCCTGTGAAGCAACAGACATAGATCTCAATGGAGAACTTTGGTTTTGATCCTTGAATTATTATCCTGCAGAGGGTAACAGTCCTGCCAGAATCTGTGAACTTGGGAGCTTGAGCTACTAGATGAAGACTTGCCATGACTCACAAACTGCTAGAGGTGAAGTATTATAAACAGAGACACAGCAGTAATCTTGCCATTCTCTTCAGCCTGAGACTAGCTCTGTACAGTATGGATGAATTGCCCAGGTTGAAGATGAGAAAACCACTGAGCAATTATCATCCCAACAGATGAATACTCATGGACTTGGTTACCCCTCTAATAATGATATGATGAAGCTGCAGCTGTAACTGGCAAGAACACTCTGAAAAACAGTCTGGAGGTATCAAAATGCAAAGGACACCAGCTATTGATGAACGGGCCAAACATTGGACAGCTTTACAACATGAAATGCTTGAAACTTCTGAGATGACCACCTTAAAAATATGCAGTGCATACACTCAGTTAAATTTAGGTCAAACTGGTCTTCAGAGAAACAGCCAATGAAGGCATGGACCAGTAAATAACTCCTCAGTAAGTCACAGAGAACTTGCAGAGTGAGGAAAGATGTGCAATAGTGTTCTGTTAAGCAGCACTATTAACTAATAATTGAGTATTAAAAGGACATCTTTCAATGGAGACAATAGGAGACACAAGGAGTGGTAGCGATAGCAAAGTCACTTCAAAAAGGAAAAGCACAACAGACAACCAAAGCTGTATGTCTTTGCGCAAAATTATTTTTCTCCCTACTTCCCTTACAACATTGCATCATTACACTGAAAACTCTAAAGGAAAAATTTTAAATAACAAAACTTGTTGGTACATCTGTTGTTGTCATTACCAATTATCATTCCGTAAAGGTGTTTCATACATACACTCTGCATGCTACAATGGAAGCACCGTGCTCTCACTTGCTGTTTACACTTAGACATTTCCTCTGTTCTCTCAGGCATCTACCTGTCAAGTTGCTTCTCTCCTACCAAGGGCAGAGTTAGATCTGACTGTCGGGACAAGCGTCGGGAGTACAAACAGGCCCACATCACCAGCAGGGAAGAGAATACCTCTAACAAACCACCAACATCACGAAGCAATGCGCTTGGAATTCCCTCACTAAGCCTGACCTGCCTCCATATCTCAGTCCATCTACAGCCCGTTTCCTGCTGATTGCTCCCGTTGCAGCCAGCCCACACTCACAAAGCACTTGGGTTCAGTTTAATTCTGGCTAATGCAGCAGGAAAAAAATAATTTGAGAAAAACAAAACCAAAGAATAAGTTAATGTGCTGTGGCACATAGCTATTGCTTTAACTCCTGCACTGGAAGTCAGCTGCCATAGTCATTTCCATTTAGCCTGCCTGCCAGGATGACTAGGCTTCCCCCTCTGAATAACCTGGACTGTTCTCTCTAAGCACAATTCCAACTCTGGCAATCCCATCCAACAGCAAACATGTATTTCTTACAGCTCCTATTTATTCAAAACACTTTACAGCATGGGAGTAAAGAAGCTGGAAAGAGCAGGGAAGAAAACAGAAGTGCCCCATGACTTCTGCTTGGGCTGTAAGCTTGGAGGAATAGCAGAATATCAGGGCTACTCCCAAATGCTTTTCATTTCAGTCTTCCATAAAATTCCTGTCACAACACTGTCACACCCAATTACTAAAAATTCCATCCTTCTTCTAGCTCTGCACATAATTTCAGCAGGCTAATTCACTCTTTCCGTACTAGCAATATCCAACCATCAGACATATTAAGAAGGAGTCTTTTGCCAAGAAATCAAATTGCGTTAGAGTGAATTAAGACAGGATAAAAGCTGATGGGTATTGTACCTGGCCAACAGAGAATAACTGTTCCTGAATAAAGCAAAATCCCATGGCAACCCTTACAAAAGGCCATCCAGACAAGCTGACTGTCATAATGCCAGACAATGGTCAGAAGTGCCAGCAGCTGGTAAGAAGAAACAAGACACCCAGCCCCAAGGATAGAACAATTGAAGGATAAAGGTTTCTACTAATCCAAAGCAGAAACATCTTAATTTTTCCAGTGTCCCCTGTACCTTAAAATGGACCCCTCCCATCCCACTTAGATGCCAGAATACTTGAAGTGGAGGAGCATAGCTACTGAAAACAAGCAACATGACTTTCACAGCCTGATTCATTAATTCTATCTTCTTTTATCTTCACAAGCCCTGTTAGGGAGCTGATCCTCTGGAGTCACTCCCTTCATTGCCACACAGCCCATCATAGGGTGTTTCTTATTCCTTCCACTCTGCCCCTCACTTCAAAGTCTACAGGTAGTCAAACAGTGGAACTGAAACCAGAACCACAGGTTCCAGGACAAACAGCTCAGAGAGAAAGCAGGAGGAAAAAGAAAACAACACTGAAGAAGAGAGTTCTGACAGAGCTCAGAGAAGACTTTGATTAAAAGTAGTAGTATTATCAGGATTCAGAAACCCCAGACAAAACCACAGCCAAACAGGTCACTCTCTGGTTCAATTTAAGTACTGTAAGAAGGTCATATTTCTTCCTTGGTACTGAGGAACAGTGTCAATGAATGCTCCAGGAGTCCTTCATAACACCCCTCAGCTCTTTGCTCGTTATTTCCTGTTTTCATCCCAGAGTACCAGCTATCCCTCCCTCTGCACATTGATGGGCCTGGTACATCCTCTAACAAGCTCCCCCTGCCCCACAGTCTAGTGAGTTTGGATCCCCTCCCCCCACTACATCACATGCCATGGACTCCCATGAGCTCCATCCCTCAGCAGGGGCAGGGCATATTGAGAGACTTCAGGTCATTTCCTTCAGTGTCAGTTCCCCACTGTGCCCTTCCCTGACTTTCACCAGAATACATAGTTCTTTGCTCCTAACTGCCTTCTGTTCAGATAATCTGAAAAGAACAAAGTAATCCAGTTTAAAGGCACTATTTATTGAACTAGTGAGAGAAAGATGGCAGAAATGGAGTGGTGTAAAAAGTACAGAGGTAAAGTGAAACGAGCAAATGTCATGGGAAGAAAAGATGTGGAGATAAAACAGTAAGCTCTGTCCCATGTTTAAACTTCACAGTCTCTTCTTGGACATATTTTTATTTAAATTGGATGTAACAGATATCTTGATGCATTTAGAAAACTGCAGCAATTTTTCCATACTATGGTTGTATAACTATTTGCCATCTTTTACTAATGACAGCAGGATTGGTTAACGATTCTGGAGACAGAGAAAAAAACCCTTGCTCTGAGTCACACCAGCATAAAATCCATTTACTTAAGAGATGTTTTTATGGGTTTATACCTCTCTAGCCACAAGACAAATTTGTATCACACAGCAAGGCAGAAAGGGAAGGAGAAAGAGGGGGTAAGGGAAGAGAGGGTGCTTCCCTATCCACTCTTTGCAACAATATTGAAGATTGCAGTATCTCTATCTTCTGCTAAAGAGGCACCTCTGACTCCTTATCTCACTGGAAAATGTGGACGTTTAAAAAATACTTGATTTCTGATAGTTACATAAGCAGCACATCTCTGTAAGTACATAGTGACCACAACAGTGCTGCAACATCATTGGGAATGAATTTCTTTATGTCCCTTCCCGAGCTTCTGGCAATGTCTTCACAACATCTAGGAGTGACACGAGATACATTATCCAATTATCATTTGCAGTTATTTACATACCACCTACAGGGACTTGGCAAATACAGATCAGGAAGAATGTGGAGACTAAAGTTATCTGAAGAGGTTCACTTGTCATTCTTAGTAGCTCTACCAAAGTGTCTTTACCTGTCCAGACAGCTATGACACTGTTGTAAAAAACATTACTTAAAATTCAAGAGAAAAATAAAGGCACATAATCATGACACAATACTATAACAGTCCGATGCCACACAGCCCTGAGCAGTTTTTCTGAGTGACTTTCCACATGGATTGGGCATGGTATTTGGGTTTGACTTTATAGTGGCATACATGAAGAGTGTTATGAGACTGTAGTGCCTCTCCCACTACATGAAATGCTGATTCTAACCCAGTTTATCAGGTAGACAGTGTATTTTCATGCTTTGAGATATTTGCAGTTTGCAGTTTTCTCCTTCAGGGAAAAGAAAGTCACAGCCTGGGGGAAGGGGGGGTGAAGTGCATGGCAGGGGGAGTGCACTCTACAGGAGTAGTTTCATCTGTGATAAAGCTGGTATCACCCAGCTCAAAGATGGACCTGCTGCTGTCCAAGGCCATTGGCAATCATGGTAGCATCTCTGGGATAATGCACTTAAAGAAGGAGAAGAAAACCCAAAAACACATTGGCGACTTCAGTCAGAGAGAGGACAAAGGGGTGTGGGGGAAAGTGTTCTAATATTTAGGTTTTATTTCTTATTATTCTACTCTGATTTAATTGGCAATAAAATAAACTAATTTCTCCAAGTTGAGTCTTTTTTTGCCTGGGACAGTAACTGGAAATAGGTCTTCCCTATCCTTATCTCAGCCCATGAGCCTTTCTTTATTTTTACTGTCCTGTTCAGTTGAAGAGGGGAGGTTATAGAGTGGCTTTGGCAGGCACTTGGTGTCCAGTCAGGATCAACACCCTCTAACTTACTAGCTGAAGACATAATAGCAGTTTTGTACTTACGCTTCATACCTTGGCTCAACATTTATTAAAGCTTTCCTAAATCATTTAGCAACACTAGGGTGTCCAGTCAAACAACGGGCTCACTGCAAGTCACATTCCTGACAGCAAATGTGAATGAAATCTTGCAGTCTATTAACAGCAAAAAGGGAATAGATCCTCACATTGCAATTACAGAGGTCTCACTGAGGCATAGTGTGAGGTATGCAGTGTCAAATGAGAGTGTTAGCTAGATAAGAATTCTCAAGAGTCACTCTACCTTAAACTTGACTTCTGGAAAATCTGAAAGCAACAGTCTATATTACCATTAATAGTATTGTTGCCCTGATAAAAACATGAATATACTACTCTGCACGGTCAGAGATAATAAAGACTGTTCTTAAACCAGCATTTGTATTACGCATAAAAAAGCACACAAGTTCAACAGCAGCAAAATCACCCAGAGTGACAGGCCTCTGAACATCATTCAGGTGACAGAGGGAAAAGTCAAGTTCCCATCTATTCCATTAGACACTTGTAGTAAGCAGGCTGGCCTACTTTCTCTAGAGCTGATTTTTTAATTATTATTATTATCTTATTTCTAAATCAAGATGCAAGACGTACAGAGATGGAGGAAGTAATTTAAATAACACATCTGCCAGTTTTCCACAGCTAAAGTACCAGTGGCTCAGAGCAAAACTGACTGAGCTCCTTCACAATTATTAGCTGGAATGTGGAATACAGTATCAAGTAGAAAGAAAAGTATGCTACATTTATTTGCATAATGTATCATTTTATAATTTATAATGTACTTTTTTGCAACATTATATCAATTATTTACAAAAAAGCTTTAATAAATTTAACTGTGTTGCTCCCACTTATCAACCACTTTAGAATAATTTAAAGCTCATTTCCTGATGCACTGAAATTATACTAAACCATGCATGCTGGCAAACATGGAAACCTTTTTACTCCCCATTTACAAAATGACATCTGCTCTATTTCCATCTTTGTTTTCAGAAGCAAAATTACTTTAGCATTTTATTTCTTAATCTGTCAAATAGCATCATCAAAAAACAGCGAGTAACACTTACTCCCTATAGATTCAAAATTACAAAAAGCTACACATAATATTTTACTAAACTTGCATATTAGACAAAAGAAATAATGTAAACTTTCTTCCTTTCCTTTATAGACATGTCTTCTCTGCTAAAAAGTCTGCAAATGTTTCTAACGCCCATGAAAAAAGAAAGCCTGACAGATTTATTATTACCAAGTGCCTGCTGCATAACTATAGTGGAAGGCAGTTTTCCATTATTAGCTGAATTTTCAACCAAGTCCATCTTTCTATTAGAATAAGGTCAGTCCTGTTCTGGTCTCAGAGGCACATGAACACAAAGAGATAATAAAAGCCATCAGCCCTAATGCAGCCTCTAGCATTTGAAATTTTAGTAGTCCAAGAAATTAACAGTCAAAAAATAATGGAAAAAGGGATGTTTCTTCTACTTCCTTTATAATCATACTACACATCAAGACTAAATGCAAGCAAGAGGCCTTGGAGAACACTTAAAAAGAAGCATATGAATACAGATCAATCATCATTTATTTCATCACCTGCTACAGTCTGTCTGCCACCGCTTCACACTTTGCTCTTTGCATTCCTATACTCTGATCTGAGAAAGGCTGATTCACCTGCTAATCTTGGAGTCCAAAGGAATATATTGCACACTTCAAAATAAATATGCATAGCTATGATCAGAAACCAAGGTTGGTGGGTTTTTTGTTTTTAAAATATAAGCAGAGTAAATAACACACATTAATAAAATGAAGTACAGGGTGTTTTTCTAGACAAGTGACTGTACCTGAAGAGTCTAAGTCATCTATTTTTAATCATTTCCTAGTTATTTATTTGGTCAGGATTTGCATAGATTCTTCTCTTTGTTGTTGCAAAACTGAAGGGGCAAAGAGCAAGCTGGCTCTGGCACCACAGGTAGCACTGACAGCATGAAAGGGACGGCAATTGCAAGTCCCAGGGCAAAGTACCCAGAACAAGAAAGAAGAGTCAGGCTAAGTTTAGGATACAGCAAAGTGATAAAAACCAGACTATGTCAGGATTTAGCAGAGAAGGTGGGGAGGTGAAGGATGCACCTGGTTCCCCCAGTCGGATACATTTGACAAGTAGAGGACAGAATTCAGACCTGTATGTAAGCAAAGAAACTGTGACAAAGAGGCTTTCTTAGTGTACCAGAGCCTGAGTAAAAAGGTTGGGTGGAGCTGCCAGTAGAGGGTTAAGAGAAGCAGTCAGAAGGAAAAAGATGACAGTGTCCTGGTACATAAACCAAAACCACTGCAAAACAAAGTGCTCAGCAGTGGTATGCTGCTGGCCAAAGGGCCTCAGAAGCAGGAAGCAGTGAAAGAGGAAAGTGGTAAGAAACAGTCTGTGATGTAGAATTGATGATCGACAGTGACAGACAGACAGCAGAAGGAGCTAAGTCAAGAAAAATGTATGTTTCTTTAAAAAGATCACTTTGATCCATGACTATCTAAAAAAGTATTGTTTATCATTGCATGGTTACCATATGGCATCACTGCTCAACAGATATATTCATAGACCTTGTGAGAGCATTTCCATACTTAAAAATATTTGTATTTCTTTAGCTCGTGTTCTAGATATCACCGTACTTCTACAATTCTAGTTTTTTAACAATTGTACCACATTTCCAACACAAATTTCTACTACTACCATTGTTGATGATACTTTTCATCAGATGATCTCAGGGCTCATTTACAAACCAGGTCAGCATCATTATCCTCATTTTACAGATGAAAAATGAAGGTGCTGTAGATCAGCCTGCATTATTAATGTGAACTCTCAACCCTAAATTCATTTTACTGTCATTCTCTTTGAAAAATTCATTTGTACTTCTGCAGTAAAGGTATTTTTTTCCATGTATTTCTAACATATGTCAAAAGTACCTGGAGCTTAGTAGGGGCCATTTTTAGCATTTTTAGGACTCTAAATAAATAAAATAGCAGTGCCAGACTCCCATACTACTCTAAAGAAATCCATTCTCCTCTGACCTTATCCCCCATTCTCAGCATGTTCCACTTTAAATCTTGCATCTCTAGGAATTATAGGATCATTTTGGATGGAAAAGACCTTTAAGATCAGAGTCCAACCACCAACCTAACACTGCCAAGCTCACCACTAAACCATGTCCTACAGAAGCCATGAGTCACATCCTGCACTTGAAACCTTCTTTTTTCAGAACACATTGATGATGGCTTTTGGGACATGCCTCATGTTCTGAATTTCCTTCAGAAAAAAAAAAGCTGGGATATCTCACCTGTTTCTGTAGATACACTCATATAGGCTTTTCATTATTCTGAGAAGTCATTAAACAAGGTCAGATGATCAAGAGCTGTCTTAAACTGATAGATGAGTTATAGTCCAATGCCAAGCTCTCATTTCTTCTTTTCCCAAATTCCTAAAAGGCTTAAGTCTTCTGAAGTAAGAGAGGTTGGGCTCAATAGCTTAAACTAGCAGCAACAGCAAGGTGCTTTTTCACCTTGTTGGATGATCAGCTGAACTTTCTCTTAAGACTTTGAGGCCTGGCTCCCTCACTGTCTCTCCAAGAACACCTGCATCCTTCCCCCTTCATGTATGGGTGCCTTATTTTGCTGCTGCTGCTAGGCAGAATGCAAAACCTATCCTTATCCTTAAGATGAACATCAGTGAGCTCTCACTTGCATGAAAAGAATTAAACACCACTGCTCTCAGTGATTGCATTGCAGATCACAATGCTGTTACTGGAGAAAATTCATAGAGAACATTTAAAAATCTTATTCAACAATTACTACACAAGCTGATGAGGCATGAAAGAGCTGTGATTTTTTTCCACAGGCTTCTTGCTTAGTTGAACTTCAGTAAAATTTTACAGGATTGGCAGAGGCTGAATTCTAAGAGAAAAGTCAGTTTCTTTCAAGTCCTCTCTTTAAGGTCTGGATATAGTAAAGACACTGATAGAGAATTAAGTTGATAAAATGACTAATTTTTTTTTTCTTACCACTGGCATCATTGTCAGAAAGATTAATTTGGCTGAGATTTTCAATTATACAAAAACTAGACTTCAACTTGAAGTTCAACATGAGGTTCACATACCCTTGCAGTAACTGTTTAATCTAACAGAAATAAGAAAACCATACAGCATCAAGAAACTGTTGATTCTTTAGAGTGTGTGGATATTGAGGAGGAAAGCAGAGGTCAATTATATTTTCTACCTTTTGTATCGCCACCATTTACTGTCTCTTGTCTAAACACACTCTAGGTCTTGATAACTAAATGAAAAGATGGTAGCCTGTTTGTAAGCTTGGTTTTAAGAAAGTTCATTCCAGTAGAAGAGTTTTCTGAAAATACATGGTGAGCTAAATATAGTGAAGATTTTTTCTCAGTTTGCTTCATATGTACAGGAATATACCTGCCAGGCATGATGCTCAGAATACTCAGCATTAAGTCAATAGCATAGAAATCTCCAGGTGAAAGTTTCTACATAACCCAGAAAGTAGGAAAGAAAAAAAATTACCTTTCCTGGTTAGTTCTAGGAATCTGATCATGATTCAGTCCTCAATGTTTTTTATAAGATGCTTGGTGCAGATCATTGTAATATCAGTCATGTTGATTTAAATCCTATAAAATCTAATGTAAAAAGCCAGGCTACAGAACACTATCATCCAAGAACCACAGAATTTAACAGATGATCAGGAGTTAGACCAACCACAGTCAGCCACCTGCGACATCAAAGGACACACCAGAATTCAAAGTCTTGGACCACTGTTCCTTTAAGACAAGAAGTCTAGCTTGTCAAAATAACAATACGTGCCTCACCTCAGCATATATCCTTCTGACAGCAGTCCTGGAGAATGCCAGAGCCTTTCTCCTTCTCTGAGGAACATCCTCTGCAGATCATCTAATTGTGAGAGAAGGAAAACTCTGATCCTTAACAGCTGAATAAATATTTAATTATTTTCATAGCAGCAAGCTAAACGTGAAAGCAAATGATGTTAGCCATACGTAAGTAGGTAGGATCAAACACTCAGTACTGTGTTTGGTTCTTGATCTTAACAAAAAGATTTTTAGCAGATGACTAAGCATTCTAAGTGGCACAGTCAATGTGAAAAAATTAAACAAGTACGGTTGCATCAGCAGCATCAGACCCTTAGCTAGGTATAAAGCAGAATATTAGAAGTGACAGTAGAAAAAGCTTCATATGGTAAGCACAATCTTAGGTCTTTTTGCTATATCAGCAAAGGACAGAAGTAAGCCCCCAAACATACATTTCCTTTTTTAATTTTGTTTCATCCCTTGAGAGAACTCTGACACTGCAATCCCAAGCAACAAGTGGACAACAAGCCATACATCATCACTCAAAGAACAGATGCAGAATGAATAAATCATGCTTGCAGCAGTCTGTTTGTACATACTGAAGCACCACGTTAATTTGAATGCAACTTGTTACAGGTGCAGGAAAAGCTTTAGGGACAAAAACTAAAGCAGACTCATCATGAAGAGTGTCAGTTACAGATAGCTCAAATTCCACTCTGCCTTCAGGTCTTTTTCCACAGTTTCCTCTACTGCAGAGTAGCCACTATACATTATTTTTCCTAAAAGAGCAAGAAAAGGCTAATTAAGGCATGAAAATATACAGACTTGTCAAGTGTTATATACCAAAATCGAGGCAGAACATTACAAGACCATCATGCTCTTCTGTGAACTGGCCTGAGTTTTTGCAGCAATTTGTGGCTTCATCTACCAGTGCAACTCATGGGTTGATTTGCTGACCAAATGCTTCTGCATGAAAAAAGGTAGCATGTTTCACCTTTGATGGCCCACTGTCAAATAAAGTCAACTAACTAGCTGAGTCTCCAGCAGAAGCCTGCAGCTACAGTTCCTGTCTCAGATACCACCACATGCATCAGTCAGTAAGTCATTTGAGAGGCCTGACCCTGCCCTCAGATATCGTGCAATTTCCCCACTTACAGATTTTCTGTGGTGTAAACTATACTAACATAGGCACAAATTATGAAGAAGTGATTTCACAAAATCTTTGTAAGTCTATCCTATTTGGGAGTCACACTAAACTTTAAGATAAAAAAGCCTTCTCAGGATTTCTACAAAATAGCCTCATTTTCAAATTCTTGCAGATTGATGCCTTCAGTGGTAGCACTGTTCATATTTCACATATTCAAACCAATATCACATTTGGCTTTCCCTTTCCACATACGACACAAAAGGAATAGGTTAGAAGACAAGGAGAGAAGGAGGGGAACCAAGTAGCTTGGTGACAGTCACCAACCAGCACAACTAATTCTCCATCCTGACAGAATGGAAAAAGAAGCCTTTTATATCACCCTTCACATCCCTCACCAGAATCAACTCCAGGTCAGCTTGGGCTTTTCTAACCCCATCACTGCAAGTCTGGACATTTACTCTACATACTGGCTGGACCACCTAAATCTACTTCCACCTCTTGTGCCTGAGTTTTGTCAGGAGCTTCCCGCTCACCCATGGAGACTTCCTGTCACCTTTGCTTTCATGTTTATTGGGATAACCAGCTCTTTAGCTTTACAAAAGAGCTCTTGAGCTTGTTAAATACATTTTCTCCACCTAGGCGGGAGGCCTAAAGTTTTAGAAATGCCATCCTGAGACCAAGATGGACTGGGAGAAAGCCAAAGGCAGAGTGGCAGCAGAGACTATACAAGCTCTAAGGACCCTGCACTATGGTCCCTCTATGGTTGGCACAGATTGCAAAGCACCGTGCAATTTCTGGATGCTCTGAAGCTGCTCTAGTATTATACCCAAGAGCTGTCAGTTGTCCCAGAATAAAAAGGCGTATTGCAGCTATCCTTCTTTCTTGTTACCTTACATTCTGGTTCAAAGACAGCACCTGAGAATTGGGGTCTCAGGAGCCAAAAGTCACCTTCTTTTTCTGACCTGAGTCAAGAGGAGGCTGTCCTCATACTTTTAAACTATTCAACAGTTCTCTTCCTAAATTACTGAGTGAGACTTTACTGCCTGATCCTTGAGAGAAACCCTTGCTATTTTTCACTTCAGTATCTCTGACCTGCCACACCTTACTCTCTCATCGCGGCTTATTTCATTAAACTTTGTTACACTCCCTTTCCAAGCTTGACTTGCACACTTGTAAAATAAAGAAATAGCAAAAGATGCCATCAAAAGGTAAAACCAAGATCAACGTTAATGAAGTTAGGACAACTTCATGCTGTGTCACACGTTATGCAATTTTATTATAGGCTGCTTAGCACTAGAAAGGTTTTGACTGGCAAAGGTTTAAGCAAAAGGTTGCTTTGTTTGCCTGTGAAAAAGCACTTATTGAACTCACCAACTCTCACGCTCCAGGATACCTCCTGCTCACTTATCAGCAGCCTGCAGCTGTACTCCAGGTCACAATTGCTGCCAGAGAGAGAAGAGAAGCTGGCCACAGCAAAAGTAATATGACCAATGGTGGTCCCAGCATCCAACAGGCCTCTGAAGGAGCACAGGACTCCTGGCACACTGCCCACCATACTCCTAAGGAGTCATGTCCTGCTCTGGGCTCATCACACCCACCAAAGAGATTGCAAGCTTCCCACTATTAATTGACCTGAAACATGGATTTTCACATATCAGCATTCAGATAATCCAAAAAGTCTCGTGTCTGTGGCTCTTAGGCTAAACCATTGGCTAATATTCCAAGCTCTACAAACATTAGAACGTATTTCAGTCATTGAAAACAAAAAAACATCTGCAAATCACTTTATTAACCATGGACATGATCAAAACATCCACCCATCTTTCAAACACAGCAGGAACAGACTTGGCAGTTTCCTACCTCAGAAACCTCAAGTATCTCTCACGTAACCTCTACTTGGAGAAGCTATGTCAGCTTCTGTCAAGGCAAGAGTCTCTTGCTTGTTCTTTCTATACACACAGCCTGCAAGCAAAAGCCATGCCTTGCTGCAACCAAGGATACTTTTCAGTGTCTATAGCTTGGAGGTAACCTGCTATAGCTACCTACCAGCTTAGGCTGTCTATTCACAGCAGTTTTCATTACTGCTAAAACAGCTATTTTACTTCTCTGGTGTCATTACCAGATTATTTTTCAAGGTCTTTAGAGAAATCTACCACCTCCAGCTGCTAGCTATTAGTACCTCCCAGCTCAACAACAGGCTACTTGTATTTTTCAAATGAAGTAAAATGTACTTTTCAAGTGAAGTAAATTAAGCAAATGGATGTATCCATATATATATATATATATATATATATTTATATCTTTATTTGTCAACAAGGAGGCAAGGGCCTTGCATTTTAGCCTGTTAAATGCAACTAAGAGAATTTTTCTTTCCTCTATGCAAATGCTTTGAAAAATGTCAGAAGGCAGCTTTAAATGAAAGTAACCTCCTCAGTCACCCCTGCAATAAATCCAACCCATAGGACTGCATCTGAACTGAGTGAAAGTTAAGTCTCCTAAGAGCTGAAAGGCTACACAAGATCTGAGTTTTGCAAGAACAAGATTGTCCAAGTGTTTAAATGAAACAACAATAACTGCTTTTTAGGGAAAAAAAAAAAAAAATCACTATGCTGCTGAGCAACCACATTGGTTTCCAGCCTCTAATGTCCTGCTCTAAACTTCATTCTAGGTCTGCACTCCAGTCACCTTATCTAGAGTTCATTATTGATATAACTGCATACTCCTTCAGATCTCAAGTTCAACAGATCAAACACCATGAAGGGAAGGTGGCACTGTCACAAGAATCCCACACCACCAGGCTGAGTCCTAGATGAACTCAGTCATTAAGATAGCCAAAGCCCTGACTAGACACTCACTTCATTACAGTGAATGCATCTACACGCCAAGGACTCATTTCTCCCACATCCTTTCACAGTATGATCCTGGGAGACATAACACATTCTGAAATAAATCCTGCAAAATTATACTTAGCTATCTCCCTGCACCCATGTGTCCTGGTTTTGGCAGTAGAAGCAGCTACAGTTACTTACTTTGGCCTGCTTGCCTGACTCCTCAGGCACTCAAGGGCAGAAATTGCATGCAAGGTAATGAAAAGAACACACACAATCATCACAGATCAGTTTCCTATTTTCTTTTAATTTCATTTTCGCTTTGCTTTCTATTTCTCAAATGAGTGGTTTTAATTGCTCAACATATGCAGATGTTCCAAGTTTTTTTCTTAAGGTGCCAGTAGTGTACAAGTACAGCCCATACAAGGACCATATTTCTTTACAAGAAAGTAGCAAGGAAAAAAAGATGTCCCAGCTTCTTTCTGATATTAAGAGGCATTTCAGTTCACCTGTACAGATTTAAATCCTAACCAAACCATAACAGCTTTGCTTCTCCTTTCTCAGAAGTTTTTAAACTACCACAGAATACAAGTATTTTCATATTCTAATATTACACTAATACTAATATTATTGTTTCTCCAAATACTTTTTTTAAAATTTGAGAGCCTTATTTTTAAGTGGTTTTTAATGTATTCATTTTTAAAGGAAGGGGTTTTCTTAAAAAAAAATCAGTTTTCAGAAAGTGCCACACCTCTGCTCCATAAAACAATCCATACTTAACCTATACAGATTTGGACACATAAAAGCTACACCTCCTCAAAACCATAGTATCTTAAGCAACATTTCTAAAAAAGTAAAGAAGAAAGAGATCAAAAAATAAGTAGCTTCTATCAGAAAACTACATCAACTAGTATTTTTCTGCCAGTCAAATGAAAACTCAATCTATAAAAATTAAACATGTATTTTACCTGTAATCACAACTTGGCAGTTCTTTGCAGGTTTTGTTAAACATCATACTCAGCCCTGCTGGAACCACTACATAGGATGCATCACGAAAAGATCACTATGGTCTTTCATGCCAGCATATTTATACTAATAGAAGCCACGAAACCAGTGGATGTAACAAGTTATAAGACTATTGTCAACAGTAGATAATGTTGTAACATTCACTATACTACAGGCCTCATCCATAATTTCTGCCACCCAACGCCAACACTTTACTCAACAGGAATATACTGTGGAGTATATATACCAGGAAACTTGCAGGTGTTGGAAGGGTACAGGCACATGTAACTACACCTAACATGGTGGCCCTTCTACCTCCAAGAGGCAAAACACTCCTGCAGGTGTACCTCCAACTTCAGAGTTGGAAGTCAAGCCAGTGAGCCTCGTTAGAAAGTAAATGTCACAGTTTTGGAGTTTGCCCCATTTCAAAATATACTACAGAAGAAGATAAAGCAGAGAAAGTTCAGAGCAAGTGTCCATGATTACCTTTGGTGGCAAAAAGTGTCAACGTACCCAAGAAACTGCCCATTCCTTTGAAATGTCTCAAACTACATGTATCAAATCATGCTTTTAAATGCTGTCATGTCTCTGTAGCAGCCACTGATTTGTCTGGTCCTAGAGGAGCAAATCCTTAACTACAGAAAAGGATGAATATGTTTATCTTGTCAGTGAATTTATCTTAGTGAGTGATGCATGAGACAAGTAAGCAGATAATGCTTGCAGCTTTGTTATCAAAATGCTGTTTGGAAAGAAAAGAGAAAACTACATGGAAGGGAGTCAGGAAGAGTAAGCTGATGCTGGCTATCTAAAACGCAGTGTACTATAAGAAAAAAGCAGAAAGATGCTGTGTGGGGTGATACTTGACCCTACACTTCCCACTCAGGAGCAACCTTATTTCAGTCAGTGAATTCCTCACTCATAAAACAAATCTGGAATATTCAAAACAGCAAACACAAAGAACAATATTAACTCAGGAGCAGACAAACAAATATCTGAACTTCATCCTCAGCTCACAAAAACAACGTGCAACCAAGCACCAAGCTGCATTAACCCTGGCAAAGGACATACGTTGTAAGCTGTGTACAGACTCCTAAGCCAGTGAGATGCTTGACAGAAGAATACAAGTTGGCAGCATTGCTTAATCTGCATTTCAAGGGCAACACTGAAATGGCAATTGTACACAGTGCAATCACAGATCATTGAGGGCTATTCTTATATACCTTTTGCTGAAGGAGGCCAGCCAATTATCCTCTACATCTACCCACGTTCCCTGGGAAACATGAAAGAATAGAAAGTGGTTAAACAAACAGCTCTGTGCTTTTTATTGTCTTAACAGAATACCAATAAGGGCAATCTGGAGAAAGTTGTTTCCTTTAGAGTCCTTTTTTCATCACACCAGCTTAGTGAAGAAGTATAACCTTAAGCTGCCTCTCTCTCACAGGAGCATATTTGCACAATTAGCAGTATTGAACAGTCCAAAGAAAGATAGTTGTCCTTCTTGGAAAAGCATGACCTAGCTCTTAATGTCCTGTTTCTATATCTAAAGTCTCCAAATGCTCATTTTGACTGTTTGGAAGAAGTAGCATCTATTGCAAAGTACCTTGATTCCCTGAAGTTTAGAAAAACACTTCTACCAAGCCATGAAGAAGCAACTATAGGCAATGTGTGTCACAAAACCAGAAAGTTAGAGAACCATTGCCAAAAAGTGAAGTTCAGAGGCTCCAGTAACCAGGCATTAATAGTCTCATGATCATAGCTGTTGAGCCTTCGCTTTACTCCCAAGATGATATCGAGTGCCAACTTCCTTGGACAGAAATAACAAACTGTGTCCAAAAAGTTCAAATTCCAGTGGGTCATGTAAGCATCAGCCCTAGTGCCTGAAAAGAAGAGGCTGCATGTTCTGCTGCTACAGCATGGATGAGTGACACCATCCAAGTGTTTAAAGCAAGAGTAACAAGTGGTTTTTTGGCTTGTTTTTTAAGAAAATAAAAACAAACCCAACCTTGCAAAAACAAGACAAGTTGAGTTTTTCCTTCCCTTTAGAAAAGGGTCAGATAGGAATCATCAAGACTAATGACCTCAGAGCTCACCCAGAAATGCTTGTAGTGAGGGCAAGTTGGGAAAGAGGTAACTAAGGGCACAATATATTGCACATATCACATGATAACAACATATACAACTGTAGGTACCAAGTATAAAGTGAAAACAATTACTAGCCTCTAAATAAAGAACTATGGAGCAGATAGGGGTACAGGATCAAGAGAAAACTGAAGGTAGGAGTATCACACCCAAAGTGTTTCTTGAAGTAATAGGAAATTAAGCTGCAGAGCTCCTTGCCACAGAATGTTGTGGATATAATTCCGTAGGTCAGAAAGACACTGGACACAGTTATGGAAAAAAGGTCAGCTGATGGCTGTTAATACAAAACACTTCTTTTGCTTCAGGATACTCCAATGTCACCAATTGCTCTCTAGGAGAGCATTCTGGGAAAATACTTCTAAATGCTACAGCTGATCTTACACCCTCTTCTACACAGTACTGACCATTATCAGAGATGGGGTACCAAGCTAAATGGACTTGGCCTGTTGTGTCAAGATTCTTGTGAGAATGCAGGTTGTCTTGAGGCATGGGTCTGGACTACCTACAGAATGTATTATGGCACAGTGAAACAAGTATACAGGTACAGTCCTTGGCTCTATCAGAAAAATCATTGATGAAGATTTTTTAGGTGAAGAACAAACATTATCAAAGATATTCACATTCAACTAGTAACATGGGAAGCTGAATTACGCAGAGACCTGCATCTGGGAAAGAACAATCCCATGAACCAGTACAGACTGGGGATTGACCTGTTGGAGAGCAGCTCTGCAGAGAGAGACCTGAGAGTCCTGATTGATAATAAACTAAACTTGAGCCAGTAATGTGCTATCGTGGCCAAGAAGGCCAATGGCATCCTGGGATGCATCAAGAAGAGTGTGGCCAGCAGGTTAAGGGAGGTTCTTCCCCTCTACTCTGCCCTGATGAGGCCTCATCAGGAGTACTGTGTCCATTTCTGGGCTCCTCAGCTCAAGAGGGACAAAGAACTTCTGGAGAGAGTCCAGCGCAGGGCCACCAAGATGATCAGGAGACTGGAACTTCTTTCATATGAGGAAAGGCTGCAGAAACTGGGGCTGTTTAGTCTAGAAAAGAGGAGACTGAGGGGAGATCTTATTAACATTTACAAATATCTAAAGGGTGGGTGTCAGGAGGTTGGGACTTCCTTTTTTTCCTATAGTAGCTAGTAACAGGACAAGGGGTAATGGGATGAAGCTGGAACACAAAAAGTTACACTTAAATATAAGAAAAAAACTATTTCACTGTGAGGGTGACAGAGCGGTGGCACAGGCTGCCCAGAGGGGTTGTGGAGTCTCCTTCCTTGGAGGTCTTCAAGACCCACCTGGACATGTTCCTATGCAATCTGATCTAGGTTGACCTTCCTCATGCAGGGGGGTTGGATGAGATGATCTCTAAAGGTCCCTTCCAACCCTACCATTCTTTGATTTTGAATATTAGCACTCCCCTTAACAGTATGAAGAAAGGCAGTAGAACAGACAAACACTAACCACTAAATGGGAAAAGATGCATAATCTTATTACAGGAGAAAATGCCACAGAGGTGTACTAACAGGTCAAAAAATTATGTACATCAGCAGAAAAAGAAACAAGGAATAAGAAAAATCCAATAGCTTTCGGATCATCTATCAAAACTCAAAAAATCTTTATGGACTATCTTTAAGAATTTCTGCTTGCATCTCAGAATATTGAATTCACTAACTCATTTTGAAAATACAGCACCTACTATAATATTGGAGAAGTACCTAATCATTCCAAGAGTGACAAGTCCAAAATGATAAAGAATATTTTTGCTGTTATGATGATCTATTCTTGTTGCTTCTAACGTTTTTCTCTTTCATCATATATTGATGATACAGATGAGACAGGCTACTATTATAAATCGTCAACGACAAAACAATTCCTTTCCCAAGTCCTTTAACCTTTTCCATTCAAAATCTAATGCAAACAAAAAATTAATTTCTTAAATTCCTATTTTTAGCTTTTACTACAATGAGCTTCAAAACAACAGGGTACAGTCTTCAAATATGAATATGCAAAGTCAGGCACTAAAATCCACATATACCACTTAAATATGAGTTGCAGTATGTGATTCGAAGACTAGACAAGTGAAGTGCCTCTTCTTTACTCAATTGTCATTAGAAAATAGTCTCTGCTCTTAATCAGATGATAAGTCTGAAATGTTGATCTCGATATTTGCTCTCACCTCATTAACACACCTCACGTGTTTTCCTTGTCTGCTGTGTTGGTTTTTTTTCCCCTAGAGAAGTGGGATTTTATTCTTTAATAATGATGATTATCTTCTGGATCACTTGCTACAAATTCTCTCTCTCAAGTGCAGGCAACAAATGCAGCTCAGCTACTCAAGAATATAAATCAGTTTTGCTGGAAAGTGTGAAGCCAGAGGAAATGTCATTTTAATAATTTTATGATCTGATTAATTGATGCTGCCACCTGCAATAGAAGAATGGACTTAAACTATCCCTGAACACACTTTCCTTCTAGAATTGATCCAAGCCCTTTTGTGAGCACATAAATTGTGGTATCTCCTGGAGCACTTCAAGTGTGTGCTGGGTGGGGATGTGCCTCATGTTTGGTTTGATCTGTCACCAGTGAGTTTCATTTGTTGCCCTGGTTGAGAGATAAAGCAATCATTTCTCATTCACCATTTCTGTGTTTCTCTTTACAGACAGCTGTTATACCCTCCCCAGTCACCTCAAAGCTCTAGTTTACCTGTTACACTCAATTACCATTTATCTGTTGAATAACAACAGCTCAAGTGTCTGTGTTTGATAAGACTGCTACTTGAGCATCAGGGGCAAAGGCTGTGATGGTGACAGCAGGAAGGACACTGTCCATGTAGGGGTTCTAGCTTTGAACTAGTACACACACAAAATTCATACATAGTATTGCATCCTCTAGGACCTACCTCTGGTGTGCAAAATTCACAGAGTATTGCATCCTCATTGGAATTCATGGTCTAAGATCAGGGCCTTAACTCAGAGACCTGCAGTGACTTTGGCTACAGCAAAACGAAGTACTGTTTAGTTCATGTGGTATTTTTTGAACCAATAATTTTGATTAGTATGTGACTGATCCTTTGATCTTAGTTCACCTACATAGGTATTACAAACCCCTTTTTTCAAGGGGCTACAGTATTTGTCTATAGGGAATGAGAAAAACAGGCAGACTAATAAGTCTATTGGTACTTTTTCTTTTTTCCTGTAATTAAACTTCATACATCCCCTTGTGAAATGCACCGTCACTGTAAGTGATGTCTACTGACGCTAGTTTTCAGGGACGAGTCAAGAGTTCCCAGGACACTAGAGTGCTCTTCAGCCCTTCTATCTCCTACTGGACAAAGAACAGAAAGGGAGGAGGTAAATAAAAAAAAAAAAAAACAAAAAACACAACTCTTTATTACCCAGAAGCAAACACTATTTCTATGTTTTTAGAGATGGGGATTCAGTACTTTGGACAGCTGTCAACATCTTTACTAGAGATAAATCAGTCTTGCCTTGGCTGCTTCTAGCAGAAATTGGAGAGAAGCTGTTTTTCTTCTCTCCCTACACTTACATAAACTTTGCCTATATAGAAAGCCAGCAGAAGCCTCTACAACTGTAGATCAGCCACATACCTCTTTCAGCTTATAGAGAAGGATTAAATGACAAAAGCAAATAAAGCCTCATATAACTAACTAGTTTTAACAGAAAGTATCCTTCAGTGTAACTTGATGCAGCACAAAGATTTTACATATTTAGCTGTAGCAAGTGTCCCATCCCCTCCCCAACTCCTCCCCTGCTTTGCTCTTTCCTTTGTCTTCTCAGATTACTGGAGTCACTCTGGGTTTTTCTTAAAAGGCCTTGCAGACGCAAAGAAACAGGTTCCATCATCTATCCAAATTATGCACAGCTAAGCTAAGTAGAACTAGTGGGGGCTAGGACTAACCAGAGAGGAAGGCTCCTCCAAAATTGATGTCACTGAATTACAATTTCTCTTCTGAAGGCATTCATCACTCCTTTCCCCTTACTTAACAGAGGGTGTGTCATCTGGAATGCTGCTCACTTGTGTCTGCCAGAAGAGAAGAAAAAGATACCAGTTTGTGGTGTGCAAGTGCTTCTGCTAGCATTTGGAACACTGCCAGTCTATCAAATGCAAGTTTGCAGAGGGTTACAATGCTCTGTCTGGGCATTTGATGAAAACTGCGGAACTTCACAACATAGGTTTTCAGGTGTGAATGGTGTGTGCTGAATCATAATGCAGAGTCACACTAACATTCAGAGGAGAACAATGTAACTATGTGGTATTTGTTTCCCCCTTCCCGCTCCTCCTAAACAGGGATCTCTTCTGATAGCCTCTGAATATTCTGGTCCTTGAGAAATATCATGTGTTTGTGTGGAGCTGTTTCTGGTAATGGGAAAGGGGCTGTAATGACAGGTCCAGTAAGAAGTTGCTTGAAGCATTCTCTGGCTCTAAGTCAGACCTGCTTCTGGGATTGAGACAACTAGGTGCCTCCACAGTCACTTTTTAAGAAGCAGGAGCTAGAAGAGGAGCGTTGTCTCTTTCTGAGAGATGGTAAAAGGAGTTTTAGAGAGAGAAGCGACTGTGCAGGCCCCAAAGTCTGTGAGGAAAGAGAGGAGGAGGTGTGCAGTGCAGAGACACACACACACCACCTCCCTGCATCCTTTGGTGAAAAGGCAGCTGCTCCCCTGCAACCCATTGACAGGAGTGATGAAGCTGAGATTTGCTAGCAGCTTGTAGAGGACCCTACCTAGAGCAGCATTGAAGCAGAAGGTGCCCGGAATGCTGCTGGCCACAGAGAAGTCCCATGCTGGAGGAGTCTGAGAGAAGCTACAGCTCTTTGGAAGGATTCACACTAGAGATTAATTAATAACTGTATCCCATGGGAGGGACCCCATCTTACCCCTCCATGCTGCCAAGAGAGGAAATAGGGATACCAGGAGCAAGGAGCTGAGACTGGGAAGAGGGGCAGGGTGGGATAAAGAGATGTTAAAATGCTGGTTATATTTTTCTCATCATCCTGCTCTGTGTTTTTTGATTTTTTTTTTTCCACTTTGTTCTGTTCCTAGTTGGTAGTAGAATAAACTGTTCTTACTTTCCTCTCGAGTAGTCAAGTCTGTTTTGCCCAGAACTGGAACTGGCAGTGAGCTCTCTCTGCCTTTATCTCAATCCACAAGGTCCTTGGTTTTCTCCTCCTGTCTCACTGAGCCTCCACCATCCTAAGGAAGATGGGAGTGAGGGCAGGGCAGGCAGAGGTGGTGAGCAAGAAGCTGTGTGGTGCATTGTTGCCAACTGGGCCAGAACCAAACAAAAAAATTACATATGTAAGGAAGATTAAATGTTTTTTGGTTTGGGGTTGTTTTGGTTTATGTTTTTATTTTCACTTTTCTGTAACAGTTACTCTTACTTTGAAAAAAAAATATCCATTCTTGAAGGAAGTTCTCATTCCATTTTTAATTTTGTGCTAGAATACAGAGGCAATGTTATTTGAAATACATCTACAACATGCGAGGAATTTCTTAAAACCTCCACAGATATAAGTGTTTTCCTCTCTCTTAAGATGTTTTAAACAGAAAATAATTCTCTCTTTTGCTATTACTAGCATGGAGGCTTTCAGAATTGATGTCAGATGGAAACTGCCACCAACAAAACATACTACAGCTAGCAACAGCCTTGGGAGACAGATAACACAAGACCTTCCACTCTGGAATCCTTCAGGTTCAAACCTACCCCAGGTGTGGGATATACAACAAGTGAAACACAGCACTTGCAACACATTTCAACAAGAAAAAGACATGAAAGAAAACAGTTTATCAACACAGAAGCCACAGCTACAAAGCCCACATAGCTGGACAGAATCAATATCAGTTTAAATGTTTACTACAAAGAATTCAAAGTTAACACTTTAACTTTCAAACAAAAATTCATTTTTGCAAACCAAAGTATCTTCCACAGTAGACTTGAGGGAAGCCTAGCTTTAATGAGTAAATCTGTAGGGCCAGGAAACATGATGACAAGGGGCTCAGGTAAGAATTCATAAAGAGATAAGAAATCCTAGGAGCTCAAGCTGATGTAGATTCAGAAGGAAAAAGTGAAAATATCACAGTGCAAAAATATAAGGAAATCAATACATAAATGGATGCCTTTTTAAAGGAGCAGTGAATCAAAGTTCCAGAACAGGTACTAGACTGTTAACATACAACTTGGGTAGTATGTGTTAGTATGTGTTGGAAGAATCATACATGTAGGACAACTGTAAATAGAGAGGACAATCTCTTTAAGAAGAAGAAGAATTGATACAGTGTATTGTAGATATTCCAGAGCCAATTACTAAGAGGAGAGACAAAAGGAATACAACAACCTATTTCTACTTACCCACACAGTCCAATCTCTAACTGGAATTAGAGGTTTCTCCAGTTTGTACATACTTCTAATTAAATGCATAGTAAAGGTTTTAGAAAGCAAGTAGTGCCTGCATAACAACACAGTGTAGACTCTCATCTATCTGGGAACCTGGAAGCAAACCACTTTATCCTTTGAAGGCTGTTTCTGTTTGCACAAGGAGCCCAGAAGAAATGTACCAGTATTAAAAATTAAGGCTCCTAGTGATTAAAATTGAATAGCTAAAGATTAATACAGTTTTAGTGTCATATCTAATTATGTACTGTAATTATGAAGGAAAATAGCAATAGGTCTCTCCCAGTATAATAGATATGCCAAACTTTTTTTTGTGTGGGATGCTAAACCTATTTTTCAGCAATACTGTAGCTCACGGCCGTTGCTGCATACTTAAGTCACCAAATGAAGTTTGACACACTGACCTAAATCTCAATGTCAGGAAGAGATTTGCAAGTTAGAACTAGAATCTAGTAGCATTAACTAATAGGCTGGTAAGACTGATGTTGAACCAGAACATGGTTTCAGCTGTCAAATATGTACACTCAGCTACACTAAGGAAGAGTTCAGCAATTCAAGGCATATGTCAGTAAGTGTATCAGGGATGGTACACATTCTGGAAGAGGCATTACACACATATTAAAGCAACTGTAAACAGAGAAGACAAGTAGCATTTTGGGGATGAAGATTCCTGTGATTCAGACTGAAAAAAATATTAGTGCAAGCTACATGAGATCAAATATTTCAAAGCCTTAATATCAAAAGAAATTAATTGTTTAAGATGATACGAGATCTGTGAGAAATAGGAGGCGGCTAAGCAATTTCAAAATGTGCAGATAATTCAAGTGCAGTTAAAGACCATTCTAAAGTGATTAGAGTGGAAGTCAATACTTATGAGAAAGAATTAAATTCATTCTAGAGGTGATGAAAAACATCTTAATGCACAGTAGGGCTATTTCCTCCAACATTTTGATGTGACCCAAAAACCTTGTCATATTTAGACATCCAACAATTTTTTAAATATCACTAATCTAAAAGGCAAGAGGTGTAATTTCATTCAAACGTTACATGCTGCTGAAAAATAGATCCAATTAGGAATTTCTCAATAAAAAATAAGGATTTGAAAATGCATGGGTTTGAAATAATCCTAATGTAAAAACATTTCCATCTGTATTTAGGAAATATACCCAAGCATCTCCCCAGTTTAGAAGTTTGGACAGAGTGATTTTTTCACTAGATATTTCAGTTCATCTATCAAGAGTCCAAATTAAAACACATTGGCCTGACTCAAACTTAGGGATTATGTGCCATTCCCTTTAAGATCAACAACTTTTTCTAATTCAGGACAGGAAAGATCCTAAATACCCAAAGTTAACTTGGGGAAATCAGAGCAATTCCCTGTTGTCAAAAGGAAAAGTGGACTTCACTGACTGAAATATATTTCTTTTTAATTTTTAAGTGTAAAGATATTCCTTGTTGGCATTTTTTGCTTCAAGAGAAATTTAGCTTGAAGTGTTGGACAGGATTGTCTCTCCAGAAGAGTTAAAAGCAAACTTATTTTTGTCCCATTCTGGGCTCCTCCAGGGAAGTGCTGGAGAGAGTCCAGCACAGGGCGACCAAGATGATCAGGGGACTGGAACATCTTTCATATGAAGAAAGGCTGCGGGAACTGGGGCTGTTTAGTCTGGAGAAGAGGAGACTGAGGGGAGATCTTATTAACATTTATACATATCTAAATGGTGGGTGTCAGGAGGTTGGGACATCCCTTTTTTCTATAGTAGCTAGCAACAGGACAAGGGGTAATGAGATGAAACTGGAACACAAAAAGTTCCACTTAAATATAAGAAAAAAATATTTCACTGTGAGTGTGAGGGAGCAGTGGAACAGGCTGCCCAGAGGGGTTGTGGAGTCTCCTTCCTTGGAGGTCTTCGAGACCCACCTGGACATGTTCCTATGGGGCCTGATCTAGGTGAATCTGCTTCTGCAAGGGGGTTGGACAAGATGATCTCTAAAGGTCCCTTCCAACCCCTACCATTCTATGGTTCTGTGATTAATTAAGTGAAGAAACAGGCACTTCACTTACAGAGACTTAAAGACATTAGAAGTTTCTGGGATGCTGAGCAGTTGTGTCTTAGCAGAGTTTTTCATCTTCTTGGTTGCAGGCCTGTAGTCAGTGGGGTTCAGCAGAGGTCGGTTCTGCAGCCAGTCTTAGTCAACATCTTAATCAATGACACCACCTTGAACCACAGGGTGGATCAAGAAGAGGCTGAATGACAGAACCCAGAGACTTGTGATCAGTGGCAGAGAATTGAGTTGGAGTCCTGTGGCCAGTGGGTTTCCATCGGGGTCACTTCTGAGGCCAGTGGTGTTCAACATCTGGTGTTCATCTTCAGTGACCTGGATGAGAGGATGAAGTGTAACCTCAGCAAGTTGGCTGATGACACCAAACTGGGAGGACTGGCTGATTCCCCAGAAGGTTGTGCTGCCATTCAGCAGGATCTTGACCAGCTTGAGAGTTGAACAGAGAGGAACCTCATGAGTTTCAACAAGGACAAGTGCAGAGTCCTGTGCCTGGGGAGGAACATTCCCATGCACCAGTACAGGTTGGAGGTTTACCTGCTGGAGAGTAGCTCTGCAGAGAGAGACCTGGGAGTCCTGGTTGATAATAAACTGAACTTGAGTCACCAATGTGCCCTCGTGGCCAAGACCACCAATGGTATCCTGGGGTGCACCAAAAAGAGTGTGGCCAGCAGGTCAAGGGAGATTCTGCTTCCTCTCTACTCTGTCCTGGTTAGGTCTCATCTGGAGTACTATATCTAGTTTTGGGCTCCCCTGCTCAAGAGGGACAGGAAATTTGTAGAAAGAATCTAACACAGGGCCATCAAGATGATCAGGGGACTGGAACATCTTCCTTATGGTGAAAGGCTGAGAGATCTGGGGCTGTTCAGACAGAAGAGGAGATTAAGGAGGGACTTCATTAATACTTATAAGTATTTAAAACGTGGATGTCAAGATGATGGGGCAACACTTATTTCTGTAGCGGCCAGTGATAGGACTAGGGGTAATGGACAAAAGCTGGAATACAAAAAGTTCTGCTTAAGGAAAAACTAGTTTCCTGTGAGGGTGAGGGAGCCCTGGCACAGGCTGTCCAGGGAGGGTATGGAGTCTTCTCTGGATGTTCTCAAAACTTGCCTGGACACACTCCTGTGTGACCTGATCTAGGTGGACTTGCTTTGGGAGGGGAGTTGGACTAGATCTCAAGAGGTCCCTTCCAACCTCTACCATTCTGTGATTCTCTCTTCCTCACCAGTTTTCCTGAAGTTTGCCTGGGTTTATACGTTTCTGATCTCCTGGTAATTTTATGGCTCTTTTGGTAAAACTGAAGTGCAGGAGACTATTACACAGTGTCATAAAGAAGAACAAAAAGGCTCCGAGGCTGCTGGCTAATCTCTATGTCCAGGCAGAACAACTCTGAATAATACATTTATCACATCACTGCCACCACCCCGAATCAGTAGCTGAGGAGAAAGAAAATTTTCTATCATGCTTTCCACTCATCTGAGTGCTGGGGTACAGGCAGAGTTTTATATGCAGTGAGTGGAAGAAGCATAAGAATGGCCAATTCTGTTGTGGGCTCCTGCCACCCTCTATTGACCTTCCTTCCCTCACTAATCATTATAATCAAGATATTTCCCTCAAATTTCTTACTAACTTGCAAGCAATGTCCCAAATCTACAGTCAGTTTTGCCTTTGATTGAGGAGAAGGAAATAAAAGTACAACTGTACTCAGAAAACAAAATTAGCCTAGAAGAGAAGACATATTGTCATTCTACAAAGCTCATCCTTGTATTTTTGTAAGTCTCACTAAATATATAGCAAAATCTATGTCCCCTTTTCTTGCAGAGCCACAACCTCAGTTGAAGAACAAACGGGATTTTGTTCAACATTGAGCATTTACAAGACTGACAGATATGACAAGAAATAACTGGAGAATCAGTTGAATTAATAATTTACACAACAATCTAACTTTGCTTTTTAGGACCAGATATTAGCAGAGTGGCACAAAGAGGTATCATACAAGCTAGGGACATAAACCAACATCTCAAGAGAATGACTTGTTGGGGTTCTCTAGTTATTAATCTCTGCAGATTCACTCTTTCCTGATTAAAAAAATTAAACTCCAAGCCAGGCAGCTTGCCTTCACAGAAGCTGGTTCCCAGAGTAGATACGTAAAAAGATACAAAAATAAGATAAGAAGGAGTATACAAGGAGTGGAACCTCTTTATCCTGTTGGCCGCAAAATGCCAAAGTAACAGTATTTTAGATTCATTCATTAAAGAGCAAATACTTTTACTCTTGAAGGAAGATCTTGGCCAGTCCATCCACAAAAATATACTATAAAAACTATATTCTCCATCTGCTGCCCAAACATCAGTTGCTTAGAGTCTCAGCTGCTTAAAAGAAAGTTTGTACTTTACACTGCTGATAGTTATTGCAAATCCATCTGTTAGAGAACAAAGCTGGAGAAGAGCAGAAGCATATACACATGAAAGAAGAAAATCCATTTTCCTCATTAAAACCAATATTAGGTAGAAATTACCGCTTTAAAAAGTTTTATCACCATAGGTAAGTCTCAGCATGTAGTAGAAATAAAGTAAAACTTTAAAGAAATATTAATGGCTAATTTTTAACTCATCACCAGACAAGCTACTTACTTTGCTAGTGGTTACCCACCACAAGGAACGTGTGCAGATGAGACCAAAGTGTTGTTTTATGTGCTAAAATACAGTAAGGTAACCACATCTTTATGCGGAGATAGATTTTGTTTAACACTTGTCAATTTTCAAGAGTGTTTCTTAACTGAATAACTTTTTTTTGGTACAGGTTAGGGAAAAAAAGACACAAAGAAGTCAAGGCCTACACATGGCGTCAAAAGCAGAGTTGAGAACCTCTATGTTCAAGTGCCCTTTACTTCTTATTCAGATGCTGAGTCCACACTGTCTTAGTTTTGCTGAAATGAAATTTTTGGGGCAAAACACATAATTACATTAGGGTTGGTTTAATTCAGCTTTTCAATTTGCATGCATAAGGGTAAAATCCAAAAAGTCATGCTCAAAGTAAGGTGTGGGAAAAAAACTTAAACCACTTTAATAAACCAAGACCAAAGCATTCACCATCAGAAAGTTATTCTTAGTGAAAGTGATGATAGCATATATTAACAAGGTAGTGAAACTTGATTGGGCATGTGACCAACAATCTGTGCCTTTCTTCTATTCAAATAAGTTACTCCTTGAACCATATTTTCTTCAGCTCTCCCATTCCCTGACTTTCAGTGGAATTCTCCAAAGAAAACACAAAACCCACTCTAACTGAAAAGAAAGTGGCTTTCAAGAACAACTGAGGAGATGTGGCACTGATACCTGTCTTTGTGACTTTGGACTGACCAGATAATTGAATCCTCTCTGGCTGAGGACAGTCACAAAAACTAGTCATTTATATGCCTTTGATTTGGATCCTTAGCGAATTCTCTGCTGTGCTTTGCAGACTGAACCATTTCTCAGCAATGCAATCCAAGAGGCAGAAACTATAGCTGAAGGTCCATTTGGTAAGTGCTGTTTCAAGGGTGCAATGTCAGATGCTCATTTCTTAAAACGAAGCCACCTTGTCAGTTTTCCCACAGCTTAACAGCACAAGTTGCAATCCTGCAGTGCCAGAGCTGCTTTTGGTGAAGTCTGCCACAAGAGTTTGTCAGGCTTGCAGAGTGGCATACAGGACATGTACTGTCCTGCTTTGTCTACTTGTTCTGTGCATTCAAGATTGCTGTAACAGATAGAGCCTGCAAGGAGGGAATATGAGTTGCTGGTTACCACTAGGGAGGTGATATACCATGGGATTTTATTGTCAATTTTGTCTTCCCCTTTAAGTTTTAGGTTTAAACTTAGAAGATTACAATTTCTGCCCCTGAAAGCATTAGGAAGCCAAGTCGGAGGGTGCTTCAATCTGCAGGCCTATGTAGCATTTTAGCCATTTAATAGCAAAGCAGAGGATTTGCTTCTAAAAGGTGCAAGTCACTAAACTGTGATTTGAGTAAGCCTCTAAGACAAAAGTTTAACAACTATTCTGTCAAACATGAGAAAGAATAGTCAGCCTGGGTGTACCAAATATTAGGGACCTGTCACTTGCTGGCTCCCTTGGGGCAGGTCAACATTCTTTCCACACAAGTCTGAAGATGCCAAACTCCATTGCACTTCACTGTTCCTCACACTATTGGCTAATGACAAAAATAATAACATAATATAATCCTATTATATGTCTTCTGAAGTCTATTCCTCTTGATCTCCAAAAGTAAATCACACTCAGATTTGAGATATTTCCTTTCAAGCTTTGAGATAATGTTGCCAAAGGTTGTTATCTCTAACTTATTTTCCCTCTGAAACAGTGATTAGATATCCATTAAACTGAACACTTGTACCTGTGGTGTACCTCACCACAAGAGGCTTTACATGGAACTGGTGCATGGCTATAACTACTTCTGCTAATCTAGTACAAGTTCATTTATTCTTTGTAAAACAAGCATGAATATACACCAGCAGCCAGACATCTTCACAATGTTCCCCTTGGTTCTACATGGTAAATCGGACTCCAGGGACCTCCATATATCCCTATTGTACTACAGATATTGTTAGCAAATTCCCCCACCGTGGAAAAAGGGCTGGTCAAGTATTTAAACTTTTTAACTCTACAGGCAGACACTAGTTCAAAACAGTGGGAGAAATTACCCGTTACTTCATTTACTAATCTGTTCCTTCCCCTTTAGTCAGTCCTTTTTTACAGTATCTGAAGAGCTAAGACTTGATTCCTGTTCAAGCCCAGCCCATCACGCTTTCTTAGTTTTAAGATATTGCTCAGATATGCTTATACTTTGTTTTTGTGATTGCTTCCAAAGAACACACAAATTTGAAGAAAATATTTCTCTAGCTTCAGCAGTAAATATAGTTATTCCTTTCTGATGTGAACTGCAAGACAAAAAGTCAGGGTCCTTGTTAGTTCAGTAGCAAAGAAAAAGCTGGAAGCCAGCGTCCTTCTTATGTAGTCCCTTTCCTGAATAACCCCTGTTTCCAAGACACTAGAGGACTCAAACAGGGAGCTGGTTGTTGGGTTTTTACTCACAGCTTCCAGATCTTTTTAGCTAAATCCTGCTCTAGGCAGCACTGGGCTGCCTGTACCCATTCAGCCACATTCTTGGCTGACGGCTTCTTCCTGGGTCTGTTTCTATGGTGTTTCCTCATCTCTCTCCCACCTGTATCTTTGCTTACAACAACATTAAATGAAAACCTATGTTTGGGGTCACAACAGACTTGTGGTTTTTGATGGAGAAGACATTTTTCCTGGTGCATGCAAGGTAAACATTACATTCACCAGGTTTCAGCAAAGCATAGGCTTCACCTATGATAATAGCATTAATGCTATGCACACAAATGAAACTAAAGAAAAACCCCGACCACTCCAACCTGCCTTTGCTTTCAATAATGATGTTTCTAGGTTGCACCTGTTCATTACTCCAGTTTTATAACAGATTAATCCTTGCCACTCAGATTTCCACTATAATTAAGACCCCTCATGGAAAACTGAATGAAGTATCCTGATGGCAAGACACTTCAATGCTCTACTAATAAACATAAGAAGCTACAAAATTAACCTGTGATGTGGCCAGTAAAGAAAATGCTTCAGAACACTATTGAGTGAATGAATACACATCTGAGTTGATCAGAGTGGGAACCCGCTTTCTGTCTAGCTTCAACTATTTGAACTTAAGAGCCCTTCCAGTAGTATTCCATTCATCAAAGAAAAAGGCAGTCCTCTCAGAAAAATATGACACTAACTAGCTTATTTGGTCTGTGTAACTCTAAAATGCAGTAGATAACATCTGAAACAATAACAGAAGGAAGAGGTTTGGCTACACTGATTAGATGGAACCTCCTCAGCTGTCAGTTCAGCATTGTCACAGGCAATAAGAAAGGTTCACTCTCTCCATAATTGTATGCTGTGGGCAAAGGAGATGAGCCTCACACCACACTTTAAGCATATAGCCATCAATAACCCATTCCAGCCTCAATGTTATGCAATATGATTACAGGTTAAATGAAACACTGAACAGTAACCCCAGAATACAGCCCAGCATCTGCCACCACAGAACAGTCAGAATTGAAATGCCTCTGCTGTCCTCACGAGAGTATTATTCCACTATATGGGTTTGTTTTTTTCATCTCTTCTTTTATTCTCTAACTAGTTTTGAGATTGAAGAACGGGCTCTGGAATGGCTCCCCTAGAGACAATGGTTGACCCTCACAATCTCACAACCATCTGCTGAAATTTAGGGAAAATATGCCCATGCAGTCCTGACAGAAAACATGCACTGAATGTAAGCAATTCAAGCCAAACTGAAACAGTGGCCAAGGAGCTATTGCATCACCTTGGTTTATAGCAAGGACTTTGCTATACAACACAGCTGCAATAAAATTCTGATTCCTAATGTGGGAAACATAAAACAAAGCAATATTATTTCCAGATTTTTTTTTTCCTGAAATCAAACACCATGCTGCTTCTCCTTTTCTTTAATTTAAAATGGATGTCATTACATGTGGTCAAGTCTTGACCACTATAAATGGACCCAAAGGAACTGAGGAGGATCATTGCGTGGAATAGCAAGACAAAAGGTCATCAAATCAGCACCACATTAGTCTCCCTTGACATCTGATGGAGTCATGACAGCAGTTTGGATGCTGAGTAACATGAATATTCATCTATACGCTTTTAAAATTGCACTGTGACTTTGCAATGACAGTTCTCATGTGCCCTTGTTGTACCTTGGTGACACTGTGGCGAAGATGCAGTGTCAAAACTCTGACTTTGACACAAGTGTCACCTGCTTTTCCTCCTCTTTTTTCTGTTTTGATTATTACCACTTATTTTGAATCAAGCACTGCAGTTGGAAGAAGCCTCAAGCAACAGGCCTGGAGAGTGAAGGAGCACATTAACAAATTTGTGAAAGAAATCAATAGCATGCTGTTAATTCAAGCCATTTTCCCAAAGCAGCTGTGGTTTGTCTGTATGCAGTTCCAACAACAAAACCACAGGTTTCTACAAAGAAAACATTTGCACCAGAAAGTTTCCCTCCTCTGGAGAAATCCCATTTCAGTTCAGAGATAGGACAAAAATAACATCTGTCTTGAGCTTCTAAGAAAAGTTTTAGAGACAAGACACACTTATATAGCCCAGTTGAGCCAGCAGGGATACATCTCAGTCACACTTGCAGACATACTGCTCTACTAGGATATCTCAATTTGGCCTAGATCTTTTTCTTCATTAATTAGTACACAAATAAGACTCAGACTGCAGTGTATCTATCGCATCTGAGTATCTCCTATATAGAGTTCAGAACATTTTCTGGGAAAAAAAAAAAATTAAAAAAAGAAAAACCAAAAAAAACCCACAACCAAGCTGTGAGAAGAGATTTGCTTGTCCTCCTGCTCCAAATAATAAAAGAGAACTAAAATCCAGTCACTTCAACATCACTGATTCCAGCCTCTGACAATAGAGAACTATCAAAGAGTTACACTAATTTAACAAGTTGAAGACCCTAACATGAAATTTTAGCCACTTGTGTGATTATGATGGAAAAGTGAGTACCTTTTGAAATCCCACAAGCTTTCTTCAGGCCTAATCCTAATTAACAGAAGCATGAGATGAGAAGATGCTCCGAGGCAAAAGATATTCAGTATTTGGTGATGTCTCATGAAAGCATTTAAAAATTTGCTGAAGGGACCTTCTACCTACATATTTCCCTTTTTGTATTGTGTTTTCGATTATTCCACCTCCATCCTCCCAGCCTTCACGGACCCTCCCTTGTTCGCTCTCCTTTGGAGCTCTGTTTCCATTTCTGCAGCCTCCCACAGTTGCTTGCTTTCCCCCAGCTCCTCTCTACATCCCTAGGCATGCCTTGTAGCCCACCTTTGGCCACTTGCCCAGCGGGCATTCTCACCATCTGCCCACCTTCAAAAACACATTGTCACCTCCAGCACCAGCCCGGCCTGGCACTCTGTCAGCAGCGAATCATTTCGGACCTGGATCCTCTATCTCTGCCTCAGGGAAACCGAAGCTGAAAACAAAACTTAGCGTCCGCTCGCTACAAAGAGAGACCGAGCAAACTGTTCCAGTTGCCTCCGGCGCCACGGTTTTGCCCAAGGCGGCGAAAAAAACAGAAAACCACATTGGCCCGTACGGGGATCGAACCCGCGACCTTGGCGTTATTAGCACCACGCTCTAACCAACTGAGCTAACCGGCCCCACTGTTTCTGTCTTTCGGAAAGCTGCTACTCACCCTCAGCTCCGGCACAACGTTCATTTTCTCTGTGTTGTGCATGGGGCTGCCCGCTTCTTGGCGCCCGTGCAAGTTACCTGGCCGACAGAGGCCCACAAGGCCGAACGTGACAGGATATGTCTCTGCTGCCTGAGGAGAGTAGAACCTCCAGCCAAGAACAGAGATACAAGCACAACGCGTGATCCCAGCCAGGACAGGGAAGTAGAGCAAGCTGCAGAGTGTCGCCATGCAGGCTCCATCCACAGACATTTTCCAAACACCTTGGCCAAGCCTTGGGCAGCCTTCAGGCTTGCCCTCGCAGCAGAGGCTTCTCTGAGCAGGGGGTCTGGGTAGGACACCTCTCAGAGTTCCTGAACAAGACTCAGCACAGCCCATAGCAGTGAGTGGCACTAAAATCAGACTTGTAGTCTGTCCTCAGATGAGCCAGAGACCAGGGAAGATTGCCCAGCATCTGCGAAAATTCACCCAGCTGTAGAGCTGAAGGAAAGTGAGCCTAGAAGCACTTACCATCTCTGGAAGGATACAGCAAACAGACTGAAGAGCCATTCATAATCTGCTCTTATCCCTGTTTTGTCTTACATAGTTAAAGGTTTCTGTTGGAAAATGTTAATTTTCCTGGCTTAGACTGTAAAAAATTAAGCCTTTCAAATTCTTGGTTTTCATTGCAGAACTCAGAGGAAAAGACAAGAATCTGACAGCTTAGGATCACTGAAATGACAGCACTCTTTTTCTAATCCATACTCATCCTTGTTGCCAGTGTCCACACATACACCATCACACTTTTGCCTCACATCATCATCTCACTTTTATTGATGTATATTACTTTTTATCTGCTACCAGTTTCCCAAACCTCATTTTGCCCAGCCAACCAATCAAGTAATTTACATCCCATTCCTTGCCAGCTGTCTCAATCCTCACATCTTTGCCTCCCAGTCCTGCCATCCTCATCATCACCATTAGTCCCTGCTCTGTCATCTATTCACATGTAGAAATAAGCATTTACTCTTTCATCTCTGCACCTTCTCTCAGTAACTGCAGCAACAGCCTATATAGAGTCACTGCCATATCTGAGCACCATCCCTTGATACTTCAGCTACTTCTACTCCTTGTCTAATTGAATCTACTGTTCACACCATCAGCTTTTATCCACACCTTGAACATCTTTCTCTTCATCCTCACAAAAGGACAGCAGTTTTATTAAGAAAAAATCTGAATTATAAGGTACCCCAGGTTATATATGCAGTAGTCAGATACTAGATGAGAAGTTTTGCTGTCCAAGTTCTAAGCCCTGCCAAGGACTTCTACAAAGTATATGCCCTCTCTTCACTCTTGAGGGCCTTGTTTCATCAGCCCCAGAAACTTTCCTTCAGGCTGTCTGGGGCTCTCAAACAAGCAAAGAGCATAGGGGAGGTGGGGTGGGAATGGAGGAGACTCCAAACTGTCATTTCTCCTTTTACTTTTCTATTTCATCTTCATGAAGTAGCAACCAGACAGCTGCCAGGAATCACATATGTTCTGGGATCTTGATATCCAGCTATATTTTCTGGGAAATGTCACCCCGTGTTAGGCTAAATTCACTCAAACATTCAGCAGCACAACCACATCTGTAATCTTATGACAAAGCTGAAAAGTTAAAGAGCAGAAAGGAGAAAGTATTCCCAAGCATAGGTTTGTGTATGGTGTCTGGGTAACCTCCAAACTAATAGGGAGAGCACAAGTGGCAGGTACAGAAACAGTAGACCTTCATCTGTGTTTTTGGCAGAGAGATTCTCAGTCTGGTTTTGGTAAAAAACAGTTAGATCATTGTTTTGGTTGGTTATTCCACAGAGAGCAAGGGAGCAGAGATGAGGATTAATCATCTTTCTGGTCTTGCTTGTCCAGAATATCAACAGAAGTAGCTCAAAGCAGTCATATTGCCTCTTAATTCACAGCTGTCCAGCATTGTTTTGTAATTGAGTCTGGTCCAATTATGCAATTCTAAGATAGAAAAACTCTATATCCATTGGCTCCTTTTTTCCACTGCCTCGTAGCTAGGCTAAGCAGACTTGTCTTTTCCCTCAAAGTCTAATAAAGTACATGCCAAGTGCCAACTCCTGTTGTTCTGAAACCCACTTCCACACACACAAATAGCATCCTGCCTTTTTAGGACAGTATTATTTGGGCTCTGCTGTACAAGCAACAGATTTTCTGTGATTAGACAGTGACAGATAATGTAATAGTCCAGGAGATCAATGTTGTCTCCAAGAAAATTTTCTAATTGAACAGTAAATTCTGGTTTCTGTCCAGCAGTTGGAATCCATACTCTCAAGCAAAGAAACAAACCAGACTAGAATGAGAAACGGTTACCAGGCTATATAGTGGATATCTGTAACATAACAGAATTTAGAGGCTGTGCATGCACAGTGTTTGCAAGCATTTTTCAGCAGCACTGATGTTAGTGAATTGAGTTCATAAGTACTTTATTAAAAAGAATCTCATCTCTAAGGATTTTGCTAATTCAGAGCCTCAGCTAGGCATCTAAACAACTTCAGACTTTTAGAGCACATTTAAAAAGTCGCTATCGTTTCCCCCTCAACCTCACCACTATATAGAGTATTTTCAAAGGTTTTGAAGCATTTATATTTAAACAAGCCCAGAGCATAGACAGCAGGAGATTGAAGAGCAAACAGGGTTCAGGTGCTTGAGTCCCATCTCAGATCTTCTCTTCAGTTGCCCATTCTCTCCCTTGCCACAAGTAACTCAGCACCCACCCATGAGGCATCATTGTCCTCAACCTCTCCCACTCCCTGCCATCCACAGTGGATGACTGGCATTATCAACAAGCAGTGTGCTGCACTCAATGCAGCCCCAGATCAGTCCTTCCATTAATTGCCCAGCACAACCTGCTTCAGCTGCACTTTGAGCTGCAGACCCAATAGTTATGCTTAACGTTGCCTACAGAGGAAAGCTGTATTTTCCTCAGACAGTGTTCAGAATTACAAAGATGGTACTATCTTTGTGCCCAAGCAATTTTTTTTTTTTTTTACTGGCAATAAATTGGAAAATTATAGCACTATCAATTTGCCACACACTGCTCCAGCCTGTATGATATATCACAGGCTGCCACAGGCCCTGCCATCACGAATCTTGCCTCTGTATGAAAGCAAGACCATCTTCCACAACAAACAAGAAAGTCAGGCAGAAAGTAGAATAGAGCGTACTCATGGGCTTCCCTCCACCTCTACCGCTTCCTGAGTGCCTGCACTGCAATACACAGTAAAATCTTATTTCACAGAGACCAGAGTAAGGCATCTGACAGTGATCTTTGGTCATTGCTCACTACCCAGCTCAAAATGGATCTGAACTAGAAATTTAACAACAAAATTTAGCTTTAGGCATTCCACGGCTATGTCTTGTTTGTTCTACTGTCTCATCAATTCAGACTTGAAAACTAGGGAAAAAAATTCATTAGCTGCCCAAATAACATTAGTTCCTTGTACCCTTTTATCAACCTGAACGCTACCCAGGGATTTATTAATAAGCTTGTCATTGAAATCTCACCCATAAAAATGCTAATGCAAGTTATTTGCATATGTCTGTGCATCAAAACAGAAGACCCATAATGTTATATTTAATAAAATTATTATTACCCCAATCAAAGTCAACAGTTGGTGGTCATAAAATGTGTTGAAGTGTAGCACGTAGATGCATTCCGTATTTATAGCATTTTAGTAATAGCTACTGCGAATTTTGAATAAAACAGTTAAGAGAACCTTTCTTATGCAGCCATTATCTGTGCTTGGAACTGAAAACCTATAGATTCAAGAACTGCATGTAGTACAGGACATTATATCCAACATAATCGCCGCAGTAAGTTTGTGGTACAGAAGTAGGAACATCCTCATGCTTTGAACAGACTAAACAAAACATCTCACAGCTTCTGGATTAACCAGCAATGGATGAGGACAATTCCCGTGTCTCAGGATAAAAAAATTGCACTTCTCTCAAAAGATCTAAAATGAGCTACCAACTATGAAAGTTTTTCTTGAAATTTCTGCATGCAACCGTCGTGCTTATTTAAGGCCAAGTTTATCACAAATCTGACATAATTGCAAGGTGTCCAAAGGACACCAAAAGTCCTGCATATTTCTCAGAAGACCTGAACATATTTATGGCACATGGGCAGAAAATACTGTCATCCAACATAATCCTTCATCAGGCTATGCCACTAAGATGTTGTAGACATGCACACACAGCTAACTCCCCAGCAGACAGAACTTTGGATTGAAATCTTGACAGTATCCTTTTAGTGCCCAGGCTGGTGGCAGAAGATATCCCATGAAGACATTCTGCTTGTTTGCCTGTGTCAGAGTTCCTGGACCTAGTTTGTATCCTTATAAAATGTTCTGAGTTGCTCTACAACTCTTAGCCTCCAGCTAACACCAGGCATCAGTTTACCATTTAATGTGCTACATTAAGTCTACAGGTAGCATTATAGGGATCATCAGTATGAGTTATTATAAATACCATCTCATTATAAGTGTTGTCAGCTTCTCCATTTTTTTAACAGTGCCTATTCGTTTGTTCCTGCTATGGATAGGGAGAATGGATAAGACCACAAACTTCACATCTAAGTCAAGAAGTAGGGGTTTTTTTAATTATTTTTTTTTCTCTGAATGAAATCAAGCTATAATTTCTGTCTGCAAAAGACTAAGTTTACACAGATGAAACCACATTCAGCCTTTGAGTAATTTACATTTACAGCTTGAAGATGGAATTTAACTTCTCTTCCAGAGCAATTTGAAAGAATATCTGTTTATAAAGTCAGTTTCCTGATGTCTCTCTAAAAAAACCTTAGTGGCAAAAAGCTAAAATACCATATGATTTCACTAAAACCTGTTTGCAAATGAGAATTATTGATTTTTTTTGTTTTGTTTTTTAAGAGAAGAGTGCAGAAGAGCTTTACAATTTACTTTTGTATTCTGGGGGAAGTTGGTCAATGTCGTTCATTCAAACTTTAATATTCAGGAACATATTTCACAAAGTATTTATCTCAATTAGAATCAGTCAGAAATATCATGGAATATCCTGAGAAAAGTAGTTTTCCACTCCCTAAAAAGATACATTCAAATTTGCTTTTGGTGAAGTTACTGAAATAATTTCCTCCCAGATTCAGACCTCACACACAGATGACCAGTACACTAAAAATTAATTTGCATTATTACAAAACCTACCTCTTATTAGCAAAAGAATGTTCCATTTCTAAAGCTTCACTGAATATGTACCTCATGTTCATTGTACTACTAAGTGTTTGAATTTGCAGTATTTCCCCGTGGAAAAGATGATTTTTGATCAGACAAGAATCCCTTAGCCTTCCTTCAAAACCACTGTTTTAGTGGTCATGTTGTTAGACTTGTAAAACCTGACGTTTCTATCCCTTCTATTTCTTCAGTCCATGCAGACACCCTCTCTTCTGCTCTGTAACACACCCAGTGGTCATTAAAGTTCCATTTCAAAAGAATTAAAAAGGACTATAATTTTTATGCGATTAAATTGGACCAATTATTTCTTGAAGCCACAAGCATATAATTTCCTATAAGCATTGGAAAAAATCAATATCCCAAGTTCATAAATTATTTATCACTCTATCAGGCTGCCATTTGTTAATGCAACAGAAGGGTGCTGTTCTGGACCTAGACAAGAATTTCAGCTTTCATTCATATAGATAAGGATGCACATTAGAAACAATAAACCCACCAGTAGCAGTCTGAAAGGGTTACTTTCAGCTTCTAATTTCCATGCCCCCTGAAGACAGCTATTTCTAAATAAGAAACACTGGCATTCAAAACACCTCTATATCACTAAAATGTTGCATGTAGCTCTTGTGATAGACAAGAGTTGAATATTTTGGTGGTTTTCTTACTAGTTTTAGAATCAATTGCACAGACCTACAATTACAGTTAGTGTTTAAGCCACATGTATAAATGCTAGAAGCAGTGTACTTGTGACTTAAGGTTTTAAAAACAACTATCATTTTTTATATAATTTTGCGTTAGCTTTCTTAATATCATGCACCAACCATGAGAGACTGTAGCAGTATATAGTGTTTATCCTCAGGTTTTCAGTTGTGGTGGTGCTTTTATTTTTTTTTAACCTAACATCTACTTTCCAGGTTCTCTCAGCTTTCCTCACAAAGTCTACATCGCTGTCACTGCTCAGCACTCACATGACTTTTCATCCTTATGTATAATAGCAATTAATTTTTGCAATCACCACAAATACATTAACATCTCCTATTTCCATTTATGCAGAGGAAGCAGCTGAAGTATTCAGAAAAGTCAGGGAGTCAAGTAAGAAAAAATACACTCACTCCACAGTTTACATCCTGATGCAGGTCTATCGAACCATTACACGTTGTCAGAAAAAGCATTTGGGGCAAGTTAGAGAAGAATCACGCTGACACCCATTATCCCCAGGAGCACAGGGCTCATTACCAAAACAGCAGTACCTGGGCATGAAAGCACAACTGGATCAAGTTCTAGCAGGGTCAGCTCCCTTTTCTGTCCTCTTGACATAGATAAATTGAACAAGACAGTTTATTCTGTATATGCCTTTGCAATGTGACCTTGGGATAAAAGTCTGTCTAATCTGAGTGATATGAAAGTTGTCACATTGCTTCCCAAATAAAAGGGGGCTTGGTCCAGTGTTATTAGGTCAAACACTCATTTATCCCATGAAAGCCTACTTTGACCAAAGTCAAAAGCAATTTTGATCACAGTGCTGCACCTAACTGTGTCTTGCTGGTTTCAGAGGTAGAAACCAGCATGTCCAGAGGGGACAGTACTTTAAGTTACAGGATGTTATTTGAAATATTACTCCTTGAAGCCTAAAAACATTTTTTTTTTTTTTTTTTGCATTAACCTAAATACATACATATCTCTTCATCACCCCAAGCCTGAGAACACAAATTGTAGAATGATGTGATATACTGAATTTCATGTCTACCTGTTGCCCATCAAAGCTTTTTGGTTCTAACCAAAGCCCAATCAATTAAAAAGGTTTCCTTAAGAATACAAGTAATTCCTCCTCCTTCACATACTGTGAAATTCTTCAGTCAGCCTAAAGAAGCAGCTTAGTACATTTGTTAATCCAAGATCAATTAGTAAAGATTCTTTGGTTACCTGACAAGCATATCTATCCACACCATATGAATTCACTTTTGATTAAATTCAAAACAGTCATCCTTATTTCAATAAAACTGACAAAGGAATAGAGATCTAAGAGTTGTTCACTTATTACATACATTTGGAAATTCATGAGCCCTGATCTTGGTAAAGGAAGCCCCGAGTCTCTGTCAGACATTGACAAACCCAAACTGAAGATTCCTTAACAGGATAGAGGAAGGGAAGAAAAGAACATTCCTGAGTTATGTTGATTACAGAATGACTTGTCACATACCAAATTGTATAGCTCTGAGAAAATTAATTTAAACCAGACCCTAGATTTGCCCTGTTTTCCATAATGTCATGATACTGAGGGGTGAGGATCTTGCCAAACCAGTTAACTTTAAGGAGGACACTTCAGTTTCTGGAGTGAGGAAAAAAATCTACTCTTAGAAAAGATGACCAGCAATGAGCTTGTTTAAGCCTTTCCTTCTATGTATGGAAGAACTTTTGAGTCTAGCTATTCATGTTGTTGACATTGGGAATAGAGCAGGATTTCTCAGCCATGACCAATTATTTTAGAGGCACAAATTTCATCTGTCTTCTGTGCTGCCAAGCTGTTTCAGCTCCCATTCTAGAGCAATATGGCATAGCAAGACAGGAGTCTGAACTGGCTGTTACAGACAAGGTGGTCTGTATAGCATTGGAGCCTTTTCAGGGTGCAGCTCTAAAATATCAGCGTTATCCAACCAGGAATATCTTTTGAGTTTTGTACACCAAGAGGTATGAGACAACTTAGCACAGCCAGAGTACAGACAGAAAGCTTAGCAAGGATTTATGTATAAGCTAGATCCTGTTGGACAGGATCAATTCAAACAGAGGGAAAGAAAAGAGCAAAAAACCTTTTAGGCAACACTTGAAGGAGGATGACCTTCTGAGACCCTGCTGATTACTTACATGATTTCTTGCCAAGAAACAAGTGCTGCAGTGCTCTCCAGCCTCAGCAGCTAGCATTACAGATCCCTACACACTGGTAAATTTACTTCCAGTCCCAGGCTTAGCTGCAGTTGCTGAATATGGTGACAAACTATATTTAGAACGTGGTATTTGGACACACTTAAAAAACCTAAACACTCCCATCTGTGGAATGTATTGATATTTAATTACATTTCAAATATACAGAACTGCACACAGTCTGCTTTTGTTAATAATCCTCGGCTTTATCACTAGGTCCACTGGCTTAGAGCTGGATACAAGCTAAAATCTCTTAACTAAACTCTGATCCAGCAAAGCTGGTCATCACAGGTGTCAAGCAATGAATGACACAAAACTTGATTTATATAATTAAGTCTCAAGAAAAGAAGGCCTCTCCATTGGCTTAGTCCAGAGTTGAGTTGGGATTTTCCTTTTGTTTTGACCTTCCTTACTCTTCCCTCAGGTCATTAGATTCTTGCACAGGTATATCTAGACTCAGCACATCTGGCACATCTAATAATTGTTATACAAAACAAATAAATTAGAAAATTAATCAAGTTTTTCCCTAACCTTACCCAGGGTAGTTTTGCAGGGATTAATATCCTTGTCAGTGACTAAGTTTTTCTGTATTCTTGTTCTCAAAACTTTCGTCCCCAGTGAAAGTGCACACTGTTCACCCGAGAAGCCAGAGGTTGCCACCTGCTATCCTGTTTCATTCGGAAGTGTGCCATTCAACCTCTCATTTCATGCATCAGGAACCACGATATTTTTGTAAGTCACCAAAATGAATTGCTGCATACTATAGATACATATCCATTAAGTACTGAATCAAGGCAGAAGGCAAAGTTTCAAAATATTTAACGGCCCAGTTTAAAAGAAATTTGAAAAACTGCCACTGGAAAAATTTACATCTTGGTGTATGTAGGTTATTCTAACCCCAAAATTGTTATAAAACACCAGTCACTAGAGTAAGGCTTAGCATGAACAGAACCTTGGAACAAGAGAGTTTAGAGTGGAAGACTTTGCATGCAAGTCTCATTCCAGGTATCAATGCTCAAGAGATCCTTTGCATAAGGTACTCATCTGCTGCCAGTTTTGTACATCTTTCCATCTTCTCAGCTGCCATCAAGCAAAACACTGATGCTACTCAGATGCTCCCTCAGTTTTATAGTTTTGCTATTTTTTGCTATTTGCTCCATAGTTCTATGGTTGTCCCACTCAGTTCCACTGATAGTAGTAACAAAACCTAATGGAAAGAGCAGGGAGACAAAAAAAAAAATTCTAAAATTAAATTAGAGGGTAAACAAATTTAAAGCAAAAGATGAGTGAGCTGAACACCTGCTTCCAGCAGAAATTAGTGATATGCAGTATCAGACAGGGATAAGAAAAAAACAACCCCTCTTTCCTCCAAATAATGTAGCAATAACTGCTTTATGCTGCAGCCCTGTTATTTGGAGGTATTTATCTTTTAAAAGATTTAAAAGTGGTTTGAAGGAGAGAGGTAATGGAAGGGATTTTAAGACTTCCCAGTACGTAGCAGCATCCCACAGGGACAGCACTAAAATTTATTTTTAAATTGTTTACACCCCTATTGCCTACATTTTAGCAAAATTCTACCTCTAAAGCTGTGTTTTATTACAGAATCAAACCAAGACTGCTTATTAACAAGAATTCATTCACTGCAACTCAGTGATTTGTTATTCATTTACATTTCTGCCAGACATCGTGAATAGTGTCTGAAAATCCCAAATCTTGTAAGTTTTAGTAGAATCCCAAATAGTTTTTTCTAGTCATAATTAACTTCTCTGAATATTTGTTACCTATCTGGAAATAGGAGTACAAAGAGGGAGAAAAACATTTAAAACATATCACACAGCTTGGATGACCCAGAAAACAATGTCATGAACAGCCAGACCTTTCCTTCCACATAGTAAGGACTTCTAGCTGTGCGCATCCAAACAAAAGGCACCAAAAAAGTGACTATCAATATAGTCCAGCCACAAGACACAGCAAATGCTTGAAGACCCTATGCACACCAACCAAAATCTAGTGTTCATCCTAGTACTCACGAAGAGTAGAAGCATAGACATGTAACAAGTCTCACTAAAAAAATTATGGAAATATTAACGAATCAGAATAAGCTTGTGTTTAGATCATACCTCCTATAAAGTTTGAGACTTGACTTCAAGTTGCATTAATGAGTACTGAAGCTCAGCAGAGGTGGATGTGAAGGCCAAGAAACTGATTTGGAGGACAGTGTTCACTCTGTAGTCTAGACGAGACTGAGGGGAGATCTTATTAACATTTACAAATATCTAAAGGGTGGGTGTCAGGAGGTTGGGACATCCCTTTTTTCTATTGTAGCTAGCAACAGGACGAGGGGTAATGGGATGAAGCTGGAACACAAAAAGTTCCACTTAAATATAAGAAAAAACTATTTTACTGTGAGGGAGCCCTGGCACAGGCTGCCCAGAGGGGCTGTGGAGTCTCCTTCCTTGGAGGTAAAGACACACCTGGACATGTTCCTATGAGACCTGATCTAGGTGGACCTGCTTCTTCAGGAGGGTTGGACTAGATGATCTCTAAAGATCCCTTCCAATCCCTACCATTCTATGATTCTATAGCCACTCCAGAACCTTCATGCTATGCCTTAGCAGTCTTGCACAGTGAACAGCCATTAGCTTTTGAAGTGCTCTAGGTGCACTGCTGACATCTTTGCTTAGTTTCAACTTGAAAGAGAGTCTGGTTTACTTTTTCCAAATAGATTCTCTAATAAATAAGTATTAAAAATAAATCAATCGGGAGACATTGTCAGAAGTGCCACCTTCATCCAATATAACACACTGAAGAAGTCATACATATTTGAATGTCCTCAGTGCTCATATTTAGTCAGAGCTTGTTCACACATCAGTAGACTTATCTCAGAGTTTGTGTCCACAGGGACAGAATTTAGGGTTGAAGTAAGATCCTTCAGTGATTCAGGATAAGACAAAAGCTGGAGTCAAGTTTACAGAAGAAGAGAGACCACACAATCAGAGCATAGTTTCCTGTATAAACTTGGTGAAGTAATTTATCATCCCTACATCTCATCCTCATCTCCAAGAACATGAGAATGAATACTGGGAGCTACTCAGATATTAAGGAGGAATTCAGAGTGATAACATTAGAGATTAAAAGTGTCATAAGATTTTGAAGAAGAGAGGTCAACTACATAATTTCCATCGAAACCCACAATGCAAAATTTGTTCCCAGAAGTATAGGGCCACAAACCTTGAAATTGAGAATGTCTCTGTTTCTTTTAGAGATTCAGACTTCACCTAAAGGACCAAACACAAGAAGCACTAATTAACCCACTCTTTTAATAGGAGCTTATAAGTTTACAAGAACAAAAAACTCAAAAAAAGCCTAACTAAATAAGTGGTGCCTGAAAGCTCTTGAAAGCATATTATTTTTAATAAGTAGGAGTGGTAACTTTTATAGGCTGGTCATATCACAGCAAGATTTCAATTAAAAAAATGGCACAGAAACAAGAGATGCTCTGATATTCACAGAAATGTACAGGAAGCAAAGGTTACAGAGAATAAGGAAATAAAAAAAAGGAAAAAGTCAAACAGCTGAAACAGATCTACTAACAACAGCAGATGTTGATAAAACCACAAGCTCAGTGAAGTGAGAAATGCAAGTGATTCCTCTCAGGGAATCAAGTGATTTAATTGCAGAGAGAGAAGAGTGACCGCTTTCTGGCACAGAACTTTGATGTACTTGTGAAAGAACTCGTGTTTTTGAAATAATCTTCTGCATCATGAAAAGGGCAAGAGCTGCACAGCAGTAACTTGACATGCAAATTCCTGCCTTTATTCCATCCACGTATGCATATGCTAATAAGAGATTTAAGTAGAAAAACATTCATTTTGCACCATCATATGTAGAAGGGATATAGTTGTTTGCTCTGAAGAAAAGCAGCTACTTAAAACCCAGAAAAACATGCTACTCCAAGTAAGCATCAAAACATTAGGATTTTCATTGCTGCTTTAGTCTTATGAATAGAAATAGGCTGAAGAGTATGAGCTTACTATAAGGTTACAAAGGTGTTAAGATAACAAAATTTCTGAAAAGCTATAACAGACACTAGTGTGGGAATGAGCATTCAGTTTTAATATTTGACTGTGAAGAAAGAAATCCGGGTAAATTTGCTTTCTGTAACAGAGTGAAGGTGGTTAGATGTGACTTATACCACATTAGCTGCACTATTGTCTATGAACTTCCATCATTTAAAACTGACCATACCATCAACAGAAGATGTTCACATGTTTCTGGACAGATTTGTTCTGATTATTCATTGTAGGCCCCGTTTCTTTTTCCCCTCACTTTTTGGCCATTTTCCTTTTGTGATAACTATAAACGAAAGCTTCTTGTTTAGGATGATGTGTGAAGTGAGAGTTGTGAAATAAGGTACATCCAAAGGGACTCTCCCTCAAATGCAGCAAAATCAAGACCTTGAGAAGACAGGTCGGTCATTAAACAAGACAATTTTCATCTGAAGTGAACAGTAATCATGTCCCTTTCTGTACCTTGTTAGCCTGATAACAACTCTGACAATCTCTAGCTTTCTTCCCCAGTTCTGAACCTGCTCTGTTCTTTCCTACTTTTCCTTAAGGCCTCAGGTTCATAACTCCTGTTGAGACTTCTTTTTCTGTAAAATTTTTTCAAATCATGGTAGTCTCCCATGTGGTAGTAAAGTTAAGATTTAAGATGAGAAGTCTGATTAAGAAGTTTACCTCAACTGAAAGTTAAAAGTTGAGATTGTTTCCAATCCTCACAGCTGAGCTAGTCCTGAATGTTACACTCCTTTAGTCTCCACCAAGCACCATCACCTTATTTACAAAATATGGCAGGTAGCAAAGCTACATAAGTAGCTCATCTCTACCAGGTATGGATATCTGGTTTAGTTAACATTGAAATTATTGTTTTTCCTCACCTCTTTTTTCTGAAAGAGTATATAGGTTTGGTCTCTGCAGTCTCTTCCATCATCATCATTAAACATGCCAAACAGGGTAAGGGGAGAGACTTGAGCACCTTTCCTGCCATGTGGAGATATCCCAGATAAATACATTCATTCCACAAGAACAAAGACCCCAACATTCCAATATTAGTATTACAGATCCAACTGAACTTCTAAGTCAAAACTTAAGCATTTGAACAGTTTATATGGTATAACAAAAGATACACCATCAAATTACACTGCAACATGTTCAAAGTCCCAAGCGTACAAAACCAAACCAAGTGACTGAACAAACTAAACCAATATTATAATTACTAACAGTAGAAATAAACTACATATCTGACAAGTCCAAAACAAATGCTGGTTGGAAGGTTAACTAGGACTAAATTAAAACCAGGATTGTATGCATCCACAAAAGCATCTTTCCTTCCATCCCCTCAACTTTTATAGTGGACTGAGAAAGTGGTTGACTAAGTCAACTTGCACCTGATTACCACGGAATGGTTGAGTGACTGCAGGATGACAAAGCTAATTGCCAACATCACAGCTATGACTCCTTTGCTTTTGTGACTTAGCCTGTCTTTTTCACAGCATCCCTCAATGCCATACACTAGAATGTGCAAATTCATTCCTCAAACACAAGAAAAAAAAGACAGTACCCACTACTGTCAGAACACTATTAGAGGAACACTGCTGATCAACTGTTTTAACAAGACCAAACATTCATCAAGATTTATTATTCTAGACGACTTTGTCTGATTCTGTGAAAATGTTCAACGGTGTAAGAAAAAAAGGAAACAAGCATACTTTAATGGAGACTGAAGAGACAAAAGAGGTCACAGATATACACCCGATTGCTAAATTAAATTAAATTTAGCAGCTTTGAAAGTACCTCAATACACGGCCCTGCAGAAAAGAAGTCCATCTATAAAAGATAGAAAGCATACATAAGTGCAGGTTGAGCTGTATGAATAAGTCATAAATAATACAACTCACTGAGTTTCTTCCCACTTCCTGCAAGAACAGAGCAGGAATAGCTCGTGATTTTCAAATAAATTTTGTTATTCAGAGATTGTCTATGGGATCATTCTCCATGAATTACTATTTACTTGCACCTTCCATCTAAATATCTAGTTGCATTTGTTCAGTGTTGGAAATTCCATCTCAGAGGCACTTATTGATAACTCACCCAATTATACATTTTAATCTCAAACTTGAATCAATGGAGGGGGTTTTTTTGTACAAGAACCTGGTTGTTTCATTGTTTCCCTGAAAGTAGTAAGCATTTACACTCTTAGTGCAAGCTGTGCAACTGTATTGATCAACCTCTAGATACAGAGCTCTGGGCTCTACGCCTTGGGCAGGTGATTACCTCTCAGTACTCAAGTACCACCTGCAGCAAAGCTTCTTCCTTGAAAAGCCACTAACATCAGTATTCAGTAGAGGATCCAGGTATTATTATTATCACACAACAGTTAAAAAAACTAAAAACATTTGTAAAAGTTATTCTTCTGGCCATATTTACCCTTAGGTCTTCAATACAGATAACACTGTTCATCTATAAAATCCTTCTGTACTTGTATGACTTTGATCAAAGACTAGATGAGCTGTGCAGAATTTTAGACAGCACAGAGATGTTACACATGACTGTTTCCAACAATGATGTAACAAACATTAGTATACTCTTTAAAAAAAGTGTCTCGTTTTCATGCTGTTTTTATTTATTTATTGTCCCGCATTTTTAGTCAGATATTTACTTTGCTCATTTACACAAAAAGCACTTGTCAAACATATGGTCTGAATTTCTTAAAGTTTTATCTCCAGATGCATTGTCTTCAATCTGCTGTCAGTTATCTCCAAAGGAAGCTTTGGACATTGGTGCACTTGTTCAGGATACTAGAAGTGCCTTTAATTTCTGTGTTAGGAACTTGAGAAGGTAGGTGTTTAGTGGTTTGGGGTTTTTTTTTTGTTTTGTTTTTTATTATTTAGGAAAGAGAAAGCTCCTTATGATAGACTTTTTTAGACTCCTTGGGAAGCAAGAACTGTTGAGCTGAAATACTGTTGTTCAAGGATGACTTGTGTTCAAAGCTGTCACACTTGCAATATGAATTCCACAAAGTTATCCTTAGAATATTCAAAAAACTGAAGAAACTATTCTACCAAAAACATAATATTTCTACACATGATTACAGTTCTCTATAAGTTGATCTTTACGAAAATCACCCTTAAATTCCTTCCAGTGTGCCAACAGACACCCAAGGGGTAAATTCTCAGGTACTTTGTTTTCCACTTCAAAATCATTTTAGCTATAAATACTTTCTCATCAGTTGTTTTGTTCTTTCGCTTTGCTTCTCTCGCGCTGCACCCCTCACGGTATCACAGAACCGCAGATCAAAGCTCCGCATTCGCTTCGTGGGCAATTGCATGTCTCAATCACACACACACAGACAGCTCACAACACAGTATACGGTAATATGCATATATGTACAAACCAATGTACAAACCAAAACCAGTAGGTAATTTACCATATACTTATGTGGGCCCACTTATACCAATTACCAATAGCAATGTCAGCCCTGCAATCACTTCGTCCGACTTAGGGACTGCAATACCAATGCCAACTCTGCAATCGCTTTCGCGTTCGCCTTACGGGCTCCCGATACCCAGAACGAGCATCCTCTAGCCCAACCAAGCAGAACTTTCGGTCCGTCTTACTAGCAGGCTCCTTTGGGCTTTCTCTGGGCCCAAACAAGCGGGGTCTCTGACACCACAACTTACAGGCTAGTTCACCAGGTTCCACCCCCAACCAATTAGAAGTGCCTTACCTCTCCGGGGAACTTTGGGACGAGCTGTAAGGGTCGCAGGCGATGGTCGTCCCTGAGAATCCCTCGGTGCCGGCTGGAGTTTGATCAGCATCCGATCACGTCCACTCTCACTCACAAGGTCCCATCTGGGTCGCCAAAACTGATGACTGATCCGCAATCCCGAAAAACTTATCTACACAGGAATGCAGATAAGCAGGCACTTCTTTATTATGCAGCAGTGGAAAAACACGGCGGGGGGCGGGGGGGGGGATAGCTCCTTCATATGTTAGTTGTCATTTTCAAGGCTTTTATACACTTATCAGTCTCTTTGTTTTAGTAACAGCTAAGGTAACCTAACAAATATATATACACCATGGTCTTGTGGTTAAGGTAACAGGTCCCTATCAGGTGTAGTATGTTACTCTTGCAGTTTGATCCTTATGAGATTCAAATGAATACTTACTTAATCAATAGGTATTTGAGTTATTTGCAAGTGCTTAGCTGATTGATTCAGCTATTACTAGGTGATTAACAAGTGTTTAACAAGTGCTTGACTACTTATTGTGATAAGTTGTTAACTAAAATAATTGTGTATCTGCAGCAACAGCATTAAGGTTTTTGGGGTTACTTTTACTAAAAAAAAAAAAGTTTTCACTGTCTTCTTCCACAGTTTGAGACATATACAAAAAAAAAAAACAAAAGTAAAAAAAAAAATCATCATCATCATCCAACAGAAATGTTTTATGATCTGTGATTAGTTCAAAGGGTTGATTATTTGATAATGTTTCAAAACTCAACTTGTCTTTCCAACAAAACTAAACCCAAAAATGTAAAAATTCCTGATCAAGCTTGGGTCTAACAATTAATCTAGATGACAATTATACTGAAAGCATCAGTACAGTTATACTTTGTTATTCACCTACACACCAAGGTCCAAAAAAAAAGCACACCAAACACAATAAGCAAATCTAGACTGAATCATAGAGAGTCCAACACGTAGCAGACAATATGGATGTCTCCACTTCCAAATAGGTTTTACAATGAAGCATGAACATCAGATCCATCTCCATGCAAATGTCATAGCAATTTGGGGAGGAGTTTGAAGCAACTAAGTAATCAAAGGCCAGTTTTTAAAGGTCAAATGTCTGTTGTAGAAATAGTACACTTGTCAGCAGCTTCAATTGATGCAAGAGATTGCACTAGCACAGAAATTTTACTGCTACCCATCAGAGCTAGAACAAGTCCCTGAAGAACAGTAGTAGGGTACATTAATAGGGAATGTGGAATAAATATTTTTAAAATATGTAGTTGTATTTCTGCCAAAGCAATTCACAGTACTCGAGCAAAACAATCACATTCTTAGGAGTGCATAGAAATCCTTTGCATGCCAAGGACCATACCCTGGATTATTCTCAATGAGCAATGTCTAGTGGAAAAACTATACTTTAAAAATATACTATTCGACACAAAGGACATTTGAATTAAACAATACCAGCATACACAATTACATGTTACCAGAATCTTTCAGCTACAGGTATCAAAAAAAAAAACTTTTCAAAGCAGTTCTCAACTAACTCATTTCCTGTTTTCACAAGAAATGCACAGGAACTCAGCACAGTTCAGTGATTCGCTCAAGAATATTCAAGGTCAGGCAACAATGGCTCAACATCCCTGTGAAGAGGCTTTTACTGCCAGTTCCCCAGTGCATCCAACAGGCCAGCAGTGCATTTCTGCAGCCACAACACACAGCAAGCCTTTCATAAGAGCAATCAGATATCCACATAAGACACATTAGCCAAAGTATTACATATACTTCAGCAAATACATCCACACAATAACAAGATGACAGCATGGCAGCATTTGTGCAAAACAACTCACTGAAGTGAGTGATGACAGTATCTCATCCTTTCTAAAGGGCTTGGCTACATATTTAAAATATTTGGAAGTGTAAATACTGTCTATGCATTTTATGACACAATAAAAAGTGGTTTAATACAGCAATAAACCACTCAAATACGCCTTGACAAAGTTATTTCAAACACAGTTCTAAAGCCCATAGCTACTATGTTTTAGACAGATAATTTCAGAAGGACCTAGGCACAATATCATTTAAAAGGAAATTAAACTATTCTGCATATCAAGACTTACTAAATCAATCTCAAGATTTTTATGATACTAATGAATGAGCATGAGTCCATTGGAACTGCTGAGTAATTTGCATTACAGAGTCACAGAACCTTAAGGGTTGGAAGGGACCTTGAAAGATCATATAATCCAACTCCCCTGCCAGAGCTGGACCACCTAGAATACGCCATACAGGAACTTGTCCAAGTGAGTCTTGAATATCTGCAGAGAAGGAGACTCCACAATCCATCCAGCACTACGACACCTTCACAGTGAAGAAGTTTTTCCTTATGTTTCTTTGGAACCTCTTATGTTCCAGCTTCTATCTATTGTCCCTTGTCCTATCACTGGACATCACTGAGAAGAGCTTGGCTCCATCCTCCTGACATCCACCCTTTATCTATTTGTAAACATTAATGAGATCCGCCCTGTCCCCTCTCCTCGAAGCTGAAGAGCCCCAGCTCCCTCAGTCATGCATCATATGCAAGATGCTCTACTCCCTCAATCATCTTTATGGCCCTGTGCTGAACTCTCTCCAGCAGCTCCCTGTCCTTCTTGAACTGAGGGGCCCAGAACTGGACACAGTATTCCAGATGTGGTCTTACAAGGGCAGAGTAGAGGGGGAGGAGAACCCTTCTCAACCTATTAACCATCCCCCTCCTAATACACCCCAGGATGCCATTGGCCTTCTTGGCCACAAGGGCACATTAGTGGCTCATCCTCATCCTGCTGTCCACCAAGACCCCTAGGTCCCTTTCCCCTACACTACTCTCTAATAGTTCATTCCCCATTCTGTACCAGTAGATGGGGTTATTCTTTCCCAGATGCAAGATTGTCCCTGTTGAATTTCATTGAAGCTATATTTTGTAGATGCAAAACCATAAAGTGGCATATGCCTTAATACCAAAAATGGTGCTTAAAACTATCTGGAATAACAGGACTGCAAAAGGAGAATTCTTGTGATTCAAGCAAGAATATTTACAACCATGACATAAGGCACAAGAAACATCAAATCTTCAAAGAATTAAAAGCAGTATGCATAGTATTCTGCCTGTCAAAGTCTCACACAAACAAAACAAACAAAAATTAGGGTAAATTAAGCTTCTTTGCAACAGTCAGTGTTTCACAACAATCAACCACCATCAAGAGACATGAACAACCTCACACACACTGCAAAGTAGAGGATTTATCCTGCACTATTTTCCAGCCAAGCCATTGGGTTGGGAGTCCCAGTAGGCAGGAGGTCTCTGACCTACCCAACCATGTTAATGGCACTGATTATTCCCATAAACAGCAGTACTAGCCATGCAGTCATGGCCAGAGCACATGTCACCTTGGTCAAACAGGACATGAGTGGACAAGCATCTATGCAAGGTCTGTCCCCAGACAGAATGGTGGTGGCAATTGTAGCTTTAAAATAGATGAGGTCAATGTTAAGAACTTGAGGAACATATTTCTCCACAGGCTGCCCACTCAACTGCATAAACCCAGATTAGCAAAAATTTTTAACACACAATTTAAGACAAACTGTAATTTCAACTGACAAGCACTGCTCTTGCAAGTAGTTGGGTTGACAAGTCTAACAAGACAATGGTCTCTGCCTGAGAAGAATAACCTCTGACATTCCCACAGCTATATGACCTGCATCACCTTCCCTACAAAGATCCCTTCACTACTTCAGAGAAGCCATGGGCAGAGAAAAGGCAATTTTTTGAACCAATATGATCAATTCCAGAATCTACAAAGTTATAAGCCAAAGAGTTTGCTTACTTTGAACATACAGTGTGCAGAATAGAACAACATAGGTTTGGCTTTAGAAAGACAATTCAATTTAAAAAAAAATGATCACAGAAATCACAAGCACAAGACAAGTTTTACAGTGTATGTCATTTGCATTTTTATTTGCCTATTTTTTTCCTTTTTAATGTGGAAAGTATATTAAAAGGTGCTTATCTCATTTTAATCAGAAGTATTTTGGTGTTCTGACAAAGAAACTGGCATTAAGTAGTTTTACCTTACCAAGATTAGTCAGCACACTTCCACAGAATCAAGGTAGCATTACAGCAAGATAAAAATTAAAATACACATCATCCTCAAATCACATGCAAGTAATTGGCAGAAACAAGACTCAGTCTTCTGAAGAAGCCCTCCTGTTAATTAAAAAAGGTTAGATGAATGATTTAGATCAGCAATTCAGAAGAATTATGAACCTTCCTAAACCTTTGTTCAAAATAAGAGTTGAAATCTCTGGAGACTCATAGAAAGCTAACTTTAGTCATACACAGCCTTGTCCATGAACACATACATACACTCAGATCCTGATCTCCCTTCTTTCTCCTACCCTTCTCACATGTAACAAACAGTAAAAGTGTCAGATTAGTCTTGAATAATGCCTGTGTCAACATAAAGTTTTCCACTTTATGTTGCCTTCAGTACCACCAAGTTCATTGTTCAGGATAGGAAAACAGCTTGCTTGGTTTTTGGAAAACAATAGCTACAAGACCTTTGAAAGTAAAAAAGCATAAAATTCTACTGCTGTCAACAAAAAAACCACATTTTGATTTTCATTTTGTACTTGACTTTTAAAAATGTCACTCAGTACGTACAAAAACTTAGGAGAAGCTTTTTTTAAAAAAACTCAAGTGTTTTTTGATACTCTACAACAAGCACTTCTGACCAGAGAATTTAAATATGAAAGCATAACTATTTTGAAAACACTGCTCAAAAATGAATTTATTTGCTTTTCCTCAGCATTAAGTTGCCCAAAGGTGTGTGAGAGGACCTGAGCTTCTCTCCTTACTGAGATTTGTACATTAAACTCTAGTCCAACTGCTATATTAAACCATTTATGCAGCCCTAGGATCAAGGTCTCAGACACTGCCGTAAGCACCATGCCAGTGCCATGACGGTATGTACACCTGCCAGCTGGAGCAGGCTCATAGTTGATCTTTCTGATGTGTGCAGAGGAATATGATTCTGCCTGTATATATTCACGTAAAGATGCTTGCAGCAAAATCCCAGCCTAACACATTGAGAGCTTATCTACCTATGGTATGCTCAGGAAAATCAAGACAAATTAGCTGAAGGTACAGAGTTAAAGCCAGGAATTTAGACTATTACTAGATGATTTCTGAGGAGAGAATTCTGAGGTACTTTAAACATATTTTAAAGCAATATACCCCAACTTTAAAAGTCAATTGATTTACCTTTCCTTTTCAACGCATGTGTGTGAGTAACAGATAGGAAATAATGCAGTAAAGGCACAATAATTATCAGCCTTTCAGGCAGTACTAGTCTTACGTATGTATTATCCATAGAAGTGTAATACTCATATCTAACGTCCATTAAAAAATAAAAATGACACTACAATAAAGATATCAGAACCTTTCTTTGCAGTTCAAGGGACACTGAGACTGAGGGGTTTCATGTAGAGCCAACACAGGTTCATTCCTAACACAAAAGAGAAAAGAAGAATTAAGTTTGGGAGCTAATTGCACATCAGAAAACCTCAAGCTACTCAAGAGTGGCTCTTGGTTCTAGCAACTCTGTTGTTACTGTGCTGTGTCTATGTTCCTGTTTTCCTAAAATCAGGATTATAAAACTAGAATTTCATTTCAATTTACCACTGGAAACTCAGTAAGTCTCACCTCAGCACAACATCAACAACTACCTTCCATCTGGGACAGCAGCAGCATGGCCTTCTAGGTTTCACTAAGCAAAGTGACATTTAGTTTTAAAACAAAAATCATAATCAAAAGGTTTCATAAAAAGGGATACAAAATGTGAAAGCTTATCAAGTGCATAGGACCTTGGACATTGAGACAACTTCACACAGCTCAGTTCTCCCATGCCTCCCTAAAAAAAAGAAACCCTTCCTGAAGTCACTGCTCAACTGCTTGCTTTTATTCTATCATCTCTTGATGTTCTGTTTCTTCAACTATACCTGCAGCAAATTAAGCCTGAAGACAGTATGGCAGAGCAGAAAAATTGTCATTTAATCTTTTGCAGTTTTACTTTATTTAAACGTATCTGAGACATTCCTAATCCTCGGGAAAGTCCTTCCAAGCCCTATAGAGTCTGTTCTTCATGGTAAAAGCATCCTGCACATGCTAGAATTTGAACTCCAAATTTTTCTTTGCTTGAGATTTTATAGCTTTAAAATAAAGTTAAGGTCAGTTCAAAACATTCTTAACTCAGTTTCAAGGCACAATCCATTGGGGGGGGGGGGGGGGGGGGGATCAAACTGCATAGTACAAAGCTTGGCTTCTGCACAAATTTCTATGATTCAGTTTTGGTCAACTAACTTGAAGTTCATACAGCGTGTTGTGTTGGATGGGACAGTAAGCATTCAGTAAGACACTGAAATTGCACAAGTTTAAGTCTGCAGTTGCAGTTTCTTATTGAACTGGTCTCCTATATGTGATTCTTTTAAGTCCGTAAGTACTTTAGAGATATAAAAAAAAGACTTCAAAAGATTCTCCCGTCTCCCAAATAAAGCATGAGGTCAAGAACATAGAAAAGATGTGGAAATAGACTTGTGGCCAAAATATCAGGCCAAGATCATTTAACTTTTGAAAAAATTAATCAATTTTGAAGTGTTTTTGTATATTTTTACCTGCATAAAATGATAAGAATTAATCTAATTGCACAGATGGAGAATACTACTTATAATTAATGAGTCAGTCTAAACAGCATTTGAACTACGGTATTAATAACACAAGGTCTACATTTCCCCCCTCCTTGCAAAAGGCTATGCATTATTTACTTGCTTATCTACAGGAATTTACAGGTGTTAAATTAACCACAGTAGGCCTTAACTTTGTTCCCTGAATGCTATTATAACATATTGAGAACTACAATAGAAACATAGTGAGAATTACAGAGAAAAAGTTAATTAAAAATTTGAATATAAGCCCTAGAAAATTCAAACAAGAGATTTTTCCCTAGTTCATACCAAGGTCTGGCTTCAAGCATAATTACACATAAATAAGACTCTAACTTTTGTGCTGCTTCAATTAAAAAAAAATCCTATAGCAATTTAGGTATACATTTTAAATAACTGAGGTTCCTATTACAGTTAAAATTTGTAGATGTGATGCTAAAATGATAAGACACACAAAAAGGACCCAAAAGTTCCAGTGATTTGTATTGTTGGGGCAGCTTATCATATTCCCCATCTAAATCCATCCTATAAATAAAGATGTTTTTGTACAAAAAAAATCTTTCCCAAGTATCCACTGTGGTTTAAAGACAAGTTCCTTCAATGTCAGCTTCCCAGAAATATAAATGATTTAGTTTAGCTCATAAATGTCGTCTGAAAGTAAACTTGAGGATTGCTTCCTCTAATATTCTTACCAAAATAGCAGGTTTCATGTTAAAGGCCACTGTTTGACATACAAAAATATCTTCCCTCCCCGTTTCTCACCAAAGCCTTGGCATACAATTACTTAAATTATCTAGGCAAGGATCCAATTACACTCCTTGTGGAAAGGATGATGTACAGATTTTTGTTGTTTTTATTTCATTTTACAGTAACCAAAGCTTAAAACTATCTTTGTGTCTCAAAACTCATCATAGTACAATTTTTCTTTCAAACAAGCTGTTAGTGACCATGGTAATAACACTGTTAAAGTAAATTCAAGCAGACAAGAAAGCCAAGACAAAGACGTTAGGACACATGCCAGCATAATAAGCAAGAGTTTTCTGTGTCAGTAGATTTGGAAACCTGATAGTTCCCCATCCTACTCCCTCCCACACACTGTGTAACCCTCATCATCATAAGGTATGGGACAGAAGACTTTCTTAAGACATTTTCAGCCTCAAAAAAAGGCTATCACTGCCATTGGTTTTCTACTGCTTTCCTTAAGGCAGATTTGATTAAGTATCACTGGAGAGTGCTCATGATTTCAGTTTCTGTGACTAGTACAAATAGTTTGGACAGTGCACTAGTATAGATTTAATACAGACTCTAGGACACTACCTCTTCCAAGTGAAGCCAGCATGAAAGAAAATAAATGTTTTTTAGTAGTACTGTGACCACAGTGGTTTTGAAAGGTAAAAGCTATTACCACTCTTCACCAGTCTTATGAAATCATCCATTATAACTGGAAAAAAACCAACAAAATAGGTACTCTTCTAGAAATTGAATATTTTAAGCATCAAAGTAGAAGCACCAGAAAAGTAGAGATGAAGCATGTGACATCCTAGAAAGCTCCTATATAGAAGCCCTGACCACCACACTATCCTGATCTGCAGCCAGTACAGAAGACACAACAGATGCCAGTTATTACATTCTGCCTCTAATAAGAATTTACACTTTTGTCTCTCTGGCTTTGCTAAACTCTTATTCCAAGAATCCAAACAGCTTACATCAGATGAAAACACACCACACACTAAAGCAAATATAAAACACAGGTACATATTTTCACAACAACAACAAATACGCCTCTCCTGCTGCAGTCATCAAAACCCATGCATCATATGTATACACTTTCTAAAACATACTATGCTTCATTGCATTGCGCTCTGGGGCCACTATACAGTTAACCAATACAGACGTATCTATGAGAGTGCACAAGCATCTCACAAAAACGTTACCTCTGCTCTCTGTTTTCCAGGAAGACCTAGAAAAGTCAAGGAAATAAAAATAATAACACTAGCAGATACTGCATACTCAATATTAAAAGTGATAAGGAATTTAGAAATATAATTTTGTACCCCCTCAGAATTCCCTCTCCGTGCAAGAAGAAGAAAAATGGCTGCCCTCACACAGATGAGCAAGTCTCTTAAGATTATAATATCACAAATCTTAATTGACATGTGCCACAGTTAAGTACATATATGTTAAAAAAAATCCCTGCATTTGTTTGTCATCTTCTAGTTTCCCAGTGATTTAAAGCTTTCTCGTGATAAGAAAAATTGTATCTCAGAAGCTGAATGTCAAGGAAACTGCTCAGCTCCACTCCATAGATTAAAAAAAAAGAATATGGAGTCATGTAAAAGTCTTGAATAAACAGCTCAAGAAAATTTCAGTCTGCTTCTGATCATTTCATGAGAAAAAAAATAATCTCAGTAAAATAATTTCTAATTATACTCACAGTTAGAATCATACCTAGAAATAGCTAGCACTCGGGTATGAGTTTTCTCTCCCTTCTAAATTGTTAGGCAAGTCCCATAGCTCTTTGTTCTGGAAAGTGGGAATACAATACAGTGTATGGGTTGTGATCACTTTGAGGACATAAAGGTCCTGGTCCCACAGAGAGCTCAGACTCCTGACTAACCCCATGAACTTGTGCCAAAAATCGACTAGACAGAAGGTCCAAGTGACCCAGAATCAATGTGCCAGTACAAAATAACCTAACCAAACACAGAATGACTTCATACAGATTTACATAAACACAGGAGCTGCTTTTTAAGTACATGATACATATCTTATTGATGAGATTTAATACATAAAATTCACTATCAATACTATATAGTCTTAAGCAACCTCTTTCAGCAATGTAACTATTACAGCTGTACAGATATATTTCCTTTCCATAGGGCATTCCTGCCCAACCAGAACAGAGAGAGACAGAGCTGCTAGCTCCCAGGCAAAAACTTTGACTTGCTGCTCTTGCCCTAAAACAAAGTAAGGGAAACCACACCAGGTTGAAAGAGGTAGAATACCTGCGCAAGTTCAACCAAGTCTAGCAGATCCACACCTCATCTGAGGTGCCAAACACCATCGCACAAAGACATCTTTGCCAAGCCTAGAAAACATTTGCAGTAATATGTAGGTGTGCACACTAGGAAGTATCAGTTCTGTTACTGAGATCTAGAAAAATCAATTAGTAGCCAAATAATTTTCTGTAGTATTCTTTCAGTTTCTGTTCAGTCTTAGAAGGTGCTGAAAGCACTTCCAGAATTATTGTAGCAATCCTCACCGAGTAGCACCATGGCACATAGATACTCAAACTATCCTTCAAATGCAGCTGAGAGGCATCCATAGAAGTTACATTTGCAAATACACATAGAAGAATTTAAGTCTATGAAGCATACTGCTTCAAAAAGTACAGTCCTATCAGTACAAGCAATGAAGTTTAGCACCTTTACCTTGCCTTAATTGCATTAAAAGTGACTGCGTGAGTTTGGCTGAAGCTCCTGCTGATGGAATTTGAATGAAATGCACTTTCTTTGCCTCCTGTTTTAGGTGCCTCTCATCTTGTTTCAATGTGCATGTTATAGCTGAGAGTTACTCTCCTGTATACTGATTAACTCATTTAGATAGGGAGTTATCTTAACCTTGGCAATGCTCCCCACACAAGCTAGATCTGAAGCATTACAATTCAAATGGCACTTCCAAATGAAGCCATGCATATGGCAAAGATTAGACCATACCAGCCCCACATACCTTGTCTGGTAGTGGTACTTTTGTGGCACTTGGAAAACAGCCAGTAGTCTCTCCTAGGATAGCAGGCACTTACCTCCAGCTGTTCCAGCTCTTCACTTTAGTGCCTCAAACATGTGTAGCAGTTGGTTTATGAGGTCAGCAGCTGAAGGCAAACAAATGCATGAAAAACCTATGGGAAAGTTCTGTTCTCTTTAGGAAAGATAATCTGTAAGGACGGACAACATATTCTTCCTCAGCACTTTCACTGTTGCCTGTCTGCACATCCTTTCTGGCATCACACCACAGGACCACCCTCAGTAACATATCCTCCATGCTGTTTGGAAGCTTTGCAGGAATCTCCACACGTATCGGGGTATAGCAAGGGCAGGTAAGACCACGAATAGGATCCCATAGCAAGAAGAAGAGTTGCTGCACCAGCCAAGGCCCAGATCCACAGTATCCAAAGAACCAAAAGTCCATCAGTAGCCAAATCCAACCATGAGTCTAGATCATAAGGTACTCTTACAGCAATAAAGCAGGACTAATATCAATCAGGCAACCAGGCCATAAGTTAGCATTAGGATCAGGCCAAGTAATTGCCAGGAGGATCTCTGATAACAAGGTCAAACCAGGAAATCAGCCTAAGAGTTAAAGTACAGATCAAGAAACTCTACAGGCATAGAAAAAGGTGAAGAGCAGCAATTCTCTTGCAAACTTCAAACACAGAATAAAAGCCCATATCTGGGCTTAAATAGAATTCCTGGGTGTGGGTGGAAGCCACAGCTGAGACTGTTTTAGGATCAGTAAGTCTTACTAGTGCCCTCAGAGCCTTAATGACATGTACCTGAGAAAAACAGCAAACTGCAGTTCCTTGGGAATTAACCTGCTGGAGAGCACCTCTGCCTGCTGGAGAGCACCTCTGCAGAGACAGAGATCTGGAAGTCCTGGTTTATAATAAAGTAATCATGAGCCAGCAATGTGCCCTTGTGACTAAGAAGGCCAATGGTATCCTGGGATGCATCAAGAAGAGTGTGGCCAGTAGGTCGAGGGAGGTTCTCCTCCACCTTTACTCTGCCCTAGTGAGGCCTCATCTGGAGTCCTATGTTCTGGACTTCCCAGCTCAAGAGGGACAGAGAACTTTTAGAGAGAGTCCAGCACAGGGCCATCAAGATGACGAGGGGCCTGGAGCATCTTTCTTATGAGGAAAGGCTGCAGGAACTTGGGCTGTTTAGTCTAGAGAAGACAAGACTGCAGGGTAATCTCATTAATATTTACAAATATCTAAATAGTGGATGTCAGGAGGTTGGGGCATCCCTTTTTTCTGTATCTAGCAACAGGACAAGGTATAATGGGATGAAGCTGGAACACAAAGTTACATTTAAGTTCCATTTAAATGTAAGAAAAAACTATTTTACTGTGAGGGAGCAGTGGCACAGGCTGCCCAGGGAGAGTTTGGAGTCTCCTTCCTTGGAGGTCTTCAAAACCCACCTGGATGCATTCCTGTGTGACCTGATCTAGGTGAATCTGCTTCTGCAGGAGTGTTGGACTAGATGATCTCTAAAGGTCCCTTCTGACCCTGCCATTCTGTGATTCGACAGTGCATTTTAACGTGGTCCTATAGTGTTTATTTCCCATTCACTTCAGTCCACAAGGAGTTAAGTATTGACCATTCCATTCAGACCTGAGTAGAAATCCAAGAGAAAAACTTCACCTTGCTCTCCCAAATTAGCAACAGAGTCACCTAGGAATCCTCTAGTGTTACCACTTCTTCCATTGAACTTACTAAATAGGTAGCTACCATTCTCAACACTTTGCATCAGGTGCTTAAACTGGATGTTGCTACTGCTTGACCCTTCACCAAGAGGTCTAGATCTTGGCTGCTGCTCCATGAGACACACCACCTTAGTGGCTATGAGAGGTAGCAAGAAAAAAGGAAAGCAGAGAAATAGAAGACAACAATCTGATGTCAGAGCAGGAGGAGAGATTGGGATGACAGGTTAATGTGTAAACTTGGCAACCTATTTGATGTCTTTTCTGAATTATTGCAGAATTTATTCTGTCTATATTAAAATTGTATAAGCAACAAGGATAATAAATCAGCTACAGAAAGTAGAAAAACCTATGTCTACTCTTCAAAGAATTGATGCTTTTTGAGATAACTTGCCTCCCAACAGATGCCTAGGTATTTTGCTTGAAGCTTGACAAAGAAAATATTGCCACTTCCATGAAAGAAACAAAAAAAAACCACCACAAACAAAAGGTGTAGAAACAGCAAATCAGAAGCAAAACAAGTATTTCAAATAGAAATACTACTAAAGAATTTCTGAAACAAGATGCATATGCATTAAACAAATGAACACTTGACAATTGTGCTTTCCTGAGATAATGCATATGGGTTTGGTGGGTAATCCTCCAGCTGAATTAATCCCCTTTGTATTTTTCACCTTACCTCAACCTAATTGGTCTTGAAAGTGTTTGTCTGACTGTCTTCACTGTAATTATTACTTTTAAGGAAAATTAAAACAATTGTGCAGTCATGAATGTAATGGTAAATCTTACCCCTGCCTGCAGTTTCCATGCCTAAGGTGCTCAAAGTATAAGAGTTCAGTTTCATGGAGTACTACATAGAAGTAATATATTCTTACATTTTGTCTCCCAGATGTATGTGATGTTTCATCATCCATCTCATTCTTTTTATCTCCCAGAAAGGAGATACGGTAACAAAAAATATGCTAATTGCACTGATTATTTGCTGGATGGCCAAGAAGAGAGGTTAAGAGTCCAAGGCCAATTAAAAAAGAAAGGACAGAAAGAAGCAGGTCTCTCTGATGGTAAAAGAGAGGAAATGAATATGCCTGCAGCATAGCTGATGGTTGAAGTCAGGTTTGGGGTGTTGAGGGACTTCTGCCCGTTTAAAAAAAAACATTGGCAATATGAGGTCACCCCATCTATATAAGGGTAAAAAAGTAACGTGGTTGTCATGCATACATCAGTGAAGCTGATGAAAAAAGAATTACCTCTTTCTGCACTATGAAAAATCACATTCAATTTTCAGAGAAGATGCAATGAGACTGTGGGAAAACTATGTCTCAATATTGCTTTCAGCAAGGGTTCATATGTTGGAGAGCCACTCCAAGCAACACAGGGACAGTTTGGGCCCTCACTTGGTAAGAACCAGTTAAATATCTTCCTGAGTTACAGGAATGCATTAAGTCACTACTCCCTTTCTACATGCTAGCAGAGTGCATCAGTCAAAAAGATGGCAGCTAGGAGAAAAATTATGGTAATAGCTGGTTCTAAAAAAGAATTTGTAATAGTTTTCAGTTAACTCAGGCAAATGAGGCTAATTTGAGAAGGATGTTACTACTCATAAAAGTGAAATAGTTCAGAGAGAAATTTTAAACAAACAGAAGGTGAAAATCTAGAAGAGCTGGTGACTGATTTAAGGTTAAAGAGCTAATCTTGCAATTGCAGTTAGCAATCACAGTAATTGAGCTTGTGATAAGAGACCAGATGGTGACTAAAACTGGGTGAAAACACCTGGAGAAACTGGTTACTAGAAGCTAGAGATCAACTTGTAATTTAAAATAATAATAATAACAAGGAGATAAATGAATATATATATATATATATATAAAAAATAAAGTTTATTTAGTTCAGGTTGATGCTAAGGAATGTCCAAAGTGCTTGATACTAAAACCACTACAGAGATTATAAAAATGACAGAAAGAGAATGGCACAAGTGACTCTAAGAATTCAGAAGCTTAGCACGAAGAGCTACACACAATATTGTCATAAAAAAGTATCTCAAGTCCCATAAGCCTGGAAACATATAAATAAATTTCCCACAAATGCTTTCAGGCAAGGAAGTGTCACAGTCCTAAAATGACAAGGTCAAACACAGAGACCACTGATTTACATCTCGGATTGAATAGCAGACTTACACTCAAGTACAGAAGGTGACTAGGGCTTTGTCCACATGTGTGAAATTTTAAGTTGTTGTATAAAAACCGGTTGGCTGAAACAACTATAAACAATTTAATGTCTTTTTCAAAATGTGCTTGGCAATCAGTCTACTTCTCTAAAATAGGAAGATGATTTTTCCATCTGTACTGTGTGAGTTGTAAAAGTGATGCAAACTTGAAAAAGATGTAATAGTTTAAGACACATCACTTTGGATAGAAATCAAAGGAGCTAAGTTTAAACCTGCAGTGTATACAAGGCACTGGCCATTTCTTTCAGTTCCTTTTTTAAAAGGAGTGTTAACTGCCAGGTTAACTTCCAAAGCTGAAGGTACCTAGAGAAACAAAATATCAATATTATCATCATATTCTGATCAGAAAAACCTAAATTGAAATAATGGAGATGCTGACCTTTAGAAAGTGAGGCAGGATGAAAGGTGTTTTGCAAAGTCAAACAATTGAGTCCTTCATGGCAGCAGGGGAATAACTGATGTCCTGGTGCAAAGCAGACACAGATATGTGGGTGCCTGGAAAATAGGAAAACAACTGCCGTGTACAATAATTTTCATTTCCAATTCAGCCCATATAAAAGATTGTACAAATGAAGAGTTTCCTGTCAAATCCTATTTTCATTAGACCCCATAATGGGATTCATAGAATTTAATTTTAGCTATCCAAAAATGAGTACCTGGTCTAAGCTATTTAGGTTCCGTCTCCAGTAAGTGAAGAAAATTAGGCACTTTGAGAGGATTCATCATTTTCATGTCATTTTAGGATAGTTATCTAAGGTAGAAGAATTAATTGCTCTCTGGAGCAATTGATCTTCATTTTATCTCTATTGACTACAAGCAGAGTCTAAACATTTACCTTTGATGAGATGTTTCATTTTCAGATGGCTAAAACTAGATTGGAAAACTCCCTCTTGTTATGCCTAGGAAAGTAATTTCTGATCGTGTGCTACATTTTAGTGGGCAGAAGTTTGAGCAGTTTTCAGTGCAATGTAAGTTGAAAGATAGCACCTTTACCCCTACTGCTCCCATTATTCTCAAGTGCATGGAAAATCACACCAAAAGACTGAAGCACACATTAAACATGAACTACAGATTCAGATTTTTACCTCTGTTTAGCACTGATGAATTGTAGGATAGCACAGATTAGCATGTACCAGTTTGGGTTGCCTGCCTCTGTTCACTGGGGAACTGTGACCAGGAGTTCTTTGAGAAGGACAAGCTGATGAACCAAGAGATCAGTGCAGTCATAACTACAAATAGCACAGGTTAAGAGGTTGTCACTCCAGCTAGACCAAAAGGAATAGGTGAGGCTTGCAATAAATAGTGCAATAACTGGTTCAATGTAAAATTGAGATAAAGATAATGCAGTCAGTCTTCTTACATGAGGGGGCACCTAAGACTGGAAATTCTAAGGCAAGACGGAGCTCAAATAGTCTTAGAACCCCACAATTGGTAATACACTGACTCAGAAGAGATTTCTATGTTCCTGTTACAGCCCTGGGTCTTTAAGAGCCTAACTGCATGGCATTAACATTCAGGTCTATTTGAAATCCCATGTTAAACTAAAGAAAGATGTTACTTGATATGATGTTTAATACTAGTTGCAAAAAGAAGGGAAAAGGAGAAGAAAAAGGAAAGAGGGAAGGGAAGGGAAGGGAAGGGAAGGGAAGGGAAGGGAAGGGAAGGGAAGGGAAGGGAAGGGAAGGGAAGGGAAGGGAAGGGAAGGGAAGGGAAGGGAAGGGAAGGGAAGGGAAGGGAAGGGAAGGGAAGGGAAGGGAAGGGAAGGGAAGGGAAGGGAAGGGAAGGGAAGGGAAGGGAAGAATACTGCCTTTTGAAGGCTCTGGATTGATGCAGCTGCCATGTTACACAAGCATTTGCACCAAGCTTTGCTGACCACAAGGGTTTTAGTCAACCAAAGTTCTTTAGGCTCCTTGGCTCCGAGTCATTACTCAACAATAGACACAAGGTTTGATTTACATTCATTTGTACAGGAAACTCACCAGTTGCGAAGAGCAGTAAAATTAAAATGGGTCAATAGGTGTTATCATAAGTTTGTCATACTCTGACCAGCACTTTCCCTAAAGACTTTACTCATATAAAAAAAAAAAAAAAAAAAGTTGTTCTATCCTCAAGAGTCTTTTAAAGTTGAAGAACATTTCAAAAATAACTCACTCAGTAGGCTGACCTTTAGCCTCTAACATTGCTTTATTAAATCACAAAACATGGTATATTCAGATAACATTAAGGTTCTGACCTTGGATGCACAAAAGTAAGGAAATTCAGAGGAAAGTTTGAACCTCTGTGTCTAACATTGGACTTTTGCCTACTGTTTGCATTTAGGGCTTGTGGCACCTACTGTAGCTACGAAAGATCTCCTGGTGGTTTGGTGACCGTTTCAGTATGTAGGTACAATAGATTCAGTATACGACTTTAAACTGGACATGAAGTGTCTTAAGCTTTAAGACTGAATTCAGATCTTTAGCCAAGTTTGGACACTTTTTGAGTTCAAATGTTCCTGTGTTTTAAAGGTATCAAGACAAAGTGAAGAAAGCTCTCTTATCGACAGCATGCTGTGTTGGTTAGTGCAGAAACACAAAGTCTTTACAACCAAACTGTATGAAACCTGAAAAAGTCTCCTCTTGCCTGAGAATCAGCTGGAAAATTTCAGGACAGACAAAGGGAGTTTTCCTTCTGACTTTAAAAAGGATGCTAGAAGTGGGGTTTAATGTAAAATTACAGTTTAATCAAGCACTCCATCAATCTCTAATGAACTAAATGGATAATTAGATACGTTTTCCTTCCCAAAACTTCATTGGTGGAGTTAAGAAGGGGTTAATTCCCTAATTAAAAAAAACCAAAGTAAATAAACGAAATTATTGTTCTCCTTGGTAAAACTGAAATACAGAATACTATGTCTGAGTATAACGTTACAGTGAATTCATAATTTATTTTACAAAATCACAGATATGCCAACAGAAATTTAAAATAAATAAAAAACCAAAAAATCCGGACACTTATTTCCCAAAATAAAAGAACAATGCAGAGTAACATAGGACAACAAATAATTCTCTGACACAGTAACGAAGCTCTGCGTGTGGGAGAATAGGGAATCCATGTTTACTTTGGATATGCATTATCAATATAATCTTCCTCATCCTCTGATTCCCTCCACCACAAATGCCTCTGTTTCTTTCAGCCCTTTAGCCACTGCCTGAGCTCCTGCCACACTGTTCTCAGCTTTCCCCATCTCCACTCTTCCCTATGGGTCTCCCTAGAGAGAGAGCTGGGTGGGAATGAGTGCACATATGAACCTCATTGGCCAGTTGGTGGACAAGGAACTTGAGGGTCCCATAGGGTGCTCATGACCCCTATATCATACATCCAGTGGGTTTTTGTTGTTTCTGCCTATATGACAAATTTGACTGAAATTAAGCTAGAAGTGACAGTTTGAGAGTGGGAGGATGGCTGACTGATATACTACCAGACATTAATCCACTGATCTTTACTGCCTTAGAAAACTAGATGTTTAAGAAGGCTTCTGAAAGAGAAAATCATCCCTAACATCAGCTTCACACTCCTTATCTCTGCATTACTTAACTCCATGTTACTTACCAAGCCACGTGAGTTCTTTACAGATTTAACTTTCCTTCCAAGGTGCCTTCACATCTGGGGACCTTCCATCCCTCCTAGCCCTTCTGCTGCCCCACGCTCATGTGTGTGACAAACTCCATCCGCCTAGATGAAAAAGTACCTTTGCTTCTCAAGTGGTACCCTCAGAGTGAGCTGGGGAAAAGCTGCCCAGTGCCACAGACCATGCCAGTGGGGATTGGGGGAAACAGCACTCAGTGATGAATTTCATCCCTTTAAAGGATGCTACTTTAATCCTTGTTCATTTCCTAACTGATGCTGTTCTCATTAGTTCCACATAAGAACTAGTTTATAATTCCATTGCTGCTTATAAATGCTAGAAAGGTGCCATAGATTTTGTTCTAATTTTTCAACACAGGGTAATCTATTAAATGAAATGAAAGAAAAAAGAAAAAGAAAAGAAAAAAACCCCCACAACAGAAACTTTAGGAATCATGCAGAAAGATAAGAGAAAATTAAATTGCATTTTTAGCCTAAGAACTTTGATAGTTTCCTGATAACTACAACAGGGAATACTAGGGTTGTATCTGTACATTTAATTTAGACTCTTGCATCCAGATACTTCAAGATTTCAATTTTATGCTGTGTATCATCTAAGGTCTGTCTGGGATATTCGGAAATGTGTTTCTAATTGCTTTCTTCATGCAAAAGAGATGCCATAGATTACCAACAGCAGACCTATTAATCATCAACCTAAGTGCAGCTAGTCTTCTGCATACAATATTTATAAGTGTTTATATACCTCTAGCTAATGCTCAAAATCAATGACTGCTTGACAAGCCATGCTAGAGAATTATCAAATGTCTAAATCTTTCCAGGAGATTTAGTCTGCAGTTGACCTTTATTCCAGATTGTATTTGTGATAAAAAGACCTTTTGTAAAAGGAAAATATTTTTTAAATGTTTACTTTCACAGGCAAAGGAAAAACTCACTGACTGCTTCTTTCTTGTAGACCTGGGGGACTTTTTGTTGCTGCCTGTCTGGTTTTTCAAATAATCATCAACTACTTAGTGAGCAAATATGATTTCTCTCTTGTCTTTGTTGTTTCAAAAGGTATCACTATGAAATAGGCCTTATGTGAGCTATAAGATATGGGTGTGTGGGGAAGCCAATTACTACATTATTTTAATTGTGTCTCCCCACATCCTATGAGATCAAGTAGGAGTCTAATCAACTTGCAAATAAAGTCTTTTAACATTTTATATATTTCTGATTGTTGGACAAAAAACTATTTACATCCTAAAGAGCGTATTTATCTACTGCTGGTCAAACAACATCTAAGCATTCACTTTTTCCTTTCAGAGTCAGGCTCAAAATTTGTTGTAATTCAGCAAGGTCCTCTTTTAGTCCTCTTTTATTTCCATTGAGCTCTTATGTTGACAAATAGAGAGAGTCAAATGATTTATTCTATTTATTTATTTATTTTGGAAATAAACTATGTGATTATAGGTCATCCCTTTTTTTTCCTCCCTGCTTGCAAATCATTTGTGTACCAATCTAAATTCTGTGACTGTATATCTTATTTAAAGACATTTCCACAAACTTATTCTGGTCTTTGAAACATTTGCAATGTCTTTGCTTTGAATGTGTGGTATTTGGTCTTGGTATGGGACTGGTCACATGAGAGATACTAGAGGACAAACGCTGAATCAATCCAGAAGTCATTTAGCTTGCAAAAAACTAATTCACCATCCATTTCCATAAAACAAAACCTGGGTGGAGAGTCATAAATATTTGGTAAAAAAACCCAAACAATCCACAACAAAATGCTGCTGTTGGGAATTCTGCACAGAATATCATATACTTGACTTCACCTCTTCTTTTTCCCACTTGAGTTGTTCCTCTTGCCGTCATTTTTAAGCAGGAGTAACTCTCAGTACCTCCCAGACCTCTGCCATTCGGCTGGACTCTGTGCTGCTGAAACCATAGTCCTTTGCACTCTGCTTAGTTGTAGCATTGGTCTGTGGGACATTCAATCTCATATTTGTCTTTTTGTCTGCAGTTCCTGCGCAGAAATATAAAACTTACATAAATAACTAATCAACTTACAGCCATGAAGCTGACTATGGACAGCAGGGAGCATCCCATGAAGGGAGAGAAATATTTCTGGAAAGAAGCAAAATGTTCCTGGAGGTCATCAAGCCACACTTGCTACCTTTGAAATGCTGTATGATATGCTGTTTCTGTGGTGGATGTAAAAATTTAATTTTAATAGAAATTGCAGCTTGATTCAGTCTAAACTCTGCTGACTTTCTGCTGCCAGAAGACTGGACTTTGAGATGATTTTCCCTCCTTCATCTAGTCTACCTCAGAGAAAGTAGGTAGGAACTTCCCTAAATTGATCTTCTCTGTCTTCTGTCATCTGGTGATAGCAAAATTGTAATTACATGAGAAGAGGCTAATGTTCAGCAGCAAGCTGTGCTTCAGTTGTGCATTTCCCTTTGATCCTGAGGTAACTCATCGCAGTGGCAGGTAAAATGATTTTCCAAGCATAAGCAGAAAAGGCCCCAAGGAAGAAATATGCCGTATAATCATGAGAGGAAATACAGCACATTTTATTGAGGACACCATTCCTCTACTCAGTGCAGACACAAAGGTCCCTCTCAAAGGAAACGTAACCAATGTTTTTAAACGTTCTGCTCCCTCGCATCCAAATTCGAAGAGATTTACAAGAATTCAGTTTTAGTACTGAAGAACTGATGCCTGGAAAGCAGTGATATGTTTCTCCATGCAAGTATGTATTTATGTGCTCCAGGGGAATGTACATTCAAGCCCAGGCACATCCCTCAAAAGTAGTCTCAAAAGTATCACCAAGCTGTTCAGGATGGTGTGCCACAGGCTCCACAACTTAAACAGCTAAGAAAGATGCTCCATTTGCATAGATAAGCACCAGGCAGACAGCTGCACTTTTAAGCCCATAATTAAACACAATATTAAGAACATACATGGCTTTAAACTTGTAAGTGTTGAAGTGAACAGTGTTACTCATCTGCTTAAAGTAAAGCAATGGCTGAAGGACCAGGTGCTATGCCCAGGGGAGACCCTCGCCAGCCTACTGCTGCTCCGTCAGCTGCACTGCAGATTGGGATCTCCCAGTGCTGGTCTCCATAGCCAACCCCAATTTGCAGGAAATGTAGGCTCAGCATGTCATCCCCAGTAGTCATGAGGGCTTCACACTTCAAACACTCATGTGCTGGGGACATATTTAACAACATGTCTCATTTCCCACCTGAGCACAAGTGACCTGTGTTTGAGGCTGCAGTGTGAAGCCTTTACACTTCATAAGGATCATTTTGTCACAGCTTCATTTCCTGTCAGAATTAAAACTGTTGATAGGTCAACTGGACACTGACTGGTAACTGATACCTGTAACTTATTACAGAGATCAGTGTATCACTCCTACACTGTATACCATGTGCTTGGCAACACATGGGGCATACATAGAGGAATCTACTCCAGTGTTCAGCTGCCACTTTGCCTGCACACACATGGGTCACAGATTTGCTCTTGCACATGTTTCAAGTTATGTGTGTTAGAATAACCAGCCTCATCCAATGGTAGGTAATGTTTTATGTTGTGTCAACTATTTTAGGACTGGTTCCATACTTCAGACCCCAAAATGAAACAACATGAGACTTTTTGGTTTTTTAGGCATGTTGAACACCATTAGATTTAGTTCATATTTTGGAGGAAGGGGAAAGTAATACCTCAGAAAATCTCACAATCAAAAAATCTACACTTACCCCATTTTCAACTCTGCCTTAATGTTTTTCCAGTGGGCATCAAAATATCAAAGCATGATTCTTTTATTGAATGGTTTTCATATAATGCTGTCTTACGAACATGCAATCAGCTTCTTGCTGAAGGGGACATCAGGATCTTCCAGAAAGGCAAGAATCTTGCTCCTAGCTCCTGTCAATGCATTCCTTGTAAGCTAGTTTGATTTGTTTCAGCTTTGGCATCTCCCATTGTGTTTACCAGCAAAATCTGTGCATACACAGATTGAGCTAAACAACAAGAGCCTTTTCCATTAAGATACTCTTTTTTTAGTACATATACATTTGCTCAGCTTTGCTGCCAGGCACCTATCCACTCTAATGGAATACAATTATGCCCAGAACATTATTTTTGTAATATTTTAGAAGTACCATTTAGCATAAACCTGCTATTGTTTCCCCACATGCATGCTATTTACAATTTCAGCAGACCATTTTGGTGTTAGCTTCAGATTTTGTCTCTAGAATTAGAAAGACTGAATATTAATCACTTGACTATTTTTGCTTGAACATGATCAAACATATTTTACAAAAAAAAAAGAAAACAAAAAATAATTTTTTAGTGCTCCTTAAGCAATTAGATCCATTAGGTATGTGGCTTCCTTAAAGGCAAGAGCTAACCTAATAGGATGGTCATATACAATATTTTATTCCAATGACATTTTGGATTTTAACACAGTTAGCATATATAAGAAGAAGCCATTGCGTAATGAATCCTTTTAAATGATCCAAACAGACTATTTATCATCTCTAGAGTCTCTAACTGGCTGTTTATGTTTCACTTAGACTTAAGTAAGGTGACTGCTTTCTGGCCACTGAGCAATTTTTAACATACCCTTCAATAATACTTTCTCCAAAGCTATTACAGGCTCCTGTGCATATAGAAAGATTGTCATCAGTGTGTCGGCAAACATCCAAATGTAAACATACTTTGAGAGAGAGAAATGTGCTAAAATTATGTCAAGGAACAGGTAAATGTTGGTTCAGGAAGACTGCTTCTTTTCGATACTAGTGTCCATAAATTTTATGGGAGCTATCGGCAGAGACTATCAAGAATGAAAAACAGGCCCTTTTAATTTAGTCTATGTGTTCTGAGGTAGTCATCAACCTATTGGTGAAGTGCTTTTTCAATTAATTTTGAAGGCAAGTTAGGATTGATATTAGCCCCAAGTTTCACAGATGCACTGTAGAGGCTCTATTAAATGAAAGATGTGACCTCATCAATCTTACGCCTGCTGAAAAAGAGTTTGAACAGAGAAGTAAGTCACCTAACTGTGCTAGAGGGTCTGTATGGGACAGAGGTTCTGCCTAATGTGCTAAAATGACCCCAGATAGAAAAAGGTCAAGGGAGTAAATCCTGTCATTTGCCATTAGAGAAGAGGAAAAGAGGTCTTAGTTATCTATGGCTAAAAATCAGAACCCCAATTTCTAGAAGATTAAGTCTATGTGTCTCTTTGGAATACAAGGTAAAACACTACAGTGCAAAGTAAAGCAAAAATGCCTAGGAATTATTTAATGTGAAGTGATACATTTCCAGATACATTTGGGGCATTTGCTTCAGCTAAAATAAAGGATGACACCCTTGAAGATACTCAGAGACACTTTAGTTTAATTGAGTAATATTGCATTATCTGGTGCCCACCAAAGATGTGTCTTGAAAGACCAGCTTTCAGAAAAGATTCAATTTCAAGAATTTTTCTAAAATCCTGTAATTCTTGAAATGTTTGGTTTGGGAAGCAAACTGGAACTGCAGTGTCATAAATGTTGAGAGTCAAACTCAGGGTCTCTGGTATAAAAAAATATGTATTTCCACGTTAAAAGTTCAGAATAGTCTTTTAGTTGCAACTACACAGTAGAGTCTTCCTGTCAGTCAATCAGCTGCTGAAGGAAGACTTTGTTACATTTACAAGATACTGTATCTACATTTTGACCCATTTTAAAGATGGCTTAGGGGGAGTGACAAGTCAGTCAGAAATCCTAATATTTTGGCAAGGTTCATTCCCATCTCCTAACAGGAAGAAAAATAAAAGTCTGGATTTAAATATAGTAGCTTATTCTTATGTTTTATCTATGACAATCATTTCATTAGCAGTTCTTTGCCTCTACTTCACTCATTACTTCTTCTGAAATGTTCTGGCTATACTGTATGGTTCAAACAGTACACATACCCTCCAGAGAAAAGCAGAATGGACATTGGGCTTTCAGCTCAAAGCAAACCTGGTGGTAGTTTTAGTTCAGCTCAGGAAAGCTGCTGTGAAGTTACTTTCCTACTATTTCCCTTTCCTGCATTTGAGTTCATATTGCAGAGCTTTCTGGGCTACAAACTGGATTCCTTTCAGATGAGGTCAAACCAAAAGATGCAAAAGATGCACATTGGGCCAACAGGCAGCCTAGAGCTAGCCTGATTTTAAAGCCACTAACAGGGATGTAGTGCAGACCTTAGGCACCTAGGAGCAACTGTCTGACTCTACAGATCTGCTCCTGTTGCACCATGCTGCCCTCCGATGTAGGCATACATGCATCCCCTTTTCCATACTTTGAATAGAGAGAAACAACTGATTCTATGGATTAAACTACTGATGGAAAGTCTTAAAATCCTGGAAAGCCACCTTAAAATCCTGAGGGTTCAAGCAAGGCTTGGCATCATAGATCTGACTCAGCTGTCCCCAACAGAGTGCCATGGCAATGACCTCTACATGTTCAACAGGGAACAGAATTATTCACTGTCTGCATCTCCCTTCCCTTCCTCTGACCCACTGCTAACCTGCAAAGTACCTCTCTCCTAGATCTGTGGTTGCATGGCTATTGCAAACTAGTATTTAATTCTTCAAAGGCACATCAGAGCTGAAGTGCAGATAGAATTTGAAAGGGGTACAAAGGGGCTGTAAAAGACCACTCTACCACCAGTCCTTCACACAATATGGTAGACCACTAGGAAACTAATAAATACTTCTCTCCAGCTCACTTTTCTATCTGCCTTGCTATCAACACAAAATGATCTTGCCACAATATAAAAGAAAATAAGGGAAAGTCCCTAGAATAACACCACTTGATCCTTTTAAAATCATCTTCCAGTCCTCTTCTCAAAGATATACTGAATGGAAGCCACAGGAGAATAAATTCCTACTAGAAGTCCATATTATTCAGAAATATTCTAAAGGATCTACTAACTAATTTCACAAGAGGGTAGGAGGGAAAATGGAAGGTCTATTTCCCAGGGGCAAATCTGTCTTACTGGCAGTTATTCACACACACCACTTTTTGCAGCCTAACACAGACATAGAAAGTGACTGGACCAATAGTGAAATTAGGAATGCTGTATTCAAACCAGTCTGTCGCATAACCCTGATAAATACATGAAAGCCTCCAATTTAAAAGATAAATCACAAGTTGCACACATACAAAATCTTAATTTCATCACATCTTCTAAGGCAGATAAACAGAATTCCATATCAATCACTGTGTTCTGATCTTCTAAGCCTTTCAGCGTTTTAACACAGCACTGAAGTAATGGTGCCAAATACTGCAATTAAAAATATAGTGAAGCTGGGTAGTTTGGAGCTGTTTTTGTAAAATAATCATATCATTTATATATAAGTTTTGATCTTAAATTACAAGGTGTCCTGCTTACTTTATATTAAAGATGTTGGAGACATTTTGTAACTACAAAGAGTTGAAGAAAGTATCTTAATAAGTACTTTATTTCAATGCAGATACTGTATAAATCCACAAATACTCTTATTAATATGATTCTCTGAATTTAAAGTCCTTAGTACATTTCAGGCTATATTAGCCTGGGCGCTGGGACAGTGAGGCATTCCATTTTAGGCGTTTTAGGTCACGACATGAAAGATGGAGCAGGGCACTCTATTGTGTGGGTTTTTTTGATGGCAAAGGTGGGATTCATTCACCAACTGAGCTCAAAGCACTTCTCTTTCCAAATTCTCTTTGCAAGTTCACCTTATTCCTAGGCCTGTAGGATAATTGTCTTAAAAAAACAAAGATTCACAATTGTTGTCTTCTAGAAAGGGAAGCATTGTCTCTTGCCTCCACTCTCTCAGCATGTTAGGCTGACAATGACTCCTGGAGGGGGCTGAGTGATTGCTGTAAACTCCCATCTAGGCAGGAGCACATATTTCAGCAGGACATTCCACCAAAAGACACCTTATTCCTGGAAAAACAGACATTGACTTGTCCCATGTGAGAGTGGTATAATGTCCCTTATTGTCTTGCTCAATTTAATACATTTTCATTTGTCTCCTTCCTACCACTGGGAAAGTCTTAGGTGATCTTTCATGTTTTGAGTTATTTAAATTGGATCCAAATCTTATTTATCTAGGTGTATTAGAATTTCCTTTCTCTTATTACACTTACTCTGAGTTACAGCTTCAAAGATATCCCTCTCCTTTTTCAGTTCAGTCTGTTTTTATTTCTCCTTAAAGACTCCATCTCCTCCCAGGACCAAATATTTGTGACTTTTCTTTTCTTTTTTTCTTTTTTTTTTTTTTTTAAGTAAACACAGGAGTAAAAAAGTGGTCTCCAACCCTAAAATGTTGCCATCTAATCACATCAGTGTGTCCAGCCTCTCAGTTTCCATCCCAGCACCTCCTTGTTCAGAAACAATGCTTCTGTGTCCAAGACAGAAATCTCTGGAGGACCTTATAGTCAACTGTCTTGTAACAGACATTTCATCAGTCCTGTGCATTCATATGCACAAACATTTTTAAAGGACAAACTGGAAAAGGCCAGTAGTGAGGTCAGACAAAAGTAAGGAATAGAATATCTTGTTATCTTGAAAAGGGCTTGCATGATACAATTGTATCTTTTCTTACTTGGCTACATAAAGGTGGATTACCCCTCAGGTGAAAACAAATTGAAAGGAAATGGAAAATAGGCTATAATTTCTCTGCCCTTGGAAAGATTTCACACTACTCAAAATACACAAACCTAATGGAATTTTTAAGGTGAAGGACTTACTAAGAGGAAGGGCTTATAAGAAGTTAACAAGGTTTTCAATCAAATAAATTACTACCTCTGTATGTACCCTCAACCAAAATAACTCAGAAATATTTAGTTTGAATAAATTCACACACTTTTAGACTTTCTTATGTGTGCACATATCTGTATATATATATTTATTCCTATTTTTCTTCTTAGTGAGGATAGCCCATGCAGGCTGAAAAGCTGTATAAGGAGTAGCTCTGATCCCCAGCCAGAATCAAATACACAATTTTATCTGGGAACAAGTCAAGAAAAACACATTGGTAGAGGACTGTGCAATATGCAGGGGTGCCCAGTGAAATAGGAATGACTCCTCTAGAAGATCACTGTGGACTAATTTTTAGAGACAGTCTTTACACATTCAGAAGTCCTCTTACAATACCAAATCCCATGCTGTCAGGGGCACCTGCAACACAAAAAAAACCATAGAAATAGACCTGCTGGGTCAGATATTCTAGACCAGCACTCTCCAGTAACAGCAAAAGAATCAGCTATTTAGCTATTTATTCTCTTCTTACTACTGCAGCTTCCATAAATCCTGGATGAAGACATTAATGGGTACATCCTCAACTATTTCCATTAGCATTAGTTTATAGACCTAACTAAATGACAATGAAATTGTGCGTTTCCCTTCTGAGCCCACTGATGTAATCTGCCTCCACAGTCTCCTGTTGCAAGATACTCAGAATTTTTCTGTGGTTTAAAGAAGCTGGTGAAGAATCTGGAGAACAAGTCTTATAAGGAACAGCTGAGGGAACTGAGGTGGTTTGGTCTGGAAGATATGACCATTTTTTACAACTACCTGAAAGGAGACTGTAGTAAGGTAGGAGTCAGTCTCTCCTCCCAAGTAACAAGTGATAGGACAAGAGAAATAGCTTCAAGTTGAGCCCAGGAGATTTAGATTGGATATCGAAAAAGAACTTTTTCATTGAGAGGGTTTATAGATACTGGAACAGCATCCCAGCAGATACATTAAAAAACATGCAGATAAGGTGCTTCAGACAAGTTGTAGTCCTTATTACTGTATTCTAATATGTAATAATATATCAGAATTAAATGTTGTTATATTATATTCTAAAAAGTAAGTCCTTATATCTATTTTAAAAACAATTTTTGAAAGTTTTAATGCATACTGCTTTCTCTAGTCTTGCACTAGACAAGATCTGGTTTAGGTTAGTAATCAAGACACTTAGACCTCAGTCTAGAAATTCTAAGTCTAATCTTACTTTATCCACAAGCGCACAATATAATAAATAACCATCATATTCTTCTCAGCCCTCACTCCAATCTGAGAAATCCCAGACTTTTTAGGCTCTTTTCATAAAGCAATTTCTTCACTGTTTTAGTTAGTTGCCCTTCCTGGTACCTTTTCTTGTATCCCCTATATCTTTCTTGAATTGTGGAGACCTGAAACACGTAAAGTGCTCAAAAGATGCATCAAAGCTTTTTATAAGAGAAAAATAGTGCTTTCTGGTTTGCTCTTAGTATATTCTTAATGATGCCCAACATTATGCTGACTTCTTATATGTCACCACATCACAGAATCACACAGAATCACAGAATGGTAAGGGTTGGAAGGGAACTTTAGAGATCATTTAGTCCAACTCCCCTGTCAAAGCAAGTCCACCTAGATCAGGCCACACAGGAATGCATGCAGGCTTCAAAACCTCCAGAGGAGACTCCACACCCTCCTTAGGCAGCCTGTGCCAAAGCTCCATCATCCTCACAGCAAAACAGTTTTTTCTAACGTTTCAATGGACACTTTTTGTGTTCCAGCTCCATCCCATTACTCCTTGTCCTGTCACTAGATACAACAGAAAAAAAAAAGTGATGCCCCAACCTCCTGACATCCACAACTTAGATTTTTGTAAATATTAATGACACCCTCCTCAGTCTCCTCCTCTCTAGACTGGCTCATGGTTAGTTTACTGTCAACAAGAACTCCCAAGTACAAGCACTGATTTTAGAGGACTGCCAAGGAAAACTCTAGTATCTTTCCTGAGCTGTAACTACCAGTTAAAAGCTCAGTACTGTATAAGGGTGATTTAATTTGTTTCTTTCTAACAGCATCACCCTATGTTTATCTATAGTGAAGCTCATCTGTCCTGTTTTTCACTAACTCAGTTTTGTGGGCAACTCTTCTAGAGATCCTCACCATCAGCACACTATTTGACTAACCAAAAAAACCCCACTAATATAAACTGCAGATTTGAAGATGTCATTGCTCATTCTATATTCAGTTAGCTGAGGTCTGACCAGCCTGATTTGCCTGTCTCAGTCTTTGGAATTTTGCCAGTCTTTTTGGGGATGCACTGAGGGCTGTAGTAGTCCAATACCTGTAGGATCTTGTCTGGATTCTAGTTTAAATACTCTTACATGCTTTTAATTAACAGTGCCAGCAGATCAACATCTCTTAATGAAGAATGTCCTCCATAGCATTGTTTAAATTCCCCTTTGGTTGGGCAGTCAAGTGATTCCCCTTGTTTAGATAGTTAGCATCAAAGTGAGAACTATCCTAGTCAAGATTCATCAGCCTAACTCGCTTTCCAAGGATCAGATCCACTTTCCTCCCCCCCCTTCCTTTCTCAGCCAAAGTGTCATGAAAGCTGTCCTACCCGTGATCCTTCGTTCTCTACACTTCTGTGTATGCAAGTCTTACTTCCATGAGTTGTTTTCATTTGTGTGAGAATCCCAATAAACATCAGAACATGTTAAAAACAACACATAAAGGACTTAAACCAGAAATACACTACTGCAAACTGCAACTTCCTGGTAACCTAGCAATACTCAGTAATAAATCTAGGAAGTACCATAACATAGATGACTAGAAAATACAGTGCATTTACTTAGGAAGGAGCTAGTCATCAGGAGAGAAGAAATGTGCATAAACACAGTCCTTGAATTCTGACTTCAGTGGTATGCAAAGCTTCAGAACAGCTTTTAAGTGTAAAGATAATTAAAGACGTGGAGGTCAAATGAAAATGGCATAAAATACAGCATGGGCTTAACAAAAGCAGATTGTACCAGATTAACCTCATATATTTCTTTGACAAGATAACCTACATTCTAGACAAAGGACATGTGATTGATCCCTTCTGTCTTAACTTTAGTGAAGTCTGTGATAACACATGGGGAATTATTAGTAAAACAGGAAGAGATGGGGATTAGCAGAGAAACTGTGAGGATGAGAAGCTGTCTCAAGTTAGGCACAAAGTGTACTTTTTGAAAGGGTAGTTTTATATCTGAAAGAAGATTATAAATGAGGTTTCTCAAGAATCAGCTTTGACCCCATTTTATATAACTTTATAAAAGTCATTGTTATATAATGATCAGGGAAGGAACATTAAGACAATACTGATGAAAAAATAAAGTTACTGGCAAATGGAAGTGTTTTCAGTGTAGGGAAAAACTGGACTACAATACGCAAAGAAATGGATAACATTGATGACTACATTAATAAAATAGGAAGAAATCTGAAAGTACAAACTGAAGGATCTTAATCTTTGGGACTAACAGCAATAAATTCTCCTATAGACTGCTATAGAGCAGTCCTTCCTTAGAAATAGCTAAGGAGGACTTGTTTCCATTTGATAATTTGTAGGAGAGTTTTGAGCCACTAATATGAAGGCACTGTGAAAAAAAGAGAAAATACCATCTTAAAGTGAATAAACAAAGCTGTTTCTGTAGAGATGGAGAAGGATGTTTGTTATTTGGAGAAATACAATTTTAAATGGAAGAGGTACCAGAAAGAATTATAGGGATAATCAAAGGAATTAAGAATGCAATTTTGGTAAAAAGTCTTGAAGAAACTTAAAATAGGAAGACTACAATGAGCAGAATTGTTATACCCTAAATTATTTAGGGTGAACTCAGAGTTCATGCACAAATAAATCATAGAATCACAGAATGGTAGGGGTTGGAAGGGACCTGTAGAGATCATCTAGTCCAACCCACCTCCTAAAGCAGGTTCACCTAGATCAGGTGGCACAGGAACACATCCAGGTGGGTTTTGAAGACCTCCAGAGAAGGAGATTCTACATCCTCCCTGGGCAGCCTGTGCCAGGGCTCCCTCACTCTCAGAGCAAAATAGTTTCTTCTGACGTTTCAGTGGACACTTTTTGTGTTCCAGCTTCATCCCATTACTCCTTGTCCTGTCACTAGACACAAAATTAAAAAACCTCCTGACATCCACCATTTAGATTTTTGCAATGTTAATGAGATCCCCATTCAATCTCCTCTTCTCTGGAATAAACAGCCTCAGTTCCTGCAGCCTTTCCTCATAAGAAAGATGCTGCAGTCCCCTGATCATCCTGGTGGCCCTGCGTTGGTCTGTCTCCAGAAGTTCCCTGTTCCTCTTGAGCTCCTCAGCCCAGAACTGGAAACAGTACTCCAGATGAGGCCTCACCAGGGCAGAGCAGAGGGGGAGTAGAATCTCCCTTGACCTGCTGGCCATACTCTTCTTGATGCACCCCAGGATGCCATTGGCCTTCTTGGCTACAAGGGCACATTGCTGGCTTATGGTTAGTTTATTGTCAACCAGGACTCCCAGGTCTCTCTCTCCAGCAGGTCAATCCCCAGTCTGTCCTGGTGCATGGGGTGGCTCCTCTCCAGGCGCAGGACTCTGCACTTGTCCTTGTTGAACCTCATGAGGTTCCTCTCTGCCCAGCTCTCAAGCCAGTCGAGATCCTGCTGAATGGCAGTTTTAAATTGTGTTGCATGGGCTTAAAGATACAAACTCAAGAATTAGGTGAGGTTTTGTTGTTATGAATAACAAGATCAAGAAAACTGGTTTTAACATAGTCTTACAGTGAAGGAGATCACATGATACAGTTCTTGCAAGAGCCAGCAATGGTACCCAACTAACCATGAAATCTCCAGTCATGTATGTCATCTTTAACTGAAGAAGTGAGCAGTTAGAGGAAAACTACAGAGCAGAAGATTATTCCTTGGAGGCTGTGGGGTTTTTTAGCCAACAAATTTTAATATTACAATCTTGACATTCAGGAAAAGCCAGTGACTTTTTCTTTACAATGGCCTCCTCTTGCATGAGCAGTGCAAAGATGCAGCAGCAGTGCTAGGCCACACAGGTCCACAGATGACTATGATCTGTTACTATCACCCATCTTCATAGACAAACCCTTAAATATACCAGGAAGGAGAGATTCTGAGTGAAGTGGTGCAGGTGGACATGCATTTGTTTCTGATAAGAGGTTTCCTCCTCTTTTACATTCACAGCATCTCTATATAGCTGTCAGAAGCAGGCTTGAGGCACAGGCTACGAAGATGTGCCATGGTAGATTTAATCTAGCTAGTGTAAAATGACAGGATGTGTGAATATGTGGCAACATGGACTCCAGTGGGACTGCTGCAATCCTGCCAAGGTCTAGGGGTATGCATACTCCAGTTTAATCAACACGAGCTAAGTGTGCTTCCTGGGCTGCCATTTTTTATGTGGGGATATCCTACAAAGCTAATAGTCCTTACTATCCAGAGGATTCTACACTCTAGAAATACACCACAGTTTAATTTGTACTTGATACTGAATGAAAAAAAAGTGAGGAGCTGCATGCTAACCTCTCTGGGTTTCTGTATACCTAATCTAGACACATTTCATTACTTTTGTCCAATTTATTGGGGTCTCTCTCAGTCCACTGCTGGTCTGCGTTATGCATGTACATGAAACCAATAGGAGCGATATATTAGCCAAAGACTGTTTATGACACACTGAGAGGAAATTGCCCTATTGAGACAGTGCTCAAGTGCTTCCCAGTTAAAGTACCACTACAACTGTAGATGCTGAAAGAGTGGTTTTTTTCACCCACCTCTTTTTTAATCTTCTATTGGTCCTTAATGATCCAACTGGTTATATAAACATAGCAAAGTGTTTCAGTAAATGTACTTCAGGGAGGTTTCAGAGATCTAGGAAGTATTGTTCCACAGAAATCATTCCTGTTATCTATGCAGGCAGCAGTAACTCAGATGTGATTTTAAGTCTGAAAAAGTCCCACATGAAATAGAAGGGCCATAAATGAAAATGGTTAAGCTTTCAGGATCAGAATGGAATACGAGAAATAATAGAACACCATTTCTTTGGCAGAATTAACCAATTTTGTGGGTGATGACTCTATTTGATGGATATCAAACTTATTTGAGATGACGAAATTCATTGATTTTCTAACCTCATGTCATGAAGTTCCTCATATATTATGAAAAAAATCTACCCTTCCCTAACCCTTGCATGTTACTTCAAAATAACCTTTAGCAGCTGCTTTCTGTAGGGAAATACTGAAATACCAGAGAGCAGACTGTAGATACATCTGCTATCTGCTTTTTAAATGATATAGGAGGGCCCAGGCTTTCCCAGATAGTCCTTTTCCTATAAAGAAGTACTAGCCCAAATCCACAGAGCATTGCAGCTGCTTTGCACCACATTGGCAACACAAAGCGTCAGGCTGCATTTATCAACTGAGAACCAAACACAGCCTGCCAGTTTTGTGGTCAAAAAATGAGAATCGTGGCCAGAAATTTTTCCTTTGAGTTATGGAACAAGTCTCAGAAGAACATTTGAAATTCATCACCCTTGAACTGGAATCCTAGAATTGTTTTCACCTCAAAACTCAGCTTTGAGTACTAGCCTGCAGCCACCGCAGATCAGTGCAGTGAGTGCCATTTCAATCTCTCTCTAGTGTGAGGTGTGCACATCAACTGCATTTTGGAGGCAAATTATCCACCAGGACCTTGTTAGCACACAAATTTGGAAGCCAACTTGAACACACAGCTCTTTGCACATTACTTTTGTTTTTAAGCTGCAAGCCTCCGAGTCTTTCTGACTTTGCTATGTTCCATGGCAAATGTGAAACAGACTTCTGTTTCCTAATGCTAGTATCCAAAAAACCAAGGTTGTAGACTTAGTTGTCAATGGCAACAGCAAGATCATTGTTTAGCTTCTAATTAATACTGTAGAGTGACTGCATTTATCAGGAAACTTGTTTCCACAAATAGTAATTCTGGTTCCTTTCTGCATAAATATTATGCAGCACAAAACCTTAATCCAACTGCCCAGAGTGATGCTTACTCATAAAATTTGTGGCAGATGACTGACAACTTTCACGTTCAAGACACTTTCTAACAAGAGACAACAAAAACTTCCATACACTGAAATTATTTTTAGTTGCGTTCCATCAAGTTGTAGATTTTGAAATGGTAAAGTCTGAGGCTCTTTGTCTCTGCCCTATTATATTCCCAGCCTGGTTAGGTAGTCCCATGGGACTTTGTCTACAGCGGTGGAAGATGGAATTGTGTTCCTACTGCAAACTGAATCTGGAGAAGCTTTTCTTTGCACTGATGAAAGACAGACTCCTCTGCTCTGCTACTTGCACGAGATAACTCAAGTTAGCCAGCTGGGCTATCCTGCTGACTGCTGTGTGGTACTTTTTGTTCAGTGTATTATATTTTCTCCTGTAGGTCTTGCGAAGCTCAAGTTCCCATGCAAAAATCCTAGTCATCTGAGCTGGTTTACAGAGTGAACAAAATCCTCTTTTTTTGTACTTGGAGACAGAGCGACTGTTTTCACTTGAATATTTAGACAAACCACATGTGCATTTATCCACCCTTTGCTCAATTTCCCTTCCATGTTTCCCTGCCAGCACAAGTAAGGAGTTTTAGGGTCATAGAAATGAGTGCTCTAGCAACAAATTACACTAGTGTGTAAGTTATACTTCACTAATGACTCTTACCTCACCTTCAGCAAGCTGTACCTTGCTCTTGCAGGATATTTATGGACAAGATGATGCAAAGAGATACTATCCTTGGATACAAAGTACGAGTCAGTTAAAGCAAGCATTTCTTTAGAGAAATAAAACCAAATCACACTCTATTTCTTTAACTTCTTTCAGAGGGAGGAAAAGTTCAGGCCGTGACCATACTAATAGGGGTGAGACTTTCTGAAGGATATCTGGCTGTAGCCAAAGATTTCTCAGGTCATCCAGGTGAACAAAAGAAAGGATTTCCCATGCTTTCTGTTTCCCTCTAGGCAAGTAACTATAGTATATGATTCTAACATCTGAAACTCCATCTTAAAACCAGGAAAGATTTTGACCTTGTAACTGTATTTTGAATGTTTCTGCATTGCTCTAATAGAAACCTTCTTCCCATTTCCAGCCTATATTTATTCATGACCCTTTTACATCTGTTTCCTCTTACACCAGCATCATCTTCTGCCTTAAATATCTCTTTTTCTTTGTAGAGTTTACCTCCCTATAAATAGCAATCACATCCCATTCTCAGTCTTCTCTCTGTTCACTGTAATAATGCTAAACATTTATATACCATTTTTATGCCTGAAGTTCTACATAGACATTATGAGTTTCTTCTCACCAAGAAGATGGGAAGATAAGCAGTATGAGAGTTTCCTCTTTTTTTTCATTTTTGGCACTCTGTGCATGTGTGTGATGAGATCATTCAGGTAGAAATCTGAAGCTGTCACAACACAGAGAAGCATCACATTAAAGCCAGAAGAAGATTCAGAATTCACAAGTACCAAAGACCATCCTAGAAAACAGCCTGGACCAAGGTCCATCTTAGCTTTGTTTGGCTTAATATCAGTTTTGCTCTCCTCCTAAACGTAAGTTTATTCATAACCATAATCTGACCTATTAAAGTAGTGACAACTTAGTAGGGACAATGTTATTAAATTTGCTAGTAACACTAAAAAAAAAAAAACACTTTGAATATATATTCTTTTTGTATGACATTTCAGTACTCCAGCTGCACTACTGCTCACCAAGCCAAGTGTCACAGTTGAGCATGTTGTGTTCTGAAAATCTTGAAAGATCTTATGTTTAGAAAATTTTAAATGTAGTAATAGTGGTCTCATATCTCCAAAAGCAGAGAAACATAGCTGGAGATACTGAAAGAATATATATTAAAAAGTGATGAAAAAATGAGATATATCTGATTGCTTGTAAGAAAATCTTGCAAACAGCATAAAGCTTACATGAAAATCTAGCAGGATCTCTGTCTAGTTTTCAGATACATAGCAGGGAACATGTAAATCTTTAGTGTTCAAAGAGCTGAGAGAAAGAAAGAAATGAATCAGATCTTATACACACAAAAGACAAAAGCTGAGCTTTCCTTTTCAAAAGTTACTCAATTCATGTAAATACAACCCAGCAAGTTTTCATTCAATTAGAGTGCAAGTAAAATCAAAGTGTTAGACATCAATTCCCCAGTAAAAGGAAACTTGAAATATCTGATATCTTTCCATCTGACCAAACCAAAACTCACAAAAAAACCCCACAAAAATCCAACAAAGACAAATTAAATCGATGGAAGTCCCTTTTCACTCTCCAGATGATTTCTAATAGGCGAGCTTCATTGCCTTCTCATGACAACTACAAAGTTGTACAAAAAGTTGGCTATACGAACAAAAAAATGCTGATCACCATTAATGTAAGTGTATTAATGCTTTCTCCTTCCTCTCTTCCCAGTGATGAAAGTTAATGGGGGAGGAAAAAGGTTCTAAGTGGGAAAAGATGCAATATTCCTAATACAAATTATAGCATAGTTTTAAAAGTTTAAAAGAATACCTGATAGACCTGATATTGTACCACTTAAGATTTGCAGCTCTTCTTGAACACCATCAGGGCAGAAACCTCCAGCAGTGACAGGTGAACCGAAAGTGAGTGCTAAATGCCAGAATATGGCAATTGTTTTTAAATCTCTTTAGGCCTCAAGAGTAAGTACATAGCCAAAAAGGGGGATTCTATCCCTGGTTTATTCTCCAGTCCCTGGAGCACCCCAGAACACACAGCTGAGACCCTGCAGACAGGCCTGAGCATCCTCAGGACTCCCTTTCACCCCTGCACAGAAAAAAACAACCCAAATGCCGGGCCAAAGACTGCACATACAGTATGTTGTTATTCTACTGGGGAATGTCAGTGAAGGTGTTACAAATCAACAATTAGCTAAATACATGTTGTGGCAGAAGACTCTGATGCAAATACACCCAAATAATTCCCAAAGTAGGTAAAAAAATAAATACTGTTGTCAATAGATGGATGTAGACCTACCAAAGCAGTTGCAGAAAAACTTGTTTCCTCATCAGTCATCAAACTAACAAAAGACAATGTAATATAGACTGTTAAATGATAAGGACTTTTTTAAACAACAAATAGTAGAAAGGACTGTATGATTCAAAACAACTTAAATTGAAGATGGCACAATCTCAGCTCATAATTACAATCTGTTTACTTTGAGCAGGTCAGCTTTAAGACCTGTTTATTACCGTCAGTTGAACTGAAGATCTCAAGGACCTAAATGAGAAGGCAATAAAAAACCCTCAAAGTCAAATGGTCAAAATCAAATCTTGTATATGCATTCTAAATGAAGAGAAAAGAAAGACCTCATAGACCATGCTGGACAGAAATCTGCATTAAAAATTATAGTGAAGATGTCTACACGAAAGTGATGGACCAGTAAAAAAACCCACCTCTTAACTTTATACTAAGACAACAGCAATCAATAAGTTGCTATAAAAATTAAAGAATGTATTTAGTGCAGTCCTGCAACTTTGTCCTCAGTCCAAGACCATCCAATATTTTCAGTAATGATGCCTACAATGAGATACTGCATACGCTTAAGTTTATAGCCAACCACTAAAGCTGTGAGAACAATGGAGGACAGGACTGAAATTCAAAATGCATTGGCAAATTGGATAAATAGCTTGCAAAAATGGGATTCATTTCAAGTGGAAGGACAAGCATTAGACACAACACTTAGGCAGGAATGATCAGTTTGCACAAATACAAGATAGGGAACAACCAGTTAACTAGCAATTCAGTATGAAAAGTTGTGAGGATTACAGGGGATTATAAAATAAATGAAGTTCAGCAATATGAGGCTAATACACAAGACACACACACACAGTACCACAATATATAAGCAGGAGTATAGGCTGTGAAATATATGAAGTAGCACTTTCTCAGTTCTATGTAAAGTCTTTGCCGTAATATTGTGGTATTTGCTTTAGTATTTAAGACAGACATAGACTAGAATCCAAGGAGAAATAACAACTGGAGTAGTCAGAGATTTAAAACATTTGACCTGTGCAGAAAGAGTGAATGAGGAAAAAAAAATAAAAGGAAAAGAAAAAAGAAAACATGATAGTTATAGGAGGACTATATAAAGGATAAATCAAGAAATGTTATAATGCAAGTGGAAAGTGCTCAAAGGGAAACTAAATGCACAGTAAAGCTTTTTTTAGATTGATACATAAATAGTAAAGAAAAAAACAAAGTCATTACACATTGAAGATGGAATCAATATTTGACATAATCTGGGTAGGACTCATAAACTTAAAAAGCACTTTAGCATATTTACACTAAAGATGGCCATATGGAAGATTCAGATGATGTAGAAAAAGGCCCAAAGTAGGGTAAGTACAAAAGTGAGATGGAATAAAGAGTCAAAGGACCTTAACTCATGCAGCTGATGTGTCCAGATCACAGCTATCCAAAAACTTTAGGAGAACTGTCATATAAAATACACTGTGATAGCAATAACAAATACAATATCCACACTTAAGACATAGTAAAAGAAAAAGCTAGAAATTCCAGTGACATACTTAAATCAATTTTGAAAGAAGCAAGAAACAAAGATACATAAAATAAAATTCAAAATAGATTAATTCAAAAACTAGTTAGGAGTAACCTAACAACCAACTTTCTACAGCATATTTGGGCAATAGAAGAACATCTCTTATAGCACTGCATGAGAAGTGATCTAAGCAATATGACCTAGTACCAGCTACTTAGCAAGGGGCTGAAAGGAGGCAAATATGGATCTTCTCAAAGACTGATTTCATAGTCAATCTTATTCAGCAATCTTTGTGTTAGTGGACTCAGCAAAAAAATTATAAAGGCAGTTGAGTAGTATGCTGATAAGACAAAGCTTGTGAGCGTTGCCATAGAATAAAACATTAATAATTTAAAGATAGTTGGAGAAAAGGGATGAAATACCTCTGTGGAAGCTAGTTGTAGTAGGTCATAGGAAATGCAGGCAGAAGATGGGAGGACATAACAGAATCACAGAATCTTAAGGGTTGGAAGGGACCTCGAAAGATCATCTGGTCCAACTGCCCTGTCAGAGCAGGACCACCTAGAGTAGGTCACACAGGAACTCGTCCAAGTGGGTTTTGAATATCCCCAAAGAAGAAGACTCAACAACCAACCTGGGCAGCCTGTTCCAGTGCTCCATCACCCTCACAGTGATGAAGTTCTTCCTTGTACTTCTTTGGAACCTCTTATATTCCAGCTTATACCCATTGCCCCTTGTCCTATCATTGCACGTCACTGAGAAGAGCCTGGCTCCATCCTCCTGACACTCACCCTTTATGTGTTTGTAAACATTAATGAGATCACTCCTGATTCTCCTCTTCTCCAAGCTGAAGAGCCCCAGCTCCCTCAGCCTTTCATCATAACGGAAATGCCCCACTCCCTTCTTTGTGGCCCTGCACTGAACTCTCTCCAGCAGCTCCCTGTCCTTCTTGAACTGAGGGTCCCAGAACTGGACACAATATTCCAGATGCAGTCTCATGAAGGTAGAGTAGAGGGGGAGGAGAACCTCTCTCAAAACATCAGTCTGAGGAGAAAGACATAAGTGAGCTTATCACAAGTAGTATTGAGCTATGGTAATTGCAAAAGACGTGCAGCAGAGAGAACTGTTGAAATGTTCTAATGAGCCACATTCCAAAAAATGATGAATTTAAACTATTTAAACTGAAGCAGGTGCACAGAACAAATTCTAGGATGATCAAGGAAGAAGGAAGCTTATCTAAGAAGAAAACTATTTAACAAATGAAGACTGAGAGGGTATGTAATAGTTCTCTATAAACATATCAAAGAAGTAAATGTCAGGGAACGAGAAGAGCTACTTAAGCTAAAGGATAGCATTGACACAAGAACAAAAATGTAGAAGCTGGACATAAATAAGGTTAGGCTGGAGGCATGATTTCTAACCATCAGATGAATGACATTCTGGAGAAGCACAAAGGAGCTGAAAATCTACCTGTTTTACAGTGAAGTTTTATTGGTTTGTGGAGGTAACATGTAAGGTGGCTGCCTGGGACTGCAGAGGGATTTAATTCAATGAGACAGACAAATCCTTTCAACCTTGTAGCTCATAAAAAATAGAGAGGTCTCTCTAGAGTAGGCTGAACATGCATATATAAATCAATTGTGCTCATCACAGAAGTGTCTCTTCTAATGTGCACAGTGCAAGGCACAGTGCAACCACCCATCAATGAGGGGTCCTTCAGGAGTCCTGTGATAATAAGACAAATATGAGAAGACTGCAACATGGAAACTTACTCTAATAATTGTCAAGACCCCTGCACTATAAGCTTTCCAAAAACCTGGATATATACTGGACTGACATAGGCCCAGTTATGACTGTGAGAAATGCTGTGAAATTAAGTTTAATTTTGAGAAAGAACTCAAGCAAACCCCAAAATTGACAATAAAAATCATGTCTGGATTGCACATCTGTACAAGGCTTCAGGAATTGTAAAAATCCTAGTTGTCCTGCATTAAAAGGTAAAACTTACTCCAGCGCAGAAGGATGATTCAAGGTCAATGAATCAAAATACAATCAAAATATTTCCACTTAAGTGGGAAGAGAACTTACTTCTGACTGCCTGTGCCCAGGGTAGGAGATTCTTACAGCAAAGACTTACACAATGCACCCAGTGGTTGCTAAGTGGGCCCTCTACACTGGGGTAAACTTAATATAACATTCAGCAAAGTTTTGTTTAGTTTCAGAGTCAGAGGCAGCATAAAGTTCCCCATTGAAATTAGCTGAGGAGTGTTCGAGTCCTCTTTTTGGCCTGCTAGAAATTCCTAAAGTATCAGTATGTAAAGTATGATTAAATTTGTGGCTTGTTATTAATCTTAAATTCACAGCTAATGAAAGATCTAGCATTTGTTTAGTTTGGTTTCTTTATTGTCTTTCATATAGCAAAAAAAAAAATCTCAACAGGCCAGTGGTAGGACCCTGGATTTAAGGGAGCTTTAATGCAATAGCACTTGTCAACAGCATGTTGTTTCCTTTAAACACTATCATAAAAAAGGAAAGCAAATTAAGCTATCAAACAATCATTCACCAGTGTGTTACAGGCACTAAACAAGGAAAGGAAAGCTTTGATTTATGGGAATCTGTAGATCTGAGGATGTCTATAATAGAGGGGATCAGGTGGAGTCAACTACTCATGCACTCACTAGTCAGGAGGGAGATAGCCTCAGTGCATAAACTGGAGCTACATTAGTACCATAACAGGCCCAAGTTTAAAAGCCATGAAAGGGATAGAAAGGCTCTTTGGCTTTCTGATACCCAGTCAGAATTTCCAAATGTCAGGATAACATTAAAAGTGGGTGAGTATGAAAGTTAACATTAACAAAGTGTGCTACAACTCTTAAGAGAGGGGATTTTTCCATAAGGAAACATACTGATGATGGCATGGACACTTCTACTCATGGTTGTCCACACTAAACTGTACATAAACATTGTATGGACAGTCAAATAGTCTTGGAAATAAGTCAGGACACTTGAACACTAATCTTGACCCAGGACTGGACAATTAGTGACTGAGGTAACACCTCTGTGAATAACAGATTTGAGAAGGGGAAGAAGCTGCTTCATAGAGGAAAAATGGCAGCAGCAGCAGAAAGGAGTAAGAATGTGAGAACATGTCTGCAGACACCAAGGTCAGTGGAGAAGGAGGGGGAGGAGGTGCCCAGGCACTGGAAGAGAGATTCTTTTGTTACCGTGTTGCAGCCCATGGTGAGGCAGCTGTGCCCCTGCAGTCCATAGATGCTACAGGGTAGCAGAGATCCACTCAGAGCCCATGGAGGACCCTACACTAGAGTGGGTGGATGCCTGAAGGAGGCTGTGACTCTGTGGGAAACCCATGTTGGAACAAGTTCCTGGCAGGACCTGGGAGCCCATGTAAAGAGAGAAGCCTATGCCAGAGAATAGATTTGCTATTAGAACTTGTGATCCTGTAAGAAACTCACGTTGGAACAGTTTGTTCCTGAGAACAGCTTGTGTTCTCATCTTCTGCACATGAGTCCAAGGATAGGTGTAAGAGAGAAAGTCAAGCAAAGCATTTCAGCCTCAGTCAGAGTTTTCTCCCTTTGGTGAGTTTCAATCACAGAATTAATGTTGTTTGTAGTAGCTTTTGTGTAGTTCAATAGTCTAAGGGCTCCAGGCACCAGAAGTAGGTGAAATATGCACAAAATCTTTCCAATCCAGAACTCAACAGACAAAAAAATCCAACTTAGTTCAAAATGTTTGTATAATTCATATATATAACTCCATAATTCACTTTGCTATCCTTTTGTAAAACCCTGTCACTGATATAGCCATCAAAATATATACGTATATATATATATATATATATAAAGTGTAACATAATGGACTTTCAGAAATTAAGTCATTTAACAAAAAGAAATCCCAGCCAAGTACCTTACATTACACATTTAGAACTTAGTTTGCTAATTAAAACAGATAATAAACATGTTCACATGAAAGACATCCCATATGATTTTTTTGTCTCAACTTAATGACTTCTATTATTTCAGTGCTCAAAAGCAAAATAATATTTATCACAACTAATTATCCAGATAATTCCTTGAAATGGCCCTTTCATTTAATTATCTTGTAACTCAGGGTCTGCTGTAACTAACAAGAAGCAAGCTAGCTCAAGAAACAGACAATAACTTGCAATAACTTGCAATTTATAGTATCAGAGATGCTCAACTATAAGGCTTTGATAAGGAAATACTGTATTTTATAACTGGGTGTCTCAACAAGGGGCCCGTTGTGCAAGTATTTCAAAGCTGTCATTTCCAGTAGCCTTTGTGTGTTTGTTTCAATACTTCTTAATCACTGATTTTGCTGGCTCTTGCTTTCTCCTATTTGATTCTGTTTTCTCTGCTTATTCAGACCCACAATTTTCCATATAGATCAGATAGATTTATAGACCTTGCATACTGCGTAGGGCACAGAATGTTACACAAACAACCTTTTAGTCTGATTAATGGGTTTGTGCAACACATTAAAAACATCTTACTTGGCTCCTGCTTCTATTACCTTAGTCAGCCCCTTTATGTAAGTTAATCTTGCCCATCATATCACATTTGTCTCAGAGTGACTATTTTCTTCCTTCATCCTCTTTTCCCTGTTTCCCATATTGCTTGCTTTTCTCTCAAAACACACTAGGAGGTCTGTGCAGAAGGTGGTCTAGTCTGCTGCATTCTCACCACTGCCAGGAGATGCAGACACATCCTGCAAAAAACATGGGGAGAAACCACATCTCAGGTCAAAGCTCTGGACAGAGGTGCGAAGCACACACTAACCAGCAGAAAACTTACAAGGCTTGTCAACTGCACCCTGACATAGGGCAAAGTAGAGAAGGTGGGATGAAGATCATGGTAGACACTTCAAGACACCTGGAGAAAGCAAAAATGCACCAAAAAAAAAAAAAACCCACAAAAAAACCACCTCAAGGCACTCCTAGAGCAGGGCCAGTTAAACCACTGCCAAAATCCTACAGACTAGTCATATGACACATAAAACCTGGCACAGAAAAGTCCCATGTCCCACAATATCCAGTAACAAAGTCATAAAAAATTAGTCTGGCAATATCTACAGATATTGATTCTGTCTTTGCATCTCAAATTTTACTGAACACTTACTCCAAAACAGCAGTTTTGCCCCAGTCTTTCATTTCTTCCCTAGAGATGGTTGTATCAGCTTTCTGTCTGAATTTTAAGACAAAAGTAAATCCTTTTCAGCCACAGGAGATAGTCTAGGTTTGCACAAGCACAAACAAGATGAGTTTTACCTTTCTTATTGAAATTTAATATACCAAGTGGTTTTATCAGTCTAGAACTTCCTAATTGGAACCTGAAGCCCATATGTTTATTTGAAAGTCTCCTGGGATACTGCTGGCTTAAATAATATAGATCTCCCCTGCATATGTGTCTGTGGCCTCACGATGATTTACCCTTCCCTTGCAAGAGATCAAGACCAACCAGAGTGTAAATTAACTCTATCAATGTTGTTCAAATATCCTGCATGCTGTGCCACCATCTAACACTTAAAATCAATGGCACAAAAGGCTGCCATCAGGATCAGAGCTGGTGTGCCCCAGGGAGTCCTAGTACAGAAATTCAACACTAGTCAATTAAATCCTGTTAGTTCGCTGCTTTGGTTTACAGCAAGAGTGCTGTTGATACAAAACCAAAAGGAACCACGTTGCTTTGTTTTCTGCAGTAAAGCACACTCAATGGCAGGGGATGAGGGCTGAAATCCCGATGGAAATAGAATGAGGTTGTACAAAACAGAAAAGTTACTGCCAAGTTCGTAAGGAGCCGTGACCTGTTGGGGTTAATAAGCTTTCTGTTGGACTAGTCTTCTGGTGAATATTTTTAGGTATAGAGTATCATTGTGTTCAGCCCAATAGTACCTTGTTGTTAAGATTGTGCTCCTGCTCAGAAAAAGATCCTTCTGGTCCACAAGCTATAATCACTTAGTCTTCCTACAAGAACTCCTAGTAGCTTCTGGAGAGTGAAACCTGTATCAAAATAAGAGATATCCTTCAGGGAAAGACAAGTATTTTGTCCATCTGCATCCTTCTAACAAAAATCTCTGGAAAGATATAAAAAAAGGAGGCTCACCATTAAATCATCAGAATATCTTGATCAACATCATATCAGGCTGCAGCTAGGTTCAAAAAGGACAGAGATCACCCATATCACAGGCTACCAAAGACAGTGAGGTCTCCATCTTCTCCTGCATGGCATCAAGGACATTGCAGAAGCCATGACTGTCAGCACTGAATCCTCTCCTCTTTTGCTATGGCCACAAAGGAGAAAGAAGCAGGTTGCTAACAAGACAGCCCATGTCAAGTGAAAAACCTAAGGAGCCAGGAATCAAGCACTACTGTGCTGTAAGATGCCATCACTTTTCCCCTGCCCAGGTAAGAGACATGTTAAAGTGTAGCTGTGATGTCTGAACGGTCAGACCCTGTCTCCTCTTCTTTGAGGCACAGTTTTCCCAAAAAGACTCAGAGGGATGGCCCAAGTTTGCCTGGGTTTAGAAAAAGGATCGTCTGACAGAAGGAAAGGAAAAGGAGGAGGGAAAACACAAAGCCCTAACCCATGGCCCAAGCCTTCAACAAACCTCAATGAAATGGATCAGCACCAAGGCTAAGAAAGCTAAGGGATAGCTGGGAGGGTGCCTTGGCTTCCCCACTGGTCACCAGAGAGTCCCACGGAACTGAACCAAGAAGTGCAGCTCCCAGTCCCTCCTGCACCACAAGCCAGTGCCTGCTGTTGGCTCCATGCATTACCTGCACTTCCCCAGCACTGCACCTTACACTTAGAGGGTGGTGCCTACACCAACATGGCACCAAATCCCACCCTACATAAGTCTGCCTGCAATCACTTTGATCACACCAGAAAAACCTTCACTTGCCTCAGAGCACAGAGTTTTCATTGCCTGGCAAGTTCTGGTGGTGACTTATTGCAGAAGCACCTCCATCTCTGCCACCAGCTCCTCTTCACTATCTCTCTTTTAGCTTGGTAGCATCAACAAGTTGTTATCAGCCAGCTGCACTATGTACATTTCTGTCTTATGTCTTGCATAACACAGTAAGGTTCATCAGACTTTTGCAGATATGTGACAAAAGTCCCTTGTCAGCATACAATAGCAAATATATCAGATTTCTGTAGCTATCAATCGGTACCATAAACATCAACTGACACCGTTGCAATATGTCAGAAGATATTGTCTCTTTCCACTACTCTTAAGTGATAGTAACTTCTGATTTAGAACATGGTAGCAACCGAGATAAATTCAGTACCATAATCTACTTAACCTGCTTTCCAGTAAGGTTAAAAATTGGAGCTCAAGTCAGACAAGGAACAGTCCTTGCTCATTGTTTTTGAATAATTCAATAGCAAACAATTTTGCACAGAAGACAAAACAAGGATAAACAGAAAGACAAGAATATTTCACCTTTGGATCAAGGCTTCCATAAACAGTCTGTATATTCTACAGTGCTGTGTATTTTCCACACACCTGGATACCTGTGGAAAAACATGAACTACAACATTTCCTGAGACTGTACCCTGCTAAATTTCATAGCTACGTCTAAAAATTTAATTCATAATGTGCAGTAGGTCACTGTAAGTCCCCACTGCAAAGAACAGGGACTATATCTACAGACAAGAAAATTCATCTCCAGTAGTTCCATAATATGAGTGTTTGTTGCTCTTCTACGCTTAAAACACATTTGCTCCTAAAACTGATTATATATTAGTCTCTAACAGAGCTGACCAAGTCTTGTTGGACAAGGCTTTATTATGCTTCTAAAGCAATTCACTGAAGTCACCTCTTTGTCGCTTCATAAAAGTTAATAATAAATAGAGCCACAAGAAGTGTCCATGTGTTCCTGCGGTAGACAGTATTATTCATTCCCATCAAGGAATACCTTTTTCTCCCTCAAAAAATAAACATGAACTAACAAGGATCTGTTAGCTAAAGCATGATCTTTTTCACTGTATAGAAATATTAATGTTGCACCATGGTTCTTCTACAAGAGGAACAAAATGAGGTTGCAGAAAAGAAACCTTGTACCAAGACCATGTCTATTACATTTTCAGATGGCTATCTGTCTACTGAGTTGACAGGAAGGGTCTCCAGCAGTGTCACTTTTTTTCAGTACAGCATTAAGATGGCTGGCCAGAGGAAACCTTTTTATGTTTAGCAGAGCTTTGCATGCTGCTAGGCAGTTATTTGGTAATGTCATCAGGAAGAGTGTTGTAGTATAGCTCACATGCAGCAACACTTGCAGACAGGTCTGAGGCTCAGATAAGTGCCGTGCAAATGTTCCACCTGGGAGGCAGGAGCTATGGAGAATACACTACATTAGTCCTACAAAATCTTCATTAGCTCTCTGTTCATCTCAGGAATCATCTCAGGATGTAGACACTGCCCTGTAAAGCTCTCAAATATTTGCATGTGATCTCTCCTTTGTATCACAGTTATCAGACTTGAGAGCCTGAAAGTTGCCTATGGTGAGGGTCTTACTGGAAAAGCTCAGTTTGGAGTTTTCTTTTAAAAAACTTTCAGCTGTTGAGCAGGTTCTTTGGGTCACAAGGCATATTAAAAAGCCTGCCCTACACTTTTTCCTGGGAGGATGAGTCTCTCAACAATGCTCCGTGACACTGCTGCCATGTATACTTTTCTCCATAATATCCATGCATTCTACAATCCCAAATACAAATACTGGGCAATGTTCATTTTCTTTTTCTTGAGCAAGATTACTTTATCACAATGAATTAATTTGCTAATACACTTTCCCTTAGGGTATGTACATTCCTTTGATAGAATCAGTTGTTGAAATTTATTATAAAGACCCACCTCCCAAAATATGTGATGCACTGATTTATTATTAAATTATTAGACATCTGTGCATTTATAAAATGGTCATACTGTGGATTTAACTTAGATATTTTCTTAGTTCACTGGCAATAAAGCTGTGGATGTCATATGCAATTTGCATCATTTTGGTTGATGCAACACTTGCTGTTCCTATAAAACTAACCAGTGCAGCTATTGCCCACTTCAGTGTAAACACACTTGAAAAATCCTTCATATTAGTCTGGGGAGACAAAAGACATTTTCTCTTTCACCAATAAAAAGGAGAGAGGTGGGACACAAGGAGCTCTGCATGGTGAAGAGGAAAAATTGCTGTTAATTCTTTCCTCAAATAAAGGGATTTATTTGTTTCTTTTCTTCATCTTTATATGTGGTTCTGGGTTAGCCATTTACTTTCCTTTGAATTTTATTTCTGACTCTGTGAAATGTTAAATCTAATGCTGAATCATAAATCTGAAATTCTTCCCTTCTTACCTCAGAGGGCTGAGGGGAAGATGACCCCAATAATGTGTATTCAGAACAGGACTCCCAGTACTAAGCTGTGAGTTCAGGTAATGAGAAGAGAAAAATTGCTTTAATGCAGTCTGGTCCAGATACTTGCCAGTTTAATCCAGCTGACCTAGCAAAACTTTTTTTTTTTTTTTTAATAGTAAGAAGAACCAGAGGACCCCTTAGCTTTTGCAGAAATAAAGAGAAAAATCAGCATTAAACGCTTAGCAAATTGCAATGCTCGGCAGTTATTTACTATTCTAAGCATAGCAAGGTGCCTTGCAGTGTGTGGCAGCAGAGTTGGAAAATACTAATGATCCTTTACAACATCCACATTTGTATAAATGGACAATTATGTATAAAGGCAAGAAACAGTCACTTTCCATAAGGTAGCCCTCCTGGATCAAGGACCTCCTGGCAAGACCCACCACTCCTGTCTAATCTCAGATTATACCATAGACACATGCACACAAATGCATGCAGTGTTGCTATCCAGTCAGTGGTCTGTTTGCAGGAGTGACAGAGATAACACACAAGCTGGTTCTCAGTCTCAGAGCAGCAAACCCAAGCAGCAGATTAACTGAGATCAGCCAGGAATTCAGCAGACCTGCAGATCTCACCAGGGATAGGGGAAGATAATTCCTTTGAACTCTGGCCTTCTTTTATACAATTTTGAAACCATTTCCCTTCACATTCAATGTGCTTCTTTTGAAGCTAAGAAACATAGAGGTGTCCTACCATGGTTATTTTGATATATGTAAACTCCATGGCTTGAAATGTATGGCTGTACAATGGAAATATGCTTGCTTCATATCATGTCTGGTAGTTCATTGCTAAATGTGCTGGGTTTGGCTGTTCATTTTCTTCAGAGTAGCTGGTATGGGGCTATGTTTTGGATTTTTGTTGGAAATAGTATTGATATCACAAGGATGTGTTCATTACTACTTAGCAGTGCTTGGCACAGAGTCAAGGGCTTTTTAGCTCCTCACAACACTTCACAAGCGAGGATGCTGTGGGTACAGGAGGAGTTGGGAGGAGACACAGCTGGGACAGCTGATCCCAACTGACCCAAGGGGTAGTCCAGACTGTATGGTGACATGCTCAGTATATAAAGCTGAAGGAAGAATTAGGAATGGGGAGATGTTTGGAGTGATGATATTTGTCTTTCCAAGCACCTGTTGGGCATGCTTCAGCCCTGCTTTCTTGGGGGTCGCTGAAAACCTACCGGCCAAGGAGAAGTAGTGAACTGATTCCTTGTTTTGCTTGTATGTGCAGCTTTTGGTTTACCTATTAAGCTGTCTTTATCTCAACTCAGAAGTTTTCTCCCTTTTACTTTTCTGATTCTCTCACTCATCCCACTGAGGGGTGGGAAGTTTGTGAGGGGTTGTGTGGGGCTTATTTGCCAGCTGGAATTAAACTATGACAGGATACAAGCTTATAAACATACACTCACTATTTATTCCCCTGGCATTCTGACTGCATGTTCATCCATGATTCCTAAGGCATTAAATTTAATCAGACAATAAAACAAACCCTGAGACTTGTTCATGTTGTTTGAAAATTAATGAAATTATTTTGAACATCAGAAACAGCATGCATCTTCTTTTTCAAGTCGGTTTAACCTATCTCTCCATGATTTCAGTGAATGTAAGGGCTTTGGGCAAGTAATTTAGGATTAAGAATTCAGGATCAGTCTTAATAAAGTAAATTCGTACTGACCTCGTGGAAGCATTTCCCCTCCCTGTGGTGAAGGTAGCTTAGCCACAGACTCCCTCAAAAGCTGTGAAACTTTCCCAGATATGTCATTCTCTATTCTATATGTGCCTCATCAGGGGTTTACTAGTGCAAATATTTCAGCTGTACCTATTTTATCTATGCCAAAGATTTTAGTCTGATTTACCCAAGGAACGTCCTTTTTACCCAATGCTCTTTTAGTCATTTTGCTTTCCATGAACATATGACCTGTAAAACAGAATTTACAGTAAAAAAAAAAAAAAAAAGTTTGTGTTAGGAGCTGTGAGTTTAGACAGCTATCAGGATGACAAAGTAAAAAAGTTTCCTCTTTGTTATTCCCTGTAAAAATGACAAAGAAAAACTTAGCACCTCGATCTGTCTTAAAAGTTTAAGACAATTAGTTTCCAGAGTTTCTGATGTTCCTTTAACTTCTTACTGGACCTTTATTGTAGTAATAGTTTGACCTAATGTCACCAGTTTTTCTCCCAGCTTCTTGCAATCTCAAGCAGAAGCATTTCGACACATTGTCCATTATAGTCAATCAGACATGAACTGTGTCCAGTACTTCCTTAAAGCTTTGTTTTTAAATCCAGTGAACCCTGGACCTCCTGCTGTTGTAAAAACTACAAGTTAACTTCCACCATCTGGAACATGTAAAATGCACTAACAATAATAACAATGATCTTTAATGGATCCAGATTTGTTTTAATTTCTTTTCCTCCATCTTCAGTTGTCTTTGAGCTCACCTCCTTCAGAAAACCTTCCACATATCCTAGCTAATAGATTGTTGTAATTCCTGGAGTTACTGCCCCTTCTCAAGGTGCATCTGTAGCTGTTCTGTACACATCACTGATGCAAGTGCCCAGGTGTAAGCACTAAGGTCTGGATGCCACCAGGAGAAGCTGTCAGTCACAGCTATCCACAACAGTCCCAAAAGACTTAATTTGAGCCCAATGATCAAATGCATGTTATCATGCCTCTGTTGAAAGAGAGGTAGGTTGCAATCTTTTTATTCTTTTGTAGTGATTTCAATGCCCCTTTGGAAGACATTTAACCATTGATTTTCAAGAAAATGAGAGACGAGTAAGTTTCAGAGTACTTCATAGCTGGAGGAAAATTTTCACTTCATCATCATCATCATCAGAGATGTCATCTCACATGTTTTTATTGTGGCTCTCTTATTTGTTTTCTTTAGTCTTTTTCATGATTAAAAATGAATAGCTAATCTCTGACCAGAAAAAAAAAAAAAAGAAGAGAAAAATAAAGACAATTCTGAACCAAACTATTATGAGGAAAAGCTGGAAAACTAGTATTCAGGTGCACTGAAAGCACACAGACACCAGAAGGCAGTTTAGTTAGGTGAGCTGCTGAATTAACTAAGCCAGGATTCCTGCAGACACCTTCTCGTACAAACTCTAGTTGAAACCTTTCCCACTCTTGCGACCGTCATGGTTTGGGCTCAGCCAGCAACAAAGCACCACACAGACTCTTTCTCACTCCTCTTCATCTATCCATCCCAACCTTCCTTAAGATGGCAGAAGCCTCAGTGAGATGCGAGGAATAAAAGATAACCAAGGACCTTATGGATTGAGACAGGGGCAGGGAGGACTCACTGCCAATTACAATTCCAGGCAAAACACTCAACTACTTGACTTAGAGAGGAATGCAATAGTTTAATCTACTACCTACTAGAAATAGGACAGAAACAAAACCAGAGCAGGGTCATGAGAAAAATACAAGAAGAACTTTAAGATCTTTCTCTCACAACTCCCCTCTTCCCAGGCTCAGCTCACTGCTCCTGATATCTCTACCTCCTCCCCGCTCAACTGTGCAGAGGAGTAGGGAATGGGGGATGTGGTCAGTACTTCATGGATAAAATCTGCCACTTTGCTCTTCTCAGATGAGGACGACACATTCTTACTGCTCTAACATGGGGCTCTCTCACAGGACACAGTCCTCAAAGAATCTCTCCAGTGTGAGTTCTTTCCTATAGCTACAGCTTCTGCTCACAAACTCCTCCAGCATAGGACTCCTCTGCAGCAGCAGCATTCCGTCACCTTTTGCTGCAAAGCCTCCCTCACATAAACTCCACATAGACCATGACAGTGACATTAGTAATCCTCCCTGTGTCTTCCCCTGGTCCATTCACTCCCCAGAGTCTAATTAGGGTTGGGAGCAGACAAAGCCTTTCCATCTTCTCATTGCCTTGCAAGATGCAGGAAGATAAATACTCCTCCAACGTCTCTATGAAAGATTATGGTGGAAAAGCCAAACAGTCTCACAAATTCTTACTCAGAGCAATACACCTTTAAAAAGCAAGCTAAAAAAGGGAGTTTCTCTATTTGTTTTGAGCATTATGAGTGCCTGTGCCTAGCTTGGAGTGGATGAGGCTGGCATTCAAATGTATCATTTTGAAAAATGCAAGAAAAAAATCGAAAGGCTTTCCTATTTTTACTGAATAACAAAGGAGTATATTGGGTGAAAGGGGATGCACATGTGTTCAGATGGGTAAGCAAAACAATTAGCTTGTAGTCTTCAGCTATCTTTGTAATTGCTCATTAGACAGCTCATCTGTGTATACTTGCAATAGAAAAAAACTATCCAAAGTATAACACAAGCAGATGTGTGTGCTGTGCAGCAGTACCTCCTCACGGAGCGCTGAGATATGATCTCAGGAGTGGAACAGGGGAGGGAGGAGGCTATATTGATTGACCAGTGAGGCCAATATGCTGAAATAGATCCTGTAATGTTTTATATAGCCGTAGATGAGTTGTTTAGATTACAAAAATTCAGTAAGAATAAACTCCTTTGCATTTGCTTCACCAATTCAGAAATGGCTGCTACTTTCCGACACTGAGAAGTGCAACAGGTCAAATGCACTCACAAGCAAAAGCCCCAAATTTCATAGCTGCACACACAACCACCTGGCACACCTCTCCCCCTGAATTTATGCATCTCTTCCAGAACACACCTTAAAAGATGACGTTGTGCCATGATACATTCATGACAAGCAGCTGCTAGGTGAGCTTGTGTGTGCCATTACCTCCTTACCCTAAGCATGAACGCATGTGTTACTTTGCCTGCCTTCCAACCCAGGAGCTATTTTATAAATTCTGCATTGTGCATTAGCCTATTGGTTTATTTATTGGAAGTCAAGAAGACATTTACAACATCCTTCTCTATGAAGCATTCATTTAGGAGAGCTTCTATACTAATTAAATTAAATGTGATAATGACACCCTGTTGATGGAACTGAAGCTAATGATAATGATGCCATACATTTAGTTGCAAGCACCTACTCAGTTAAATTAATGGGTCTATTGTTTGAACAGGATTATATCCCACAGCCTAGGAGAGCACAGGAGAGAAAATATATGTTACAATGCAGTTGTTTTGCAGGACAATAAACAGCTTTGAAATGAAGTACTCTGGCTTAGATGAACACATGTCCAATCAATTACACTGTCTTGGTATACAGAGATATTTACTAGTGGAAATATGGTCATTTCTAAAACTGGAATAATAAAAAGTTTATGCTTTTTTAATCAAATGAGTACACACCTGCTCTCCCCAGGATATTTTTATTTTAACTACCATAGTTATTTGGAAAAAGGTATTTATTCCAAGAATATTTAAAAATCAATAATACACTCCAACTTTGCTGATCAGATGTCAGACTTTTTTTCAGACTGGAAATTTGCATTTAGGACAGAGTGCAAAACAATCTGAGTGAAATCACAGCTCTTCATTGATTTTACAGATTTCCCCGTCTCTTTCTCCAAACATGCTTCCACTAATACAGCAGTGTTTTGCTGTTGTGTACCAAGATTCACCTTTCTGAAAGCATCTTCACTTCTGGTTTACAATAAGAGCAGGGTTTTTTTGTGTTTGCTTTTCCATTTCCCTTTTCAAATTACAAAGTATTTATAGTAACACTGATCTGAACAAATGATACGGTGGATTTTTTTTTCACCTGCCACAGTCAAGTGTTTCATAACAGCTTTCTTCTCTGTTCTTTCTTCCATGATTAAAAAACATTAAAAATATTAATAATATAAAAATAATTTTCTTTAGTATTATGCTTAAATATACTATTATCCTCAAAAGACTGCTTTACCACTCAGGATTCATCAGTTAGGCACTGTGGTAGCTAAAGCACAGGACACTTCCCTTTCTCCTTTTCAGGAAGTCCATTTCTATGACACAAAGTCTATGTTATCCATTGCAAACTATTGCTGAGTAGTGCCTTGAGACTACCTTTCTCCAAACATTGCTGTCTGAGCAAATACTGCATTTTCCAACCTATTTTGACATTGCATTTTCTGACCTGTTCAGACACCAAACTGAGAGGACTGGCTCATTCACCAGAGGCTGTGCTGCCATTCAGCGGGATCTCAACCGGCTTGAGAGTTGGGCAGAGAGGAACCTCATGAAGCTCAACAAGGACAAAAGCACAGGCCTGCACCTGGGAAGAACAATCCCATGCACCAGTACAGGCTGTGGATTGACCTACTGGGGTCAGTAGGTCAGTAGGTCAAGTAGCTCTGCAGAGAGAGACCTGGGAGTCATGGTTGATAATAAACTGAACGTGAGTCAGCAATGTGCCCGCCCTCGTGGCCAAGAAGGCCAATGCATTTTGGGATGCATCAAGAAGAATGTGGCCAGAAGGTCAAAGGTTCTTCTCCACCCTGGTGGGGCCTCATCTGGAGTCCTGTGTCCAGTTCTGGACTCCTCAGCTCAAGAGAGACAGGGAACTTCTGGAGAGAGTCCAGAGCAGGGCCACCAAGATGATAATCTCTCCTTTATCATCCAGTCCTGCAAACTCTCCTGCACATTCTTAGCATGACATCCGTGAACACTTCCATTAAAACACCACTATTCACATACCTAAATTTAAAGCACATAGAATCACAGAATGGTAGGGGTTGGAAGAGACCTTTAGAGCTCATCTACTCCAACCCCCCTGCAGAAGCAGGTTCATATTCGTATGTACTTGCAAGATTTTGTCTTGTTTCTCCTGCCATTTCATGTCTATTGAGCCCCTATGACTTGGCGTATTTAGAAAACATCTGCTGTAGTTAACAGAGCCCACACTCCTATTTTTCCTGGGTTTTTTTTATGTTCTCCCTCAAAGACATGACAGCATTGAGTGTAAATGGAAGCAATATGCTCTATATATGCAGAATCTAATAGATTCCGCCTCACACTGATGTATATGTGAAGCTGAACCAATACATCTTTAAACCCATAAGATCTGCAGATGTCATTTATAGCCTTGTAAATTACAAACTTTTACTGTCTTATTTTTACAGTTGATGATTGTAAAATATAAAATTGTGCATTATCACTGTGTAATAGCACAAGCTTTAGAAACACAGTGCTACAGAAAGGAGCATATATTGAAAGCCAGAGTATTCAAGGGAGCCTTATAATGCAATTTTAAGCTCTACAACTGACTGTATAATAAAACTGTAAAGCCAGATATGAAACAATATGTTTGCTAATAACAGGAAAGTGAAAACTACACTGAATTCCTGGGACTTCAGAAAGCAATAAGAAAAACCAGACACATAGAGGACATTTAATTATGGATAAAGACTATCTGTGTCTTGCTGGGGCATCTGGTCATCCTATATTAAATTGAACACTACTGTGAATAATAAAGTTTGTAAAGATGACAAAAAAATAACTTCAAGAGAATATTGCAAGGAGTGAGGAAGGTCCCAGCTCCCCCCTTTAAATCAGCCTCTTCTGACTGAAATATGTTACAGCCACCCTTGGTGATACCTTCTCTCACAGCCAGGGAAAGAATAGAGACCCAAAAGACTAGAAAAGGCTTCCAAAACATGAAGTTTTGCAGAGATCAAATGGGACTGCACCACTTCTTGAACAAATGAAGGCCAGCACACATTCCAAGAGTTTCTTTTGCTCATCTTTCCAACATGGCAAATGTGGAACATGTTGCCTTTCAGGCTCCTGAGTTCTCCACTGTCTAGGGTACCATCCCACACCTTTTGTCTGATCAGAGCCCGATGGCCTCCTGAGCATCTCCCACACTGTCACAGGTTGCAAACACCAGACAGGAGTAATTTCAGAGTGTGACAGGAGATAACAATACTTATGATTTTAAAACTTACCATCTTCATGGTGTTCCCGAGTGTTAAGTACTGCACTGCAGAGTTTTGAGGCCTTTGTTACTACCACTACCTTCTAGTAACAAACCCCAGGAAAAAGTGGAGGGAGGGAGAGGAAAAAAAAATCACAAGATGCACAAACAGCACAAAGCAGCAACAAACCCTAAAAATCCCCTGACTTTTAGCGAACTTTGTCATCCGAATACAATATCCCATTATGAAGACCTGTCAAACTCATGACAGGTTGAAGTCTTAAAAGATACTGTTTCTTAGAATATTGAAGAAATGAGAGGCACAACTCGTGCCCTCAAGGGGTGAGCTGAGGTGTGGAGTCCACTGAGAGAACTACTGCAGTCACCCCATCTCTGCAAACAGCTGCAGCCACAATTTATGCCTTATTGGACACTAGAAAACTCACTGCTCCAGTTTTGTTCCTAAATGGGCATCTCCTCATCTGAACATCTCTGCTCACAATGTTCTCCAGAGCAGACCCTCTAGTGTCCAAAAGGAATGACCTCATGCTGCTGCTTTAGGATAAAATTCAATTAAAAAGCCTGTCAGCTGTGAGAAGCATGCCTACAGGGAGCCAGGCTTCATTAGTTTCCACGCTCACAGCGCTATTGCTCTGTATAGTGCCAAGACAGAACTGTTTTTATAAAGCTTCTTGCAGTTTCGTCTCAGTACTATAAGGTTTACCTCCTCTACCGTACAAAGGGGATGCCTGCAAAACTTCATTTTATACAATAGCTTATTTATTAAAAAAAAAAAATCAAGAGGAGAAAATAGTAATTGTTTATTATTGTCTGGTTTTGCTGCATACCCTCATTCTTACACTACATTAAAAAAACCACATCCCAGAATCAGTCTCTCTCCCTCCAGCTCATCAAAAGAGGATACACATGAAAAACGCCAATCTTTTCTTGGATTTACTGAGAAATGGGTTGCAGATTATGCTGAGACATAGAGGACCCCATAACTTTGTGGCTTGTACATGTTGCAGGGCACAGTGCCATCTTATTGAGAGCAAAAATGGGGATGAGAGTGCAACAGTAATTTCAGAGGTGCTGGTCCTGCCAAGCCCTGCATGGGTTGACTCCTATTTCTGCCTGAAATCATAGGCAAGATGAAAATAATATTTTATTGCTAGGCCAGGGAAGAATTACAGCTCTTACTAACCTCACCTTCATAGAAGACTTAGAACAGAGAAAAAAAAAAGAAAAAAAGAAAAAAAAGAAAAAAAAAAGATCAAAACCAAGAAAAGTAAGCAAATGGTGGTCTGTGCAATCAAAAGTTTGGTATAGGCTCACTTTCCAAGTGATACCTATGAGAATCTCTTCTTTTTTTTGCCTTTCTGTTTGCCATACTTTATTTTCTCTGCAACAACACCCAGAGCCTTACATTTGAACTTGTCTCCAACATCTGGAGAAGTACGTGAAATATTGGGTACTATATGACCCACTATAAAAAATTACCTTTCATGTGTATGTGTGCCTTTCACAACAGGTCGTTCCTCAACCTGTCTCTCCACTTTCACTAATTTGTTCTGGAAGATTGCTCCTCAAGGGTGTTGGTTTTTTTTTTCCTCCCTTTTAAATATGCCATGCACATGGCAGGTGAATAAAAAAAATAAAGGAGCATTTGAGTGAAGAGACAGAGGCAATGGGATGAAGTGTTTTGAAGAGATAGGAGATCGTTCACACATCACTTAAAGGTCTATTCATATATATATAATAGGCTCATCATACCCTGGAATTACTTTGCATGGGAGCTCAGCATGTGTGCATTTTTATCAGTCAGCTTCCAAAAGTGCATGCCTCTAGGAAGGACAGCTGCCATGGCAGGCTGGGAATAGCGGAAGGAGAGCTGGGCACTCAGATCCAGCTGCTGCTGGGAGCAGAAACTCTAGCCTTGCCCACAGCTCATTTTCAAACATTCATGAGTGAGGTTTTGAAAATAAACACACAAGATTAAACGTACATATTTATATATATATATATATATATATACACACAGCATACACACACACATATATATATATATATACACAAACATATATAGGTGTCTCTGGACTCAGGAATCCAACAAGCCCTGGGATCACAGAATTGTTGTGACAGAGATTTGTATCCCAGTGTCCTGAGTCCTGGGTTACCATTACCCTGACCAGTATTTCCCTTTTTGTCATGGGATCCCTCTCTAGTAAAGGGTTCCCCCAGCAAAGCCAGGAAAAGGAAGATGGAGCTGGTGGGAATGCAGGAATTACCCTGTGCCAATAGGGATTTTTTTTCTTCTCTTTTGTCAGCAGTGGTGCTTCAGTTTAGTTTGAAAGGAGCCCAATACAGCTTTCTCACAGCATCCTTTCCAAGGCGTCTTCTAAATGAGAATTAAAAAAGGGAAAAGGAAAAAAAAAAAACCAAACCACAGGAATTACTTCAAGTATCTACCTTTCCTTGAAAGTCTCTATCTTACTTTCTGGACAGCCAGTCCCTCTTGAGTCCCCCCTCCTTGGGGAAAAGCCATGCCTCATGAGATGCCATGTCTCAGGCAGACATAAATTCATTTAAACTAATACACAAACCTTAAAAGGCTGCCTAGAAGGCAATCCTCCAAATTCCACTAATGAAATAATGGATTACTGAAGTCAGCAGAAAATCTTTACTGTTGCTGTCCTGGGGTCTTGGCAATGTTAAGCCAAGTCCTTCCCTGAGCACACTCATGAGCCCAAGCATCTCCATGCGTCTGTTCACCACTGCTAGCCATTGAATTTTTACTTTTTGTTAACTTGAGCCTTCATCTAAAAGTGATGAATACTGGTGACACAGATGTCAATTAAAAAAAAACAACCACAATCAACACCTTAATATTTAACGATAAAGAAAATGCTTCAAAACCTGGAGTTCCAAAACTCCAGAAACCAGAATTAAAAGAACACATTACAAGGTTTAAGCAAGTCTCAGTGGGTTTAGGGAGATTTGACTCATTATTTTTTAGTATCTCAGTTTGACACTATTGCCCAAAACCACAATGCTGATGTCAACAATCACAAACATTCATGAGAGAAATAAAAGCAAGAAACAATATTTATGTTTTAGCTTAAAAAAGGGGCTAGCTACGGGAATACTGGAGTTTAAACAAGCATTGCAGACATAAAAATCTATGCAAGATGAGACTTCTCAAACAGGTTGGTATACGGAAAGACCAGTATTAACATCACTTAGCATTAGCTCGTCTTCCATATAACACTCCCATAGCATTTAAATATCAAGGAAAAAAAATACTTGTAATTGAATTGCAAGACACAAATGGTCTTAGCCTGGAAGCAACATCCTCCCATACTCTTTTTTTCCTTACATATCTGAGCTTTTTTATTTTAGCCTGAAACCTCAGATTTGAAGTGGTTGCTTTAATCTTTACTCTTTTGCCCACCTCTTCTGCAGATCCTGTCTGCTCTCAACTACTGTCTGCTGGTTTGACTCCTCTGACTTTGGTGATCTTGCATCAGAGCACCTGCAAGGGGAATTTAATTTGGCTGTCAGTCCTCCAGAGCCAACCTGCAGTCCTGTAGATGTGTTGGCTCTGCAGGACTGATGGGAATAAAAAGTACTTAAGAACTTATTTTTGTGACTGAAGTCAGCAGATACGACTGCACACAGAGGCAGCAGATGTGTCGAGTAAGAGCATTTTTAAATGGTGACTTCTCAAAGTGGGATTTTACTGCAAGTTATACAGCACACCAGTTTTGTGATCTCTCAGCCCTGAGACTGTCACTATAATATTAATTGTATACTTCCAAAGTGCTACCCCATAACATTTTTCCCGATGCTAGCAGAAGTAGTAAGAAAGGGCCACTACCTTCCAATAAATATAAATTTCCTCTTACTTCTGAGGTAATCTAATCCATACAGATGCATTTCAAGCTCTGTCAAAGTTGTTCAGGCTCATTCCACAGCAGCTTGAACACCCTTTGCCCTGGAGTTTTACCAAGCTCTGCTATGGAAACAAATATAAAAACAGATGAATTTTGTTACGTGGTCTGCAGAACTGGTAATATGAGATATTGCTGGATAAAACTGTGATATTTATTAGGCAAATAAACCAACAAATGAAAAAAGCAAAGGAGATGCCAAACACAGAACTGACACTCCTGTCACAGAGAGAAACATTCAGAATTACTCAACTCGAGGAAAGCATAAGATTTAATAAACTGTTCTTGCAGACGTAGTTATATCTAAGTTTTAGCAGCAATAGATTTTACTACTGTTTGGGCTTAGAACCAAAAGTACTGGCAAAGCTCTATAAAAGTCATCATAGCAGTATTCTCTGGCATTCAAATATCGAGGTTGTGGATAACATGACTGTAGCATACATTGATCCCTGTTTCTGCCTATACCAACAGTGCAGATGTCGGTAGATGCTACCCCCAAATCCATCACTAATTATGCAACCCAGCAAAACCAACCATAGGACAAGGGGCTTAGAAATTTGAAGTTGATCCCAATCCCCAAGCAGGCCCCCTTTGGTGTACAGAGGATGCTTAATCCTTTTCTAGCAGGTTTCTATCCCTCATCTTGTAACATCTGTTCTCAGGGCCTGCGAGGCTCAGTAATGTAATGCAAAGCCTTGCACAACATTTGAACATCATAATCCCTAAAATACAATATTTTTCTGAGTTCAATGTTTCAAGGCTTTTAGGGACAACTCTCCAACCCCATCTGGATCTCCCCACCATCCACTGTGACACAGCACCAGCAGACCTCTACCCCTACCAGGAGGCTGCCCTGGGCCTCTCACCTCCCACCCCATCCCTTCACTGCCCAGGGTAGAGGCAGGCACCAGCTGCCTAGGAAGGACAGGAGAGCAGCCACATCTCACAGAGATTTACACAGATACGTCACCAAGAGCATATGTGAACCTATCCTCCCAGCAGCCAACTCATCATGAGGCAGAAAAAAGACCACCATCCATGCTTTCACCACCTTTGTCTAACAGGACAATGAGGAGCAGCTGGCTCTTATTTGCTCCTAGGGTAAACATTCTGATAGCTAAACCCTCTCTTTACTCAGGTGCCTTTCAAATCATGTGGCTGGAGTGGGCTAATCCCACAAATGGAGAAGTCACTTAGCCTATGCAAGGACCTCAAGAAAAATCCCCCCAAAACCCACCAAAAAGTAAGTCTAGCAAACACTAAAACAGAATTGAATATCCCAGCCATCTTACATTGCCTCAGACCATAGACCTGGATTACAAGTAAATTTTATTTTCCTGTAATAAAACATTCCTCTTTACAACAGAAGCATCAAGCTGACATTTGAAATACACCATTTGACTGGAATTACACCAAGAGTGAATGCTGCAAAGTGACTGCATCAGTGCACACGGCTGACAGTAATTATTAATAGGACTGCTCTTCCTTTGATAGGCACGCATTACAGATGGCTGAATAATGGAAACATTTGTGAACAATTGTTTGGTGGCAGAAAAAAACCCTTCTGCCAAAATTTTAACACTTATACATGATGCAATTAACCAGCTCCAAAGCTGAGCTCTTGCAAAAGCGTGATTGCTTTCATGACACCTACTGAGCTATGCAGGGACACATACATGACCAGTATTTTCAGGGTCAAGAGTGGATGGGGCAGAGGTGGTTAGACTCACAAATCACCCTCTCAGCAGGTAAGCCACCCAAGTTATTGAGGAATTCTTTTCACATGGCTTCAGAGTGATGTACTGCTAGAACAATATGCAGAGAGAGATGAATGGAATCTTGACCTAATGGGCAACTGTGCAGCCATATAACTGTACTGTATAACTCTGGACCCCATAGTATATCCACTGCTAAAAAGAGGAAGGAGAAGTCTCTTTAGTTCTTGTAATTAATCTAAATCAGGAATATGTCTATAATAGCAAAGGGATTCACTGACTGAATCAGAGAAGATCTCTAACTCCAGGAACTGAATAAAAATGTCAGCACAAAACAAACAGTAATGACCACATTTTTAGCACAAAATCAGAAAACCCAATTTCACTTTGAGAGAGACACAAATGAGTTACTCTTTATTACAAAATATTTTTTTTACAAGATAATCTTAGGAGGGCAGGAGGAAAAAATGTGCTTCATTGAAATAAATACTAAAAAAAACCAAACCCCCAAAAACCTCACAATGATGATATAGTGGCTCAAACTTGCAAACTATTATCTTCAATCAAACCAGGACATCCACATGTAACCCATGCTGGGCTCAAAGAGAATACCTCATATGCAAGCATTTCTGCTGCCACTGCTCACAGAACTCATTTAACCTCAGACAATTGTCACTGCTCCTCATCTGAGCAATATTACAGCCGAGCTTGTACCTGGCCATGTCCTGTGCTGATCAGCATTCCAGCCTGGGGACTAGCCTTCCTAGATTGACCTCAGACCTGTCTCCACACCACAGACTTGCCTGGTGGTCTAGGTTCTCATCTGACCCAGGACTCTGTGTTCAGGTACCATGAGACTGCACCTCTAGTCACCAAAGCACTGTCTATCTCATTGTCCATCATGATGCAGTATCTTCCTCCTTTCCACCTCTCCATGCAAAACATCTGCCTGGGACTTCTGACATCTCCAAATCCAGTGACCAGAGCTCCCACACAAAGACTCAGTCAGGGCCGATGCTGCACACTAGGGAAAGTGCAATGGGTTTGGCATGTCCCCAAAGCTCTGCACTGCAAATTTGCCACCATAGTAGAGCCACGTTTGCCTCCAATTTGATCTACAGTAGCAAGATACCTGCAGCCGTGTCACCAAACCCTTCATTTTTCCCCCTCCACTCATGATTCTTTTTCTGTTTTCTTTTCTACTTTTTTTAAGTAGTATTTTTTTTTAATGGATAATCCCAAACTAAATAAACTGATTCAAAAGCAGATTAAGCTGAGCTAGTAAAAGACTTGAAAAAAATAGTCACTCCAAATGTTTCTGCTGGCTGGCCTTTGCAGTATGCTTTAAAGAAAATGCAAATTTATAAAGTAGAATCAAATTGTTTTGCAAGTTTATCTTTAGAAAATTAATGTCATCAGCTTTTACTAAAAAAGTTTCCAAGCATTTCTGCTTCATGCTTTAAAGAGGGGGGAAATGAGTAAACATGGCTGGCTGGCTGTAGCAACAAATAGCCTGAAATGTAGCTTGTCCAAAACCAGAACACATCCTTCAGCCAGGCTTGTAATTGATGCCAGCCATTTGGAGAAGCAAATAACAAAGTCTTACCACTTCTCTCTCACACACAGTCTTTGTCATTTCAGATCTATATTTGCCTTATGATCTTATAGACGAAGTGCTATCTGACATTGACTGGTAGGGCAACAGTTATCTCAATGTTTTGCTGTTATTCCACTTACATAGGAAATAAATATGACAAGTATGACTTGTAATGGGAGTACCATTAGTTTAGCTGAGTGAAGCTCATGCACTGACCTGCCTGCTGAGGATAATTAAACCATACCACCCTCCAGGGAGGGATTCCAGGGCTAGCTTCACTCCAGACTTCAGGTGAGAAACTCCAGCTGTCCCCAGCACTTGCGGGTGGTCAGGCTGAGAGAAACATTCATCACAAACAACCTCAGCCAACTCCTCAAGTCCAGCTTTAACTCACTGTCAGTTAAGGTTAGAAAGTAAAAACTGCCAAGTTTCTTTTCACCCTTTTGAGCTCTGACTCGGCAAGTTCCCACTACATTCACAGGAGAGAGGCACATAACAATGAGCACTGTTCAGTTTAGTGCAGTAACAATATTAATGCTGAATTGCTAGAAAGACCAACGTTAATAACATTCTGTACTCCCTACACATGTGACAGTGGTAAGATGTTTGGCCCCAAGGCAGGAAGCTCCCAGCTGTCTCATACGTATACAGTCACCTCAGGGTGAGATGAGAAGGGACAGACCTTCACCTGCAGGCCAGGAGTGAGATCTGCTGGCAAATTAATCCATTATCATCAGTCTTGCCATCATCCCAGGGACAGGAACCAGCTGGTACATTCAGCATCAGTAACCGCCCAAAATGTCATGGAGGTAGCATCGACCTTGGGAGAATGAACAAAAGTGGTTGCAGGGAGAATTTGAGGAACATATTGGGAGGTCAATACCTAAAACTGAAGCCACTATAGTTCCCTTCACTGGACGGCACTGCTGTAGAAGCCTTGGTCACCAACTGAGTGTAGTCAGGAGTCAGCAACGGCCTGAAGTGGTGGAATCCCCTCACTTTCAGGCTGGCCCCTTGAAGACCTACAGGAGAAAATGGGAAAAAGCTGCTGTAGCTCTGTGTTGTTTCTAAAGGCTACTGTAAATGTAGAAACGTGCAGATAAGGACATCGTCAAAGCCTGCTGCAGGATTCCTGAATGTTGCCATGCCAAATGCCAGATCTTTCATTACAGAAAAATTTCCAGCTGCCTCACTTGAAAATGAATTGTTTCCTGTCACTAAGGCAAAGCTGTCTCACGACAAAAGAAAAAAAAAAAAAGGCCAAATAAAATCTGCTGCCTCTCATTAGATCAAAGGTTGGCAGCAGAGATAAACTACCACACAAAACAACATTTATTCAGAAAAGCAATTGACTACAGAGTCATTTGTCACTTTTAATAATACTACAGTTGTAAAATGACGATAATGGAAATCGAGTTACCCTAATGGTAATAAAATATTTGTAAACTAAACTTGTTCATTTTGACTATAAAAAAGACATTGAAATAATTTAACTGCAGAGAATAAAATTGAAATGGGTCTGTAATTACATAGATTTTTAGCCTCTTCTCCTTTATGAAAAGAACTAACTGCTTATGACTCCCACATTTCCTGCACCTTATTCTGCAGAACAAAAGATTAGAAATATGTACCAGATGTACAGAAAAGGGGCCTGAAGCAACATTTCAGAAGTGATGCATACATTCCTTCCCATTTCTCCTTCTATTAGTAGCATGTCAAGTGTCATATCTCATTAACCAAGTGAACATCGATGCTGGTGAAACTTCACGAACTCAAGAGAAGCAACAGACCACTATTAGTGACATCACTGGATCTCAAATTCCTCCTTGTCTCCACCAAGGAAAACACTAGAGGATTTTTGGTGACTTTGATACACTAGCATGCTGGCAAAAATGCGTACTGATGTGGCCTGGTATGGCTTTCTTACTCTAGATGACTTGCCTTCCCAGGTTTGATGAAATCAAGGTGAGGATTGCAGGAAATTCAGTGGTTTTCCCTAACATCTCAGGTTTCTTTGAATTCTGAATTCAACTGGTTTTCTAATGATTTTCCTGGCATATTTCATATTAAATGATTTCCAGGGCTGTCTTGTGAAAAACGTGCCAGTCTCAAAGGAAAGACTGCAGGGAGCTGAAGAATGCCTTGGTAGCCTGACTCATGCTTGGATTTCTTTTGCTACTATTTCAGATTTTATTTTATTTAGATTAGAGTCACTTGAGGTTCTCCACTACATCTAGATTGTAGAAAAGCCAAATCTCTCCGATCTCAAAGCTAGCCAGTACATCTCACAATTTTTTACCTTTTTTGCCTTTTACCTAGGCTGGATCTAAACCATGCCAAAATCAATTACTCTGGTACCTTACCTCCAAGGCATTTCTCCCTCAAACCTATCATATATGATAAACAAGGATATATTTTGAAACAGGATGACCTGACCTATTGAACAGGAAATTTCTCATTTTCTCAAATGACTTGCTTGTCATGTCAGAAACTTATGAAATAGAGACCTTAGGGAAAATGGTAAGAAACCAAAACCTGAAGCCAACACGAAGACATGCCAAAACTCTTGTCAGTAAGTTTTTTATAGCTGCCTTTAAAATGTTTCTCACAGATTGTTGTTCTTTTTATTATTTTTATCAAAAAAAGCTGTGATTAGCACTATATTCTCAATGTCCCTGCCATTCTGTTACCCAGCAACAGCAGCTCCTGAGGACCTGAGGGAACTCCACAATGCCTATGAGTCCACTATATTCATTGAAGGAAAACTATGAACCAAACTATCAGTAAGCTTCCTGAATGTTTAATGTTAATACCATAGTAACCAATAAGGATGCTTAGCAGAAAAAGAAAGATTGCCCTAAAGTTCCAGTCCTGCAACAAAATGAGACTTCGGGAAGCAAATATTTTATTTCCTGTAATCTTTATTACTTCAAGACTGTGTCTATATACATGTTTCTCCACATGCATTTGCAAATAAAGCTTGTTGCATGGTCAAAGAATGAGCCACATACTTTGAATGCAAGAAAGCTCAAGTTCTCTACCCTAGGCAGTTTTCCTATGTAGACCTGAATGCAGCATATGGGGTGTTCCTGTGCTACAGGCAGAAACATCATTTCAATACATGTGAGCAAACTGCAACTAGCTTTAACCCAGTGAAGCTGCATGGGAATAAATATCAGCAAAGCCACAGTCTCAGATGGGGTTGTGCACAGTTGAGTCTGACTACTGGGCTGTGCTGCCAGTAGCATTGAACCACGACTTGAGCCAAGTCCCGCAATTGCTCTTCCTCTGGTTCTAAGCACCCAGAGCAAAGGACACTCACAGGTCAGAAAGAGATCTGCTTGAAAATTAAAAGGTTTATGATTTTCAGTTGAACCCAAATGGCACCATGCAAAATAGATTTCCTTTTATGGCTGAACTCTTTGGTGAAATCGTTTTGAATGTGTGTTGGTCTGTAACTCCACTCAGTGTCAAGCTGTCTTCTCTTTATCACTACATCTCAACTTCCCTCTTGTAAAGGGAACCTAGGCCAACATGACCCTCCCTTTAACCTCTATTTGGGGATGCACAGTGTCATATATGCAAAGCCTGACTTGCATTGGCTTTATATGGAGCCATTTCTGGTAGTAGGAGAGGGGCTACAATGGTGGACCCTGTAAGACGTTGCTCAAAACTTCCCCTGTCTCTAAGCTGGAGTAATTTCTGGGGATGAGCCAATTATGCATCTCTACAATAACTTTTTAAGCAGGGGAAACCAGAAGAGAGGATTGGAGGTGATGGAAGGAGTGGGATGAGAGAGAAGCCACTATGTAGGCCTCAAGGTCATTGAAGGAGGGGAGGAGGCTTGCCAGAACAAAGATCCCTCTGCACCCCATGCTGAGACAAAAGCTTTATCCCTGCAACTCATGGAGGGTAACAGTGGAGCTGAGATCTGCTGACAACTTGTGGAGGACCCCATGGCAGAGGGACTGGCTGTGTCCAGAGGGGCCGTGACTCTGTGGGAAGGTGATGTTAGAGCAGAATGTGCCTGGAGTTGTGCTGCCACAGACACATCCTGCACTGGAGGAGTTTGTGAGGAGCTGTAGCCTTTGGTAAGGACTCAGGCTGGAGAGGTTTTTTAAGGAGTGTATCCCATGGGAGAGACTCCATGTTGGAGCAGCAGGAGAATGTCAGTCCTCCTCCTCTGAGGAAGAAGGAGCGGAAGAGACCATATGTGATGGACTGACCATAACTCCCATTTCCTGCCCGCCTTGAGCCGCTGAAGGGAGAGGAGGGAGCTAAACCTGGGAGAGGTAAGGGGTGGGGGAAGAGGTCTTAAAGTTCTGGTTGTATTTTTCTCATCATCCTTCTCTGGTTTTGTTTCCTTTTCCTTCTCTTTCTAGTTAGCAGTGAATTAAACCTATCTTCTTTTCTTCCCTAAGTTGAGTAGTAGAGTCTGTTTTGCCCAGAACCATAATCAGTGAGTGAGCACTCACTGCCCTTATCTTGATCCATAGAGTCCTTGGTTATCTTTTCTCCTCCTGATCCCACCTCAGCTGGGGGTGGGGTTAGTGAGAAAGTAGCTGCATGGTGCTTTTCTTTCGCGTATGCCTAAGACCATGCCTATGAACACCATCTCCAGCCTGCTCATTCTCTGCCAGCATGGAAGAGATTTCAGGAAGCCCTGCTTGATAAGAGCTGCACCTGGGAAAGCCAGCTGAAGTGTCTACTTGCTAAGTACTGAACTGGAACAGGAAACAATTGGGAGCAAAATGCAGTAGTATCCCTCTAGCTTCCCTTGGAGTCAGTTCGTGCCCAGATAGGTTTATTACCTCTGGCTCCAGACTTGTGCCTGCAGACCATCTTGGATGGCTCTGAGCAATGGTTCAAAGGACTTTAGGGAATCTTCTTTGCTGTGGCACAATGTGACATAAACAGAGCCAGTTGGGTTGTAGCCATGGCCAGATTAGTTGTCTTTCATCCTAAGGATAGGAAAGCCCATTGAAGAAGCATTCAGATGCTATGCTGGCACATAGCCCTTGAAAACACAGCTGTCTGCAGGTGCAAACACCCCACCAGCATCTGCCAGCTGTGGGAGGCAGGATGTAGTAACCTGGTATGTTATCTGATTCAGTTAAATGTTATTTTTCCAATTACAACTGTCTGGTTGTATACCTAAAGTATTACCATACAACATCTAAAAGACATGCAACTGCATTTGACCAATGTTGTTTTGAGGGTTATTTTTTTTTCCTCTGGTACTGAGGAAAATCATCATAATCTTTGGAGCAGAAAACAGTGATTTACCAGCTCATCCAACTGATAACCTTAAATCACCTCAAAAAATTATATTCCTTGATCAATTTAACTGAAAAAAAAAAAAATCACATACTCTGGAATAAAATCTAAGAGAATTTTCAGGATATGCACAAATGCACAATCCACCTAATCAATCATACCCAAATCTAATATGCAATTAGTCACTCACAGCATCAATGAGATTTCACACCTTGCTTAATTTCCTTGTGCAAAAGCTGGTATTTATTCATGACTTCAAACCTTCTAAGTGATGTGGTAACATTAATTTTTCCCAAGTCACATCAGAGAAAATTTGGTCAATAACACGCTAAACATCAGTTTTGGTCCCTGACAAAACAATGCATGAATCCAAGATCCTAAGACTCATCAAATATACTAGATGCCAATGCAATTAATCAGTTCTGACTACTCATTGTAGCTTCAGGAACACATTCAATTTTAGTCCAAGAGTCATGACTTTGGCACAGGAAAAAAAAATGCTGTCATCAGTAGTAGTATGAGAAGAAACTATATATCATTAAACAAAACAATGCAGCCTGATTTTGTCATGGGACTAACTGAAGCAATGAAGCTCAGATGGGTAAAAATGAGCTACAGCCCAGTACTTCTTAGCCTGCTGGCCTTCATAAGGCACACGTTGCTACCAGGGACACTCTAGGCCAACAGAATAAGACCAATTAATTTCAGAGACATTGGCTCAGTCCTGAAGTTTCTCAGTGCTGATGCTGGAGGCCCACTGAATGAGAGCATGCCAGAGAATCATCTGGCAGACACTGAGAAATAAAAAAATATATATGAAACTATAGGCCAAGAGATTAATTTTGAAGAACATATTTTTAATATTTCATATTTCACAGAACACTCCTGTAAACACACATCAAGCCTGCTGTCAATATCTTAGGATGAATGACTGCTGTAGTGTATGGGTTTTTTTAACTCATCTGAAGAAGCAGAAGACCTGTGTTCAGTATTTGCCAGTTTGCCTCTTTCCAGTCCTTAAAATAACATACATATAGGAGACTGAATGAAATGCTTCAAAGAGCATTGTTTCCAGATAGAAACTAAATGAGTTTTCAACATGAATGGAATCACTTGCTGCTTATTTAACGTTGCAAGTGTTTTGGAAGATTCCTTGTAACACTGACTTTGTTTTTCTCTGCTTGGCTACCGTTTCGACTGCCCCAAACAGCTTCATTCTGCACAGTTACTAAAAGGGATGTGGTCTTCTGGGTATTATGGCCATTGAACAGATATTGTTCATATAGCAATGCAGGGCAGACTCCTCAGCCTGGAAAACCTCTCCACCAGCCCAGCACTATTCATGCAAAGTGAAGCTTGCCCAAAGCAGCCCCTGCACACAGCACTCGGAGACCTCTGTGGTGCTGTAAGGCATTGAAGTGTTTTCATCACTGCCCAACAGCGGGCTTAAGTGGCCAAAGACTGTTGCCTTCTGAATGATGTGAAAAATATGAATTGAGACTCGGAGATTTTTTTCTTTTTCCTTCTCTGCAGCCTGGACTCTGAGGCTTATCACATTTCTGCCTGTGGTGCCCAAGGGCTGTATGCTTTTGAATCACACTCCTGGTAACCATGGTGAATGGCGTGGTCCCTTTTCTTATTATTAAAGTCCTTTCCAAACATCTTTTAGTGTGACTGCCCATGAGTAAAAACTTATTCTTTGACTTACTTTCCCTCCTTGCTCTCAGCTCTGATTCATCAGAGCCACACCAGAAAAAAAAAAAAGCCACAATATTGCTCACAGAATCATGAGGTGTAAAATTGGTCTGTGCAAGGAGGCCAGTCCATACAAAGCATTCATGTATTCATAGCTAAAATAGCCCTTTTTTTTAATCTCAGCAATTTCAATCTCAGAAATCTAGATTTTTCTAAATATCTTTGTGTTCATTACAACTCTAAAATTTAGGGTTTGCTCTTGACTTGCAATTTCTATTCACAGGTTAAACATTCAGCTCTAAGAGCTTCACCACTGATCTCTTACATACACTCTGTGTTTCCCTTTTAATTCTCCTTCATTTATCCAATTAGCATTCTGTTAATTAAACACCAAAAGTGCTTTTACTTTCTTCAGAAAAACACATTCCTGCTTGACTCTTGATTTATACATGAACCTCTGTAGGCTGCTTCAATGAGATTAGTTTGCACATGGTTTTTGTTATTGGTTTGTAGACATTTTTCTGATGAAATGCTGCAACATCAGACTTGCTGTCTGCCATTCATATTGGGGTTTTGTCTAGCATAGGTTGACTGCTGAGATAATTAATAGTCCTTAGTAGCCATGATGCCCTGGCTTTGAACTTCAAAGACAGCAGTAGTTTTATATTCTTTCTATGACTTGAAATAGTAGACAATTATTATAACATTACATGATTTGGAAGTGGAGGGCTGTCCAGGAACAGTTATTACAACATTACTTGATTTGGAAGTGGAGGACTGCCCAGGAACCATTAATTGAAGTTGGCTAGAGGGAGTCTAGTCAAATCTACCTTGAGTCAAGTTTTGTACGGGGAAAGGATTATAAGGTTTTTCTAATCTCCTCTCCATTTCCATCTGCACTCCATCTAATTCAAATTATTGAATTATCCAGCTTATGTTACAATGTTACTGCATGCCTGTTCCAGAACCATTCAGACCTTAGCAACTTCCAGCTGAGGGCTCTGCATTCCACCTGGCTTTCATTGCTCCCTTTGCACTTCCTGCTCAGTCTGAAGGAACACTAGGAGTTGTGTCTGCGTGCAAGCACAAAAGCATGATATTTCAAGTTCCTTTCACAGGTCTTCAAACCCCCTGAGAAATATCTCAACATATTTTCTTTTTGTTCTCTTTCGTCTTCATTTGTATGTATATGTATTTGTATACTTAAAGAACACAAGCCAGATGTGTAACAAGGTGAGAGTGAGCAATGAGAGCACCTCTCCATGGCTTCAGAGTTGTGAGCATGAGTTTCTACTGTGCTCTTGGGCCAAAATTTGCTGCTGCTCCACACAGTTGGACATGGTTTCCTCCTCCTCTGAGGCTAGCTGTTAAACAAGCAAGACATGTTGAGCAGGTTGTGGTACAGCGTAATGGAGGAGGCTGTGCAGATGCCAAGGTTTCCTGTGGTGTCAGCTGCATGTGTATCAGGTTAACAATGCAGGACCACAGGCTGTAGCCTCCTGAGCTCCTCGGAATCTCTTGTCTGGCTAAAAATTTCAGTGCTTACTATACCATTCACTATAAAAGCCTGATGTATCTTGAAACCATCATTCCATTGCACCAGTAAGATGTTGAAGGGTCTTCTATAGGCAAGAACAACACAGCACACTATGTATAAATAAATGCTGGTGAATCAAAAAGGAGATTAAAAAAAATGGGTTTTCACAAAACCAAAGATATCCTTTCTGTCAAGACACTTGATGTGTCACAAGAATCAAAAGCTATTTTAATTTTACAAATCCACTTTCCCATGACTACTAAACAACTCAGAATTCTTCTCTTCTACAACCCAATGATGCTCCTTTGCTGCAGGCTGTACCATCTTCACACATGCAAAGGTCTCTTTCAACCCCTACCATTCTATAATTCTATAATTCTTCTTCTCAACACCCCTGACAAGAATGTAAATGCTAATACATCCTATATGCAAGTGGGGAATGACCAACTTGCTAAAAGATGCATATAGTGTTCATAGTGGAAAAAGGTAGGGAGTTTAGGTACCTAGATCACTAAACTATAGCCTAATCCATTGAGTTGACCATTAAGTTGTTCTTCCTCTTAACTGCAGTTGAGTTCACAGAGGCTGTGTGAGCACTGCTATGATTGCCAGGAGATACTTCAGCAAGCACAGACAATCTTGTAACCTTCCCTAAATCACTGCAAGAGGGTCACAGGGAGTATCTTACAGTAGAATTCCGAGGTAAAACTCTGTCTGATTTACAGAAATGGATAAATATACCTTTGGGATATCTGAACCAATTAAAGATTACCACCCTTCTTGCCCATTATTAGACTTGAACAATATGCATTTGATTTTTCACCAAGGACTGATAATACAAGAGAGGTATTTCACGTCATTTTTTCTTCCAAGGCTGTGCACATTACACTAGCTTGACTAACGCACTTTCAAGTAATTTCCCCCGTAAGCCTACATGAACAAATTGTCCTGAAGTCTCAAGAAGTCACACTGCTGCCCATAGGACTGCCACTCCATCCTTTGGCTCCCTGCAAAGACAACAGCATTGCTTTGCTGAGCTCTGAGCAACACAATCTTGTCTTTCTCCATTCTAAATTTCTGAGGATTTCTAGAGTGTGTAAAAGCCTCTCATGCCCTGTTCCCCACTATTTAAAAACAAAACCACAACAAAACAACCAAGAGAATGTGGCTAAGGAGGTTGATGGTAATAGGCATATAGTTGTCTATCAACATCTACTGTATAGAACTCTCTCTATACACATCTGATGAAACTATTATAAACCAGAAAAGGCTTCTTGTTGCAAGAAGCTCTCAGTGTAGGTAGAGTCTTAACACAAAATCATGTCTTTATAAATGTATTAGTTGATTGTCACTCCTATTTTATTTAGCAGACATAAAGACTACTGCACTTGTACAAGTGCCCCATATCTATTCTTCTGATCTATGTACATTTGTACCTCAAACATGAGAATTTATCTGAAGTTGACAGGAAGTTAGTCACCAGTTTATAAAGCTTTTCATAAAACTAAAGAAGAAGAATAGCACCACATAACTCAGGTGACCAGGTGGAAAAAAAAAGACACAATTTTTGATTTATAGGAAATCCAACAGCTGCAATTTTTTAGACAAATGATTCGCAGCAAATCACAAATAATGAATTTAGGCTCAAATGTCAGAATTTGTGGAGCATTTTGAAGGGGGGTGGAGGTGGGGGGCTGAAGAAAGCTAAATTCAACAGAAATAGTGTGGCCAGACTTAGGTTTAAAAGGTAAATAACCATGGGGTCAACAAAGCAGTAAAGTGTCATTTTCCTACACCTTTCACAAGATTCAGAACACAGGTTGTGCTTTCCATTTCATGTATTACACATAGGTTTCTTCATCTGTAAAACTGTTGCTACTTATGTTGCCAGCACCTTTGAGATAATCCAGAAGTTGCCCTTCTCCAAGAGGTTCGTTTTGGTTTTTTTTAAAAAAAGGAAATGCAACATCATTACTTCATCCATTTACTGTGAAACCCGAAGGAAATATTTCAAATGTTTCATTTATTGAAGCAAAAAAAGAAAAAAAAAAGCAGCACATTATGCTTTTGGAAATCAATTTTCAATTCTCTTCTCAGATGGATTCATATCAAGGGGCTTTGGGAAGAGTTACCAGCCTTTTTGGTTTTATACTATTAAAAGTCGACTTTCCTTGTGTTTGCAAGTTATATAATGTAGCCTTTAGGATTTTTGATGCACAGTTTTAACTCACTGAAGAAAGCATGGACATTTAAATAATCTAAAAAAGGTTAATTTGTTTCCTTAGTCTTACCTGCTTTTATTGTTCATAAGAATCCAAATAAAATGTACTAAAAAAAGCATAAATATTTTCATGGTCTTTATGGCACTGGGTGTTATCCAACTCATGGCACAGATAGGCTTCAAACAGCATTCTAGTGTTCGTGGCCAGCATCAGACATTTCAGTTGAAAACAGCACATAGTAAGTTCCAGGAAAAAAAAAAAATTAAAATATTTCCTCCTGATCTCCAAGACAGAGGTTGGCTGAGGGCTCACATGTCCTTCTCAGCTTCATGTTTACTTCACTGCTAACACTATGAATAGCTTCATTGTCTGCAGCCAAGTCCTGGCAACATCCTGCTAAAGTAGCAAAACAAGTCACATTGCCTGGTAATGAAGTCCATTCCACTCATTGCTGCCAGCATATATCGAGTTAAAAAGGACAGGTTTTGAACTGAATCACCTCTGCATCTCACTGAATGTTCCTTTGTTTCTGAATGAACAAAAAGAGGCTCTCTGAATAGGAGCTGAAGATTTTACTTCAAAAGGTATTAAAGATGTGATACTGAGGTACTATCCAATATCATTTCAGGTGAAAATACTCTGAAAGAATGGTAAAATCATTAAGATTTCAGTGCATGTGTCCTTTTTTTATCCCTGGCAGAAGAATCCAAATACTTCAAGCTCTTTAAGAAAAGAGACACTAAAAGGTGAATTACAAAAGCTTGAGCAAAGGGTCAGTGGCAGGTCCCTGGGAATGATTACCTCTTTGAAATCCAGGCAGCAGGGGATGCAAAGTGTCGAAGGCTGTGCAATCATCTCTGCTGTGCATCTAATCACCAATGGGTCTGATCAGTGGAGAACATGAGGTGAGGAACCAGGAGAGGTCACTCAGCAGGAACTACAAAGTGAATCAGACTGCTTTACAGAGAAGGCAAAAAAAAAAATCTCCCCCAAAATCTCAGCCTACAGAAACTGCTAGTAAAGAACATTAGGAAACCAAAGAATTAGTAAAACCCCTAGGAAAGAGAGTAAAGAATTAAAAACGGCAACAAAGAAGGTCTAAACACTTTTGCCACGTCTGTGGGAGCTCATTGGCTTCTCACAGGAGCTGTGTCCCCTCATGCCACAGGGTCGTTGAGGTCAACATCTGGCCCTGAAAAAGAAGAAAATGGCACAGAAAATGTGCATTACAAAATATGCAAGTGTCTTTTCTAAGAAGTGGAAATGGACAGGTGAGACACACCTCACTAAAACATAGGGGGTGGGATTACCCAGGATCAGGAGTGATTTCACTTGGGAGAGGAGTCCTGCCTCTCTAGGGGTCTTATGTTCAGAGTTTAACTACTTCATTGACCAAGAGCACCTCAAAAAGCATCAGCTCTGCCAGCTCCTTGTTATCTGCCTAAGAGACATTGCAATAAGAGAAAGCATGCCCACGCATCCAGGCCATCTCTCACCTTAGTTGCACACTTCCACTGATTTAAAAGACCACATTGCTGTATTCACTGGCATTGTGGAGGCGTACTTTCCACCCTGTCTAAACCACTACCTCCACAGTGCCATCCAATAAACTTCTAAATCTGGCAGATGTGGAGGTCCACACCATTCAGTATCATCGTTAGGTTCACTAGAGCACTGTGTATTCCTGTGTTTCCAGGAAGAAGTTTCATAGATGGCATCTCAAGTTCAAGGCATGGAGAAGAGTGTGAAGGCTCTCCAGCAACACATATTGCTAACATATGGTTCAGGATGTCCCAATACTGGGGATGGACACAGAGTTCATGGGAAAGAGAATCTACAGGTTCCTTGCCTGCTATTGGCCAGGCTACAGCCCCACACACTTTGCTTTGCTTCATGAGGAATAGACACAGAGCAGTAATGCAAATCTTGCAGAAAATTAAATGGTTTCCAGTAGATTGGCATAAGCACAATCAGGGGAGATTTGGGAAAGCAATGTACACACATGTGCATTACTACATGTGCTCCAACCTTGTAGGGACTAAGAATCACATTTCCAGAATTAAAATGGAAAAATGTGACTCCATTTAATGATGGTCACAGGTTTTGGTCTACATTCCCAGATAAACTTGGCTAACTGCAAGACATCTTCACTTGTATTGTTAAAGGTTGTATTTATCGTGATCTCTGTCAGCTTCAGAAACAAATCTCTGTACAACAAGATGGATAGGTACATCTGGATTGTTCTTACCTTACCAAGTTTCAGCAAATGCACTGATGTGTAAAGATATCTACTGGCTAGTTGGATGTTTATCAACACAGTATTTAGGCAACACTGTTGTTTTTTTCTGTTACAAGTTCCACATTTGTTTCACAGTGCTTTCACTACTTGTATGACTGCTAAAGCTATATATTCAGGATAATGAGGTTTCTAGTGGTTTTGAAATGTTATTTAAATGCTGATTTCAGAAGTACTGTTCATAACCTCTGTTAGGGCTGCAGAGGAAGCACAATTTCCAAGAAGTTTATATCAGCGTAAATCTGTGAAGCTTTGTTGAAACATTGCATTCAGAGCAAAATTTGCCACTCATTTGACTAGATACGCACAAACCACTGACCTAGCTAAAAAGTAACTTGCAGCACAATAAACTGACAGGCACAAAAAAGTATCTCACTTAAACTCAAACCCTATGTCCCTTTGAGGTTTTTTTTTCTCTCATTTCCCATCATTACCCTTTGATTTTGGAGTAAATTTTCCACATCCAGTTTGATTTCAACCCAACTCAAAAGCATTTCTGCAGATGAAGTTGGCTATTCACTAAGCTTGCTCCTGCGTGGTGGAACGGATGAATCTTTGCTTCTGGTTTTCTAAAAGCCAAGGTCTGTAGCCAGGTATGTGGCTGGGCTGCTGGATGACATCCCGTAAGTCATTCAATCTTTTTTTGCTTCAGATCCCCACCTGTTGGGAAATGAACTCACCAAATCACTTTGAAATTCTCTTGTCAAAATCCTTGAAACGGAGGGGCTTTTTATAAGAATCGTAGCCCTGTGCATTATGCAATGGGATCAGAGCAAGTAGTATAGCAGGTCCTACTTTGGCTCTGACACTGCCTTCCTCTGTGTCTCAGCTCACCTTTCTCATGTCTAGTGTAGTATTCACCATGTGTTTGGTATTCAGTCCTGATGCACCTCTTGCCAGAATACTGTGCTAAATCTTGTTGCCTACCACATAAGAAAGACTTTGAAGCACAGAATCACAGAAAGGTTGAGGTTGGAAGGGACCTCTGAAAGTCATCTGTTCTTCCCTTCCTGCTTAAGCAGGGCCATCTACAGCCAGTCATCCAGGATCACTTTCAGATGGGTTCTGAGTATCTCCAAGGATGCAGACTTCATCACTTGTTCCAGTGCTTGGTCACCCTCACAGGGGGAAAAAAAAAAAGTGTTTCCTGATGTTCAGAGATAACTTCCTGTGCCCATAACCTCTAGTCCTGACACTAGGTACCACTGAAAATATGCTGGGTCTGTTCTCTTTGCACTCTCCCTTCAGGTATTTGTATGCATTGATGAGATTCTCCAGAGCCTTCTCTTTTCCAGGCTGAATGGTCCCAGCTCTCTCAGACTTTCCTCACAGGAGAGATGCTCCAGAATCTTAGTAATTTTTGTGGCCTTTTGCTATATTTCTTCAGTAGTGCTGTGTCTCTTGTACTGGGGAGCCTAGAATTGGATGAACATGTATGAATAGCTGAGGAAAAAGGTCATAATAATTACGAAATGCAAAATAACTACCCTTAGAGTTAGAGGTTTCAGGAGTCTACTGGTTAGTTTACCAAAGAGAAAGTTAAGGGTGAACCTTGATCACAGCATTTAGGGACCAAGACAGGGAACACAACATTATTAAAGTGCTTGTTGATTCATCAAATGAAAGTGTAACAAGACCAAATGACCCAATTTGAAAGAGGGCAGAATAGAAATGAAGTGCAATGCAATTATTTGTTTAACAATGGCAGAAATTAGCTGCTGGAAAATCTACCAAATACTCTGGTTGGTTCTCTGTAGCATATGATTAAATCAAGATTGAGTTTTTTATCTTCTTTGAAATCTCATTCCAGTTTACATAAAAAGTCCTAAGGCCTGTGTCATGTTGTAAGTCAGTCAAAATGATCACAACAGTTCCTTCCAGCTCTATCTTTATGTGAGATGACATTCACTGTTTTGATAATTAGGCAATTAACTTTGCAAAATATCGTAAAACTCTTACCATTTCAACAGTGCTGAATACCTTGAGTCAGTCTTTGCTTCAATCTCAGAACAAAACCCAGAACCACAAATCAACACTGCACCTGTCTCCAAAACAAGCTAAAACAAGACAAATAATTTGGTAGCTTAAATGATAGTTCAGTGTATCCAACCTACCTCACTTGAGTGCTAATCAGCAGTCGTATCTTTATACCAAACACAGACTGGTAAAATCTCTATATTGCTGACCATGATCAAGTGTGGCAGCCAGATTGGATTATAAGAAACTGGAACATCTTTAAAGAAAAGTGTTACAGCATTCTTTATCCCAGCACAACTGCTCAGTGAAGAGGTTTGCATTTACTCTGGAGAGGATTCCTTTAAAAAATTCTTTTAATATAGCTAGGAGCTGGAATAAATTGACTAGCGGAGGTCAAGTTGCTGCAGCAACAATGTGTTTGGCTTCTAGAGACAGTCTACCAGACGTACCAAGCAAGAGCAACTTTTCTGAAATAGCCTTGATAATAGGTTTCTGAGGGAGATGTCCCCTTGAAAGCAAAGTGTTTTGATGTCATTTACCAAGGTATGTCACAAAAGAACAGAAAGGCAATAGAAAAGAAAATACAACATATGTTAATCATCTGCAATTCAACCACTTTTCTATATAGAGAGAAATGAATAATTTTGTATAATCGTAAGCACAAGGCTGTGACTCTTTGTAGAAAGTCCTTGAACTGAAACAATAAAGAAAGTAGCTTGCTGTTTGTCATTCTGTTGCAGTCCCCATGAGAGGCAAAATAAGCTTCAGGAAAGTTCATGTCTAATTTTCAGACTTGGCTGCTATCAAGAGACTGAGGAGCCTGAAGAGTTTCCCTAATGATGAGTCATCCTTAATACCCTCATGGTATTTACCAGACCAGAATGGATGTCCAGCCCAGATCCAGAACCATGGCACTGTGGGAATATTTAGATGGTGTATGACTGTGGATGGAGACCTGCTCATCAAGAATATGTCATATCCTAAGCCCATGCCAAAATAAGCAGTTTCACAGAGGACATAGATTTATTTTACATACATGAAGTATAATGATCCCAAAGCCATGGGAAATCTCATATAAAGCCTGTGTCTTTCCCACTATAGTATCACAGAAGGAAGTAGGACTCAAACACATACTGTTTGCAACCCATCTCTGTTTATACTCGCAGCTGACATAAATATGCTCCTGTGGCTTCTCAAGTACCATGACCTCTGGAGGTATCATAAGCTAGTCAGAAGGATACCATATAAAGACATGAACAAATCTTTCTTTGTTTAATTTGGTGCATATCACCACTCACTGGGTGACAGTGGCCCTAGTATGAACAACCACTGCCAAGGACAGCTCTTACCTCACTCAAAAATGGGTTTTCTATTCCTCCTGGCACCCTCATTACAGAAATCATCTGTTTATATTGCTTTCAGTTACACATCCAGAGGCAAAGGACAGCAGTAAGCTCATTACTTCCCCTAGACACTTTCTAGACCCCCTGTTCTTCACTTCTTCAGTGAAAACCCAGACCTAAACTGAAGCTTTTGGAAGATTACATAGTCTATATGTACATCAGGATAAGTGCAGTGCCTCAGCAGGACCATCTCATCACCACCTCAGCCATGACTGGAACTAAGTCCCTTTAATGACTGGCATTATTTTAGCTCATTTAGTACAGTTGAATGACTTTAAAAATTATATAACAAGGCAAGAAAAGATTTGGCAATTAAAATTTATGCTGTGTTTGTTTAGAAGATGAGCAAATAGTATTACTTACTGTGTCCCAAAAACCCTGCTGATCAGTACACAGACAGCTATATTTAAGTCCTTTCTCCTCACACACACCATCAAAATCAACTCTTCTTTCTTCCACTCCTGGGATCCCTTTTTTTTGCCTGCTCCATTATACCTACTGGAAATTTTTGAAAAGGAAAGCTTGGAAAAGGCTAAAATAATAATAATTAAAAAAAAAACAAATAAAAAACCTTTTAGTAATATACCATTCTCAGCCAACACAAGAAAGTCAAGCAGTGAGGGAACTCAAGTGCACACACATCCTAAAAATTGTAATTGAAGAATTTTGTATTTTGGCAGAAATTCCATTAGTGAGTCTGCATATAAATGCAGGAGTTTTGAGATCAGCCCAGGGTGGGGGTACATATGTACATATCAGCTGCAGCTGTGCCTCCCTGTGATCCCAAAACAGAGCTGGCCCTGGATGCACAGACACCACGCAGCCCTCCCCAGAAGGAAGCCAGCATGTCAGAGAAGAAACCAGAACTGTCCTGAAAAATGGGAGGAATACTCCAAGAGGGAGGATATAATAGGGACAAACACATAAAGCAGGACACGTAGTCATGAGCTCATCAGCTGGAGAGGAGTTGCTGAGTGGCAGCTGGCCAATGTGGTCTGGGGCTCCTGTCACTCACAAACAGAGCATGAGTCCATGATGTCTGGCTGGCACAAGAAAGGTTCATCATACAAAGGTACATAAGCACAGTGACATTATTTTTCTCCTCTTCAGTTTATGTCAGACTCCTGTATGCATTGCTGTGAACCACTGGCCTGAAGGTAAATACAGAGCAATTGGGCAGTATAGGAGAGCACTACAAGCAGCCTAGAAAACATATCCTCTGACAGCAGAGTGCAAGCTGAATGAAATGAGGCTTTTTTACCAGAGGAAGAAAACACTTGATGGTGAAGGAAGGACTGACAGCAGTCTTCAAGTTCATGAAGGTGGCAAACAGAGAGGGAACAATCTATTCTCTCTGTCCACAGGAGATCAGACAAGAGGAAGAGGATTTAAATTCTGCAAGGGAAATATCTAGATAAGTGCATTGGGTCTGTGTGGAGGGGTTTTTTTTTTGTACTGGGGAAGGGGTTATAGTCGTGGCTGCTGTAAGAAGCTCTCCCAGCTCCAGGTTAGATCTATCTCTAACCAAGGCTGAGCCAATCACCCACCTCTGCAATAACTATTTCAGAAAGGGAAAATATGCAAGACGAGGAAATAAGTTGGGAGGAAGTGGGATATAAGAGAAACAACAATACAGATACCTAGGTCCATGAAGAAAGAGGGAAGAAGGTGTGTTGGGACAAAGACCTCCCTGCATCACATGGTGAGATGGCAGCTGTTCCTCTGCAATCCATGGAGGGTAACGGTAGAGCTGAGATCTGCCAAGATCTCAGGGACAAGGTAAAAATCAGGAGCAGAGCTGAGCCAGGAAAAAGGGGAGAGGTGGGGGGAAGATTGTTTTTTAAGATCTGATTGTATTTCTCATCACCCTACTTCTTGATTGATGGTAGATTTTGGTTTCCCCCAAGTTTATTTTGCTCATGACCATAACTGGTGAATGATGTCTCCCTATCCTTATCTCAACCAGCAAAATCTTTTGTTATCTTTTCTCCATTTCACTGCTGTTGGGGAGGAGTGACCAAGCATCTTTGTAGTGCTTTGTTACCAGATGGGCTTTAACCAGGACAAGCAAGCAACTTGAAAACTCTGAGAGGAAGCCCTTAAGAAAAACATCCCTGAAGTACATCCCATCCTGAGGCTATTTACTGTATATTTCAGCAATTACAACATTCGCAAAACATAATAAATGTAAAATGTATGTACACACACATAGCAGATACAGATAGGTATAGATATTTGATAGGTATGCAAAGCATCAACTGATGTCTGAAAAAGACACTTAGCGTGAAGCATTATTTTTATGAGGACTAAGGGTCAAATTTACAAGGCACAAAGGGCATCCAGCTGGACTTAGTTTTCAGGGAGAACTGGATGCAAAACTCTTTTCACTTCAAGTTTCACATTCTTTCCCCCTTTGATTTTCCTTTTCCATTCTAATACGTTTTGTCTATGCATACAGAAAGTGTAGAGACAGTACCTGATAATAATCTGAGGTGCACACACTCCTACTAGATATAGGTAAATCAGAGTGCCCAGTACATTTGTAGAAAGCCTGTCACACAGTAGGAAATAGCTATGTCAAACCAAAACTTCTGCATTTCTGTGTAGAGTGGTGGTTTACATCCAGTTAGGACAGAGTAGCTGAAAGTCGTTTCTTTCAGGTGTGGTTTAAAAGCCTAAATGCAATGAAATAATAGTCTGAGTCCGTTTCCTAGGGAGGAAAAGTGTCAAAAAGCCACTATCAGAGCTGGAACTAATTGGCAGTCCCAGTAGGGAAGCAAGGAAATAGGTAGGGAGATGCAATGCCTTGCCCCCTGTGGTAATTGTTACAAAACTTTCTGCAGCAGTGGCTCCAGATTTTGGGGAACTATATTTCATTTGCTTCCCACCCACATCAAAAACCCACACACACTGCAATATGGTTAACCAGACACTTCACTGAGATGTTCTGCCTCCTTCTCCCCACAGCTTTTGCAGCCAATAAAATGTTGCTGTATGAAAAGTCACACCATGGATCTATATTTTTCTTGATTATATACAACTTCAAATGCTTGACTCCATGCCAGACCCATGGTCATTCTGGTCTCAAGCCTCCCATGGCTGTATTTCAAAATATTTATCTTTTTCACTATATACAGAAGCATACAACTCAATTGAGCACAGAGTTATAGGGTCAAATATAAATTCTGCAGCTGAAGCCTCACCTCCCCACAACTCACTTCCAAGTTGTGCCCTGTTACAGTGAAACAAACAGAAAATCAAACTCAAAGCCTTGGAAGACTGGTTTGTTAACACGAGCATAAAATCAGATTATTCAGCCTAACCAGGCTTGCTCAAGAGGTTTATATGAATTTTTGAGAGGTATAACACTGACAAACGCATTTCAAGTTAGTCCAAAAGGCATAGGCAAGTATTGTTGTAAGCAGACCACTAGTCAAGTTGCCAGCCTAGGATACCTGGTTTTGGACAACTGCTGCAACACAGATTTCCCCTGGGAAAATGGACAAGTCCCATTGCTTGCAGGGAGGTAAGTATCTCACATTTCTCCTTTTCTTTCTTTCTAGGCTTTGCTTAACTTTTGCATAACTACCCTATTCCAAACACTTCAGAGGGCAAACCTGTTTAAAAAAGGTGCTCAGACACAAGGCTGATGAAGGAGGATGATTAAGTACCACCAGCAGCTAGAGAAAGCATTACTTTATTTCCAGTGATTATCTAAGCTCACCATTAATGTACGTACACTTCCCTGTATATCTCTGTTAAAACAAGTAGTGCATTTTTCCCTTCAAGAGCTTATAGAAATAAATTCTTTATTTTTCAGTATCCATCATTAGAAGATTTCTGGAGCCTTCCCAGTAGCAGTAACAAAATCACAACAGGCTCATTTTCCTCACTAATTTTCCTCCCAAGGCGTTCAAAAGTATTCTGCTGCTGCTCTGCACAGTTGGGTTTTTTACTTTATCCCCCTTTCCTCTTCCCTCTTTCCCTGCCCTGTTTACTTATTTATATTTCCTCACCTCCTTTATAATTTTTTCCTTTTCACCTCCTGCTCTATATTTCATTGAGATCTGCAGTGAAACTAAGTCAAAGCACCTAACCTTATGTTTCAACCTGGGCACAAGAAAATTGGTCACTCTCATCTCTTCTGAAAATGAGTTTGAAAATGTTGGTCTTTCTGCCAAAACTGCCCTGTATATGAAAAGAAGCATAAAGCAAAACGGTATCAAGAACTGCCAAAAGAGCAAATAACAGAGGGTCACTGACATAGGTTGCTTCTGGGCTCTGCCACAGGCTCTCTCTCCATTCAAAGCTGAGAGGGGACAACACGTTTGATGTAGACAAAATTTAGACTCTGCAGTAGCATTTGGCCAAACAAAATAAATTTCAACACTGTCAAACATACTCCTTCACACATTCTTTTAATGCAAATGTCTTATGAGACCATTCATAAGACCATTCCTGAGAAGAGAAAGAGTAGCAAACTTGCCCAAGAACATATTGTGGGAGGTTTGCCCAGGAAGAGTCTGGGTGGCCATTTTAGACATCGTTCTTGTTAAAAGAAATGTCAAACCTCCATATGAAGAGGGGAGACTTTATAGGCAGGTCACTTTCTAGGCAAACACCAGATCAAAAGCAGAAAGGTGCCTGGATAGGGAAAAGACTAAGCCAAGTAGTTCCTGGACAACCAGTTAATAGAAATGTATCCCCAAATCCTGCTCAGATAATTTCAAGTAAATACATTCATAGTACAGATAATTATCAAACTACACAAAAGTCAAATACTAGCTTTCTGTAAATTGAATTCTGTTGCCAACCTATACAATAACATTAACACTCTACACCATACATTACATTCTGCACAAAAGGGGGGAAATAATATAGATTTCCATCAGATTCTTCTCTGAGTCATCCTCATTTCTTGGTAGTAAACTAATAGGAAATAATGGCCCTTTTTGCCATGGAAAGGTTTTTTTCATTTTGCTTTTCTAATTCCTTGTCACTACTGCAGACTGGACAGCTTTGTGTGACAGCAATGACTAGTAATGTGCAATAAAGCAGTCAGTTCCAAAAATTTCATTTCTCTGTTTACATCCCTGGCTTTAAAGTCCCATAGCAACTGAAAAAATAATAAAATCCCCAACTAAATTACCATACTGAAAACTTCCACGTAATCCTATTTATGCAGAAAGGCTTTCTCATAGCATTTTGCAAAGTTCCTTCCCAGTTGCTAATATTTTAATAAAATACCTTTATTATCATGGAGAGCTCTGGGAATTAGACCTGGAACCTCTCTAGCTGCAGGTTACCAGGGTGCAATAAATACACCAGTACGAACTTTTGCAGCTCAGGTCTTTCTTACAATTTCTTTCCCTTTTGAAATATTTTGGTTAATTTCAAGTCTTGCACCTGCTTCTATTACCCATTTTACTGATGATATTTACTTTAGCCCAGCTAGGGAGGACATTTGCTTTTCTTTACACTCCTCAGTGACAACATTTCCATCAAGAATGCTTTAAGAGATGAGTACTTTTCTCGGCAGCAAAGAAGCAAACCATGACGTGTTTCAAACAGAAGGCTGCCTCAAAAATAAATAAATAAAAGAATTCACCTCGTATTTTATCCAGTATCTTCTGAGTCTCATCAGAGGAAATTAAAAAAGAAATTGGCTTCTTGAGAGGATAGATCGGGCACCTTAAGGAACAGCTGCAATTTGTGTTTCTGAGAAATGAAAATTGAAAAGCAGACTAAAGTGGATATTGGGTGATTTATAAACCACCTTTCTCCATTCTTTCTGAGTGTCAGTACATTTAGTAGATCATCGATAGCACTGTCTTTAACATATGATTTTCAAAATGAAATTAAACAGGCAAGTCCCTGTCCTTCCATCCCACCCCACAGAGATCAGAAGCATGTTCCATAGGACCTTGCAGCCACTGCTTGCACAGCAGGAGACACAGTTTCTGCAAATATGCTCTGCAGATCTTGTAGCCTTGATACAGGACAACGGGCATCAGCTGCTGTAACTATTAACACTGTCTCTGCCAAACACTCAAGAGCCTTCAGGAACTTGTCTAAACACAGGAAGCTTGTTCATGAGTAAAAATATTAAATGTTACTCCTTGACATTTTGTTGTTTTAATAATATTACACCTTGTAAACTGTATCAAGATGTATAAAAGCCATTCAACTCTTAATCGTTGTAGATATGAACCACTGTGTCACTTAACATTGGGGGCATAAACCCTGGCAATACAGATTTATTACATCAGGATGTAATCCACCAGTATCAGCTCTTAAATTTTATTAGAAATATGGGATTTGAGAAAAATGGACTTACATAGCTGGTTGCAATTTGAGTTGTGACCTTAACGAAAAAGCCAGAGACTGAGGCTCACAATCTGCCGGTGTGCTTAAGTAAGAGTTTCACGTTCACCCTGCTCAGATTAATTGCCTCTTTAATCTGCAAACGCTGACACACATGCGCAGCTGTGCACACTAATAGGCAGGATGGCAGCCGAGGCTCTATCAGGTTTCATTATGCCCTGCATGCTTAATTGTCTTCATCACTGGAAACCATCATTTTATTGAACGGCTTAAATATGGCAGAAATGCCATAATCACATTTAACTATTAGAGACATTTATAAGCAAACAGAAATGTTTTTAAGAGGAACATGTATAACAGCTGCATAGATTTGGTTGCCTGGTGCAGGTATAAGATTTTTCTACTCATTCTCTGGGTCTGTAGCCAAAGCAGGGTCAGAGACCATGATAAAGAGTTTTTTGATTCATTCAGCTTAGCTTGGTGACACTGGCATGCTGGGTCAAGTGCACTGTAGCTGCCTGTAATTGCAGATATTAATGAAGCTTTGAAAGGGATTCAAAAATTACTCTAAATGTCCACGCTGGCTAGAAACTCATTTTGTCCTTGTATAAATATACCACATCATCCAAAAAATAATACAGCTACTTGGGTCAAAATGCACAGATAACACTTGAGTTCTTTTATGGCTTATAACCATGCCAGGCTTCTCCTTGGCTCGTTATCTTGTTCTCACCCTCCTATTTGAGCCTACTGAGTATCAGAGCACTGCATCCAGACACATTGCATCACATGGCAGTGAGGCTGCTATGCTTTCTATTACAAAACTCAGTTTGCAGAAACACGCTACAGCCAGCACTGGTGGGGAGGAAACAACTCATCACTGAAGTCTTCAAACTGAGACATTAGGTCCCAGCCTTGGAAACACATCAGATTTGGACACTCTCCCCTCATAACAAGTCTCTTGAATGGCTGGATTTTCCCTGCCAGAGACCAGAAAGGCATTAAAACACAGGTGCCTTTGCCTCTCTCCGGGCCACCTTCCACTCTGCCTGTGCCAACATCTTTGCTCTGACCACCAGCCTCAGTGATTCCATAGATTCCAACCTCCTGCCCAACTTCCCATCCAAGTTTCTCCACTTATGGATAAAACAGGTAAAACTAACACAAACGGACCATCCCAACAGCAGGTGTGGAGAGGCACGGGCTAAACAATAGCTCCCTGGGGACAGTCCATGAGTTCACAGCATCTCTTTAACCTGTCAGCATGTGTCTGAAGGCTGTCTACCTCATCTTTGAAGAAGCAGCCCAGCTCACCTAAGGAGAGGGAATGGAGGGGCAGGTTGCACTTGGGCATCTTCTCCCACTCTGGCTCTGACAGCCATTGGTCGCATACATACAGAGAACAGAAACTTACTCCAGTTAAAATTCTTCTCTTAGTCAAGAGTCGTTTCTAGCAGAGCACAAAAATTACAGTTGCCAATGTGAAAGTGTGCTTTTTTTCTAAAGAAATCAGGTAAGCCGCTGAGTAAATGCTCTGCAGAAAGTCCCTGAGGTGTTGCAGCACCACGTGTCAGCCCTGTTCACTGAGTCATCTCTTCTCTGCATGAGGATCTGAGAATGGAACTGTTCTCTTTCTCCCTGCTGTTAGTCAAACTTTGAAGCATCCAACTGATACTACTCTATCAGTTATTTTAAAAGATCCTGTCAGTTTATTATTAATAGCATCAATTACCTAAATTGACACTAAAGGACACAAGTGAGACTGAGAACGTACTGAAGCCAGTGCTAGAGATCTCCTCAGGCCTCGTCAGTGCTAGAAGAGATTTCCAGGTGCAATTACATGGGCAAACCCCTCTAGAAGAGACTGGAGAAACATTTTCCCATGGACATGTGACCACAATGTGCAACCTAATAGCCTTCTGTAATGGCATGATTGGCTGGGTAGATAAGGGGAGTAGTGGATGTCATCTGCCTTGACTCCAGCAAGGCTTTTAGCACTGTCTCCCACAACATCCTCATAGGAAAGATCAGGAAGTGTGGGTTAGATGAGTGGACAGTGAGGTGGATCAAGAAATGGCTGAATGACAGAGCCCAGAGGGTGGTGATCAATGGCACAGAATCGAGTTGGAGGACTGCGGCCAGTGGCGTTCCACAGGGATCGGTTCTGGGGCCAGTCTTGTTCAACATCTTCATCAAAACCTAGATGAGGGGACAAAGTGTACTCTCAGCAAGTTCCCTGATGACACCAAACTGGGAGGACTGGCTGATTCCCTAGAAGACTGTGCTGCCATTCAGCGGGATCTTGACCAGCTTGAGAGCTGGGCAGAGAGGAACCTCATGAGGTTCAACAAGGACAAGTGCAGAGTCCTGCACCTAGGCAGATACAACTCCATGCACCAGTAAAGGCTAGGGGTGATCTGCTGGAGAGCAGCTCTGCAGAGAGAGACCTGGGAGTTCTGGTTGACAGCAAAGTAAACATGAGCCAGCAATGTGTCCTCGTGGCCAAGAAGGTCAATGGCATCTTGAGATGCATCAAGAAGAGTGTGGCCAGCAGTTTGAGGAAAGTTCTCCTCCTTCTCCCTTTACTCTGCCCTGGTGATGTCACATTTGGAGTACTATGTCCAGTTTGGGCCTTCCCAGATGATAGAGAACTTCTGGAGAGGGTCCAGATGAGGGTTACTAAGACAATTAGATGATCAGAGCACCTTTCCCATAAGGAAAAGCTGCAGGACCTGTGGCTGTTTAGCCTGGAGAAGATAAGATTGAGGGGGGACCTCATCAACAGTTATAAACACCTATAGGGCATATGTCAGGAGGATGGAGCCAGGTTTTTTTTCCGTAGTGCTCAGTGACAGGACTAGCAGTAAAGTGCACAAGCTGAAGCACATGAAGTGGCACTTCAATATGAGGAGAAACGTATTTCCTATGAGGGCGAGGAAGCCCTGGCTGCCCAGGGAGATTGTGGCATCTCCTTCTCTGGAGATTTTCAAAACCCACCTGGACACGTTCCTGTGTGACCTGATCTAGGTGGACCTACTTTAGCAGGTGGTTGGACTAGATGATCTCTAGAGGTCCTTTCTAATCCTGACTATTCTGTGATTCCGTGACACACAGAGGAGCCCAAACTGCCAGCAGCCATCCATAAGCTGAATGGCAACAGAGACAAACTTTAGCTAATACATCTCTCCTCTCAGCAATATCTATTGTCTCTGGTTTAGTGAGGCATTCATCTATTCACATCATTTCTGGTCATTTCGGAGCTGGAGGCAGAGCATTCTGACATTCACTTTCAGCACATCATGCAGGCAATGCCATTCCCTTCTTTCCACGGGTAAAATGCCAGTTTCTAAAAAGAATGTAGATAACCATCAGAAAGGCATGCTTTTTTTTCCCCACATAACTGCATCTAAACTAGGGCTTTACATCAGTGTGAAAGCATTATTAAAATAGCTAATCTAACCAATGTTATCTTACTGTCAGCAACTGCAAATGTAGGTCTGAGCCACTGAGAGAGAATCATCTTCCTAAATACTCAATAAAGAGTTCATGCTTTAAATGTTTTCTTGAAGAAGGGAAACTGAGGTAGAAAGCAATTGAAAGATTAGCCCAAAGCCATGTGATACATTTATGCAAAATGTGACCCCCACCCACATTTTAGTCCATGGCACAGATCACAGAGGTAGCAATTTAATAAGCTACAAGCCCCATCTGTTCATTATTGTGTCAACTCGAGATTGCCATCCCCAAAGTCGAGCCACGTTAATTGATTATATGAATGCTTCTGGTTTGCCCCAATGCAAAAGCAGTCAATTTAATTTAAATCCTTGTTGGAGGAGATTTCAATTTGCTGTCTGACTTTATGCTGAAGCAGACAAGGAGCACTCACGTAAGTTTCACAAACCACTCCGGCTATGTCTGACAGAGAGCATCTGTCCACCGCCTACCTCTCTGGCAATTTTTTAAATCAAAACAAATAAAATGGGAAATGAGCAAAAATGTGACTTCTCTTGTGGCACTATCCAGAGCTTTGAGATTTACATAATTTCAGCCAGCAGAATTTCCCAAATCTAATTGCATTTCTTCAGTTTGAAGTTTTCCCTGTTCTGAACCTTCTCTAGTTTGCTTTCCAAGACCCTGTATTTTTTGCCTTCTGTTTGTGTTTTGATTTAGGTAAAGAAAATAGAACACAGTTCATACAACTACCAGCACTAGGCAGAAGCATTAGGGCCACAAAAGCTACAGGGCGGAGCAAAAAGATTTAAAAAAGTCTCACTAAATGTTGCATCCACCTCTTTTTGACATTTTAAGTCATCAAAATTTCACTAGTGATATGAGAGACTGCTAAATTTTGCTCTCCCACTCTTTTCTTTCACTCTTATTAGTGGCTGGATTTTGATTATATTACGCCTGACAAAGACCAGCTGCCTCTACAAGTAACTGCATTGTCATCAGAGGCAGACACAAATAAAAGCACTATGTATGTAAAAGGCTCACAACATTTACTGCCTGTTTTTTAATAAGCTGCACAAGAAATCAATTCACCTACACCCTTCTAGTGTTAAAATAATAAACATGCACATTCTCCCTGTGAGCTTTGCTCCCAGTGGAAAGCTTACATCCAATGAACAATCCACTTACCCTTCAAAAACACCGTTTCCCTCGCCTATCTACAGAAACAAGGTCTTTTTTTGCACATTGACTCTGTTCACTGGAGAAATGATATTTTTTCAGTTAAAAAAAAAAAAGCTTCATCCCAGCAGTTACAGTCCTACTTTATTTGTACTGGGGATACTTTTTTTTTTTTTTAATTATTATTATTGGGGAAGGGAAAAAAAGAGAAAGAGATGCAAATTCCATTTCACAAACAAAAAGCCAGGAGTATAGACACTTAAGATGTTTTACTCAACTGAAGTGATGTTACCAAGAAGTGCAATAGTAAATAAAGTAAGCAGATGTTTGCAGGCAGTTGAACAAGGTGGTTTGAGGGTATCCAAATAACTGCAAACAGCTCATTTCTCTTTCTCTTCCACCTTCTACCCCACCACTTGACCGTAATGGCACTTCCACTGTTCATCACTCACTCTCTCCATCAATTTTCATTGCCCTCCACAGCTTCTTTATCACTTTTGTTGTCAAACCTACAACTACCTTTAGTTCAGATGTTTGCCATAAATCCTGGCAATAGGCATCTAACCCATGAAGAATATAAATAAATTGGCTAGTTTTAAGAGGCACTAGGTGATAATGTATTTTTTCATACTCACAGATATAGCTAATATCTTCACATCTCTACTGGAAAACTGACACTGCACTAATGCCCTTACTCTGACTATTTGTCTGTCCCTCTGCACTATTGTAAGAGGCGAGCATGTTCTGGTGCAGTAAATAAGGACCAAACCAGCACGTGACTTAAAACACCACCAAAGAAAAATTTTCAGCCATTCCCTTTTCATACAAAAAAAAAGGCTTGACTTTAACTCTAAGCTTTGCTAAAAGGCACTGAATGCTCTTGGGTTTAATGCTCGTGAACAGAACTTTTACAATTTTCAAAGATGAAGAAAGAAAAAGAAATGCCAAAACACTTTCTCATCAGTCAAAATTCTGCATGTTTTGGGGAAAAAATTCTGTTTTGGTTAATGGCTTCACAGCCACAGCCCTGCCATTCTCATTAAGAGCAAGAAATGATGCAATTTCAAGTAGCCATACAATCACAAGCTGAAAGTGCTGTACCAGTTGACAATAAGTAGACAAATCCCTAGTTGCTGACAAACCCGGAGGAAAATAGCTCAAGTACTCTTAGAGGTCAAATAGAAAGGGACTTTTTAAAAAAAGTTTCAGAAACCATTTGTTTTTGGTTTTTTTGAGGGGCACGGGAAAGAAAGGGAAGAATGAAGGGATAAGTTCATTTAATTTTCTGGCACTGTGGTACTCCTAGGTCATGGAAAGGCAAACATGGAAGGACGCACCAGTTGAACGACAGGGTAGCTGCAAACACATACCTTTGTCTCCTTTTGCTTCTGTAGCGTTTTTTTCTGGGCCAGGTTTTGGTAGCAGAGGGTTACAGGGGTGGCTTCTTTAAACAAAGAGTTGCTAGATAGGGCATATCCCCTGTAGCTGATAGAGCCAGTGCCAATCAATTCTAAGATGGACCTGCCGCTGACCAAGGTCTGGCCAATTAGTGATTGAGGTAACACCTCTGTGAATAATGGATTTGAGAAGGGGAAGAAGTTACTGCACAAAGGCAAAATGGTAGCAGCAGCAGCAGAAGGGAGTGAGAATGTGAGAACATCTCCGCAGACACCAAGGTCATTGGAGGAGTAGGAGAAGATGCTCAGGCACTGGAAGAAAGACTCCACTGTGACCTGTGGTGCAGCCCATGGTGAAGCAGCTGTGCCCCTGCAGTCCATGGAGGCCACCAGGGAGCAGAGATCCACTCACAGCCCGTGGAGGACCCCACACTGGAGTGGGTGGATGCCTGAAGGAGGCTGTGACTCTGTGGGAAGCTCACCCTGGAGCAAGTTCTTGGCAGGACCTGGGACCCCATGGGGAGAGAGGAGCCCACGCCAGAGGAGGTTTGCTGTCAGGACTTGTGATCCTGTGAGGGACTCAGGCTGGAGCAGTCAGTACCTGAAGAACTGTTCTCCTGGTGAGTGACCCACACTGGGCCAGGGTGTGAGAAGCTGCCCCCGTGGGAGGCCCCATGCTGGAGCAGTTCATGAGGAACTGTAGCCCATAGGAAGGACTCACACTGGAGAAGTTCATGAGGGACTGTCTCCCTTGGGGAGGGACCCCACACTTTAGCAGTAGGAAGTGTGAGGAGGCCTCCCCCTGAGAAGAAGCAGCAGCAAAGTCTGTAATTAACTGACCACAACCCACATCCCCCATCCCCCGTGCTGCTGTGGGAAAAAGGGCGAGTCCTGGGAAGAGGGAGGGACGGGGGGAGGTGTTTTAAGATTTGGTTTTAGTTGTCATTTCCCTGCTCTGTTCTGATTGTTCATTAACAAACCAAACCTTTCCTCCCCAGATTGAGTCTGTTTTGCCTATGACACTAATTGCTGAGTGTCCTTATCTCAACTCTTGAGCCTCTTGTTACATTTCTTTCTCTCCTGTCCAGTTTAAGAGGAAGAGTCATAGAATGACTTGGTGTACATTTGGCACTCAGCCAGGGATAAACCACCACAGCTTCTCATTTACCCTAAACCTAAATGAAAGGGTACAGCAACCCCTAATTGCCATGAAATCCTCCTACCAGCCCCTACCTTCTCCCCATCCTCCTGCCAGGACAGGAGCCCCTGCAAGAGCAATGATTGTGTCCGTCACAGTATTCATAGTCCCTGTCCTCCAACAAGAGTGCCCAACCCATGCAGTTAGAGCCCCTGCCTTCCCCTTGATTTTTGTGCCAGTGGTAGGAAGAAAGCTGCTTTCCCAAAGGCGTGTAACAAAGCCCAGATGCTCTAGAGAGAGGTAGCCCTAAGGCTGGAGCAAGAGCTTTCACCACATTTGAGTGCCTTCACACCCAATATCTCGAGGGAATACAACTTCTGTAACAGTCACTGAGGCTGTAATTAACTGACTCACACCAGGAGAAAAAAAGGATAAGGAGAGGGGGTCAAGAGGACTGAGATGGCTACTGAGTCCCGTTCGTTCAGAGAAGTGCAGGAGCTGGTGTCCTTCCATCCTAATAGTGGCAACCTGGCAGCCCACCAGCCTCTTTAAGCAGTACAGTTGGATGTATACATGCACTGATACTTTAGCGGGTAGCCTGGTGCTGCTGCAAAACAATGATTTGTTATACCACGTTAGCACCCACCTCATTTCCAGTCTCCTCCATCCAAGCAAATGTTCAGAATGATTATGCCTGGTACCTACCACCTCAGATCATAACAACCTGTAACTGAAAACCAAGGCTGCAACTGTTATCACAGTGATGCACGTGAGGTTTCTCTCTCCCTATTTCCCCTTCTACCTGAGAACGTTATTTTACTTCATTGCAGCTTCTTAGGCACAGCTATCATAATGGAATTGAAGGGTGGGCGTGGTCAGGGGGAAGGCAAGACATAATTTCAGGAAAACTTAAAAAGAAGGTGGAAGAGGGAATGGGAATGTTTACAGACTGAGATGCACAAATGGAAAACATAGTCATTACTGGGAAACAGTGTTTAATATCTGCAATTTACAATCACATTTGAGAGTTCAAAATGGAAATGCAGTTCAGCCATAGAGTCATTGTCTCTCACCATTCTTGCCCCTTGCTCCTCAAGAGAACTGCAAAAGACCACCAGCCTCCAGCACACAATCACACTTGCCAAGGGCAGTATGCAAGGACAGCCAAGGCCCAGCTCCAGATTACTTTGGCTGGTTGAGGACCCCCCACCTATCCCGCAAACCTGATGGGGAAGAAGGCCTGTGTGGGAAGTAACTGCAGTTGACTGAGGGCACACAACAGCCATTTCAGGAGCTGGGCTGTCTGTATAGGACAAGCAAGGTCACCTTCCAGTATGCTCTTCATCTCACTTAGGCAAATTTCACCTGGTGTTACATTTTAGGCACCACACAGCTTTTACGCTCCCGGTGTCACACACAGATTAGCAGCCACCATGTCACCTACATATAAGCCTCTGCTTTCTGCTCCGTTATCAGGTGCCTGCTGCTCTACCGCTTCCTGATTTAAGGACTGCCTGGTGCCAGCTGCATCTTTAATGCAGTCACCAGTGATGAATGGTGATGTCACGAGCGCTACATCGCAGCATCGCTGAAGGAGTTGGGATGATAAAGGGGGAAGAATGCCTATATTTAAACACAAATGTCTTCATAATCAGCAGGGCCAGCAAGGGAAATAGAATTAGGCAGGAAAATAGAATTACCATTATTTGGATGCTAACTGGAAGAAATGTGATGCTTTTAAACACTGAGTGTGTGTGATGTTTCCTGGAAAAGAATATTGCATTCTGACAGGCCGGAGACAGGCTGGGCAAAGCAAGAAAAGGGAGAGCTGAAAAAAAGCTTGGGCTCTGGAGAGGAAAATACAGGTAGAAAGAGCATTGCTTTCTGCACAAAGACTTTTACTTAGAGGAGAAGCAAGGAAAGGGGGAAGTATCTCAGCAGACTGAAATGATCGAATTTTGTCAGTTTATTCCAGAAAGTGCTGAAACTTGAGATTCAAGAGACCAAGAGTTTCCTCCCTTGCCACACACCCTCTCCAATGTCCTCATGGAAAGGACAGCAGCCTGGGGAGCCATGCCTAAACTTTGTTTTCTGCAGTTTACCCTTTCTCCTTCCACCTCTTGCCTTCCCTCTTTACAGCAGGATGTCCATGAGACAGAGCTGACAACTTCCTACTGTCAGGCATGTGCCCAATTTCACCCTCTTCTGTCATATAGGCACTTCCAGGAGGCATTCCCACAGGCATTTTTAAAATCCACACCTGACTGGCATCCATCATTCACAGCTCTTTGCTTCCTCTCTTTCTCCCTTCAGCTCTCACAGCACTGCTGCTGCTGATTGCAGGATCTTTGCTTATGAAGGCAGCCTGGGGTGGAGTACCTCCTTTTGGCTCTCTGGGAATATGGAATAATTACACGTTTGTTGTTTTTGTGAACAGAAATCATTCAAAAGACACTGTGCTCCTGACAGCTCCTGGAGAAATGATATCCCAATGACAGTTTTCTTTTTTAATGCCTGGGCTCCTCCTGATGCCCGTCTGTGGTCCGTAGCATTGTTATGAAATGTTTACAGCCATTTCAGGTATCGCAAGCTCCAGCCTTTCAGTTTGCAGAAGAAACACAACTTTGCATTGAGCACTATCCTCTGTTCAGGCTGAACTATTTGGTTAAAAGAACAAGCCAACAAAGACACTACTCAATGGAGGAAAATTTTCCAGGAGGTGCTTTTAACAGCACCTTCATGATCCCTAGTTTCAGAGGTATCACAGCACTAGCTAGAGGCAATAACTTTTGCAAGACCACCTAGCATTAGAGTCTAGCCTAAATATCTTGACATAGATGTGACAGTAATTATGTTTATGCATTTCTCTACGTAGCCAGAGGCATGCAGGATTTGGGGGTTCTGCCTTTTTTTCCTATTCTGATGTGACTTCCCTGTACTACTTGAGAAGGACGGTTTATTTGCATGTAGCGTGTTTACTTTTCTTTTGGAGGTGAATATAGTACTTCTCTGCCTCATAGACACTGGTGTAGCAGCTGTGAAGTTGTCGGTTGAAAGGTGCTGTAGAAGTAATAAACTACCAACGACAGATGCAGAAACTCTCTAGGAATCCTTATCTGCAGCCTTCCAGCCTAATTTTGCCTTTTGATATGTACAATTGATTTCTGAACTGTCCAACTTGAAACAACCTAAAAGGGATCTGGTTTTCAGAAACAGGTGTCTCTCAGTCTTCCCTGTGCTGAAACTCAAGGTGTTGCACTAAATCAGCCACAAATGCTCAGCACTACTGAAAGGTAGTAGCATGCTCCATGTTTCTTGGAAAGCTTAAATCTTTTTTCTAGTCATCTGAGTGATCTTCAACTATGCCCCCAGCCTTTGCTGTTTCCAGCCTCAGGAGCTTTGCAGTAAGTGACAATCTGAGGGGAACCGCACCGGGAGGCAAGGAGCTGCTGTACGAAAGGACCATCCTTCTCTCGGGCACCTCTGCACAGCCTGTTAGTACCTTTTGCAAGAGTGGGAAAAACGAGTAGCTGCAGCAGCAAAGTCTTCTCTTCTTGTTGCCGGCCCCACTCCCCTCCCCACAGTTTCCAGGTCAAAAACGCAGCAATGAGCCAGATTTGGAAGCTGTCAAACCATTCAGCAGAAGGGTTCGGTGTCCTCACGGTTTGCTCTGCTTGGCCTGCGCTTTAACTAATTTGCCGCAGAGACATTGCCGTGGCAGCCCTCAGCCGCCGCCACAGAGGCTGGGCAGGGAATCGCACGGCTCGCCCACAATTGGCGACTTCCCTGGCATTTAAATGGGAAAGGGGGCGGGGGGGAGAAATAAGAAAAAGGAGAGGAAAAGCAGCAGGACTAGTGGGGGGAAAGGCGAGCAGGGAGAAGCTGCAGACAGGAAAGGAAAAGCGGGAGAGGGCTGTCTGCACCGGGGCTGCACTGGCACCCAGCGGCGGCAGGGCGAGCGGCCGGGCGAGCGCCGGGCTGCGGGTGGGCACCTCGGCTCGGACTCAGCGTCCGAAAGCCGTGGAAGCTCCTGCCGAACAAATAAGGTATCTGAGAGTTTTTAGTAACCCTTTTTAAAAAGGGGGGGGGGGGGGAAGAAAAAAAGAGGAAAAAAAAGAAAATAAACAGGAAAAAAATAAATAAAAAGAAACCAAAAAACCCACCAAACACACAAACCAAAACCAAACCAGACACCCTCAAACCTCAGTCTTCTTCCCATACAACCTTCAAGAACACTTGAGCAAGGCACAAAATAGAAAGTTTCCGGGGAAAGGATTCTTTGTACTGCACCAGACTTTACAGTTTGATATTTTCAGTGGAGCTAAAGAGCCTAATTTAGCCTTGCTGGTGAAAACTCAGCACCTGTAGATGTACCCGCTAAAAGAAATGTTTTCGTATTCACCTAGCTGTTTTTCAAGATGTTGAGAATAAATCTGCCTTTTTGCAAGATAAGAAACATTTCACATTTCATTTCAAAGAGATAAAGTTAAATAGTTCTTCAAAACAAGGGCAATGTTTCAATCAGAGCCTCAGTAATAGATGCTCTATGCTGAATAGTCTTATGTAGCAATGACAACATAATCAATTGATGGATGAGTTAAAATCTGTTAGGACTCGCTCAAAATCCACTTTATATAGTAGTATATGTCCATTTTCCAGATAGGCTGCATCCATCAATAATACTGAGGTATGGAATAGGGAAAGGCTTCTCAAATCATGAAAGATACTTTGAATGTATCAAGCTTTTCTTTGTTTTTCTGCTGTGCCTTATCTTTCCCCTTTAATCCAGTATAGCCATTTGCATTACAGAACTATTTTGTGATATGAAGAAATTACATAGGAGGAAACAGGAGTTTGAGAATTAGATTATACTCATAGCCCAGATCCATTTCTAACTGGCTGTTTTGTCAGGCTAGAAGAGATCATACAATTTTCTTACCTTCCTGCTATCATTTTTTCATCTTATCTTAAAAGTCTCCTTTGTCCCACCTGAAACCCATGTGAGACTGGAAACAAGAAGGTAATGCTAACACAGAGGCTATCTTCTATGATTAAAACCAGACTCATTCATTCTAGCAGTACCCCAATACAATTGGCAGAGTTGTAAATTTGGGAAATAGACAATACATGTCCTAAACCTCATTTTTTACACACCAAATTAAACATCTGAGTTTTACCCACCACTGCCCAGTGCCCCAGTTGGCTGCATAATTGCCTCTTCTTAATGAGCTGAAGCTGAAGCACATCTTGTCATTTGTATGGGTTTGTGCTATGGACACAGGGATTAGCAAGGATTTAGGATTTATATCTCTTTTGAAACATGAATAACTTACCACTTTATGTCTTCTACCAGTGTGAAAGTTAAACAAAATGCCATGCATTGCATTACCCTGTGAACTCCCATCAGCAGAGGAAGGTCTGGAGAACTAGAGGGTTTTACCATATCACCCCAAAAATCACTGTATGTAGATCGGGTGAACAGAGGACTGAGGTGAATCCCAGAGTTTAGAAGGCTACACTGAAAACAATATTCACCATCGCATGCTGAGGGAAGGACTGCTGAGGGGTAAAGATGTCTGTGGAAGCAGCAGGAATCCTCCCACATCCAGTGGGAGCAGCACCTCCCACACTCCCTCCCCTCAGATGTTATATTTCTGTCAACTTCATCCAGCTTGAAAGTTAGCTGCAGCACCCCCACAAAATCTCTGGCTGAGACAGTAATACAAGAGCCAATTTCTCAAGTAGACTGAAATTTCAGCCACCACCACTCTCCCACACATTTGAACTCCTTTCTCCCTATCTATTTTTTCATTCCTCCATCAAGCACCGTGACAAGTCAGCTCTTTGTTTTTAGTGCTTCAATTACTCCCTCACAGCACTTGAACTGCTGAGCCCTCCCACAAAATCAGGATAATGAATAATGTTCATCGTCTGCTTTGGTGTATCTGTTTTCCCCTCCCAGGATTGCAACATGACTGGAGCAGCACATGCACTGACAGATGAACAAATCCCACGCCATCACAGAGACTAGGAAAAGTCCTGGCAGCCTTATCAAATACTGCAGCTCACTTTGCTGTGTATGGGGGTCTTCGTCCCAGCTACTAACCATGAAGGACCCAGACCTACTTGAGAAGCAAGTCTGCAAAGGAGCCCTGAGGTACAGGGATGCCCAAGATACTCAAAGGAGACATGCCCTGTCTTGGTCCTCCAAGAAGTATCACTCCTTGCACCACCCATATTAATAGCTACTTTGAGATATGGTGACTAAGACACAGAAGGTGAAAGCTCAGATGTTTCTAACCTGGATTGCCTTTAGCAGCATTAGCAGCCAAAATCAACAGCCAGCTAGCTTCTGTCTGTCTAGGCCTGAAACGAAAAGTTTCTTATTAAAAATCAAGAAACACAGAGGCATGTGTAATATTGCATATAATATTTATGTATTGCCATTACTCATTCCTACAAAAGCCTATTTCTGTAGCAGAAGTCCCTGTCATTACTGACTCCCCTTAGATCAGCTTGATTCCAGCACCAGCAATCACATTTACTTGCAGCCTGGGAGACATCAGTCACTTTACCATCAATATCCTCACAATAGAGCCTTACAATAGTTGAAATTGTTGCTCAATTAATCGCCAGCTAGTTCCTGCCAAATTGACTGCAATAGTTCTTCCTTTGGCATAGAAGGAAAGAATACGGCCCTTTAAAGTGCTCTGAGGTCACATTAGCCTTGCACATGCTTCATTACCCCTGACCTTGTGTCTCCAGTAGAAGTTGGAAGCCTGTATCAGATATTTGCCTTGAGCAGCTGTCCTCCTTTGTCAGCGTCTAGAGGCACCAGCCTTAAGACTAAAGAGGATCCTGCTGTGAGATGTGGGGCAGATAGAGAGAATACAGGGGCAGAGAGGCTAGAAATGCTGTCCTGGAGCTTCCAGCAGGGACCTGCCTTGAGGGACCAGAGCAGCTAAACAGGGAACAGTGGAAGAACAAGAACAAGAAGAACAAGAGGAAGCTGTGGCCTTTTGAGGGGGAGGAGGGTATCAGGTGAGGAGTCGTTGACTGGCATAGCTCCCTGCCTCTTCATCTAGGGAGTGGAGCCAAAAGGAAGAAAAGGTGGTTTACTTTCTGCACTGCTATGGTCACATGGACATTGCTCCTATTATGAGAGTTGTAGGATGATCAGCAGGAGATATAGTATGTTTTCCATGAGAAATAGAAGGGAGCCTCTCCTCTCCTCTCCTCTCCTCTCCTCTCCTCTCCTCTCCTCTCCTCTCCTCTCCTCTCCTCTCCTCTCCTCTCCTCTCCTCTCCTCTCCTCTCCTCTCCTCTCCTCTCCTCTCCTCTCCTCTCCTCTCCTCTCCTCCTTCCCTTTTATGAGCTAGTAATACCAGCAGTATTGAAAAATTGAACCCATCTAATTTCTTGCTGTTCAAACAGCAGAGGAAGTTGACTGTCCTTTCCACCTAGGGAACAAGAAGATTTCACTCTCCTTGCCAAGAGAAAAAAGGAGAAACACAACTCCACATACTCTGGAAACCCAAAAGTGTGTGTCCATCTTCTCCAAGCACTGAATTGTGTGATCTGGGGTTCCTCTGCAGCTTACCCAGGAAAGCACAGTGGAAGCACTGGCTCTGAAGTTAAGCAAGAAGCATATTAAGTGTGCAAAGAATATGAAGAACATTTGTTGAAAACTCTCTTGGAAATACTGACTGTCATCATGGGTTATGAAAGATTTTGGGTAGGAAGCTACTCTGTTATACTTTCCTGTGAAAGCTTTTTGCCATTAACTTGTTTTGCTGGAAAATGAAGAACAGAACACAGCAAAACATTCTGTGAAGCCATGAATTTTGCAAAATTTTCAATTAAAATGTTAAAAACAATTATATTTTTCATGTAACATTTCTGTCTTGAGTTTGGAATGGCTTTCAGTTTTGAAATGAAATTTCCCTTTCAAAGAGTAAAAAAACCCCCAAAACTGAACACTGAAAAGAAATATTTTTATATTTTTACAACATAATGTGACAAATGAGGTATTTTTCACATTGCCAATTTGCTGAAAAAATATTTTTAACAGGTCATTCCAAACACATTTTTTTTCCCAGAAATATTGACACTTTAATCAGCTTTATAGGTTGTTTGGCTTTTCTACCTAGTTCAGTGAGGACTGCATTTTTTTTTGTTATTTTTTTAAATGCATTTTGCCACAGATTCCAGTCATCCCAATACTCATGATTTTTAATTAATTGCTTTACCACTCCTGGTTGTTAAAAATGTCAGAAATATAAATGAAATCTCAACTAGCACACTGCATCCTACTTTTATTCTAGGAAAAGGAAAAAAAAAAAAAGCAAATGTGATCTTTGAGTTGTGAACTCCTTCTAAGTGAGTTTTTGGTAGGTTTGAGAATTTGCAAAGGATATGTTGTCATTTCTTCTAAGAGTCATTCCACTTGAGCATTTAGCAAGAATTTCTGAATACTGCAGTTGTCACTCCCTTACAGAAAGCTACTTTTATTCCTTTTCAGATACAAAATTACTGCTATTGCTTCAATTTCAGACACCCAAACTTCCCTCTTACCATACCACCTACAGCACTTTCCACAGGTGATATCTCTAGGAGGGAAAAAAAAGGTAGACTGAAAAATGGGATGGGTATGGTATGGTATGAAATCAATTCAGCATAAAAACATAAAATGCAAAGAGGTTCTAATTTGAGTCATTGATGCAAGTAACTAAACAAAGTTCTCTGTTTTTATTAATATAAGTGCTACTTTATTTAGTGTGTTATTTTGGTGCTATTTCCACCAACATGAACATAGGGATCACCATATTAATCCATCTAAATATAGCACCTTCTGGCTGACAGTGACAGGAACCAGGTGCCTATTATTAAACTGCAAGAAGAAGGCAAATGATGAAACGATGAATCCTTCTGGAAACCTGAGCAGGCTCCTGCTGTTGTGGGGTTTGAATGGAACCAGATTGCTTTGGGGCGGTAAGTGAAGTCCTCCTGATACCACCACCCCTCAAACCCCTTGGATTAACATTCAATACAGAAAGAGGGAGTCAGGGCAGCAAGGTGTAGGACCCATAGTGCTGTCTGTTTCAGCCTCCCAAGATCCTATGTCAATAGCTCTGAAAGTGGTAAGAAATCGACTTTACTATCCTGAAACAGCGGCTCTCATGGCTATTTACAACTTAGAAAGTCAGCACAGCATTCAATTATTTTGCTGCTCCTTCAGAAAGTTAAAGAGGTAAGACAGAAGGTGAGAAACACATAAAGACAAAACATTACCAGGATCTGCACAATCTGCTGGGAGCAAAGCATCGTTATATGGCCTCATTCACAGTAGCAATATCTGTCTTTCCCTCCCAGCTCACCCAGTCTTGAAGCAATTTCCGTTTTAATGAATGTTTAAATCCAAATATCATTGCAGAACTATCCAAGACTTTGCATACAAATATTTGGTTTATGCCATTTGTGCATGGTGGCATCCTTTTTGGCCTGATTGGAAAGAAGCCCAGCCAGAACCCCAGTGGTATCAGCAGAGCCTGCATTACTCTGTTTTCAACATTTATACACACTAGCACACTAACATCACAGGTAGTTTTGGTGTCTCAGTTAAGCAGTGCTCTGTTGTAGATGGACCTTACAGCCAGCCAATCCTTTCCTTTCCAGGGGCAGACTGAGGCATCCAGAAAGCTCCATATACCAACTGTCAATTCAGAAGGGTTTTGGTTTTCAGTGACTCTGGTTGCTTTCCTCCTACAAGAGAAAAAGTACCCTCAGTTCTGTTCTTTTTTCCTTCTTATATTTGTTATCTTTCCTTTCTCTCTCAGTCAGCCTTAATAATTTCCTCTAAAAAATGAAATAATCTCAAAGCCAGAAGCACAAGGTTTTTCTGTACCTATGAATATTTCCTCATTCTATGGAAACCCAAGGCTGTCCACAGAGCACTGGCCTGCCTCATCACAGAGCAGAGGTATAACTCCTGCTGCTCAAAGACAAGGAGAAAGAGCACAGGAATTACATTGATGAATTCACTCTGTAATTGTTAATTAGGATAATGAGAACAAGCTATCAGAAGGATTTCTGAAAGAAGCTTATTTGAAGGAAGGACCCCAGAGAGGCTGCTAAGAGACCTAAAAACAAGAATATGGAGATTAGGGAAAGAAGTGGCACAGGAGACAGTGCTCAGAGGACTGCAGAGGCAAGGAGGGACAAGAGTCGCCCACCTGCTGAGGTCAACAGGGAGAGAAATCTCCAAGGAAGCCTTTTCTTATTTTTTATGAAGGGAGAATGAGGATACCTGTCACCCAGATCAGTCACTGCACACTGTGGTTGTGAACATTTCTCTTTCCCCACACAAGACCTCCATCAGCATGTGGGCAAGAGGAGAAGGGAGTGAGAGGGTCACCATGGAGAGGGGACACAGGTGCTCTCTGAGCAGGGACAGCCTTGCTGGTGGAAGGAGGTGGGAAGGCAGTCATGTGGTGAGTAAAGGTCCATGCTGAGTAAGTGTCTCTGTCCTCTTTGCCTCAGCTTCCTGCCACCACCCCTGGCCCTCAATTAAAACCACGTTGCTTGATAGGACATCAGCAGAGATAGATCAAGGCAGTAGCTGCAGACATTGACCAGAGACTGCTGGCTGCTACAGCTCAGCTGAGATGGGTGTCTGCAGCACTATGGGAGCATGGTAACTTGTCCTAAGATCAGTACACACTCACGTAAACCTTCCAGCAGCTGTCAGTACTTGCAGTCAACTCACTACCACAACTCTCATCCTACCCACACTACCCCTGCCTTTCCCAAATGCTGCATCTTTCAGCTAGAAGTATCTCTCAGGAGTAGGCTGTTGTCTGCTCCCAAGCATCCCCAGAGGGACCAGGGAGAGTACTCCCCTTGCCTCTGCTTCTCTAGGTGGGCAAACAGGTACGTAATGAAACAGCACATTGGATGGCAGCGCTCAGTTCTCATGTTATTGCCTCTTGGGCAATCCACAGGCAGAGCTCTGCTCTTGCAAAATCTGTTGGCAAGCGCACTAGCGTCTGTATGAACTCCTCCTGGCTCTCCAAACAATACTCCCACGTGAAAGTGCATATTATAGGCTGCTCACAGTGGGAAAAGTGAAACAGCAGTTCCCTTACCCTCCTGAGTACTGCAGTTCCCCAAGAAGCATGATGGGCCTGATTCAAGCCTCCTCTGCAGGATGTGTGCATAGCCTGGGTAAGGTACTTCATTATTTCGAAGCACTTTCCTCATGGCCAAGACACTGAAAGCCAGAAAAACCCATAGCACACCACGCAGTCACCTATTGTGGCAGTATGAGTACTCGTCCCCAACATTTCATGTAGAGATAAAGAGGAATCCATACTTGATGTCTTCCTGCACCCTTGGCTTTCTCAAGTTATAGTCATCTCTGCAGGTTTTGAGCTGAAAATCTTCTTCAGGGGCTTTTGGAAAGTCCAAAAAGTGACTGAGACATGAAGCTGGTGTCCATGCTCACCTCCTGATCTACCTAGGCTGCATAACACAAGGAAAGATTTGATGCTTTGGCTACAATCTAGCAATATTGCTCTTTAAAACTATTCAGACCCGCAGTAAATCCTAAGACATGACAGCACGCTCAAATTCTCCTGGAAATTATTAAAGGAAGCTCTGGGTTATTCATGTTAAATTTCTAGTTAAGGAAATTGGAAGAAAAAGAGCTATAGGTGGGAGGATGAAGGGGCCTGAGGAGACAAAAAGGAGCAAAAAAAAAGAAATAAAGCATGTCAAGAGGATAGTGTGAATGTTGTTTCTGAGAACTAAAGGAGCAGGAAAAAAGAGTGTTGAGAGAAAGGAACAGAAGAGTTCTAAGCCACAGAAAGCCCCAGAACAAGTTAAAGTATCGCATGTAAAAGAAAAGGACACTGATCAACAAATACTTATTGTAACATACATAGCAAGGGAAAATGAGAAAAAAGGAAATGAGAAAAAAAAGGCACAGTTTAAAGGCAAAGTAAGGGAAAATAAAGGAAAAGGAATTGAGAAAATGTGAGTAAAAACACAGGAGGCAAGAGGCAAAAGAAAAGATAACGATTTTTACTAAACTCTGGGAATAGCAGGACCTTAAATGAAAGAGAGGAGACTATTTCACCTGGTGCAGAGCTCTTCTTTGGGATTTGTTGTTTCACTTGAGAACACTGATGAGCTTGAGCTGGGTGAGTCCAGAGAGAAGGTAGTCCCATGTACAGTCTGTCAGCTAGCAGGCATGGTGCCAGGTACCACTGCAGTGCAATGCTCATTCTGTCTCTTCTTGGCCCTGTCACATATGAACCTGCCATTGTTTCTGAACTGGCAGCCAATAAAGCAAAGGGCAAGATTGTTCTGTCTCTCATCTGAAACTCCTGTTTTTCAATTTTAAGGCTGCAAGCTCAGTTCTTACTGATGACCTAAATTTCCCCAATAAAGCCAGATTATTACCAGCACCTACATAAGAGCCATTTCTGATGTAATCTTACCTTATGTTGAGGGTCATTACATTTGCATTATGGCAAGTCTGAAATGCTTCTATGGTCCTTTTTCCACACCTCTGAGGGAAAAGAACAGAAAACTCTTCAAGCATTTTCTAACAAAACCACTTGCTGACAATAATCCTAGACATGGTTTAGTGATGGGCTTGGCAGTGTTAGGTTAGTGGTTAGACTTGACAGTCTTTTCCAACCCAAATGATTTCGATTCTATGAATCGCATACCTTTTTCAAGGATCTCCACAGTGAAATTCATCTACCTTTTTTTTTCCAACACTGACCTGCTAGTCCTCAGCTTTCTTTAGCTGCTTTTACAAACTGGAAGAAATATCCAAGACCAGTATGAAAAGTTTCTTTACCAAAACCTATCAACTAGGGAGAAGATAATCTTGTATTCTCCTTCAGGTCATTTGGACAGTCAAATGAAGACAAGACACCACCACCAACCGCCCATGCCTGACATCCTTGCTATGCCCAGGAGGAATCACCTCTGATTCCTCTTCTGTCAAAAAAGGCGCCTCTCACATAAAGGCCAGTTGAAAACTTCAGCTGTGAAGGAAGAGCATCATTTCTTTCCCATCCTCAGTAAAGAGAATAACTCTGTCTGACCGAGAGATTCTTTTAAAAATAAGTGTTTCACACCACAGAATAAAAGGAACGATCTCCTGTGAAAGAGAGGTGCTGGCCAGCTCTAGATGCCTAAAGGGCAAAGGGTAATTTGAAGGACTCCAGGAAATAACTAAAAGGGAAGAGACACACACCTGGTGGAAAATGCACAAGAGCAGATATTGTCAGACGTAAAGACTATTCACGTCTATAGCCATGATTAATTGTGAAAGTAATAAGTTATTTGCCCATCTAGAATGCAGCAGTAGTAAAGAGTTGTGTAGAAATGCCATTAATCTCCCTTGATGGGTACATTATTTCCACTGAATTCTACCTGACATTTCAAGTTGCTTTCAATATATTTTATTGTATATTTTTTCACATTTTCAGTGCTCTATTGCCAAAGATTCTGAATCATCAAAATTAATCAGCAACCTGGAACAGAGCCAGAAGCAACAAATACAAAAAGTAACCAGGCACTTTTGATATTCTCCCAGTCTTATGTGGATGTATAACTCACATTTATTGGTATGGGAAGATCTGCATCTGCGCAGAGAGGGCAAAAAAAGAAAAAAATAACGCCACTTATGCACATTGTTGCAGAAAAACTGATAGGCACTGTCAATGAACAAATGGCTACTATTTCTGCTTCAAAGCATTTGTTTGACTTGTTGTTTGGAGATATCAGAGAGATGAGAGCCCAGGATACAGTCCTCCTATTCTGAGTAAATCACCAGAAACTGTCAGATGCCATGGTGTTATACCAGTGTAACTGAGGGGAGTCTCTAAGAATTACTGAAAATATCTAGTCTCTGTATATAAAACCTGCCTCCAAGGCCTGACTGCAAATTCAAAGCTATTCTTTTAACAGAGTAAGAATATGAAATATATTTGCTTAATTACCCCTGAAGGACGACCTCATGTGATGAAGAAAAGCTTCCACATAATAAAAGTAAATGAGAATCCCTACCCCTGCTGCCTGTCATAGGGTGCTGTTACTTAACACACTGGAGAACAACCATGTAGGAGATTCCCTGTCAAATGACACTGCCTGTACTAGCTCCTCATCAACACTAAGAAGCACAACAACGTGAAGCTAACACTGACAGGAAAGAGAGAAAACTGAAAGCACAGGCACAGTAGTTTGCATAAGCCATGAAACAGACAAACAAGAGGCTTCAGTGGAAGGAGAAGCAGCTTTTTTGGAACACCGGTATCCTTGCTTCCTCACTCCCTCCCTCCCACTCTGCTTTCTCCCAATAAGCGCACGCTTCTTGAGAAGGTTGTGGTGGCAGCAGCTGAGCTAGCCTGGAGTTTGAGCCTGGCTCTCCTCCCTGTGCAGGCACCAGTGGGACTCCTTGTTTGAAAACCTCTGCCTCGAAACAAAATTAAAAATTCTGTTAAGAGAGGAAATCTCCTGCCAGCCAATATCCGTAAGCTCGGAGAAATGCTGCAACAACAAGCACCTACAGGAATTTCATGCTGAGCCCCAGCACCAAGAGGACACTATCATTATTCCATGCTATTTTGAAGTATTGCAAAGATGTCAGCACCTAGGGGACTTCAAGGACCCATTACTGCAAAGCTCTTTGAGAAATAAATAAAACATTAAAGTAGTTCCCTTTGCGGAGAGAGCAGTAGAGAAGGAGGATAAGGGGAGGACTAGAAGCAGGAACACCACTTTCATTATAGATTTTCAAGACGCAAAAACCTGCCTCTGATGGCAGATCAGTAATTAGCAGAAACTTACTTTTACAGGGGTACTTTTGCACAGTTCAGTTGCACTGGCCAATGGATGGACTTTCTTCTTTGCTAGTAAGGAAATCAGGAATGGTCTTTCTTGCTGACGTACCTCGATGCCCTGACTACTATTTAAGAGCCATCTTCATCCACATGCACACATCTCTGTATACATATACTTAAACAGCAAGTGTATTTACAAACACTGCAAATATTTGGCATCTTAAAAAAACTCTGATAGAGACCTCTGTTTTCTTAGAGTATTTAGCATAAATGTACTAGCTAGGAAGCAGAAATGAATAAAACTGTTGGCTCTAAAAATAATTGAAAATGTGACACAATAAAGTTACTCTGAGACATACACTTGCTTCAGTATAATCTTGGACTATTATCTACACTACCTTTTGCAGGGTTGGACAAATTAAAAGATTATGAGATTTTACTATCTATGCTGCATTTACCACAGTGAGTGCATTTAAATAACAGTTCTAAAAGCAGTTGCACCCAAAACCAAAATGGAAAAACAGGAATCTCTTAATTTGTTAGCCAGGAGTGGCAATATGCTGGTGCATACCTTGCTTGTCATCTAGAAAACTTTTCCCGCTGCCTTTGGAGAAAGGACAAACAATGGGCTGCTGCTTTTTGTTTCAAAAGGGAAGACAAGAGAGTCAATACAATTATTTTTGGCATCTAGACACAGGGTATAGTGCCAGATAAGAACATTGCTGTTTGTGTTATTTAGAAAAGAAAAAATCTTAAAAAAACCTATTCTGAAGAATTTCTATGAGAACACATGATCTTTATCAGTAATTAATAACAGTTGAATGTCTCAAATACAGGAAGAAGTTCTGGGTTTACCTTCTTCCCCACTGGGAATTGCATTTTAAGCATTATGAGTGAGAGTATAAGCTGAAACATTGTGTGTTAGGGTAGCAGCATCCAGTAAGACTATTAAGTCAGCTCTGCTCTGGCTTCATTAGGGATGAGTTGAAACCTTTCTATTGACTTGAATAGACATCTGATCAGCCTTTCAGTAGATGCAATTCAGGAAAGCACTTAAGCACCTGCACTTAACTTTAAGCCCGAGACTAAACTCCACCAAGACAGAGGTAGACAAGTGCTTCAGAGTTGATCTGATCAGGAGGTCTGCAAGACAAAGTAAGTAAAAGCATTCATGGAATTCAGGAAACTAAAACAGTATGATTTCCTTTTTGATGACTGCTTCAAAATCCCTTCCACTGGTCCAGAGCTACTTCTTCCTTCTTCTTGCTGTTCCACTGAGAAAGAACAGTGTTTCTGTCCTTTCTTTCCACTGAGCTGTCACACTACACGATGAGCTTCAAGAGGAGTTAATCTTTTTGTAAGTAAACAATAGTGTAGTATACATTGTAATATTGCTAAATCTGCATTTTATCAAATTAGTAGAAACTCTATAGAAGATTATGAAGGCAGACTTTTACAATACTGGGTCAGCCCTGGAGGAAGAAAACACCGCTGCATAAATACTTAAGCAGATATTGACTTGTGCAGCACTTTTCCTGCCTCCAGCACTGGGTCCCATAATTAACGTATCAGTGATCTTTGGCCTCTCAAAGAAAATGTATGCAACATTCCCCACTATGTCACATTTACAACAGCTGCTTGCTCTTGTATCCTCAAGTGGACCTACCGGCGCAGTCCCACTGCACAGCTTACATGGTTCTAAGGGGCTGAGAAGCAACCTCAAAAGGCAGATGACCGATTTCCCAGCCAAGGTGAAATTTCAGGAAGGAGAGGAACTTCATTTGATGCCATCCAAGCCCTTTGCTATTATACATGTTGGATGAGTTCTAAGGTGAGAGAAGCCAGAGAAACAGTTGAGCAGGCAAGTTTAGACTCTTTCTCCATTTTTCACCTTCAGTAAACATGTTTCTATATCCAGCTATCATTTTAACACACCTTTAGGACAGCCAGACTTGTGACCAAGGAAGCTGCTGAAAGAGCATTAGTGCAAACACACACACGGTGAATTCCATACAGAATTCAGTTGTCTCAGAGGGAGGTGGCCTTTGCTAAAGTACATTTTCCTAGCAATTAATTTTGGCAAAAAGCCTTCCCTCAAATATTGCATTCAAACACAACTGCAAATTTTCCTTAGAAAGAAAAGCTTCCCTTTGAAAGACACTGTGGTAGCCTATGAAGATTAGACTTTAGTAACCCACTTCAATAACCAGAAAACTGTTAGATCCATCATTTTCAGCCTTCATGCAAGTTTCCAGCTGTCTGAGAGTGAACACCAGCAATGACTTTTCCTTTGCACCAACTACTGTGAATAAAAATTCTGTCAGCTTGACTTTGCATTTCATATTGATTCTTCAGAGCCCTCAGCAATCTGATCCAGCTTTGAAGCTGGCCCTGCTTGGAGCCAGAGGTTGGGCCAGGCCAACCTAAATTATTCTACAACCATAAGATGCAGATGGAGAGGAATCCCTGCAGTCACAGAAGAGCTACTGAGTAAGGATTTCTCCCTCAGCAGCAAATGCGAGAAAAGAGGACCAGCCTTATTTCAGACTGCTTGAAAGTTAAAGGGCATGGCATGGGACAGTGAAGAATCTACAGCTTCCAAAAATCCCAGTTTTTCACATGAAAGCCATCACAGTGCCAGAATATTTTATTCTCTCATTTTGGCAGTGTAGGAAGCAGTAGGGCATCTCCACTGCATATCATGACTCTTTCTCTTGAAAGTCAAGAGGAAACCTTCAGCCCCCATTCAAGCTCAGCAGGATGACTTGCAAGCACATGGTTAAATGCTTTGCTGAGTTAAACTCCAGGCACTCATCCCATCCTATCTGCAGCTGAGAACCATACTCCCACAAGCATTCATTCTTCGCTACATCATACAGAGAGGTTCAAAAACATGTAAAAAGGTTACCATTTTCTATTAAACTCTGCAGTGCTTTTCTATAAGGCTAGTAAATTCAGTTTATTGAGCAATGTGACTGTGTGAGTGTTTTTGGTGTGCCATAATGCATAAGAGGTATTGTATTATCCAGTACATTCCAATATTTGAAAAGTTTTTAAAGACTGAAACACTTGCAATTTAATTTTAGGAATGTATTAACACATATACTATAGAGAAAATATATTCACATTCAGCCAGCATTATAATAATTTCTGTTATCGCAAAGAAATCTACTCTACTGGCATTAAAAATGTACATGAAGATGGACTGTATTCACCACAGTTATCATTACTGTTAAGCATTTAAAAAGCCTGAACCCATTACAATTTGATGACAGTTAACGAGAAAAGAAATTCTGTGATTAAAATCCTAAACATTAGAAGGAAAAAAATCTAGCATGACGTTATTTGCAGAGAAACATCAGATTCAGAGCTCTAAGATAGGATTTTAAATAATTTAAAATGTTATATTTCTTTAATGAATTAACAATGCATGCCTGAGTAGACTTTTCAGTATTCAGTGGAGAATTAGCATAGGAAGGTCAACTTACACCAAGAGTTTGTGTATGACAAGGTTGTTCACTGAGTGTTAGAACCAACATTTAAGGGCTCTGATGTAATTTTTGAATGGCTACCAACACATAATCGGTCTGCAATGAAAATGCTGATAGTTTAGGACTGGAAACTCTTAGGCAGCCAAAGGCTGAAATCGATAATGTTGCAGTAGGCTTTTGCACTGGGAGGGTAAATTGGGCTGCATGCTCAAAGACTAACAACATTTAGATCAGCTGCTATAAACTCATATTTGTAACAGCAAATCTGACATTGTGTTCAAAAAGTTATACTATTATGTAAGAACAGATATAGGGTTCTGTCACAGTAATGATACTACAGAATGGTCTTCCATTGAATAGTTGAGGAGAGCATGAATATATCTTCAAAGTGGAAAACTTAAATCATTTTTTGTTATATTGTTATAGATTTTGTTTGCAATAACGTGCTAAATAGCAGGATTAAGGAAATGCATTTTAAAACTAACAGCAATTAAAAGAACAGCAATATTTGCTCAGTATGTCAGCATTTAGAACAGCATCTTCAGGCATTGAAGAAAGTCTCTGATAGAATCATAGAATGGTAGGGGTTGGAAGGGACCTTTAGAGATCATCTAGTCCAACCCCCCTGCAGAAGCAGGTTCACCTAGATCAGATCGCATAGGGACATGTCCAGGTGGGTCTTGAAGACCTCCAAGGAAGGAGACTCCACAACCCCTCCGGGCAGCAACAACCCCTCTGGGCAGAATAGGTAAGGTTTGACGCACCAAAATTTTTTCATCAAAACTAGGAAAGCTATGCAATAGGCTTAAAACGTCCAGGCTCCTAGAAATGCAGAGCAAACTGGTGGGCATTCAACCAGAACAAGACAAAAGAAGAAAGGGTGATTAAGTAGTTTTGTTCCAGCTTGAGAAGAGAGCTTCTTGGTTATTGCATCTATCCACAGCTGGCAGAGCTGACGCCAGCCGTGGAATACTCAGCTTTACAACCATGGCACAAGTGGTATTTCAAGAGCATTTTGTCTGAGGGCTCAGAAAGGCACTAAGAGTAGCATTATGCCTCTAGACATGAACTAATATCTTGAGTAAAATTGTAGCATCCATGTAAACCAATTCAACTGAAAAATAAGGGAGATAATGTCTTTCACATTCAGAGGTCTGTTTCATAAGGAAATCTTGAAGGACAGTGCACTTGCATCAGGGCTAGGTGAGTGCTACCAGTGCATCCCTTGCCACATGTGTTTTTCCTTTGCTCATGCTTCACAGTTTCTACACTGTACCTTTCCTACACTATGGAACTAATGCAGCAGTGCCTGTTTTCAAAGGGTGACTTTTGTCTAGTGATGTCTAACTGTACCTGCCCACTGTACTCATGGAAAAACAGAGTCCTCCTAGAGTGGGTTGGAGAAAGGACCCAGGACAAGTGATCTGACACCTCTGGAAGAGTCAGAATACTTAACTGGCATAGAATAGACTCTTTTCCTAAAACTATCCTTTGTCAGGCTCCAAGGTCTATTTTAAATCAAACCTATCCAAACATGAGATGGCCCAAACACCTTGAACCATGTGAAGTATGTTCACTTCAGCTGTCCACAGGCAGTCTATCCTCTCCACTTCCCCTCTCTAGTGCTAAAAATCTCCTGCTGGGGAATGAAGGTCACTCAAGCTGCACATGGATGAAAATTACATGGAACATTAGCATGGGCTCAGTGGAAGGTAAATCTTAATAAAAAATTCCCTGAGGGCTCAGGTGACCCCCATCACATTTATTAGGAGTTTCTTGAACATCAGTGTTAGAGATAAGCAGTCCAGAGTAGTGGAAATATTACATTTTCCCTTGGTTTCATTTTCTCTGTATTTTGATTTTATTTTTTGTATGCATGGAGTTTACGGACAACATGAATAATGTCAGGGCAGAGGTGATTAATTTTTATGAAGCCTTTTCAGCAATGGCATGTGAGATATGAGCAATACTGTGTCAGTTGCTTTGGCTCATATTTGCATCCAATCATCAATGAGTAAAATGAAATCTCACAGCTGCCAACATTCAATTTCAGAGACTCTCAGGATTTTCATCACACATTCCATAACAGAAAGTAACTCCCAGATGACTCTTGCTTTAAAGTTACAATGTTGTATCTATTTTTAAGGACGAAAAATAGGACTAGGATTACTTTCTATAAGTCATTGATACTGCATGCTATATGCCATTATGCAATTATATTGAATACACTTCATAAAAAGTTTATGTTTGTGCCAAAAATGCCAGGTAAACACATTTATTCACTGTGTATCAGTCTAAATTGATTGCAGTTAACATGGCAATCTTTCCTCTGAAAGCACTGTAGGATGGACTGCCAAGTTTTTCTGGCAGATACATATTAAAAACTCTCTAATACTCATATTCCAAAGCACAGCAGATCAGCTGTCAGGAAGAAGTTTCCCGCTTATATGTGATTTAAGAGTTCTCGTTCAACAGATCTCAGGTAGTCATTTCAGCTGATAGCTGATCTTAAAGTAAAGAAAACTTTCAAAATATTGATGGATCTAGCCTTTTAGGCTTTGGCAATTCTGTCCTCTATTTCTCAACCCCCTGTATGTATTTCCAACCCTATCAACTCATTGAAAGATGATTGGACAAAAGATGCCTGATCAAGACCTCAAATAAGTCAAAAATTGTAATTGTAATGTAGTTTGATCCAGATCTGTGGAGGTGCTGTATAGCCTGTCTGCATCAGCCAGTTCACTGAGGAGCAGGTCTGTAGGGAGAAAGTTGGTGCTTAACACTTCATACCTTTTGGGAGTGAAGGGTTTAGCGCAAACTATTGGTAGTCTGGTCCCATGAATGCCCATAGGCCCTGCAGTGCTGCAGGAGCAACACTTCTGGTTTCTATTCACCTGAAAGGTGCCTGCTTTGTGCAACCCAAGCCCACTCTGCCAGGCAGATCAAAGCACGACGAGGACAAACAGTCTCCCTTCAGAAGTAAACGTCTCATGAAGCCTAAAATGCTTGCTGAGGCATGTCCACACTTACTAATAAAATTATGTTTCTTGACATTTTATTAAGCATGCAAGCAGTAGCTGCAGTCTCACAGTCTTCAATATGTTTGATCATGGCACCATGAAGCATCTGTGACATTATCCTTATTTGGCATAATAAATAATAGGCTTTTTCAGATTAAAGATTCTGAATGATATTGAGAAAGATAGCTTGGGTCCAAAGTCTACCTAATACAGAATTTTACCTATGTAGCAGCCAACACCAGGGGTTTCTGAATCACCCTTTAAAATTACCTTAGAGAAAAGTGCATAGCAGTGATTTATCTCAGTTAGACCTTCATGTTCAGCTGACAGCAGCTACACCGTTCAAGCCCCTTCCCATAGCCTCCATCATAGTAGAAAACTAGACAATCAAACAAGTAATGAAGCAGAGCCTTGTAGCCAGAAATAAAAGGAGAACATCTTCTTCAGTAAGAGAAGATCTATAGTCTTGAGGACAGTCCTTTTGGCCACTATGGCATGAAAACTGAATTGTTAAGCAGTGTGTTTGGGACCCTGCCTCCTGCAGTTGCTGCCATTGCTACAGACTTTAAACACAAAAGAAATCTATTGCTATTCTTTCCTGGAACTAAGAAGATAATGTTAATCTCCTATGTAACATGTTCTGTTATCAGCGCCCAAGGTAAAACAGCACCTGGCAGTCTGCCATGCTACCAATTACATATACATATAAAATATTAAATAAATTAAGATTCTTATCAACTTCAATTTAAAAAGAAAATAAAGATGAGTCTACGCTCTTTTTCTCAAAGTTTAACTTATCACATTACATGAAAAATTCTCCTCATGACGGACATATCTTCAAAAGATTTTAAAGCTTTTAGAAGCATGTCTCCCAGGGAGTTTTGCTAGACACTCATTGACTCAGCATTTCGAAAAAACTGTCTTCATGGCTGAGCTCCGAACCCTAAAAGATTACTCACAGAGAACCTGCCAACATGCCTAATAAGTATTTATGTCTATTGCATTAGTTCATACCAACTCAATCCTCACTATCACAACCAGATACCAGTCCTCAGTTGAGAGGAAAAGCACTCAAAATATTGGTAGTTTTCTGAAGTACAACCCTGCTGTAAGTCATTGCACCAATGTTCCTTATTTGCTTCTGTCAAATAGTGTAGAGCAAGCCACTTTTTCACTGGGGTACCCTTCAACATACCCCTGGGGTAGGGGAGAGAGAGGGAACCAAAACTCTTTGCCTTTTAATTGTAAAGGTGTTCCCAAAGGCACATCCAGACAGACAGCAGTTTGAAAAACTGTCATATCTCATCTGTTAGCTACTTCTTGCCAAGGGAAAATGCAATGACTGACTGCATGTGAGCACTTCCACTCCTCAAAGCTCCAGTACAGAAGTTTGGTCCGCTACTTCACATCTGCTTAATTTGAAGGTACTTGCTCAGGTGTGGGACTTGCACCCTGGCCTCTCTTAACTGTTCTGGTTTCCTCTAGCAGTTGGGCACAGCACAGGTGTGTGTACCTGGCTGCATAGTGTTGTAAGGTGCTTTTCTTATCTTGAGGTCTTGTTGAAACAACTACACAGACCTCCTCGCTTCCAAGGATACACTTGCAACTCCTACATAGCAAATTTCTTTGTGAGCCAAATGACTATGGGCAACCTAAAAAGTCATCCCTGCGTCATCAAAACAAAAAGATGTGGAGGGAGAAAAACTGCTCACTTGGTACTGGATGCAGAGCCTTTTCTACAGCTCTGTCACTTCTGCATCCATGCAGGTTTCAGATTCTTTTAACTTCACCTTGCTTATTTAGAGAACCTATGTTTTATTCAAAGTCTTCCCAAAGGGTCTCTCTTTCAGGACAGTATTCCATGGAAATTATTTTTGCTTTTTATTTCACAGAAAAAGTATAATATTATTTTGTTTTACTGGAGAGGAACGAATACAGATACTATTAGGTTGAAATTCTGCACCTTGAAAAGCCTGAGTACTTTCAGATACAAGTCTGTCCCCTGCCAATATTTTTGGCTTTACAATCAGTTTCTACTTTGTTCTCTTTTTGTTTTGCAGTAAATTATCTTCCCCACTGCTGAGCTAAAGGTCTGCACAAACATTGACGGAAAGTGCCTTTACATAAATTGCTGTCAAACAAACAAAGGACAAACTATGCTTGCTTCTAGTGTAAGGTATCACAAGACATAAGAACAGACAAATAAAATTACAGCTTTGAACATGAGGTTGCACGTTAATCCCATTTCTTTCTCCCCTGCTCTGAAGGTGCCCTTCATCTGGAACATCAGGGGCTGCTGATGAAGTGCTGGGTTTCTTTTCATCTTTATCTGCCAGGGCTCAGGGTTTCACCCTGTGCGGTCAATTCAGGGTATCAGATACATTTCTTGTGATATACAATCTAGAACAAAAGCATTCACAGAGACTATGTCCAAGTAAGGTAACTGTGGAAAACTCTGCTAGGTCTGGAGTTCAATATCGTTACATTAAACCTTGGCTCTCAACCTGGTCTCAAAGAAACCATCCTCAAGATGAAAGTGAAAGGGTTTGGAGGTTTTTTGTCTCCTGCATGTTTTAACCATTCTCACAACCTTGCCCTTTGCCTCTCTGAATAGAAATGAGAGCTCATCGGATAATAATTGTCATAAATGTAAGCTGGTAGCATTATGAACTATTGAAAGCGTTAGGAAATATTTAGACTTCATGACTATGAGCACTACATAGTGTCAAAGGTTACTTCTGCTTTAGAGGGAGCCTAGTGTAAGCTGCTAATTGGCATTTATTGAGTAATATTTGTGACTTCAATCTATAGAGTCTGATCTCTGACTCATGTTTCAGATAACTTCACTGTGTCAGTTAAAATATGTAAATACCCTCTCAACATTAATACATTACAAATGCCCTCGTACTATACAGTCATCCTTTTCATCACTTCTGACCAAATCTTTGAAAGCAATTATCTTCTTATCAAAGACTGTTATGTGGTCATGGAAATTAAAGATTTATATAGGAAAAAAAATAACATGAACAGTTTGTAAAAAAAAAAGTTTATATACTTCCTAAAGTCTTAAATTTTTTGCATCGTGTATTTTGGAAAGAACAGAGAGTCACACAAAGCTTGCTGCACTGTGGAAAAAAAACCAAAACCTATCAGAGCTGTAAAGATTCAGAATAATTTGGTAATAAATCTTGACTGTCTACATGCTTGTCTTTGTTAATTCATGTGCATCAAAGTATTCTAATACAACTCAGCTGATATACTCAATCCAAATTTTAATATTGCTCAGATCAAGCAAGGACACAATCACATACCTGTTTTTATGGCTGTGTGCAGTATGCAGTTTTGACACTAATTCATTGACTTTTTGGTCATCTGGGACCCAAGATACCCTAATGTAAACATCAAATTATCTCTGTGTGCCCCAGCCTCAGGAAAAAAAAAAAAAATCCTTGTTTTATTTACTTCAGACAAGTTCTTTCTCTTCCCTAATTCAAGATACTCCACTGCAAAAATAAGTATTATGTTACCGGCATTAAGTTTCTCTCCACGGTGTCACGCTGTTGCAGGCAGTGCTGTGGTGGGAAAGCAACAGTTTTGGCACCTGGGGGATACATGCAGAAGGCATATGTTAAACATTATGCAAAATTATGCAGAAATATATCCTAAAATGGGCAAGAGACAAACAGGAGAACACAGCAAAGTAGAATAACAGTGCCAGCTGCTTTCTGATGTAGGTAAGAAGTAGTACAATGAATATGCATGTCAAGAGGACGGGGTGGCACTTTCTTCTGTTGTCTCACATGACAGAACTAGGAGTAATGGACATAAACTGGAACAGAAGTTCCACTTAAAAGCTTCTTTCCTGTGAGAGTGAGGGAGCCCTGGCCAAACCTGCCCAAGGAGGGTGTGGAGTCTCCTTCTCTGGAGGTTTTCAAACCCAGCTGGACACATTCCTGTGTAACTGGAGCAAGGTGAACCTGCTTTACAGGGGGTTGGGCTAAATGATGTTGTTAGGTTATGTAAGGAGATAATTAGAAGGAGAAAAGCCCAGCTAGAAGTCAAACTGGCTTTAGAGGTAAAGACTAATAAGAAAAGTTTCTATAAATACATTAACAATAGAAGAAAGACCAGAGAGAGTATCTATCCTCTGTTAGATCTGGAAGGAAATTTGGTCATAAAAGGCGAGGATAAGGCTGAGGTGCTTAATGCCTTCTTTGCCTCAGTCTTTAGACAGCTTTCTCTGTCTTTGCTTCAAGCATGAAAACAACTTTCTCTACAGGGAGATATTAATCACCTGAAAACCCTACATCCACAAAAGCTTCAAAATCTTTTTTTTTTCTCTTGAATTTGATTCTCCACTCCAATTTCTTAGACAGCAGATGGCAGAAGACATATTCCTTACGATGGCTGACCACAAAGTTTTGTACATTGAACTTTCTCAGAATGCTTCTACTTACTTTTGATAGAACTGTAATAAATCCACCACAAGAAGTCTTTCTGAATACTTTTAAAAATTAATGATATATGATCCTAATCAATAGTTTTATGGAAAAGTGGACAAGAACAATAAAAAAAATCCAAAATTGATGGATGAATTGTGCTGCTTGAGGAAGACAAACTTGAAAACTCATCAGTCCCAAGTTGCATAGATGGTTGGGTGAGATGTAGAGGGAAAGATGGTGTTGGAGACAAGCTTTCTTTCTAGTTGCCTTGTGTGGAAAAAAAGGATGATTGAAAGCTATTGATAAAACTTATTACCTACTTTACTTGGCAGTTCCCTCCTGCATTACAGCAGGAATCTTGGCTCCTGCAGTAAAAAGACTTACAGTTCATACCTTTTGTACTAGTAACCCCTGAAAACTTATCAATTAGATTCTCAGGACCTCCACTAAACCTGCTTTTTAATAACTGTAATCTAAGGTAGTAGCAAGAAAAACTTACCTCCAAGAGCACATGGAAATGCCAAATAGTTCTTGTCATTCTACAGCTACATTCATTCATAGTTTAATTTTCTGAAAGCATTATTACGATTTATAAGATTCAACAACACTGGCACCTACTGAACACAAAATCCTTCAGTCCTGGTACAGTACAACATGTGCTTACCTATAGGAGAACATTATTTGGCCACAGCTCAAACTTTTTTTAAGTATTTATGTACTTGTTCCTCTTTGGTTTATCATTTAAAGTTCTGACATCCTCAGAGGGGACAGCTCTTTGTGTTTTATTTTCACTAGTCTATTTGAACTTTTTTATTTTGAAGAATCAGAACCTGGAACATAAAAGGAGAAGAAACTCCAGCCTTCAACTGCAGATCAGATCTTTCAGTGTCTGATGCCTACAGCTTTGCTCTCTGTGATGGTAATGTGTGGTGATGACCTTTGTGGGTTTTAATACCTTTTGTAGGTTTTAATGCCGTGGGAATATTTCTTTGTGAACTAAGCATGCATTTAGGCTCTGCCTTTGATTGTGCACCAGTTACAATAAACAGTGGCTTTTCCCATCCCTATCGGCTGCATTGCTTAGGAACATAAATTTGGAGTAGATGTTGAGAAATCAAGTGTGTCACCTGCTATTGCACACTCAAAAATATAACAAGATCCATCTAAGAACCCAGCAGGTGTCATGCCTTTAACATTTCTTTGGGAAAGCTTGCTCCATGATTCTCGATTATCATTTGTCACGCTAGTGCATCGCACCTTTTTCTTTAGTCGTGCTAGTAGCCTTTCTTCACATGTGCTCCAGACTGATTTACTCTATAAAACATGAACCACCAATATTTCAGGCAACCCTAGGTACTACTGGGGCCTCATACAGTGGCATTAAGATTGATTGATCTACTACAGAGGTTTTCCCTCTTTCTTCTGGCAGGCTGTGGGACTGCATTATACTTTCCCATCACACTATGGGTCACAGGCATCCTCTACTCATTTTAATCTCTGTCACTTCTAGTTAAGCCCCCAGTTTATAGCCAAAAATCCTCTTATTTGGTCACAAGTGTTACATGTTTTGTACATTGTCCTACTAAATTTAACCTCACCCTTTGTCCCTCAGACTGTCAAGACCATGTACATCTTCCATATTCAAATTTTGTTAGCGTAAATAGAATGCCCCAAACTTTTTTCAATCAGAGGCCTAGTGGAAACATTAAAATGCATTTGTTCCAAGATAAATTATTCATTGAAAGGGAAATAATGAAGCTAAAAGTTTAATCTTAACCCCCACGGTTTTCTTTTCCATTATTTCCTTACAGGCTACGGTTTTTAGACTAATCTACATTTCTCCAAATACAAGTGGATCTATTTCCCAACAAGTGGAAAACATTTATTTTTATGTCCAAGAGACTAGATCTACTGCATTCTTTCTACTTATGTTCTGGACATTTTACCAGAAATGTCAGATTCATCAACTGGTGCAATTTACAAGTTACTGAACCCAGAGTGACTTTCTCACCCACTCTCTCCCATTCCTTTTTTCATAGAATTTTCTTCCAAACTTGAGCTAAAAGTTTTCTAAACTCAGTAAAAAATTACTATAATTGAGGTCACACTACAGGATGAATAGTCATTCAGATTCCTTTTAATCTTTTTTTTAAGTAGAACATTTACACATTCTGCAGTTATAACTTTGCCCTTGTGTTGTTCTTTCAGGGTCATGGACAAAAGTTTACCTGATACTTGGAATTATTACTTTTAGCCCTCTACCTTTCTCTAAAAAATGCCGCAGTGTATTTGGTGAAGAATGGAGAAGGACATTTCTGATATTTTCTTTAATGTTTGTTTCATCACAATATTTTAGGAAGGATACATGATGTACTACAGGCTATTTCTTTCTCTCATGCTTTTTTTTTAATTATTATTCTTAAGTGGTTGACAAATGCTTTAGGCATGGGTTTCATTATTAATTCAGTAATTTTAAAATTAACAGATAAAGCTGTTTTGCACATGTAACTTGATCTGAAGCTTATTGCCCATCTGAGCCCTATTATTAGTGGACTTCTTCCCTCCTCTGTTGTATATATGAGATAGGCATCCATAAAGTTCTCCATTGAATTTCTACTGTAATACATCATCTTCAAAGACAACTCTCCTTTTATTGTCTCTAACCACTAACATAACATCAAAATTACCTTATTTTTATTTCCTTCTAAGAACTGTCAGAAAATTTTTTAACTTCAGAAAGACTGAGTAGAGAAAGGTAGGAGAATGATGTCTTACCTGTAGAATTTAGCTGCGATAGTAAGTAACTCTGTTCCTTTGCTCAAGTCTCTGTCTATACAGTGAAACCATTAATTCCAAGGTCTCTAGTATTATCAATTTACAGGCTATTGCTACGTATTGGCTAAAAGTCTATAGATGCTCTGTAAAGAGAGACTTTGCCTCGAATACCAGGACAGGACCATTCCCTTTCTAGATGTGCCCAAAGGTGTGACAGATACTTTCCAGTGCCTCAAAACACTTTGTGTTATAGTTACTCTCAGCCTTTCTAAAATCCCTCTATACTTCATGTACCCACTGTACAACAGTTAAACTTGCAACATAAGAAGATACAGAGGTGCTCATGCACCCTCTAAATGCATTCCTTCAGAAGAATCAACTTGTCCTGTGTAGAATCTGTCTCTGTATCCCATTTCCATGACACATAGATTAACTATATTCTTACTGAGAGAAAAAACCCGGTATTTTTAGAATACTATGATTACACATCTTACATTGAAAAGTATAAGAAAAAAATCCTCCAGTGTTAACCAGGATTGTTAAATGGGAAGATGCTGCTGAGGGCTCATAGAGAGCACCCTAGTCCTGTCTCCAGTCAACCGTTGCAGTAAAAAAGTTCCCTGGAGCGATTTAAAAAGCCTATGGATAAGAACAAGGAGATGAAAAAGCACTATATGGAGATTATGAAATGACTAACAACCTTGCTCCTCATTTGACAGAGTGCAACAAATTCTTTCAGCTCTTTTTGTGGCCCTTTGCATATTCTTAATGATTATTACTAATGCTCTTGACAAGAATAGCTTTTATGCATCCTTTGTTGAGTTTTCAACTCAAATTAAGAACTGCTTTTCCAGTCTATAAGATAAATGCATTTAAAAAAAAAAAAAAAACAAAACCAAACTACAATAAGCAGCTATAAAATTATCAGCTCAATGTCTCATCCTGAAATTTTGAGCAGTTGTTTAACTGCCTATACCCTTGCATTTTGTTTGCATTAAGAGTTTCTACATCTTCTTTTCACTATCATTTTAATCTGCTTAAAAAAAAAAAAAAGACAAACTGTAAGTGATAATAATGGATAGTCCTATTAAATTTTTTTTAAGATACATAATAAACTTCTGACATTTTCATGTCTGGGGATGTAGACCTGTAAGTCTAAAGACTATACTTCTATATTTAAGAGACTAAATAAAAGAAACAGAACAATCATGTTATCAGTTTCCCATATCTCAATTGTTTAAAGAATATTCATTAAAAATTAATAAAAGAAAAATAGCAATCATCATCCTATGAGTATCATCTCAACAATGTACAAAATTGCCACTGCTGACTTCTGGTCACAAGGCTGATTTTGATATGTGTTTTAAAGTGTTAAATGGGGGGGCTAAAACTTTTGAGGGAAAACTAATAATTTCCTTAATCCTCGATTATATTTCAGAGGGTATGTAATATAATATGCTATCAAATATATTACAAAGTTGAAAATTTCAAGAAAATACAAGTTATAGTTGTTTGGCTCCAAATACTGAATCAGTGCACCTCTACAATAAATCAAAATATACCAAGGTCATGCCATAGTCCTAGCATCTTTCATGAAATGTTTCACAAACATATACACTTTATGTACTTCAGATAAATAATATAGACATTTTAAAATATTGCTAAACTCCAAAGATGGATGGTGGATGATAAAGACAAGCACATATTGCATTATACAAGACAGCCTCAGATCACGTTCAGTTGAGAAAGAGAAATGCAAGTCATTGCAGAAATATGTCCCATCATATTATTGAGCAAAAAGGGGAGGGCAGGATGTGATAATCTGAGAGGTTACTTTCAGTCTTGTCATCTAAAATTTTATGGCCTGATTTTTTTCTGTATTGGGTAAACACTGAATATAAACACCAGAAAATGCAGAAGTCTGGAAAGGATATAAACTTTCAGGTATCAAAGCATAAACAACCTCTTAACTAGTTAAGGAAGGAACTCTTCTCATTGGCAAGTCATTTTGTAAGCATCCATGACTTGCTTCTCATAGGGAAACATCTGGTACCAAAAAGAGGATAATTCCTTTTTCTTCTAGTTAAAGCTTGCATACCTGAAGGAAAAAAAATGCGATCATTGAACACAGATGGCACCTCATGTTTTTCTCTTGGGAAATCTTTTGTTCTGACAGTACCTACTGGCCTTTCCCAGGACTGCTTTCTCCTCTTTCTCCAAGTTGGCCATGAAGATTTGCATAACACTGGATATGGGGAAAATCTTCATACTTAAGGGCTTTAAAGCTTGTCTGCCTTTTTTCGAACCTCTGACATTGATAACTTCTGTATCTGCTCAGTACTAGCTGTATTGATTTGTTATGACCTTGCAGAAATAACAGCATTTGTCAGTTTTCACTAGATGATAACATACATGAGTAGGAGAGATTATGGAGTTTAAACAATTTTTTAAAAATCATTTACATCTGCAGCTGAATTATTGAGTTTTCTTCCATTATTAAAAGAAAATTATCACCAAAAAAATTTATCAAAATAACTTTTGCACATGCTTCATCCACTTCGTTTGCATGACCTAAACATGACCGAAACTTGCAAAGCAATGTTTATCAAAGACTAGATTTTTAATATATGCTTCAATTCCATAAATTCACTAAACAAAAAAAAAATCAAACCCACATGTTTATCTATATCTGACTCACATATAATGTTTTCACTAGTCTTATTCAAGTATGGTACAAAAAATCAAATTTCTTAGTATTTAGTGATTCCTCCCACTGAGCTATGAATTGTTATTCCTTTTCCATACATGCTTCTCAAAAAAATCCACATTTAAAACTATCTTTAAAAGACATACTTTCCTTCTTAAAAGCTGTGGATTTGAATTCTGCTTGGTAATCCTTTATGAATTATATGTCTTTTTTATTATTATTTATTCAACTTTAAAAATTGATCTGGGACACAGATTGAAATAAAAAATCAGACTGGTTTTCATGAAGACAGTAAGAAGAGTCCATTGACTTTAACTGATCTCATATGTCAAAGCCCTTTGCTAGGAGTTCTATCTGATGGTGGAACTGCTGAAATTAGTGAGGCTGCAACTGTTTATTTACCTAGAAAATATTAATCTCACCTTATCTGATATATCAGATTCCCTTACTTTAGAATTTATTTCTCTTCTGAAAAATTTTTCTTGCCTTGCCCACACGAGAACAATTTCCTTCTCATGAGGAGTCCTATACTTGTCCTTTGATATTTCTTCTTTAATCTCTGTTTCCATGCAGCATATGATCAGATTTGGAGCAGAAAAGGGTCACCTTAGTTCTTATTACACTAGAAAAGGTTAGAAATGTGTTTTCAAAACTGACTTCAAGGTAATTAGAAAAAGAAACAAAGAAAAACAAAGAAACACGATAACAAAGTGTTAAGGCATAAAAGAGACTACATGCATACCAAATATTATATCCATTCAGCAAAACATTTCATTTCACCTCTGCATGCAGAAGGTAGAGTAAAAATAGGAATGCTGTTCCTATGCCTGTATGGCTAGCTGCCATGCTGATATGCACAAGTACATTACACAAGTCTTAAACAGATATAGCACAAGATCTTCTCAATGGTTTATTGTAGAATATATGCAGTGCTTACTTATGCACAACAGCAATATTTTCAAAGTATGGCTGATGTAAAAATCAATGACCCTTTATAATGGGTGTGTCTTTAAATGAGATTATCAGAACTGCCTAATTAAAATATTGTCTGTAATAAAAAGATACTGCATAATCCCCAGATAGGATGACAGAAATACACTATGAAGGCTGTCATTTGTTGGTTTGTTGACACTGATGTCTTTTTCTCAAATATTGCTCCACATCATGTAGATATTTTCAGAAATAAGGACAATAAAATTTTTAATTCCTCTTCTTTTTCTTGAATCTTTTAATAGCAACAGAAATGACACTACAATGAGTAAAATTACCAATCGTATTAACTTAAACACATCATATAAAATTTAGCTGACAAAAAAACAAAGATGAGATAAAACAAGAGAAAATAAACACCCAAGTAAGGAGGATGAGGGATCACTGAGAGAACTCACAACATAGTCCTGCAAGTTTTCCCAGTATCCTCATAGACAGCACTAGCACATGCAGAACCAGATCAAAACTATTTACACGGGTCTAACACATACTCCTGGTAATCTTCTGTAAAGGCAATCATATCTAAGTCAGAAGAGCTATATTATATGTTGGTTTAGATTGAATAATGTGAAATGCCAGTGATTAGTTGTTACACAGGCAACTGCATTTTTATATAGGCTTCCTCTGCTCACGGAGAACATTTCTAATCCTGCCAAACAGGCCGCAACACTCTAACAAAACAGATTCAGGAGGATTCAGTACAGTACAGTGACACTTAGTCACAAATTGTCTCTTTAATGTCATGTTTCAGTTTTGCTGTCTCTCACATATCAGTTGCTTCCTGCGTTCTAGTCGATGTTTTTCCCTGAGATGATGGAAGGCGTACATCCATCACTTTCCTCAAAACTTTTGTGGCTTTCTGTGCCTGTTATCTTGCAGTAGAGGTGGCTGAGTAGCAGATATTTGAAGCTTAACCAAGCTAAAAGTTCCGCCTACAAGACAGGACATTTTCAGCTGTGCTAAATGTCCTGGAGGAGACAAGTTATCAGAATCCAAAATGCCCCATAAATGAAGGGAAGATGTTAATTCTCTCTATCCTTACCCTGAGGACCCTAAAATATAAGGACTTAGCAATCAAGCCACCTGCTCCTAAGACAGCAGGCATATAATGAAATATAATACTGGATAGCATAAGACTCCTAAATTTTCTTAATGACTTTCTGTTTTACTTGATTTCTTTCCTAATCTCCAAGAACTTGAAACATTTAATTTCAAAGAAAAGTAAGAGAGGGGAAACAAACTAGTAATGTACTCAGGACAGAAAGAAGGCTGAGTAATATATTCATTCTAATTGTATTAACCTTCCCCCTTAATGAGAGGGGGAAAGCCTACCATCTGTTTAAGTCATTAGTCAGTTCCATAATTAAAGGATTAAGATTAGCTCTAACAATTTAATTACTTTTTCTAGGAAACTAAACATCCAAATACTTAAAACTAGTTTATTGCCACTGAAAGGGGGAAGTTTCTCTCATAATTCGGGAGATTATCTCGGATTTAATCTGATTGATTTCATACCAGGAATATTTCCCAAAGTTGTCTACCTTGTGCAATATATTAGGAAAATATTACTGTTGATCTAATATAAATAAAAGTATATCATCTACATAAAGTAATAGTTTAACCTCACATATTCTTGTTTTCAGAGCATTTCATTTCATTGCATTGTTTTATGATTAGCCCTAATTCATATTTCCAAATATTCAAGGGCAGTGTTAAATAAGTGAAAGGGGATGTCATATTCTTTTGCATAGCATTTAAGAATTAAGCAATCAGCCTCCTTTCAAATCAGAGTGATTGTGCCCTATAAAAAAGCAACAAAATCCAGGTAAGAAAATGATCACATAAGGCAAGTCTACATAAAGGCCCAAGTCAACCTAATCTGGTCAAACACCTTTTCTGTATCAAGGCAGCACTGCAGCAAGGATTTATCTGAGTATTGACAGACACTCATTAATTTAGTCAGTAATCTTGTACTATCAATGCTTGATCATTATTTCTTAAATTCATCCAATTAGGATGGTAGATATTATCTGTTACTTGATTTGATCTTGCATGTAGCATTTTTGTGAGATATTTAGTTAGGAAGAACCTAAAGTGTTGCATATCTTTGGCTAATTTAAGAATAACTGAAGAATCATAGAATTATAGAGTGATAGGGTTGGAAGGGACCTTTAGAGATCATCTAGTCCACCCCCCCTGCAGAAGCAGGTTCACCTAGATCAAGTCGCATAGGAACATGTCCAGGTGGGTCTTGAAGACCTCCAAGGAAGGAGACTCCAAAACCCCTCTGGGCAGCCTGTGCCAGGGCTCCAGCACCTGAACAATGAAATAGTTTTTTCTTATATTTAAGCGGAACTTCTTGTGTTCCAGCTTCATCACATTACCCCTTGTCCTTTTGTTAGATACAAGAGAAAAAAGGGATGCCTCAACCTCCTGACACCCACCATTTAGATATTTACAAATATTAATGAGATTGCCCCTCAGTCTCCTCTTTTCTAGACTAAACAACTCCAGTTCCCGTAGCCTTTCCTCATAGGGAAATGCTCCAGTCCCTTGATCATCTTTGCAGCCCTGTGTTGGACCCTCTCCAGATATTCTCTGTCCCTCTTGAGCTGAGGAGCCCAGAACTGGACACAGGACTCCAGATGAGGCCTCACCAGGGCAGAGCAGAGGGGGAGAAGAACCTCCCTTGACCTGCTGGCCACACTCTTCTTGATGCATCCCAGGATGTCATTGGCCTTCTTGGCCAAGAGGGCACATTGCTGGCTCATGATTAGTTTATTATCAACCAGCACTCCCAGGTCTCTCTCTGCAGAGCTGCTCTCCAGTAAGTCGATCCCCAGCCTGTACTGGTGCATGAGGTTGATCCTCTCCAGGTGCAGGACTCTGCACTTGTCCTTGTTGAACCTCATGAGGTTCCTCTCTGCCCAACTCTCAAATGGTCGAGATCCTGCTGAATGGCAGCACAGCCTTCTGGGGAATCAGCCAGTCCTCCCAGTTTGGTGTCATCAGCAAATTTGTTGAGGGTACACTTTGTCCCCTCATCCAGGTTTTGATGAAGATGTTGAACAAGACTGGCCCCAGAGTGGAACTCCACTGGCCACAGATCTCCAACTCAATTCCGTGCCACTGATCACCACCTTCTGGGCTCTGTCATTCAGCCAGCTCTCCATCCACCTCACTGTCCACTTATCCAAGCCTCACTGTCTGAGCTTTCTGATGAGGATGTCCTCGAGAAAATGGTATCCTTCAGGATATGCAATTGTCTACATGATCCAAAGGTCCAGGGGCTAACAGTTGCATGGAAAACATTACTAAGGTTCTGATGTCTCTGTTAATGGTGCTTTTATTCAAATTTTTCATCATATTTACCATATCTCTTAATAAAGTAGATGAGGAATCCTGAGGTTATTACTTGCTATGCAACACCAAATCCCCACATCATCCATGAGATGGGTTCTGTGTCACTCAATACATCTAGAAACAATCCAGAAACTAGGAAGTGTAATAATGTTGATATTTGCCAGTAAGAAGTAATTCCTGGTATTAAAACTGTCAGTCAAGAGTTGTGAGGGATCTCACATTACTGCAAGTGACCAAAAAATAGAGTGGCAGGTGAAGTTCAGAGTTTTTAAAAATGAAGTAGTGTACATGAAACAAGTGCTAGATTAACTCTATGTAGATGATTAATGGGTTTGCATTAGGCCAATAACAAAAGGAAAATCATCATGGATACTTTCCAACAAACATCCACAGGGTGGTGTGGAGGAGTCACAAGGAAATCCAAATATCAGCACTCTCTGTAAAAGGACTTGAGAGAAAAAAGCATTTTGCCACTAACCTAAGCCACAACATGTTCATCTCACACATGGCATGTAGCCACAATCAGACCAGTGTCAAAAAAAAGGCTGAGAGGAACTGAAAACTGTATGGAGAGAAGAATGACAGAGATAATCTAAGACATGAAACAGTTTCAGCTGGAAAGGAACTCACATAGATTAAACTTCAGCATGGAAAAGGTACTCTTGATAGAGGGAATGTGAGTGAAGGTGAGAAAAAGTTGGTACTGACTGATATCCAAAAATGTATATGAGGAATAATCATTCTCCACAGTACAGAAGTTTTTCCAAGACTGTTAAACTACCAGTTTAAAAAAAAAGGAAATTGTTAATTTTGGGGGATAATGCATTATTATATATTGGAACTCAAAGCAATAAGATGCTGGGATGTTTAAATGGATTCACAGACATTAGCCAAATTCACAAAGGTAAGTCCTTAAGTGACTTTATATGGTATTTGTAATGCCGGCTTTGATTCAAATAGTGCTTAAACCACTGATTGTCAGCTCTTACAAAACACCAGCGAAGATGGTCATTAATACTTTTTCCACCATGTGAACATATAACCTTGCCCATCTTGATTATCACGTTTTTGATATTTGAAACTTTGTTTCTAGCTAAAGACAGTAGTTTTTTTCTTCCTCTCCTGATCCCCTAAAGTTGTTGTTTTAGTCTCAATGGCCCAAGCATGTATCACATCTTAAACACATTTTTTGTTGTTATTAATCTTTTATTTAGACAATTCCACTGACATTTTTCATGCTGAACTAGCCTACCCATATCCACCCTCTGTTCTGCTGGTGCAGACACCCAACATATGGTTGACAGAGCAGTTTTCTAGACTTATTGACAAGATTTCTCATCAGCTGTAATGGAACCTTAAGCCCCTATTTTACATCCAGATACCAGCATTTAAGAGTAATCACATATGAACTGAATTCCAACCCTAGTATTGCAATCATCTGGCTAAATGTATTTATGTTCAAATGCAAGGCAGCCAGCTTGGACATCATTGGAGAAAAATGGGCATTTGTACAAGCTGTCCATTTCAACTTAAAATGCAGGAATAAATTTAATTAAACAAACCGTGTCCTAAAGCCGCTATTTTTTTCTCCGAGTATGAAGGGAAGAGTGTGGTGTCCACAGATGATAACATCCAAGCTGTGCTTTAAACGTTGGGTCAGCTGAATGCTACTTTTATTCATGTACACACGATTCAGAAAAGGCAAGGAAATTCAAACTCCTTCCAAGGTATAAAGTATATAGTACACCTGAAAACTAACAGTCACCCATATAAATACACGAGTATGCACGAAATATGCCAGTTCCTAGAATCTGAGACTTTTTTTTTCTCTACTTCACCAGGAAATTGAGAAATAACTCAGTGCATTTCTAACATTAGTTTACTATAAATTCCTAGTCTTTAAGCTAATGGTGAAATAATGCTTCTCTCATTAGTTTAATGACCATATTGTGCTTAATAGAAGCTTCTCCCCTCTTTTTTTCCTCTTTCATTAACTCAGTCTAACAGTTGTAGACAACTTGCTTTCACTATGAAGCTGTCAATCTTTTTTTTTTGTATGTAATGTGTCAATCTGTTATAGCACAGAAGTAATGCAATGCATTTATCAGACTAAGACCTCTTTTCATTTACTGACTCAAAAAATTATTTTGAGCTATCTGTGATAAAGTGTGTTAATGGAGCATATTATAATAAGGTAACATTTAGATCATTTACAGATTTTCCTTTTTTTGCCTGTATGTGCTTCCTCGTTAGTGTTTGGTTTAGAATAATCTAGCTGTCACTTAGAAAAAGGGAAAGTTAGGTGAAACTGAAGCAGAGAAAAGTCCCTCAGCTCAGACTGAGCTGGCTGTTCCCCTGAGACACCCAGACAAAAGGCCTTTGCTCATGGCAGTCTGCAGCAATACAGAGCAATAGCAAAGTTTCCTTCTCTCATAATGATACGGCCTTTTCTCAGAAGCATGAAAACGAGAAAAAAAAAACACAACACATTTTATACACTATATTTTAGAAGCAAAAGCAGCTATTGTATGGGAAGTGGTAAGGGAAAGAAGGAGTTGATAACAGGGGATGTGTGCAAGAGCTGTCATGTAAGACCCATGAGATGCTTAAGAACTCAGATATATTTAGCTTAACTTGAAATTTGGAGATGTGTTATTGTAGGCATGTGATCTATTCAGCCTTTCTGTTGGGATCTCCTCTGTTTAGTACTGTCATATCATCTAAGTTGACATCTACTTACTCTGAAAGAACACTCCTGCACTTCCTTCTACACTGAGTTTTCATCTCAAGCCAGTTCTATTCCTATCTCTCAAACTTTTCTACTCTTGTTTATGTTTATTCCAGCTTCTTCAGAGTTCATACTACTTCAACAGCAGAAATTTATCTTTGTCCACAGTCCTGCTTCTGGTCTGTTGCAGCAAAATTTCCAGAAAAATGCTGCCGTTCTTTTCTTCAGTTCTTTACAATAAAAGACTTTATCAAAAACAAACCAGCAGCTGTTGAAAAAAAAAATATTACTTTAGCTACAAAGAAATTTAAAGGGTTGCTGTGCTTACCCTTTTTTTCTTGGTTACTGTTCTTCTCAGAGGCTGCCATTCCCGTCCAGATTTGTTTCTTTCCTGCTTCAATGAAAGTTTATGTTAAGGTAATCCCATTTAAACTTTCCTCATTGTTTTTTTAATGATCTAATGTATGAGGAAAGCTCCTAAGCATCCATATCTCAAGCAACTATTCCCAAGACACCTGATCAAGCATTGTGTTCAGTCAATCTGTCAGTAATTTTATTATATTTTAGCTTTAGAATGTGATTCATTTGTTCTAAAACTTTTAGAGCTAGGCGTATTAAGAAACAATTAGACAAACAAAGGCTTTGCAAATCCAGACTGAAGTCAGTGGTTGTCAGCTTTTTGAAACAAGAGGCATTCTTGATCTCCAAAATACATGCTGAGGGCCAAAACAACACTTTTCAAGGCTGTAAGAACATGGAAAGGGAGACATGAAATGGAGTAAACATTTCAACCTACACCTGCTATGTAACTTATATCAGGAAAAGG